>NC_142310.1:400000-1650000 GCF_054855325.1 Carica papaya | reverse complement strand
GGGTATTCTAAATTATTGTGTAAGGATATAAACCCTAACTCTATTATTCGCTTCTGTATTTAAATTATAAATTTATTTTCTTTAAGGCTCCAAACCTTTATAGTTGGTATCAGAGCTGTGTTCTTCGGAACCATTCCTTACACAGACTTAAAAACACCAAATACAAACTATCGCTCAACTCTTCCTTATGAAATACAAGTACAAGGATATAAGATGAGGAAGGCCCCCACTAAACCTACCCACCCATGATGGTTTGCTTCGAGATGATGTTGATTGACTCTTTAAAATGCTGGAGAGACTCATCTCTGCCCAGCAGCTCGGGAGGAAAGGAGGGAGTTGTCTGACCTTCCCCTATTGCCATAGTTTAAGCCACCCTTGTAGTGTGAAGATTCAAAGTCACCCCATTACAACCCTGCTCCTCCACCGTACCATCCGACACTACACTGGTGCCTCTACTGCATCATCTAACATTGCCACAGTACAATCTGGTGCCTCCACTGTATCATTCAGCACCGCCACAGGGTCACCCTGTCCCTCCCCAGTACAATTCAGTCCCTTTTCCATGGGACCCAATTCCACGCATGATGGACGCAAGCTACATTGAAATATACAAAAGACTAAACTCATCTACCTTTGCAAAGGCATCCTTTTTTGAAGAGGCCGAGTATTAGTTAACTGAGATAGAAAAGGCCTTCGTAACTCTTAGAGTGGTTCTCAAACATAAAGTTATACTTACCACTTACATGCTTATAGAGAGGCAGGTTGCTGGTGGCAGCTCAAGCAAGCCACCCTGCCTGGGAATAGTTCATGATGGCTTTCAATGCAAAGTACTTCCTAGAGCATCTCTAGTATTTGAAAGAAATGGAGTTTGTACACCTAGTATAGGGTAATATGACTGTGTCAGAGTATGTTCGAAGGTTTTTAAAATTAGGCCAGTATTCCCCTGAGAGCATGATAGATGAAGGCAGGAAAGCAAGGAAGTTCGAGTGGCGCCTCTTTCATGAGATTAGACAGCAGGTGTACGTATTTGAGCCCAAAATTTTATGAAATAAAATTTATTAAATTAATAAAATATAAGCGGAAGGTTTATATTTTTTGTACAATAAATTAGAGTACCTAATAAAGTTAATAGAATGTCACTTAAAGAAAATTAAAATAACATAAATAAAAATGCAACAAAAATTCCTATAGGGTTAACCTCTGTAGGACAACTCTAATGGGACGTGGGAGGCAACCTTTAGTCGCTAACTTTCTTACTTTCAGGATCCAGATCTTGGTCTTCCTGATATGAAATGGTTAAATAAGAAGAATGAGTTATACTAGCCCAGTAAGAATGTCAACACTTATTAACCACTACAAAAAACTAAAGGTTAGCAAAAATTACAAAACAACCAATGGAGCCATTTTTCTATTTAGGTAAATTCATTTGATTTAAAAGTATACATTTCATATTCACCTTTTAAGTTCTTGAATTTGACTTGTGAAGATAATAATTAAGATAACAATTCATTATACATTCCAATGAATAATAATAATAGTCAAACTTTACCTTTTTACCTACTTATTGGTACCTCTAGGCGTTCATAGGGGTTCTCCCTATACATGAACCCAATATCCAATCTATTAATTAACCAGCCATGTCCGCACTCTGTCCAGTTATTGGTGCCAAACATACCACCAGCTCAATACCCCGTTTGGTATGAGAGTGAACAAATACTTTCTAACCCATTCTGGTGTGGGATGTCTCAGCCCCGTTCGACTGAGATAATGTCCATGATAGGGTTTGTCCTATGTACCGAGTCTATACACCATTTTTCATGATATCTGGTAAGCCCTTTTACGTATATGTTCAATCATTCACTAGCCACAAATTACAAACAACAATCTCATTTCATAATTATACGAAAAATATAATGATAATTTAATAGACTATATAGTTTAATATTGAATATTTAAAGAAAGTGTAAACAAGACATTTATTTCAAACTAATCAACTGATATGGATAAACAGTTAGGTAAATTAATAAACTAGAAGGAAAATAAACCAATGAATTAAAGTGCATGTGGTAAGTAAATAATAACAACCTAGCAATAATTAAAGAATATAGATAAAATAAGCAATTTCGTGGGGTTAGGTGTGGCTAGGGTTAGGGTTTTTTGGGAAGCGATGTTTAAATGCCCTCTCTGCATCGATCTGGGCCATCCGTACACGGATAAATGACCCACTCCCAGCCGTCGGATCACTCTTATTTGAGAAACTAATTTAGGCCACATGATCGGATTAAATCTGACTGTTCGATTGCGCCTGAAGAGAAAACAGATCTGGGCCATCCGTGCATGTGGAAGAATATTTTATATCTATATTTATCTCATTTTTTGTGGATCATAAACTTTAATGTTTTGCTAATTTCATTTTTATAAGATAGTACTGCAATTATATATATGTATGTATATAAATTTACATATTTTTTTTGTACAACATACCATTGAGTTTATTTTATTTTTTTACGAGTTACCTGAAACTTATTTTAACTTATTTTTAATTGTGAATATTTAAGGTTGGAAATGCTGGAGTTGGACTGTTTGGAAGTTCCTTCCAAATGCTAGTTCAATTTTCAACAAAGAGGAGAGGTGGTGAAGTGTCATGGTGATGGCTACCGGGGACGAAGAGGAGAATGATAGGGTAAATAAAGGTAGTAAGTAGGGTTTGAGTTGTTTATATGCATCATTATGCATATTACACTCTTTCCCACCAGAAAAAGAGTGACACTCCCAAGTACTTATCAAAATAAGAATGTATACATTCATCAACTAGGTGATACATATATTAATTGAAAGCATATATATAATGATCGTTAAGAAATGATGTAGAATTGCACTGCCAGAGCTATTCGAGGCTGGAACTACTAGAGTTGGATCATTTTAAAGTTGCTTGTAGGTGCTAGTGCAATTTTAATAAAAGAGGAGAGATGATGAGGTTTCATGGTGATGGCTACAACTAACGAAGAGGAGAATGATAGACTTAATGAAGTTAGTAAGTAGGGTTTGAGTTGTAAGCAAATGTATACAATTTTCAAGAGAATAATAAATATCTATGTGCATCAATGTGTATATCGTGCATCTTTTCAGCAACAATAAAATGTCATTGACAAGTATTTATAACTTTTTTTGTAGAAATACATATATTCTGAAACATCCGGGCTCGGGATTTAGCCCTGGAATAATCAAATTGTATTAATAAATAATTTTAAAAAGTCTAAATTTTAATTTTTCATAGAAATTTTGAAGAAATATTTGTTTTGGGTGTGTTTGATAATA
This sequence comes from Carica papaya, assembly GCF_054855325.1. Lineage (NCBI taxonomy): Eukaryota > Viridiplantae > Streptophyta > Magnoliopsida > Brassicales > Caricaceae > Carica > Carica papaya. The sequence continues at coordinate 1,646,682 of NC_142310.1, read as the reverse complement.
ATTTTTAAAAGTCACGGCCAAACTTGAAATAAAGAATGACCTATTTGAGAATAAAATTGGAAAACTTTAACAAAAGTATAAAAAATAGAAACCAGGCCACGTAGGACCGCCACATCAGTAGCGTGACCAGTCGCCGTGCGTCGCGTGGCAGACACATGGATATGCATCCACGCGGTAAGCCACACGGGTGACCTGCGTGCCAAAAGATCCAACGGCCCAGATTCGTTTCCCCTTCAGGCACGAATGAATGATCTTGATTGCATCTGATTGTGCGGTCCTTATTCATTTCCCAAATAAGGCAAATCCAGCGATTGAGGTTGCGCCACGCGTCCCCGAAATAGATGACCCAGATCAAAAGTGGAGAGGTATTTAAACCTCTCCACCTGAACACAAAAAGCCCTAGCCACCAAGAGGTAATCGGAGAAGAAGAAAAGGGGTGGCCGGGTTGCGAACCAGTTGTCGAAGAAGATCAGCATATTATTAGGAAGAAAGATGACTGGCCTTTTGGTATAAATTATAATAAATTCGAACTCGGAGCGAGCTTAAAAGTATAATTTTTATTTGGACCTATATGGTTTGTGAGTCAAACCCACCCTCCCATCCCTGCCCCTTTCCTTCTTCCTTTCCCTTCCACTACTATGAGAGTCAATATTGAAACTTAAATACTGAAACCCATAAGTTTTATACTTTTTAGTTAAAAATTTGAATACGTACAATAATATCTTATAGAGAAAAAAACATGCTAACTATTTAGTTAAATAGTGGTTAGTTAAGCGCTTGTTAGTTAATCTCAACAAATAACACATTCTAAACTCTATTTGAACAGAGACAAAAAAGAAAAGAATATTAATTGATCATGAAAAACAAAACATCCATAACCAGAGTTACAATAGTAAGTTTGTATATACGAACGTAGATTTGTTGGATGAGATTCTAATTTGTGAGATATCAAAGATAGAAACCAGACAGTAAACATTAGAAGTACATAATGATGATTTTGATGTCCTATAACATAGCTTAATCCTGAGAGTGATAGTGGTAAAGTGAAATCTAACAATTTATGGTGGGTAGACATGAAATCTAAATAGCAGAGCTCCATTTCTGAGTGTAGCGCCCGGAAAGGAGGGGAAAAAAAAAAAAAAAAAAAAAAAAAAAGGGGGGGGGGCCACGTCAGCAGCCACGTCAGCAGGCCCGGTCAGCAGGCCCGGCCAACCGGGGCCTGCCACGTGGCAAGATCGCGTCACTCCGAAAGGAGCCACGTTGGCGATCCGCGTGGGTGCGATCCGACGGCCCAGATCAATCACGCGATCGGACGGCCCAGATTCAAACGCACGGACGGCCCAGATTCAATCAAAAACGAACGGCCCAGATTAAAACGAAACGAACGGCTGTGATCAAAAGGCAAGGGGTTATAAATAGAACCCCCACACCAGACCAAAAACCCTAGCCGCCAGCCGCTCGCCGGAGAAGACGAACCAGAGGCCGACCGCCGCCACCCGCCGCCACTCGCCGCCGCACCGGGGAAATTTTCGACCGCCGATCGAGGTAAATTTCATACCCCCGACTCGTTTTTCCCCACTGATTCCTCCTATGGCCAAATCGAAGCCGAAATCCCGGCCAAACGGCCGGAATACGCGGCCGAAGCCCAGCGGCGCCGCCGCGCCCCCTCTCGGTTTTTGCCTCCGACGAGGCCCTTCCCGGCCTCCGTTCGATGCAATTTTTATATCACCGTGATCACCATTCTTTTCTCTACAGGTTGACCGAAGCCAAATCACCAAAACACGAACTTCGCCGGAGAGTCGCCGTACCCGAGAGCGCCGCCGCCGGTAAGCTCCACTTTTCCGTGATTTTTTTGGCCCCCCGAGGGCCCTAGGGTTGTTTTCTGACAAGGACCAATGCGAGTGTGGCCGAATTCGGCCAAAAACGGCCGAAAACAGTCAACCCGAGGCGACTCGCCGCCGCCAGCGGCGGCGCCGTCGCCGGAGCACGGCGGAGCCGCCGTGCCGGAGTTGCGATTTGGGCCGAAAGAGGCCCTGGGCCTAATTTGGATTTTTTTTGGAACACGTGCAGGTACTGTTAGCGTGTTTCAGTTCCCCGGGAAAAATTCAGGGAAAATTAGGGACAGCCTGCAGGCGCACTGTGAATCGTATTCGGATCCCGAAAACAAGTAAGGACCCCTCACCCTATTTCCTATCACGGTATTAAAGTTCAAAATGATAAAACAGTATTTCTTGAATTAACGCATGTGTGAAATTGCTTAAGGTTGCTAATGGAGCCCGAGTCTAGTGTGATTGATGATTTACTGTTATTTGGCCTGTTTACAGCTTTAAATGCAAAATGAGGTTTGATGTGTTCATTTTACAGATTTGTGTGCATGTACTACGTTTTTATTAATTATGGGTTGAATGACTGAAAAACTGATACTGTATGTTGTCTGTTCGGCATGAATTACGATTTGCTTGTTTAAATGTGAATTGATGATGCTGATTGAGGAAAAGGAAAAAAATGAAAGATTGTGTAGACTGATAATTGTATTATGGGGGTCAGCCTGACTAGATATCCTGGGAGATGGTGGACGGACCGGGTCCGTAGGGAACCCTACCGGGATTGTGGTCTCACATGCCGGACGGGGTATGGAGATCTTATGGTTTTGGCGCCCATACCGGACGGGGTATGGGGACGGCCCGTTTCACCCTCATACCGGACGGGGTATTGAGATTTATGGTTTTGGCGCCCATACCGGACGGGGTATGGGGACGGCCCGTTTCACCCTCATACCGGACGGGGTATTGAGGTTCATGGTTTTGGCGCCCATACCGGACGGGGTATGGGGACGGCTCTGGAAACTGATTATGAATGTTAAAGGTTAACGGGTAGCGGAACCCCTATGGACCCCCACGGATACTAGTAGGCTGGTAAATGAGAAAAAAGATATGTTGTACAATGATTGAATTACAAGATGCGTGATAAGTGTTATGTTTTACAGCTTAGATTATTCAATGATTGTGATAATGTTATTGTTTTTCTCATATTGTTTTCATAAATTCCACCGAGGTAAGTGGATGGTAAAGGTTTTCATGTTAATAAACGAGTTTATTGTAAATTATGCTCCATTGGTCTTTTTGTGGTTTTCTACCCACCTTTATCTCCGTGACGGTGAGATATCATGATGTTCTTACTGGGCTAGTGTAGCTCACTCCTTAATTAACCATTTCAGATCAGGAAGACATGGTTCCCGAGCCCGTTCCGCAGGAGGACGACGAAGGGGATGCCTAGAGACTCTGTAGTCATACGCATAGTTTATTTTCGAGTTTTCTTTCTTAGTTAGTTTAACCTTTCATATTTTAAGTACGTTTGTTTGGTTTTTCGTGTAAGGGATGTTAACTGAAATTTTGATCTCGCTTCCGCATTCGATATATTTAAATACTCATTTCATTTTAATATTTTCCTTGGTCGTTACACTGAGAGCAGTAGCAACAGAGCAAAATGGAATTGTCCGTGTTGGCGGTGAGAGGTAGAGAACCAGGCAGTAGGAAGGAACGATTTGAGGGGAAAGGGAGACGACGAAGGTGTAGATAGGGGAGAAGGAGAGAGGGAGGGGAGGAGAGGATAAGAAGGTCATTTTTGTGTTTGTTTATTCGAAGTCGTTATCAAAGCAGACGGATTTTAAAACTAAAAAGGAAAGAGAGTGGTGGGGGGGGGGGAGGAGGGTAAAACGCAGAGAGTAGATTTGTTTTTCTGCGTTTTGGCCATTTAAGGGGTCTGTTCTAACACACATTTGACGATGAGGTGGGGCCAAATTTCGGAGTCCCGACTCTTATATTTTTTATTTCATTGAATATAAAAAAATAATTTGACACGTATTTTTCTATTAATTAATTAATATAAATAAATCAATTAAAATTCATTACACATAAATCTTTAAAAAAGTTCAATTGAATGTAAATAAATATATTTAACACGTATTTTTTAATTATTTAAATAATAACTTTATTTAAATATACCAATTAAAACACAATAAATATAAAATTTAAAGATTAATAATAAATCAACTCGAATTTATAATTTATATATAAAAAATAATATATGAATTATTTAACTAAATAATAATAAATAATATATAAAATTTTTAGTGTCTGAAAAATGATAATTTATAATTTATTATAAAATAAATAATATAGGAATTATTTAATTAAATAATAATAAATAATATATAAAATTTTTAGTACCTAAAGAATGATAACAAGGAAGTTTGACAAAAATATTGGGGAAAAAAGTTGAAATTTGATTATTTTTTATATGATTTAAATTTATAATATTGTTTATAATGCCAAATTGAATTGATAACATTACATGTTGGAGACATTCTCTAAACTATAAATTTAATAATTCATTTTTAATTTTAAAATTTTTAGTTGAGAACTTAAACAAATGGAATATTTAGACAATAAATATGATTTTTCTTAAAATTAAAAAAAAAAAATTGGTAGATTTAACAATAGACACTATTATATAATGATTTTTCTTTAGAAAATTTAAATAAAAAATATAAGATAATTTTAAATAATTTGATTACTCGTATTTTATAATAAATGACATCAACGACCATAAAAGATATTCCAAATTTATAGAAGGTTATGTTCTATTATAATTATTTATAATCTAAAGGTAATCTATATTCTAATATAAATTACCCAGATTTTACGGGATACTGTATCCACTAATATTAAATTTTCATATTTCTTCTTTAATATTCTCTATACTAATTTGATTACTTTTATCACGGACCACACCCCGTCTTATAGGGTAATGACTGGAACATACTCCTTTAAATCATGTAGACTCGAGTTAAATAAAATAACTTAACTTTATTAATAATAAAAGATTTGTAGAAGCGTTACATCTCTTACATATAAAACATAAATATAGACGATGCTCTAAATTTCCTTACTTACATTACTAAACAAAAGTACAAAATAATAACCATAATATCAGAGTCTAGACTTTAGAAATTTTCTCTGTATCACCGCTCACTCTGCAGTGATATCTTCAATATCTGGAGGATGATAGGGAGGTAAGATAAAATATCCCAATAAGCAATATTATGAAATCACAACATAGTACATGCAATATATAGTTTCCTTACATATAACAAAATATATATTATATAATTTTTCTGAAACAGATACGAATCAAAAGACGAAAGCACAAATCAGCAAACAGATTCATCTTGTATACTTCATCATTATTATGGAGGATCTATCAGTTACCATATATTATGCGTATGCACATATACTTATCATTAGTTTCCCATATACCCAAACATGAAACGACAAACATGAGTACCTTGAAACACTGCTACTCCCTGAATACGGAATTGTTAGGGCACACAGATGACTGTTTTCCATACACCCGAATATGGAATAGTTAGAGCACGCAGATCAGACTGTTTTTCCATACACTGAACACAGAATGGTTATGTATGGGTATACACTTATCACTTTTCCAGTACACCCGAACATAGAATAATTATGTACTGCCATATTGAAGCCTAACATAATGCAGGTGCTTTCAGAATAATTTTTTTCTATAATAAGTGATGCACACATATCAAAACAACATTTTAAAAACACAAAACAAAATAACACTTATATTGAAGAAAAACTTAAACAAATACTTATTTAGTAAATACAGAAGATAAGTTAAACATGTACACATTTTTATGCTGAAAAAACGTAAAATATCTCTAAACTACGTAGGTTATGAATCTATAATATCTACTTACCTTAGGTACTTAGCAGCCGTAATCTTAATTCTGACAGAATTCTTGGTTTATTTATGACTTTTTCCTCTAAAAAATTCGGCAGAATTTTGAGATGATTTTTTGTCACTTTCTTTCTAACAGTTTATAACTTCCTTTTGATTGTGAGCCTTATTCCTCTTCTCTTCTTCTTTCTCTGCTCTAACAAATTTAGCAAAGTTTTCTGAAGGTTTTTATCTAAAACCTCAAAATACTCTAAAGATTACACACTTCATGCTTCCTCTTCTTCCTTCACCTCTATACTTTTCACTATTTTTCTCTCATCCAGAATGTCTTTTCCTCCCTTATCCTATCCCCTATTTATAGGAGTGGAGAGCTACAAGGGAAAGGTTGCCATCATTCTGTCTTACTACTTCATCTAGAAATTGTCATCTTTCATCATGTCACGTCACTTAATGGGTTACCACTCTTCACATGCCACTTCATCTAAAAGGTTACCACTTTTCACATGTCACTTCATCTAAAAGGTTACCACTTTTCACCTGTCACTTCATCTAAATTAACTTCACCGAATAGTTACCATTATTCATTATACCACTTTATTTAAAAGATTCTCACATTTTTTCATGCCTCTTCATGCTTATTCTAGCTCCTTCATCCTTATCCATCATTTTTTTGTTTGACTCTAGACTATATCCTTAACTTTATTATATATTTTCAAATACATGCAAAACTAAATTAAACATATCAAATATAAAAAATTAACTCGGAGATATTTTTAAGATATCACATCCTCCCCCCTTTAAAAATAAATTTGGTCCTCCAAATTGGACTTACCAGTAGTCATAAATAGATGTGGGTATTTGGCCTTCATTTCCTCTTCTGGCTCCCATGTGGCTTCTTCAGTCGAATGGTGCTACCATAGCACCTTTACTAAGGAGATTACCTTGGACCATAATATCATTTCTTTGCAATCCACCATCTGCACATAATGCTCAATATAGGATAGGTTATGTTGAAGTGCAAAGGGTTCATATCGGAGTACATGCGATGGATCTTGGTGATATTTCTTCAACATTGACACATGAAAAATATTATGTATATTGGCTAACTTAGGTGTCAAAGCTAAATGGTAGGCAATAGGTCCCACTCTATCCAATATCTCGAAAGGTTCAATCAAACAAGAACTGAGTTTTCCTTTCTTCCTAAATCTTATAATCCCTTTAATTGACGAGATTTACATAAATGCATGGTTGCCTACTTCAAATTCTATATCTCTTCTTCGATCTTCGGCATAAGTTTTCTGCCTATTTTGAGCTGTCAAAAGATGTTTCCTGAACAATTTCACTTTTTTTATAGTTTCTTCCACTAATTTAGTTCTAACCAGTTTTCATTCTCTAACTTCTTCCCAACAAATCGGTGATCTGCAGGGTCTTCCATATAAAGCCTCATAGGGTGCTATTTGAACGCTAGACTAATAACTATTATTATATGCAAACTCAATTAGAGGTAAATGATCATCCCAATTACTTTGTAACTCAATGACACAGGCTCATAGCATACCTTATAGAGTTTGGATTGTCTGTTCTGATTAACCATCTTTTTGAGGACGGAAAGCCGTATTTAAGGATAGCTTGGTCCCCATAGCATTTTGTAGATTGGTCTAAAATTTTGAAGTAAAGCGAGGATCTCGATCAGAGATGATTGAGACTGGAATGCCATGCAATCTCACAATCTCTTTGATATAGAGCCTGACCAACTTGTCCAATGGGTCATTCACACTGATAACCAGAAAATAAGCAGACTTGGTTAATCTATTAACGATAACCCAAATAACATCATGTTGGGATCTTGTTTTAGGTAGACCACCACAAAATTCATAGTAATATGTTCTCATTTCCACTATGCTATGGGCAAGAGTTAAAGTAGTTCTACTGATCTCTGAAGTTCAGCCTTCACTTGTTGACATATTAGACATTTAAAAACGAACTCTATTATATCCTTCTTTATCCCACTCCATCAATATTTGGTTCTTAAGTTCTAATACATCTTAGTGTTGCCAGGGTGCATAGCAAATCTAGAGCAGTGTACTTCTTCTAATATCTCATTTTTCATACTATTATTATTCGGCACACATGCTCTGTTTCAAAACCTCAATACACCATTTTTTGATTTTTTGAATTCTGGCCTAAGTCCCTTACTGACATCTTCCATAATCGACTTCAAGGTAAGATCAGACTGCTGAGCTTCTCTAATTTTCTGCATCAAAATGGGTTATACTTTTATATTGGCTAGGTATCCTCCTGATCTCTTATGTCGGACATTCAGATTGAATTCCTGGAACTCCTCTATGAGTCTCCACTCTAAGGCCATTATGTAGGCAATAGTGCATCCTTATTAAGTGCATCTACAACCATATTGCCTTTTCTCATATGGTATAAGATCTTGCAATCATAATACTTAAGTAATTCAATCCATCTCCTTTGGTGCATATTAAGTTATTTCTGTGAGAACAAATACTTCAAACTCTTAGGTCTATGTGAATCTCGAAACTTTCACCATATAGACAATGGCGGTAGATCTTTAAAGTAAAAACTATAATGTCTAGTTCTAAGTCATGGATAGGATAGTTCTACTCATGATTCTTTAATTGTCTAGATCCATAAGCTATCACTTTTTCGTATTACATTAGCACACATCCCAATCCTTGCTTTGAAACATCACTGTAGATAGAGAATCCACCAGTACCGCTAGGAATAATCAATACTGGGATTGTTGTTAATCACTTCTTTAGTTCTTGAAAACTTTGTTCACATTTGTCATTCCACTCAAACTTTATGTCATTTCAAGTGAGCTGAGTTAGTGGAGCAACAATCTTTGAATTTTTTTTAATAAACTTCCTGTAGTATCCAATTAGATCGAGGAAACTTTGAACTTCAATTACTATTATAGGCCTTTTTCAGTTTACTACTGCTTGTACTTTAACTGGATCTATTGATATTCCATCATTTGAAACTCTTTGTCTGAGGAAGACAACCTCCTTCAACCAAAATTCACACTTTTTAAACTTGGCATACAACTTCTCTCTCCTAAGTATTCCAAGCACTATTACTAAATGCTCTGCATGTTCAGCTTCGCTCTGTGAATAAATCAATATATCATCAATGAAGACTAGGACAAACTTATCAAAGAATGGCTAGAATACTCTATTCATCAAATCCATAAATGTTGCATGAGCATTTGTTAGATCAAAAGGCATGACTAAGAATTCGTAATGGCCATACCTAGTTCTGAAAGTAGTGTTGGGAATATCCTCTTTATTAATTTTTAGTTGATGGTATCTGAAACATAGATCAATCTTTGAAAATACTTAAGCTCCTTGAAGTTGGTTGAATAGATCATTGATACGAGGCAACAAATACTTATTCTTTATGGTAACTTGATTTAGTTGCTATAGTCGATATAGTCGCATGGTACCATCTTTCTTCTTCACAAAAAGTACTAGAGCTCTCTATGGTGATCTACTTGGTCTGATGAAATCCTTGTCCAATAATTCCTGTAATTGTTTCTTGAATTCCTCTAATTCGGTTTTCGCCATTCGATACGGAGCCTTAAAGATGGGACTCGTACTAGGAATTAAGTCAATGAAGAACTCGATCTCCCAATCTGCAAGTGAACCTGAAAGATCTTTCGGGAAAACATCAAAATTTTCCTTCACTAGTATCTGTTGTAGATTGACTTCTCTACTTTTATTCTCCAGTACGCAAGTCAAATACCCTGCACATCCCTTATCAAGTAATCGTTGAGCTTGAATGTAAGATACGAGACATGGATGTTGGGGCTTTCTAATCCTTTTGAATTTAAAGGCCTTGTCGTTGGGAATACTAAAAGTCACCATCTTTCCATGAGAATCTATATTAGCATGGTACACTGCCAACTAATCCATTCCTAGTATGACATCAAAATCATACATGTCTAAGAGTAAGAGATCTACTAGTAACTCTCTATTGACAATCTCTATAATACATGCTTGGCAGAATGCATTAGTGGTCAAGTCCTTATTGGTTGGGGTAGAGACTACTAATACATATTCTAAAGGTGACTATTCAATGTTCAGATGCTGAACAAACTCATGTGATGTAAAAAAGTGTATAGATCCTGAGTTTATTAAGAATTTAGCTAAGGTACTAGAGATAGTGAGCATACCTTGGATTACATCATGAGAGGATTGAGCATATCGCTCTATAATGGCATATACTCTTCCTTGAGTTGTTGGTCTGATATGCTCTTTGTTGATAGGACACTCTTTGATCCATGCTGAGTACTACCACATCTGAAGCATCCATTTGTCAACTTGTAGCATGGTCTGCTACCATGGTTCTTTCTACAATGGGGGCATATATGTTCTAGCCCTTGTGCTGGGACTAAGAGATCTATTTTTTTGTCTTTTATCAGGTTGTTGTGGCTCATAGACCTTCCTCTTATTGTTTGATATGAACGGTCGAACCCACTAGATCTGTTATGGGACTGGGCTTGTAGCCTCTTCTACAATCTGGGCTTGTTCCAGGATTCTTGATAGTTATTAATTTTTAGAATGGATATTTTATCCCAAATCTCTTTATACAGGCCTCTTTAAAACTTTCTGGCTCTTAGGCTTCCATCTGCTACTAAGTTGGGCGCGAACCGAGCCAGCTCTATAAACTTTTCTGCATATTCTGTCACCCTCATATTCCCTTGCTTTAATTTTAGGAACTCTATTTGCTTTTATTCTGGAACAAAGTCAGGGAAATACTTCTCATAAAATGCCGCTCTAAATACTTTCTAAATGATCAATGTCCTTAATGATCCCTTCTTCAGGCGCCACCAGTGTTCTGCAGCTCCCTTGAACATGAATGTGACTAATTGTACCTTCTACTCTAAAGTGGGGCTAAGAACATCAAATATCTTCTCTAACTCCATGATCCACATGTCAATGGATCCAATGGCCCAGATCTACTTTCGTATGCATAAACGGTCCATATTCGTTTCCCCTTTAGGCATGATTGAATGATCCTGATTGTATCCGATCCTGCGGTCCTAATTCATTTCCCAAATAAGGCAAATCCAGTGACTGAGGTTAGGCCACACCTCCTCGAATGGACGGCCCATATCAAAAGTGGAGAGGTATTTAAACCTCTCCACCCAGACACCAAAAACCCTTGCTACCAAGAGGTAATTAGAAAAGAAGAAGAAGGGGGTCGGAAGCGAACCAGTTATTGAAAAAGAAAATCGGCCGTCGTTGCCGCCGCGTCGGAGCCCATCACCGACGTTAGAAGTCGAATTTTTTCCCTATTTTGATTCGCATTTCGATTCTAAGCCACCCAAACCCATATCGGCGCCAAAAAATCAAAGGAGAAGCTGAAAATAGAGGGCAGAGCTCAGTCGAGCTGTCGCACCTGCGACCCAAAACCCCTCTGGTGACCCCGAATCCCCTTTCCGTTTCCTTCCATTTTATAACCATTGAATTCCTGACTCTTTTCTAGTGTAAGAAGACCGAAGAAAACTCCCAACCGAGAGGGAGGAACGACAGAGCCGTTGCACCAAAAAACCCACATGTCAATAAGTTTTGATTTTTTCCTTTTTTCTGCCAACAGAGACCACGTAACCTCGAGTTTTATAGGTTTCTACACACGACCGGCTGAAATCGGCCAGATCGAGAGGAAGCACCTCCGTAAGTAACAGAGCCGGCACCAGAGCACGGTGACGCTACCGTGCTGGAATCCTAAATTGGCCTGAAAATTTTTAAAACCCCTTTTTGGCCCTTTTTTAATATTTTTTAGATTTGTGACGTGTGTTTTTGGTTTTCGCAAAAAAAAAATCAAAAAATCCAGGAACCACTAGGAAGTATGGTAAAAAATGTGGTGTTTCGAATACTGACCCAGGGTAAGGATCCCTCATCTTTTTTTCTGTTACGGTGAATTAAAGTTTAATAAATAATAAACGGTGGAATTTGTGAATATTGACAACCCCTAATTATTTAATACAAGTCACTAGTAGAGCCAGCAACTGGTCAGTATGTAATTACTTATTTTATTTGTACTGTTCATTTATTGCTAGGCTGTTATTATTTGCTTACCGTATGAATTTTAATTTATAGGTTTAATTGCCTTCTTGTTTATTGATTTACTTAACCGTTTTATCCCTATTAGTTGATTGATTTGAAATAAATGTCCTAATTATGCTCTCTTTAATTATTAAGTAATTAAATTATATTATCTACTAATTTATCGTTCTATTTTTCTGTAATTATAAAATGAGATTGCTGTATGTAACTGGTGGCTAGTTGATGATGGGGACATATATGTGTTAAATTAACATATCAAACTAAAAGGCTTATCGGGTGTCATGAAAAAGGGTGTACGGACCCGATACATAGGATAAATCCTACTGTAAATGTTACCCTCAGCCGAACGGGGCTAAGAAGTCCAATACTGGAAGGGTTGGAAAGTGTTTATTCACGCTCATACCGGACAGGGTATTAAGGCGATGGTACTTTTGGCGCCCATTATCGGATAAAGTATGGGGACATCCAGTTGATTAATAGATTGGATATTGGGTCCACGTATAGTGGGGACCCCTATGGACCCCCAACGGCACCGGTAAGTAGGTAAAAAGATAAAACTTGTTTATTATTGGTTTCTTAGAGTATTTAATGTATTGTTATCTTGTTTCTTCCTCCATAAGTAGCATCTGAGAACTTAAAAGGTGAGTATGAAAGTAACATTTTTTGAATTAAATGAGTTTACCAATAAAGAAAAACAACTCCATTGGTTGTTTTGTAGTTTTTACCAATCTTTGATTTTCTGTATCGGTTGTAAAGTGTTGATATTCTTACTGGGTTAGTGTAACTCATCCCCCTTTATTAATCATTTCATATCAGGACGATCAAGATCTGAATCCTGAGCAGCAAAAAAGTAAGTGATTAAAGGTTATCTCCTGTTTTTCATCAATTGCATAGTGGAGGTTGACTCCATTGGTTTATAGTTACACATTTTTTCTGTTATTTTTATTTTCCTTCACGGGACATTCCTGTAACCCTATTGGGCATTCTGATTAAATTGTGTAAGGAATGTAAACCCTAAAATTCCTAATTGCTTTCGCTAGTATCTTATAAATTTCAATATTATCATTCAATTAAATTTTGGACCTGTATATATTCATCAATTAAATGATATATATACACCAATCATAATAATAAATTTTTTTAAAAAAACAAAACACATGAAAGTACAACCTGACATATACCAAAAATATCTTGTAGAGAAAAGAACATACTAATTATTTAGTTAAATAGTGGTTAGTCAAGCATTTGTTACTTAATCTCTACAAATAACATATTCTAAACTCTATTTGAAAAGAGAAAAAAAGAAAAGTATATTAATTGATCATTGAAAACAAAACATCTATAAGCAAAGTTACAATAGTAAGTTTGTATACACAAACATAGATTTGTTGGATGAGATTCTCATTTGTGAGATGTGAAAGATAGAAACTAGACAGTAAGCATTAAAGAGTACATAATGGTGATTTAGACGTCCTATAACATAGCTTAATCCTGAAAGTAACAGTGGTAAAGCAAAATCTAATAATTAATGGCAGCGGGTAGAGGTGGAGAACAAAGCAATAGGCAAGAAAGATAGCAAAAGTAAGGGAGGAGAATGAGATGCTAAAGGTGTGGGAGACGCATGAAAGGTACATAAAGGAGAGAGGGAGGGGAGTGTTGATAAGAGGGGTTTTCATGTTTATCTATTTGGAGATGTTATTGGAGTAGATCGTTTTGAAAACTAAATATGGAAAACGAAAACAGAACCCAAAAGAGTTAGGGAAGACACCATGGGGGGAGGGGGATGGAGGGTGAAACAGAGAGAGTAGATTTTTTTTTTGAGTTTTGAAGATTAGCACATTATTATAAAGAAAGATGACTAGCCTTTTGGTAGAAATTATAATAAATTGAGTTCGAATTTTGTGAAACCCGAATCTAACTTATAATTATAATATACAAGTTTAAGCCAACCCTGAACTCGGAGCGAGTTTAAAAATATAATTTTTATTTGGACCTACATCGTTTGTGAGTTAAACCCACCCTCCCCTCCCTGCTCCCCTGCCTCTCTCCTTCTTCCTTTCCCTTCCATTACTATGAGAGTCAATATTGAAACTTAAATACTGAAACCCATAAGTTTTATACTTTTTAGTTAAAAATTTGAATACGTACAATATTTTATATATAGATTATTTGGTTAAGTTCGTACAAGTTTTTCACAATTAAACCCGAATCTCACTCACTCCGATTATGTGAGATTAAAAAATTCACCCTCTTTCATGTTGGTAATAAATTATCTTTCATTATAGTTATTTACAATCAAAAGATAATCTATTTTCTGATATAAATTACCCAGATTTTACGGGATACTGTATCCGCTAATACTACATTTCCATATTTCTTTCTTAATATTATCTGTAATAATTTGATTACTTTAGTTGATTTAACAATAAACACTATCACATAATGCGTTTTCTTTAGAAAATTTAGTAACAAATATAAGATGATTTCAAATAATTTGATTACCCGTATTGTACAATAAAGTGTATTGATGACCATAAAAGATATCAAAAATTTAGAATAGGTTATCTCTCATTATAGTTATTTATAATTAAAAGGTAATATATCTTCTGATATAAATTATCCGGATTTTACGGGATACTATATCTACTAATATTAAATTTTCATATTTCTTACTTAATATTCTCTATAGTACAAAATTAGTTAATAAAGATTTCATCTTTCAACTCTATATATAGGTTAATACACTTAAAGTTTCTCTCATTCTTCTCAAAATCATAGTTTCTGAACTATAATTTATGATTAGTTTTAGCGAAGTCGTAGAAAAAGGCAACGAAGACGAAGAGGATGATGAAGAAGAAACATATATGCAATTTTTATACCGTCAAATCAGCAATTAACCAAAATATGCCTCTACAACTAGGTATTTTACAACTTATCCTACTTGATTATCTTAGTTATTTTTATGCAGTATTTTAAACCAATAAAAATATTGTCTATTTTACTATATGTATAAGTAATTATTAAATATTTAAATAATTTGATTGCATAATGTATGTTGAAGATATATACTTGCATATACCATATTTTATATTTATATTTATCTCCTTTTCTGTGGATCATAAGCTTTAATGTTTTACTAATTTAATTTTTATAAGATAGTACTAATAATTAGCCATTGAATTTGAACTATCACATGTTAATTTTACTAATAATTAATGATATTAATTAGTACTTAATATCTTTAATTATTCACTTTTTAAATAATTCTGATGCATTTACCATTGAGTTTATTTAATTTTTTTACAAGTTACCTGAAACTTATTCTAACTTTTTTTTAATTGTGAATATTTAAGGTTGGAACTGCTGGAGTTGGACTGTTTGGAAGTTCTTTCCAAATGTTAGTTCAATTTTCAACAGAGAGGAGAGATGGTGAAGTGTCACAGTGATGGCTACCGTGGATGAAGAGGAGAA
Source organism: Carica papaya (assembly GCF_054855325.1). NCBI lineage: Eukaryota > Viridiplantae > Streptophyta > Magnoliopsida > Brassicales > Caricaceae > Carica > Carica papaya. The sequence continues at coordinate 1,631,347 of NC_142310.1, read as the reverse complement.
TGATCGGTTAAAGGACGGTAGTAAGTAGGGTTTGAGTTGTCTATATGCATCATTATGTATATTGCACTCTTTCCCACCAGAAAAAGAATGACACTCCCAAGTACTTGTTAAAATAAAAATACATACATTTATCAATTATATGAAATATATACCAATTAAGAGTATATATATAATGATCGTCGATAAAATAGATAGAATTGCGCTGCCAGAGCTATTCGAGGCTGGAACTGCTGAGTTGGATCGTTTTGAAGTTGTTTGTAGGTGCTAGTGCAATTTTAATAAAGGAGGAGAGATGATGAGGTGTCATGGTGATGGCTACCACCAACGAATAGGAGAATGATAGACTTAATGAAGATAGTAAGTAGGGTTTGAGTTGTAACCAAATGTATACAATTTTCAAGAGAATAATAAATATTTATATACATCAATGTGTATATCGTGCATCTTTTCAGCAACAAGAAAATGTCATTGACAAATATTTATAACTTTTTTTGAATAGAAATACATACATTCATCAATTAAAGTATACATATACACCAATCATAATAATAAAATTAATTTTTTTAAAAAGACACACATGAAAGTGCAGCCCCACTTATACCAACAATATCTTATAGAGAAAAGAACATCCTAACTATTCAGTTAATAGTGGTTAGTCAAGCATTTGTTACTTGATCTCTACAAATAACATATTAATTAATCATAAAAGACAAAACATCCATAACCAGAGTTACATTAGTAAGTTTGTATACACGAATGTAGATTTGTTGGACGAGACTCTAATTTGTGAGATATCAAAGATAGAAACGAGACAGTAAACATTAGAGAGTAGATAATGGTGATTTGGACGTCCGGTAACATAGCTTAATCTTGAGAGTAACAGTGGTAAAGCGAAATCTAATAACAGAGCTCCATTTCCGAGAGCAGAAGCGATAGAGCGAAACAGAATTGTGTGTGTCGGCAGCGAGAGGCGAAAAACCAGGCGGTAGGAAGGAACGATCGGAGGGAAAAGGGAGAAGGCGAAGGTGTGGATGGGGGATAAGGAAAGAGGGAGGAGAGGGGAGGACAACATATTCATTTTCGTGTTTGTTTGTTCGAAGCATTACCAGAGCATATGGATTTTGAAACTAAAAAAGGAAAGAGAGTGGAAAGGGAGGGTAAAACGCAGAGAGTAGATTTGTTTTCTTGCATTTTAGCAATTTTGGGGGTCTGTTCTAACACACGCTTGACCATGAGGTGGGGCTAGATTCCAGAGTCCTGACTATTATATTTTTTATTTAATTGTATATAAAAAAATATATTTGACATGTATTTTTCTATTAATTAATTGATATAAATAAATCAATTAAAATACAATACACATAAATCTTTAAAAAAGTTCAATTCAATATAAATAAATATATTTGAGACTTATTTTTTAATTATTTAAATTATAACTTACTTTAAATATACCAATTAAAACACAATAAAAATAATTTTTAAAGATTACCACTAAATCACCTTGAATTTATAATTTATATACAAAAAATAATATATGAATTATTTAACTAAATAATAATAAATAATATATAAAATTTTTAGTACCTAAAAAATGATAACAAGGAAGTTTAACAAAAAAAATTGGGGAACAAAGTTAAAATTTGATAATTTTTTATATGATTTAAATTTATAATATTGTTTATAATGCCAAATTAAATTGATAACATTACATTTGGAGGCATTCTCTAAACTATAAATTTAATAATTCATTTTTAAGTTAAAAATTTTTAGTTGAGAACTTAAACAAATAGAATATTTAGAAAATAAATATGATTTTTCTTAAAATTAAAAAACGATAGTGCCACATTCTTTGGTAGATTTAACAATAGACATTATTATATAATGATTTTTCTTTAGAAAATTTAATTACAAATATAAGATAATTTTAAATAATTTGATTACTCGTATTTTATAATAAATGACATCGACGACCATATAAGATATTCAGAATTTATAATAGGTTATCTTTTATTATAGTTATTTATAATAAAAAGGTAATCTATCCTCTGATATAGACTATCCAGATTTTACGAGATACTGTATCAGCTAATATTGATTTTTTATATATTTTTTAGTATTCTCTACAGTAATTTGATTACTTTAGTAGATTTAACAATAAACACTATTATATAATGATTTTTCTTTAAAAATTTTAATAACAAAAATAACATAATTTCAAATAATTTGGTTACTCATATTTTATAATAAATTGCATTGACGATTATAAAATATATCCAAAATTTATAAAAGATTATCTTTCATTATAGTTATTTACAATCAAAAGATAATATATTTTCTGATATAAATTACCCGGATTTTACACGATACTGTATCCGCTAATATTATCTGTAATAATTTGATTACTTTAGTTGATTTAACAATAAACACTATTACATAATGTGTTTTCTTTAGAAAATTTAATAACAAATATAAGATGATTTCAAATAATTTGATTACTCGTATTGTACAATAAATTGTATTGATGACCATAAAAGATATCAAAAATTTATAATAGGTTATCTCTCATTATAGTTATTTATAATTAAAAGGTAATATATCTTCTGATATAAATTATCCGGATTTTACGGGATACTATATCTACTAATACTAAATTTTCATATTTCTTACTTAATATTCTCTATAGTACAAAATTAGTTAATAAAGATTTCATCTTTCAACTCTATATATAGGTTAATACACTTAAAGTTTCTCTCATTCTTCTCAAAATCATAGTTTCTGAACTATAAGTTATGATTAGTTTTAGTAAAGCCGTAGAAAAAGGCAACGAAGACAAAGAGGATGATGGAGAAGAAACATCTGCACAGTTTTTATACCGTCGAATCAGTAATTAACCAAAACATTCCTCTACAACTAGGTATTTTACGACTTATCCTACTTGATTATCTCAGTTACTTTTATCTTTAATTATTCACTTTTTAAATGATTCTGATGCAGAGTTTATTTGATTTTTTTTCACTAGTTATCCAAAACTTATTCTAACTTTTCTTTAATTGTAAATATTTAAGGTTGAAATTGCTGGAGTTGGACTATTTGGAAGTTCCTTCCAAATGCTAGTTCAATCTTCAACAAAGAGGAGAGATGGTGAAGTGTCATGGTGATGGCTACCATAGATGAAGAGGAGAATAATAGGTTAAAGGAAGGTAGTCAGTAGGATTTGAGGTGTCTATATACATCATTATGTATATTGCACTCTTTCCCACCAGAAAAAGAATGACACTCCAAATTATTTATCAAAATAAAAATGTATACATTCATTAACTAGGTGATACATGTATTAATTAAGAGCATATAAATAATGACCGTTAAGAAAGGATGTGGAATTGCGCTGCCAGAGCTATTCGAGGCTGGAACTGCTGGAGTTGGATCGTTTTAAAGTTGCTTGTAGGTGTTAGTGCAATGTTAATAAAAGAGGAGAGATGATGAGGTGTCATGGTGATGGCTACCACCAACAAAGAGGAGAATGATAGACTTAATGAAGGTAGCAAGTCAAGTTTGAGTTGTAAGCAAATGTATACAATTTTCAAGATAATAATAAATATCTATGTGCATCAATGTGTATATCGCACATCTTTTCAACGATAAGAAAATGTCATTGACAAGTATTTATAACTTTTTTAAGTAGAAATGTATACATTCGTCAATTAAATGATACATATACACCGATCATAATAATAAAAATATTTTTTAAAAAAAGGCACACATGAAAGTGCAACCCGACTTATACCAATAATATCTTGTAGAGAAAAGAACATGCTAACTATTCAGTTAAATAGTAATTAGTTAAGCGCTTGTTACTTACTCTCTGCTTGGATGATGATAAAATGTGGTTTATTAATATAGGATATGGTAGTAAAATCACAAAATCATATTTGTTTGCTGATGGTATAGTTACTTTAGAGTTTTTGATGATATTCTAAAGATAAAATTTGGATAACTTTTTAAAACTACCGATTTAGTGACTTTTGACGTACTAACATTTTTGTTCTATTTATGTAACACCCAAGTAATTTAATTTTTATCTTACTATTTTTATTTTTATTTATTTGAATTTTTTAGATTTTTAATTAATTTAATTTGATTTAATTTGATTTAATTTAATAAAAATAATAATAATAATAATGATAAAATTGGGTAAAAATATTATTTGGATTTAATTGAAATTGATTTTGGGAAAAATGGGTGAAAATTTAGATTCTGGGGGTATTTTTGAAAAGAAAATCGAAAACCGGGGGTCAAAATACAATTTAGAAAAGTTGTACCACATCAGCAGCCACGTCAGCGGCCCGGTCAGCAGCCCCGGCCAACCAGGACATGCCGCGTGGCAAGGAAACGCTGACTAGGGGACGGGCTACGTGGGCGATCTGCGTGCATGCGATCGGACGGCCCAGATCCCGCGCGCACGAACGGCCCAGATCAAACATGCGCACGGACGGCCCATATTCAATCAGGCACGGACGGCCCAAATTGCATTGCGATGGACGGCCCAGATTTAATCCCAATTAAATCGTGATCGGACGGTCCAAATTTAATCTTGATGGACGGTTGAGATTAAAAGGCAAAGGGTATAAATAACCTCACCCACACCTGACCACAAAACCCTAGCCGCCAGTGCCTCGCCGGAGAAGAAGAACCAGACGCCGGAGGAGCCAGCCGCCGCACCGAGGAAGTTTCTGACCGCCGATCGAGGTAAATTTTCTCTCCCTGGCTCGTTTTTCGATGTTGAGTCCGCCTATGGCCAAACCGGAGCCAAACCACTGGCCAAACGGTCGGAAAATCCAGCCGAAGTCCAGCAGCATCGCCGCGTCCCCCCTCTGTTTTTGCCTCTGATGAGGCCCTTCCTGACCTCCGTTCGATGCAAATTTTATACCACTGTGATCACCGTTCTTTTCTCTACAGGTTGATCAGAGCCAAACATCAAAACGCGACTCATACCGGAGGAGCCGCCGCACCCGAGAGCACCGCCGCCGGTAAATTTTAGTTTTTCGTAATTTTTTGGCCCACCGAGGGCCCTAGGGTTGTTTTATCGCAGGGACCGATGCAAGTGTGGCCAAATTCGGCCGAAAACGGCCAACCCGAGGCGAATCGCCGTCGTCGCTCGCCGGAGCACGACGGAGCCGCCGTGCCGAAATTTCGATATTGGTCGAAAGGGGCACTAGGTCTGATTTGAAATTTTTTGGGACACGTGCAGGTACCAATAGTGCGTTTCAGTTTTTTCAAAAAAAATTCAAGGAAATTAGGGACAGCCTGTAGGCGCACTGTAGAGTCGAATTCAGACTCTGAAACAAGTAAGGACCCCTCACCCTGTTTCCTATCACGGTATTAAAGCTAAATAAATAATTAAATTGTACTTTTTGACTTTATAGATGTATAATTGATTAAGGTTACCAATGGAGCCCGAGTCTGATACAGTGTTGGTCTGTTAGTGTTTGATCTAATTTTCAGTATTAAATGCAGTATGATGTTTGATGTAATTATGTTATGTTCTCGTATGCATGAATCATGGTTTCTTTCATTGTGGTTTGTATTATGGTGAACCCGATATTGTGTTGTCTTGTTTGGTGTCAATTACTGGTTTACATGTTGTGTATGATTGGATGATTGAGATCAAGGAAAAAGGCAAAAAAGTTATGCGAATTGATAAATTGATAATGTGGACAGCCTGACTAGATATCCTAGGAGATGGTGGATGGACCGGGTCCGTAGAGAACACTACCAGGAACGTGGTCTCTCATACCGGACGGGGTATTGAGGTTCATGGTTTTGGCGCCCATACCGGACGGGGTATGGGGACGGCCCTGGAATCAGGTTGTAGATGTTAATGGTTCACGTGCAACGAGGACCTCCTATGGATCCCCAGGGATACTAGTAAGTTGGTAAAAGAGAAAATCTGTTTTCTGATTATTGAAATGTAAAGGTATGATATGTGTTATGTTATAAAGTGTGTATGATTTCATGATATTATAAGGTTATTATTTTCGTGGATCTCACCGAGGTAAGTGGACAGTAAAGGTTTTTATATTAATAAACGAGTTCGTTATAAATTATGCTCCATTGGTCATTTTTGTTTTCTACCCACCTTTACTTCCGTGGCGGTGAGATAGTGTGATGTCTTTACTGGGCTGGTGTAGCTCATTCCTTATTTAACCATTTCAGATCAGGAAAACATTGTTCCCGAGCCCGTTCCGCAGGAAGACGACGAAGGGGACGCCTAAAGACTCCATGGTTATATTTATAGTTCTTATTTCGAGTATCTCTTTTAGTTAGTTTATTCTTTCATGTTTTGAGTACGTTTTGGTTATTGTGTAAGGGATGTTAATCAAAATTTTTATTACGCTTCCGCATTTGAGATTTTTAATACATATATTTCATTTAAATTTCCGGGGCCGTTACAATTTATACCCTCATTAAATTTTTATAATTTCCATTTTACCCTAAAAAAAATCCTTCTAAACAGCCCAACCTACTTTTTTTTTCTACTTTTCTTTTTATATTTTTTTAATTTATAATTATAAATTAAAATTTTTAGTTTTAAATTAATTTTTTATACTAACTATAAAAAATAAATTTTTATTCTTCATAACAAATTTATTTTTTGATATTTTAAGAAAAAATTCAATAAGAATTACAGTCTAAATAATTTCTCAAGTTAAATAACTTAATTACATTTTAAATAAATATTTTTTCTTGTTTCTTCCTTCAATATTACATATATTAAGATATGGATAATTTAGTAATTTGATTTAATATACAACAATTCAAATAAAACAGCTGTCATTACCATACATTAACATACCATCTTTCCAAACATATCATAACCTATCAATTACCATCCTGCACATTTACAATACATTACCTTACATTAATGAACCATCACAAAAATCATCCAAATATAGCATTACTCTCTACAAATAACACATTTTAAACTCTATTTAAAAAGAGAAAAAAGAAAATAATATTAATTGATCATCAAAAACAAAACATCCATAAGCAGAGTTACATTAGTAAGTTTGTACACGAACGTAGATTTGTTGGATGAGATTCTAATTTGTGAGATATCAAAGATAAAAACGAGACAGTAAGCATTAGAGAGTACATAATGGTGATTTAGACGTCCTATAACATAGCTTAATCATGAGAGTATCACTGGTAAAGCAAAATCTAATAATTTATGGCGGGTAGACATGAAATCTAATAACATAGCTCCATTTTCGAGAGCAGCAATGACAGAGCAAAACAAAATTTTCCATGTTGACAGCGAGAGACAGAGAACCAGGCGGTAGGAAGGAACGATCGGGGGGGAAAGGGAGACGCCGAAGGTGTGGATGGGGGAAAAGGAGAGAGGAAGGGGAGGAGATGATAAGAAGGTCATTTTTGTGTTTGTTTGTTTGAAACCGTTATCAGAGCAGATGGAATTTGAAACTAAAAAAGGAAAGAGAATGGAGGGGAGGGTAAAACGCAGAGAGTAGATTTGTTTTTCTACGTTTTGGCCATTTCGGGGGTCTGTTCTAACACATGCTTGACGATGAGGTGGGGCCAAATTTCAGAGTCCCGACTCTTATATTTTTTATTTAATTGAATAAAAAAAAAATTGACATGAATTTTTCTATTAATTAATTAATATAAATAAATCAATTAAAATTCATTACACATAAATCTTTTTAAAAAATCAATTGAATATAAATAAATATATTTAACGCGTATTTTTTTAATTATTTAAATTATAACTTACTTTAAATATACCAATTAAAACAAAATAAAAATAATTTTTAAAGATTAACACTAAATCAACTTGAATTTATAATTTATTATATGAAAAATAATATACGAATTATTTAATTAAATAATAATAAGTAATATATAAAATTTTTAGTACCTAAAGAATGATAACAAGGAAGTTTGACAAAAAAATTGGGGAACAAAGTTAAAATTTGATAATTTTTAATATGATTTAAATTTATAATATTGTTTATAATGCCAAAGTAAATTGATAACATTACATGTTGGAGACATTCTCTAAACTATAAATTTAATAATTCATTTTTAATTTTAAAACTTTTAGTTGAGAACTTAAACAAATAGAATATTTAGACAATAAATATAATTTTTCTTAAATTTAAAAAAACAATAGTGCCTCATTCTTTGGTTGATTTTTTAATAGACACTATTATATAATGATTTTTCTTTAGAAAATTTAATAATATATGAAATAATTTCAAATAATTTCGTTACTCCTATTTTACACTCAAATGCGATCATAAAAGATTTAATATCCGAGCTTGAAACGCGGCCCGGAATAAATTTTTCTTATGAAATTATTTTATTGAAATAATTTATTTATTTATTTTAATTTTATATTATTGAATTTTTGAGAAAAAATAGGTTGGGGGCGAGATTGAAAATAATTTTGAAAAAAATGGGTGAAAATTTGAGTTTGGGGTGTGTTTTTGAAAGAAAAATTAGAAATAGATGGTTAAAGTGCAAAAAAAAAATTTAGCCACGTGGGACAGCCCAATCAGCAGCCCCGACAAATCGAAGCACGCCGCGTGTCAAAACACGCTAATGTCGGCGCCACGCGGGAGGCCACGCAGGCGATTCACTGGCCCAGCAATCCGATGGCCCAAGTTCGATCTTGAGCGCGTGAACGACTCAAATTCGTTCCCTCCTTAGGCGTGATCGAATGGACACGATCAATCGTGATGAATGGCTCATATTCATTTCCTCTTTATGCGCGATCGGACGGACGAGATCAATTGTGATGAACGGTTCATATCGACGTGGGATGAGTATAAATACCTTGCATCGCAGGGGAAACCAAACCCTAGCCATTAGCCCCTGCCGGAGAAGAAGAACCAAGCACTAAAGAAAAAGGTCGACTGCCAACTGCCGCCACACTAGAGCCACCATCGACCGCCAAAAAAGGTAAAATTTTTCCCTACCTACTTAGAATTTGATTCCAAGCATCCCTATGATCAAATTAGAGTAAGAGAGACGACGGGTGAGCTGAAAATTATGGATAAAACCCGAAAAACTGCTGCAATCAAAACCCAAAAATTCCTCTGATGAACCCTTTCCCACATCCCATTTTATGCAATTTTTCGATCATTGTGTTCACCATCCTTTTCTATGCAGGTCAGCTAAAGAAAGAATCTCAGCCGCGAAGGAGGACTGACGGAGTTACTGCACTTGGAGACCCCTCCGTAGGTTGGTTCAGTTTTTTTATGATTTTTCGGCCAACCGAGGCCCTCTAACGCATTTTTGCGCAGGGATACGTATAAAACCAGCTAAAACTAGCCAAAACCAATCAAAACTGGTGAGGTCGAGGTGAACCACCATCGTGGGCGGCGGAGTCAGTTCCAGAGCACGGCAGATCCGTTGTGCTAGAACTGCAAAATTGGCCGAAAAGAGTTTTGAACACTGATTTTGGATTTTTGGGGTATTTTTAGGTACGTGACGAGTGTTTTAGATTCTGCATAAAAAAAATTCAAGAAAGTTGATACCCGTTAGGAGGCGTGGTAGACAGCACTACATCTCGAAACATCGATTCGGGTAAGGATCCCTCATCCTGTTCTTCGTTACGATAAATTGGGACTTAATAATATATAATTTTGTAATTTTGTGAAAAAATAAAAAATTTTAAAAATAATTACAAGTTACTAGTGGAGCCGGAATCAGTTAGTTCACAATTGTCCTGATTTTTTATTTATTTTCTTATATTGTCCTACTTGCTTATTATCGTCTTGTACATGTTCTTAATTTATAATTTCAATGGTCTTATCGATTCATCTGGTTTACTTAGTTATTTAGTTACTGGATCCCTTGTTATGATAAACTACATCGTTTGCATAAATGTAGTTTAATTAACCTGTAAATATAATATGAGATATGGTATGCATTTGTTGGTTGTTTTGTTGATGGAAATATTTATGTGAAAGACTTACTAGGTACTTAGGGAAAGGGTAGACGGGCCCAGTACATAAAGAACCCTACCATGAAAGTTACCTCAGTTAGACGAGGCTGAAAAGTCTTATACCGAAAAGGTTTGGGAGATATGGTTCACTCTCATACCGGACAGGGTATGGAGGTGATGGAATGTTTGGCACCTATTACTGTACAGGGTATCGAGATGACGGAATATTTGGCACCCATTACCAGACTAGGTATGGAGATGGCCGATTAATTGTTAAAATTAGATATTGGGTTCACGAGTAGGAGGACATCCATATGGACCTCCAAGGGTACTAGTAAGTAAGTAAGAAAAGAAAATTGTCGTCTCTTGTTCTCTTATGTGTGAAAATCAAAAACGATATAGATATGGGTCTTCATAGGTTATTTTTGAAAAACTTGTAACGGTAAGTATCAAACAAATGTCTTTAAGTTAAATGTATTTAATCAAAGCAAGGATTCTATTAGTTATTTTTCTGATTTTTACCAATCTTCAATTTTTCGTATCTGTGATTAGTATGATATTCTTACTGGGCTAGTATAGCTCACCTTTTCATTAACAATTTTAGATCAAGAAGATCAAGATCCATATCTCGATCAGTAAGAGGGTTGTGAGTAGTTCACCACCCCGACTCCCTTCAAGTGTTAGTGAAGGTTGTCCTAGGATATTTATCTATTCGTTCTTTTTTTTAATTTCTTTAATTACCATTTATCTTTTAGAAGGGACATTCTCGTAACCTTATTGAGCATTCTAAATTATTGTGTAAGGATATAAACCCTAACTTTATTATTCGCTTCCGTATTTAAATTATAAATTTATTTTCTTTAAAGCTCCAAACCTTTATAATTGGTATTAGAGCTGTGTTGCTCGAAACCATTCCTTACACAAAGACTTAAAAACACCAAATACAAACTATCGCTCAACTCTTCCTTGTGAAATGCAAGTACAAGGATATAAGGAGATGAAGGCCCCCACTAAACCTACCCACCCATGATGGTTTGCTTCGAGATGATGTTGACTGACTCTTTGAGATGCTGGAGAGACTCATCTCTGCCCAGCAGCTCGAGAGGAAAGGAGTGAGTTGTCTTACCTTCCCCTACTGCCATAGTTTAAGCCACCCTTGTAGTGGGAAGATTCAGCATCACCCCGTTATAAACCTGCTCCTCCACCGTACCATTTGACACTGCACTGGTGCCTCTACTGCATCATCTGGCACTGCCACACTACGATCTGGTGCCTCCACTATATCATTCAGCACCGCTACAGGGTCACCCGGTCCCTCCCCAGCACAATCCAGTCCCTTTTCCACGGGACCCAATTCCACGCATGATGGACGCAAGCTACATTGAAATGTACAAAATACTAAATTCATCTACCTTTACAAAGGCATCCTCTTTTGAAGAGGTCGAGTATTGGTTAACTGAGACAGAAAAGGCTTTCGCAACTCTTAGAGTGGTTCTCAAACATAAAGTTATACTTACTACTTACATGCTTATGGAGAGGCAGGTTGCTGGTGGCAGCTCAAGCAAGCCACCCTGCCTATTCTAGTCACCTGGGAATAGTTCATGATGGCCTTCAATGCAGAGTACCTCCTAGAGCATCTCTGGTATTTAAAAAAAATGAAGTTTGTACACCTAGTATAAGGTAATATGACTGTGTTAGAGTATGTTCGAAGGTTTTTAAAATTGGGCCAGTATTCCCCTGAGAGGATGATAGATGAAGGCAGGAAGGCAAGGAAGTTCGATAGGCTCCTCTTTCCTGAGATTAGACAGCAGCTGTACGTATTTGAGCTCAATACTTACTCAGTCGTTCTAGCCAAGGCACAGCTAGTAGAGAGGAACTTTTGCATCTTTCCTCCAGTAGTGGGGAATCCTAGACCTCCAGTTTCACATTGCAGATCAATACCCACTGCACCGGTTCAGTAGAATAAGAGACCTAGGCTAGTGACTCAAGCTCCGATAACAGGACGCGGTAGGACTTGCTAACACTGTGGCAAGGATCATGGGCACCAACCCTACTATCGTCTCAACAAAACTTGCTGCATATATGGGAGTGTCTAACACTACGCAAGAGAGTGCCCGCAAAATCATAACCAAGGCAAACCTTATATCTGGGGCAGAGCTTAAAACCTCACTCAACAGGATGCTGAAGCCAACTTAGACGTGATACAGGGTACGTACACCATCTGTAATCACTTTGCACATGTTTTGATTGATACTGATGTTTCACATTCATTTGTCTCACATATTTTTATACCAAACTTGAATATATTACCTGAAAGACTTGATTCTGTATTATTTGTATATAATCCTGAGAGTAGAACACTATTAGGGGAGGTTATATACAAATCTTGTATTATAGACATAACATATAGGAAATTGAGTGTGGACCTAATAGAGATTAACACGGGAAACTTTGATGTAATTCTATGAATGAATTGGTTAGCAACGTATCACGCCGCCATAGATTATTTCCACAAAAAATTCGCATTCAACCCTCCTAATGAATAGTCATTTACAAGTTAATAAAAATTTTAAATATCATTCCCTCATGAAAATTTCCTTATTACATAATACTTTAACTCGGTTGTCTTCTCTACATTAGGCAAATATAAGAAAAAAATTTGTATTCAAGAGATCTCGATAGTCTTAAACTTTCTAAATATGTTTCTTACTGAACTATCCGGACTACCAGTGGACAAAGAAGTTGAGTTCACTATAGATTTTCACCCTCACACCCAACTTATCTCGATTATCCCTTACCGCATGAGTCGTGTTGAGATGAAAGAGCTGAGGAAACAAGTCAATAAATTACAAGATAGTGTGTTCATCCAACATAGTGTGTCTCCTTGGGGTGCTGGAGTCACATTTGTAAGGAAAGGGGATGAGACGTTAAGATTATGTATTGACTACAAGGGATTGAACAGGATCACAATCAAGAATAAGTGCCCCCTCCCCAAGATTGATGACTTTTTTGACCTGTTGTAGGGTGCCTAGGTCTTTTCCAAAATAGACTTATTTTCAAGTTACCATCAGGTAAAGATCAAGGTAAAGGATATTCCCAGGACAAGCTTTAAAACCAGGTATGGGCACTGAGTTTTTAGTCATACCATTTAAACTAACCAACACACCAGTCATTTTTATGGACTTAATGAACAGGGTTTTCAGATAATTTCTAGACCATTTCATTATTGTATTTATCGATGATATCCTGGTCTATTCAAAAAGCATAGAAGAACATGTTCACTACCTTACTTAAATTTTGCAGATTCTCAGGGAGAAAAAGTTGTATGTAAAACTGAATAAGTGTAGGTTTTGTCTCCAGCAGACTAGCTTTTTAGGGCACAAACCGCAAGTTTGTAGAAAGATTTTCTAGCCTAGCCATTCTATTGACCTGGCTCATAAAAAAGAACGTTGAATTTGAATAAAACAAGGACTACGAAAGGAGATTTACAGAACTCAAGAAGTAGTTGACTACTGCACCCGTGTTCACTTTACCGAGTGGGACAGGTAGATATATAGTTTATAGTATGTCTTCTACCTGGGGTTGGGTTGTATTCTGATGCAACATGGGAATGGTATTGCCTACAGGTCCAGACAGCTGAAGAGTCATTAGAAAAACTACCCCACCCATGACTTAAAACTTGCTGCCACTATCCACGCCTTGAAGACCTAGTGCCACTGCCTGTATGAGGAGACTTTTGAGATTTATAATGACTATAAGAGCTTAAAGCACATATTCACTCAGAAGGATCTCAACATGTGTTAGAAGCATTGGATAGAGCTCCTCAAGAACTACGATTGCAATATTTTATATCACCTAGGCAAGGGCAATGTGGTAGCTGACGCACTCAGTAGAAAAAGTACAGGTATGTTAGCTCACCTAATAGTTTCTGAATGCAGGATAATAGGGGTCACACAACCGATACGACTTTAGGACTTGAACAGAGTTACATGTTTGACCCACCTGACTGTTCAACTTGAATTGATCTAGAGAATAAAAGAAGCTCAATCCACCGATTCTACCCTAGCAGCTCTCAAGAAGGATGCAGAATAAGGAGTAAATTCAGAATTTTGAGTCTCTGTCCATGGGTTGTTAGGCTTCAAGACAGGGTGTGTGTTCTAAATTACAGTGAACTAAAGAGGGATATCATGATAGAGGCTCATAGCTCAAAGTTCACCATACATCCTGAAAAATACTAAAATATATCATAGTATGCGATCCCGATTTTGGTTGAGCAGGATGAAAAGAGAGGTAGCCAATTTTATTTTTAAATGTCAAGTATATCAACAGGTTAAGGCAGAGCATCAATGCCCAAGTGGGCTACTTCAGTCATTACCAATCTCGGAGTGAAAGTAGGAACATATCACAATAGATTTCATGACAAGGTTGCCTAATACACACTCAGGACATGATGTAGACACCTAGAGGAGGGCCATTGAGATGATTACCTACCTTTGATAGAGTTCGCCTACAATAACAACCATATAAAAGTATTAGCATGGCTCCAAACGAGGCATTGTATAGCCACCCCTGCAAGTCGCCGATCTGTTGGGAAGAGGTAGGTGATAGAAAATTATTCGGTCCAGATCTTGTGGAGGTGACTACAACCAAGATAGTTAAGATCAAGAAGAACATCTAGATAGCTCAGAGCAGGTAAAAAAGTTATGTAAACACCCAAATGAGGGATTTGGCATTTGAGAAAGGTGATCGAGTGTTTCTTAAGATCACCCATTTCAAAGAGATCAATAGGTTTGACAAGAGGTGGAAATTAAATTCCCTGTTCATCGGGTCATTTGAGATCTTAGACTGGATTGGTACGACTGTCTACAGACTGGCACTACCTCCAGAGCTATCCAAAGTTCATAATGTATTCCACGTATCCATGTTATGCAAGTACAATCCGGACCCCTTACACGTCCTGTCCCACGAGCCCCTTTCACTCTAGAATGATCTATCCTATGAGGAGGTACTGGTAGGCATTATAGACCGAAAGTGTAGATGTAGTAACTGCGATTTGGATGAAAAAAAAATTATATTTATATATATATATATAGTAGTAGTAATAATAATAATAATAATAATATATAAATATATATATATACACACTTGGGAGAGGGAGAGGAGCGAACAGAGTCGTTTGGAGGATGAAATGGACGGCTAGGATAGGTGGGGTTTGTGAGAGGGAATAGACGGCTAGGATGAGTAGTAGGTAGAGTATAAATAGGAGGAAGAAAAAGAAAAAAAAAAGAGAAAAGAAAAAAGAAAAAGGAAAAATAGAGGAGGAAAAAAAGGGGAGAACGAGAAAGAGAAAGAGGAGGCCAGTGATAGAAGATTCGAGAGAGAAAAGTCGGAGAGGGAAGGAATGAGAAGAGAGAGAGGGAGAGGGAGGAAGGCGACGGTGTGAGCTACGGAGGTGCAAAAAATGATGGAGACCGAAGGTATAGTAAATTTAAATACCAAATATAGGATGATGATGAAATGTGAAATTGTGTCTGCAAATGTTGAAAGAATATCTAAACATCTAAGGAAATGGAATTAGGAAATAGTGATTGATGGAATAAGAGAGCAGAAAGAGATCGTTACGTACGGTGAGGCATCGTTTAGATAGTGTGAGGAATTACGAAAGGAAGTAGAAGAAGTGAGGAATAGGAGAGTGATGGTAAGGTTTCGATTACGGTTAGAGGAAGGAGGACGGTGAGTGAATAGAAGCAAGAGAGTTCGTGGGGAGGCGAGGTGAATTGACGTGAGTCTGGAGAAGTAGAACGAGTAGGGAGAATTGGAGGCGAAATGCTGAGATAGAGAGATAGGGAGAGGTGAAGGGCTGTGAGAGATTGATAATGATAAGGAGAAGCGTGCTAGAAGCCGATAAAAACAAAGAGGAGGGAAGAGAAAGATTGAGAGTGGAACAGTTGGAAACAGGGAGTCTAGGCATGTAGGGGTTGTGTGTATGAGTATTATGAAGGTTAGGGAACAATGAGTGTAGGCATATAGGGGTTGTGTGTATGGGTATTTGGTGCAGATTTGTATTTGTGTAAATGTGTTGTGTGTGGATGTGTGTTGTGTGGGTGTTTATGGGTGTATATTATGTAAACATGTTTGTAAATTTGAGAATTGCATGACAATGTTGATGGTTTGACAATAACTAATGTTGGAATAACTGGCGTGTGGGTTAGGCATACATGTATGCGGGGCATATTAAGTAGGGTTGGGGTGAGTTTGCATTAGAGGTGGTTGAGTTGGGGACACCGATATTGGTTTTCGTTACCTAGAAATGGTAAGTCGATCGCCGATAGTGGTGATGCCTGGGGGTTTTCATATTGGTAACTAGTTGAGTCGCAGATGTTGATGACGGAAGAAAACAGTAATGGTGTGTGTGTGGGTGGCCAGCTAGGGGTCGATTGATGAAAAAGTAAAGAGTGGTCGCCGATACTGGTAAAGGATGGGGTAACAGTGTGGGTGGATGGCCGAGTCAGGGTCGAGGGGATGATGTCAGGGGGGTGACCACACCTAGTATTATTGACAATTGATTACTGAGGAGACGTGGTAGTACTATAGAGTTAGAGGAGTAGTAGTGGGGGTAGTGGGTATAAAGAAAGCATGACCAAGGTAACGGGAAAGGAAAACATATAGGAATAGGCTTTTAATTGGTTTCCATGCTATACTTGTGATTTAAATTTACTGTACTGAGTTGTATGTACTCATTCTCTATTATTTACAGATGAAGTAGGACTGGAGTCGAGATCGAATTTGTCGGTTTCTGAACCTAGCATATAGAGGAAATAGAGCAGGGTTTACTACTGGTAGAATGGGATAATTACGTAGTTGGTAGCAATGTAAATCACATGTAAAACAAGGATTTATGAAATTTGTTATCTACTGAATTTATGCGCTTACGGTTGAGAATTTTTATTAGAAATTAAATTATTGGTTGCGGTATTTTTCTTTATGTGTATGATTGATTTGAAATGAGATACGAGTGTTTTGCATACTAATTTATTTGAGACAACACTGTTGAAGAGAAAAAAAAACGGGGCGTTACAGTAGATTACTCCGCAACCAAGAAATTCTCTTTGTCAAGGTTATATGGCAAAACTATACAGAGGAAGAGGCAACTTGGGAACTGAAATCAAGCTTCAGGGCCCAGTACCCCTCAGCTGTTTGCTGAGTGAGAACATGACCAATTTGAGGAACCAAATTTTCTTAAAAGGGAGGAGTTGTAATACCCGAGCTGAAAAGCGGCCCAGGATAAATTTTTCTTATGAATTTATTTTATTGAAATAATTAATTAATTTATTTTAGTTTTATTTTATTAAATTTTTGAGAAAAAATAAATTGGGGACGAGATTGAAAATAATTTTAAAAAAAATAGGTAAAAATTCGAGTTCGGATAATGTTTTTAAAAGAAAAATTAGAAAAAGGGGGTCAAAGTGCAAAAAAAAAATTCGACCACATAAGACGACCCACTCAGTAGTAACGATGAACCAGAGCACGCCGTATGTCAAAACATGCCGATGTCCGCACCACGCAAAAGGCTACCCAGGCGATCTGTGTGCCCAGCAATCTGACGGCCCAGGTTCAATAACGTGTACGTGAACGGCTCATATTCGTTCTCTCCTTATACGTGATCGAAGGGACGCGATCAATTGCGATGAATGGTCTAGATTCATTTTCTCCTTAGGCGCGACTGAACAGACGAGATCAATCGCGATAAACGGCCCAGATCGACACAGGATGGGTATAAATACCTCGCATCGCAGGGGAACCCAAACCCTAGCTGTCAGCCCCTACCGAAAAAGAAGAACCAAGCACTGGAGAAGAAGGTAGATCGCCAACTGCCGCCGCACTAGAGCCACCACCGACCGCCAAAAAAGGTAAAATTTTCCTCTACCAGCTCGGAATTTAATTTCGAGCATCTCTGTGGCCAAATTGGAGTAAGAAAGACGGTAGGTGAGCAAAAAATCACAGGTAAAGCCCCGGAGCCGCCACGGCCAAAATCTACAAATCCCTCCGATGAGCCCTTTCCCCCTTCCTGTTTCACGTGATTTTTCTATCATTATATTCACCATCCTTTTTTGTGCAGGTTAGCCAAAAAAGTAATCCTAGTCTCAAAGGAGGACCGGCAGAGTCTCTGCACCTAGAAACCCCCCATCGGTAGGTTTGGCTCTCTTGTGATTTTTCAGCCAATTGAGGCCTCTTAACGTGTTTTTCGTAAGGATATGTGTAAAATCAACCAAAACTGGCCAAAACCAGCCAGGCCAAAGCGAATCACCACCGTGGACGACCAAGCTGGTGCTAGAGCACGGCAACGGTGCCGTGTTAGAACCCCAAAATTAGTCAGAGAGAGTTTTAGACACTGATTTTGAATTTTTGGGGTATTTTTAAGTACATGACGATTGTTTTAGATTCTGCTGGAAAAATTCAGAAATTGCAATACACGTTAGGATATGCGGTAGATAGTGGGATGTCTCAAAATACTGATCCGAGTAAGGATCCCTCACTCTATTCTCCGTTACAGTAAATTGGGGTTTAACGATGTATAATTTTGTGTTTTTGTAAAAATTTAGAAAACTCTAAAAATAATTACAGATTACTAGTGGAGTCAGAACCGGTTAGTTCACAATTGTCCTGATTTCCTGTTTATTTTTCTATGTTGTTCTACTTGCTTGTTATCGCATTGTACATGTTCTTAATTTATAGTTTCAATGGTCTTATCGATTTATCTAATTTACTTGGTTATCCGGCTACTCGATTTCTTATTATGATAAGCTACATCATTTGCATAAATGTAGTTTAATTGACCTGTAAATATAATATAAGATATTGATATGCGTTTGTTGATTGTTTTATTGATGAAAATCTTTATATGAAAGACTTATTGGATACCTAGGGAAAGGGCGGATGGCCCAGAATATAGATAACCCTACCGTGAATGTTATCTCTGTCAGACGGGGCTGAAAAATTCCATACCGGAAAGATTTGGAAGATATGGTTCACCCTCATACCAGATAGGGTATCGAGGTGATGGAATGTTTGGCACCCATTACTAGACGGGGTATGAGGACGATAGATTAATTATTAAAATTAGATATTAGGTTTACGAGAAGGAAGACATCTTTATGGACCCCAGGGGTACCAGTAAGCAGGTAAGAAAGAAAAACCATCGTCTTTTGTTCTCTTATGCGTGGAAATGAAAAGTGGTATAGATATGGGTCTTCATAGATTATTTTTAGAAAACTCGTAATGGTAAGTATCAAACAAACGTCATTAAGTTAAATATATTTAATTAAAGTAAGGGCTCCATTAGTTATTTTTCTGATTTTTATCAATTTCAGTTTTCCGTATATGTGATTAGTGTGATATTCTTACTGGATAGCTTACCTTTTTATTAACTATTTTAGATCCCAATCAGCAAGTGAACTACCCTTCAAGTGCTGTAAAAGTTGTCCAATGATACTTATTTATTCGCTCTTTTTTTTATTTCTTTGATTACCATTTGTCTTTTAGAAGGGATATTCTCATAATTCTATTAGGCATTCTAAATTATTATGTAAGGAATGTAAACCCTAACTCTATTATTTGCTTTCGCATTTAAATTATAAATTCATTTACTTTAAGGTTCCGTATCTTTACAAAAGATATTCAAAATTTATAATAAATTATCTATTATTATAGTTATTTATAGTTTAAAGATAATATATCTTCTTATACAAATTATTCGAATTTTACGGGATATTGTATTCACTAATATTAAATTTTCATATTTATTTCTTAATATTCTCTATAGTAATTTGATTTTTTTGGTAGATTAAACAATAATAATTTTTCTTTAAACAATTTCACAATAAATTGCATTGACTATCATATAAGATATTCAAAATTTATAGTAGATTATCTTCTATTATAATTATTTATAATCAAAACATAATCTATCTTCTAATATAAATTATCCAAATTTTACGGGATACTGCATCTGTTAATATTAAAATTTCATATTTCTTTCTTAATATTCTCTATAGTAATTTGATTACTTTAGTGGATTTAACAATAAACACTATTATATAATAATTTTTCTTTAAAAAATTTAAGAACAAATATAAAATAATTTTAAATAATTTGATTACTCGTATTTTACAATAAATTGCATTAATGAGTTTAAAAGTTATTCAAAATTTATAGTGGGTTATCTTCTATTATAGTTATTTATAATTAAAAGTTAATATGTCTTCTGATATAAATTATTCAGATTTTACGGTGTAACACACAAAGATTTTTCTTTTATTTTTATTTTTATTTTATTTTCATTTAATTTGGAATTTTGTTTATTTTATTTTATTTTAATAATTAATTTATAAGGTTTTAATTTAATTTAATTTAATTTAATTTAATAGAAATAAAAATAATAATAATAATAAAATGGGGTAAAATTTCTTTTGGGATTGAATTGAAATTGAATTTGGGAAAATGGGGTGAAAATTTGAATTCTGATGGTGTTTTTAAAAAGAAAATCGAAAACTGGAGGTCAAAACACAATTTAAAAAAATAGTGCCACGGCAGCAACCGCATCAGCAGCCCCGGCCAACCAGGACACGCCGCGTGGTAGGGACGCTGACGCGAGAAGCCACGCGAGACGGAGACACGTGGGCGATCCGCGTGCGAGCGATCGGACGGCCCAGATCCATTCCCGTGCGCACGGACGGCCCAGATCAAAGGCGCGCGTGGACAGCCCAGATCTTACGTGTGCGGACGGTCCAGATTTGATCACGCACGGACAGCCCAAATCGCATCGCAATGGATGGTCTATATTTATTTCCAGTTTAATCGCGATTGGACGGCCCAAATTAAATCATGATGGACGACTCAGATCAAAAGGGGAGGGTTATAAATAATCGCATCCACACCCAACCCCAAACCCTAGCCGCCAGAACCCTCGCCAGAGAAGACGACCCAGCCACCGGAGGAACCGGCCGCCGCCACCCGCCGCCGCACTGGAGGATTTTTCGGTTGCCAAACGAGACAAAATTTCTCCCCTTTGCTCGTTTTTCGATGCTGAACCTTCCTGTAGCCAAATTGGAGCCAAATCACCAGCCAATTGAACAAAAAATACTGCCAAAACCCAGCGGCGCCGTCACCTGTTTCCTTGATTTTTGCCTCCGATGAGGCCCTTCCCAGTTCCCATTCGATGTAATTTTTATACCACCGTGACCACGGTCCTTTTCTCTACAGGTTGACCGGAGTAAAACACCAAACCGCAACTCGCACTGGAGGAGCCGCCGCACCCGAGAGCCCCGCTGCCATTAAGCCTCAGTTTTCTGTAATTTTTTTGCCCACCGAAGGCCCTAGGGGTGTTTTATCACAGGAACCAATGCAAGTTTGGCCGAATTCGGCCGAAAACGGCCAACCCGAGGCAGACCGCCGTCGCAGGCGGCGGCGAAGTCGCTGGAGTACGGCGGAGCCGCCGTGCCAGAATTCTGAAATTGGCCAAAAGGGCCCTGGGTCTGATTTGGGGTTTTTTGGGGACATATGCAGGCACCGAAAGTGTGTTTCAGTTTCCGAGAAAAAATTCAGAGAATCTAGGGACTGCCCGTAGGTGTAGTGAGAATCCGATTTCAAACTCTGAAACAAGGATCTCTCACCCTATTTCCTATTACGGCATTAAAGCTTAATAAATGATAAAATGGTATTTATGAATTAATAGATATGTATAATTAATTAAGATTGCTAATGGAGCCCGAATTTGATGTATTTTTTGGTCAGTTGTTGTTTGATTAATTTTACAGTTTTAAATGCAGTATGGTGCCTGATATGTTTATTCTATGGTTTCGTATGCATGAATCACGGTTTCATTTATTATGTTTTGAATTATTATGAACCCGATATTGTGTTGCCTTATTTGGTGTCCATTACTAGTTTACGTGTTTATGTTTGATTGGATAATTGAGATTAAGAAAAGAATGGAAAAAGGTATGTGAATTGATAAATGAATAATATCGACAGCCTGACTAGATATCCCGGAAGATGGTGGACGGACCGGGTCCATATAAAACCCTACCGGGAACGTGGTCTCTCATATCGGACGGGGTATGGAGACTTTATGTATTTTGGCGCCCATACCGGACGGAGTATGGGGACGGCCCTGGAATTAAGTTATTAATGTGAATGGTTCGCATGTAGCGGGGACCCCCTATGGATCCCCATGGATACTAGTAGGCTGATAAAAGAGGAAAATTGTTGCCTGATGATTGAAATAAAAAAGCATGATATGTGTTATGTTACAGAATGTGCGTGATCTTATGATATTTATGATGTAATTGTTTTCATAAATTGTTTTCATGAATCTCACCGAGGTAGGTGGACAGTAAAAGGTTTTATTATTGATAAATGAGTTTGTTATAAATTATGCTTCATTGGTCGTTTTTGTTTTCTACCAACCTTTACTTCTGTGACAATGAGATAGTGTGATGTCTTTACTGGGTTAGTGTAGCTCATTCCTTACTTAACCATTTCAGATCAGGAAGACTTGGTTCCTGAACCCGTTCTGCAGGAAGACGGCAAGTAGAAGCCAAAGAATTTATTAGTTTTCTTTATAGCATTCATTCATAGTATTTCCTTTAAGTTAATTTATTCTTTCATACGTTTAATTCGTTTTGGTTTTGTATAAGGGATGTTAATCATAATCTATTTTATTTCACTTCCGCACTTAGAATAAATGTATACATTTCTTTTTAATTTCCGGGGCCGTTACATACGGGATACTGTATCCGTTAATACTAAATTTTTATATTTCTTGCTTAATATTTTCTATAGGACAAAATTAGTTCATAGAGATTTTATCTTTCAACTCTATATATAGGTTAATACACTTAAAGTCTCTCTCATTCTTCTCAAAAACATTGTTTCTTAGTTATAAATTATGTTTAGTTTTAGTGAAGCAATAGAAAAAGACAACGAAGATAGAGGGGATGATGGAGAAGAAACATCCACGCAATTTTTATACCGTCGAATTAGTAATTAACCAAAACTTTCATCTACAACTAGGTATTTTACAACTTATTCTACTTAGATTATCTCATTTATTTTTATTCAGTACTTTAAACCAATAAAAATATTGTCTATTTTACTATATATATAAGTAATTATTAAATATTTAAATAATTTGATTGCATAATGTATATTGAAGATATATACTTGCATATACAATATTTTATATTTATCTCCTTTTTTGTGGATCATAAACTTTAATGTTTTGCTAATTTTATTTTTATAAGATAATACTGCAATTATATATATGAATATATATAAATTTCTATATTTTTCGCACAATAATGTATTATATATATATATATATATATATATATTGTTTTTGGTATTTACTGTAGCGCCCGGAAAGGAGGAGGAAAAAAAAAAAAAAAAAAAAAAAAAAAAAAAAAGGGGGGGCCACGTCAGCAGCCACGTCAGCAGGCCCGGTCAGCAGTCCCGGCCAACCGGGGCCTGCCACGTGGCAAGATCGCGTCACTCCAAAAGGAGCCACGTTGGCGATCCGCGTGGGTGCGATCCGACGGCCCAGATCAATCGCGCGATCGGACGGCCCAGATTCAAACGCACGGACGGCCCAGATTCAATCAAAAACGAACAGCCCAGATTAAAACGAAATGAACGGCTGTGATCAAAAGGCAAGGGGTTATAAATAGAACCCCCACACCAGACCACAAACCCTAGCCGCCAGCCGCTCGCCGGAGAAGACGAACCAGAGGCCGACCGCCGCCACCCGCCGCCACTCGCCGCCGCACCGGAGAAATTTCCGACCGCCGATCGAGGTAAATTTCATACCCCCGACTCGTTTTTCCCCACTGATTCCTCCTATGGCCAAATCGAAGCCAAAATCCCGGCCAAACGGCCGGAATACGCGGCCGAAGCCCAGCGGCGCCGCCGCGCCCCCTCTCGGTTTTTGCCTCCGACGAGGCCCTTCCCGGCCTCCGTTCGATGCAATTTTTATATCACCGTGATCACCATTCTTTTCTCTACAGGTTGACCGAAGCCAAATCACCAAAACACGAACCTCGCCGGAGGGTCGCCGTACCCGAGAGCGCCGCCGCCGGTAAGCTCCGCTTTTCCGTGATTTTTTGGCCCCCCGAGGGCCCTAGGGTTGTTTTCTGACAAGGACCGATGCGAGTGTGGCCGAATTCGGCCGAAAACGGCTGAAAACAGCCAACCCGAGGCGACTCGCCGCCGCCAGCGGCGGCGCCGTCGCCGGAGCACGGCGGAGCCGCTGTGCCGGAGTTGCGATTTGGGCCGAAAGAGGCCCTGGGCCTAATTTGGATTTTTCTTGGAACACGTGCAGGTACTGTTAGCGTGTTTCAGTTCCCCGGGAAAAATTCAGGGAAAATTAGGGACAGCCTGCAGGCGCGCTGTGAATCGTATTCGGATCCCGAAAACAAGTAAGGACCCCTCACCCTATTTCCTATCACGGTATTAAAGTTCAAAATGATAAAACGGTATTTCTTGAATTAACGCATGTGTGAAATTGCTTAAGGTAGCTAATGGAGCCCGAGTCTAGTGTGATTGGTGGTTTACTGTTATTTGGCCTGTTTACAGCTTTAAATGCAAAATGAGGTTTGATGTGTTTATTTTACAGATTTGTGTGCATTTACTACGTTTTTATTAATCATGGGTTGAATGACTGAAAAAACCGATACTGTATGTTGTCTGTTTGGCATGAACTACTGTTTGCTTGTTTGTATGTGAATTGATGATGCTTATTGAGGAAAAGGAAAATGAAAGATTGTGTAGACTGATAATTGTATGATGGGGTCAGCCTGACTAGATATCCTGGGAGATGGTGGACGGACCGGGTCCGTAGGGAACCCTACCGGGATTGTGGTCTCACATGCCGGACGGGATATGGAGATCTTATGGTTTTGGCGCCCATACCGGACGGGGTATGGGGACGGCCCGTTTCACCCCCATACCGGACGGGGTATTGAGGTTTATGGTTTTGGCGCCCATACCGGACGGGGTATGGGGACGGCCCGTTTCACCCTCATACCGGACGGGGTATTGAGGTTTATGGTTTTGGCGCCCATACCGGACGGGGTATGGGGACGGTCCTGGAAACTGATTATGAATGTTAAAGGTTAACGGGTAGCGGAACCCCTATGGACCCCCACGGATACTAGTAGGCTGGTAAATGAGAAAAAGATATGTTGTACAATGATTGAATTACAAGAGGCGTGATAAGTGTTATGTTTTACAGCTTAGATTATTCAATGATTATGATAATGTTATTGTTTTTCTCATATTGTTTTCATAAATTCCACCAAGGTAAGTGGATGGTAAAGGTTTTCATGTTAATAAACGAGTTTGTTGTAAATTATGCTCCATTGGTCTTTTTTGTGTTTTTCTACCCACCTTTATCTCCGTGACGGTGAGATATCGTGATGTTCTTACTGGGCTAGTGTAGCTCACTCCTTAATTAACCATTTCAGATCAGGAAGACATGGTTCCCGAGCCCGTTCCGCAGGAGGACGACGAAGGGGATGCCTAGAGACTCTGTAGTCATACGCATAGTTTATTTTCGAGTTTTCTTTCTTAGTTAGTTTAACCTTTTATATTTTAAGTACGTTTTTGGTTTTTCGTGTAAGGGATGTTAACTGAAATTTTGATCTCGCTTCCGCATTCGATATATTTAAATACTCATTTCTTTTTAATATTTTCCGGGGCCGTTACATTTACTGCAAGTCATGTTTGCAAGAGTGTTAAGTCCAAGTTAGGATAAAAGTTATGATAAAAAGATTAATTTTTCGTTTCTTTTTTCTTTACAAAAATTAATTTACTAACCTTAACCATTAATTTATGTTTTTTACTCTATGCAAAGAATTAATATTTTAATATGTTTTACTATCTAAACTCATATCATATACTTAATTTGTAAATATATATTAAATTCAATAGTTGCATGCCTAAAGCTAAAAAATAGTTGGGGTTTGATCTATCATATGTTAATCTTACTAATAATTAATAATTAATGATATTAATTAGTACTTAATTCACTTTTTAAATAATTCTGATGCATTTATCATTGAGTTTATTTTTTTTTATTTTTTTTACGAGTTACCGAAACTTATTCTAACTTTTTTTTAATTGTAAATATTTAAGATTGCAACTGTTAGAGTTGGACTGTTTTGAAGTTCCTTCCAAATGCTAGTTCAATTTTCACAAAAGAGGAGAGATGGTGAAGTGTCATGGTGATCACTACCGTGGACGAAGAGGAGAATGATAGGCTAAAGGAAGGTAGTAAATAGGGTTTGAGTTGTCTATATGCATCATTATGTATATTGCACTCTTTCCCACCAGAAAAAAAATGACACTCCTGATTATTTATCAAAATAAGATTATATATATTCATCAACTAGGTGATACATATATTAATTAAGAGCATATATATAATGACTGTTAAGAAAGGAGGTGGAATTGCGCTACCTGAGCTATTCGAGGTTGGAACTGCTGGAGTCATTTTGAAATTGCTTGCAGGTGCTTGTGCAATTTTAATAAAAGAGGAGAGATGATGAGGTGTCATGGTGATGGCTACCACCAAGGAGGAGGAGCATGATAGACTAATGAAGGTAGTAAGTAGGGTTTGAATTGTAAGCAAATGTATACAATTTTAAGAGAACAATAAATATCTATGTGCACCAATATATATATATATATATATATATCGCACACCTTTCTAACAACAATAAAATATGTAAAGGTCTGGAACTTAAAAGGTAATAAAGTCATAAATTAAATACGAAAGCGAAATAATAGAGTTTAGAGTTTACATTCCTTACACAATAATTTAGAATGTCCAATAAGGTTACGAAAAATGTCTCTTCTAAAAGAACAAACGAAAATCAAAAAAATAAATAAAAAGTAAATAACTGAGTATTTTAGGACGACATTCACTAGCTTTTGAAGGGAGTCCGGGTGGTAAACTTATTCATAACCCTCTTGTTGATCAGAATCTGGATTTTGATCCTCTTGATCTAAAATAGTTAATAAAAAGGTAAACTAGACTAAGTCAATAAGAATATTACATTACTCATCAATATATAAACTGAAAGTTGGTAAAAATCATAATAACCAATGGAGCTCTTGATTTAAGTAAATTCATTTATCATAAGAAAAACTATTTATTACATATATTTACCATTGCGAGATTTCTAAAATCGACTTATATAGGCAATAACTCAAATATCATTCTAATATCATATTCAAGTAAGTAATAACAACCACTTTCTCTTTTTATTTGCCTACTGGTATACCTGGGGATCCATAAGGATCTCCTACTACGCGTGAATCAATATCCAATATTGTCATCTAATGGTTGTCCCCATACCCCGTCCTATATGAGCGCCAAAAATATTATCCCCCAATATCTCGTCTGGTATGAAGGTGAATCGGGCCGTTCTCATACCCCATCCGTATTGAGCGCCAAAAATACTATTCATCGATACCCTGTCTGGTGTAAGACTACATTCACAGTAGGATTTTCTATGTACCTGGTCCGTTCACAATCTCTTAGGATATCTAGTAAGGCTATCATTTATTAACTCACATGACCAAATAATTTTTCGTTTGCATATTAATTTCTAATTTTACAAATCAACCGTAAATCACGCAAGACATGCAATATATATATATATCAAGGAAGCACAATTGAATCAATTAACCATTCCAGTACATCATCATGTATTTAAAACTGTAAATTCAACAATTAGTTAAACATAACAAATAAGTAACTAACTGGTTTCGGCTCCATTAGTAACTTGTAATTATTCTCAAAGTTTTCTAATTTACACAAAATATCATATTATCAATTATCAAGTTTCAATTCCATAACAGAGAATAAGGTGAGAGATTCTTACTTGAATCAGTGTTCGAAACACCGAACTTACTACTACACCTACTGACGGTCTCTGAATTTCCTGAATTTTTTCTGTGGAGATTAAAACACGCTTCACGTACCTAAAAGTACCCTAAAAAAACTCAAATTTGGTGTTAAAGACTTTTTTCGGCCAATTTTGAAATTCTAACACAGCGGCACCGCCGTAATTCGGCAACGGCACCGTCGTCCGCGGCAGCAGTTTACCTCGGTCTGGCCAGTTTTTGCTAGTTTTAGATGGTTTTATACCCATCCATGCGAGAAAATACGTTAAGAGGCCTCGATCAGCCGAAAAAAGTCAAAAAAAACAAAAACTTACTGGTGGTAGAATTTTTTAGTGTGGCGGCTCCACCGGCTCACCTTCACAGTTGGGCATTTAACTTCGATCAACCTGTAGAAAACATAACAGTGAATATAATAGTGGAAAAATTACACGAAACAAAAAATGGGAAGGAACTCATCGGAGGCGGTTACAAATTTTGCCTACAGCGTTCCCGTCGGGTTTTGTCCGTAATTTTCAGCTCACCCACCGTTCCTTTTGCTTCAATTTAGCCATGGGGGTGCTTGAAATTAAATTCCAAGCGGATAGAAAAATTTTTACATTTTTTGGCGGTCAGAG
This sequence comes from Carica papaya, assembly GCF_054855325.1. Taxonomy (NCBI): domain Eukaryota; kingdom Viridiplantae; phylum Streptophyta; class Magnoliopsida; order Brassicales; family Caricaceae; genus Carica; species Carica papaya. The sequence goes on along the minus strand of NC_142310.1, from coordinate 1,602,799 downwards.
GTGGCTCTGGTGTGGCGGCGGGCGGCTCCCTTCTCCAACGACTAGTTCTTCTTCTCCAGTTGGAGGCTGACTGCTAGGGTTTAGGTTCAGTGTAATGCAAAATATTTATACTCGTCTCACATTAATCTAAATTGTTGATCGCGTTTGATCTCGACCGTTTGATCGCGTTTAAAATAAATAAATTTAAACCGTTCATCGTGATTTGATCGCGACCGTCTAATCGCGTTTAAAGAGGGAACAAATTTGGATTGTTCATCGCGTTTAATCGCGACCTTCTGATCGCGCCTGAGGAGGGAACGGATCCAAACCATCCACAGGAACAGGAACGCTTCCGGACTGTCCGATTGCAAGGCACACGGATTGCCATCATGGCCTCCCACATGGCACCAAGTCAGCGTGCCTTGCCACGCGGCATCTTTGGTTCATCGAAGCTGCTGATTGAGCGGTCCTATGTAGCGCAATTTTCCGTAATTACGTTCTGACCTATAGTTTTCGATTTTCTTTTAAAAAATCCTCCTAACCCAAATTTTCACCCTTTTTTTTTCAAAATTATTTTCAATTTCATCCTCAACCTATTTTTTTAATAATTCCACCTTAAATCAAAATTTATAAATTTCAGAAATAAGTTTTTATATATTTTTTTATGTTAAAATTAATTCCAAATCAAATTTCGGGTCCGAGTATTATAAAATATCATTGATAAATTTTTAAAACTTTTTTTTTAGGTAGAGATGCATTTATTCATCAATTAAATGATACATCTACACTAATCATAATAATAAAAGTAATTTCTAAACAAAGACACACATAGAAGTGCAACCCTACTTATATCAATAATATTTTATAGAAAAAAGAACACACTGACTATTCAGTTAAATAGTGGTTAGTTAAGCACTTGTTACTTAATCTCTACAAACAACACATTCTAAACTATATTTGAAAAAAGAAAAAAAAAATTGAGTTCAGAGTACATTTCGTGAAACCCGAATTTAACCTATAACTATAATATACAAGTTTAAACCAGTTTCGAACTCGGAGTGGATTTAAAAATATAATTTTTATTTGAACCTATATGGTTTGTGGGTTAAACTTGCCCGCCCATCCTGGCTCCCCTCCCCCTCTCCTTCTCCCTTTCCCTCCTACTATTATGAGAGTTAATAATGAAACCTAAATATTGAAACCCATAAGTTTTTAGACTTTTTAATTAAACCCGAATCTCACCCACCCTGATTAGGTGAGATTAAAAAATTCGTTCCATCTCACATCGGTTCGGATTGAATTCAATTTAAAACAGCAACGAACTCAATGGATTGAAGTGGGTTTGGTGGGTTACGATTTTTTTTTTTTTTTGCCATCTCCATTTTCGGGTCTATTTAAACATGCACTTGATGAAGAGGTTAAGTCAAATTTAGGACTACTAACTTTTTTTTTAATTGTAAATGTAATCAAATAAAAATGTAAAAAGGAGGAATCTTGTATAGCATAAATATTGAAATTGAAGGTATTAGAAAACTTTTTTATCACACCATCATATTACTCTAGTTGAAGAAAAATGAAGGCGACAAAGGGTAAATAAAGTGTTGAATGCGTTTAGGTATTATTTTCCTTCCTTGATTATTGTATGACTTGATTTTATATTAATACACTACCGAGTTAATATATGATTTATGTTTGATAAAACACCTATGAAAGAGTAGTTTTCTTCGGTCAAATTTTAAAAAAGTTTACTAAATAAATTTTTATTTTTAAGATGATGATTGACTTGTTTGTTTATAATCATAAACTATGCTATTCATGAGTTTAATTTTCTTCTCTTTTCTTGAGAATTAAGTATGACTTTTTCTTTAAATTACAAAAAAAAAAAAACAACATTGCCATATTCTTTTGCTAAATCTAAGAATAAACACTATTATATTCAATGATTCTTCTTTAGAAAATGTAATAATAAATTTAAGATAATATCAAATAATTTAGTTAATTGTATTTTATAATAAATTACATTTACGACCATACAAAATATCAAAGATTTATAGTAAGTTATCTTCTGTTATAATTGTTTATAACTAAAAGGTAATCTATATTCTGATATGGATTATCCAGATTTTATGAGATATTGTCTCCGCTAATAATAAATTTTCATATTTCTTTCTTAATATTCTCCATATTATAAAATTAGTTGATAAAGATTTCATCCTTCAACCCTATATATAGGATAATGTACTTAATTTTTTTTTAATTTTCTCAAGATCATAGTCTCTAAAAAAAAAAAAAATATGATCAGTTTTAGCGAAACAACAGAAAAAGAAAGTGAAGACCAAAAGGATGATGGAGAAGAAATATCTCTACAATTTTTATAAGGTCGAGTCAGTAATTAACCAAAAAGTTTCTCCACAACAAGGTATTTTACGACTCATACTATTTTATTATTTCAGTTACTTTTCTATAGTATTTTATTTTTTACATGTTATTTTTTGTCTATGGCAGATCATTTGCTGCGAAAGCTAGAAAGGCATGCTAATATTTAACTCATGATATGAAGGTAATTTTTTTTTTTACAAACTTTTTTTGGTACATAAAAATTAAACTCAAAATTACATGTCTAAACCGAAAAATACATATCTTACATTACATTATATTACATTGCAGTTAAATTTGTCTTCTTGCTTTGGAACTACGAGCGCATCCTCCTATCAAGTGTCTTCTTTCTTCATCAATAACTTATTTTTTATGGTGGATAAGAAAGGTGGCGGAATTTGTCGAAGCTAGAATTCATGGCATGGAGTTTCGATTGTGTATGTATGCTCCATAGATTTCTAGCAAGTACAAAAGTTCACTTCAAGTACTTGAAAATTTCAGGAAGTACTTTTTATCTCCTGCTGAGTTCCAATGTCCAGAAAAGAGGAGAGCTACTGAGATGTCATGGCGCTTGTTCTCGCAGACGAAGGAGAATGATAAGTTATACTACATCAAAGATAATCGGTAGAGTTTGAGTTGTAAGCAAATAAGTGCATTTCTTAAGAGAAGAAATAAATATATACATGAATCAATATATATATTTCATAGATTTCTAGCAATTAGAGAAGGTCATTTCAAGTACTTATATTTGCAGAAGTACTTTTTGTCTCTCGATAGCTTGTTAAAAATTTTCAAATATTATAAGAAATAAAACGAATGTCAGTCAAACTAATCTGTTTCTATCATCTTTTCAAATTTTATATTTTAGAAATATATATTGACTAAATATATTTAATAGAAACCAACGGTTATGAACTAATACGAACAATTTTAAAAGTATACGAAGTAAAAGAATAAAAAAAATTATATAAAAAATAAATCAAATAAAAACATAATACATTATTCAAATGATATTTAAACTCGTAATTTTTAATATATAAAAATACAAGTTAAGATTTACTATCCAAAATCATGTAATGTATTCGATTACACCAAATGCATATATTTGTATATATATGTAAACGAAAATTAAAATCAAACTATTGTATGTTTAAAGTCAAAATTAAATTATTAAGGTTTGATCTATCTACTAATTATTTAATTACAATAAGTTTAACTACTAATTAAAAAAGTAATATCTAAGATAGTTTTTCTACAATTAATAATGGATTTTGTTATGAACAATGAATTTTCTTTTTTACTTTTTTATTTTCACCTCTGCATCTCATTATCAATACGAATCTCAGTATTAATATCAAGAGAATAGATTCATAAAACTTGAATCTAATGCGTAATTGTAAAAATACAATCTTGTTCTTGGTTTGGATTGAGTTCGATCTAAAATTACAACAAACTTAATGGACCGGAATAGGTTTGACGAGTTATGATTTTCTTTAGAAAATTTAATAATAATTGAAAATAATTTCAACTAATTTAATTAATCGTACTTTACAATAAATTATATTGACGATTGTAAAGATATATGAGATTTATAGTAAATTATCTTTTATTATGAAATCAAAAAATAATCTATTTTTTAATATAAATTATCCGGATTTTACGGGATATTATATCCGCTAATACTAAATTTTTTATATTTCTTTCTTAATATATGACTTTTGTTTAATTTCTTTCAATCAAATTTTTAAAAATTTTACTAAATAAACTTTCATTTTAAGATGATGATTGACTGCATTGTTGATGATGATAAAAAATGCTATTCATGAGTTTAATTTTCTTTTATTTCTTGGGAAATAAGTATTATTTTTTAAAAAATTGCAAAAAAAAAAAAAACATTGCCACATTCTTCTAAGGAAATTTAGTAATAAATTCAAAATAATTTTAAATAATTTAATTAATCATATTTTACAATAAATTACATTGACAATCATAAAAAATATTTAAAATATTTTTAGTAAGTTATCTTCTGTTATAATTATTTATAATTAAAAGGTAATCTATCATCTAATATAAATTATCCAGATTTTACGGAATACAGTCTCTGCTAATATTAAATGTTTCATATTCCTTTCTTAATATTCTTTATATTACAAAATTAGTTAGATGGAGATTTCATCCTTCAAACTCTATATATAGGATTATACGCTTAAATTTTTTTCAATCTTCTCAAAATCGTAGTCTCTGAATAAAAAATCATGATCGGCGTTAGCGAAACAGCAGAAAAAGACAGTGAAGACGAAACGAACGACGGAGGAGAAATATCTCTACAATTTTTATACTGTCGAATCAGTAATTAACCAAAAAAATTCTCCACAATTTGGTATTTTACAGCTTATACTATTTTATTATTTCAGTTATTTTTCTACAGTACTTTATTTTAATAAAGTTATTATCGATATGATAACAACATATATTTTTAATCATTAAACATATATATATATATATTATTCACAGGACAATTTATCTGTTTCATGAATAATATTTATTATGTCTTAAAAGTATTATATGTTCTACCTAAGATCATTATATATCTCATTTTTTTAATTGACAAAAATTAGAAAATTTTAATATTTTTGTAAATTTCTTTTATATATAATAGTGGTGACTACATATATCTATGTATATAAGAATTTAGAAATTTTCAAACATTTACGTGTTATTTCTTTTTTGTGGCAGGTCAGTAGCTGCCAAAGCAAGAAAAGCGTCGTAACATTTAACTCATGATAAGAAGGTAAATTTTTAGTATATAAAAATTAAACTCAAAACTACATGTCTAAACCGAAAAATATATATCTTACATTGCATTATATTACACTGCAGTTAAATTTATTTTCTTGCTTTGGAACTAAGAGCACATCCTCCTATTAAGTGTCTCCTTTCTTCATCAATAACTTATATTTGATGGCCGACAAAGAAAGGTGAAGGAATGCATTGTTCGAGCTAGAACTCCTGGCAATGGAGTTTGGATTGTGAGCAAATACATGTGTTTTTAGGAGAAGAAACAAATATTTGTGGATGGATACGTATATTCCATAGATTTCTAGCAATTAGAAGGTCATTTCAAGTACTTATAACTTGAAAGTTGCCGGAGATGGGGCATTTTGAAGCTACTGCAGTGCTAATTCCAATTTCTAAAAAGGAGTAGAGCTACTGGGATGTCGCGGTGCTGGTTGCCGCAGACGACGGAGAATGATAAGTTATATTATATAAAAAGTAGTGGGTAGAGTTTGAGTTGTAAGTAAATATGTGTCGTTTTTTAAGAGAAGAAACAAATATATATGTATATATATATGAATCGAAATGTATATTCTACATAGTTCTAGTGATTAGGAATAGTCATTTCAAGTACTTATAACTTGAAAGTTCGTGGAAGTATTTTTTGTTTCCTGATTGCTTGTGAATATCTTCAAGTGCTTGTGAGTAGTTGCTTCTATTTTCTATGTTATGTGATAAATTAAAAGTAAAAATAGCAAAAGACAGAGAGTTTAGATGAATTAAATCATATATTTGTATGATGATCTTCGCACTCAAAATATATGCTAATAGAGTTACATACTAAGTTTCTCAAATTTCTCGTCTATTATACGAAGTGTGTTATTTAATCCCTCATCAACATTCTTGTTAATGGCGTTATCAGAAACTAATGAACATAAATAAACGCAAACCGTTTTTAACAGTATACAGCTTAAAAAATGGTGATTAATTTTAGTGAAACTATGAAAAATACCGATGAAGACGAAAATGATGATGAAGCAGAAATATCTCTACAATTGTTTAAGTCATGTGTTTTTCTCATAAAAAGGTCACTGTGGTTCTATTCCATCTAAAACAAAAGTAATATGCTTATCTTAATTGCTTCTTTTAGGAAGATAAATTTAAATATTGAGTTAATTTTATAATTTCATGTCTAAAGCCAAAATTAAATTAGGAATGAACACATAATTTAATGACATAAGGAAAAGTGCCTGTTAACTTAGGAATGAACACATAATTTACAGTAAGGAATAGTTCATCCCAGCTCATACAAGCAGCTGTTTCTAACTCGAAAGAGTTACTCATCTGTTTCTCAACCTAAGATCAGCTTCAAACATAATTTAGATAGCAAAATGTTCCATTCATCAGAATTTTTAAACTTCAAAGAACCTAACTCTTTCCATATCTTCTACCGATTTCAACCAAAGATCAGTTTCAAAAACCAACTACTGAAGGGTCCGTCCAACAAAGGTGCATATAGATCCGGCAGAACTCACTCTACATGCGCCTACGCTTGTTTTTAAGATTCTCAAAGAGCTGGTGAATATCAGCAGCTGTGACTGTCTTTGATGGGTCAACAGATCCCTGCAAATAATAATAAAGTTACATCTGAGTGCAGTATAAATATAAATGGGAAGACAAAAGTCAAAAGAACTCTAAATTAAGTTATGAATAAGGTCTATGCAAAGCACATACCAGGAAGCCACGAAACTCCTCAGTAAAGTCTTGAATGCCATTCAATATCTCCATTTTAGTCACATGACCAAGATTATTAAAAAAACTTAGTGCATCACCCTCCTGTTGCTGCAACTTTTCTACCCTCTTCTGCTTTGCCCTTTTCTCATACTCAGCAATGGTATCTTCTTTATCCAGTAAATAACTTATATGCTTCTGGTTATACATGTTTAAGCATTTCTCACATCTGCAGAGAACATCCCTCCAGTTTTTTGAAAGAAAAAATGGTTTACTCTCCGAATCAGGGGAAGCAGGCACCTTATTGACTCCAAGAACACAGGAGACATATGGATGGTCATTGGAGCTAATTTTCTCCTCAGAACTTTCTCCAATAACAGATTTACTCCCACAAGATGTGGATTCAGGATTAGCATTGGTTATCCCCTTATCCTTTCCAGGAGAACTCGGTGTGCAAACACCATCCTCAAGCTTTCCAGATCCACATGAGGATGGGATGTCTTCCAATACATTTTTGTCTTTACCAGCATCAGTCAAGGCAACACACTGTCCACCTGTAGCCCATATGGTTTCAGGATATGACATTAGAAAAGAGCAAACAGGAGAACACACATTGCAAATAAAATCCTCATAAAGGGGCTCTCCTTCCTCATCCCTTGGAATCTGCTGCACAAAAATATAAGGATTATAATCGATACCAGTTGCTCAAAAGCATGGTAAAATGGAAAATATCTAAGCACTGAAGACAAAACATTAAAGTTCAAATGAAGAGGAAACATAGTTTCCAGATGCAGGATAAAGAAAGATTGAATGAAACCTGAAGTAAACAAGAGACCAAAAGTAGAGATCTCAAATCTCAATAATCTTATTTATCAATCGTTGTAGTCTAAATAACAATAGAGTAGCATCCAAACATTTATAAAGTTTGTAAATATCCAATTATGTCTAGATGCTAAATACAAAAATAACTGAATAGAACACTAATAAACAAAAAAGTAATAAACCTATAACAACAACAACAACAATAAACCTATGCTTAATAGTTCCAAAACAAACTAAATATCTTTAACAATACATAAAAGACCACCATTTCAACAAAACTCTTTGTATTAGAATACTTCTAAAGTAGGATCTTCCTCTCCTGCATCACCCCCTACAACGTTAAAAATCCTTTTTACTCCAGAATTATAGGGCATTAACAGTCTGGGAGCAGGAAACAGCTGTATCGATATTAACCATGTTAAATCAATTAAATTTAAATACTTAAATCCCATAAATTATGATAAATAAAAGAACTGCACATATATTTCAGTTGAGCTTATCAATCTTCCTTTCCAGCACAACCAGCCCCAATAGCCAACTTACAAGACAAAGATCAGGCTAAAGCAGCACAGATAACATCATTCTCAGAATGAAAGATAGTTAACTCCCAGAGAGTGCTCCAGTTAAAATGAGCTCCAAAAAGATGGAACTAAGTCAAAGAGAACCAAACAGCTTATGCACCATCAATGAGAGCTAATGGAGCATCTAAGACTTGTTGAGTCCTTAACAGCAAGAACTAAAAGGTTGCACCATTTAAATCTGTAGGAAACAGGCCAAGCTACCAAACCTTATCAGAGGATTTAAGACCTATATGCTCCCCATGAAACCAATCCTCACACATGCAGCACTGTATCATTTCTGCTTGTTCTTCAGCATCTGGATCTGGATAGGGCCGATTGCAACTGCAGTATGAACCTTTGAAGTTATGGTTATATGAGTTCTCAGGATTTTCTGCATCTTTACTTGGAAAGAGCTTGCAGGAGAACACCCCAAATTTTGAATTTCCACAGTCACACCTAAAATTTCTCTTGGTCCAAAGCTCCAAAACCTTTATTGAGAAACATATATTAATTGTAACAGGAATTATAACGAGAGTATTCAATTAAAAGAATGCATATGGAGAATGAAGTAAAACACACTCATTTACAAAGAAGAACAAAGTTAATTCAGTTATGTAAAATATACTCATTTACGAAGAAGAACAAATTTAATTCAGTTATGTGCTCCTCCCACAATCATATCCCGTGTAGAATCTTAAATTCAAATATGTCCAAACAACTAGTAATAGTAAATATCCAAGGAGAGAGCAAAAAGAGGTACAACCTAATCCATGGAAACCATCATAATAAATGGGTAGAAAGTAAGTTATTTTATATCCAAGTGAATTTATCCTTGTATTCTAGAGACTTTGATCTCTTCCACCTAATGAAGTTTTCGGAGGACCAATAAGGTGTTAAATAGAGAGAGGCTATTTTCACTGGTGGGGGTCATCCAGTTGGAAGAGAATGCTAGAATTTTCAAGCATCATTTTGAAATGCATAACATGGTTTGGAATAGGATAATTTTCTTTGCTTCTCTTTGGGCTAAAGCCCGCAATTTTTTTGAAGGACGCTTTCTTCCACTTGGCATAGGGTTCATAATCTATTTTGTCTTAAAGCCTTTTATTTTAATTTTTGAATTTCTTTTATTTTTAGTTTTGGGATGAAGGATATCTTATTCTCTCCTCTTTTGCACATTCTCTCTCTTCAATAAAATTCTTTTTTTATTTAAAAAAAAAGCTTGGAGATAAAGAAGGTTGCCATTCCAAATGCAAAAGATACTGCAGCTCTTCATGTGGGGAAACCTCATAATGAGAGCATAACAGAAAGACATGTAAATTATAAATGCAGTATTGCAAAAAGGATTTTGTGGCACACAAAAATACTAAAACCTAACTGGACACAGCACAAAATGGGAGATAGCATAGAGAGGAAGGTCAAGCTTCTAGAACTGTTATTAGTCATGATTTTATCTTGAGCTTGTAAATAATAACAAATGTATGAAAGGGATCCAAGAGAGAGATCTTAGAGGTCAGAAACTACTATAAGGAGTTTTTAAGACTTTAGGTCTGTTGGTAAAGACAATTTTACTCCTGCACCAACTATTAATAATCTTAAGGAGAGGAAAAATATGGCTGAATGATTGTGTGAAAATTCAGCAATATCTCCTAATCTACTTCTATATTGTGGCTGCGCTAAAAAGTTTTACAAAGTTGCCTTAGAGCCTGTAGGAGCAGCGTCATGTGTGCTGGACTCCATTCAAGACAAGATATGGGTGTGGCAGGTCATGGCTATTCTCAAAGATTATACAAAGACTTTGGCTCATATTCCCTTTCTATTATGTTTACGGTTTAGCAAGAAAGAAACCTAAAAGCTGTGAAGGAGAGTTTTCTTCCTTCCAAAAAGCTCAAGAATTTTCAGCATTAAGTCTGGACTCTAGAGAGAGAGTCACAGAGTCTTTCGTGAGGCTGTTTGGCACTATTCTCATCATCATGTGCCTCAGCCAGGCTAGGCTGGCCAAAGTAACCAACCTAGCTAACCCACCAAAAAAGTTTTTGATTGCAGAGAGAACGTCTTTCAATATAATGTTAGAAGGTGAAATCTGCGACATGCTTCAGATCACAGGAAATGATTTTCATAATTGTTTTTTGTCATCACTTCAATACAGAGATTAAATGGTTTTTTCAAGCACTTTGTGAATTTTTTGGGTTGAGAGAAAATAATGTATGGAAAAGCAAACTCCAAGTTGAAGACTGAGACCTAATTTTCTATCTGGGCAAGGATAAGAGGATGAAGATCTTGGAATTGTGCCAACAGAATGCTAAAAGTAACAGATGGATGCCTTTTCCAGAAGGGAACTGATGTAGAAGAAAGGTGGTGATTGTTTTTGGTGGTCAGTACTGAGTGGTTCGAGCATTGCAAAGTGCGAGAAATAGGTATTGAAAGACTCAGCTGATTTGACAATGAGAAGTGACGTGCGCAACCCACTGTTAGCGAAGAATGATTGTGCGCAGGTCCAATTGCCTTTCCCAATTCCCGTTTGGAACGTGGAACAAAGATTCCCACCCTAACTTCTCACATTGAATAATGCCACTCAGAAGCTCCAAGAAAGCTATAAGTCATATGTCAAGACTCCAAGAAAAGAAGTTTGCTCATCCTAAAATCTACTCTCTCTTACGTTCTCATCTACTTCCTACCCTATTTGCAATACCTACTAGTGTGACAAAGAGACTTGCATTGCTTTTTTATTTGGGAAGTAGCTTGGGGAGGATTCTTGCATTGGAAACCCAGCTACAAGAGGGTCTTAATTTTGGTCAAAAGATATATTTAAAAAAAAAACCTTATAGCCATTTTGCACAGCAAGTAGTCAACTTCTTCTATTTTTCATGGACGGGGGTGGCACCTTCTTTTGCTTGTTTGTAATAGTATTTTTTCACTATCGAAGTTTATCATCAAGAAGAAAACCCAATTTCTAAAAGCTCATGTTGCTTGATTGATATCCACAACATATATACATACAGACAACAACTGAAAATTTCTTGGCAAGAAAAGATTTCCAGAAATAAGTACATCATGGCAATCAAGTGAAATTCTTTGCAGGCATAGATGTCCATCAGTAAATACCTCATGGCCATCGTGACAAGACAAGCAGCAAGCAGTGCAAACTCCAGCATTCCCCTCTGGTGTGCATGTCAAGCATGAGAAAATTGCTTGCCTCTTCATATAGCCCTTAGCATAGGTACACTCATCACCCTCATCTCCGCCCAAAACCAAATCAGCTTCCTTTAAAGCAAAAAAAAATCAAATATTGACAAAAAGGATCTAATCAACTTACAACAACATCAAGAAACATATCAATGCAAGTGATACTTCCATCATTCTTTTATATTATTTTTAAAACTAAAAATTAGATATGCACTACAACATGAATACAAACAGTCCGCAAGATAGATGAGAAAAGGGTCAAAAAGAGATGTTAAAGGCTGAGAAGGATGTCCATTGGCTATGATACTTCGATAGAAAAAGCTATTTGATGAGGTTCCTGAATATACTAGTTCAGTGCCAATACATGATGGGGAAAAGTACCTAGATAATAAGTCCGCGTTAGCTTCATTTCTCATTTAAATCTCAATCAATTCCTAGCTTTAATTTTCACATTCTTCTTAATATGCATAATAAGAACATAACTTGTTATAATTGAATTACCAAAAACCCATTTTGATTCTTTAATGGTGAAATTCAATTCGCACCCTAAAACTAGAAATTGAATTATCACTACCAAGGAATTCGAATTCAAAATAGCGGAACTCAAACACAATGAACGACATTCTAATTACGTATATTATGATAAATATGGCAATTAGAAATAGGAATTCAATAGGAAATGAAAAACATGCAACACCCTAATTTTCCTAAACAAATTCCAAAATCAGCATAAAATTGTTTGCAATTCAAATCTAAAAAATTTTCATATTCAGAAACCTAAAGAAACAAAAACCTCAATTCAACCATGAAAAAGATCGATCCTCGATCTATCTAAAAAGTGCCTTCTCGCTTAAACACGAAACTCATCACAGATATACTTAACTACGCATCAATATCTCGTCTTTCCTCTCTTCAACCAGTTACAAAGTAAAAAAAAACAACAATAATGTGCAACTCATGACATGCCACTAACCCTTGATGCTGTAAAGAAAATCACTAAAAGAACAAAACCCTAAAATTTCGATAATAAGAAGGAATTTTTACTAGCTCCTCGTCTTCCATATTTTGGATGTACTCGTTAATTGACACAGTCTCCTCAGCTTCCTCCTCGAACCCGCCACCAGACATTTTGATCAAAATAGATGGAACCAATAACAATCTCCGGATCGGACCTTCACCGCCTGAAACTTAAAAGAACTAGAATCAAAATATCAGTGAAAGCTGACTTAGTAATAACTTATATATAATGATCTGGGCAATCCCTAAGCCGGTAAACCCTAAAATGTCCGATAAACCCAAAAAAAAAAAAAAATCTGGAAGAAAAGTACCTGAAATGGAAACTAAAAAACTTTAAAAAAAGATTGGCTAGATTGTTATTCGGATTGATGGATATGGGGAAGGAGAGAAAATATGGACTGGTATTATGGGTTAGATTTTATACGAAGGGTGGATGCAAGGACATTAAGGATAGTACAGACATTTTCCCGCCAATGAGCTAAGTCTGTGCTTCTTTAATCCTTTCCCTCCAAATGTTGATTTTTTAATGTCTTATACACCTAGTATTGATTTTCATTTTTCTTTATTTATTTTTATTATGTGTTTTTCATATTTTCAATTCTTTTAAATAAGTGTTTTTCATATATTTATTGATTTCCATAAGCATTTCTTGTCAAAATTAGGGATAATGAATGGTGATTTACTCGATAATTTTTTTTCTACTCACTTTTTCATAAACGAAACTGATAACTAATAAAAAATATGAGATAAGTCTGCATAAAAAGAAAATCCGTTATGAATATGAATCGAGCGCGAATAATACATATATTCGTCATGTTGATTTACATTAGTATTTTTTGTCAAAATTGGGGATGATCGACGGTGATTTGACCGCTAACTTTTTTTTATTTACTCTTTCATAAACGGAATAAATAATTGATAAGAAATATGAGGTAGGTATATATAAAAAAAAAAAGTTCGTTATGCTTATACTCGTTATGTACTTTAAATGACATCGTTCTAAAATTATATTTAAAATATTATATTAAATAATGTAAGTAATTAAATTTTATTAAATTATATTGATGAGTAACATATTATATAAATATTAATTTATATTATTTTGTTAATTACTAATTTAGATATTGTTAAATTATATAAACTAATACTTTTGAAATATAAGGAGTGGGTAAATAATGGATATAGGAAACTACCATAGAAGTGAGGATGGAGTAATAAATTTAAAGCTGTTTTGGATGTGGGTAATCTCACCCTACAGTCATCACTAATCAAAACCTATTATACCATCCAGAAGTCATGCTGAACAATTAAATTTTGTGTTTTTCTTAATGGTAATTATAGATTTTATCTATCATAATTTGACTTGAGTTCATTGAATGGCAATAGAAATTTGGTAGGCTACTGGGTGGGTAACAAAATCTATAGTAAGTTTAATAAAATTACTATATTTAAATTATTGATTCATGCTTACATAGCTAAAAGTAAAATTTTATCTATAATCATTGCTCCTCCAGCTTCTTCTCAAGAACTACAATTCCTGAACATGGTTATTAAGCTTGAACAAAATTCATCTAGCACTTGGAGAAATGTCAAATTTAAGTTCACTTGACATGAAGTTGACTCAGAAATATCAAAATAGTAAAGATAAAGAAGACAATATCTCTGCTTTTTTTACTCTTACAGAAACTGTTCAGTCGTGAACCTAAGTATGATCGACCATCGGTCGAGGTGCCCATGTCTAGGTGAAATATCACATTGTTAAAGACCTTCAACCTCTTGGTTGGATTCGATATATTTTTAGGTTCATTCTCTATGTTGGTGGGTGGCTTAGTGTAATCTTTTGCAAAATGCAGCATAACATCAAACACATCATGGATTATTCTCTTCTTGTTGTCTTTTTGTTAAGACCATGAAAAAATTGGTGTTTCCTCCGCTTAGAGTGGTGGTTTGAACCCTTTGACACGATGTAAGAGACAAATTGCACCTGCATATCACCCACAACAGCTTACCCACATAAATCTTTCACACAAATCGGTCTGTAAATTGATCACACACCAAGACAAGAAACAGGCTCATCCATAAAGGTGATAAGTCACAGAACTAAAAACCTGAGAATTGTTGCGGATGCCAAATTCCTCAAGTGAGGCATTGTCATCAAGGAGTTTCTCATTGTGGTGTGAAAGGCAAAAATTTTCCCAGACATGTTTCCTGCAAACCCAGAAAAGTCATGCTGGTGATTTTCAAAGCTTGTTAGACCCTCTCTTGTATGGAGTACAAACAGTTGTTGACAAGTACCAAGAAATGTGGCGATGACCCAAATTTGCCTGCTCCATCTCGTTAATTTTCCTCTTGATCGTGAGTTTCAAGTCCTTGACAGTAGCAGAATTCATGACCACCACATCTTGATCACAAATAAGACGAGTCAAGAATTTTCTATTGGCATATAAGCTGTTTAAAAAATTGTCTAAAAGGAAAAGATAAAAAGAGGATGTATATATTGTGTACCCAAGGAAGAGCCATCTAATTTAAGGATGGAGATGCGCATGGCACTGCCTAGCTCCAGGCTGATGAGGGTGTCAACGTCTGCTAATGTTGGCTTCTTCGGGACATCAGCAAGTATTGGATCCTCAAGGAGTGTGGTTAGTGTTGATTGTAGCCTTGCCTTTTTAAAATTATCGCTGTTGTAATCACCCAACACTTGTTCACCCTTTTGACTTGGTTCTGCCATTTTAGCCAATCACTACTCTCCCTCTTTCTCGTGTTTTCTCTTAAGGTCCTGTCTTGATTAAATAAGGAAAAGAGATTTCACAGTATTACAAACTAGCCGGAAAGCAAGAAGCAGATAGAAAAGGCTGCATTTATTATTCATTCCTTATGAGCCCTGTGCATTTCTCTCTTGGTCGTGACTTAATTCAAAGAGAGGATCAAAAGAATAGCTTCTTTTACTTTCCCTGTTTTGCTTTTTAGTGCAGCATTAACTACTTTTCTCGTTCTATATTCTCTCTGTTAGCTCTAAATTCCCTCATGAATATAAAGACATTATAGCAGAAATACAAACCGAAACTTGATATAGCAGTCATTTGTCTCAAAGACCATGTACAGCAGTCATTTTTTTAAAATAAGTGCGAAAGTATATTGTTATAGGCATCAAGAGAGTGCCGCCCATGGATAAAAAATTTACATGTCAATCAAGTTATCCACAAGGTTCATCATTCCAGCATAGAACAAAGAGGATGACCCAGTAACAAAAGACCAAGGGTCTAGAACCCCGTATTAAAAAGAGGATGACCCAGCCCATGTACAGCAGTCTCTTCTTCAAACACTTGATGGGCAATAAAATGCATAAGTTACTTCCGATTGTTCACAGGAAAAAAAAACTCAGAAATTTGCTCTTCTGGGATTTCTAATTAAAAGAATTAAGAGAAAAACATAAAGCTGGAAAATTTTCAGAACTCCCATCTGAAAAAGAAAATAACCCACAATGAAAGGGAAGCAAGAAAGTTTCACCGTGGAGGAGAACTAGAAAAGAAAGGAGGAATGTCCCATCTGGGAGAGTAAGACAGAAGTGAGATTAAAGATATCCATGAACTCACATTAAAAAAAAAAAAAAAAAGGAATGGACTTTCCAAAGTTCCAAAGAAGCAGCCGATTCAGGAATGAGTTTGACCAAGCCCTGACAAACAAAGAATCAATCAGCTCTCTCCTTCACCTCTCTCTCAATCCATGGGGAAATATATTAATAACATTCAAAGTTTAGCAAAGTACATAAAAGATATAAAAAAGATTTAGATGTTTCCACAACTGAATTTAACAAGAAGATCAAAATCAAATCGAGTATTATCTTTACGCATTTTGTCAAACACATGGTGTGCATCCAGCTTGCACCCCATCAGTCAGCAAAATGCTCATTTTTTTCCAATGAAAGTGATTAAAGATTTTAAAAGAAAAAAAAAAAGTAAACCCAGTCCCTAACTTCGCACCATTGCCACTCAAACCAAACCCAAACAAGCTACTATGATTTAATCAACTAAACTGAATTTCATCATTTATATGTATCAACCAAATTGCAAAAGAAAAAATCACAGAATCATAATTTGAAAGAAAAAAAAAAAGGTAAAGGAAGAGTCTTACCGTGCAGCAACTTTGGCTGCTGGGTCGCGGGGGATGCAACTGGTCTCCCAAGTAGCAGCCTTTTGTCGCGACTGAGAATAGGATTCAGTGATTGGGAGAGACGAAGTGAGGAGGCATCGATGGCGGTAAGAAACAGAACAGACAAGACAGGTTCTACGAAGAGGGACACGCTGGGAGAGAGGAAGCCAGCAGCGCCACCGAGTCAGTGACTCAGTAGAGAGTCGGACCAGAAAACAGGGCGGAGACTGAAATTTCTGACCGAATAATTTTCGGGTGAGCATTCTCCGGTCTAAATAAAACAATCGAACCGGACTAGGTAACAATTCGTTTTAGCCTGGACCGGATAATCTTCAGTCTATATTATCCGGTTTGGTCTATTCTTTAGTTTAGAAATTTCTGAACTGAAATTTTTAGTTCAGATTAATTTATTTATTTAAAAACTAACATCTAAAAAATATCAAATATATAAATAACATATATTACATACATTATAAAATAAAATATATAAATATTAAGTATCACTACAAGAAGACCATTTTTTTTGTAAAAAAATTCTTAAGATTAAATATTTAATCTCCTAAAAAAATTTCAGTCAAATTAAATTGCTCATAAAAAATTAAATATTTAATTTTAAAATTTAATAACTAATTTAAAAATTAAAGACCAAATATATAATTATATATATATAAATATCTATAAATAAAAATAAAAAAATATATTTTTATTGGGAAATAACGCCCAGGGCAAGTTTCCCGCGGAATCCCTAAACCGAATATCCTGAAACCAAAGAGTTGACATCGTCGACAAATTGTTTTATTCCTCTTTGAACTCACCGAGTGGGACCCACATCTCATTATCCATAAACAACTTCTAAAGTTCCTTCCTTTATTTTCTAAAAATTATTTCTTTTGAGTTTTGCTTTCCTGGGGGGATTGAAAATCTGAAATAATTTTCTTCGCCAGGAAAATCCGAAAAACCAAAAGAAAATTTAAAAATTCCCCAGTTTTAGTCAAATCTCTTGTACCCCGTGCCTTGTCTGCTTGTACCTCGGCTCGTCATTGTCAATGAACTAATCAAAACAGTGAAAGATTTTCTTTTTCTCTGTTTCTTTTTCCGATAATTTTGAGATTTTGGTTCCTTTCTGGGAAAGCCAAGTATAAAAAAGTCCTCTGTTTGTGAAAGTGTAAATCGTACCTGAATCTTTCTTGCTTTTCCCTCTGTGTTCCCGTTTAGAAGATTTGATGGAGCGTGACGGGTGGGACAATGGGAGGGTGACGTGCGGCTCGTGGATCCGGAGACCCGAGAATGTCAATCTGGTCGTTCTGGGAAAAGCGGGGAAATCCGGTTCTTCCCCTTCCGTCATCGAAATCTTCTCCTTTGATCCCGTCACGACTTCCCTCTCTTCCTCTCCTCTGGTATCTCTCCGTCTCACTTTTGTTTCTTTTCCTCTTTCTGGAAAATGGGCGTTTCCAAATTTGTGAAAATGATGGAATTTACTAAAAAAATGGAGGTTTTATTTCTTTTTATTGCTTGTAGCGATGAGGGCATTTTTGGATACATCTCCTTTTTATATTCAAGAAAAGCAAGAAACTGTTTCTTTCCGTCTTTATACGAAAGAAATGCAAAAGGTGTGTTTTAAAACGGATAAAAAGTTTTTTTTTTCCTTTTGTCCTTGTACTTTTAAATGAGTTTCAGGTTTTCAATTCTTCAATAGCAAGAATATTGTGCTTCTTGGTTTTTTATTGCTTTTTGGTTATTAAATTTTCAGGTTTTGAAGTAAATGTCTTTAGATTTTGATTATTAAATGCAGTATTTTAGGTTGTATTATAGTTAATTTGAGGGGTTATATATATTTTTTTCTGGCTTGATATTTTGTTTTAGGCTACCCATGTGCTTGAGCATATCGATGGTGAGCCAATAACCATTGCAGTGCACCCTAGTGGAGATGAATTTGTGTGCTCTACCACCAACGGTGGCTGCAAGTGAGTTTCTCTGTTAAATTTGTATCAGGGTATTGGAAGGTTGTTGTGCTGGGACAAGTTTATTCTTGAAAGAGGAACTGAGCCTATGAAACTCACCTAATTGAGTTCTTATTTATTTTCCTGTATAGTTGAATACTAAAATTTTCCTAACTGTTAAATTGGTGTCTTCGTTATTACTATAGAATCGTGATAGATAATTTTACGACTTTCAGAATTCAGACAAACTAATACAATATGTCTCTCCCCTACCATGTAATCTAAATTTTTGTATTACCAGTGAGTCCTGTGAAGCTATTTCATGTTGAAAGTTATTTTGGTTAACGTTTAAAGAACACTGGGACAATGCCTCAGCAACACATTGCTGTAATAAGTGGTCTTGTCGGTTTGTTCACCTTACCTTTTGCTTGTTATGTTTGGAGAGCTATGCCTGAAACTTTGTTGGTTAGGTTTTCGAGTTCATTGGTGCATGTGGGAGATCTCAAGTTAGTTGGATCATTCTCTACTGATGGACAGCAGACTTGAAGTGTCACGAAATTTCTTACCTCAGCCCTCTCATTCTAATAATTCTTTTTCCTACTTCTTTAGAGAGAAAGATCATGATCCTATCTACTCTCTGCTGTCTCTAGACTATGATTAAATGGATTTGGTCTCACTTTTACAGTGAAAACAAGTATCTTTTCCACTTCGACTGTTAGATATTTTGATAATGAAATTATAGATACACTTGTTTTAGTATACGGGAAATCCTTCCAATATCTTTTTGTATTTATTTATTATAATCTAGATCTAATTAGTTGCCTCCCAAGTTAACATCCCAATGAACTCTGTGGTTCAGGCTAGCTAGTACTTTGCCTTATAGTTTCTTTTTTTTTTAAGGTTATTTGAGCTGTATGGTCGAGAAACACATTTAAAGTTGTTGGCTAAGGAACTACCTCCTCTCCAGGATGTCGGTCAACAAAAATGTTTAGCCTTCAGTGTAGATGGATCGAAATTTGCAACTGGTGGAGTGGTAAGCAATAACTTGTGATCTTAAGTTATGTTTTCTAACTTTAACTTGTCTGTATATGTATATGGTTAAGACCCATCTCTTTTTATCAATTTTAGGATGGGAATCTCAGGATTTTTGGGTGGCCAAGCCTGCAAATCATTTTACATGAGCCTCAAGCACATAAATCCGTGAGAGATATGGATTTTAGGTCAGAATAAAACTATTTTTTTTGTATTCAACTCCTTGTAATTGAGCAAGGGAAGGTTTTTTCTGCCATTATCAAATCAAGATTTTGAAGTAAAAATGTCAAATTAAGTGTCTTATAAAAGAATGACAAAAGTTATGGATCTTATTTATAGTAGTCCTTTGGAAGAATTTGCCTAAAGAATGAATAGAAAAATAAAAAATTTTGAGTAAGGAAATCTTGATTGACAAAAAATCCAGTGTTATAATTGAAAGTTTAAACAAGTTCTTGTATGTTATCTCAGCTCGATACTGAATTTTTTGGCCTTCTTTTATCTGTCCTATTGTAGCCTAGATTCCGAGTTCTTAGCTTCAACATCTACTGATGGTTCAGCAAGAATTTGGAAGACAGAAGATGGTGTTCCTCTGACAACTTTGGCTCGCAATTCGGTACTGTATATTTAAGGGGAAAATATACTTTAGAATGACTTATATATCCCCACCTTTTACTAGCTGCACTTTCATTTGTAGATACACACTTCGCTCCGATGAACTTTACTTTTTCTATTTGCTAGTAGGAGAAGTGGTCTGTTATTTTTTAAATTTAGAACAAAAAGCTACACTAACAAACGTAATACTGATTCGAAGGTTACAGTACTTATTTGAAATTTTGGTTGGAAAAAAATAATCTATTGTCATTTTTTTTTTCTGAGAAAATTCTATCATAAAATTTTCTCTTTTCAAGAGTTGAAACTTATGTTAGAATAATGTTATGGAGTATCATGCATATCTCAAGTGGTCATAATGCCACTTTGGAATTCGCAGGTGGCAGTTGAAACGAGGATTATGTCAATTATCTATTGGATATTTTAGCCTTAAGAGTTGCCAAACAATTTGTGCTGTTTCAATAATTTTTTTCGTAATTGTGCCTGATTGTTCTTCTTCCAGGATGAAAAGATCGAATTGTGTTGCTTTTCAATGGATGGAACAAAGCCATTTTTGTTTTGTAGCATTCAAAGAGGTAGACTTGTTTATCATTTGAAGGCAAATAAATTGGATCATTACATCTTATAATTCGCTATGGAACTTATCGATATCAATGGGAGCAGGTGATAAATCTGTAACTGCGGTTTATGACATTAGCACATGGAACAAAATTGGGCACAAGAGGTTGCTCGGAAAGCCTGCTTCCACAATGTCCATCAGCCTGGATGGAAAGTATCTTGCTCTGTAAGCACATGGCATTGCTCTTTCTTTTCTTTTTTTTTTTTGAAATAAACAATATTGTTAACAAAGGCACCAAGGAGGTGTCAATCCGCATACAAGATATTTAGATATCAATTAGTAAATCAATAAGCTTCCCTAAATCCTCCACCGAGTACAAAACATGATCCAATAACAAAAATTCAAAGGTTCAGAACCATTTATTCTTAATTAAGTCAAAACTATTCTCCTCTTCCACCCCTTCAAAAACTCTTACATCCCTAACTTGGTATTGGCTCTCTGGAATTTGTTGTTATTGATTTGGCTACAGTTGAGTGAAGTAATAATTTTTTTCCGGTCTGTAATACTCTCTCTGATATCTAACACCATTCATAAATACTGTTGTTACAATTTCCTTTTCTGTAATTATAATAATATTATTATATAAGTTATGAGATAATCTCACACTTCACCTACTAATTGATATACGCTGACTTACCAAAGACATTAATTGAGTGCATTGTAGCCGTATGTCCATGGTTTTTTGCTACCTCACCTCGGGTCAAACTCAAATATAACGAGAAAAAAAGTTAAATATACAAGCATACAATAATGATCTATTATGTCATTTATTTGGATCTTAAATTGTACGAAAGAGGAGTCAAAAGGTAAAGAAAAAAATGATTTCTCGAGACAAGTTAAGTTAGATGGATTGGAGGTTGGATGCATTGAGGTTCTTATGTGTTTTGCTTTCTGATTGACCTAACGATTCAATATTTCCTAACTTCAGCGGAAGCAAAGACGGAAATCTCTGTGTGGTTGAAATAAAGAAGATGGAGATCTCCCACTGGAGTAAGAGGCTACACCTTGGTACATCCATTGCATCACTGGCGTTCTGTCCGAGTCAACGGTAGGTTCAGTCAATATGCCGGTACTTATTAAAGGGATTAATGAACGCATATGTGTAGTCTGTATTGTAATTTGTGTGTATCGCTAATATTATATAATGTTAGATAATTTGGGAGCTTGTTTCGTGTTTGGTTTGATTGGTCCCATTGGGGAAAGGAAGGGCTTTTTAAGGAGAGAATAGAGAGGGGGAGAGAATCTGGTGGACAATGAGATGTCATATCAATAGAGAATTCGGATAACATATTTTCTCTGGAGTATGGTACAAACCCGTGTTTGAATGAAATATCTTCTAAGAGATATATGAGCAGAGGGAGGAGTACGCTTTTACAGAGTTCTGTTACTGAGGCACGACGTTTTAGTGGGGCCCCTGGAGGTTACTGCCTTCCTTCCTGCTCAATTTTCCCGCCATTTGTAACCTATTAATAGACATAACTTTTGAGAATGAAAGCATCGAAAATCTGTTTACCTTGAAGCAATTCAGTCTCTCTTCCTCGGTTACCTCTTTCCTTTTCTCAGATCTGAACCATGATTAAGACTTCTGACCATATAATTAAGCCTAAATAAATTTATGAGCACCTTTTGACTCTCATTAAACATTTGACCGGTGCAATTTTGTAGGGTTGTGCTTACTACTTCCAGTGAATGGGGGGCAACGGTGACGAAATTAAACGTGCCTGCAGATTGGAAAGGTCTCTCCGTGCTTTATCCTCACATGATCACACGCCCGAAATTAATAGCAGGAGACATATTTTGTTTTCTAATTTTGCTTTTTCTTTCCTCTTTTGTGCAGAGTGGCAAATATATGTGTTGCTCATAGGTTTGTTTTTGGCATCTGCTGCTGCATTTTACATATTCTTCGAGAATTCTGATTCATTTTGGAACTTCCCACTTGGGAAGAATCAACCAAGACCGAAGCTAGGATCGTTTATCAGAGATCAAAAGTCATCTGATGATCAAAATATGTGGAGTGCATTCGGACCATTAGATATGTGAGTTGTTCCTCGGATTCGGACACGAAAGCCGAGAGAAGTGTACGATAATTTGTTTGTCTTGACATCTCTTATACGTTCTTTCCGGGTTATTTTAAATTTTTTTTGAGATACTGCGAAAATTCTATTTATCAAAGAAAGACCTCCTGGGAAAGGCCTATAAGATTTCAGAAGGTGATTTTTTGGCAAGATTTTTGCCTCTTCATTATGCAAAAGTGTACTTTTTTAGAACTGATCTATTTCTTGATGTCAAGTAAGTGATTTTCTATTTTCACCTTTTGTTTGTGCGGTTAATTATAAGTTATTGTGTTCTTCTTTTGGTTATATTAAGAATATTAGGGCAGGAATTAAGATCCAAAAGTTTTTGGAAATATAAAAAATATAATAATTTTTTTTATTTTTTTTAAATAATAATTTAATTAAAATAACAAAAAAAATGAATATAATATTTAAGTATTAAATTTCAATAAATATGAAAATAAATAGGAACCAAAAATAGTATCGAATAGATATAAGTATAGCAATATGATATTAAATAATACATATTTAAAAATATATAATACCCAAAAAAATGATAATATAAAGAAAAAATAATATTAAAAAGAAAAAAACCTTTTTCGTTTACATTATTACAATTTAATAATTTTTTCAATAAAAAAACAAAAAATAAGCAGAAAATATTTTAACGGTTAGCACTTTGCATGTCCCCACTAGCAGCAGGGGAGAAGAATGGCATTTCTGAGAATCTGTCGAAAGTCGATTCCCTTTTTACTCAAGCATATTTTCTATATAAAAGGCTGGAGGAGAAGAGAAATATCAATTCAAAAAGTACGTACTCTCTTCACAGGATTCTTCTCTCTCTCTCTTTATCTTCCCTGATATTTCCTCATTTGATCAGATGAATTGTCTCCATTATCTTCCAAGGTTAGCGGGAACTCTCCTTCTTCTTCTTCTTCTTCTTCTTCTTCTTATTTACTCTTTCAATCGTGTGTAATTAATTCATTTTCTGAATCTCAGATCCTCTGCTCTGCCTATGCAAAGCTTCAAATGCCACAAAAGGAAGTTCTCTTCATGTTCTATTCATAAACTGGTAACTTCTTTTTGAGATCTGTGCGTACAGTTTTCTTTACCACATAAAATATTGCTGTCAGTGTGTTTCTCATTGTCTGTTAATGTAATGCAGAAGATGCTGGATCCTACTGATCTAAACCGAAGTTTGATCGTGAAGGTAGCTTTACAATTTATGCTATCAACATAGGTTTTCTGGTTTTCTTTTTCTTTTTTTGGAAAGTTATAGTCAGCTTGGGTACAGACTACTATGATTTAGATTTTGTCCACCTTATTATTTGTTTTTTCTTAATTTTTCTTTTTTTTTATTTCTTAGGATAATCCTGTGAACTGGAGCTGGTCCAATTAGGAAGTAGATATTCAAATGATAAGTAAATATCTCTTTATAAATATTATGGCACTTGATTATGTGAAATATTTTCTTGTTTTGTACTGCTCTACCGAGTGAGAGATATTATTATTTCCTTATGGCTAATATTTTACTTTCCCCCTGCAAATTAGTGCATTGGTTTTTTCTTTTTAATTAATTGTTTGATTAATTGAATGTTGGATTCTTTTTGGAGAATATTAATTTCATGATGGGTTGGATTTTTAAAAAGCATTCAAATTAACAGTTGTAATGATTGAAATTTGAGTTGCCTGCATATGTTTAACTTTCATGTATATTATAATCTAAGATAGTGTTGATGTAATACAAGATAAGACTACCTAACTTCTTTTTTTCAGACATTGTAACATTGAAGCATATTAAACTTAAGCCTATTTTGTAGTCTGTCCATCTTGGTTGAATTATCATTTGTCGTTTTTTTTAATTTGAGTAAATATCAATCTGAATTTTGTCCACTGAATGTGTTAAACTGTTTGTAGCTGTTCCTGTTACTTGTAACTTTAACATTTTCTTTGGGAAGCTTATTAAAAATTTTAATATGTAGGCAATTTCTGGTTCAACATCCAGTGTGGATAAGAGTGGTGATGAAAAGGAGGATGAAGAAAAATCTGAGATGTATAGTCATAACATGACAGAAGCTATGGGCGCTGGTAAATATGCTCATATGTTTTTACCTTAACGAGTTACCCTTAGGAACAGGTTTAGGCAGAACAGACATTTTCTTAGGGTCAGATGATAGGTATATAATGATAAAGGTCGTGTTCGTTATATAAATATAGTTATACAACGTATAGTAACATATTCAGGTGATCATAGAGTCTAGTCTTCACATCATAAACATGCCATAGACTGATTTTTGTGTGCGTGTGATTTATGCATATTTTCAAACTTGTTACTTCTTCTGGATGTCAATAAGATCTGCTAATGATTCATTTCAATATCTTCATTATAGTTTTGACCTATAGGCATGAATTAGGAATGAATTACAACTTCATACGTCCGGATTTGATTGTGGGGTCATGCCTACAGGTGATTCTCATTTCTGAATTACATAGCATTTTGACTTCACAGATGGTTGCTGATTTTTGCTGACCTTACCTTTCCTTTCCTCTGTTTCTTACATGATAGACTCCTGAAGATGTTGACAAGCTCCGTAAAATTGGGGTCAAAACCGTATTTTGCTTACAACAAGATCCAGATTTGGAGTATCCAGGACATTCAGTTCATTTAATTTAAGTTTATTAATTCAAGATCTTACTTACATCATTACTTTATATGGTTGTAATTATTGAATGTTAAATGTTGACAGGTTAGTTTTGAGAAAATACACATTCTGTGAATCCTTTACAAATAATTTCAGATATTTTGGTGTAGATATAAAGGCAATTCGTGAATATGCTAAGGCATGTGGTGATATTCAGCATTTGCGCGCTCAGATAAGGTTAATTAGAAAAACAAGGACTGTTTATTTTTCAGCTAAAGAAGCACGGTTTTTTTTTTTTTGCCAAGTGAAAAGTACTGGTCTTCTAAAACTAAAGAGAAGCCAACCACGGTATCCTTCAAGTAGTGATAACTTGTTCACTAATAACTAAAGTGCTATTAGTCTATCTTTAGAATAAATGGATTGCACAAAATGTGGATTTCCTTTTCAAATCCGCTCATTTTTTCTTTATCTATGCTAAAATGCGGATTTGCAAATGAATTTTAGATTTTTTTTTTTGTGAAAATCATTTGTGCCAAACATACTTTAGTATTTGATACCCTGATCAGCTGCATGAAATTCATTTCCTTATCACTATGGTAATGCCTTGTTTAGTGAGAATGAAACAGAGATTAGTGTTTGATAAACTGATCCTATGGATGAATTTTTTTTTCATGATGAACTTTGCATTATTTTCATGACCTTACAAGTTAAATAAGCTTAGATTAGTTGCTAACGTTTAGCTACTCTATTGAAGAGCATGGACATACTTTCACACACATACACACTCATCATTGCAATTTTCACTTGATATAACTGTGTAATATTTGATGGAGCAGAGACTTTGATGCATTTGATTTAAGGATGCGGCTTCCAGCTGTAGTTAGTAAACTATACAAGGCCATAAAGCGAAATGGAGGAGTGACATATATACATTGCACTGCTGGTCTTGGAAGAGCTCCTGCTGTTGCAGTATGTTAATCAATTTTGTACTTCTGCTGTTTCTGAGTCGAACAAGTATGTTTATTCATATATATACATGTGTGGCATGTGTGGAAAAATGGAGAAAATGTATCTTAGTGAGAAAAGTAGTCCAAAATAAACTTGTCTTGATTTTTATAGTTTTCATCTATGTGGCAATACATTGTAAATACTTAGGATTGCAGCATTATGGGTGAATTGTTCAAAGCTGCCTTGCAGTTGACCTATTACTTCCTTTAAATAACAAGAAAAAAGAAATGCATATAGAAGAAAACAATATTGGTGCTTAGGAAGATAGAGATAGTAATAGAGGTGAGTAAGATGCATTTGCGAACATCAATAAAGCTGTCGACTAGTTTAGTTGGTAAATTTCTTTGGTGGTTGTGTGAAATCTTCGTTTATTAGACTATCGGGATATATTTGATATGAAGCAAAAGAAAAAGCAATTTTATTCGATAAGGTACAATTGTTTGAGTGAAATGGAAAAAATGTAAATGATTTTTTTTTTGAAATAAAAAACATACCAAGTATATCAAATCAATGACACCAATGGGATGCCACCTATGTACAAAAATATTTACAAATCAGTGAGTATATTTATAACATTCCCAAAATCCTACATCCTATTTATATTATGTCCTAGAACCAAAGATCCCACAACATGTAACTGTTTATCCTCAATCTTAGTTAACTCCCTTTCAATCCCTTAAAAAGCTTTATTGTTCCTCTCTTTCTATACCACCCAAAATATGATTCATCTATAACCGATCCCTTTATGACCCAGCTTATTTCCAACAGGTCATAAACCATAGTCTATAGATTAGATATCACCAGGCACCACAAAAGAATATGGTTACATAAATCCGCTTCATTCTTGTATAAAAAGCGGCCATCAACCATAATTTTTCCCATTCTTATGTTAATATGAAGAATTGATTATGTATGGAAAAAATGTAAGAATTGATTATGTTAATATGAAATAACCTGTTTTTATCTTCTCTGATTACACTAAACCTTTTTCCTGAACTACAGGTTGCATACATGTTCTGGGTTCAAGGCTATGCACTCAATGAAGCTTACAGTCTGCTGCTGGTAGTTTTTCCTTTGTTCTGATTTATTCATAAGTGTAGGAATTTCCCTTCTATTTATGGAACTGCATCTTGAAAATTTAATAGTAACTGGCCATATAGTTTCTTCATTACAGTTTTAATTCTGTTCTGGAGTATTTTGGAGATATTATCTCAATGTAGAGCAAAAATTTCTAGAGTGAATTAACCTGTATGTGGAGATTCAAAGGAAATAGTGCCAAATATCGACTACATAGCTACAGATCTTAATGACATTTCTCGAGTAATTATTGTTTCTTTCCTTGCAGAGCAAACGCTCATGCTTCCCAAAGTTGGATGCTATCAAAAGTGCAACAGCTGATATTGTGAGTCGTCTTCCTTTTCCAAGGGATGAATTTAGGCTTGACCCTCCATTTTCTTTCGTGGTGATTTCATTCATTGATATTTATCCTCTCTTTGGATCAATTCCATATATGTGACTTGGCAAAATTATGAGGAATGAAATATATTAATTTCTGCACCTTTACAGTAAAAGTTAAAAATTAAATGGAAAATGCTCAAAGCCTTGCTTACAAAAATTGCTGTCCAAGTTCATTAGAATCCATGTGACAGAAACCATAAACTTTATTTGTTGTTGCATCTGTGTATGTTTGCATGCAATCTCTGTCTCTCTCAGGCATATAGATTATCCTAAAACCTGAGCTCTCATCCTTATAGAGGACTGCACATTTTGAGAGGGGAAGAGAATGTGATTATGCTGTTCCTTTTTTATCGCATTAAATAAAATTGCTGATCCAGAAAACTACTTTTTTGCCCCTTAACTAATATGGTTAAGAAACATTCTGTAATATGTTCACATAAGTGGTTCAATAAACATTAATTAATATTGTAGTCTATTTTAGTCTTTTTGTTGTGCATCGTCAGGTCTTGAAATATCCCACCTGCAAAAGAATTGTTATGCTTTACAACCAAATGTTTGTTTTGCTACCTATGGTAGCACTTTTAAAAAATGGACAGAAATAAACTAGAATAGCAGTTATTATCCTGATTTGTTTTCGCTGATGATATTATAATTTGTGAAATAGAATTCTCAAAAAAAAATTCTGAAAGAGAAATCCTAGAACCCGAGCTCTTCTTTCTTTGCTTTACATTCAATAGAAGCATTAATTGAAACTCATTCATTATACATATTATCATTTTGAAGCTTACAGGGCTCAAGAAGAAGATTGTGACTTTGGCGTGGAAAAATGGCAATTGCTCTACAGTAGAAGTTTCTGGACTTGATATTGGATGGGGGCAGGTATATTCTGTCCTTTTAACAGAAAAAAATTGACAAGAATTCCTTTTATGATTTTCAAAAATAATTTTTTATCTACCATCAGTCTTGGAAGTTGTTTGGAGTTGCTAATAGAAATGTGCTTAAAGTGTTTGGTGCTCATACATAGCTCAAAACACTCACATTAGGTGCCAAACACTCTCTTAATATCTCAAATGCCTGGACTCTATGTAGAGCTGCAAGATGATACTGGTGTCCTTTTTCATGGACAGCTCTAAGTGCCACCATGCTGCATCAGCTGTCTTATAAACTTCTTATAAAAAATTTTTACTAGACTTAGTAGATATATTTTCTCTATAACAAGAATCATCAAGAAGTCAATATAAGATGGTAAATATAAAATATGGGAGCTTGTTTTACGAAAAAAGGTGTCTGAGCGGGAAAGATACTTCAGATTGGTCCTTAGGTTTGCATCTGTATGGCAGGTGCTAAATTCATGGCAACTAAACTCTGAAAAAAGATATGGTTTCCTTGAAGAAACAAGCAGCCAATAGTCACCGTTAGTCCTGTCTATGCATCACATTTTCATTTTGAAGGCTTACAAGATGGCAGCTCTATTGACCTGTAATACCAGAAAGGACTAGTCTTTCTGGCTGATGTTTCTTTTTTTTTTTTTGAAAAAAAAAAAAAGGAAAAAGCTTGTGGCTTAGCAGATCTATGAATTCTTACTTTTTTATTTTAGCCTGAAATGCTCTATTGGTCCATTTCTTACTAATAATAAAGTCCACTGTCTGATGGGGATTGTCTCCAATTATGAGTATGGTTGCTAGGAGAATATTGGATTACTTACCTACTGAAAATAACATCATATTATTTGCTAATTAGTATCCACATATATTTTTTTGTTGAGACACCTGCTTAATGTTAGCAGTTTGTGTTTTTTGCTTGCCTTCGGTAGATGCCAAAATTTGGAGAATATGTAGTTTGTGGATTGACTTTTCCTAACATGGTCTGTAAACCTCTTGAGAATTTGAGAACAACGTTTGGAACACTTAACTATTCCGGATTACCCAAAAAAGAAAAGGGGATTGACTTGATTATTACCCTTGTTATATATTTTGATTACATTTTTATTAGAAACAGGTTCTTATTTTTGCTGTTTTTTTTCTCCAGAGAGTACCTTTGAAGTTCGACTCAGTACAAGGTTTATGGACTCTCAAGAGAGAATTGCCGGTAAGTGAGTTTTATGAAGTACATTTTTAGTTTTAAGAATGTTTCTTCTAAAAATTTGGCTGCATTTGGCGTACGAAATTTTTATTTCCTATACGTATATTTCTATCTTACATACATATAAATATATATAGTATCGAGATATACATAAATGCATACATGATATGTATATAACCTTTTATGCATAGCGTGTGGAAGATAAATATTAAAAGTTTCATGCCTTAATTTTTACGTGTTGAAAGGAAAGTGTTTTTGTGTTTCATTTTTCATTGTCCTCTTATTAGTGCTGTTAATAAATGTGCTGAATACATCCTGTTACACGTTACTGGATTTTTCATTTGAATTACCCACAGGGAATGTCAGTTTAGAAATTGAAATTTCAAATCAATATAAGCAGAACATTGCATGATACTACCTCTTGCTTTACAGGAAGGGCGCTACGAGTACAAGTATATAATTGATGGAGAGTGGACATGCAATGACTTTGAGCTTGTTACAACTCCTAACGATGATGGCCATGTGAACAATTATATACAAGTAAGTCTCAACTGTCTAATTTATGTGTGGAAAAATTTAACACTAAAATAAAAGTCCAAAATGTAAAAGACAAAAAATTGATTGCTAATAATTCTCTCAAGGGCATGGGCTCCTCTTTGGACCAATTGTTAACCTCTATTTAGCAAATTTAGAATTTTTATGAAATTTATTTACAAATTATAGTTAATTCAATTAGGAGAAGGTCTAAACTTCATTGAAAAATTGACCTTAAATAAAATTTTACGTGGAATAGAAGTGATGTATTCCAAATTCCATCAATTTTGATATGGTTTAGAATGGCATTATCTTAATTCTAGACTAAACTTTTAATGGGGACTGTTTTTATTCATCATGCTAATGTGTGTTTAGGAATGTAATTCTATGAAATTACTAAATTTATACCAAAGATAATCTTCACTTAAATTTCATATTCCATTTGCAGTTCTCTTGCGAGAATTTGTTTAATCCATCTCGTAGGAATAGTCAATCCTACAACATAAGGAGACATATCAATCATGAAACAAATTTATGATTGACTTGGAATCAAGTCTTCGATATATTCGAAAGTCGGATAGTCAACTCAGAATTTAGTCAAGAAACCCTATTTGATGATTAATGTTGTCTGTGTACAGGTTGTGGATGATGATCCAAGCAATGTCGCTGCAACATTGAGAGAGCAGTTAACTAGTGAGGATCCTGATCTTACAACCGATGAACGAGCGAAAATAAGACAGTTCCTTGAAACTTGTCCTGAAGATGATGAATAAATTGCAAATACAAGAGAAAGGAAGGTGTTGTCTTTCTATGTAAAGTAAGATGATAGAAGAATAACTACCAAGAATAATATCTGTACCATATATCATCGTGAAAATTTTGCAGCAGTCACTAAATATAAATAAGCTGGCTTCTTTAAGCTTTTATATTTAACACCCACGACTTTATTCTTGCACCGATATTACTCACAAACATATTGACGGCTAATGAATTTTCTGGTGTTCCAGTCTGTCTCCACCGGGAAAAATGTTATATCATCCCAAGGATTTCGATGATGGTAGAAGACAATTGGTAAGATTATTTTTGGAATAAATCGTTGTAGAGTTTGTTTATAAATTTCCACTATATTAAATTACAAAATAATGTAAATTTTATTTAAAAATTAAAAAAAAAAATGAACCTCATTGATATTATAATTTGATTTGATATTGGCATTCTCTTGTTTGGATATATATATTTTTTTTAGTGGAACTTGGATATAATTTTTATTTTCAATAAATATTAGATCTAATTTTTAATTTGTTGTACCTGTTTTAATTAAAAAAAAAATTAATTATTATAAATTTTTTAATTTAAAATTTTAATAAATTTATTAAAAATTAATTTAATTTAATTATTCAAGTAAATTATATCCAATATAATTTTTAAAAGACAATGATTGGTGAGATTGATGATTAGTAAGAGAAGTTTTTCTAAGCTCTCAAAACGTTTAGATTGGTAGGACTACATAACATGTTATGACAGCTTTGTTTGTGATCTGCCAGCTTTTGTCCTTTCCCTCTTTCCCTTGACTAGATCTAAACAAATGGACCCAGGCGGTTCACACTCTTTCCTCCTAATTCTATAAATAATTTGATTAACTAATTAATTAAATTATTATTATCATTATTATTATTAAATCTTCAATGCCTATATTATTAGATAAGCTTTGAAATGCTACAACAACTATCTTTGTCGAACATTAATTAGTTGACGTGCTAAATTAAATCAGGTGACCCAAAAAGGAACTTACCAAATCCCATTTGATTAAAGAAGAGAATTCAATGTTAGTGTGTTGAAATTAATGAAAACATCTTACAAGCCAACGGTTTGGTCTTTCTTATGAATGAATTAATACTGCCTAATTAATTTAACAAGATATTCATTTGGTATTCTTAGGTTACTAGGTTTTGTGTAATGACCAATGTCAATGTGTATGATAGGTCGGTTCAAATCTTGTCGAAACATTATTAATACAATGTGCTAGTAGTTTATCAGTCTACATCTTACATAAATTAAATAAACATGATATTAATAATTTGATTAATTTATTATTTGTTACAAAAACTTTTTTACGGTTTTTTAAATTTATGTTAATTTCGTTAAACATAATACTGCATAAAAATTATAGAGTACTTTTAAAAGAATTTATGAATTATATAAAAATATTATTTTAAATAGAGTAAAAATATTTTTAATAAAAATATTACTTTAAGATTTAATAAATATTTTAAAGTTAATTTTATTGAAAATTATAATATTATTATTTATAATAAATAAATATATTTATTAGAGATGAATAGCAATAAAGTTAAATTAAGAAATTAATATTGAAGTTTAGATAGATAACTGTTACACTTTAATTTTTTATAAAAGATATATAACATAAATGATGTGTGGATGGAGATATATTTTAAAAGAGTAAGAGATGAGCAAGAGAAATTTATTAGAAGAATGAGGTATAAGTGAATAAATATGTTAACATTTTATAGATGTTATAATGGGATAATACATTAAAATGCTCTTGTACTATTTAAAAAGTTCAATTCCATCTTATTATTATTTTTTATTTAAATATTGAAGTTTTATATTTTATTCGAATAAATTCTTATCGATAACAACGCATATTAATGTTATATAAATGCTCGCATGATAAATGACGGGTGCATTTATACATGTAGTTTTAAAAGTGTTGCTGGAATGACAGTCAGGTCGTCACCAGCAATCACTTTTTTTTTTTTAAATTTTTAAAAAAATTATAAATTAAATAAAATTTTATCAAAAGCAATTAAGAAACATAAAATTAGAGAAAAATTCTCAATGCCAATGTTAATTCAATATTATTGATTCCCTGTCTAAATATTATTATCTTACTCGGTGATATTCGTAAATAAAATTTTGTAATGACATAATTAATAAGATAGTAATATTTATTAATTTTAATATTCACTTTGACTAATCTTTTTATTACGTCCGCATATATTAATTTCATATCATTTTAAGAATACATATTTAAATAGATAAATAGTATAATTTGAATTTATTGATGTATTATCGTGTTATATAATTTTTTAAAAAAATTTATTAAAAATTTAAATAAATAAATTATTTTTATATATACATGTAATGAATTAAAACTTAAATTTTGTTTTATAGTAAGTAATTTAAATAGATAATTGGTATTTAAAAAAATAAAAACTTTGACCTGTCATATTCCAGTGTCACTTGTATATATGTATATAAGATAGTGAATAATGTATGTAGTAGATTTTATGGCAATCACTAAACGAAGTCGATGTTCCATAAGCGCGTGAGGAAGATGGACCCAGCTCTTTCTTCCGTCTTTCGTTAGACTGAAAATCTCACTGATCCTTCGCCCACTCATCATCTAATTCAGCAGACCATGCAAAAATGGCAGCAAAGACAAATTTGAAGGAGCAGGAAGGGTAGGAAAGAATTAATAATGATATCAATCATCATTCCGTTTTCAATGCCAAATTCTCACTGTTTTACAACTTCCTCCTGTCTACTCAAAACTCCATAACATTTTCCTTCACTTTATCTTCTCCCAAACATCTCGAGAGAAAATTAAAATCCTTCCTCCGATGGGCCGGAACTCACCTCGTCTCGAGATCGACGGAAGTGGCGGTGGCAGTGGCAACGGCAATGCTACCAACAGCCACAGCAGCGACCTAGGGTTCCACTCGATCCGAGATCGCTTCGTCTTCAAGCGGAGCTCCAGCCACACTCGCGACCGAACCAGGTCTGCTGTCGACCGTCCTTCCGGTAGAAACCGATCACATCCTGTTGGCAGATCATTGAACCGTAAGGGGTTGCTCTCCCTGTTCAAGTTCCGAGGCGCATACCTTTTCTACATGGTGATTTTTTTCGCGGCGTTCGCGTTCGCCATGGCATCGATGCTGCTCCAAAGCTCCATCACCTCCGTGTTCGGCCAAGGGAACGAGAGGGGGAGATCGGTCAGAGACGACCTCAGGTTCGGGAGTACTCTGAAGTTCGTGCCGGGAAGGGTTGCGAGGAGGCTAATGGAGGGAAACGGGCTTGATCGGTTGCGCACCACAGTTAGGATCGGAGTTCGCGCCCCGAGGCTCGCTCTTGTGAGTTTTCTGATTGTATATGAATTTTTGGGTTCTTTTTCTTCATTGAACGTTTACTTTAATGAATACGAGTTGATTGTGGAATTTTGAGTAATATTTGCTTCTTTTTTCTTGTTCGTGGGAATCAATATTTGTTTTTCACTGTTTTCTTTTTCTTCTTTCGAGTATCGTATTTTAACAACTATGTTAAAAGGAATTGAAGCGCTTTTGCATGGAGACTTTTTGTATTAGAAGTTAGTTGGTGATTTTTATGATGCTAGTTATGCCGAGTTTGGGATTTCACTGGTCTTTACGATTGAAAGCAGCAAGGATCCAGTGTTCCATGCACTTGGAAACGGGATAAGGAAGAAAAGCAGGGTGCCTGGTAGTTGCAAATCTGGAATTATTGAGAACATCGGAAATTAGTTAAAAATCCATAACTGGAAGAGACGATAATTGAAACAAAAGTTCACCAAATAGATTTACTGAATGTGATAGTTGACGAATTGATTGAGTGATAATAGATTTGTTAGAAATAAACTGAAAAAGGAGTTTTAATAGGTGGAATTTGTAGCTGCTTTAATGCGGTGCTGCTGCTGACATGTGAGTTGTGATTTTCTAATTTATGGAGGTACTTAAATAGGAAAAAGGTATGAAATTCCTGTTTTATTCACCAATTACTCTTGTAATTGCAAATGTGGAATTGTTGAACAATTGTTCTGACTTCAGGTGTAGGGAAGTCCTTTTAATTGGAGCATAGTTGGAAGAGACAAATATTTGATACCTGATAGATTTAGTGAATGATCATTGACAAATTCATCATAGGTTTCTCAATGGTCTTAATCTTCGAATTAAAAAGAATTATAATGTGTTGGATTTGGAGCAGCTTTAATGTGGTGCTGTTACTGAAGCAATGTTCATGACAGTGATGATTCTCATTTTTAGAGTTCTTTAAACAGGAAAAAGGTGGGGCTGCCTGTTTAATTTTCACCAATTATTCCTTAAGTTGTGAATGTGTACATGAAGTTGATATTGGCCGTAGTTATTATGGCACTTGAGTTACCTTTGCAGAAACTGTTATATGGCTTTTGAATTTTCTTCCTCAGTTTGGGACTTACCTAGGGTATTCGGCTTCTTTAATAAAGAGATCTCATGTATTATTTATTGGTTTGCTCCCAACGTTCTACAATGGTTTTTGGAGTTTTGAAAATGTCATTATTTGTTAAAATTTCCTGGCCAAGCTATGTGGAACGACTGGTTTTTCATGGGGAAATATGTTACAGGAAACCTCTTTCCTGACAGATGCTAGGAAAGGCAGTTAAAAATTTTAGATCCTCCTCAAAACCTATTTCGTGATTTTAATAATTTTCCAATTCCCTAGCACAATGCGGAAATAGTCTGGATTGCATGGCAGTTTCTAAAGTTTCTTGAGACTTTAGCTTGCTGGATAGCTCAATTATCATGGTTCAAAATGCACTAACAGTCCATGACCATGGCCCAAGGAATCATGTGAAAAGGGCACCCAATAATCATTCTAAATAAATTGTTTGAAAATAAAGGAGCATGGACTATGTGTAAACTTACTAAATTTAAAATTTAGAAATAAAGGGTCGTGCAACCATTCAGTGGGAACTTTTTGATACTTTCTCTTCAAGTCACATATTGTTACCTTTTTACAAAAGGCAAAACAGTATAGTACTATTTACAAGGAACCAAAAGGGAGAGCCATGTGGAAGAGATGAGGTGTACACTGGGTGTACATACTGTGGTTAAGCTTTATAGCCTCTGCAGAACATGAAATATTCCTCTTTTTCAGGAATTAAGTGTCCGATAAGCAACAGTTTTTAAGGAACAGGCGAGAACGCTAGTGTTAATGAGCTTTGAAGTACTGTAAAACATAATGCTCCTTTGGAGCCATAGAGTAAATTTCACGTAATCTCTTGTCTTATGATTTATAACAGAATTTTGCCATGTGGAAATGATATAGTCAATGTCAGTTTAACTTATTTTTCTTTTTTAATGCAGTCTCTGGACTCTGGTAAAAAAATGTGAGAATTTTGGAGTATATTCTCTGTGTGTGAACAAGCATGGAACATGGTTTTTATGGTTGCAAAGTGATTAACCTTAGAAAGTCTTTTGTGCATGGAAACTGAGATTTATGCTTTCTTTTTGAGTATTTATGTATTCGAGAATGCAATAAAATATTTAGATGCAGTTTTCAGCCATTCATTAGTAGGGTATCTGACGATGCCATTGGTGCTTATTAGCACTTTGAAGCCTATTCAATCCACTTGTTCAGTAATGAACTAAGCATGCTTTTTTAAGAAAAAAATCAGTAACTTCCCCTTGCCTTTTATGTATTAAGCTTAAAGTGCTTATTTTTTAACAAGTTCAGTTGCCTATTTATTCTTAGATGTTTATATTTAAGTATTTAATTTTTATAGTAAGCATCATTGACCAAGTGTATAACTACTTTATTTTGTAAAGTAGTACCTATATAAAGTCACTTGTAAGCATATAGTGCTCTAAGCATATTTCTTCAAGCAATCCAAAACTCACTCTTAAGGGAATCATTGGGTTGAGATGGTGTATTTATTTAAGGTATTGTAGTGTTGAATGCACATCACTCTATAAATAGTTAGAATGTGGAGCTACTTATAATACACTAGACTCAAAGTTCAATTGCATTTTTCTGCACTTACATGTATTGAAATGTATATTTGATTTTTTTTTTGTTTTTGTGAAATTCAGATATTAGGGAGCATGAAGAAAGACCCTCGGTCATTAATGTTGATTACACTGATGAAGAATCTTCAACGGCTTGGTTATGTGCTAAAGGTGAATTTTCTACCCCTTGTTATATGATTACTCTAAAATTTGTTGTGATAATTTATTATTTTATCAGTTTTTAGATGCAAATTGGTGTTCAAGTTTATGTTAGGAATATGTTACACGATTTCTCAAAAAAGAAGAGAAATATGTTATATAACCTATCTCTGGCAGTATAATAAAGATTTATGCATGGCTCCCTTGTCAATGTAAGCTTGGTTAAATTGCAGGCAGTAGAACTGATTGTTTTATGCATTAAGGATTGGTTCCTACCCTTGGTTCAGAAATTTTTATGATTTTGAACATGTCTATTTGACAGATTTATGCTGTAGAGAACGGAGAAGCACTCTCAATGTGGGAACGGCTAGGTGGTTATGTTACAATTTTAGGTTTTGAGCAATATGGACATATTGATTGGACAATGTATGCTTGCTTTCTCTTGTTCAGAGGATTTTCCACTTTTATCTTAGATGTTGGTTATATTTCTAGTTTAGCTTTTAGATAAGATTGGAAAATGGTTTCTTTTTTCAGCATCTGTCTTTGTTTTTATTAGTTTGCTAAACTTGGATTGTTTACATCTGTGCATCTTCTGCAGTTTTGAAGGTATTATTGCTCATTCTCTTGAAGCAAAAGAGGCCATTACAAGGTAGTTGTTTTAGATATAATAAGCATAATCTCCCCTTAACTTTTTTTTTTATGATAGTAGAAGTTTATGTAATAAACAAAAACAATATTATGAATTTATAGATAGATAAAATAGATACGCAAATAAGAAATAGAGAATCTAAAATTTATGTAGCTTTTTTGAAGTGATATTTGATGTGATCATTATTGACTATGACAATGGTTTACAGTTTGCTGGGTATTAGTTGGGTGGGGGCTGGTTCGGTGAAGGAGGAGGTGTGGGCTTGGGGTGGATTGACAAGAAGAAAAAAGTATTTAGAATTATCTCCTTGACTATTTTTTGGGTGATTTGGAAAGAAAGGAATAGGAGGGCGTTTGATGGGTTGGAAAGGGATATTGTAAAGATTAAGGATAGTTGGTTCCACTATTTTAGTTCTATTTTTTTGGGACACGACATGTATAGGATTAATGATTTGGGACGGGTTATAGATAGCATTAATGAGATGTAAATACATTCAATACGGGTTGCACCCCCTTGGTGCTTTTTATTAATTTATTTTTCATTTTTTCTTTCAAAAAAAATAATTGACTATGACAAAAAGATAGGGGAACAATATCCATAAACAGGGTTGCTTTTTACCCAAAATCCAGAACTATGATGCTTGCATATAATCACTCAAATAAACAAGGATGTTCACATAAAGGATCTTCCAGGTTAAATGGGCTTTAATAGATGCTGATAAATCGTCAGATAGTTTCAACTGAATGACTAGCTGACTGGATTTGAGCAAACTCGAGTATCTGGATGAGAAATGAGTAGATTTGAGGTTGGTTACAGAACTGGTATTGGCTTTTGTGAATGAAGAGCATTTTTGGATCTTGTGGATTTTCAGTTAACTTTGTTGTGGGAAAATGAGAGATATAGATAGATGGAGATAATGTTGTTATGTGAAGAGCAGTACTTTTGCAGAGAGATGTGAGGGTTTTGAATGGATGGGGATCAAAAGAGAAGCAGCACATGTGGGTTGTTAAAGTTGGTGAGAAGAAGAGAAAGGAAAGAAGGTGGAGGTAGCTTCTCGGAAAAGAGAATAAACAGCGGTAAAGTTGGAAATGGAGGTGAGAGAGGGGCTCTGTCAACTTGTTGATAGATGGAGGTATTTTAAATATGTGTAAGTGGTATTTTATACACGTTGCACGTGTATTCTTCATGATTATTGTTTGTGCACAATAAGTGTTTAATGGTGAAACAACTCGTAATTAGAAAGAAAATAAATTTATAAATTTAATGCGGAAGCATATAATAACGTTAGAGTTTACATTATTTACACAGAAATTTGAATGTCCAATAAGAATACGGAAATGTCCATTTCATAGGTTACATAATAAAAACGAAATAAACATATGAAAATAGTAAATAAATGTTGTGGGGAAGTTAACCTCCACTATCTATTGATGGGATCTGGGAGACACTTACTCACAACCCTCCTACTGATAAGGATCTAGGTCTTAATCTTCTTGATCTGGAATGGTTAATAAGGGTGAGCTGCACTATGCTAATAAGAAT
The DNA here is from genome assembly GCF_054855325.1 of Carica papaya. Taxonomy (NCBI): domain Eukaryota; kingdom Viridiplantae; phylum Streptophyta; class Magnoliopsida; order Brassicales; family Caricaceae; genus Carica; species Carica papaya. The sequence continues at coordinate 1,563,079 of NC_142310.1, read as the reverse complement.
ATCACACTATTCATCGATACGGAAACTAAAGTTTGGTAAAAAATATAAAACAACTAATGGAGTTCTTAATTTGAGTAAGTTCATTTATTACAAAAAAAAATCATTTATTGCATATTTACCATTATAAGATTTTCAAAATCAACCTATAAAAATAACTCAAATGATATTATGATCTCTTATACAAGTGAGTAAGAACAACAATTTTTCTTTTTTTATCTGCTTACTGGTACCTCTAGGGGTCCATAGGGATGTCTCTCTACGCGTGAACCCAATATCTCAACTTGTCGATTATCTGACCGTTCTCATACCCCGCTCGGTATGAGCGCCACAATGTCATCCCTCGATACCCCGTCCGGTATGAGAGTGAATCGGGTCGTCCGCATATCCTATCCGTTATGAGCGCCAAAAATACCATCTCTCAATACCCCTTCCGGTATGAGATGACGTTCACGGTAGGGTTCCCTATGTATTCGGTCCGTCCACCATGTGTTAGGATATCTAGTAAGACAATTATATATTAATTCACATCATCAAGTAATTTCCCATCTATATATTAATTTCACGTTTCACAGTCAACCGTAAATCACGCAAAACAAGCGATATATGTATCAAGAAAATACAATTGAATTATTTAACTATTTCAATATATTATCATGTATTTAAAGCTGTACGAGTAAGTAATCAGTTAAACATGACGAATAAACAACTAATCGGTTCCGCCTCCATTAGTAATTTATAATTATTTCTAAAGTTTTCTAAATTTCACAAAATATTATATTATTAATTTTTAAGTTTCAATTCCATAACAGAGAATAGGGTGAGAGATTCTTATTCGAATCGTTGTTCGAAACACCTTACTTTCTACCGCGCTTCTTGGAAGTTTTCGGATTTCCTGAATTTTCTTGCGGAAATTAAACACGCTCCACGTATCTAAAAAAATATCCAAAAAACTCAAAATCGGTGTTAAAAATCCTTTCTGACCAATTTTAAAATTTCGGCAATGCGGTGACACTGTACTCCAGCAACAGCATTGCCGTGGATTTTACATATATTTCTGCGAAATAATACGTTAGGGAGTCTCGGTTAGCCACAAAAATCAGATAACTGAAACCTATCGGTGGTGGGGTTTTCGGGTGCGGTGGCTCTGCAGGCTCTCCTTCACAGCTGGGATTCCTTCTTCGGTCAATTTGTAAAGAACAGAACAGTGAACACAATGGTGGAAAAATCGCACGAAACGGGAATCGGGAAGAGGCTCATCAGAGGAGGTTGCAAGTTTTGGGCTGCCGCGGCCCCGCCGGGCTTTGCCCGCGGTTTTCGGCTTACCCCCCGTTTATTTTGCTCTGATATGGCCAAGGGGTGCTCGGAATCGAATTCCGAGCGGGTAGGAGAATTTTTACCTTTTTCGGCAGTCGGTGGTCGGCGGTCGGCTTCCTTCTACGGCGTCTGGTTCTTTTTCTCTAGCGGGGGCTTGCGGTTGGGGTTCGGATTCTGTGTGATGCGAAATATTTATACACATCCCGCATTAATCTGAGTTGTCTATCGCGATCGATCTCATCCATCCGATCGCGCCTAATGAGTAAATGAATTTAAACCGTTCATCACGTTTGATCTCGACTGTTCAATTGCATCTAAGGAGAAAACGAATCTGAACCATCATCGCGTTTGATTTTTACTGTTTGATCGCGCCTAAGGGGAAAGCAGATCCAGATCGTCCACGTGCGCGAGATCGATCCTGAGCTGTCCGATCGCGGGGCACGCGGATTGCTAGCATTGCCTCCCGCGTGGCGTCAACGTCAGCCCGCTTGGTCACGCAGCGCGCTCTGGTTCGTCGAGACTACTGATTGGCCGGTCCTGTATAGCTGAACTTTTCCTAATTGCACTTTGACCTCCTATTTTTAATTTTTCTTTTAAAAATATCATTCAAATTCAAATTTTCACCCCTTCTTAAAATTATTTTCAATTTTGTTCTTAATTCGTTTTTTCTTAAAAATTCAATCAAATTAAATAGAAGTTGCGGCGTTAAATAGGTTGAAACAGAAGTTGAGGGTGAAACTTGATGTTTATTGACAAATTTGTGGTTCAATTATGTATTTGACTGAGAATCAATATATATTGTTATTTTTGTTTAAGATGCTATGGGTTAGTGAGTTTTATATCTATGCAGCCTTATGCAGGAGCCTTTTTCTTCTCTACCACTTATATGGATAATTCAAGAAGATATCCTTGCAAGTCGCCTGCTGCTTTATGAGGAGATGGGCTGGAAACATCTTGTTTCTCATTGGAAAAGTGCTTTTAGTAGGGCTAATATCATTGTGTTTCCAGATTTTTCTACGCCGGTAAATCTGTGTTCTTGTTTATTGCGAAAATTCTGTATGTTAGCGTTATTGACATTCTTATTCTTTCTAAAATTTCTTTCATGTATCAGATGTTGTATAGTAGGCTCGACACTGGAAACTTCTTTGTGATTCCAGGATTGCCTGTTGATGTATGGGCAGCAGAGACCTACGCTAAAACCCACACAAAACATGAATTAAGGGAAGTTAATGGCTTTAGTAAAGATGATATGGTGGTGTTGGTTATTGGAAGTTCTTTCTTCTATGATAGACTTTCATTGGACTATTCCTTGAGAATGTCTGCGCTAAGACCTTTACTAACGAAGTATGGGAAGAGAAAGGAAGATGAGAGATCCTTTAAATTTGTTTTCCTATGTGGTAACTCCTCTGATGGCTATAAATATGCTCTACAGGTAAATGTTGATTGCTGCATTTTAATTTTTCTCTGTACAAATAAAACATCAAAATCTACTTTTCTGTCCTATATATGTAAAATTACTTTTCATTTCAACTGAAGCACTAAAAGTTTTGTGGCTAATGCTAAATTATGCTTCATGATTTTAGTTGGTAAATTATAGAAACAAGATAAAATTGTTTGCAGAACAGAATTTTCAGTAATCTATTTTATTAGGTAAAGTCTTTTACTCTACATGTTATCTGACTTGAGTGACATTTTGTGCTTTTTTGTTAGGTCATGACATTTATGGGGTGGATGATTTTGGAATTGTCATTGACCATTTGATTGTCATGTAAATTATTTTTGTATACGGGTGGCACTCCCTTTGATATTGTTGTTAATATTAATACTATACCACACTTTTATTTCAAAAAAAACGTTATCTGACTTGAGTGAGGATTTAAATGTTCATGTGGTTTGAGTGACTTGGTATTCTTGTGTGATCTCCACCCTATTTGTTTGGGCTTATTTTGCATTGCATTTTTAAGCTACAAAATTTTGATAGAAATACTTGGACTTCCTTTTAACAAATTTCTATTCTATTTTTCTGTTCAATGTTACTCTATTTAATTTCTTGATAATCAATATATTATTTATATCTTCAAGATATATATTACCATATATTCTTACAATAACATGCACGCATTGCAGCAAATCCTACTTTCTCCTTTTAGTTATTTTACACTTAAAAAACTATTCTTCAGTTCTAAACAGTAGAAACCTTTTCAGCTTAAACAATCCGAGTTCATCCTTCATTAGCGTATAGTGGAAGAAACTGATCTTTTCGTAAGTGTATGCAATTAGTACCATCCTTAGGTTTGATCTTAATTTATTTTCATGGTGAATATTGTTAAACCTGAAGATTGAAATTTCAATAAAAATAGTGGAAGGGCATCTTAGAAGTAGTGTAAAAACAGAAGGGGCGTAATGGAATATAAATATGGGTAAGCTGTAACTACTTCCAAGAGATGGAAATAAACAAATTGGAGCAAATCTACAGTTGCATTTTTTTAATAATTTGTTACCTCATTTTAATATTCCTATTCAGAAGATTGACTTGATCTATTGTACTTTTCTCCAGGATGTTGCTTCACGGCTAGGACTTGCTCAAGATTCTATTCGTCATTATGGTTTGAATGGGGATGTGAACAGTGTTTTGTTAATTTCAGACATTGTTATCTATGGTTCTTCCCAAGATGAACAAGGTTTCCCTTCATTGATTATTCGGGCTATGACTTTTGGAGTCCCTGTCATTCTACCTGATTTTCCTATCATGAAAAAATATGTGAGTTTAATTGAGGAGTTCTCATCTTTGTTCCCTGCATACTACGACATGATCCTGAAGTTCTTTTGTTGTCCTTGTGTGAAGTTCTTTTCCTTTTTTCTCCTAAATGAGGTTCTGTAAAAACAGGTTGTTGATGGGGCTCATGGAATTTTTTTCAGAAGACACGATCCTGAAGCTTTGTCAACAGCTTTCTCTCTTTTGATATCAAATGAGGGACTCTCTAAATTTGCACGGACGGTTGCTTCTTCTGGAAGACTGCTAGCTAAGAATATGCATGCATCAGAATGCATAACTGGTTATGCAAGGGTTCTGGAGAATGTGTTAAACTTCCCATCAGATGCCTTGCTGCCTGGTCCTACTTCCATACTTCAACAGCAGGCATGGGAATGGAATTTGTTCGGGAGGGGAATAGAAGAAGAAACTGGTGACCTGAAAAACTTGAAGGACGGTGATTTTTCCTTCAGAAGTTCCGCCGTCTATAGACTTGAGCAATCTTTCACTAGTGTTGTTAATCCAGTAAACACATACGAGAATGAAACCGAGGTTTTGCCTCAAGATATCCCTTCTAAAGAAGATTGGGATGTGCTACAAGAAATAGAAGACTTTGAAGAATATGAGAGGGTTGAAGCAGAGGAGGTATGGTGTTTCTTACTATTGTATGACATGAGAAATGTTACCCTGCTTTACCTCATTCGCTGTCTTGTCCTTTTTCACATATTCATTTCTTTTCATTGATGTGTTTTCTTGAAAAGACAGCTGAAATAGGTAATTTCATCTGTAGATTGCAGAAAGAATGGAGAGAGACACTGATGCCTGGGATGATATATATCGTAATGCTCGTAGGTCTGACAAACTTAAATTTGAAGCTAATGAAAGAGATGAGGGAGAGCTCGAAAGGACAGGACAGCCAGTATGTATTTACGAGATATACAGCGGACCTGGGGGTTGGCCATTCTTACATCATGGTTCTCTATATCGCGGTTTAAGTCTTGTGAGTATCTTTAATGTTTTTCCATGAACTGCCTCTTCATTGTAATTTCAACTTTCAAAGGATTGCCTCTTCATCTTTCCACTGGAATGAAATGTTGAGGAAGACAAAAGAAACAAAAACTCATTTTTGTGTGCATCAACTCATCTATATTTACCAGATTCATTTGTACTTCGTTCTTTCCTCCTATAAAAGAATTACTCAAAATAAGCCATTGCTAATAAAAATGTCAAATTATAAAATTAGCTGTTCCTGTTGTTGTTAAAGCCTTCATCATTTTGTCTTTCAGTCCACTAGAGCTCGGAGGATAAGATCAGATGATGTGGATGCAGTTGGTCGGCTTCCTCTTTTAAATGAAACTCACTTCCGAAATGTTCTTTGTGAGATTGGAGGCATGTTTTCTATTGCAAATAAAGTGGACAGTATACACAGGAGACCTTGGATTGGATTTCAGTCCTGGCGTGCTGCTGGTAGGAAGGTAGTTCTTACAATTTATGATAGCAGTTGAATGTATGGTGGACCTCCATGCATCAGTTTTAAGTTGTCTATTCTTTTTGTTAATGGCCGTGAGTCTTCCTAAAAGGAAACCAACCTCATAAAAAAGGGAATAATTTTAGTTAAACAACTGGTCATCGAGATTCACATATCTGCAGCTTAAGCCAGTTCATTTGGCTTCCAATACAGTTTTTGTTGTTCTTTTTATCTCTCAGTTATTGCTTCTGTTGTTTTCCTTGAATTAGGTTTCTTTGTCAGCAAATGCTGAAAAAGCTCTGGAAGAAATTATACAGGAAACTAAAGGAGATGTTATGTATTTTTGGGCAAGATTGGACATGGATGGCGGAGTATCAGCAAGCAAAACTGGACTCACTTTTTGGTCCATGTGTGATGTCTTAAATGGAGGACGCTGCAGGTATATTGGGAATGAGTTTAATATTGTATCAAATGGTTGCCAATGTAAAGGATGTGTTTGAATTATTCACAAATTTTTAGGTATTCAATATCTTTGTTTACAGTAAAGCCAATTCTTCTACTTGGTTTTGGTGGTTATATAGTGACGGTGGTGAAGTTACATTTGCAGGTTTAGCCTAGTGTTAGGTGCATCTCTTAATCAGGGCATAAATTTAAGTCTGACTCCCTATCTCCATATCATTGCCAATTTAAAATAATTAGGGTCTAGTTCTAATAGAAGATTGTTTTTAGATAACATCAGTTTTTGTTACGAAGAACTACATATTTGTCTGATCAAGTCATTCTATTGGCAGTTGTGGCCGTAGATAAAAGTAATATAGGGTAAAAGCAGGTTCACCTGCTTCAGAAACACCTAATTTCTTATGTGTTAAAAAACATGGTCTAAGGATGAGGTTTCTGAACATGTAAACAGCTTGCAGAATTATCCTTCCCTTCCCTTTGTATACTTTGAAGTAGATATGCATCAATTTGCCCTTTTGATATTATGAACGCAGGAGTGTCTTTGAGGATGTATTCCGCCAGATGTATGCCTTGCCACCACGTTTTGAAGCCCTTCCTCCCATGCCAGAAGATGAGGGCCACTGGTCAGCGCTGCATAGTTGGGTGATGCCAACCCCCTCTTTTCTAGAGTTCATAATGTTCTCAAGGTAATTATCGGAGAATTTCATTTTCAACATAATTTTTTAATTGAAGCATGTGAAATCAACTGCAACCAACTTCTGAAGGCTGTTTGTAACAAAATGATTTTATTGTACTGCAGGATGTTTGTTGATTCTCTGGATGCATTGCATAGCAATTCTAGTGAAGGCAACATGTGTTTGTTGGGTTCCTCGGCGCTTGAGGTAAACTGGGTGCATCTTCTCTGGTGGTTAGTTCATATGGGAGTTTAATAAAATTTTTCTCATTTGCTTTAATGATGAGCAGAGAAAGCACTGTTATTGCCGGATAATGGAGCTTTTGGTCAATGTTTGGGCTTATCACAGTGGGAGGAAGATGATTTACATGGATCCTCGGACTGGTTCATTACAAGAACAGCATCCACTTGAAAAGCGGAAGGGTGTTATGTGGGCAAAATATTTTAACTTCACGTTGTTGAAGACGATGGACGAAGATCTTGCAGAGACTGCAGATGATGGTGATTTCCCGAGGGACACATGGTTATGGCCATTAACAGGAGAAGTACATTGGCAAGGGATTTATGAAAGAGAGAGGGAGGAAAGATATAGGTTCAAGATGGACAAGAAGAGGAAAACAAAAGAAAAATTATTAGAAAGGTTGAAGTACGGATACAAACAAAAGTCACTTGGATGATACAAGATTTCAAATACAAAATGAACAAGACCAAATTCTTAATGTGGAATCACTTTTGACTCCTAACGTGGCTGTTGAGCCTATTAGTTCTCTACTCCAGAAGCAGAACGGGCACTTGCTCTTGCAGATGGACGAGAAGCCTAATTCTTTCTAACACTATAGTTGAAGAGATTCGAGTTCATATTCTTTGCATTTTACAGATTTATACCTAAAAACAGAATGGAGAGGTCGAGAAGTAGTTGGATCACTGGCATTAAGGCCTTTATACGTGTTTCTGAGCAAGTGCAGAGGGATCGCAAGATTTCGGGAACCAAGCAACACAGATTAATTCTTTAACTCTTTCTGTTTGTTTCGCCATTCAGAGTATTCAGTTGGGTGAGTAGATATATTCTTTCATCTTTGTATATTCGTTTGAACTGATCCAAAAGTGCAATTTTGATTAATATAACATCTTAGTTCATTCATGGTTATAGATATTCAATTTAAATCTTACTTCCCCTTTTACTGGGACCTCTCCACTTCCAATTCTCACTTCACAGTGCAAGAAGTTTTGCTTAAAAAGTGTAGACCTTCGTCTATTCCCTTCGCCTGATTTGTTCATGCTACCGAGATTGGTATGATCATTACTGAAGTAATTTTAACTGATACATTGATTTTTTGAAGTCTCTTCATAATGGTAAAAGATCAAAGATTTATAGCATTAAATTTATATGTTTTATTAGTAGAATGAAATTTACATTTACAACTTTTTTAAGGAGAATATGCGAAATGCATGGTATATAGTTTAAATATACACATTTGTAAAAAATGGTAAAAATATTTATGAGAATATATTACAAAAATATATGCACAAACACAATTGAAGTGAAAGTGGGGTTATTTTTTAAGTGATATTTTTTCAAGGATAATATTTGTAACAAATGTATTTTCATTAAATAATAAAATTTAAAATATATTCTTAATTTTATATGAATTTATGTATAAATTTATTTTTTTATCGTACTTTAATAATTTTATATTATTTACTACTTGAACTAAATATAATTTTTTTGTAAATTTTACAAAGGAACTTCATAAAATATTTAAATTCCATATATGGCTTGGAAATGCTAACCATATTTTTAGATAAATCCTGAATTACAAAAAATAGAAGGGAAAAATATTTAATTTATTTAAATAATTAAAAATAAAAAATAAATTAGTATGATATTTTATCTTTAAAATATAAATATTTATTTATTAGACAAGTTTTGAAGTACATTTTGTAATTTATATATATATATATATGTATATATATTTTATTCTGTATTGTTTTGCGATCTGTCTACTTGGGGAGCTTAGAGTATAACAATTGAATTTTAGTTAAAAACATGACTTTCAAGATAAAATAATTTTCTAATTTTAAAATAAAAAAATAAATTCAAAGATTTAAATATAATTTTTAATTTAAAATAAACAATTTATTTTTAATAAAAGGAAGATTTAAAATTAAATAATTAAATTTTATTATAGTAACATTATATTATTAATTTAATAATTCATTTACTTTTTTTATAATTTTCTAGAGGGATAATGTAGGAATATTTTTTCAAAAAATAATTTTATAAATTGCCCCGAAACTCAAAATAATTACCGAACTCCCGCCCTAAACCTCACCCAATAGGGAAAGGAAGGTTTTTTGGGGTTTAGGAATTATGCCACTTCACTCTCACTCTGCGACTGTGTAGGGTTTTAGACACTCCATAATCGCATTCTCTCTTACTCTTTCTCGCTCTCTGTATGTCTCTCCAGGTTACCTCTCTACCTCAATTCTGCTTCTGGTTTCTTCATTTCTTGGCATTTTGTCTCTATAAATACTTTTTTTTTTCGCTTTTGATTTCTGTCTCGCTTTCTTTGTTGTTTTTCGTTTTTGCTTATTTAATTTGCTGTTGTGGGCTATGAATGTCGGAAATGGTTCGTTTTACAGTGTTTTTGAGTGTAATCTTGCTGTGGATAATATTAATGGTTCTAAAATTAATCTGTCCAAATCACTCGGCTTTATTTCTGATCAGTGCTTGTCTCTCAGCTATTCCTTTTGGGTACTTCAGAGATTATGAATGCATTAATGGATGATGGAAAGAGATCTAGTTATTGCAGGAGAAAGGACTGTTTAACCTGAGAATATAGGCAGAGGAGTGATATATGAGAGTGAATTTTCATAACTCGAGGTTTTGGACATCCAAAAACGCGACTTGTGAGTTGGTCGTGCTTACTCTAGAGACTGTTAGCGGTTGATGGGAAAATTTTAACTGTTTTGGGGTTAAAATAATTCATAAAGTAAAAAATATGAAATTTTGTTGCCCTTTGGTATTCTAACCAACACTCTGATGCAATCAACAGGCAGTTTAGGGCAATTCTTGTTCGTCATATATGGACAGCTGACTCTTCTATCTAGCTGTTGTAGGATGGGACTCTTCATATGTTCTTTGGTCTTAAAAGCAGATGAAGCACTATACCATTTCATATAAATGCATATGTGTATGTTTCAATAGTTATCAATAATATATAAGTGTATGTTGTTTCATATACCATGACTATACAGCATACCTAGAACTACAAGCTAATGACATGCTTGGTTCATCGTTAAAAAATATAGTTGGTGCTTTTGAGTTCTTTAGGCTGCAAATATATACTACACTTTTCCGTAGCACTACAACATGGGATGCAAAGTGTTACAAGCTTCTCTCGTGATTTTTAATTCAAACAACACCCATATTCAACATGGCCGTGGGTCTTTTTTACTCTGATACCATATCTAAAACCACCAGCCCGCCATAGGCTAGATCAATCAGTCAAAAGTGCTAGCTGTTGATAATTTCAAGGTCTTTAAATGATAAATATTTGCCTTACTATCCCCTACAGCACTACCTAATGTGGGATGTGATCTGTTCTGAACTCCTCCAGTTAAATGGACCATGGTCTTGTGGTTCCAAACAAACAAAACCATACATGAAAGCATATCCAATTTAAACATAACCTGTATATCCAAAATGGCTGTAGATTTGGATCCGCTTTGATGTCCTTAGTAAAACCACAAACGGATTACAGGTTGAATCCATTGGTGAAAAGGCTAGTTGTTGACACTAGTGCAGTCTTTAGGTCACAAGTATATGCTGAGCTTTCGCCAATAGCACTACCGATGTTGGATGTAAGACGTTGCAGTATACCTGCTATTACTTTGTTCCCTCTGGGATGTAATTAGATTCTGGATCTGTCTTCTCGTTGGATGGAGTACAATTTTGGGTTTCTTAAAGATGCTAAGTGGAATACACCCAATTACTGATTGATTAATTTGAGCTGAACATATTTTTCTAATAGATACTATCGTTTTATTTTGGTTCGGAAACATGTTGTTCTCAATGCTAAGATGCGGTAAACTTTCTTAACAGCATGCAGGTGTTGAAAGGTAGCTGGATTGGGCAAACTTCTGTTATAGCCAAGGCCAATGAGTCTGGAGGGAAGAAGACTCGTATTCGTCGCTCAAAAGAGGAGAGGAAGGAAATGGTGGAATCTTTTATAAAGAAGTAATGACATTACAATTCATCAGTTTACCTTACTGTTAAATATAGTTTCTATAATCTGACAATAAATGGCAGCAACTTTGCTTTAAACCTACTTTTCTTCATGGCTCTGTCAAATGATTTGGGCACTGCTTGTTTAGTAGTGCAAATAGCTTACCTAGGGATATTTGCATAATTGGTGACATGTGGGCCATTATGGCTCTCTATATGAGTAGGCTAAGAGAATGCATGTTTATATGTAAGATGACTGTCATCCAGTTGCGTGTAGGTTAATTTAGATTGTTTGACATTATAAACAATATCTTGAAATATTCAAATATAGATTCAAGCTCGAAGGATAATAATCTTTTAAAGAAGTTCTTTTTTTTCCTCTTTCTAACGTTTTAATTTTTAATTTTCAACGTACTTTAATAATGTTATAAGAAGTTGGTATTGAATGGCAATTGTAGACAGACCTAACCATAGAAGGTTGAAACAAATGGAATTATGTAATGATCCTTTGCCATTGTTTTTGTTGTTGGCTACACTTCTTTATGACTCCTATTCAAAAAAAATAAATAAATAAATAAATCTGTATGTCTCAAAATGTCCAATTCATCACAAGAGTCTATGTTTCTTTACCATCTACTTGAAGTCATAATATTAATTTTCTGATTGATGTTCGCCAAATAGAAATATCTGTCACATTTTCTCAGAAAAGTTGCTATATGCAACCATGATATGCCGTTCATTTATTTTACTTCATAAACTCGCTTCCAGATTTCAAAGGCAGAATGATGGGAATTTTCCATCTCTTAGTCTCACACACAAGGAAGTTGGTGGATCTTTTTATACTGTTCGAGAGATTGTCCGCGAGATAATTCAAGAAAATAGAGTGCTTGGTCCTGCTAAGTTGACTCTTGAGGAGCAGAAAACTAATGAGCTGGTGGAACAATCTCCACTTGGTTCAATTTCCACAGGACCTCATGACTCATTGCTTCTGTCTTCAAATGAGAACCTTTTTGTAGTAGATAATGATATGGGTTTAAGGGAAGAACTGATATCAGTTTCTGATGGGCTTTCCAGTGGGCCTGGACATCAGGGACTTGGCAGCAGGCAAATAATCAATGGATGCCATGATGGTGTGGGAAATAGAGAAGATGGAAATACTTCTGCGGAGGTAGAAGTAAGTCAACCTTTTGAAGCAGAGAAGGGAATGGTGGCAACTAAAACTGAAGTAGCTCATATAGCAGAATTTGTGGCAGCATCTACGCCTGAGGTAACCCACATGACAGACAATATAGCAGCAGCTACCAAGGATGTGGCTGAGGTTATGCATGTAACAGAGGATGCGGCAACAACTAAAGCTAAGGCAATTCATGTAACAAAGGATGTGGCGACATCTATGGATACAGTAACTAGCATAACAGCAGATGTAATTGTGGAGACATTTCCATTGAGGCCTCTTAACAAGACAACTAATTACTTGGATGGAGAGTCTGGTGAATTAAGTGAAACATTGGAAGAAAATAAAACTAAAGAGTCAGAATTAGGATCAGGAAATGGCAAAATAAATGCTATTGATTTGGTAGAAACTTCAGAGGAATCTGGTTTAGTGGGTGAAAAACGAAGTGACAAAACTGCAGCTTCATTGTCAGGAGTAAATTTTGCTTCGATGGAGAAGGAAGCAGTGGAATGCGCTGCTGACTCACCCTTGGGAAATTCTAATTGCTCCCTCACAACAGAAGTTTTGAGGCACGGAACCCTTGTGAAAACTGATCTTGAAATTGAAGTATCTGCAAAGGATATCATATCACCTAAGACAGTTGAACAAAGCCAACCAAGTGATGAAACAAAGGTAAATTCTCACCTTTTTTATTTACTGGAGTGATCGCTTACCATAGTCAGCGAAGTAAATTTTGTATAACTTGTCACTTTGGATAACATGGACGGGCATGAAGCTGGAGACCTTACTTTAGAATCAGCCTTCTGTCTATTTTGGAAACCAGAATAAGAAATTTTCTCTTAGAAAATTATCACATCTACACTCATGATATTTGTGATCTGCAATCTTTTTTTCCCTTTGTATTGTCACTCATTGCAGTTTGTTTAATCTCTTAAGAATTTCTGTGGATTTGTTGGACATGCATTCTTATTTGGTGTTTCATTTTTCAGTCAACTCAATGTGCTTACTGAAAAGATTCGATATGTCAAACATTAGTATTAAGAATTAAATGACTGCCAAAAACAATTCTCTTGAAATACTATGTGCTACGAAAAATGCATCTATACTTCATGCTGAAACCCATGACAACAGGAATGATGATTGGAGCTATCGTTTTTATATTCTTGTGCAGAGTAATAATGTTCCACATAGCATCCATACCAGAACCGTCAATGTCACTAGCACCGGTGGCAGTCAGGTACCAACGATCCAGCCACCAATTTTGACTGGAAATAAGGATGATTTTCAACATAATATAAGCCCAGCAAAAGGAGTCAATACTACCTTAAAAAGAATCAAACCGTAAGTATTTGTGTCATTCCAATTACAATACTAGTTAGTGGCCTCCTTTTCAGGTAATCATCTTTTAGGATCACCATTTATTTTTTACTTGAAGATATCTAATTTCTCCTCTTGGTTTTTGACCACAGTGAATCTTGGAAAGGAGCATCTGATAATACTGCTGAACCAGAAACAAACCCTCTTTTGACAATCTTTAAATCTTTCATAGCGGCTTTCGTGAAGTTCTGGTCAGAATAATGTAGGTTGAGTGTATCTACTAGAGTTTTGTATCTGCAGAATCTTCATTGAACTTTCTAGAATAATGTGTATTACTTCGTATTTCTTTTGCATAGGAATATAGCTTATTTGTCATCGGTGTTATAATCCTTTTCTCGCACTCACCCGAATCAGTTTTCCTCGAGTAATGAAACCTAATGGTTGTGAAAGAGGTTTTTCCTTTTCTTTTTTGTGTTGTTTTCTTTTTCGGGGCATGAGATTGCTTGCTTCAGTTTTAATTCAGCCGTAAGAATGGATCTAATACAATCCAGGAGGAGAATTGTGGGAGCAGCAATCTCTCTCACCATGGGAGCCTGGATCTGCAAGTTTGTCAGCACAATTCTTGCCTTCTCTCTCTCCTGGTATGTTTCAGATTGTTCTCCTTTTTACAGTCCACGTGATTCATGCACTCATCAAGAGTTGACTTCAAATACAACCCTTCTCTCCCCTTTTTTTATTTTGATGATTGATCACGTTTTACAGACCTTAGAGATTCATTTGGTCATCAACAGTCGTATTCAAATGCAAGGAAATCCTTTGTGCGGACAAACTTGTCTAATGAGTTAAGTTATAAATCCGTTGAATTTGATATATCTATAAGATTGTGAATTTTATATTCTCAGTAAAATTCGTAATCGTGATATTTAAATAGAATATTAAGATTTTAATTACTATTACTTTTTATGTATCACTAATATATATGTATATGCTTGAATAAAAAAACATATAATTTAACTTATCGATTATTCAACAGAATTTCTATTTTAAGTTGAAAATTTAGTAAGTATAGGTGTATATACTGTATGTATATATGGACCTATAGAGTAAATATAGGTGCATGGTGTATGTAGAGCCAAGTGGGACCACATGGCCCCCTTGGCTCCTTCAATAGTTGCCCACTATCTACATTAATCTCATTTTTCCATATTAATTAATAATTTTATCATCTCTATGTTCATATTAATAAGTAATTTATAAAAAAAAAAATACTTAAAAACTTTTAGATAGTCAATATCTACTTATATAATAATAATAATAAATAAAAAAAATCATTAACACTTAACTATTATAAAGTGTACGGACACCATATGGTCACTATATAACAACTATAAAATAAACACACTTGATATTGTATGATAACTTTATACCTTCGCTAATATTTAATAGTTACCATAGTATTAAAAAAAATAAATTATTTCATTACTGTCAATTATGTGTCTATACGATTTTACATATTAATATATTCTAACATTAAATTAATATTTGTTACATATGATTACTATTTAATAATTGCTATATACTTTGTTATAACTTCGACATCAATATAATTATTATTATTATTATTTATTATCTTATTATATATTCTAAATTTTTAATTATTTTCTTTCAATGGTCCAAAGGTTGTCAATTATCATTTATCAAATATCAGCCGTCATTGGCCAAATGTCTATCGTCATTCGATAAATGACAAAATTAATTATGACGACCCAAAAAATAACAAAAGATACTAGCCATTAGAATGTAGCTAAAATTGATAATGCATACACATACATATACAATCATACTTAAAAGTAATATAGCTACTATATATACATAATTATTATCATTACGAGGGGTATTATAGTAATTATAATTATTATATTCTATTATATTTAAAATTGACGAGTACAAGTCTCCCCAAAACCACAAAATTTATTATATATTATGGTTTGATCATAACGTTTTAATTTAAAGAGGTCGAGAATAGAGCTTTGATAATTTAATTAAATTAAATTAAATTTTATTTTAATGAATCATAAAATATTTTAATAAAATTTTACCCTAAATAAAATTAGATTTCGATCGTAAACTATAATTCGGATAACTACTCGAATAAAACCCATTCACGATAATTCAAGTGCGAAATCTAGTACCTTCCTAGGGCATCCATATACTTCTTTTTGTATAGTTGGGGTTTCATATACACATGGCTATTTACTATATAAATATAACAATTTCCATATAAAAGATGAAGTTAATTTGAGAGTCATTTTCAATTTTGAAATTTATTTTCTTTTTATAAATAATCAATTCTTGGACCCCCAATTAAAAGTGAGATTCTTGATTACAATAATTAATTTCTAAGATTAGCATTATCATTTCTATTTTTTGATAATCCCCCTTTGCTACAAATTCCTTCTTCCAAGGAAACTATCTTAGTAATAGTTAAAATCCCACTAGCATATGATTAGTAATTCACCCATCACCTTAATTATAAAGGGAAATTTAATTAAAAAATTAAATAAATAATTGTGTAGAATATCTGAAACAGCAATGTGATTAATTAAGTTTGTAAGCTAGCTATAAGTACTTGATTAATTTTGTCCTATTAATAATTAACATGCTCGAAATTTACGGATAATAATTAGTTTAATTATCAATATTGGTTATCTTCGTCAAAATAATAGATTTTAATTAGCCATGTGAATTTACGTGAAAATTATTGCGCATAAAACGGTATCAAATTAATTGAGTCCCTTTATGTAGAGACCCGGAATTAGAAGAAAAATAAATTCATAAATTTAATGCGGAAGCGATTAATAGAGTTAGGGTTTATATTTCTTACACAATAATTTAGAATGTTCAATAAGATTACGAGAATGTTCATTCTAAAAAATAAACGAAAATTAAAGAAATGAAACGAAAAGCGAGTAACTAAATATCGTAGGACAACTTTTACTAGTATTTGAAGGGAGTTTGGATAGTGAACTACTCACAACGCTCTTACTGATCGGGATCTGAATCTTGATCCTCTTTATCTGAAATAGTTAATGAAATGATGAGTTATACTAATCCAGTAAGAATATCACGGTAATCACAAATACAGAAAACTGAAAATTGGTAAAAATCATAAAATAACTAACAGAACACTTAATTTGAGTAAATTCATTTAATATAAAGAATATTATTTATTCCGAACTTACTATAACGAATTTTTCAAAATAACTTATGAAGACCTATATTTATATCACTCCACTTTCACACATAAAAGAATAAAAAATAATAACTTTCCTTCTTTACCTGCTTATTGGTACTCCTAGGGGTCCAAATGGATGCCATCTTACTCGTGAATCTAATAACCAATTTTAACAATTAACCGGTCGTCCTCATACTCCGTCCGATAATGGGCGCCAAACATTTCGTCGTCTCAATATCCCGTCCAGTATGAGGGTGAATAATATCTCTCAAACCTTTCCGGTAAGGGACTTCTCAATCCCGTCCAACTGAGGTAACATTCACGGTAAAGTTTCTTATGTACTGAGCTCATCTGCCTTTTTACTGAGTACCCAGTAAGTCTTTTACATACAAATTTTTATTAATAAACAACTAACAATTCATACTAATATCTCATATCACATTCACAAATCAATTAAATTACATTCATACTGACGGTATATAACCAAAATAATCAGATAAGTCGATAAAACGATTGAATGTATAAATTAAGAACATGTACTATACGAAAATCAAGCAAGTAGGACAGTACAAGAAGATAAACAGGAAATCAATACAATTGTAAACTAATCGATTTCGATTCTATTAGTAACCTGTAATTATTTTTAAAATTTTTCAAATTTTCACAAAATATGAAATTATCATTATTAAGTCTCAATTTACCGTAATATAGAATACGGTGAGGGATCATTACCTGGATCGGCGTTTCGAGATATCGAGCTGTCTAATATGCCTCCTAACGGGTATCGAGTTCCCTGAATTTTTCATATGAAATTCAAAACACTCGTCACACACCTAAAAATCCCTCAAAAATTCAAAATTAGTGTCCAAAACTCATTCTGGCCAATTTTTAGGGTTCCAACACAGCCGTGGTGCTGTGCTCCAGCGTCGACTCTGCTGTCCACGACGGAAATTTGCTTCAACCTAACCGATTTTAGTCAGTTTTGGCTGGTTTTGACTGATTTTGGCTGTATTCTTGCAGAAAAATATATTAGGGGTCTTAGTTGACCGAAAAATCTCAAAAAAAAACTGAACCTACCGGCGGGAGGACCTTTGGGTGCGGCGCCTCTGCTGGTTCTCCTTCGTGGTTGAGGTTATTTCTTCGGCTACCCTACGCAGAAAAGGACAGTGAACACAAGATCGAAAAATTATATGAAACATGAATCGACAATGAGCTTATTAGAGAAATTTTGAGGTTTTAGCCGCGAAAGCTCCGCCGAATTTTATCCGCAGTTTTTGGCTCACATGTCGTTTCTTTTACTCCTATTTGTCCACAGGGATACTTGGAACCAAATTTTGAGCAGTTAGGAAAAAAATTTACTTTTTAGGCGGTTGGCGGTCGGCCTCCTTCTCTAGCGTCTGGTTCTTCTTCTCCAGCGAGGGTTGGCGGCTGAGGTTTAGGTTTCCATGTGATGTGAAGTATTTATAATCATTCAGCGTTGATCTAGACCGTCCATCACAATCGATCTCATTCGTCTGATCATGTCTAAGGAGAAAACGAATCTGAACTGTTCATCACGATTAATTTCGACCGTCCGATCGCACTTAAGGTGGAAACGGATCGAGGTTGTCCACGCGCACGAGATTGATCATGGGTCATCCAATCGTGGGGCACGTAGATCGCCAGCGTGGCCTCTCGCGTGGTGCTAATGTTGGTACGTTTGGTTATGCGGCGCGCTCCGGTTCGTTGAGGCTGTTGGATAGGCGGTTCTACATGGGCGAATTTTCTCTATTTGTATTTTGATCCTCTATTTTTAATTTTTCTTTAAAAAATACACTTCGAACTCAAATTTTCACCTCTTCTTTTCAAAATTATTTTCAATTTCATACATAATTCATTTTTTTAAAAAAATTCAATCAAATTAAAATAAAATAAAATTTTTAATTATTTATATATATATATTTCATAATCTGTAAAATTATCCCGATCTAATTTTCGGACCCGAGTGTTACAGTTTAATATTTTTTAGTTTGTTAAATTAAATAAAGAAAATGAATTAATTTTATTATTTTACTTAATTGACCCTTAGCAATTATTCTAATTTATTTATGATTGAAATTTAAGTTTTTACTGGTATCTTTTACAAGACTTATATAATATATATATATATATATATTATCATGTTCGGAAAATAAAAATAAAAATTAAAAAATAAGAGAAATTCAGTGGTTCCAGCTAAAAATTAACAGCAACCAAGAAATTATACTGTAGTTAGCTCATGTGTTTCTAATCTAATTAAGCTACAAATCAATTCAACCCACTTCATGTATAGAGATAATAATTAAATGAGATATATATATATATATATATATATATATGTGTGTGTGTGTGTGTATATACTCATCCATACTGGATTTGAAGATATTGGTATGGTGTATTATATTATATTCTGTCAAAAATAAATAAGTAAGAAAAGTTAAATACGCAATCCTATAAGAAAATTTTCAAAGGTATTTAATATTCTAATTCTCAATACTAATCATGTGAAAAAAATTTTACCTTGGGAAGAATATTTTAATAATATTGATTTTATTAAATAGTAAAATTTTATATTCAAATTTAACCAAAGAATATTCTATGGGGATCCCCACAAATTTAATTACACAAATTAAACTATTCAATTCTCCCATTACCCATGACAAAATATTGATTTTGTGTTAATTATTTAATATTTAATTATTGAAATCTATAAATTTTTATTAAAAATAGTATACCCGTATATAAATTTATTAAAATTTAAAAAAAAACACACATTGAAACAAAATAAATTTTACAAAAAATAAAATAAAATAAAAAATTATTTAGAGATATAAGTGCAATTTCTATATATAACTATACCAAACTATTAAATTCATTTTAAAATTCATTTTTTAATTAATTATAAGGTCCCACGTTTATGGTTTAGATCGTAATTAGATACTATTAAATTAGTCATCTACTTTTTAATTTTGATATTTGTAATAAAAAATTTCCTAAATTTATATTCCACTATAATTAATATTTTAAAATATAAACATTTTTTTATAAAAAAAAAAATACATACATAATGATAATCGCACAATCTGATTCGAAATTATAATCTTTTATAAATAGAGTAAGATTTTTAAACTTTGATTAATTTGGTTATTAATAATACGTATACCAATACAATATATTTTTTATTTTAAAAAAATAATATTAAGTAATGGTTGATTTTGTTATTAATAAAAAAATACTTTAAATAAAACATGGAATTAATTTCAAGTTACGTACCCATCTGGAATTTTGGAACTATTGCATGTTACTAACCGAACAAAAACAAGAAAAAGAAAAGGAGCTCGTCCATTTCCATGTACTCTCTCTCTCTCTCTCTCTCTCTCTCTCTCTCTATACATTGCTATATATATATGTGTATGTATGTATGTATGTATATATGTATAATATACAGCTAGATAACAGTCCATATTATGGAAGCATATAAAAATTTAAAAAAAAAAAAGAGGAATAATAACAATAATTTAATGTAGAACAGTTTACTTTTGTGGGTGATTCATGTGAATGGCAAATAATGCTTCATGTGCTTTAAATTTTGTTGTGAAAGTATCAATCAACTTTAACCCTCTAATCAAAGCTGTCAAAAGAAGATGAACTCCCCCACTTAACCCATCTCTTTTAATCCCTTTTATTAATCTTAATTATGTGTTAATACATAATTAACGTGTATAAGACAAGATACCCATAATTCTTTCAAGTCGAAATCATATATTAGCAAAATATAAATTATATTTAGTATGATTTTAGTCAGAATTGTATATTAACTTTATGTTATTGTTGTTTTTATTTTCGTAAAATGTTTTAAATTTTCTTATACATTAATGACGTGATTAGAGTTTTATAATTATTAAGAAAATATAGAGAGTTTATAATTTTTAAGATGTGAGGAAAATAAATAAATTAATGAGAGGGGAATAAAGTGGGCGAGTAAAAAGGTTTAATTAACCGCCGGGTAAGATTAGCAGATACGTTTGTTGGGCGAGTAGTGATACATTGACCTCGGAGTGCGTGGAGTTTTCGGCGCAGTCGTGCTGAAATCATTGCACGTGTTACGAAATTGATCCACCGAATGTGGCTTCATTTTTTAAAATATATATAGTTTTTTTTTATACTAAATATATACATAAATATATTTTAATAAGCTTTTCTCAATATTAAATTAAATGGGTAAAGTATAATTTCACCCGTATAAAAATTTAAGGTAATAATTTAATTTTATGTAAATTAAAAATTTTAAAAAAATAAATAGAATATATTATAAATTAAATGAGAAAATTTGAATTTAGCATATGGACAAAAAAACCCAAATAAATATTCGGACAATAAATTATGGTTTTGCATGCAAAAGCTCATGGGCACATGCAAATAATTAATTAAAAAAATAAAATAGATTTGATTTTTTTCTTTTTGGAATATGTTTCTTGAGTATGTTAGGTTTTAAATTAATATAATTTTATTCTACCTCTAAAATATAATCCAAGTTGGAGAAGAAATTGGGTAGATCTTTCGTTAATTTGAATGAAATTTATTTACATATATATATTTAAATACTTAAATAATAAAAATATTATATATTTAAATATATATTATCTAAAAAAATTAACTATTTTACACCCTCTTGATATTTTATCGAGTAAGAATTGTTCATTTTTTATTATTTAATAATTACATTTTTTTTTCAGATAAATATTAACAATCATCAGATCTAACTGAATGTATATTTTATATGATAATTTTACTTAGAATTTTAATATTACGTCTTGTTCAACCACTTTACTTAAATCTTAATATTATTTTTTGTTCAACTAAATTATTTTTATTTAATTTAGTACAATGATTTGATATATATAATTTAATCAACTATATTTATATTAAATTAATTCGGTAACCATAAATTTTGTATCATTACATGTTAATAAATGAATTAAAAAATATTTAAATAAAAATAATTAATTTTTTTTTTTTCAAAATTTATCGTATTTATTTTATATTAGTATGAACTAAAATCAATACGATATAAACCATTTAAATACACATAAAAATATTTGTTTACGAGAAAAGGGTTGATGGGGTATATTGTCATGAGACTACGATGATTGAGATTTGACCATGCACGTTCTTATCACGGTCATGCATTTATTAAAATCAATATATATATATATATATGTGTGTGTATATATATATATATATATATATATACACAGCATGGTATGTATTTTTGAAATAATTACAAGAATAGGTACAAAAAAAAATTTGAAAAATAAAATAAAAAAGAAAGGAGGAGGAGGAGGAGCGTGATGGGTAAGGGAGACAGTTCACGTGGAAAGATTCATTGTGATGTTTGGTTACCCAATCCAACTTCTCCATTTTTATATTACAAAATTAATATTAAATTAAATTAAAAAAGAGATCTGCTCCTACGATACCTGTCTTTCTCTTCCACCCTCTACCCATTTGGTATCCTATGCTTCTTCTTATACACCGTGTATATATATTCACACACACACATATATATATATATTATATTATATGTATTGTAATTGTATTTCTTCCTAAGTCAAGGTATCTTTTCCACTCGCATTTGATGAGAGTGAAAACCACTTTCGCCTCCGTTTTGGGAAGTGTAATTGTGTGATTATCTACTCTTTATTACAATTAATCATAATATATATATGCATATATAATATGTATGTGCGTGGGTTATTAATAGTCCGTATTAGGGTTGGAAACTCGACCCGTATCACTTTAGATACGATTTTAGAATTTTCAAAAAATAAAAATAAATCATAAATTAAGTGCGGAAGCGAAATAATTAGTTAGACGTTCTATTTCTTATACAATAACTTAAAATACCAAATAATGTTATAAGAATTACCATTTGAAAGAAATACAAAAAAAAAAAATTAAGGAAATAAACAAACAATAAATAAAACTGGCATCCTACTCGCAATCCTCTTGTGGATCAGGATCTGGATCCTGATCCTCTTGATATGAAATTGTTAATAAATGAATGAGCTACACTACCTCAGTAAAAATATCACGCTACTCACCGACACAGAAATGAAGGTTGATAGAAAAATCAAAATAACTAATTGAGCTCTTAATTAAGCAAATTCATTTATTATAAACAAAATCGTTTACCGGCTACTTATCATAACGAAATTTACAAAATAACTTATAGAGACAATAACATAACACATATCATGATTTCATATGCAATTAGTTGGAACAATAATTTCTCTTTTATCAGCCTACTAGTATTCATGAGAATTTATAGTGATGTCCCCACAACGCGTAAACTATTTCCTTTAACATTTTTAATTAACGGACCGTCCCCATACCCCGTCCAATATGACCGCCAAATTATAAAATCTCAATACCTCATCCACTATGAGGGTGAAACAGGATGTCTCCATACCCCGTTCAGTATGAGTGCCAAATTACCAAACATCGATACCCTGTCCGGTATAAGACTACGTTCACAGTAGAGTTCCCTATGTATCCGATCCGTCCACCATCTCCCAGGATATTCAGTAAAGCTGTTGTTTCGTCCATTCACTTAATCACACAGTTTTTCGTTTACTTTTAATCCTCAGTTTTCCAATTCAGCCGTAATTACATAAAACAAACAATACATGCATTTAAAACTATAAAATTGATCAATCAGATACTATCATGCATTTAAACTGTAAAATCAATCAACAGAATCAACAGTGAATAATTCTCGATTTTGCCTTCATTAGTAACCATTAAATAATTATGGGTATTTTTTAAATTGCACAAAATACCGTATTATTATTAATTTGACTTTAATTCCATAACAGAGAATATAATTAGAGATTCTTATTCAAATTGATGTCCGAAAAGCTAAACTTGTTGACTACGCATACTGGCAGTCCCTAAATTCTCTAAATTTTTCTTCGGGAATTAAAGCGTGGTATAAGTACCTACAAATATCCCAAAAATCCAAAATCGGTGTCAGGACCTCCTTTTAGTCAATTTCAGAATTCCAGCACGGCGGCTCCGCCGTGCTCCGGCGACGGCGTCGCTGCTTGCAGCGGTGGCTTGCATCGGGTCGGCTGTTTTCGGTCAAATTTGACCAATTTTGCATCATTCCCTATGAGAAAATATGTTAAGGGCCCTCAGTTAGCCAAAAAATAAAAAATTGAAACTCTCCGGCGTTGGGGTTCTCTGGTGCAGCGATTTCGCCGGCTCACCTTTGCGGTTGGGTGTTTTGTTTCGGTCAACCTGTAGAGAAGAAAATGGTGGTTAAAATGGCAAAAGAATTACGCAGAACGGGAATCAGAAAGGGTCTCATCAGATGCGTTCTTTGAAATTTTCTGCGCCGCCACCGCTGGGCTTTGCTCGCAGTTTTCAGTCAATTCGTCGATCTTTTTGCTCCGATTTGGCAATGGAGGTGTTTAAAATTGAATTATGAGCAAAAAATAATTTTTTAATCTCTTTTGGCTGTCGGAAGTGGCTCCGGTGCGGCGGGGGGGTGGCGGCGGCTCTCCTTCCCAGCGGCTGGGTCTTCTTTTCCAGTGAGGGTGTCTGGCGGCTAGGGTTAGGGTTTGATGTGAATAGGGTTATTTATATCCGTCCCTTTTTAATATGGGTCGTCTATCGCGTTTGATCCGAACCATCCGATCTCGATTAATTAGAGAAGTGAATCTGGACCGTCTGATCACATTTAAATTAGAAGTAGATCTGAACCGTTAATCGTGTTTAAATCTGACTGTTCGATCGCGTTTGGGGAGAGAGCGCATCCGGGTCGTCCGTGCGCGCGGGAATGAATCTGAACTGTCTTATCGCGAATATGTGGATCGCCCGTGTGGCCTCCTACGTGGCACCGCGTCAGCATCCATTGCCACGCGGTACGTTCTAGTTTGTCGGGGTTGCTGACTGGGCATCCTACATGGCACAAGTTTCCTAAATTATGTTTTGACTTCCTGTTTTTAATTTTTCTTTTAAAAATACGACAAGAATCTAAATTTTTACCATTTTTTTCTAAAATTGTTTTCAATTTTATCCCCCCTCCTATTTTTCTTCATTTTTACATTAAATTAAAATTTAAAAAAATCAAAAATTATATTTATAAATTAATTTAAATTACAATTAAATTACTTTGGGTATTACAGTATGGAATCACATCAAGGAAAAAAAATAAAAAGAATAACATATATATACATGCCATTGTTATTAAATACCTATGTACATAATAATATCTGTATATGTACATCATAGTACCACACATATTTCATTTATTATATATATGTAATAACATATAATATATATATATATATATATACACACAAGATATAAATATATATATTAAATTCATCTATATCTTAAAAAAAATATAGATCCAAAATATTAATATGGTCCAAACTGAATTTTACTCTCGTAAAATATTAATTATTTATTTTTAGTAACTAGCGAAATATATATTGTGAAATATTTATTAAGTTATTAATAAAATCAGATGTAGATTTATTAGGATAAAATAGTTTTTTTTTTTTTTGTGAAATATAATCTTTATGTAATAGTTGTGTATGTGTATTATTTAAAAGTAAAAACAAATTGATATATGCACATTATTTTAATTATTATTTGATCTTATAACAAAAGAAATTAAAATCTAGAGACCATATATAGAAGTTTTTTTTGCAAATTATACATGTAAATATATATCACAATTATTTGCTTCTTACAAGCACACATCATCAATTTAGTAGTTTAAATTCTAATTTTATTTAAATATTATAAATTTAAATTTTACTGAGAACGTATAATTTATAATTTTGTGGATGCATAAGCTGATTGTATTCGATCTATAATCTTTGATTCAGATAAATTAATGGTTTAATTTATTTATTAGTTATAACGAATTGTGTTGATCAAATTAAGTATATTTTTAATGGGTCATAACATAACCGAACAAAATAATATTACGTAACGATTAGTCTTTTCTAATTGAACTAATCGCAATGAAATAAAACTCGATATAATTTTTTTTATACTTAAAAAAAAAAATTACCTAAGAATGTCAAGTAGTTAGGTTTACCTAATATATAGGCCTATTATTTATTAAGCATTCACGTGCAATAAAATGCAATTTATATCTAGTTAGGTGAGCCTTTCCTAGCAACCTATAGCTTAGCATACCAAATTCTACATAAATTATAAGAGAAATTTTATTGCTAATTAAAAATAATTAAGGACAATTATAATTAATTAATTAATTTAATTAAAAATACTTAACGAAAATTATAATTAAGTAATTTTATTTATTTTATGAGATATATTGGTGGGCATGCGACATGAAATACATAGATTGGAAAAAAGAAATAAGAAAATATGAAAAATAGTTACTGCGGTGCCTTAAGCCACGCGACAGGAAGCGCGTGGGTAGATGGGAGGTGGGGCCCGCAAAGTTACTAGTTAGCTTTTGTTTACAACGTAAGAGTTACGTTCCACAAATCCCACATGTCCACATCGGCAAAAGTAAAAAAGCCCCTCATTGCAACCGAAGGCTTTTATCCTCTGTGTCTACTCACTGACATGACATCATTGTCCAAGAAACTAAAGCCAGGAAAAGCTGACACGTGTCCTGACTTAACATTAAAGATTTCTTATTTTAATTATTTACTAACCAATAATTAATTACCATTTTACCCCCTCCCTCCTCTTCTTCTTCTTCCCATAGCTTTCTCAATTTAACTTACTGATTTAGTAATAATTATATTTATGAAACTTCATTAGTTCAAATATTTTTTAACTAATTAATCATGAATTAGTGGGTAAACAAGATTAGAGAAATTAAATGAGGAATCTTTTTATTTATTAAAAAAAATAAGGAATCTTTTATCTCCAAATAAAAAAAATATTTCAGGTGAATGCATGATTGACGTATGGAAATATAATAATGTGCGAATTAAAATTTGAAACTGATAAAAACAACAAATGGGTAATCAATTAATTTAATTTACTAAGTAACTAATTAAAGTTAATAATTATAGTGTTTAATTACGTAATTAAGATTTTAATTACGTAATTACTTAATAAAGGATTTTCACTAAAGATCCTCATAGCTGCCGAGCTAAAAGCCTAATTCACACAGCTAAGCAAGAAAAAGTTTTTTATCCAAATAAAGAAAAGCTAAAAATAACATATACTTCCAAATCTAAAGTCATTTTATTTATCCCACCTATCTCCTATATCAGTCCATAATCATATAATTACACGTATATATATATATATATTATTCAATATCATAATTTTATGAATTTTTATATATGGGTATATAATATATATATATAATTGTTTTTGTTTATTACTGTATAAAAAATAATAAATTTAACCCATAAAATTAATTTAATTAAAATGGGATTTATTTTATATATTTTATAGTATATGTTGAATTTTATAAATTTTAATAGTAAATTTTTTTACTGATATAAGCGAGTAAATTTTTAATTAGATCGTTTTAGAAAATATATCATATTGATTAATAGATTTTAAAAAATAATAGAGAGAAAATCTTAATAATTTATCAATAAAAAACAACATTTCTATTAAGTTACACTTATAGGTTTCTTATAAATCAAAGATGATCTGTGTGTATATATACATGTATGTATGTATGTATGTATGTATGTACACATGCTAGAGAGCTAGCTCGATGGGTGTGTGTATACACATATATCTATATATATATGTATATATGTGAATATATATATAAAAGAATACTTGACCCCCCCCCTACAGGTTCCTCACAAATATACCTTCCCAAGCACGCCTTCACTATTCTCTTTTTTCTTCGTCTTCTTCTCTCCCCAAGCAAAATACATAAATAGACAACAACCCATCCCTCTCCTCTCTCTTAATTTCTCTCCCAACAAAAACAAAAACAAAAAGATCAGACGGCCAGCAGCCATGTCCACGGATCTCCAGCTCTGCCAAGATTTGCCCAAACTCAATTTACCTTCTTCCAATTTTCAATCCCATCGCACTCCCGCCCTGGAAGAATCCAACGCCGGTAACATCTCCGACGACGAAGGATGCCGCACACCCACCTCCGCCGAGCACAAGATCCCGGCCGCCCTCGTCTGCCCGCCGGCCCCCAGGAAGCCCAAATGGCGAGCCCCCGTCTGCAAGCGAAAGCTCTCGTTTTTCTTCGAGGTCGTCCGTGACGAGGAGCTTGAAAGCTTTTTCAGATCCTGCGACGCCGTTTCGGTTGCTAAGAGAAGGTGTCCGTGTATATGATCTTCTTGGTTTATGATGATGATGATGATGATGGTGGTGGTGGTGGTGGTGGGGGTGATGACGATGATGAGGGTCATGACTCGTAATCCTTCTCTATTACATACACAATTTTTTTCTTCTTTTTGGGTTTATGGGGGATTGATTAATTCATATATAGAGAGAGCGAAAGAGAGTGAGGATCAAAAGGGTTCATGATCCCATGTATGTTTATCTCATATATATATATATATGCATGTAATTACACGTTAATTCCACGTTGTTTTGTATGAGAATTAGACAAGTTCGAATTCTCCAATCATCAGTTCATATATGTCTGCAATTCAGACAATAATGTTATGTGGATCTGAACCTTTATTAGTCTAATTTCTCTCTTGTGATATTCGCCTTGAAATTCAAAAATTCTCTTTTGAATTTTGTGTTTACATATATAACTATATATGATAATTTATATCATTGTCATCCCAGCCAATTCATTGACTTTCTCTTAATTATTTTCTGTGCTCGTTTCAAAAATTCTTCTTCTTCTTCTTCTTTCGTTTCAACATACACATACATGTGTATCTACATATGGGTGTATGCATATGTGTGTACATATATGTATATGCATGTTGTAAGCATGATTTGAAGAGGGTATGGTAGATGGGTTGTGGTTAATAATGGCCATGTATGAGTTTAATGTTTTAATTAGTTTAAAGATCGAGATCAGGCAAGCGAGAAGAAGGTTTTGATGGGGGGTGTAATTTGATTAATTAATTAAATTTTATTAAGTTGGTTGGTTAAGATAGTTGATGATCTGTTTTAACTTTGACATGTTACAGTTGAGTGATTGACACGGCTTTGGGATCGGCAAAATTACTATTTTATTTATGTATGGAAATTAAAAACGAGCCGGGGTCGGGTCCGGTCGGGTCGGGTGGGCCAAGAAAGGTTTTGTAATTATGAGGGAAGTACAACTGTGGTGTGTGGCACATACACACCCACATAAATATATATATATATGTATGTATATGTGTGTGTATACGTACACACACATACATACAAACAAAAACGCAGAGAGGATAAGAATGCATGCAATGTGGTAGTCAAATACTCAATATGTATGTTTACCTTTTGTCTCTTTCTACAATTTTTTAATTTATTATTTTTCAGCTAGCTATCACAGATATATAAATATATAAATATATATATATATATAGATAGATATATATATATATATATAATCAAATCAAATCAAAGAAACAAGATATAAGTATGACATGAATAGATTTATTTATGATGGGATCATCACCAATTATTATATATGTTGGGTTCGTACTTTCAAATTAGGCTGCTTGGCGGTTCTTTTGCAGTGAAAATAATTTATTTATTTATTTTAAACTAATTAACATGTTAGAGAAATCAGACAGTGAAATCACTGACACAGAGGCTATTATTACTTGATTTGGATCTCTGATCATCTGGTTGGTATATTACCATGCATATATCCATGCATGTTAATTTGTTTTCTATCATATATATATATATATATATATCAATGTCAATGACAGTAATTTTTTTAACTACATTGTAATATATAATTTTACTTTCAAGTTAAGTTAAGGAGTTAAATTTTGAGTCTTTATTTTAAACTAAGAATTGGAGAAACGTGATGCTAAGTTTCATTGTTTAAAGGAAAGTAGCTTTGATCTCTCTTATATATATATATATATATATTTACATCTATCTATACGATTATTTTTTATATAGAGAAAAACATTGGACTATATACATTATTTATTTATTTTTTTAATTTTTTTTAAAAATATGATCAACAAGATTTAACCGGTATCTTAGATTGTAGCATTTAAAGAAAGAAAAAAAATATATTTATTTCCTATGCAAGTGATGTTCACGTGTTTGGTATCTTTATGCCTTAATCGATTTAGTTTCTTCCTTAGTAACCTTGAAAAATGATTTTAAGTTCTTACGTGATTTTCTTAGAACTTCAGTCTTTTTATAACTTTGTTATTTTTAGCATCTTTCTTGTAATTTAAGAAAAATTACCTTTAATCTAATAATGATGAGAAGATACGCATTCAAAAAAAAATCTTATCTTTATTAGAGTTAGTGACTTTGTTGATACCCAAACCTATAGTTCGAATACACTCCAAGTTTTACAACACTACCCAAACTACTATACTAATTTAATTTCAAATCTTCCATTTTCTCCTAATTTATAGGCACAGAGACCATAACTTGGGGCGTGTTCGATACTTACAGAATCATATAGAGAACAAAAGTATGATGATTCGTGTCTATAGCAAAGGTAATGTATGACCTTCAACACATAGTTGAGAAAGTATCTCTTTGTGATGACGTTGGCTCGATATCTTTTGAATAGGTTTGAAAAAATTCTGCATATACCCATTAGTCCATCTCTTCCTTAGTTGGGAGTTAGTAGTAAAGTTTATCGACTGAGTTATATTATAATTATATACATGTAATATATATTACATTCTCTTAGAAAAAGGGGAGATGATGCTATGATAATTTTAGTCTTTATGCTTTATTTATTTTTTACATCATCCTTGGTGTAATATAGAAGAAGACTTTTTTCTTGTTGACATAGGTAAAGTGATATTTTTATTAATTCAAAATCTCTATGCCTAAGTAATATTTGCCTTCCTTTTTCCAATGGCTTTGAATAGGTGATTATCTTATGACTTCAATCTTTTTGTGCTTTAGTAAGTTTTTGGAATCCTCTTAGGTGGTTTAAGAAGAGGTGTTTTACCTTAGTGGTTTGAGTGAGATGATACTTTTTTATACATCAAGAATTTTCTATTTTTGTTGTTTTTGACGCATTTCTTGATGACATAAGGAAGTCTTATAATAAGGCAAGTTCTTATAAAATTTTTCTCACCATATTTAGATAACTGACCATCTTTGTGTCTCTTGCTTTAAATTAGCTTTCCACTTGTACTATAGATATATATGATCAATCATGTACTTTTAAGGAGTTTATCCCTAATTGCAATGCAAATCTAATTTCTACAATTATGGCCATGTACTCATCAATTTTTTTGGTTGTTACATATGCAAATTAAAATATTTTGTTACGAATCTTATCATTACGTGAGATTATTATGAATCCAAACTTACTATCTATAAAACTAGACATATCATTCATGGACAAGGACCATTGTGTTGTATGACACTCGTCCTTTATGTATTTTTGAAGTTCTTATATGAAGTTTGCTAAGGTTTTACCTTTTAATGGTTTCTCTTGATAGGTATAGGATGTCGAACTCCTTAAGTTTGACAACTATTTGAGAAATTATCTTAAAACATTGCACTTATGAGGTATTTGATAAAAGGTATATTTGAGAGTATCAGTATGAAATGTTTATGAGAGGATGGTCTAAGGATCTGGGCCTCACTCTTTTCTTTTTTGTACACAGAGAAGTAAAAGCTAAAAGAAAATTAAGAGATCGTTATGCACATTCGGGGTTAGGAGACACCCTTGATATCGTCAGTAAAGAGCTGTTAGAGATTATTCGGCACATAAACATGAGAATGGAGGCCTATTGATAGAGGGAAGCTCATATTTGTCAACAAATCAATGCATCTATTTCCTTCATGATAAACATATTGGATCCTGTCATGCCAATCCTATAATAATAAGTGCTTAATCTCACGAATGAGGGTGACATGCGCATTAGTATTGTAATCCTTCTTAGTAAGTTACTGCATCACCAAAGCGATATCTATTTCTAAGATAATCCTATGGAACCCATTATGTCAAGTGAGTTGAAGGCCATCGAGTGCACCCCAAAGTTCAGCTTGAATTATATAACATTTGCCAATCTTTCCACTGAAGCTTCTCAGGTAGACACCATCTTCATCTCTAATAAGTCCACCATAGCAAGCGAGTTTGGTAGCTGCACGATAAGCTATAATAACTGAATATATATATATATATATATATATAAAGAAACAAACAAATAAATAAAATAAAAGAAAGAGGAAAGAGTGAAAGGGATGGTGTAAATTAGATTGGAAAAAAGGAAAGGGACGGCTGGGATAAGCCACAAGGTAAGTATAAATAGGTTAAAGAAATAGAAAAAAAAGAAAAAAAAAAGGAGAAATAAAGAAAAAGAAAAGAAAAAGGGAGAAAAAGGAGAAGAGAGCGACCGAGGGAGATATAGGGGAAAAGTGAAGGAGACGATAAGGGAGAGTGAAATCACAAGGAGAATTTGAAGGACTGGAGTAGTTGAGTGAGTTGTGGTTAAGGGAGAGAAAATATAGGCAAGAGGTAAGGGAATTTAGAGTTTCTGACTTAGTATGGTAAAACAAGACCAATTCTATTTGTATTATTTTTTCATTCCCTAGAATCGGTTGAATGAGGTGATCGAGAGTGAGGGATGAGAGGTGTGGATGAGGTTATTAAGTCGAGTGTGGATGTAGTAATCTCTATTGTGAAGAGGTTTTATGTTAATAGAGTAGAAGCGGTTGGGTGAGAGTATAGGTTGAGTGGAAGTTGTGTAGGCTTGGGCAAGGTCATAGGATACGAGTGGAAGAGGTGGATCGAGTGTTATGAAACGAGAAAGGGGTCGTGACAGGGTCGATGTGCGTGTGTGGCCATTACAGGCCAAGTGTGACTGTATGAGCGAGCGGCTCAGGGTGTCTGGTATGTACGTGTGTGACAGACACTGGCCGACGATTGTGTGTATTGAGTAGTTGAATTTTTATGATTTGGTTTGTGTGTGAGTGTTTGTGTGGCTCCAGAAGAGCCGTGACGCAATTGGTGTGCGTGTGTGGCCATTACAAATTGAGTGTGACAGTGTAAGTGAGCATTCCAGGGTGGCATCTGGTGTGTGTGTGTGTGGTAGAGACTGACCGAGCATGGTAGGGACTGAGTAAGTAAGTTTATATGATCTAGTGCGTGTGCGAGTGTATGTGGCCTCTATGGTTGTGGTGATAGGTGGGGTTATGAATAGGCAGAGGGCCTTTAATGGCCAAGAGTTGTGTGGGAGGGGGTCATCTATGTGGACTAGGATGTTGGTATGTGTGGTCTTTACAGGCCTTTATCTTAGGTTGGATATGGAAAGCTAGTATAGGGCATGATGCTATTTAGATAATTGTTGACCGGCTCACCAAGTCTTCCCACTTCTTAGCATCAGGATAACCGACCCTTTGGATAAGTTAGCAAGAATTTATATCCGGGAGATTGTCAAGTTACATGGAGTGCCAATGACATTAGTGTCCGATAGGGACTCCAGGTTCACTTCTCGGTTCTGGTCTAGTTTTTAGCAAGTCATGAGAACGAAATTGTCTCTTAGTATTGCATTCCACTCTCAGACTGATGGACAATAAAAAAAGACGATCTACATACTAAAAGATATCCTTCAAGCTTCTATTTTTGACTTCGGGGGCCATTGGGTTGATCATTTATCCTTAATAGAGTTTTCCTACAATAACAGCTGCCAAACAAATATTGGCATAGCTTTGTGCGAGGCGTTGTATGGTCATCCAAGCAGATTGCAGATATGTTGGGAAGAAGTGGGTGATAAAAAATTGTTTGGCCCAAATCTTGTAAAAGAGACTACAACCAAAATAATTAAGATCAGGAAGAACATTCAGACAGTTCAGAGTATGCAGAAAAGTTATGCAGATACTAAAAGGAGGGATTTGAAATTTGAGAAAGGTGATCAGTTATTCCGTAAGGTCACTTATTTCAAAAGAATCAGTAGGTTTAGCAAGTCACACCAAACCCTAACCCTAGCCGCCAAACACCCTTACCAGAGAAGAAGAGCCAGCCACCGAGAATGGAGTCGTCCGCCGCCGCGCTAGAGCCACTTCTGACTGATAATAGAGGTAAAATTTTCTTCAATTGCTTGAAATTCAATTTTAAACACTTCCATGGCCAAATTGGAGTAAAAGGGCCGGCAGATTGGCTGAAAACTGCCGAAAAAGCCTGGCAGTGCCGCCACAGAAAAAAGTAAAAACTGCCTCCGGTGAGACTCTTCTCGTTTTGTGTAATTTTTTTACCATTGTAACCACAATTCCTTTCTCTACAGGTTGATCAAAGCAAAACACCCAACCGTGAAGGTGAGCCAACGGAGTCGCTGCACCAAAGAACCCTGTCGCTGGTAAGTTTCAATTTTTTAATTTTTTTTCGGCCAACCGAGGCCTATTGCCGTATTTTTTCGCAGGGATTGATACAAAACCAGCTGAATTCAACTGAAAACAGCCGACCCGAGGTAAACTGCTACTGCGAACGGCAGTGCCGTCGCTGGAGCACGGTGGCCGAAATTCTGAAATTGGCCAAAAAGGGTTGTTAACACTGATTTTGAATTTTTTAGGATATTTCTAGTTACTTGAAGTGCGTTTTAATCTCCGAAAAAAAATTCAGGGAACCTGGAGACCGCCCGTAGATGCAGTCAAAAGTTTAGCATTTCGTATATTAATTTGAGTAAGAATCTCTCACATTATTCCCTATTATGGAATTGAAGCTTAATTTTAAATAATATGGTATTTTGTGAAACTTAGAAAACATTCGTAATTAATTACAGGTTACTTTTAGAGCCGAAACCGGTTATTTACTATGTTTAACCGATTGCCTAATTTTACAGTTTTCGAGTGCATAATAATACACTGAAATTGGTATGATGATGCAATTGTATTCTTTTGACGCATGTTTTGCTTATTTTATATGATGACGGTCGAATTGAGAAACTGAAAATTAAAGGTAAACGGAAAATTATTTGATTAAGTGGATGGATGAAACGACAGCCTTACAAGATATCTTGGGAGATGGTGGATGGACCGGGTACATAGGGAACCTATCGTGAACGTTGCCTCATACTGGATGGGGTATCAAGATTTGGTAATTTTTCGTTTATATTGGACGGGGTATGGGAACGGTCCGTTAATTGAAAAAGAAAAAAAAAAGTTCACGCATAGTAGGGACATCCCTATGGACCCTCATCGATACTAGCAGGCTGATAAAAGGGAAAGTTGTTATTCAGAGTGATCGTATATGAAATTATGATATGTGTTATGTTATTGACTCTATGGGTTGTTTTTGATAATCTCATTACGATAAGTATGCAATAAATAATTTTATTTATGACAAACGAATTTACTTAAAATAAAAGCTCCATTAGTTGTTTTTATTATTTTTATTAACCTTCATTTCTGTATTGGTGAGTAGCGTGATATTCTTACTGGGATAATGTAGCTCATTCTTTCATTAACCATTTCAGATCAAGAGAACTAGGATCCAGAGTTCGATTCACAAGAGGGTTGCGAGTAGAACGTTCAGTTTGTTTACTTTTAATTTATTTATTTGGTTATTAGTTGTTCTTTTAGAAGGGTTATCCCCGTAATCTCTATTTGGTACTTTCAGTTATTGTGTAAGGAATGTAAACCTCAATTATTTATTTTGCTTCTGCATTCAATTCATAATTTATTTTCTTCCTAATACACGGGTCATTACAGCTTTCATAATTATCCACCATTTAAGAAGACATCTAAAAAATATAAATTTTTTTCCATCTATTTATGGAATCTATAAGTTTGTCTACTCATAAAAGAGGATACGAGCCTTTTGGCCAAAGTTTTTTTTTTTTAAAAAAAAAAATTATTGTCTCTGGAGTCCATGCATATCCTCCATTTGTTGTTGCTCTTTTCAATTCACATTACATCAACAAATCACTAGGGGTTGTATACTTCTCATGCGAACCCATCCGACTATAATTAATTTAGTTTTTTTTTTTATTTCTGCTAGTCATTGTCTTTTAACAAAAAAAAAAAATTCTTCATTTTTGTTTTGTAGGTTTATAACTTATAAATGTATGGCAAGTTGGCATTAATATGAATAAAAATTGGTAGAGTTGAATATTTAATGATATAAATAGACATTTTCAAGGTAGTGGTGATGCTCTTACCTCCTATCGGCCAACTTATCAAATTGTTGGCGCAATAAAATTATGAATATGAAAGTCTACTCCATGATACTATTTCTTCGTTTTAAAAGTCGAATAATATTTCCATGGCCTATATGCTCTTCTTTTTATTACTGATTCTTGTATTGTATAATCAGAATCATATACGTCAAGTCTAACGGGTGAATTGTTCGTATGTTTCAATTGAATTTCGCTAAGTACAACGAGATAGTTTGTCTAGTTCGTTCCTCTCTTTTTAGGATCTAAGCTAACCTTTTAGATCTAATGGAATGGTAGATGTACACATGGAGTGAAGAACCTAATAAAGGTTCACCAATAAATATTAACATTTATTTAATATATATATATATATATATAGTTGTGTTTATTTCTTCTTTTTAAAGTAAAAATATATGATGGAACGGTTGTTGGAGAGAACGGAGTTGGAGGTCCCATGCTCCAACCGATAATTGTAGTTCAGAAAGGTCTCATTCAATTCCAATTAGCTGGATTCATTTCATTCCATTTATTCTAATTAATTAAGTCATTATAATTAATGTATATTCACGGCTTCGTCTTACATGATACATACATATCTATATATATATATATTTATAGATATATAGATATATGTGTATGTATATGATATCTCTAAAAGATGCTCCCAACGAGGCTAAGAAAGAGTTTTTAGTACGATTAGGAATAAAATCAAACCATTTCTTATTAATTCAAAATTGGAAAAAAAAAAATTATAAGAATTATTGGATTATTCAATTCAATTATTTGACACGATATTATATATCTTAAAATAAATTTTATATTTAATTAACATAAGCTTTTTCATTTTTAATTCTAAATCAATTATTAGTTATTTATGCAAATATATATATATTCTTGAATATTTTCTATAAATTAAATAAATTTAAAAAATAAAATAAAATAATAATAATTAGTTTAAGCCAAATATGATATTATATATATATATATATATAAATATTGTTTATTTACTTATGGATGTAGTCACCTATTAATTTTTTTTTATTGAAGATTATGGGTATTTTTAAGATTTGTTGGATATTTAAATTTAATATATTTAAATACATGTGTATATATATATATATTAAATAGAAGAATAAATTAAGTTAAATTATAAAACAAAAAATACCCAATTGAATCACCAAATGGAATGGTCCAAATGACTTCTTTTATGTATTAATCAAAATTTTAAAATATCATATACATAGAAATATATATATATAATATGTGTGTGTGTGTGTGTATATATAATTAATTATTATTTCTTTTTTAAAAAATATAAAACAAACTCCTAAGATCATTAAACCCGATTAAATGATTATTGAAATTTTTGGTTCACAATTTGTAATTTTCTAAATAGAAAATCAAAATTAATTGGCAGCATAAAATTGCGCACCCTTTTCATGGTGACATGATCCGCCATCAATTTAGGTTTGTTTAAAAGAGAAGAAACCAAAGAAGATGGTACAAGTGACATTGTAACCCAAATGCAAGACCAAATTATGGTATAGAAGATCAAAGTGGAGATCATGATGAAACGTGAAAAATATATACACAGTATATATATATATATATATATATACACACACACACATACATGTACATATGTATATGCATATACCCATGTCCCAATTGATGTTGATTTGGGGTCCATCTCTAGATATAATAGTTGAGTAACACTTACTCAATATATTAATAATTGAATGAGAATTAGTGACCAAAATAGTAAACCCATATACAAAATTAAATGGAAAAAAGAAAATCATAGGTGGTCCCTTTGAATTAATTAAATAATTAGTGGACCCAAAATGTATTATACAATAATATATATATATATAAGTTTTGAGAATTATATATATATATAAGTTAAAAAAATATGTGATCAATCTATATGATTGATTACTTGTAGCTTCAGTTTTACGAATCTATTTATCCAGGCCATATGTTTATCATGAGAAAAAAAGTTGGTTAGACCAAAATAGGAAAGATCATCCTGCAATCACCTGAAACAACGAAAGAACATATACATATACATATATATATATAATATAATATAATACAGGAGAATGTTAATGCTTTAGGGAAAGAGCTTAGAATATAAGCTACCCAATTGGTATCTAATCAAAATATTTGACGGAATAAAGAGAATGCATTTCTTTTGTTTATTAGATTATGAATGTTCTTTGTGTAAAGATGCACGTTATTAACACTAATATATATATATATATATATATACATATATACATACATATGTATGTATATATGTTTCAAAAAGGACTGCTATTTCCACATGCATCTATTCACCACAATGGTGAAAATGCATATGCTTGTTATTTACAAAAGTTTCCATATCCACATATATATAAATATTCATGCTAATTATCTTTTTTTTTAAAGCATCTCTATATATAAAAATAATTTATTTATTTCTAAACCCGTTTAATAGTAGAAATATAAATTTATACCAGTCTCGTATAAAAAATACTTAAAATTTTTTTATCCACTATTCGTTCTATATGTAGAATTTTTGACTTACTACTTAACCCATTTATTTTTTTTTTAATTTTTAAAAATCTTATAAAATATTTAAACAATTGATTAAGATTTAATATTAAAATAAAATATAATTTAAAATAAAAAATAATTTACCAAACAATAAAAAAAATCATATCATAAGTATACAATAAGATATATTTATTACTCAAAATTTTATTAATCTCGTGTAGAAAATTAAAGATAAAAGTAAAATTTTTTAAATACGATAAATATCGAACATATGTATCAGTATATTCATATTTATCCCGTACTTATTTTGAGTTTATAATTTTATATTTACGCAGGTCTCGTATTTATGTTCATATGTCGGTTTCTACTTTTTCTCGATAATTGAGATATGAAATTCAATCGGAAGTGGTTACACCGACCAGCATATATTGATAGGCAAAGGAATCATTCCGTACATACCCCTTCAATTGTTTCTTTACTAAAAGCATACGAGAGAAAGAGCCTTTTGGTCGAATTGGCAGCCATTCGTTAATTCATGTCTTAATCTTAATTAAACTAAACTAATGCCTCTCTAATTTTCATTTT
Organism: Carica papaya; assembly: GCF_054855325.1. Taxonomy (NCBI): domain Eukaryota; kingdom Viridiplantae; phylum Streptophyta; class Magnoliopsida; order Brassicales; family Caricaceae; genus Carica; species Carica papaya. The sequence goes on along the minus strand of NC_142310.1, from coordinate 1,524,071 downwards.
TAATTATAATTATTATTATTATTTTTCTTTGGTGCATAACTATTAGTGTTTCAATTATTTGATCAATCAACATCATTATTTTAGGATAAACACAAAAGAATGAATAAATTTTTTCAAAAAAAAAAAAAAAATTATCCAATCATTTTTTTTCTCGAAGGGTGTGTGTATATGTATATATATATATATATGATTTTTATAATTATTAATAAGAAAAATTATGGTGAGATATGGGTATTTAGAGATACCCATTTATCTTTCATAGAAGAAAAAAAAAAACCCTAATATATAAACTTATAATATAACATTAAAAATTAAGTAAAATTAATTATTTTATTCGCGACTCCATATAATAATTTTTTATTACTATAAAAATGGTAAAAATATTTTTTATAAAGATATGAATTCGAATCATGTGATGTACAACATATCTGTCGTCGTTAATAAATTGTATTACATATTTTTTTATTGGTAAATTGTGTGATTAATTACGTGTAAATATTATTTAATTAATAAAATATATGAATTATTTTTTAAAAAATTAGAAACAATAAAAATTATGATATATATGTAAATATATATATAGGATAAAATGAAGGGTAAATTTGAGTATTGGTGTTGTGTGTGTAAGGAATGTTTGGATAATATTCTTTAATTGAAGAAAGAAAAGAAGAAAGAAAGACAAGAGAGAAGATATGATGCATTTTGTAGTGTTTGGAAACTTGTAACTTTTCAAACTTGTGTGATGATTTGAAGGAAGGAATTCGAGGCATAGGCTTTTTGTTGCTTCATTCATTCTCACGCAAACCCACATGCACCTCCACTTTATGCTTTCCTACCCCATATATATATATATATATATATAAATCAAACAAACATACTTGTCTCTTATATATATATATATAATTAATCCTTCAAAATTCTAATTGTCTACCATACATAACAGTTAAAAATACATCGAGACTTATTAGGATAAAACCTAATTTGGTTATTGTTTTTGTATCAACGTACTGATGAGTTCAATCGCCGACTCTTTTAAATTAGCAAAATGAATTATATATCTTCAATCCGTAATTCATTTATAAAATGATAATTTTTACGTTTTCAGTGAAGTTTGAACTCGTAACGTTTAAATAAAACACAAAATTTGTAACTATTATATTATATTCAAGCCGGTTATTGTTCGACAAATATATAAACTAGTATAGATTATGGTATACGACAACAAATGGAATCAAACTACAAAAATGAACTAATTTAGAATGATGTTATATTTTTTTTTTGTGAAACCATATAATGTTACTAAGAATTATACATATTATTGGATTGTAGGCCCAAGCCCATTTATATCACCTTACAAGCCCAAAACCCTAATCTCCTCAGTCTAAGCCCACCCGAGAACAAGCCCAAAGCCCTTTTCTTCAGCCATGGCCGCCATTGATTTTCCCTTTCTTTCATTTCTCTCCTTTCACCCTTCTTGCAGATTTTGCTTCTCCTGCTCTCCGCGGTCGCAACTCCATTCCTACTTCGACGTCTTCTTGCCGTCTAGTGGAGTAGCTCGGGCGCGCTGAGCAACTCTGTCTATCTGGTTTCTTCATACTCGTGCGTCTCGGACTCCGGCACAGCTGCTGCCCTAGTCTCAGTTTTTCTTGAGCAGGTGACATCATAAACTCAGCCGTTGATATCCGTTTGAGGTTTGAACATTATGTTTCTTGGATCTTTTTTCGTTTATTATTATTTTTATCTTCACGCTTGGTTCGGTGCTCGGCTGCTTGCTTGAAGCTTTTTTCTTTATTTTTTTACTTAAAAAAAAAAAAAAAATTCACGAGTAGACGAGTTTGAGGAGTCGATTCTGGTTGCTGTTAAGACTGTGTATACGTAACACATTAGAATTTGCGGCTGATCTTACACATTTATGAATCAGGGCATTTTTCTGGAGTTGATTGTTTTGTTTCCTAGCAAAGATGAAAATTGAGAGTTCTGGAAGAGATTCAGAACAAAGTGCATGATGGCCATTTAGTTTAGGTCTAGAGTAGAGTAGAATAATTGTGGGTAGCCTCTTATGTGTGTTAAATCAGTTTATATATGTACGTGTTATATTTTGCTGAGAGACTGGGAAGTAGTGTTACATTGATTTTCTTTTTTCTTTTTCTTTTGTATTTTGCTCTATTCTTTCTAATAATAGTTCTTCTTCTATCTCCCAAAAAAAAGTTACAGTACCTCTTGGGTTGAATCATATTTGGGTTCCTCTTGTGTAATTGATGATTAGCCACATGGATGGTTCTGACTCTGTTAAAAAATTGGAACTTCCACTCTAGATAATATGTCCTAATATCTTTATGTGTCAATTGCATGTGGTTTTATTTGGCATCTTGTTTCATGAATATGATTGATAATGACTTGCTTGATCATATTGTTTTCTTAAAATCATTATGCTTTTCAACTTTTCTTTTTCCTCTTCTCTTTTGTGATTGTTTAGAATACATAAGCTGGGGTCAAATGGAGTGGTTTGGTCAGAGGAGACCTTCATTTCATTTGATAGAATAGTAATTTTTCCACTTTGCTTTCGTTTTTTGTTTTTGAGATAATTTCAAGGGTGGTGGCAGTTAGGCATGCAAGGCCATAGGTCTTAATAGGTTAGACCTTTAGAAAGGGGCTTTGGCATACCCCAAGTCGCCTTCACCGGTACCCTGACTTGCTCTCCCACCCCCCTTTATCTGATCTGTACACAAGGAGCACATGCAAGCACCGCACTGCCATCCAGGGATATGGCAGTATTTATAGCTCCATCAAGTTAGCATTCCAACCCTTGAGGAGTACATCGTATTGGGTAGGGCCAGGTCCCAATACAAAACTTTTAGAACGGAGCAAAAGAAACTTTTTCATTTTGCTTTCACTTTTATTTTCTATGTGCTTAAGTTTCCCTTCCCAGTTGTTTGTGATCCTTAATTTTGCCATTGCATGTTTTTTTTTGTTCTTTTGATCTCATATGTTATTACGAAGATCCTCAACCCCCCTGAGATGTACGGACCAAAATTTTGAACTATTTTGTGGTGCAGGTTTAGTTGGGTTCATCTTGAGGCAAGTTGGTAGAGTAGGATTCTAAAAATTGTGAGAGAAAAAAGTAAGAAGACAGATAGTGAAAACTTTTATATTCCAACAAACTTTATTTGGAATAATTGAGATTAGTTATAGGTAAAACATAAGAGGTCGGTGTCCAATTGAAAGGCAAGAATCCATCAAGAAACATTTTCTTTCTTGAAACTTAAAATATATTGATCATCTTCTCTGAAAGCTTGTAATAGGTTAACTCAGTTCTCTAAGAATGTGAAACATGAGTATTAATATTATTGTTGTAGCTATAAAATGAATCTGAATCCTTTTTTTTTTTAGAGAAAAAATGAATCTGAATCCTAGATATTTTCTCATAGAAAAGGAATGAGGACAAATAGAGTAGAACATATAACTAAACCATTACTTATTATCCAAATAAAGAACCTTCTAAGTGGTTCTATCGAACTTTTTTTCATTGCAATGTATGCTATTCTCATTTTTATCACCTCGATTAGGAGAATCTTATATTTATCAAGGCCCCTATTATTAGTTGACACTGTAAGAATCTTGTTGGATATTTTGTCCTTTCTATTTCAATTTTTTATTTTTTTATTTTTCTTTTCTTTGAATGCAGTTCATTTCAATTTAGGCTAGTGGCGACCTCTCAATTGTTTGTGAGAGATCCTTATATTTTAAAGAGGGTGATAATCAAGCAAGAATGGCGTGGAGGCAGATCATACAGCACGTGAGGGAGACAATTAACCGACCCTGTTCAACTCCTGGGTCCTCTAGATTCTTCTCCAAATCTACTGCATATGTTGGTACAGTTTTTCTAAATTATTAGCGTTGTTAAGTTTTTTGGATTCTGATTATTTCAGTTTCACATTCTGGTTATTGGGAAAGCAAGAGAATACATATTTTTATGCGTTTTCTGTATATAGTTTTCTGGAAAACAAGATGTTCTAGCATGCTTGGCAGTGAGTAGGTATGTGGGAATATCTGAGTTTGTGTTTGAATAAGGATTTGCATTTTGTTTGGTTTATGAGAATACAGCAATCATAATGAAGAACTTGGAAATTTTTTTTCGGATGTTTATAGCCCTTTAAGATAAAAATGTTGGATTAATTTTGTTCTTTAGCACTTTTTTTGTTAAGTTTTTATCTTATTTAAGGTTCTCTGACATATGAAAAATATTGCAACTAAGGCATAATTTAGTTTTCGAACCAATTCAAGCAGAAGATGATGCTTCGTTTTAGTTGATTGTTAATGGCAAACTTTTTCTTGTGTGTTTTATCTTACTTGGCTGCTAAGCCAATAGAGATGGCTGGATAAAATGAAATTGAATCCATATCTCACTCGTCACATTATTTCATGATTTGCTTTTCAGTTTCCATAATGATACATCCTATTTGGTAGCTTGCATTTAGTATCTAGGAGAAGATTCAAGGTGTAATATCTGTCTCCAGGAAAAGTGGCTTTTTAATATGGATATATAGAGAATGGGTTTGACGGAGTGATTGTTCTCGTTATTGCAGTCAAGGTTGGGATTCCGGAGTTTCTGAGTGGAATAGGGAAAGGGGTTGAAACCCATGTGACTAAGCTTGAATCTGAGATAGGTGACTTTCAGAAATTGCTCGTTACTCGCACACTTAGGCTCAAGAAACTTGGCATCCCTTGCAAACACGTAATTATTTCCAACTCTCTCAAGCATACTTCCATTACATATGCGAACATGTATATGTGATTTATTTATATGATATAACTCAAGTATCCGTTTTACTTCTGGATTTTTTTTTTATTAGTGGCCAAGTCACTACGGAAACTGGGGATTGAACTGCTGTGATTCTGGATTAGTAAACACTTTAGAACCCCAAGTTTGTTCTGGACTCAGACTGTTTCATAACCAGTTATGACTTTTGTTTTGATTTTGCAGAGGAAATTAATACTGAAACACACCCACAAATATAGGTTAGGACTTTGGAGGCCGAGAGCTGATTCCGTTAAAGCCTGAGTAGTTTCCGACTTGGTGTGATCTTCTGAGAAATATCACTCCCAACTTTTGTGTAATGCAAATGATGCTTCCTAGTAGTTGTACCTGAAACAGGTGAGACTTATAGAGTTTTGGTCTTCAATCTTAGAGTCTCTTATCATGCTACGAAAATCAATGGCTAAGATTTGATCCTGATTTCTGATTTTTTCATATCATTAGATGGTTACTATGTGATTAATTTAGTGGAGCCTGAAAACTTTGGTTGAAAATTTCATTCACTGATCTTCTATTTGCGTTGAATATATATATATATATATATATATAACTCGTACTATAAGGAATCCTCCATTTGCCCTTGTCACAGCTTCATCTAATCAGTGCAATACAAATTCTTTTTACGTGTGCATTTCAGTTGGCTATGTTTGAAACAAATTTATGGATTTTAGTGGAATTTAAAATATATTGTTTTCAATCTTTTAATTGAATTTATATTATCTCTTACTCAAAGCAGGAACCTATATATATATATATATGTAAATTTGACATTTTTTTTTGAATTTATACCCAATATTTTTAAGAATAAACGTGAATTCTTATTAAAATGTACTATATAGATATAACTTAAATTGAAGAAATAGAAGTATATCTAATTCTATGTTTAGAATAAATTTAAGGGTTGCTGTAAAGTAATTAAGAAATTTACGAGTGATGAAAACTTTAGTAGAAGATAAAAAATCATTTCATAGAGAAGTTCAAGTGAAATTAGATCGATATATTCAGGATTCGAATTATAATTTAATTAAAATTAAAATTTTATTAACTTAATTTTTTATTATTTTAAATGGGATTTTTGCTCTGTTTTATTATTGAAGCATCACAATTTTTTTTAATTTTTTTTTTAAAATTCTACATATATATATACATATATGTATTTCTTGAACTAAGTTTAAACATGGGATTCAGTGTAGAGTGAATGGGTGTCAGTTCAGTCATGCCCATTTTTATATTCATGACATTATGGTGGCCCAATACGCATCGTTTTTGCTTTTTAAAAATTAAAATATGTATATATATATATATATAAGTATATGTATGTATATATAGATATATACACACACACCTCTAACTGATTAATTCATTCGAGCAAAAATGAACCTCTGGTGAAGCTTATTTAATAATTATTAAAATAACTTATTTAGTCAATAATTCTTAATTTATATCATAATTTTATTTATTTTTATAAAGAATATGTACTCAAATCTATAATTGCATATATATAATTATTTATGATATTTTAATTTATATTAAAAAAAATAGTACCAGCATACTCGTCCAGCGTGGATATTACGTTGGAAAAAATCTACTGACCATAATTTTATTACCACGTATGTACACGTGTATATATATATATATATTTATTCCTTTTATGTGTATTGAGCGGTAGAGAAAAAGAAAAGCAGTAGAGAGAGAAAGAGAGATGAGTTTGAGTGAGAAAGAGGAGAATCTGGTGAAGGAATCATGGGAGATACTCAAGCAAAACATTCCTGAATACAGCCTTCACTTCTTCACCCAGTCTATATATATATATATATATATCTAGATATATAGACATATATATATATGTATACACACACACATAGAGTTTGGTCTAATTATACCCAGTTCAGTTCAATATATTATATATCTTAGAGTTCAATGTTTGTATGTATACATATATATATATATATAGATACAAACATTTCTCAAAAAGATATATGAACAAAAACAGATCAGGAATCTGTTGATTCCCCAAATTAATTGAGATTTTGGGCTATATATATATATGTATATATGTGTGTTCATATATATTTACATGTGAACCAGATAATGTGATTCATCATGTTGGGAAACGTGAGGCTCCCTCAGCCTGCAAGAACAATATCTTTGGAAAAGGATATCTGGATTCTGATTGTCTTCTTATTATTTCACTATTTGTCCAACCAAATTTTTCTCTCTGCTCAAGGGTTGATATACATATATACATATATATATATAGAGAGAGAGAGAGAGGAGAGAGATGAGAATTATGGGTTTTTTTTTTTGCATAATTATATCATGTATCATGCATGTATATCTATAGTAAAAAGTAAAATATAACAAAATAAATGCACTATTTATAAATTAATTTTATTGTATTGGGTTATTAGAAAATTAGGTAAAAAAAATTTTACCCCATGAATATAATAATTATAATTAAGGTTAAAATTTCAAAGACTTTAGTGTAATTTAACCTTAATTTTAATCATAATTAATTAATGGTATTAATTTTAATCATAATTAATTAATGCTCTGTGCATCTCAAGAATAGAGTCATTGATGCAACACTTTGAGGTAATTATTATTTTAATTAATTTTTTTTTTCATATAATTATGCAATAATTAAAATTTTTAAATTATTAATTAAATTAATCTCTTGAAATGAAATAATTAATTGTTGGTAGTGAAGGAGGCACTTTTGAGGAGAATAAAAAAGAGGGTCGAAGAGAAATGGGGAGTGTAACGGCTCTGGAAATTTAAAATGGAATGTATATTAAAAATATTAAATGCGGAAGCGAAGTCAAAATTCGATTAACATCCCTTACACTAAAACCAAAAACGTGCTCAAAATATAAAAGATCAAACTAATTAAAAGAGAAATTCGAAAGTAAACTATGAATATGATTTTGGAGTCTTTAGGCGTCCCCTTCGTCGTCTTCTTGCGGAACGGGCTCGGGAACAATGTCTTTCTGATCTGAAATGATTAAATAAGGAATGAGCTACACTAGCCCAGTAAGGATATCACGATATCTCACCGTCACGGAGATAAAGGTTGGTAGAAAACACAAAAAGACCAATGGAGCATAATTTACAATAAACTCATTTATCAGTAATAAAACATTTTACCATTCACTTACCTCGGTGAAATTCATAAAACAATATACGAAAGCAATAACATTATCATAATCATGAAATCATATAAACTGAGTAACATAATACTCGTCACGCCCTTGCAATTCAATCATTTCACAATTACTTTTCCTCATTCACCAGCCTACTAGTATCCATGGGGATCCATAGGGGTCCCGCTACCCGTTACCCTTAATACTTGTAATCAGATTCCAGGGCCGTCCCCATACCCCGTCCGGTATGGGCGTCAAAACTGTAAACCTCAATACCCCGTCCGGTATGAGGGTGAAACGGGTCGTCCCCATACCCCATCCGGTATGGACGCCAAAACACATAAGATCTCCATACCCCGTCCGGTATGAGAGACCACAATCCCGGTAGGGTCCCCTACGGACCCGGTCCGTCCACCATCTCCCAGGATATCTAGTCAGGCTGACCCCATTACACAATTATCAATTTATACAATCTTCCATTCTTCTTTCCCTCAATCAGCATCATCAATTCGTATTTAGATAAGCAAAACAGTAATTCATGCCAAACAGACAACATACAGTATCGGTATTTCAGTCATTCAACCAATAATCAATAAAACAGTAAAATATGCACACGAAACTATAAAATGAAAACATCAAACCTTATACTGCATTTAATACTGAAAATTAGATCAAACAATAACAGACCAACATTGTATCAGACTCGGGCTCTATTGGCAACCTCAATCAGTTATACATCTATAAAGTCTCAAAATACCGTTTAATTATTTATTAAGCTTTAATACCGTGATAGGAAATAGGGTGAGGGGTCTTTACTCGTTTCAGGGTCCGAACACGGCTTCACAGTGCGCCTACAAGCTGTCCCTAATTTTCCCTGAATTTTTCTCGGGGAACTGAAACGCACTACGGGTACCTGCACGTGTTCCAAAAAAATCCCAAATTAGGCCCAGGGCCCCTTTCGGCCCAAATCGCAACTCCGGCACGGCGGCTCCGCCGCTTGCGGCGGTGGTTTGTCTCGGGTTGGCCGTTTTCGGCCGAATTCGGCCACACTCGCATTGGTTCCTGTGATAAAACAACCCTACGGCCCTCGGGGGGCCGAAAATTTACGAAAAACCGAAGCTTACCAGCGGCACTGCTCTCGGGTGCGGCGGCTCTCCGGTGAAGTTCGTGTTTTGGTGATTCGGCTCCGATCAACCTGTAGAGAAAAGAATGGTGATCACGGTGATATAAAAATTACATTAAACGGAGGCCGGGAATGGCCTCATCGGAGGCAAAAACCGAGAAGGGGCGCGGCGGCGCCGCTGGCTTTCGGCCGTGTTTTCCGGTCGTTTGGCCGGGATTTTGGCTCCGATTTGGCCACTGGGGGGATCAGTGTGGAAAAACGAGTCGGGGGTATGAATTTTACCTCGATCGGCGGTCGGAAATCCCTCCGGTGCGGCGGCGGGTGGCGGCGGCCGGCTTCTGGTTCGTCTTCTCCGGCGAGCGGCAGGCGGCTAGGGTTTGGGGTCTGGTGTGGGGGTTCTATTTATTACTCTTTGTCCTTTTGATCTCAGTCGTCCATTTTGATTTAATATGGACCGTCCGTTTTTGATTAAATCTGGGCCGTCCGTGCGATTAAATCTGGGCCGTCCGATCGCACGCTTGATCTGGGCCGTCCGATCGCGCCTACGTGGATCGCCAACGTAGTCTTGCCACGTGGCAGGTCCCGGTTGGCCGGGACTGCTGACCGGGCCTGCTGACGTGGCCCCTTTTTTTTTTTCGGCCCCTATTTTCCAGGCGCTACAGGGAGTGCTTATGATGAATTGGCTTCAGCCATCAAGGCTGAAATGAATGAAAAAAAGAATAATTAGTACAATATAATTTTTTAAAATTTATATATATTTTTATTGGCTGAATTACAATAACATTTGTGAAAACTTTTATTATTATAATATATATTTTTTTAAAAAAATTATAATTCATATCTAACAAATCTTATATTCCTATTAATCACAATCTGTAACGACTCCGGAAATTTAAAAGGAAATGTATATAAAGAATGATGAGTGCGGAAACGAAATAAAATATTTTGGTTAATATCCCTTACACCATAATATAAACGTACTAACAATACCAAAAATAAGTCATCTAAAGGAAAATACTAGAAATGAAAAACTATAAAGGAAACTAATAAACATCTAGGCATCTACTCACCGTCTTCTTGTGGATCGGGCTCAGGAACCAAGTCCTCATGATCTGAAATTGTTAAGTAAGGAATGAGCTACACTACCCCAGTAAAGACATCACACTATATCACTGTCACAAAAGTAAAGATTGGTAGAAAACCAAAAATAACTAATGGAGTACAAATTTTAAACAAATTCATTTATCAATAATCAAACTATTTACTGTCCCCTTACCTCAGTGAGATTTATAAAAATAACCCATGGAAACAATAACATCATAGATATCATGAATTCATACATAATTTGTAACATAACATATGTCATACTTTTATATTTCAATCATTAAATAACAGTTGCCCCCTTTTCATCAGTCTACTAGTATCCATGGGGATCCATAGGGGTCCCCGCTACACGTGAATTAATACCCTTAACAAACTTAATTTCCAAGGCCGTCCTCATACCCCGTCTGATATGGGCGCCAAATAATAAATTTCAATACCTCGTTCGGTATGAGGGTGAAGCGGGTCGTCCCCATACCCCGTCCGGTATGAGCACCACAATATTTAAAGTCTTCATACTCTATCCGGTATGAGACAATATTTTCGGTAGAGTTCCCTATGGATCCGGTCCGTCCACCATCTCCCAGAATATCTAGTGAGCCTGTCATCTTATTCATTTATCAATTCACACCCATTTCTTATTTTTCCTTAGTCTCTATTACCCATTCAAACATGAATACTTAAATAAGTAGCGTGCATCCAATAAGGTAAGCATATCTTAGATTTACAAAATCAAGCAGTAGTGAAGTAAACAGTGATTTATGCATTCAAAACCATAGAATAAATAAACCAGATACCATAATGCATATAAACTGTAAAATAAATCAAACAGGAACTAACAGAGAAATATGTCCGATTCGGACTCCATTAGCAACTGTAATTAATTATGTATATTTACTCAATTTGTACAAAATACAGTTTTATCATTTATTCAGACTTTAATCTTGTGATATGAAATAGGGTGAGGGGTCCTTACCTGATTCGACATTGAAAATCGAATTTTCACTACGCCTACGGGCAGTCCCTAGATTCCCTGATATTTTTCTTCGGGAACTAAAACGCTTTTACGGTACCTACACATGTCCCAAATAACTCAAAAATCAGACCCAGGGCCTACTCGGCCAATTTCAGAATTCCGGCATGGTGATCCGCCTCGGGTTGGCTGTTTTCGGCCGAATTCAGCTAAACTTGCATTGGTTCCTGTGAGAAAACACCCATAGGACCCTCGGTGGGCCGAAAAAATACAGAAAACCGAAACTTACCGGCGATGGGGCTCTCCGGCTCGTATTGCAGTTTGGTGTTTTGCTCCGGTCAACTTGTAGAGGAGGGAACGATGGTCACAATGGTGGAAAAATTACATCGAATGAGAATCGGAAAGGGCCTCATCGGAGGTAAAAATTGAGACAACCTGCGGCGACGTCGCTGGATTTCGGCGGCGTTTTTCGGCTAATTGGCTGGTGTTTTTGCTTCGATTTGACCATATATGGGTTTAGAATCAAATTCTGAGCCAATGGGAGAACTTTTACCTCGTTTGGAGGTGGAAAATTGCTCCGGTGCGGCGGTCGGCTCTCCGGCGGCTAGGCTGTCTTCTCCGGCGAGGGGCTCTGGCGGTTAGGGTTAGGGTTTGGGTGCAGATGAGATTATTTATAACCATCCGCTTTCAATCTAAGCCGTCTATCGCAATTCAATCTGGACCGTCCGATCGCGATTAATTAGGAAATGGATATGAGCCGTTCATCGTGATGCAATTTGAGCCGTCCATGCGCGATTTAATCTGGGCCGTCCGTGCGCATGCAACGCGGATCGCCCATGTGACTCCCTTCTGCGTGGCCTCCCGCATCAGTGTCTCTGCCACGCGGCACGTCCTGGTTGACCGGGGCTGCTGACCGGACAGCTGACGTGGCGCAATTTTTTTAAATTACATTTTGACTCCCGATTTTTAATTTTTCTTTCAAAAATACATCCAGAACCCAAATTTTCACACATTTTTTCTCAAAATTATTTTCAATTAAATTCCTAAATAATTTTTTACCCATTTTTTTTTATTATTATTATTTAAATAAATTAAATTAAATTAAAACAAAATAAAAATTAGTGAAATTAAATAAATATATATATATAGGAAAGGCTTCTTGGGTGTTACAAATTCTCCCCCACCCATCGGCCTTTTCTACATGATATTCCTCAAGTCCATTGAATTGTATGTACTCTGGGAGTCAAGCCCCAACTCACCTTGTCTAAGCTTTGGGGAATTGTACTTATAAACACAGACCCACATACCATAAGTATGTATATACGTATATGCTATATGTATGTACGTATGGGTATACCATATATATATATATACATATTATATTTTTCAAAATAAATACTATATTGAAGGGTTGATTGGCACCCGTTAATTACGTAAAAAGTTTTGAGAGTCTTCTTCCTCAAAAAAGAAAAAAAGAAAAGGAGTAGGTGAAAGATTGAAGTTAATTAACTTTATGTTCCCAAAGATTTCATACCAAATTTCAATATGAAGCCAAATAAATAAATTATAAAAATTCAATAATTTAATATTTTTAAAGTAAAATTTGTAATTCATCGAGTTTATATAATTAGAAAATATTTTTTTTAATTATTTCAAATTACTTCAAAATAATTTAATTTTGGTACCTAAAAATTAGTTATCCTAAAAAAAAACCTTATAATAAAATTATTTTAAGTATTCCAATTTGATTTGTCACATGACAAATTAAATAGGAAAATTTGTTATTAATTTATTAACTAATTAAAATTATTTTTTAAAAAACATTTAAACATGGTTTAACCATTTAATTTTTTTATTAAAAAATATTAAAGAAAAATGTTTAAAAAATATATATATATCAAATTTAGAATATTAATTTAATAATTTATTTATTTATTCAATTCAATGATTATGGATTTCAATATACATGACCCTTTGAAAAGCACTAAAAGCATTCATTGAATATAGTTTTCCAAAGTTTTCGTTACCAAATTTTATGTTTTTAAAATATAACTATGTTTTCATATATTATATGTAATTATTTTGATGAATTTTTTTAATTAAATTACTGATCAAAAAATAAAATAAAACGACAATGAAAATAACAATATGATATAAAATTAATTTATAATATTATAGAATATAGTTTTATTTACAATAATTTTGACTATATTAGTATAATTAATAACAATTCTTATTAAATTGAGCCATAAAAGATAATCGTACCTTAAAAAGGATTATGAAAGTACATAAATGGCAAGTATACATAATGGCAAAGACTATTCAACCTTAATATATATATATATATATTTATATTATAAGTAATGATTTAATATTTGTTTAAATTGTCTTAATTTTTAAAAAATAAAAATAAAAAGGAAAAAGAGACAAATAGTCAAATATGAAATAGTTGAGGGGTGTGTAAAATATAAATACAGCAAAGAGTAAGGGTCGTTTTGCAAAACAAGCCAAAGAATAATTACCAAAAACATAAATAAAAGCTTTATAACGACAAAAATAACAGCTAACGCTCGTACACTATTTGCTCCCCCCTCGCTCTCTCTTTCTCTCTCTAACCAGTCGCTGTTAAGTCGTCGTCTTCTCCATTAAGTAAAATTCTGTATTTCTCTTTCTCTCTCTCTCTCTAACAGAATAGGAAACTGATGTGGCAGCGATTTCTCTGAAACTCAGAAGAAACCGAAGGAAAAATCTAAGACAGAAAAGCAAAAAAAGATAAACAATCAGCATGTTCAAGTTGCACAAGAACAAGTCGCAGAAATCTGGAGAGAAACTTACCTTCAACTTCTCTAACTTTCATGCTCTTCAGGTTAATTCAATTTTTTTAAAATTTTTTGTTTCGTGATTTTTTTTTCTCAGTTTACTCTTCGTTATTATTATTATTTTTCAATAAAAGAGTTAAATCTCTGCTGATTCATTCAGCAACTTGTCTTTTCTTTTTCTTTTTCCCCTTCTGTTCTAATGAATTTATTTATTGTCATTAGCGGATTAATAATGTGCCAATTTTTTTGCGGTTTGATTTCAAATTTAGCAAATAGAGAACCGATTTGTACTTTTGTTGGCAGCATTATTTATTAGTCTGCTTTGTTTGTTTTTCTTTATTACGTTGTTTTCAAATTAGATTTTGCGCGTGTTAAATGTAACTAACGACATTGGCGAAGTAATCTATGCTTGCTTGCTAAAAAGGAAAATTAGTTTGAAACATATATTATTTTTCTTTTTTCCGTTTAAATGATATAATCTAAATGGAATATGAGCATGTTTAGTTAATTTTTTTTGAAGCGAATAAGGAGAGGTGATATAGGTAAATTTTTTGCAATCTTTGTTTTGATTTTATGTTGTGGTTTATACCTGTATTTGTTGTAAGATATTGTGGCCTAGCTGGTTAGAATTACCCGTGACAATTTACAGGATTCTAACAGCATGCAAATTGTTAAATTTTGGCTTTGAACCATTAATTTTCTATTTATTGTTTTGTTATTTGTTCTTTTTTCACAATTTTGTGGAGTTCGATTTGCCACTTGCAGGTGCCAAAAGGATGGGACAAGCTTTCCGTATCTATTGTCTCAGTCGAAACAGGGAAAACTGTTGCAAAATCAGGGAAAGCATCAGTGCGTAATGGCAATTGTAGGTGGACAGAGACTTTATCTGAGTCCATTTGGATTCCGGGAGATGATACTACAGGAGTGACTGAAGAATATCTCTTTAAGTTCCTTGTTTTTATGGTAGGCTGTGTGTCCTGTTTAGTGAAGCTTTATTTGTTGTATACCAAGAAAGGATAGAAAAAAATCTGTATTTTTCAGGTTTTTTTTCAAAATATTATTGCAGGGATCATCCAGGTCTGGTATCCTTGGAGAGGCTACTGTTAATTTGGCCAGCTATATGAGTTCAAAAACTTCAGTTCCTCTGTCTTTACCATTGGAAAAGTGCAACAATGGGACTATCTTACAAGTGAGTATCCTTCACTTACTTCCAGCTATGGCGGTAATAATTGCAGCTTCATCCTACACCTTCATTTGCTTTTCCCTCCTTTTAATTATTGTAGCTAAAATGTTTATAATATGTTTTTACACAAGAAGATTGACGCTTTCTGGACATGCATTTGTCTATTATTCAATTTCACAATGCATTATGTTCTGTTAGATACCCCTTTATTTCAGTCTCATGAATCTTTTCCTTGCATTCTATCCATTGTTTTTTATTTGTTTTCCTTAATGTGAATAGGATTTTTTGCAAATAATCATCAGAAAATTTAAAAAGTTAGTAACACTTGTTGGTAGCTCTCATCATGGAACTTCTTTTTGCAGCAAAAATTCATCGAAACTATTTTTTTGTGAGATAGAGAGAGGGAAATCTGTTAACAAGCTAGGAAGCAGGTGCCACCAAATAGAAGATGTAGAACTAAATTTTATGTCTATTAATAACCAAAGAGAATAGTTTTTATAGAGGTTTGGAATTTTAGTGGTTACACAGAAGGATATAGAAGAAAGTCTTTAGTTGGGAATGCTAGTCGGTGGAAATCCTTTTCTCTTTTGAGCTATCCTCTTTGGGGATTTCTTTTCGAAGTGGGATGGATGATCAGTCTATATATCAGTTTTTTTGGACTACATTATAGGCCTGACCATAAAAACTTTTTGGGGCTTACCATGATGCATTGCTTACAATATGGTTTTGGATTTTCAGTCAGAAAGTTGTAGATTCTGAAAAATTTGGCTGCAAAAAATAGCTGTAAGGAGGAAATATGGACTTTTTCCTTTGTTAGTAACTGTTATTATATCTGCCTGTAGAATGATTGTAGGAAAGACTGTGAGCTACAGTCTGTACCTAAGATGGTGTATATGCATGTTCTTCTTTACCTCACATGAAAGTTAAGTAATCATGTGAAACCAAAATTGAGTGGCAACACAAACTTTAACCACTCAGAGAAATTGTAAACTTTCAGAATAATTTTACTCCTTGAAGCTTTGATTTCATTATAAAATGTATATTTATACGAGGCTACAAGGGATAGTTTACCTTGAGGTGAAACGCATTTAAAGATAAGAAGATAATAAGTCTCATGTAACAAATCTAAAAATAGTTGCAACTGAGGAGTCAGTTGTAAGGGTTGGTTTTTGGAGTTTGTCTAGACGCATTTCTTGCAAATAGAAGGCAATTCGTAACTCAACAAATAATGGCAGAAAATCTTGAGAAGTTAGAATTATAACCATGTTTTTCGTAATCAATGGATAAGTCTTCAAGGATTTGAAGCACAAGATCCTCTTCAGATAATTCATGATCTTTGGAGATAAGGAAATCATATAAGGTTTTAAGTTTTGAGGTAAGCATCTACAAAGAGGTCATTTTTCTTAGTGTTGTAGAACTCAAATTTTAGATGGAGTAGTTAGGTATGTGCTTGATTGTGAAAAACTTTTCAACCTCTTGCCGTGCATGACTGGTGGTCAGTGTTTTATTTGATTTGAGTTAACAAGGATATCAGAAGAAATGGTGGCTTGAATCCAACACCGGACTAAGGAATTCACTTGTTCCAAAGTAGGGAATCCAGGTTAGGTTCTTCCTTGCTTCATCTGTATTGGTTGATGGAGAACAAACAATTTTGCCAATTACACCATAACGTTGAAAGATGGGAATGAATATAGATTTCCACATGAGGAAGTTGGTGAAGTTCAAAGTTTCACTAACATAATTTTTCATGTTGGAGACTCCAAAAGAAGGATAAGAACTTTTGGAAGAGTAGAGAGCAAAGGAGAAGAGGCCACGTTAGTTTCGGTGGTGGAGCTCATTTTAAGAGGAAGCTATAATACCTTGTAAACTTTAAGAATAAATTCACTCTGTAGAGATTTGATTTCATTTTTAATGTATATACAAGGTTATAAAGGAGAGTTTACCTTGAGGTGAAATTCATTTAAAATATAACAAGATAATAAAAATGATATAACAAATCGAAGAGTAGTTACATATACATATAATATTTCTATCAGAAATTTATTTTCGAGCATCTGTTGCTGACATAATTTAAAGATACCTATTTTAAGGCAGGCTGTAGTTCTATGAATGATCTAAAATTTTCTCTACGACTGCTGTGCAGGTTAAAGTTCAGTGCTTAACACCAAGGAAAAAAGTCAGGTTTGAATTTCACTGCAAAGTTATAATCTTTTGACACAGAACTTTTATTTTAAAAAATAATTGTGACAGTTGCTCCATCTTATAAAGGGATTATCAATGGAAAGACACAAATTCACAATTGGAGGACGTTGAAAATGATGATATTGAAAACAATTCAGATGTCTCTGATGGTACATTCACCAGAAGTGGTGGATCTTCATCTAGCAATCATTTAGATGGTACAATATATCCTGGAGAACTATCTAGTAGGGTATGAAAATCTTGCTGTCAGAATGGCTTATTTGGAGAAAGTATTTAGTAGATTCCTCTGTTTTTAGCATTTCTTTTTATTATTGCTACTGGTACTTATAATCAACTTTCAAGCGGCAAATAAATTTAGTTTGATTTTAGAGCATTTACATTTCAACCTGAAGCGTAGGTTGATAAAACAAAAGAGTAATGATGCTGTTGTGCTATTCGTCAATCCAGTGGACAGATACACACACATAGACATGCATATACATACATGAATACATGCTCGCACGCACTCAGATGTGCACGCACATGCTTCTGTGTGCACATATACACCTAGACGCAGTTAAAAACATTATTTATATATACACACACACAAACACACAAGATTCTAACATGTGATGAGATTCCATTTTATAAACATAATAACTCACCCTACATTATATTTCATTTATTTATTTTTAGAAAACTTTATATGTTGAATACATAAATGGAAGAATACTCGAATCTTTATGGTATCAAGTAGTATTCGTTTGCATGTGATAGCCACCTAATATTTTTTTAGATGAAAAATGACATCAACACTACAGTAACAGTGCTTTCAAAAGCAAATTGAAGTTCTATACTTCTCTATAATATTGTCCCACTCCCTTAATACTAGGAGCTTATAAAACTACGTGTTTATGAATTTCATTTTTCTTATCTTACTTTTTACTTGTCTCAGAAAGAAGTCATGGACCCAAGTCGCTTCATTTTATTTAAATTGTGGATATACTCAAGTTTACATAGAGTTACAGATTTCTTAATTATCCTCACATATTCTTTGAAAATTTTAATTTCAAGGATTTTGAATTGCTGCAATGCTGGTGATGACAACTTTTCTTATTGCTACAGGATCCTAGTTTCTCAGCATCAGGTTCACGCCATAGCTTGGACTCCATGGATGGCTCCTTTGGCAAGGACAATTATTCTCCTCAAGGCAGTTTTCTGATTGGTCGACAAGATTCAACTGGGTCTCAAACTGGTTCCTCTTATGGCTCATATTCGTTCCATGATTCTGCCAGAGCAAATTACTCATCCTTGAACTCCAAGGTAGCAAGCACAGTAAGCCGTACTCAGAATCATAGAGATGACAGTAATCGAGCTTCACGCACTGTTCCTGCATCACCATTACGAAATTCTGGTTCATTTAAGGACCTGGAAACTGCAGAAGCTACAATTGAGGAGCTTCGAGCAGAGGCCAAGATGTGGGAGCAAAATGCTCGAAAATTAGTGATTGATATGGAGAAACTACAGAAGGACTTATATGACCAATCAAAATGCCAGGAAAGTCTTGAAATGGAGCTTTCAGCATCACGGACACAATGCAATGGCTTGAAACAGGAAATGGAAAATCTGAAGATCTTATATGAGGAATCACTGGCAAAAGAAACTGTAACTGAGAGTATGAAGTTTCAGGCCAAAGATATAGACAGCATTAGAAAGGAGTTTGAAGAAGAGATGAAGTTCCAAAAAGAAGAAAATGCTAATTTGGCTTTACAGTTAAAGAAAACACAAGAATCCAACATCGAGCTTGTCTCTATTCTTCAAGAACTGGAAGAAACCATTCAAAAACAGAAGATGGAGATTGATAGTCTCTCAAAACTTAATTCAGAATTTCAAGTAGGAGCATCTGGCCTTGAATGTGATGATGCAAGGCAAAAAAATTCAAGCAAGCAAGACTTAACGAAGGTAAGAAAGTCCTCTTGTGATTCAGATCCAGAAGATAGTATGTTTGAAAACTCAACAAAAGATTTGCATATGGAGCTTGAACTAGAGAAAAACAGTGAATTAAATTTGCAGCATCAGCAGCTACAGGAATTGCAAAAGAATTTGGAGGGCACCATATGGTATCTGGAGAGAACTCTGGATGATAAAAACAAAGAGACAGAGGTTCTTCTCAAAAAAAATAAAGAGTTAGAGCAAGGTCTTACATCTCAAGTTTTAGTAAAGTGTGAGACCCAATGGAGGGATCAGTTAGCTGAAAAGGAGGAGAAAATTGCCATTTTGGAAGCAAAGTTGTTCACAGCTCATGATTCTCAAAGTTTAATGGAAAAGGGTTTTGAAAATGAGGGTTATCATAATCTAATTACAGAAAATGAATCTCTGAAGGAAAAGGTGCAGGAACTTGAAAGAGATTGTAATGAGCTTACAGATGAAAATCTAGAACTTCTATTTAAGCTCAAGGAATCAAAAAAGGATGTTCTGACAGGTAGTGTCTGTCATAAGTCTTCATCACAAGAAGATCTTGACAATGTTTGCAAATCAGGATTTGAATTAAGCAAACTAAAATCTCAGTTAGATGAAACTGAAAGACAGCAGACTAAGAAGATCACTGTTAAAGGTTTTTCTGCCGACTATTTACAGGTACAAGATGTAGACCTTAAAAATAAATGCGCTGACCTTGAGATCCAGCTAGGGGCTTTGAAAGATAAAGCTAGTTATCTTGATTGTGAACTCTGTAAGTGGCGTGCAAGAGCAGAAGAACAAGAAAATCAGATTTGTGAACTGCAACAAAAGTTAGAGTGTTACCAGGCAAAGGAGACTGAGTTGAAGGTCCTTCCTTCAGATGTCTCTCCTGATTCTGTTGAAAATTCTAAATTGCTTTCCGAGTTACATGAGCAGATTCAACTTACTTTATCTAATGCAAAAAAGTGGTGCTTTGCCCTTAGCTCGCCAACAAAATCTGAATGTTCTTTTAGATCTGATGATTCAGAGATTTCAATTACAACAGATGCACTCACTCAAAAAGAGCAAATAGAAATTATCTTAAAAAATTTTAGCCAGCTGAAAGAATTGTTGAAAGAGAAAACTTGTGGAATTAATAATGGGAAGGAAGTTCAGACAACAGTTGTCAATTCTGTTGAAATCCTGAATGAATTGGAGGTTCATACTTCTGATCAGGGACAGGAGAATCTTAACGAAATACCTGACGATGAGGAGACAAATCCAGATAAGGAATTGACAGGAAAGATTTCTGAAATAAACAAGCTTAAATCTGACAATGTACTGAAGGAAGAAGAGGTTGAGGCTTTAAGGCGTTGCCAACAAGAATATGAATCTCAGATTTCTAATCTTCAGAAGGAGAAAAGCCAGCTGGAGGAACATGTGGAAAATATACTTAGCGAGGCTGTCATCACTTCCAAAATCTTGGATGATTTAAAGAATGAAATAGCAGTGCTTACCAGCAATATGGATTCCCAGGTTTCAGCAAACAAAATTCTTGAGAGAAAATATTCAGAGCTTGAAAGCGGAAAAAATGAACTGGAAGTTCAGTTGTCTGAGATAGAAGAAGAAAATGTGCAATTATCTGAACGGATATGTGGTTTGGAGGCGCAATTAAGGTATCTGACAGATGCAAGGGAATCGAATCGTTTGGAGCTACAGAATTCAGAATTGCATGCTATGAATCTTAAGGATGAGCTTAGGAAGCTGGAAACTCAAATGGAGGCCCAGAAGGTTGATATGAAGAAGAAGTTGCAGGACATGCAGAACCTGTGGTTAGAAGCTTCGAAAGAATGTGAATATTTAAAAATAGCAAATCCAAAGCTACAATCTACAGCTGAAAGTCTAATTGATGAATGTAGTTTGCTTCAGAAATCAAATAGGGAGCTAATGATGCAGAAAATTGAGCTACATGAGCGTTGTATGGTCTTGGAAGCTGAACTTAAGGAATCAGAAAAAATTTATTGTCATATTTTGAAGGAAGTTGAAATCCTTGAAGAAAAATATGCCTCCCTGCTGGAAGAAATTGATTCAAAAGAGAAAGCCATTAATTTAGAACTAGATGCACTTGTTCATGAAAATAAAAATCATAAAGAGAAACTTGTTTCAGAAGAAAGCCTGGTGAATCAGATGTATTTGGAAAAAACATTTGAAGTTGAGAACCTTCAAAGAGAGGTTGCACACCTCACTGAACAGATATCTGCAACTCACGATGAGGAGAGATCAACTTCAGCAACTTTACTTGAAGTGTCATCTTTACGGGCAAGTAAAACTGTTCTTGAAGCATCTATTCAAGAAGTCCAAGGAAGGCTTAAGCTATCTGAGAGCAACTTCGCTGCTCACCAAATGGAATCTGAAACAAAGATACAAGAGTTAACTGGTGAGCTTGTGGCTTCGAAACACAACCAAGAAGTTCTGATGGCTGACCATGAAAAGCTTTTGAATTTGCTTGAGGATGTCAAATCCAATGAAGAGAAACTTAAAACAACTGTTCGAGGGCTTGATTTAAAAGCAAAAGCTTCTGAATATGAGCGGCTACAGCTAGTAGAAGAAATTTCAAGCTTGAATGTTCAATTGCAGAAGACAGCACTGCTGCAGGATGAAATTTTGTCTCTTAAGAGAATGCTAAATGAGGTCAAGCTTGAGAACGAAAGGCTCAAAGCTTCACTTCAGATATTATCCAGAGATCATGAAGAAATTCAGGCTGAAAGAACCTTGTTTGTCCAGAAGATTTCTGTTAATCAGAATGCAATTTCCGAACTAGAAAACTGCAAAAATAGAAAAGTTGCCCTTGAGGAAAAGCTTTTGCGGCTGGAGGGTGATTTAGCTGCAAGAGAAGCACAAGGTTCTCAAGAAGCAGCTCTGAAAAATGAGCTTGCTCGGATTAGGAGAGAAAATAGCCGGTTCCAGAGAAAGATGAAATGTCTTCAGGAGGAGAAAGAAGAGTGCATGAGAAGGGTTCAAGCTCTTGAAGAGGAGCTGAAGCTGAAGAAAACAGTAGATCAGGATCTCTCCAAGTCGTGCAATTCAGTTCTTTCTCCTTATCCTGAGTGCGATTGTGCAAGGACTTCAACCAATGGCGACTGCAATCTCTCAATGGTGGTCAGTATCTTCAATTTTTCGTACCTCATAATTGCTTGGGACATTTAATGCAAACATTGGGTTGGAGCTTAGGCTTGACAATTGGTAGAAGGACAAGAAGATAATATTCTGCAATTTGGATGGAAGCGTTTGGACAACCTGACCAATTACATTAACATATAAACAAAACTCAATGACATATTAATTTGCCCTTATTTTTCTTGCATATTCTCTGATCACTCAGATGATTGGTACATATCATATCATTCCCTGTAGTATTCCTTCTTGACCATGATCAACACCATTTCCTTGTTTCAGGATGATAATGAGCAAAGCCTTGGCGCCAGAAATTCTCAGAGTACAGAGATTGATCCTTTGTTAAAGATTCAGTCTCTGGAGAACGAATTAGCAGAGGCTTTGGAGGCAAATGACATGTACAAGTCCCAGCTTAAGAGGTGGGTACGGACGTTATGCTTTAGGCTTTTCAACATGATATAATTTATCTTCATAAACTTGAACTCTGCAAGGGAAACATAGTTCTCATGACATTTGTTCCGTGAAGGGTTTTATGTGTTTTTCTATTATTTCATTGCCAACTTATTTTGGCATCAATTGCAATTCTTATAAAAGTATAATCTAGTGAATTTATGCACCAAGACTTACAATAGTTCCATTTAATATCACATGACTTTGTCAAAAATGGCCTAAAATGCTTTTACAGTCTTTGGTTATTAGTAAATAGGGCCTGATAGGAATTATTTGGCAAAATAATAAAAATTATAAGGCTAGATAGCAAAGTTTACCCCGACACGAATTTTTTGATGGAAATGGGCGAAGCGCCCTTATCGGGTCAGGATTATATCCCTGCTAGATAAAGGTAACAGAATTTGGTAGGTGGTTTGTCAGGTGTCAACAAATGGTTTGACCAAGAGAATAAATAGATCTAGTGGATTAGTTGTCACCGGTGAGTTCCTTCATCCACTCACTAGTAAGCAAACATAATAAGGTGCAAATTATTTTCTGTGTAATCCATTTTTATCTATAATGTCTGGTTATGGCTGAAAAATTGTTTGGCGAAGTACGCCTGTGCACTATCCTGAGTTGTTGAAATTCAATAGTCTTTAACCAACAGAGAATAATGACTAGCCAGCCTTGTGCTCCTCCCAAATCTCACCTACTTGAAGACAAAGAGTGAAAGATGTTATACGAGTTTTAGTTGATTGGAAAATTTTAATGTTTGTGAAGAAAATTGAACCATATTTTCCTGATATGAAATCGTTAAAAATCAATCACTAGTGATTTGAATTCAACATTTTTCTAGGAACAATGATTTGTGCCTGAAAGCTATTTAGCTTGTATTATTTGAACCTAGAGTACTACTCATCTTTTTACATGTAATATGGTATACACGTGTTTACATGGCTTATGAGTGTTCTAACTGCTGCTTATCTTCAGCATGTTGTCCCAGGTACCAAGTTCTCATTTAGAAATTCCCATGACATCAACCATTGAAGACGGAATGGCAAACAAAGAGGGATATGAGCACAAGGTTTCATATCTGGAAGCGGAGTTGAGAGATTTACGCGAGCGTTACCTTCAAATGAGCATCAAATATGCTGAGGTAGAAGATCAAAAAGAACAACTCGTGTTAAAGCTTAAAGCCGGAAAGAACAGGAGGAGCTGGTTTTCATGAGCCTAAAATGGTTTTCTGCCTCATGGTGATCCAATTCTTTTTCTCCTTCAGGAGTTCAACTAATTAACCTTTTTCAAATTCTTTTATTTTCTTACCCATTTTTTGGAGGTCTACATTTTTCTTAAATTATAAAGTATATATATTTGATTAATATGACTGCTTCCCGTCCGAGGTTGGCAGCAGCGGCATAGTGTAATGCAAGAAGCAGTTGTAGCACCTTCTTGGCATAGAAATTTTTTCTGTAACTACTACTATTATATACGGAAAATTGTGGCCCATAATATTATTCATGGGGCTGCTTTATTTGATTTTGAAGATAAATATAGAATTTATTAATTTAAATTTAAATAAAATTTATTTTTGATTATATTTAAAACATATTTATTTTAAAAAATAAAAATTTATTTTTTAAAATATTTTATTTATATTTATTTTTAATAGATTATTTTAAAAAAATTTAAATTTAATATAAATTTATTTTAAAATATTAATTTTAAATGAAATGAAATTAATAAAAATTTATCTATTTATTTGTTTTTAATTGTAACGGGGTGGAGATTGAAGGAAAACTTGACATTGGAAGATTATATTAATGTCCCTTGATAATGAATTGTAGAATAGAGCTCTAGGTTTATGTCAGCAGAGGTAGCGGTCATGGAAATTGAAGTTGAAGAACTCTGTTTGGAACATTACTTTTGTTAAAAATTGGAAGTTCCAGTTTCATTTTATAGGAAGCTACTGGATAATATTTTTTAAGAACTACATGTGTGTGCGTGTGTATATATATATATATCTTTAATTCTTGATTTCTATGTTTTTATATCTTATACGTATTTAGTAGTTGAAAATAAAAACAATGTTTAAGTAAATATTTATGAAAATACGACATAAAATTTACCAAAATGTCCAATTTGTATTTTTATCTATGTTAGTAAACACATTATATACCCCCCTCCCCCCACCTTCGTATTTGTATATATTAATCAAATTTATTACTACCGTGTTTATTATCATTGAAAGTGTTATTATAATTCTTATTGTCTTCATTGTAAGTATATTTATTATTTATATTATATTTATTATTGTTATTATCATTATCATTGTTATCGCTACTATCATTATCACTATCATTACTACTATCGTCATTGTTATTTTTAGTAATATTTATTTTTAACTATTACCATCACTATCACCGTAATTATTATTATTATCGTTTGACATTATCATTGTTACTACTGTTATTATTGTTGTTGTCATTATCATTGTTACTATTATCGTCGTTGTTATATTTAGTATTACTTTTATTTATTGTTGTTGTCTTTTGTTTTAATTATTATTATTTATTTACCTCATTATCTCAAATACATGACAAGACAAAAACATTATTTATATATAACTTCCTGTTAACTTACCTCAACGTCAAATTTAATCTTTTGTCGTTTTTGTATCACTAAATAGATTTATGTTTATTTTCAACTCCCTTCAAACTTTTTTTTTTCCCTCTGAATAGCTTCTTTTTCTAAGAATGGTTACGAAACCATTATCCTTCCAATAAGAGAGAGAGAGAGAGAGAGAGAGAGAGAGAGAGAGAGAGAGAGAGGAGGTTTTTGCTGCTCCATGAAACCAGTTTGAGACACACAGCCAATCTTCCTTCTTGGATCTTGCAGACAAGCCGAGAAACCCTCAAGATGCAACCCACTAGATCCAAGAAACTTCCATCCCTTAAAACTTAGAATGAATACCTAAACGTGCCCTTATACTTGTTTCATTTTACACTAAAAGTTGAACTTGAATCACATATAACTTGGACCATCTGATTGTAAATCACAAACCTCATTTTTCAAAAATGTTTCAATATCAGTTTATATTGTTTTAAATGAAAATTTCAACTCTTTCCAAACTAAATTAGATATAAATTCCATTCGCCTATTTCAAACATAGCCCAAATCTTAATGATATGAAAAGAACAAAAAGAAGACTCTGAAACCCATGGAGAAATTGACATTTTTCTCAGTCAGGACGAATCTCTTCTTTGATGGAAGTACAAGCTTGAATTACATGCATGAAAGATACGAAACCCAAATCTTTTCCCCAAGAAAAGTCCCACCAAAGTCTCAACCAAAGTTGTTGGTGAAAATGACATTAACGAATCTTTCACTTAATACTACTGCTTTCACCGAAGGGACTTCGATCATCGAAAGGAGAAAAAAAAAAAAAAAAAACACCTATCTATAGTTCCCTTGCTCTTAAATGACATGCTGCTTTACTCAAGAGAGAAGGTTTAGCGTATACAGGCAGCAGCTGCATGTTGGCAGAGAAGAGATCGAGACAGAGAATGAAGAAAAAGAATCTGATGGTTAACATTTTATTTACCCATGAATGATGAATCAATGATACCATTTGTTATTCCAATTATACATCGCAGATATGTTCCACATATAATCAGAAAAACATCGGTAACATCTAAACACTCTACAAATAAGAGACCACCAAAATATTGGCTCTCTTCCCCCAAGACCTTACCACTCATTCTGTTAAAAAGTTTATTCTATCTTTCACCCTTTTTACAGTATCGAGTATGCTCTGATCACCTCAACAATTGGTGCTCGGCATAATGGGCACTTTCCCCCGCCACGAACCAACTCGTTTGCACATTTTGAACAAGTGCACATGTGCCCGCATCTGCAAGCAATTTCCAGTTTTAGCAAAATGATGTTGTGTAAGAAATTTCGCACCTCTTCACACATCCATTTGAGTTTTTTTGTGAATGAATAACTAAAGAAAAGGACACCGCCACAGGTGATGCACAAAAATATCAGCAGGCTTACCTGTACAAGAGAGAATCAATATGGCTGTCACAACAGACACAGCAAGTCCCTTTTCTTACGTGACCCCATCTCGACCCATCCTCCGAGGTCTCTGCACCCAGTACTAAAATATAAATCATTAATGAGACTCCCAACAGAGGGGACAGGAAGTAGATAATCAAGCCTATTAATCTAAAAGAAAAGGATGATATTCAGGAAAATCTAAAAGGTGTCTCCACAAGGTGATCCTTGACGAGAATAGAAAAGCAAGTATGATCACAGAAGAAAATGCGCACACCTTTTTCACCACCAGATCGATTCAAAGCTGCAGATACTTCTTGTCTTACAGAGCGCTGCAACTCCAATTGCATATCCATGCAGGCCTCAAGCATCCTCTGCATGTGGCTCATACCTTGCTGAAGCCGCGCCATATCTGCTCGCAGGTCATTAATAATCTCCCATTCCTGAACCAGATCAGCAGCCACGGAGAACTTAGGAACATAAAGATGATAACAAATATCTTACCCAGGTTTCATCACCAACTAAGCTGATACAATCCACAAAATCAATGAAAATGATATCTTTAGAACTAGCTTAGGCAAAGATTAAGCAGTTACCAAAGTATATTTATATTATGTAAACGTGAGCATGAAACAAGACACTCGGAATCATGATCTCTAAAAATTCAAAATTGTATGAAATGTCAGTCCTAACATGGCAGCTAAAATTCCTCTTTCAAGATATTTGGTGATTGATACTATGTTATATCCAAATAGCAGCAGGTTCCGGCGTGGTTTTACCTTAAAATGCTATGGAAAGTACCAACAAAAATATATTGAAAATCCTAAAAACTCAATTTCTCAAACAAAAAACACGATGGCCAACAAAAAACTCCATGAAAAACAGAAGATCAAGGTCATCAGTAGGTTCAGTTCCAATCTTGAAGTAATATGGCTTACTATTTCTGAACGGTGCACGCTATGACGAGACCAGCTTGTATGATGTAAATCCTGGTGCCATATAGGTTGTGGTGGAGGCACTGGAGCTGATGGCAGCACCAGTGATGGTCTGTTAATGCCATCGCGTTGGTCCTCATTCTGTTCATCCGTCTGCTGATCCTGACCCTGCTCTGGTGAGGCAGGAGTTGGTGTCGGTACATTTCTATGCAGATCCCAGTCAATTGGAGAACGACCTTGCCTTTCCACATACGATTGTATTAACTGGTCCAGACTTTCTCGGAAACCACTACGGAGAAGATTAGAAACGCTTCTCCTACAACATTTGAAAATATAATTAAATGTCAAAGCTAGATCCTATTTGCTTAGCACATAAAAGGAATGCTAAAACAATCAAACTACCTGCTCAAAAGCTCCCTGAGTTCCATACTGTATACGTTCTCATCATCAGGTGGATGAAATCGGTTGAATCTTCTAAAAGGAACTGCTCGACGAGCTCTGGGTGGATCAGCAGGCACTTCTGACCAATTCTCAACAGTTTCCCTAGAGCCATCCTCATGCCAAACCCGATCATCTTCCTGTAGGCGAGCTTCTTCATTTACACTTGCAGTAGCTTCTTGACGCCAATCAGTAACCGGATTTTCTTGCCAACTTGTACCCATCTCATCTGCATTACCTTCCCTCCACTCATTGAACTGAGTGTAAGCTGCCTGCTGCCAGTTTCCTCTCTCATCTCCCGTAATCTGTTCTTGCCAATTCCCTCCTTCATTAGAATTCCCCTGCCAACTTATACTCTCAACAGCAGAGTTGCCCTCTATACCACTTATTTGATCAGGCAACCGATGACCTGCACTTTCCTGATTCACTGGTTGCGAATGCTCATTGGTTTCATCTTCAACATTCTGTGAGGTATTTGCTTGAGCCACATCATTTCTAGACTCACTAGGATTATTGTTAGATGTGGTTTCAGAATTGCTGCTAGCTTGACTGCGTACGATAGTTTCTAATCTGTTGCGGAAACCTTCCCTGAATGGGAAAAGTAATTTATTATCATGAAACAACTACTGGCATGCATGCTGTCCAAACAAGCCAGAAGGAATTTTAAATAAAACGTCAAAGATGGAGCCTAAAAGCAATCTAAAAAACACATAAACAGATTCATTAACTCTACAAGATAAATGAAAACTAGAAATCTGGAGAATATGCCATGATTCAGAAGACAATGAAAGAGCGAGCAAGAGAGTGGAGGAATACAAATGTATCATTCAACAAGCTGGTGAAAAAATGTAAGAAATCAGCACGTCCTGCCCCTTCTTTCATTCTCAGAAGACATACTAACACATTGCTCCTTACATCGTTCTGTCTAATTAACCTATCGTGAGATAACGGAGATCTCTTGGTTCCTTTATCCTTGTCTGGGTAATACGGAATTAGATAAAATACTAGTAGGATGACAGGATCTTGTCTGTCAATGAAAATTGTGAAGTTTTAGTTCAATGGTATGCATTTAACCATTCAAAAACCATGAAACATCTCTTAAGCTTTATTTTAACCTGTACATAACCATACTTTTGCCCATGGGCTTGGTGCCCTTGTATCAAATATTGAGAATCATCACATATTATCTCGTATTAAATGTACGAGGCTGACATCCAGGTAATTTGGAAGTTGAGATAAAAACAGTTAGAAAGGCTGCCATAACCAGACTACTGAGCATATAACTGAATACATTTAGACAAAAAGAAAAAAGGACCTATTCTTTACTGGCAATAATCATATGGTATGCTTCCTTTCAGATTTTGCTATATGTCATACAACCTCTAGATGCAATATGTACCATAAACAACCATCCAGGCCAGATAAATAGTTATTTTCCCCCTTTTTTGTAAGTATAACAAAAATATGATTAAAGCTCCCTGTCATCTTACATGGGTTAAATCCATGGATAACAAACCTACCTCAAATAAATTGAGGAAACTCCTGAAAAAATTTTAGTTGTAAATCAAGGACCAAGAGAACTCTAAACATTAATAAGCTCTTGTTTCCTACAATTGCACCAATAATCAAGCATTAACCTAAAAATGAATAAAATTAAAGAGATAAATAAGAAATAACAAGCATTTTATCTCCTAATAAAATAGATTCTTCTCATTGAATATCACCCTGATCAAGATCAAATCAAACATAAGGAGATAAAAATTTTCCCTCGTCAGATCCAGAGAACATGAGTTCTCCAAAAATTAGAGAGAAAGAGAGAGACAGAGAAAACAGATGCCACTTTACCCAGAAGATGATCTAAGCACTAAAGGCTCCAGGAGAAAATATATATCCAGAAGGCCATTCAGAAAAAAAAAAAAAGAAGATTCAAATGTTTCATATATATGGCATAAGGCTCGCAGATTCTATACCTTAGACCAGATACAGTATGCCGTTGTCTTAATTGAACTAGTTCACTTGCCGCCATTGAAGGTGGTCTCTCCTCTTCAACAGATCTTTCATTTCGCAGGAATCTACCTCTCAGTAGCGACTGTAGAAGAGTTAAGATATTCATGATTAAGCCATACCAAAATTTGTGCATATGGAAAATGACCAAAGCCATGCTCAGAAGTTAACCAAGAAGGTAAGAGTCGCCGACTCAAGGTATGCTCATGAAAATTTGAAGGGAAAAAGAAAAGTCTAATAAAAGTGTGAATGAACTTCCAAACTAGCTTACTGACTAGCTACACTTCCATAAAAAGAGGGGGAAACGATAAGAAAGGATGATTATAAATGGATTGTAGCATACCCCAAAAAGAAAAAAATTTATATCACAAGATTTTACAGCAAAAAAATTGATTACTAAAACAACTCTTCATGCATCTTACAACTCAAACTTTAGTTTTAAATTGAATTTTCTCACTTCCCCGCATAAATTATCAAGCAATTGAAACATAAAAACATGCACAGCCAGCAATTAACAACAGCATATAAAAAAATAATAAATAGATAGAGAAAAAATAAATTTTCATGGTAACTAACTAACCTGAATACGATTTCGATGAGCAAAGTCAGAGACAGCCCGGTGCTCCAACAAACCCTGGAGTTCCCGCTGTCTTTCTCTCTCAATTCTCACAAGCAAGTCAAGCAGAGCTTGTCTTCCACGTAACCTCAGCATGTCCCTGCGAATGTGTTCCGGTTGCCCTTCATCGTTATCAACAACTGATCCTTCACGAGCTTGGTCAACTTGTACACTAATTCCAGCTGTCTGATCTTCCCTCCGTCCCCCACGAGCTCCTCTCTGCTGACTCGTCATTTGCACCCATTCCCGGACAATTCTAACCCTTTCACGCTCAGTTTCACCAAGCCATTCTGCTCTAGTGCTACCATTCCTCTGAGTGACATTGGATGCATGATCACTGATGCCACTCTCCATCCATCCTCGAACAATTTGCCTCACCCTCTCTCTCTCAACATCACCAAGATCAGGAGATTGTTCTCTGCTAGATGAATTATTATCCCCGCGTTCAACCTGTGACCCCATTTGATCATGTGACCAAGTCCCATAATCATTCTCACTCTCACTAACATCCCCCACACTCCCCTGAATCTCACTCCCGCGACTCCCTGACATATTTGTATTTGTGTTAGATTCAACATTCCGCCGCTGCCTCAACCTCTCCCTCACCCTCTCACGTGCCCTATTCAGCATGTGCTCATCCTCCAACTCCCTCCACATTTGCAAAATGGTTGATGCCTGAGTACTCGGCCTCTCTACAGCCCCCTGTCTCCTCGAAGTAGGTGACTGTGATTCTCTCAAAAATGAGGAGTCAAGCATCGAGACCGTGTGCAAACCTGCAAGCGCCATCAACTCCGACTCCCGATTCCTCCTCTCAATAGTTGTTATCATCTCTTGTGCCTGACGAGCAGCCCACCGGCTCAAAATCCGGGAATGGCGCCGTCTGGCAGCTGAGGATTCTGCCAAATCATCACCCTCAAGATCTGACCTCCGTCTCCTCCTCACAAGTTGGTCCCCTTCGTCATCCTCATCATCCGGACTACGAGTCGAGCTACACGACGCAAATGACATACAATCATCCAAGTGCCCGCGCATCAATTCCTCTAATCCCCGCTCGAATTCCGTGCAGGCATCATTGGTGGATTCAGGCTTTTGTTGCAACGGCTGAAAGTCAGTCATTCTCACACCTAAAAGAAAAATCCCTACCTAGTCACCAACGCACTCACCGACCACCACCAGTAACCCCCTTTCTCAATGCAGACAATAAACAATATACAAAACCCATCCCCTCTCAAAATCCTAAAAGCTGACAACACTAATCGACGTCTAAATCGATTCTCAAAAATAATTCAAAAATAAAAATAAAAGAAACAACGCCCTAATAACCGACAGAGTCCAACCTGATCAAATAATAAAACCAAATAATACAAACCAACCAAACAAAAAAAAAAAAAACCCGGCATTAAATTTGATCAAAAACGAGGTGATAACAGAAATAACATCAAAATTAGAAATAAATTGATTCGAAAAACACAACGGGAAGACGAAACTGAGATTGTAGGGAGACAAAATAAAAAAAAACGTACCTCGGACGCTCTCTGCGAATACGTGCTTCTACCTTTGCGAAAAGCAAAGACATAAAAGGAAACACAAACAAAACCCTAGCTTTTCGTATTGAAAAAACAAAATGGCTATGGAGTAGAAACAGAGAAAGAGAAATTATTGGCTGAAGAATTGAAAAAGGAGGGAGAGAGAGAGAGAGATCACAGGAGAATGATGTGAGAATTTATAAATTACATTCGATATGAGGAAGAGAGAACGAGAGAGAGTTTTTAACTTTTTCACTAATTTAATATTTAATATTTAGTTTTGTTATTTTTATTATATAATAATTTTAATTAATGAAACGAAGAACAGCGAGTCTAAAGGAAGAAGAAAGAGGAGGGGGAAGCGCCGATCTACTGACAAGTGACACGTAATCACTTTTTTTTTTTTTTAATTTTGATTTTTTCTTTTCTATTTTTATCATTACTTTCGCCACGTCATATGATGTCACTCTCTTTATTTATTTATTTATTTATTTATTTTTATAAATTGCCTATTAATTAATTTTTTTTTAAAAAAAATAATCTATTATAATATTAATAGGAACTTATTATTTGAGAATAAATTAATATGTCTTTAATTAAAAATGTTATTCATGTTTTTTATTAACAATTATTCTTCGTGTTTAATTTTAATATCATTTTTATTTTTAAAAATTTAAAATAAAATCAAGTATTAATGTTCGGTACAATTTAAATAATTATGAACTCGAATTAAATTATTTTTTTAATTTAAAAATTATTTATATTATGTTATAATTAATATCTTTAATCACATTATTTAAAAATTTTTATGATTATATTACGGAAAAATATTTTGGTATATATTACATACATGTGTTTCTTATGTTCTTATTTTTATATGCAATTTTGTGAAATAAATAATTGAACATATTTTATTTAGTAAATGGGTCGATCAATTTTTTTATTTAAAATATTATTTTTTATCATATAAAATTTGTCTCTATTAAATATATACATACATATATATATATGGTAATTGTAGGATAATTTCAAATGCACAATGTGATTTTTGTAAAATTTGTCAAAAATAATGTTCAAGATGGGTGTTTATTATATTAATCTAATAATAAAAAATGTTGTAAGCTAATCCAATTCAGGATAGCATATACATACACACACACACACACACACACACATATATATATATATATATAATAAACCTATAGCCAGAGTTAGAAAAGGTTTAGTAGATATGTATACATATATATGTGTGTGTTTAACATAATGAAAGCATAATCTAACAAGGTCTGTGCCTGTTATGATTGCTTCTCCCTTCCAATTAATTATTTTATTTATTTTTTAAAAATAAAAACACTTAGTCAAACTTATTATTAAATAAAATTAATTACTATTATTTTTTAAGTCGAATTTTTAAATTTAATTATAAATTTTCTTATTCTTAGTCTAAAAATATAATAAATTGTCAAATAAAAATTTAAAATGTATACATTGAATACTCAAAATTAATGGAATGAATTTAATTTTTGTTTAAAGTTAGAAAAATAATTTTGATTTAATGTAGTGGTAACAATGGATATCATTTTAATTATAATAATTTGAGTTTATTAAAGTAAATTAATTGTGAATATATGTAATGAAGTATCTCTAAGCAAATTAATTATACAATAATTGTAATTAAATAAAGTTGGGACCTAATGGAAATAGCTTCCTTAAATAATAACAAAATAAACTATATGTATATGTGTGTGTGTGTATACATATATATATATATATACATGATAGATTTAGTGGATCAGAACATTGATCCAACAAAGGTGGACATGTTTATATTATTTTAGTGGAGAATAAAAATAAATCCAAATTCATATTCCTTAAATAAAATTATACATACATGGTGAAATTGGTGTATATATATATTTTTAAATATAATTATTAAAAAATTAAATATTTTTATAAAATATTTATTTCGTTAAAAAAATATAATAAATTTATTTTCACAGAAAGTTTAAAAGAAAAAAATCAAAGACTTGTCTTGTCTTCACTCTTGTCACCCTTCATTATACATGTTAGTTGCCATGCCTTTTTCAATTTCCCCTTTTTTACTACCATCTTTATTTAAAAAAAATATATATATATAATGAAAAATAAATATTTATAAACATATCAATTGTTAAAATTTTAAAATTAAATAATAATAATAACAATAATAATAATAGAAGCTGAGTACTGTTTGGTGAGTCTCTAATGATAATTAATTAATTAATTAATTAATTAATTGAGATTAAGGATTTTTAATTTTTACTCTTTACAGATTTTGGTTGGTGGGTGGGGGAAAGGAATTTTAGAACTAAACCAGTTAAATATATTATAGGTCAAAATATTATTATTTTAAAATATTTAAATTAGTGTTTCTGTATTTTTTTACTTTAATATTTTTTAAAAAAAATTTAAATTAATTTATCGTTATTAATGCACACTAATACTATTAATAAAAGTCTCATGTATAATCATATTAAAATATATATTACATTCTAATTAGATATCATGCGTTGGATAATACGATGTTTTATTTAAAAAAATTATAAAATTATACTTTTTTTATACGTCAGATGATATATCATTAAATATATATATATGAGATGACATATCAATATATATGTATATTGCATGTGTGTGTATTGGTAAGCACTTTCATCTTTTAAACTATATACAAAACTTATATATGTATATATTGAAACTTATAGTAAATACTTAAAAGTGAAGGATAATACATGTATATTCTTAAATAATATACTTAATCAATTATTTCAAAAATATAGTTTTTAACACATTTTTTCTTGGTGTTCATAACATGACATGTAATAAAGAAGGCTTTTAAACAAATTAATCTATAATATTATATACTAACTAAACTCCTTTAATTAGTGATTGGAGAACAAGATTCTCTTAACTTGCTTTATCTCAAAGTCAAGAAAGTTAGATTTATAAGAAGATATATGTGTGTGTGTGTGTGTATATATACACAACTTATTTGAAAGGTTAAAAAGTTCAACTAATAAACCTCATGATCATCATGATATTATAGGTTAAGAATATGTATGTACATATATTTGTTTAAAAATTTTAAAGGGTACTTAGTTTATTAATAAGCATGCCCAAAAATGTTATACACACATATATATGTATATATGTTTGTGTATGTATGTATGTATACAGCATAATTATTTGGGTAGTGGGGCCATTGATTGAAGGGTTTGAACTTTGCCTTAAATATTGTTGTTTTTTAATGAAAAAGTTGTCCCAAAACAAACCTATTTTACCTAATCATTGCTATTGAAGACTTAAGAAATTATGTTTTAACCATAGAAAAAAAGAAGATAAATAAACTTAGAAATTCTGAAAATCAAAAACCTTTTCCCATTTCATAGACACAAATTTGACAAACAATAAAAATATGGACAACAGATTGAGCCAATTTCTGATCATATGCTTTGGAAACCTTCATCTACAAGTTGGAGAGTAATTAACAAGGCGTTCTTTTATTTTTTTTGACCGAGTTAAATTTTAACTCGTGTATTATGTTTTTTAACAAACTAAACATTCTGTAATGATTAATTTCTTTTTTAAATCGTGGTAACTAAAATAAAGTAAAAACTCGAACTAATATTTTAATCGTTAAAGAAAAAATATAAGCAGTGTCTTTTCATGTTACATGAAAATGATGAATTTAGTATTTTAATAAAAAAAAATGATGACTTTCGATGTATCTTTAGTGTTAATGTGAGTGTCACCTAATGATTTCTTAGGAGACTAGTTTTTGATGAGGAGATCAAGGCCTGATAATCTTTTTTTCAACATTTTTGTTTAAAATGATATTAGAGGGATTTGTTGCTATAACTAAAAAGGTTATAGGGTTGGGATTATTCTTTGGAGTTGAGTTGAAAGTCTACATATATGAACACTTATGAGAATGTAAGAAGAATTAAAAACGTACATATGAACAAATTGTATGGCTAAGTAATTAAAAATATCTTTAATTTATAGATCGATTATCATGTACATCTCTGTATAATTTTTATAATTTGTTACCATGGTAGAAATGTCGTGGTAAAAGCTTGGGGGTTGTTCTTAAGATTCTTGTTTTTTTTTTTCCATTTAGTTGGTGAAATTTTGAAGTAAATAGTTCTAAGAAGACAATAACTTTTTATAAATTTTACCATATAACCATTTTCAAAAGACTCTTTATTTCACATTTTGCTTTCTTATCAATATTTTATATTATGTCTTATACTATTATAATAGAATAGTAGATCTATTAGGTTTTTTTTAATCTTGGTCTTTAATTATCTAGCCATTTAAGGAAGCTACCATACCTAATTTTTATTAGGATCTAAGAGAGAGAGATATATATTGAGTCGGGTTTAACATATAAATTCCTTCAATATTTGCGAACTCGTTGTCTTATGCAAGAATTGACATGTATCTCCTCGATGAACACCCTCCCTTCCTTTATGATCAAGTTTTTCATCTTTTTATTCAAGTTTTCATGATCTACCTGCACGCTCATCACTTCTTTTACATTTTGTCAATAGCTTTAACAAAGTTTTAGAGGATTTATAGATAAAGAAAAACGAAACTGATAATTATATATTATTTTTTATGATAACAATATCAAGTTTTCACAAAGAATGTTACTATCTTTAATGTTTTATACGCTTTCCTACATATCATTTGGGTTTAACCACTTTAAAGTATCTTTTATGTTTGTCACTAGTACAAAAATTATTTTCCTTTTTCATAATTTTTGGTACTTTTATTCTTTTAGACGTAATCAATTATTTGAATTCTTTTTCTTACAAAATTTTTTAAAATGATACATATAGCGTATGTCTTCTTTGTTACACAAAAAAGAAAGGATGACCTCAAGATTCCACATAAACCTAAAAATCATCGAAATTTTTTTTGTCATGAGAAAGGATATTTCGATACTTAACTTGGAATATAAACACTTTCAAATAGTAATAAAGAGGTGGAAAAAAAAAGATATTTTGAGCACAAAGAATGTCAAACTTTTTAATTTGATTGATGATGAAAATTTATAATGATGACTCTTGAATGATTTGTGTTATTTGATAAAGTTAAAAATTTGATTATTGATAGGAGTAGTTATCGTATAACAAAAATTATTTTTCTCATAGAAGCCGAATAGATTTATGACGTGAATAATAACTAACTTATTTCAGTACTTAATAATTTGTGCCAAATACTTTATGCTTGCTCTATAAGATACCGAGTCATAGTCTGACATGTCCCTTTTTATGATACTTAAGTAACTTATTTTGAAATGTCCGATACTTCCTCAAATACTGTATTATAGGTGAGATATATTTGTATCTTTAATAATTAACGACTTATATTAGGTACTTAATATTTACTTATAAAATTCTCGGTTATTTTCAACTACCATTATAAATTAAAATTTTCGAACGTGGCAAATTAATTATAAAATATGCAACTTTTTATCATTACAAAATTTCGTTTTAAATTATTATTTTTTTATCATTGAAATTTGCTAACATGGTTGTAGTTCATGTTGCATGTGGGTATGAACCCTAGTAAGAATGGGTACATGATCATGATTTATGGCAAGAATTGATCTTGCATGTGAATCTATCGGATTGTAAGCCTTTTTTTTTTTCACATGAAACAATATAAGTCACTCCAAAATGGACCTAAAATTAATTATTAAATAAAGGTAAAAAGTACATCTGCATATTTCTTATATATATACACTTATATATAAGTGGGGTATAGTTTTTATATCGATCATATCATATTATATATATTATCTAGTTGTGGGTGTATATATATATGCGTCGTTATTACAAAAAATAACTAGTAATGTGCAAGAGTCAAATGGAGATCAGTACGACTCATATGGGGAAACACAGAGGAAAGAACGCAGCGTGTCGCCATGCATGGTCGTGGGCTCCTCCATGAACATTCCTTCTCTTCTTCAACTTCATATATATCTATATATATATATATATAGAGAGAGAGAGAGGCATATATATAACATATACACAGAGAAATACACCTTCCAAACAACATCTGACATCTCTGAATCAAGACATTATAAACCGACAACGTATCATTTAATTCATATTTGATTAAATTTTATTTTTTTTGGGAAACTCAAACATATATATATATATATATGTATATAAAATATAAAAATAAATTAAAAATTAAATCATTATGGGAATAGCAAAGGAATTTTGAGAAAATATACACTTAATAATTTATATATATATATATCCACGAGCATGTAGACAATAGCATTGGGATAAAAGATAAAAGAATGGTGAATCATTGTACATGTATGTTAGGTTTTGTGTCATTCAAATATATTTTTCTTTTTCTCATCACCATGCAAGTTGTCTTCTTCATCTTCCACATCATTCTCTAGGGTTTCTAGCAAAACTCCATCTCCAAGAAGCCAGAAAATCATTCAAGTTAAGTGTATGTATACCCCTTGGAGTTACATGAAGAATATATAGCTCGATCGAGGGTCAGAAATGGTGGCTCCTTTGGGGAACAAATCATGTTGCTCTTGTCAATCATTTTAATATTTTCTCTCTCTTTTTTAGGATCCCAAGGAGTAATTAATTATGTGCAGTTGTTTTACATAAGTGTATTTATACATAGGTGTGTGTTTATATATGTATAAGGATTAATTAGAATCCTAAGTTGTTGAACGTAGGCAAATGGCTAATAATTGTATTCTTTTGGGTCCATTATGATTTTACCATATATATGTACATATGTAGATTATATGTACATATATATATGTATGTATATACTGTTTTAATTAAATTTAGACAAGACTATGTAAATGGGACAACTATATGTGTATTGGATAACCTATTAAGATAAGTAGACAAGTAACTATAAAGTCTATTGTAAATGTGCTTTTGATTCCTAAATCAATAAAAATAAAAATAAAAACAATA
Organism: Carica papaya; assembly: GCF_054855325.1. Taxonomy (NCBI): domain Eukaryota; kingdom Viridiplantae; phylum Streptophyta; class Magnoliopsida; order Brassicales; family Caricaceae; genus Carica; species Carica papaya. The sequence continues at coordinate 1,484,603 of NC_142310.1, read as the reverse complement.
ACAATATATAGTATAGTAGTAAATATAAAGATTTAGTAATTTATTTGTTATGTACTCTTTTACATATTATATACAGAGGTTTTATGTGTATAATTCTACTGGTATTTGTTATTGAATATGTCTATATTGGCTTTGAGTAATAGACGTAATGATCATCTATATTAATTGCGAATAATTGGTTGGCTTTAGCATTCTTCAATAAAGAAATGATTACGAAAGAATAATGATAGTATTGTTAGTAGAAAATGATTACGGGAGAAGAGCGACTCTTTTTCATAGTATGAGTTTTCGCTTTAAAAATTATTACTAAAATATTAGATATATGTGTCCGCTGAGTCGAAATGTCATATGTGATCTCCATCTGGTAACTTTTTATGTAAGTTTCAAAATAAAGATTTACTTATTGCCCCATTTATTTTATATTTTAAAATTTTTTGCCAAAGGTTATTAGTTAACTACTTTAGACCATAACATCCTTATGTGACTTTTACATAAATGTTTCTTTCATTATCGATTCATATTTCATTCTTTAAATAAGAAAAATTACATATGAAATTTAACTTGAAAAGTTAATATTACTGGGTCATATACATGTACTAGTATATCACGGTTGCCTTATTAATTATGTAGCATGTCGGATTCTCCTCAGGGGCAAAGACACCTTTTTATGCGGTCTTTTGCTAGAAGTTCTTATTTCTCCATCATCATGCAAAACCCTTACCTCCTTGATAGTTATATATTTCTACCTTTTAACGATAGAGACCATAGTTAGATCTTATCCAATGGACAATCAAAGTTGGGTCTTACCCGTATTGAAAAAAAGACTATAATTATTATCTCATTATCAATTTAGAGATTCACATCTATCATATAGATAATCTAATACATCCAACAACTAAAAACACACATGGTGTGACATGTAATGAATGTGCAGTACATACTTTAGCAAGTGGTAATGAGACATTTGGTAAGTAAATCTGTCAGATATCTCTTGACAGTAACATATTATAAAGTTTGACATTAAAACTCACATACACATTTAAACTTGTTTACTAATTAAGTCATTATTCATTACACTATATGTTACGAATCAAACTATATGAAAGTAGTCCAAAGTAAAGGTTAAACAAAATTGTAATTTTTTTGTTATTTATTTATGAAAATAGTCCAAAATAAATGTCTCACAGAATAAATTTGAGAATGACTATTTATTTATCTTTATATGCCTAAGACACATAAGACTAAATCTAATATCAATTATACCTAGTCACACATGTCATCTTCGAATTATTCTTGCAATCATCAAAACTTATAATAATTTATATGCACACATACGCTAAAACCATATAGATAACAAAATATATTTGTTAATTCTTAGATGTCACAATTATTCGAATGTCGAATAAGATAATCTTTTTCCTACTAACCTACACCCTTATAAATATGCGACTCAATTATATGTACATATATATATACACAAACACTCCCACATTCCACATTCACACAAACAGAAATGGGTGCTAGTTAAAATTTTAGAAATTGAAATATATGAACTATTTTTGACTATTTATTTATATGATAATGATATATTTAACAATTCAAAAAATTCTTCGTTGTCTTCCCTTTTAATCTTTTAGAAAATTATTTAATTAATTCATAAGTAAAGTCCAGATCTGTTAGTGGTAGTCGCACGTAGCAAAAATAAGTTATATAATAATTTAACAAAAATAAAATACTTTACTTTTTTCATAATTATAATTAAATAAAACCCATGAATGGACTTACCATCTTGTGCCTAACTTTGTTTTTGTTTCGGACAAGATCTTGTTTTTAACTATTTAGTTTTTCTTAGTTTGTTTGCCAATTGAATTGTGCGGCTTGGTGGGAGAGTGAAATCTTTGAGAGAAGAGAAAAAGAAAAAAGTGGTCAATAATTTATTTTAACAAAGTGCCATCCACTTATATACATGGATATATGTATATGCATATGTATATGTATATGTATATGTCTATATATATAGAGAGAGAGAGAGTGTGTGTGTGTGTTAAATCATATGAGAGAAAAAAAGAAAAGAGAATATTAATAATAATAAACATCAATTTGACACATCTCTCTTTTTAGTTCATTAGTTTTGGAGGCCTCTAATTGTCTTGGTCTAATTTAGTTTTTGGAATTTTCTCAAGGGAAGGGAACATCCAGAGATTTGCCCAAGATATTCATGGCCTACATAATGAACTATAAATCACTTGCTACATTATATTCTAGTGGAAGCTCTAATTTCTCTCTCTCTCTCTCTCTCTCTCTATATATATATATATATATATATGCACACACATACACATTTAATTAAATACATTTTTATTATATATAATTAGTGTCATAAGAAATAATTTTGTATAAATAGTTCACCATTTTATAATTTTTTTTTATATAAAATCTTAAATCAAGTGATAACATTTCTAGAATAAAACTTCAATAAAAAATTATTGCCATTATTTTGTGAGTTGGGGTAAATAAGATACTCATAATTATGAGATAAAAAAGAGTATATTACCTTTTATTCTCTCATATATGTGTATATACATACATACCCATAAGATTATTAGGTGAGAAGTAGTAACTAAACATTGATGTGGAAAAGTGTAGTTTTTGTCAATGGAAAAATCAAATTAATCAAACCCAATTTCATTAAAAAGCCAAATGAAAAATAATTAAAGAAGCCCACTTCATGCCTAAATGTACTTATTATATGTTATGGTAAATTACACAAGACTTGTTAAATTTAGGTATAACTATAATTAGGTTTTTTTAAAAAAAATATAATTAATTGAACAAAAAAAAAATATATATATATATATATATATATATTACATTGTATTAAAAAAAAAAATTATATGACTATAAAAATAGGTGGGTTTTCTTTGGATAAGAAAATAGAAGAAATTGGAGAGCCCTCCATCTCATAATTCGTAGATATATTTTTTTCTTCAATAATTTCATGCCAGCCCCATACAATAATTTTCAATAATACAAAGTAACAAAAGCATGCTAACCCGTATGCAACAAGTTACAAGTCTAACAAAATATCTATTGCATCTTCTAAATGCTCGACGCGAACAAGAAAAATAGTCCTTAAACCAATGCACACAAGCATTTTAAATCGAAATTTAGAAATAACGAAAAAAAAAAACATTGATCGTAGCCCATATAGTAGGAGATAAGAGAAATTCAGAGCAGTAAACAAGATTCTGTCTTTCGATCTGACCTGTAACTTATTTGAGAGCAGCTTTCAAGCCACCTTGCCAATAAAATTGAAGGAAAGATTCACCAACTGGTAAGAACATAGTCAGATGATCGTGTAACCATGTAAGAGAAAATAAGACACGGAAGAGGAACCTGCAGAAAGATTATCCACAGCAAATATACAATTTACGAAATAGATTAACTATTTTCTTCTCTAAATTTAAACAGACTAAGAATTGTCAATGCCTACAGTAAAGTTTGCGTGATGCCAAAATTAAAGCCAACAGTTCTTTTTTTTTTTTTTCCGGCTTAGGAGATTAGCTTGTTTGTTACAGAGGGGAATGGAAACCCAAACCACGACCTTACTCACAATTTTTAGGCAGGAAATTACCACAAGAGCCAATGGCTCTTGGTAAAGCTAACAGGTAGAACGAGTGCTGGCCGATGCTGTCTGCTTGAGCACTAAATCTCACCAGTCCCCAGAGGCTGCCTTGAAGTATTGCCAGAAGCCCATGCTTGATAGTCTTTCACAAGCTGCAAGACAGATAATCAAACAATGAGAAAATGAGGACTGGAATTTGCACCCAGACATCAGAATTACCTTGGAAAAACTGATGTATATATTTGTGTACAGATGACTTCAAAAGCACTTGGCTAATACCTTTGTTAATGAGTTAATGGAGTGTTATCAATGAATTTCCCGCCAAGCCAAACACAAATATCCAATAATTTTTCCATTGTCCAGAGTTCAGGTCTAACAATAATGTTGTCCATGGATGATTCAATAATATTAACCTTATCACTAACCTTATCAGGGATTCCTAATAAAAGAATTTCTATTGAGTCTGCAGTTTTGTACTTGGACTGGAAGCAAAATAATAAGACGAGAACCTTTATCCAAATCCGATGTGATATCTTAACTATAATCTTTGGACCAAGCACATCTGGGTATGCTGTCTGGTTATTAGAGATGAGGAACTAGAAAACTCAGCAGAACTGAGAATATTCATCAATTTGATAGGGAGTTACTTGGTTCTGCATCGAAGTGTTAAGTGCTGTCCGACCACCCTATAGTATCCTAGAATGTCGAAATTAGATTAAAGAAGTCTCTGTTTCAAGTCAGGTTCTAAGGCATGATCCAATAACTCGAAGGACGTTATCCAAATTTTTTTTACACATATAGAGCATTTTCAACAACTTATATCTTCAAATAGAATCTGGAAACAGAGAACACAATGCAGTCGACTATTATACACACAGTAACCTGTAAGATGCTCATTCAATTCTGCACCAGCCACCCAGAAACCACAACAGTGATCCCACTTCATAGCATTTAAGGAAGTGTCTCAGCCACCCATGGTACAGAATCCAGATTCTTAACACACGTAAAAGTTTTTGGAAACCATGTTCCAAATAAAAATTGGTACTTTATTTAGTTTCAATAAATTTTACCAAGTCAAGAATCCATTAGCAATGTCCTCTATTTGAACCTAATAACTATGTTCAAAACAAAAATTGGTACTTTATTTAATCTAGTTTCATTAATTTTACCAAACCAAGAATCCATTAGCAGTGTCCTTTATTTAAACCTAACTCAAGCTCGAGCTTGATTAACTTGTCTAAACAAAAAAAAAAATTGAAGTAAGCAACTCGTAAATGACTTAAGTTCACGGCGATTCTACGAATCATCAACTTCTCATAAACTGAACAGAAACAAACAACCTACTTGGGACATAAATAAATGACTAAATACAGCTTAAAAAAAATTCAATAAATGATTTCCAGACCTCTGCCATAAAGCGAGGTAGCATGAGTCCAAGTATTTGTTCAAGGACTTGTCTCCCAGTTGCTTCTATTGCTGCCGTGGGAAGTGCCCTAAATGCAAAAGGGATCTCAATGTTGACCTGATAACACCAAAAGAACATTCAAGAATTTCATCCACGAACTAGTTTTCAAACAGAAGAGAATATTAAGAAAGACAACCTCAATAACTGCATCTGAAGTTAGTTGTTGCATTGATGAGTTGCTTAGATTGCTACCACATGATATTTGATTCACCATAGAAGCTGCATTCCCATATCAAATCAGTGTCAAAGCAATCCTGAAAGAAGAATAATATTATGACTTCAGAATTGAAATATCTTGTATTTAGTTGCTCCAGGAAAAACATTCAAAGGGGAAAAGGGAAGAAAAGCTCTTGTGTCTCCCATCATCAAACTAAACCAGCACAGGGTACACATATATATACACATTACTAATGACAACATTTCTTTTGCACAATAATTATGTAATGTTCCAATCCCAAAGCAAAACAAATGTAACTGTTAAGCTCAATATAAAGACTCAAGTCACAACTATAAATAAGTTAAGCTTAAACTTATAAGGGCTAGTCATTTTGAGTCCAAACATTGTAGGGCCAGAGGTGCTTAGATATGAGACATTAGAAACAGTATCAAAGCACATGTTAGCTCAATAACTCCAAGTTAGTGCGAACTTGGACTGTATGGACCTTTAAATTGTGATTTGTGATTCTAATGTACGAATAGGCATCAAGGCTTTTAACAGTAGATATTATGATTCATGAACTTCATATAAGGGCTCAAGTCACATACTATAGTATTTTTTTTTTTTGAAATACACATACTACATTATTTAAGCATGAACTTTTGAAAGCTACTAGTTTGGATCCAAAAGTTGTGGGGATAGTGACGCTTTTGGCCAGGGCGTTACAAAAAGTCCTACTTGAACTTTTCCACAAAAAGTCCTACTTGAAATTTTCCACAAAAAAGTCCTACTTGAAAATTTCCAAAAGTTAAGTAAAATGGTCACAATGTGTGCATGTATCCTATATTACCAAAAAGATTTTGCTAGCTGCAGTACAATGTGTCAACATTTCCCTTGCACATGAGCAGCACCTATGGTGCTATGCATGTTACTATTTTTTTCGCTTCTTTACCAAGATCAGAAATGGGAAGAGGGTGCCAGCAGACAGCAATTCCCCTGTGACAAACAATGTGAACAATGATTGAGGGGAAAACCATCCTCAATTAGTTGATAAGATAATATTTGATTGTAAGAGAGTTAAATTGTCAAAGGAACTAAACAATAAGAATGATCAGATTTCTATGATGCAAGGATAATTAGTTTAAAACTAATTTCTATCAATTGAAACTATTGCAAAAGAAAAATGGTTTATATAAAAAAATTTCATAAAGTCATTTCGTCTGTGTGTAAACTAAAATTAGTTTCCAATACTTTCCAGCTTTCAGCAAATAATGCTTATTCTATAGAACTCTAAATTAACAATAGCCTAGAAAATTGGATTCAAATGAAAGCACTGGAACCAAATAACGAGAACATTATCACCCAAGGATTTAGTTTTGTTTTGAATAAAATTTCAAATAAATCATGTAAAAATCATCTTCGTATGTATGAACGCTGTGCAACATTGCCAGTATAAAGATTCGATGACAGCCTAATAGAAAAGCTTACCATCAAACTTGTCGTTCTGGGCCACAACAATAGGTGATCCCTCAAGCTGCCAAAGTACACAAACCAGCGAACAAACATCAGCGCATTACGGCAGAATTAAGAACCTAAACAGAACAAGAGGATCCTAAATTGGGATAGTTTCAGTATCAAGAAAGATCTATATAATCATTACTATCACTATTTAGTCTCTTTAATTTAATCACCTTATATAGGTAGGTTTCAAGATATTAGATATTAAGGCTAACTAGTTCAATTTTAAATAATAAAAAAGATTTCATCTTTTATTACTTCAAGATTTATTTTATTAGTTGTAACTAATAAGTATAGCAACTATCAAGAAGGAAATAGATGATAGTGAATTAAGAATTTCCTTTGCTAGAGTTCTATTGCCCGTTCTCTCTCTAAGTTTTTTCTTCTTACTATTATTTTGTTAACCTATTTTATTCAGTATACTTCTTCCTGTATTGCTTCACCTTGATCCTTGTCTATCTCCACTGTTTTATTTGTCACGTAAACCTCTTCTATTTCTAAATTATCCACTGACAAGTTAGTTTTATGGCTACTTATCCAGTATCAAGTAACTTCAACCAATTTTAAGCTTCAGTTGGTAATCATTTTAATTCTGGAAAATATCCAAAGGGTACTATAATACAAAGCTCTCCTTTCCCAATCAACATGTTCAAATAAGAATTCCATAACGCAAAGCCCATCATACCATGCCAACAACAATGGAAAAAACTTTCTTAGCAACCGAAGTCCCAATAACTGAAAGTGAATTAGATTACCACAATTTAAACTTATAGTTTCACCGAAGCATGTTCAAACAATTTCCCATAATACTAAAGGTCTCAAGGTATTGTTCCAACATTAACTAAGAATGCTACCAGATCAATTAAGAATACCTTGCAGGACAAGAGCTTAATACAACAACCATCAGGCTGCTCTTCAACTCTAACAAGCAAAACCGGGCAAACCTCGAAATTGAAGAACTTAAACCTATAGACATAGCACCTGAATGTGTTATCATCAACCCTCTCAATCCTCTCCGCATCCAACACCGAGTACTGACTCGCCGGCAAGCTCATGTACTCAGCTGCACTCATTAAACCGACCGCAACAAAATCAGCTCGAAAGCATTTTCTAAAAATCCGCACGTACATATTGAAAGTTTTCGAAGAGAACACGTATAAATTTTACTTCAAAAAGAGATTAAAAGAAGAAGAAGAAGATATTGAACTGCTAAAATTACTTAGAGGGCGCTGGAGTTGACGGACCGAAACGGACTCTCTGCGGCGAGCAATAAAACGAGCTTTCGGGGCTGAATCTGCTGCAGAAACCCGAAGAAACGACCGTGAGAGTACATTGGCTGATGATGATGATGAGGAAACGACGTTGAGAAGAAGAGATTGCTTCGGATTCCTAGTCGGAAATGAAATCGAACCCGCCGGTTTCACCACAGAAATTGAGGTAGAAGCAGAGCTAAGTGCCATCTACAGTAGGTCCTTTGCTCTGCTCTTTTGCTTATAATGGAAATAGCAGAAGAAGAGAATGACTGCGTTCCAATGGATTGATGCTCCGAGACGGACTGAGAAAAACAGTGGCGTCGAATAGGAGAGATGGGATGGGCTTCATCGTATCCGGCACTACCGGCTCACGGAAGTCCACGTAGGCGGTATCTGCTAACTTAAGCCGATATCTCCTGCCTCTAGAGCCCATCTGGCTCGACTTCTACTAATTTATCATCGCAACTTTTCAACGGCTCTAATAAAAAATTATATATATATATTTTGAATAATTTAAAATAATATAAATATTTATTTATCTAAATATTAAATAACAAAGTCTAGTCATAATTGAATTTGTGACTTTAAAATGTACTACTAAGATTTATTCAAATTACTTATGTTTCTAATATTATGATTTGTTAGCAATCAGCTCAGAGATTTACCTACAATTTTTTGAGCTCAGAGATTTACCTACAATTTTTTGAGATATTATATAAATTACCCTCTCTGGTTTTTTCCAGCTCTCTCTCTTCCCTACTTTGACTCCCAGCCTTCACTCTCTCCTCTCACCGTTTTCTCTTATCATTTTCTCGGAGTTCGTCTTTCTCAGGCGAAGGCAAATTGTCATCTGCACGACATATCCCGGCTGTCTCTCTCTTGAAGACTTATATTCTCCGTCGAAGTTCTCTCACGCGCGAAGTTCTATCTCCGGGGTCTCCCCCTGCGCGACTGCAGCTTGTACAGGTTTGTTCTTGTTTTCGTCGTGTAAGCACTCTTTCTCTATTGTCACGATTTCTCTGGTAAGCACTTGTATATTTTTTGTTGTTTTTTTTTTTCAAGCTTTCTCTTCCTGCTCCTGCTTGGTTCCGAGAAAATCGGAGGGGAAGGGCAAAGGAAAGAGAAAAACAACTAAGACACTTATACTTTGATTTCGTTATTAGATTTATATATAACAACATATTCGATAAAATGCAGTCATCATGATGCTGCAATCTCAAGAATTTTCAAATCTGCAGAGAATGGATAATAATACGACCATTTTAATGCGGTCAATTTAGCCATATACATTTGAGGTCAGATAAGATTGTTGCTAAGAAATTAGTGTTTAAATAAAATTGCTAAATTATAATTGCTTGCAAAACCGGAGGATCTTCCGATAGATCTCTTATGAGTTTTGAAATGGAAGTAACTCGGTGATAGTTGAGTTTGATTTGCGTATCACGCCAAATGATAGCATTCAAAGATGCAAATAGTGATTTTGATGTTCCGCACTTGGGGAGAAATTAGTAGAAAAGCTTTATATGGGGCAACTATTTGCGGTTTTGTGAAGGTCTCTGCATGTGTTGCAAGAGTAAGCTTGTAGCTAAGAGAGAGATGATAGAGACATAGAGTCTGTTTGGAAGATCGATAGAGGGAATTAAGTAACGAGATGGAGCAAGGGAGTTAAATTATTTTAGGTTGGATTGGATAGAATATGAGGGAGTGAAGTCTGGGAATCAAAATTGGGTGCTGGTGAAAGAGCAAAATATGGACAACGGAGGGTAACTTTTTTCTCTCTCACGGTGATCTTAATGTGCCAAGCATGTGAGAAGATTTTCAGGAGAAAATGACAAGGTCCAGGAGGTATTAGGATATTGCATAACAAATTAATTTTCTCTATCTTCACCCTATATAATAGATTTTTTTTTTCTATAAAAAGGACGATTTTCAGGTGCGTCTTATCATAATTGGACGGTAACTTATTTTGAAGGAATCAAAAAGTTCAGGATCTATAAGCTCAAAGTACATAAATTTACACTTCTTAAATTTATTTTCCAAATTTCTTTTTGAGATTTGAATGTCTTAGTTAGGTGTCAATTCCTGCCTATCGAATTTGTATTCTTATCTTAATAATTAAAATTTCAAACTTGTTAATTAATTTCCTAACTGATATCTTTTAGAAAAAATGTCATGAAACTGGTGGGAGCTGTTACTAAAGGAAGATACTATAAGGCATTACTCCGTTCAATTGATTACATCATATAAAATAATAATATGTTTTAACTGTTTTTAGTTCACCAAGCAAGCTGTACGAGTCTGAGGAGCATTGAACATTACTACTTCCATTTCCTTGCTAATTTTTCTATCTTCAGTAATTTTCTGGTCAAATTCATGTGAGAGTTCGTTGTCTTCTAGAATTCTCATGTTCTAATGACTTTTTAGCTTTTGGCACCAGCAGGTATGCAAAGGGTTTTACACAAGTATTCATTTTTTTTTCTTGCAATTGCAACGAAAAGCTAAGAGAGAAAAATGGTATGGCACTTATTTACAATCACATTAATATGTCAATAAGAAAACCCAGGCAGCTTCGCTAATGCAGTTTGCAAAAATGAATTATTTGTTTTTCTTATTAAAGAAGAAAATGAAAACCCTTAGTGCATCAGTTAAAGTTACTTGAGGTCAGATTGAATTTTTCTTTTTCCTTTTTTCTTTTGTTGATAGGAACACATACAGTTAACCTAAAATAAAGGCATTTCTTTTTTTTTATTATTATTATTATAAAGGTTATTTGGCGAGTTAGCTTATTGTTACGTGCTGCTTGAACTTTGTAGTTTCTTCCTTTCTGTTCCATGTTCTCTGACCTTATATTTGTTCATACAGCTAAGTGTCCAGAGTGGCAATGACACTATTGGAAGCACACAATGGATTTTTGCTGAAATTCTTTAACTTCAGTGAAGAAAAACTTCATTTTCCGCTTGACTGAAGAGCGAAGGTGAAGTATTGTCTTTCCTTGTGCATAGGAAGATGGTAGTAGGAAGGCATCGAATCTTTAGATGGAATTATCTTTCACTTGTTCTAGTTACATTTGTTTTTACAATTGTATTACTTTGGACGTGGGAAAAGAATCCTTTTCGGACTACTCTGTTGTCAGTCAAGCATCAGTTTTTCATGCCTTTTTCAGGTTCGTTTTCCAGTCAATACTTGTAATATGTGTGTTATGTACACAGACAAGTAATTCACATTAAAGCCTCAAATCCTTCTTTTTTTTCTTCTCAATTCTTTTATTTTTGTTACTATCATAATGATTCAATCACCCTTATTCCTATTGAATGTTATTGTTGGAAAACACGTGAAGTGCACATGTATTATTAAGCATGAGATGGAATACATGGACTTGGATATATGCACTGATTACCATTATGCATGTCATGTTTAATTGGTCTGGTCTTCTCTAGCTAAAAAGAAGAATATTCTTACATCTAAATTTTAGAGATGAACAGATGCTCCATGATCAGGACTTCTCTTCAGTATCATTTTCTTTATGTTTAGTAAACTATGTAAGCATCTAATATTGTAGCAAGCAAAATGGTTCATTAAGTTCTGGGAAGGGGAACTGACAAATAGGTAAGACTCCGTTATCTTTAGATTTTGCCAGAAGATCATATGCGTACATGTGTCTGCTCATTCAGGATGTTCCTTGTCTTTGATTTCAGGAAAATTAAGAAAAGCAAAAGGATATTCTAATTCTAGATAAGTCAGCCGAAGATACCTGTGTGTGTGTGTGTATATATATTTTCCTTTTCTATGTCCTAGTTTATGTGTAACTGAATATTCTCCATGGACCTTTTGTAGTTGTACTCCTCGGATCCATATAATGTGGTCTGGCTATCATTTTATAATCTACAATGAAACCAAGTCTATTGTTCAGATTAAAAGAAAACGTCTCAGATTTTATGAGTATCATTGTCATTTCCATTTCAATACCTTCTTGGTTGTAAGCTAGATCTTTCAAGCTTTCTGATTCAGTGTTTTCAATTATGCTTCAGAATCTAGTCTTGGGGGCACAAATTATTCATCAGAGCCTTTGGGCCCAAAAGGTTATACTTTGGATCGTCCCAGTTCAATGGCAACAGACAAAATAAAAGAAAAGATATCCCCTTCCAAGCAAGAAGGTAGCATCATCTCCTCAAAGGCTTCTTGCGCTGCTGCTCTGTTGTAATTTCTCTTCTCTGAAACCAAAATTGTTTGTTTATCCTTAACATAGAGAGACATTAAAGGAGAGCTTGAACCTTAACCTAGGCAGAAATTGAAGAAGTCAATCTTATAAAATAACCATTATAGACATGAACAATAAATAGTATGCTAGACCCTTCATATAGGCACCAATCATATAACTAAATTAGGCGAATAAAGCAGCTAACAAAATATAAATTATTTGACATTTATATTTTTTTTGCTTCTCTACAGGCTTGGGCTAATATTTTCTTTTTTTTTCTGGTCTTCATGTGTGTGCGTTGGGTTTCAGGGGGGGGGGGGGGGGGAGGGTTGGGGGGGGTCTTGGGGAAAGGAGAGGAGAAGGGGAGTCTTTGTTCACTTTGCAAAAGTGCAAAGAATTTGAGTTGGGGGGAAGATTGGGGGGTTTCTTAACTTTGCAAAGGTGCAAAGAATTGGTTGCTCTCTTGTCCCGAAGAACCTTCCTTCTCTTCACTTTCCTGATTTTTCCAGAGCTTACCTAAGGCTTTCTCTTTGGCATTGTATTTTTTTCTCTTTCTATTAGTGCCCTTTTTATGAGGAAAAATAAATTATTAGTAAGTAAATATAGAAACTACTAACCATTTGTAGAAACTGAATAGATTTGCTCAATAATCGATAAACTCCTTGGTTATACATTTCTTTAACAAGCTTAATATTCTTAATAATTCCTCCTTGCAACCTTTGGCAAGGGGAGGGGGGGACATGATGCTTTCACAAACCAGAAGGTTTCTGGTCACCGTAAACAAATCCTTTGATGCCGGGTACCCTGGGAAGAGAGAAGAAGGTGTACAGGTGACCTGAAGATGGGAGAGGGTTCAGGTCGACCATCACCTTTTGAGGTGATAAATCGGATGGTTACTGGGAGCATTGCAGGAACTTTATTGGACAAAAGGAGGGAAGTTTTGCACTCCATTGGTGCTCGTGAATATGTTATTATATTGTTCTATTCAGGAAAAAAAAAAAGTTGTGCTTTAGCGAAGTATTTAATCACACAATTCTTTTAGATCAGTCTTATTTTTCTTGGCGCTCGTTATGCTTGTATACTTTAAATTTCTAGGTTCTGTGAAATTCTCATTGATAAAGTTATAAGGGTTATGCATGGATATCATCCTATGATCATTCTTCCTTCTTCTTCGCTTCTATTTTTGTCTTCTTTTTGTTCTACTAAAAGCTTCCAGCAATGCCTAACATTTTCCTAAGAGTTTCTAGTTCTTCGCCTCCAGTCTGTAATTATGCAAAGGGTAAATGGGTAGCAGACAGCCGACGACCATTGTATCCTGGGTCTGGCTGTAAACAGTGGTTATCTGCAATGTGGGCGTGTAGATTGATGGAACGAACAGATTTCTCCTATGAAGGTTATCGTTGGCAGCCAAAAGATTGTAAAATGCCAGAGTTTGAGCGGTCTAGCTTCTTGAGAAGGTATGCTCCTGGGTTGTTTTGTACTTGTTCTTCCTATTAATATTTATCTGGTATTAAGTTTTATGTCAGTGAATGAGACAGGGAACACTATACTTCTTTTGCATACATTTCTTTCTGCAGTACCCCTCAATCAATTTTCTTCCACATTGCAACTGAAATTTGCAATACATGTTTTGCATACATTCCTTTCTGCAGTACCCCTCAATCAATTTTCTTCCACATTGCAACCGAAATTTGCTCAGTTTCATGTTGTATATTTTCAGAAGTAATGACTGTAAACTTTTTAATGCAACATTATGCATGAAATAGAAGGTTTCTAGTTTTGTTCTCTTACCCTATCTATATTGCAGAATGCAGGATAGGACAATTGCATTTATAGGAGATTCACTTGGGAGGCAACAGTTTCAATCATTAATGTGTATGACTACTGGTGGAGAAGAGAGCCCAGAAATCGAAAATGTTGGATGGAAATATGGTCTTGTGAAACCTCGAGGAGCCATTCGACCAGATGGATGGGCGTACAGATTCCCAAGTACCAATACCACCATCTTGTATTACTGGTCTGCCAGCCTCTCTGACTTAGTGCCTCTTAATGCTACAGACTCAACTTTTGATATTGCCATGCATTTGGACCGTCCTCCAGCTTTTCTGAGACAATACATCCATCAGTTTGATGTGTTAGTTCTTAATACAGGACATCATTGGAACAGAGGAAAGCTTGAGGCAAACCGATGGGTGATGCATGTGAACGGAAAACCAAATGAAGACCCTGAACTTGCTGATATTAGGAATGCTAAAAATTTCACTGTTTACAGTATTATCAGGTGGGTTGACTCGCAGCTTCCCTTGTATCCCCGACTTAAAGCTTTTTTCAGAACCATTTCACCACGACACTTCCGAAATGGGGACTGGAATACTGGAGGTAACTGTAATAATACCGTTCCATTGACTGGAGGGAATGAAGTCAACGAAGACGGATCAAGTGACAAAACTGTTGAAGGTGCTGTTAAGGGTACAAGGATAAAGATTTTGGATATAACCTCTCTATCGGAGCTGAGAGATGAGGGTCATATATCTGGTTACAAGCCTAGGCCGTCCAAGCCAGTAAAGGCTTATAAGGTACCTAACCCAACTGAGATTGTAAATGACTGTTTACATTGGTGCTTGCCCGGTATTCCAGATACATGGAATGAACTCCTTGTTGCCCAGGTATGAAGTTTTCCACCTTGACTATACTGAAACTGCATGAGTTTATGCCTGTTTTCCAGTAATCAATCTCTTGATGCATTTTTGCGACGCTAGTAATATTAACAACGCGGCAAAAAATTTACTGGGGTGTTAAGAGTTTAATTACTAGAGAGGAACGACATCTCGATATTCGGATTCCAAATCCGCAATTCTTTATGTGTCTAAAATGACCTTTCATTTTCCTCCCTCTTTTGATCTGAAGTTCTCTTTTACTCAAGACTTTTATATTTGATTTAGAGATAATAGGCAAAATATTTGATTAATGAAAATATCAGTCCTGAGTTGGGATATGATTTCAGAAGAGTCAGAACCAGGGAAAAAGATTAAAGCTCCTGGACCATACCTTAAATAGATACTTGGGGTGTGGTAATATACCATTGTTGTTGTTATTATTATTTTGATGAAATGTACCATTATTTTAAATATATAGAAGAAAACCATACTTATACATTTTGTGTTTGATATTTAGTTTATCTGTGTATCAAATGTCATGACTTTGAATATAGGTTTTGGTTGTGGAACTACATCCACTGACTGCCATTGGAGAAATTATTCCTTATAATGGGTATTTTTTTTTTATTATATTTCTTCTAATGGCTTAATAAAAATCTCAAATTATAAATTTATTTTGTCAATTCAGGTTTCTGGCAAACTATTAATAAAAATATGATCCTATTGCGATATATCTGTTATATACAATAATTTCTTGCTGTGAGATACAATAATATGTCTGTTTATTTACAGTATAAGTAGATGTACAACTTATTTCTTTCTTTTGAACTATGGGTTTCTTAGTGGTGTGATATATTTCTTTCTTGCTTTTAACTTTTTTGTTATTTATTTTTGATCTAATCACTAGACCATCCTTGATGTATTAGAATTGAATTGTATTTTTCATATTTGAATTAACTCCATTCTTATAGACTAGTTTTAGTGTACGAGTAAGGTTAACACAATTTAAAATGGATAAATCCAATTCCATACAATTACAAAAGTTAATTATCGAACTAATTGATGTACGATTATAATCACAACTGGATATACTGTTTTTAAAAATAACAATTTATTTGGATAAGCAATATATGATTTTACGTCTACCCAAAGTTTTCTGACGTATAAAATAATACAAAATAATAACACAAACAAGTAATTATGCATTTTTAAAAAGTAAAAATAAATTAAAAATTTTAATTTATATAATAAGGAAGAAGCGAAACTATAAGTGAGAAACGAAATGAAATTTTTTATTATTAAAAAAAATAAAGAATTCAAATTTTATTTTAATTCATAAAGTATTAAATAATCATATGTAGAAAGTAAAATTAATTATAAATATATAAAACTATTCAATTTGACATTTTATAGTGCCCTTAAAATTTAAACTGAAAAGTCAATCATAATAATTAAAATTATTATTTTTTTTTTAATATATAATTATATATTGTATTAAACAATCTTGATCAGAAATCTTATTAATAAAAATTATAGTAATATATAAATAATAGTATTTTATCAGAAACTATGTTGACGTTAGTTAGCTGATAACATATAATGTAATATATATATATATATATATAAAAGATAAATAAAAGAGAAGAGATTAAATTGTTATTTTCCAAAAAGACTATTTTGCCACGCTGACAGGGAACAAAATTAACTCGGCTTATCGAAGAGCTTTTCAGGTTCAGCTTCTCCTGCGACGCAACTAGGGTTTTCCAAGCACATCGCAGCAGAAGTTCTAACCTTCAACAATGGCAAACAGTACCTACACTCACTTTTTTTTCCTTCTATTTTTTCGTAGGATCTTTTTGAAGGGATTATTCTGATTTCGTATTTCGGTTTTCTTTGTGATTTCCTGCAGTGGCCAGGTCCTTCCTTCAGGTGGCAGCTACAGAGGAGGTCGCTCCTCCGCTCAGAGTTGTTCAGATCGAGGGACTGGTAATCTTTTTCCTTCTCTTGTCTTTCTCAGAATTTCTCTTTATTAGATTATGTTTCTTTCCTTTCGATTAACAAACCAATTTGTCACTAAACGGTAAATATAATTACTGGTACCAATATTTTTTCTGTGGAAGGGAGCGAGTTCGCAAGAAATTGTTGTTTTGTCCATTTACGTAATGTTATTTTAGCAGTTATACTGCAGTTTCCTTATTGTGTATGCATTTTCTGGTAAAACTGGTCAAATTCACACGAGACGAACGGTTTTAAAAAAATTTATCAAAAATAGGATAATATTTGCTGCGAGTTTGTTTAGATTTTCTGCTTGTTACATCTTTTGTTAAATAGGTTATATTGAAGATAATCAAACACTGCAAGGAGTTTGCTCCAGCACTAGTCACAGGACAGCTTCTTGGTCTAGATGTTGGTAGTGTTCTTGAAGTTACTAACTGTTTCCCTTTCCCGGTAAGAAAAGTTTATTTTTCGCTCTTGAGATGCTTAAGTAATTCATTAGTTTTTTTCTTAAATGATTACTTCAATGTTAATGTGAAAAATAAAACCAATTCAGATCAGAGATGAAGATGAGGAGATTGAAGCAGATGGGGCTAACTATCAACTTGAAATGATGAGATGCTTGAGGGAGGTTAATGTTGATAATAACACCGTTGGATGGTAAGTTTCATTTCTTAGTTTCTGATACTATTATTAAAGACGTAAAAGAAATCATGGGATTTGTGTGCTAGTTTTTTTCTTTACCATATCGTCTAGTGCAAAGAAATTAGTCCCATAAGATGTGGCTGGATGGCTTTTATAGCATTTCAATATGAGAGGGCATATGATTTTCTCTATCTTTAGTTTCTCCCAGGTCAGCTGCTATTTATATGAAGTAAATATATGTGGTTTGTGGGACTTCTTATCATAAACACTATCATAAATGAAATTATGGCAGTGAACCTATAATTTGATGAACTTGGCTGGAATCGGCTGTGAAATGGAGTATGCATGAAACATTCTTCTGTTTTCATAATTTTAGTGGATTGTGTATATATCCTTTTATATATTATTAAGCAATTTTGTCTCTCTGGTAATTTGTAGAAGACTGAATTCTTTCATAACAGTAAGATATTTAGTTAAATATTTTTTTATTTGTTCATATATGTCTTTAAGTGAGGCCTTTATTCTTTATTATATTGGCTGAAGCCTAGCCTAAGCTCTTTTAGGTTCTCTCCCTTCTGATGACATTATTGAGATGTTTTTCAGGTACCAGTCAACAATTTTGGGTTCTTATCAGACAGTTGAATTGATTGAGACCTTTATGAATTATCAGGTAGATTTTTTTTTCCCTTCATGATCAACATAACAGAATATGAGTCCTAAAATCATTGTTCCAGTATTAGTGCCTTTGCCTCCCACTTCCACTTTCGCTTTGTGGTGTACAATAGTTTAAATTTGTCCACAAAGCAGTAGGTTCACGGCCGTGCCAAAGGTCCTGCAGCAGGTGTCATCTTTCATTTGGCAAGCCAGATTAGTAGTTTTGTACCACCGGTTTTTGTGTCCGTGGTTGTCATGTTGGCTGGAAATTACACTTGGATCCTTGTTGTTAGTTGTCATGTACCATACCTCACGCATACGTATGGCAATTGCTCTCTGCTCATGCCTGATGTAAATGAAAGTGGAATATCTGGTATTATCAAACCTGGTTTCATATATGATATGAATAGGGTTTGCCAATGTTTACTTTTCTTATCGAAGCATACCTTGATTAGTAATGCCATGATTTTATTCTGTTGGGATAATAACCCTTTAGTTAGAGTGCATGTATGTACTTGGCAAATGAAAAAACTTGGATATCTATTATGCAGTTTTGTTTCTCCTATAAACTGCCCTTTATGTTTAAAATTGAGGATGTTCCATTGTTGTCTTTGGTGATCTGTAATTATGGATGATTACAGGAGAATATCAGAAGGTGTGTGTGTATCATTTATGATCCTTCAAGGTCTGGTCAAGGTGTTTTAGCTCTGAAGGCTTTGAAGCTCTCTGATTCTTTCATGGATCTTTACCGGAATAACAGTTTCACTGGGGAGAAGTATGATTACTTATTGACCACAATTTCTGTCATAAGAAGATATTTCATTCATCTTTTCCTAAATGTCTCTTTCTTGAACAGGTTGAGGGAGAAAAACTTGGCATGGGTAGATATTTTTGAGGAGATTCCTGTAAGCTTCTGGAACTTTTAATTATTATGGCCTATTAGCAATGTTATGATTATCATTTTGTCCTGTTTCCTATCATTATTCCTCTAAAAGAATCAATATTTTATTGAATTCATGGGCAAATTTGTATCTAGATTGGAGATTTGAGCTTTTTTCCAATAGCATCATAGAAGATTGTCTTTTTTAGGTTTTTTATGTAAGGATTTGACAAAGATAAGTTAAAGTGTCTTGCTAATCTCCTTTCGTATATATTGTACTTTGTACTTGACAGATCAAAGTCTCGAATTCTGCTCTGATCAGCGCTTTTATGACAGAACTGGAAGCCGATTCACCAGTCACACAGGTAGGGCATTCAGTTTTACGGTTAGATTTCACTTGGCGCTGGTGTATACCATTGATTTTTTTTTTTTGAAGTGTATGCCATTGATTTAATTACGTTCTTTTTTGTGTAACTGTTTTAGTGTGATTATGATCGCCTGCAATTATCAGCCAACCCATTTATGGAGAGCAATATGGAATTTTTGATTGAATGTATGGATGATTTGTCTATGGAACAGCAGAAGGTTTGCTGCCGGCTCCCTTTGTTAATAGCATATAGTATACTTGGGCTTTTTTAAGACAAAAATAAAACAGAGCTGCTTTCATTTTTCAGTTTCAATTTTACTACCGGAACCTGTCACGTCAGCAAGCTCAACAGCAAGCATGGCTTCAGAAAAGAAGGTAGTTGGTGGGATTAATTTGTATCTTTTGGGGAATTTTTTGGATGTTTTGGAATGGAGAACTTTAATTTCAAATTGGAGATCATAGACTAAAGATTTCTACTTGCATGGACAACTTAGTGATAGAAATCCTTTCTACCCTGAGTTCAGGTTCAACACTTTTAAGTATTCATGGGAGCAAAAGAATGAAAGAAAAGGGGTTCAGGGATTTGAATAAACTACCTGTTCTGTAATGTGCTTGTTCAATTTTCCCTTCTGCTAGCTATCACTATCTTAGTCTTGGAAGCTACTAACAAACCATGTGGAACCCTAGCTTACTTTTTCAAGGAAGTACGAAGATCACAAGTAAAAGTTGTTCAACTGATGCGAAGGATTGACTAAGGGTGGAAAAGATTCAGAATTAATCTGGTTAATTGGGCTGCTGGAATCTCCATCATTAAGTCTCAAAACCAACTATCCTTTTTTGGTGGTTCCAACTTTGTTGATGTTTTATAAAAAAGAACTTACTGCTTTTTATAATCTTGAGTATCTCCAATTAACACCAACAACAATTTGTGCTGTTGGAGAATTATTAGCTTTTTGTTGAAAATTTTGGACTAGTAATTGCTTTTGATACTTCAGTGGGAAGCTTTTTCTGGATGCAAGTTTTGAAGCTTGTAAGAAGCTTATTGAATCAGTTTTTTTATATTTTCATAGGACAGAAAACATGGCACGTAAAGCGGCTGGAGAAGAACCTTTACCAGAGGAGGATCCTTCAAATCCTATATTTAAGCCAATTGCTGAGCCATCACGGCTAGAGAGCTTTCTTATAACAAATCAAATTTCAAACTTCTGCAACCAAATCAATGGGTATGTATCATCAGATCTATGTGACTGGCTGAGATTTTTTATTTTTTGATTTGTTGATTGAGCCTATTTCCCCTCTGCAAGAAAGGGCAACAAAAATCACAAGGAAATATGTGTTGCAATTTGAGAATTTCAATGTTTTTTTACTCCATGCAGATACTTGATGTGGATTATATTGTCTGCTTCTTGGGTCCTTTCATTTCTTTTTTGATTCTGTTCCCTTAGCAAAGAGTTATTGGTCACAATATCTTAGCTGTTCTTCGTCTAGTTTTCTTACACTGATATGAAGTTGTTATCTAAGTGGTCTTTGTCTTTTCTTTCTCTGTTCCTTTGCTTGAAAATTTTATAGCATTGATACTACATCTAGTCTCTTTATCTCAAATTTTTATTTCTCTGACACTTCACTTCGCTGAACTTGTAAAATTGATTGGTTGTAGAGTACTTTGCAGAAAAAAAAAAAGACTGCATTTAAGCATCTGAAATAAGTTTCTTTATTAAAGGCATATGTTCTGAAATGTTTGGATGGCTTGATTTTATGTTGGTCTTTCTCTCTAGCCCCTTCTCTCTCATGACAGAGCTCCCAAATAGTTTGGCAAAAAAAATTATTGGATACGGTCCTCCTTTATTAGGGGTATTGTCTAGGAATCCTCTGTATTTTATTAAATGTATGAATTGATGTCTGATAACTTAATAGAACCAAATGGAAGTTTGTTTTTTTTAACATGCACCAATTTGGTGCTTCAAACCAAAAAGTTAACATATTTTCTTTTTGTTTTAAGGCATGATAGTATTTCTAACATTTTTAACAGATTTTTCCATTGCACACAAAAAGAATCGCTAAAGCCAACAGATTTTTTGGTGTGAAACGCCAATTTCTTACATATTAAAACTACAAATTTCTGTTTTGATTCATTTGGTATAGTACCCCTTAGCTTTAATATATTGTTCTCTTGTTATCTTTTGTCCCTACTAATTTCTCAACTATAGCTTTATATAAGTCATTATAGTAGTTTTCTTTAACCAGTATTCATGAGTCTAGCTTGGTAGTTTTAATAATTTTGGATGACTATGATTGGATATGGTTTACAAAGGAGTATTGGATTTAAAGCTCTGCTGAACTTTTTTAATCTTTTTAGAGCAGCAAAATCCTCTCTTTATTTCAAAAAGAAAAAAAAAAGATTAGCAAAATCCTAATATAAATAACAGATTCTCAAACCCTATAATTTTTCATCCTTGTCCCAGTTTTGACATTAGCTTATTAGCTTTTATGTTTCATAACTGCTATTTCTATGATAAACTCTGTGGGGGGGGGGGGGGGAGGAGGAAGGGTTCCTTTTTCTCATCTTTCTGAATGATTGAGATTGGATTTTGCCCAATTCACACAAAAAAAATGCTTTTACGTTCGGAGTGCTTATGACAGCACTGCATGCACTGAACCTTTAATTACCAATAAGACAAATCCTTCTGCTTTAATCTTCTTGTTTCAAGATAAAGATTGTCCTTCCTTTTGACCTAAGGGACTTGGACTTCAAATCATGAATTTGAACTACACCACCTCTTAAGGTTCTCAGAATGAGTCGAGTCATCGTCTGAACGGACAATGACAAGCGTGGTGTCTGATCTGCCAAATAATCTGTTGGGAAATAAAGACCCGCTGTTTCTTTTGCCACGCGTCCGTAATCTCAATTGTTTGACATCCGTCTCTGTGCATCTATTTTGCAGGGTTGCTGGGCAGAACTTCAGCAGATTATATTTGATGAAAGCTTTGAATGAAAACTGAGGAAAAGCCTGGTGGATAGATGATGCATTCTTTGAAATGCTTCTGCTTATTTTTAGTCAGGAGGAAATATATTTCTCCTGGGTAGATGTTTTGGTTTTCTTCTGAGATGAAAATTTTGGAATGTCAAAAGAGTTAAAAGAGAAAAAAAAAAAAAAAAAAAAATTTATGTTGTAATTACATTATTAAGATTAGAGAAATTAGAGATTAATTTGGTTTTTCATTTTCGAAAACGTTGTATGAATTAAACCCTAGAACATGTATTAACATAAAACGAAGTGTTTGGTTCAGCTTTTATTTATTTTATTTTCTTCTCAAAGTTATCTGATAAATTTATTTTAAATCCAAAGGTGCCAAAATAATATGATTATAGTTGGATTTTTAGGTAACCCATTAAATTAAATTGTAGGATTATAGTAAGCCCATTATTATTTTTTTTTCCCAGCTTAGTTTCCAGATTGTATTTATTTTTATATGTGTTTGTATATAGATTTTTACTTTATATCTTTATATTCATCTAATTTTCCAAATATATAAAGGAAAAAATTTATTGTTAAAAGTTATAATATAAAGTTATAAATTAAGAATTTAAAATTTGATAATTTTATTTAAAAAATAATAAATAATTATATCTGAATTTAAATTTTTAATTAAAAATAATAATAAAATTTAAATTTAAATAAGTAAATCAGAAGGGACTGTCAATAGTAACGGTAAAAAAAAAAAAAAACTGGCGTACCCGAGTCCAGGCCCGAAAAGGGCTTTATGCCTTCTAACTCTCGAAAGGGGCCTAAAATTAGGGTCCGAAATCAGATTTCAGGAACTATAAATAGGTAAAGTGAAAACCCTCGCCTAAACCAGATCCTCAGTTCTTCAAAGACGCAGCAGAGAACGGCCGTATCTGTATTCGTGTCTGAAGAGCAAATGAAAAATGAGGATTTCACACCAACGCGGCATCTCAGAAAGCCATTGCTCCTTGTATTAATCGGCTCTTGGCTCGCTATGATGCCTACACTCTTCCTCTTATCTCTGTTTTTCCAGTGATTTCGTTTTGGAAGAAATTATTCTTAATCGGCAGCATCTCAATTTTGTTGTTTAGTTTTGCTTTTGGATTTCTTACTTTGTTGTGCAGATCTCACTCTGTTTTGCATTGCGATTGTTGTCTATCTCTTTCAAGATCATTTAAAAACGATTTTAAACAAAATCCAGTTCTGCATACGATTGTTGTTTCTTCATTCCTGCATATAACTCATTTTGAACAAGAATCGGTCGGACTGGATTAACCTTTCTTTTTCGGTTTGTAAACATGTGCGCATTAAACACATCTTGTGAGGGATTTACGTTTGAATTCAAATTGAAAGTTCTAATAATGCTCGTGTATAATTTTGACAATTTATAAATATTCGCAATAAAGTTTTAACCGTTAGGGTTTTTTTATATATCGAAATAATTTTAGAAAATTGTAAAAATTCTATAGCTATAATTTTAATTAAAAGATGCATGCAAATTTTTATTATCATCGAGAATCTAATATAGAGATTTTTTTTGTTATTTTTATAATAAAAATAGTAATTATTTTAACATTAGGTAATTTTTTATAATCTATTACAAGACCTTTTAAAGCTATCTTAGCCTCCTCTAATTTCCAGATCGATCAACAGTGTAAATCCAACATAATTCAATACATACATACATATATTTACAAAATTAAATAAAGTAAAAAAATTATATTATAATATATAAAAAGTGGGTTTGTATTATTAACAAAAAAAAAAAAGTATATGACTGCAAAAATAAATTATTATTTTTTTTATAAACCTAAGAATTCAAAGATCAGCCTGAATCGATATTCTTATAGTCGTGATTCTTACCCACTACTTAAATCTGAATATGATAGCTTATATCCTAATCAAATCTAGGTTATAATTAACAAAATTTAATTATTATAAAATATTATTTTTATATAAAAATATAATAAATTTATTAAAATTTATCATGATAATAATATCACAAATACATTAATAATTTAAGGCGTTAATTTTATTAAATTAAATATTATAAATTAATAATAATTAATTTATTTTATATTAATAAAATAATAAATTTTATGTTTTTGGTAAATTTTAAATTCATAATTTTTAAATATAATACTATAATTTTAACAATAATTTTTTGACAGAAATTTGGTGTTTTTTTTTTAAAAAAATCATTTCCTAACATGTATATAAATATAAAAATTCAAAATCCACAGTTTGGAATAATAAAAAAAAAAAAAATCCGAGTCCGGGTCATGATGGGCCGGGAAGCAGTCGGCCCATGGGCTTGAGAATTCAAAATTCTGGCCCATAATTACTAATTATTATTATTTTTCAAAAAAATAAAATACAAAGAGGCGGTTTTCACGGCTAAACAAAACCAACAAACCCAGAAAATATTATGGATAGATAGCGAGGCAGGCGAAGACCAAAAAAACCCAACTCCTCCAGCTCACACCTTCATCAACAAAGAAGCCAACTCTCCCGAGCGATCAGTCCTCGTCCTCCTCATCCTCCTCCTCATTTCTCTCTATTTTCTCAGATAACAAACAGAGTACTGCGGCTACTAATTTTCTTTATTTCTAATTCCTTTTTACATTCAGCTTAGGGAGTTCAATTTCTGTTTCTTTCTTATTTTGGCAATGGCGATTCTCTAATTCTTTTTTATCTTTATCTAATTTGTGTATGTTTGCGTACCTGTGGATTGGTGGTTTCGCTTTGTACCTCAAGGAAAATGGAGTCCACTGAGTCGTCTTATGTGTCGTCGCCGGAGGCGCCGAAGAAGGGATCTCTTCAGCCGCCGAAATCGCCGGCGTCAGGTTCGTTGATCTGATCTACTTTCTCTCCCTTGTGATTGTGCTTTTTTAATTGTTTGTTTGGTCTTCTGCTATCTGGATGTTATCTCCGTTGAGTGATGGCAGTTCCGTTTGGTCGATTTGTTTTGGTTGCTATTTTTGAGTGAAATTTCTTTGAAGAATTTTGTGGCTGTGTGATGATCAATGACGATTGTTGGTCTGATGTTTCGTTCCTCTTTTTTTTTTTTTAATTTTTTTTTCCTGTTGTTTGTTTTTAATGGTTTTGCTTTGAATTGGAACCCTAACTTCAATCTTTTGCTTTGTTGTTGGTAAACTGCGGGGAAAAAGTGGGATAAGTGATTCACATTGATTATTTATGCCTTAAAATGGGAAAGGAAACAGGAAAGGTTGCATATAATTTTGTACTATTTTCCATTTACGAGATCTCAACAGGGAGTTACTGTGGTAGACAATGATTTGAGCATCGTCACATGTTGCTCTGCACATCTAGGGCCCCTTCTCGTTATAAAGTAGAATCACATTTTTGCCTTCTTGGACATTCAAACAAGGGCAAATTTTTGTGAAACGGTTATTTTATGCTTTGATATTAGTAAGGAAGAATGAAACAAAATTGGAAATGAGACTGTACTTAATTCTGGATTATCACTTGGGAGCTTAGGTGTGATGGAGTATTTTGTAATAAGTTTTCTGTACTGGTTTCTGGGCTATGAAGGTTGTTTCTTCCTTATGCGAAAGAAAATTTAACATAAATACACATTATAGTTAGATACAAAAATGCAACTGAGGACTTTGGCATTTGCAAGGCCCAAGATAGTTAGAGTGAGATATTTTTCTTTTCTTTTCTGAAAATGGTCTTTTTCTTTTCACATTATGCTGTCATATTTTGCTTTTCGCATCATATCGAATCATCATAATTTTTCAAGTGGATATTTAATGGAATGATTCTCCCAACCTAGCAAGCAATTTGGGTACCTGTCCGTGCTGAGATCCATGGCTCACTTCTATTTGAAATTGAAGCAACAGAGTAACAGTCTGACAGAATTATTTTTAATTAACAATGGATACTGAATATTATTAATGCAAAAGGTCAGTAACTACTGGTCTATATCTTGGATATTTGAGAGATTTTGATTTTTAAGTTGTTGATAGAAATATCATAGCTTTCATCATAACCAAGAGGGGCTGGAGTCACTGGTGTGGCCACAAATTGAGCCAAACTGACTACCTTAGTATTTAAATTTGATTGAAGCTCGAAGTCTAATCGAACTCCGATTCTAATATTCTTTTAGGCTCAAGTTTAGCTATTTTAGAGAGAGTTCGAGCTCATACTCAAACCAGCTGGAACTCCAGAATCAAACATTAATGAGTGTGTTTGTGAACTTTCAAACTGAATTCCTTTAGGCTTTAACTGAGCTCATTTAGCTAATCGATTTATTTTTTTGAATTTTGTACAAAGCTCAATGCGAGGTATTCGTGAAAATGTTTTGTCATTACCAGCTTTACGGGTTTGTGATTTCTTAGGACTATGTAGAAAGGCTCAGTGTTGAATATTTTATAGAGTAAAAATCTTATGAATTTTTGTGTTGAAAATCATACACAGGAAGCACCTTCTCAGTGCTTTTATTTGATGTGCATGTATATTTTCAAATTGTTGTTTGTGGAAATAGTTTGAGGGATCCTTTATGTGCGAACATGAAATGAATGACTTCTTTTTATTTTGGATTGGAAAGTTAAATGAATTACCCGAACAGAAAAAAGTTGATATAGATTTACTGAAGAAGTTCGGATGAAGTTAATTTGATGGCTAACATCAATGAAATATGGGTCAAATGGAATTAGCAAGGGCTTTGGCAACAAAAATTCACATTTACCTTCTTTTGCACATTGTCAACGGATCTTGCTAAGTTCTTCATTTTGTTGTTTCCTTTACCTTGAGCAAGTTTTTTGTGCTACTTGTAAAGTTCAAGCGACAGGTTATAAGGTGCTAGGATGATGATAATATGCAGTTGATACTGTAAACTGCATGACATCGACATGGTTGTTGGTTTCTAAAAACTACAACTCAAGAATAATATGCCAAACCATATCTATGAAATCAGTCTTTTATTATTTTGTTTTCCTCTTCTCCAAATCTAAGGTGTTTTTGTGAAAGAAAAAGTTTATGTATGTTATTAAGCTAACATTACTTCTCCCAAAGATGAAAAATGAAACCAAAGATAAGAATGAGAATATAATGTTGAGGCCAGATGATTGTATAGAAAATAAGATTTAAACTGCCCCTTACAAGTTGCTGGCCAAGTCAACCTTGAAGCTGTGTATAACTTGAGGACAAGTTTTCTTTTGACTTCTGCTGGGTTACTCTAGTGGCCTTCTTCCTACAACATATACATTTTATTTGGATCAAGAGAAGATTACCCTAATTAGATATGTGCCTTATGGTTGCTTTTTTGTTTCTTCTAATTGATCTTCTCATGGCTTTCAGATTCTGCAGAGAAGCCTACATATATTAGGTTCCTTGTATCGAATGCTGCAGCTGGTTCTGTCATTGGAAAAGGTGGTTCCACAATTACTGATTTCCAGTCACAGTCTGGCGCACGTATTCAGTTGTCACGTAATCATGAATTTTTTCCTGGGACGACTGATAGGATTATCATGGTATCTGGATCAATTGATGAAGTAATCAAAGCAATGGAACTTGTTCTTGCTAAACTGTTGAGTGAGGTAATCTTTATGATGTAGGTTTAGCCCCACGGATTCTTTTTATTTTTATTATTAATTTAATTTTTTATTATTATCAGCTCCACAGTGAAGATGGTAATGATATTGAACCAAGAACGAAAGTGAGGCTCATTGTTCCAAATAGCTCTTGTGGTGGCATAATTGGAAAAGGAGGGGCTACCATAAAGTAAGAACTGCTCCCTTGTTATTCCACCTATAGAATGTTGTTTAGTTTCTATTATTACCGAATAATTCATCAGTCTTAAAATTTCAAGGCAAAGTTCAAGCATGGATTATTTACAAATTTATTAATTATTTTTTAAAATAATTACTTATGAGTTTAATTGGTTCAGTCTTAATATTTATATAATAATTTATATTAATTAGGTATCCTTTTTTTAACTTCGCAAAAAATGTTTATTTTATACAAATAAAAATTTATATGGTATTTTTATTTTTATACTTCAATAAAAAATGAGTTACTGCTAGAATAAAATATTTTATAGTAGTAAAATTTGTATCTAAAATGAGTACATAGATATATTAAAGTTATAAATATTATTATTAACTAATTAAATTCCATTGGCTGTTTGGGCGCGGGATGGCTTGAGCTATAAAAGATGTATTGCTAATCAAATTCCATTAATTGTTTTTTGGGTCATTTGGAAAGAGAGAAATGTTAGAGTTTTTGTTGGAAAAGAATGTAATTTAAAAAGGTTAAAGGATAGATGAATTTACTATTTTGTTTCTATTTTATTAGGTCATGATATTAGTAGTGATGATGATTTTGTAAATGTCATTGACACTTTAACTCATTTGTAAATCTTTTGTACATGTGCGATACTTCTGTTTTGATACCTTGTTAATATACACATTATACTTTTTATTTAAAAATAAATAAATATTATTATGAACACATATATTGCACATTTTATACTGAAATATATGATACTAAAAGTTTTCCACCTATGTAATTTTTACAAATATCTTCTTCTTTCTTTCATTGTTAAAGAAAAACTGTTATGTACAATAATATAGTATAATTTTATAAAAATAAATATGAGTACAAGAAAACATATACCAACTTAAAATTTTGTAATAAATTCATTCATGAAAGCAATACTTAGAAGGCATATATAACACGATTTGTTGCCTGCATAGAAAGGCTAGTAATTACTTATATACATAGTTTGTTTATAAGGTACAATCAAACTGCTCTTATTAGATGATTTCGAGAGTATCCACAAGTGCACTTCAATAGACGGACTCTCTTTGTCCCCTGCTTTCTTTTGGTATCAGTCAAATGTTTGGATAGTGACTTCTTTTTGAGAAAAAAAGATATCTGATGCATACAAAAGGCACCACGAGGTTGCCGGCAATTCAATCAAATCTTTTGTTATCAATCAAATCGTTTGTTATCAATCAAATCTTACAAGTTAAGTAAAATGCTGACCCCCTAAATCTCCCTTAGAGCGAAGATGATAACTCTTGATAAAAAAAAAAGTAGAAGCAAATATCTCTAATCCTTGCAAAAGAAAAGCAGCCTGTGGAGCCAAAAATCATTGCCTCTTTGCCAAACAGTTGAGCAAAAGATGCATGATTGTTCAAATATATTTCATCGCCTGAATTTCTTGCTTCTTATTTTGGTGAAAGGTGATGGGCAGAGGTGGGGAGAGGGATTGGTTTGGGACTCTTAAGACATGGGCCTGTAGGAGAACCAGTTAGTTGATCATCTGAAAAAGAAAACAGTCTCTCCGTCAAGCCCACTATGGGTTGCTTTTAATAACCTGAGAATATGCACAAGCATATTTGTTAAATGATTCTGTTAACTGTGGCTTTCCCAAAAATGATTCCCAGAAGTCGGAACATTTTACTTTTGTAATCTCAAGGCATCTTTCATATATTTGCTCTTATGCAGGTCCTTTATTGAAGATTCACAAGCTGGCATTAAGATATCTCCACTGGATAATAATTATTACGGGCTGAGTGATAGGCTAGTGACATTGGCAGGCACTCTAGATGAACAGATGCGAGCAATATATTTGATTTTGTCTAAGCTTACAGAAGATGCTCATTACTCACAGGCTATGCATGCCCCATATTCATATGCAGGTATGTTGTTTATAAAACACTCTAACTTTGTCATCTTGTAAGTTTTTTCTGCTATTTGTATGTTCTTTAAGGAGTAAATTATGATCATAATTTATGAATGGCTGGCTCTACAATGAAGTGGGAAAAGCTAACTTTCTAGCATATTATGTTCATTATCATGTTTTGCTGCATTTAATTGGTTTAAACATAAAGTGATGTGACTAGTGGATTTTCTGCCTATTTTAAAGTAACTGTTGGTTGGAGCTGGAAGTGCTGACATATTTCCTTTTGGTTTCATTTTCAGGAATGTTTTTAAGTATCCAAAGCACTAAATTATAATTTACTGCAAATTGGCATTAAAGAAAAAGAAAAAGATCGTAACTTCTTGTATATTACGTAGTTCATAAGCATACATGTAAAAAAAAAAAAGGATGGTTTTTATCTTTTAGAGAGAATGCAGGTAAAAAGTGGAAACAAAAATTATAGGATCCTAATCCCAAAAAAAAATGTACTTTTTGAATGTGAAACTCCAACTTTTTCTATAAAGAAGTTAAGGTTATTTATTACATGATTAAACTTTAAAAATGAACCTACCAAAAGACATAGATTCGACCTCTCCTAGGCCAAAGCTAATTGAACTCATTTTTTTCTTCAAAAAAAGTAATTGAACTTTTAAATTGAAGTTAAACTTTAACGCAAAGAAGGGAAGATAGGATAATCTTATGACTGATAATTTTTTAAACTGTGTATTCTAATTTGGTTATATCTATGGAAATTCAGGACAAGTGATTGCATGTTCTAATGTTGCAGGAATCATTATTCAGTTTCTTAGCTTTTTTTTTTAATAAAAAAACGAAAAAGATTCAGATTTTTTTGAAGTATCATAGTAGTTAATTTTTCTGATGTTATGGCAAAAGTTATTATCTAGTAAGATCTCATTAACTCAAACTTTTAGGTGTTTTCTTCTCTGGTTTTCATGGTGTTCCGTATGCGTATGTACTTCCTTCTGCTGCAACAGCACCATATAACAGTGTGAACTATGCACCAAATGGAGCTGGAGGAAAATTTCAGAATCCCAAGGTTCATACACTTCTACAACACTTGAATCTTAATGGTGTTCCTGATGTAATTTATTTATCAGCTGATTTGCAAGCATAGATCATTTGCTATTTTGGGTAATATGAAGATACATGTTATGCATATTCTAATTTGTAAGTCATATTTTTTGCCTACTGATTCTGTTTTGAAGGTCTAGGATTACCTGGTGGGATCTAGAGCAAGCAGATATAG
Source organism: Carica papaya (assembly GCF_054855325.1). NCBI lineage: Eukaryota > Viridiplantae > Streptophyta > Magnoliopsida > Brassicales > Caricaceae > Carica > Carica papaya. The sequence goes on along the minus strand of NC_142310.1, from coordinate 1,453,242 downwards.
ATGAGATCGTAATATTTGTTCTTGGTTTTTGTATAGATTTACTAATTCTCTTGGTTGAATTGAAATTCCCAGAGGCCCTTTGAGATTTGAATCCAAACTCTTATAGACAAGTGCTGAGAAGCTAACCATATGGCTAACCATATTGATAAATAGGCCCTTCCATTCAAGTGTTGAAAGTAAAACAGAATGGGAGTACTTGTGTTCTGCAGCACTTAAAACATAAGCGAAGTAGATGAGCACTGGGCTTTGATTTTCTTTCCAGTTGAAAACTTTGAAGTTCTTGCAATCCAAGGACCTCGTTATGCCATCTGTTATAAACTATATTCAGTTCCAGTCCAAAGTTCTTGGTATCTGAGGCAAAATAGGCAAGGCTTTATACCTTGGTAGCTCCATCATTATCAAATTCTTCTCCGAGGGAAACCTTTTAAGAAGAGAACCAAATTAGGGGATATCAGTGCTAACATATGTGGCATATAAAATTGGGAACAAGGATGCAACCTTTATTGCCAAAAAGCTGGAGAATAACTTATGGAGTGGTTAGTTAGTCTCAGAAGAATGATTTCAGTAGCTTTATCCGCCTTGGAAAGTACATTTAGATGAAATTTCTATACAAATTTGTGATTGTTCTTTTTGCTAAGCTTCTAACAGAATATGAGATCCAGTGCCGTTATTGTTGATGACATCATGCAGAATAGTTAACGATGTTGATGCAGAGCATGTATGGGCTAGTTAGACACCACTTGTTACTTAGTTGATGCATCTTGTTGATTATTTTTCTTACAGCTGACTTGTTTGAGTCGAAGACCTGTTTCTTTCTTTTTCTGGATTGGATCTACCTCGAATTAAAGAGAATTAGATTTGCTATGATTAATGAAGAATATATCTGATACTTGTCAAGTAAAGCCAAGTACTTCATATTTATGTCTTTATGATGCTTTCACTTGATAACAATCTGATTGTGTCTGATGTCAGTGGATACTGACAGTATTTTGTTTCCCGTTCAACAATTTGTTGCTTTTTTTGACTGATCAACCGAAAAAGATAAGATCAATGAAGGTTCTGTATTGATAGCTTGTTGATTTGTCTGATAGAAGGCTTCTGATGATCATCAGGAGGATCGTAGCAACTCGGTGACAATTGGTGTTGCTGATGGGCATATTGGTCTGGTTGTTGGTCGTGGTGGAAGAAACATTATGGAAATTAGTCAGGTTTATGAAGAGTTCTTTTTTTTTTTTTTTACTTTATATATTCATTTTTTTTTTTTAATTTATTAAATAATTTTTGCCACTTGCACACTAAGGTAGAACATCATTTGATGCAGGTCAGCGGGGCCAGAATAAAAATCTCAGATAGGGGCGATTTCATGTCTGGAACGAATGACAGGTAGAGAGCGAGATGATACTCTTGGTCGGTGGTATGGTTTACCCAGAGATAGTTGTGGGAAAAATGTTGTTTTTGACTCGTTGCTTTGATTTGCCAGGAAAGTGACAATCACGGGTTCACAGAGAGCAATCCGTCAAGCTGAGTCAATGATAATGCAGAAGGTGGCATACGCCTCTGAGAGAGCCATGGATTAGTTTTTTTCAGAGTACCGTTGTCTTGTGTAGTTCAGAATCTTTGGAACTCACCTGGCTTTTGATTGAGCAACATTTCTGTGTCTCCTCACTCTATAAAATTTTCGGTGAGAAGTTTAAATTGTGTAGCGAGGCTCGCAAGAAGCTGGGAATTTTTATGAGGCAGAGCTTTTCATAGGAATTCTTCTGAAAGCAGAAACCCTAAAAACTTGTTTGAGAAAGAGAGAGAGAGAGAGATAGAGAGAGAGAAAGAGAAAAGGAAAAAAAGATGTTGGGGTAGTTGGCCATTTGTTAAAACTGTATTAGAATTAGCTTCCTATTATTTTTATTTATAGGGTTGTAACATGAAGAGAGTAACTGTTGATTACTAAGTCTGATTTATATTTTTGTAGAAGGCTTTGGTTGAGATTAAATATTTTTGAGGATTTCATTTTAAGACCCATACATACATACATACATACATACATACATGTTTCTCTTCTCTTGCTTTCAGGTCGTGGCTCGGTGCCAGTAGGGTTCCACCCTTCCAGCGCCTACGGGATTGTGGTTGGAGTTGGAGTTGGGAGTTGTTGTTACCCAAGCAGTTTTTTAATTTTATTTGTTTATATTTATATATATATGTGCGCGTGTGTGTGTGTTTTAAAAAAAAAAAAACATGTATATTATTGGAATAATAAATTATTTAATTTTAAAATGCTAAAAGTTAATATTATTTTTTATTTGTTTCTCAAATATACAAACTTAAAGAAATGAAAGTTATTATTTTTCATGTAGTAATATTAATTCTTTGTTAATTTATTTACAAATTATCATGAACTAAAAGTAATGCTTGTATCAAAACATAAAATTTTAAGAGAATTAATTTGTTTGTTTTATTAGTTTAATAACATTCATACATCAACAACAACAATTACCTAATGTATAACTATATATATATATATATATATATATATTGGGTTGGCATTGTAGGCTGTAACATCTTAAAGGAGATTCATAACCGCCGCCACCATTGTCATATCCAGACCCATAACCCTCCTCCTCCACTACCACCTCCCCCACCTTTACTAATTGACCTTGCAGCAAAGCAGACGTCCACAAGGATCAAAACCAGAAATGCAGCACCTATTGCTCTCGAGCTGGCCATTGTTAGGCTCTCAAGACACGATTGGAATGTGGGTTTTTTCGGTACGCACTTCTAGAGTATATACTTACACGATTATATCGAAGTTGGTATGTACTGTAAAAAAACAAAGAGAGAGAGAGAGAAAAGCTTTGGCGAAGGTGAGATGGGTATGTATAGCGATTGTAAAGGTGAGTTTTGCAGGAATCAAGATTAGCAGAAGCTAATTCAAGCCGCTTGGTTTCCACGGGTTTAAACCGATGATTACGACTGTAATAGCAAAGATGAGTTAGGTTTAGAAATTGGTGGCGGTGGGCGGTGGGATTAGGATGGAGAGTTTTCTACTGGTCTGCATGCAGTTTTACTCATAATAACTTGTTACTGTCTCCCGCTTTTGACTTCAAAGTTGAAATACTATATGTATGTGTTTGTCGTGTGTGTGTGTGTATAATATGTAATATATATATATATATGCATATATCTTTTTTTTTCTGAACTTAATATTTACAACTAGCTTTTCATCCCACGTTATAATTTTACTTAGTAGATTTTATTGCTCATAATTTTTTTTTAATTTTCAATTGGAATTATTACAAATGTCGAATTAAATTTTTATTTCAAAATTTAAAGTAATAGTTTTATTCTTACATGTCATCAGAAAAATAAAAATATACATATATATTTATTTCATAAATAAGAGTTGAATACATATACTGAAAATAATTAATACATATGCTATTTTTCATATATATGCTGCATCGTTTTCCCATGCAGCTTTAATATTAAACGACATAATCAAACACTTCGTACGTTCATGGCGATTCATTCCAGTCGCCGCCTCCTTCACCGAATCCCTCCCCCGAACCCGACCCACTACCGCTTCCAGATCCATTGCTCAGACCGCCACCTCCTCCACCTCCGCCGCCACTTCCACCTCCTCCGCCACCTCCGCCATTTTCACCGATACCACCTCCATGTCCCGAACCACTTCCGCTTCCGGACCCGGATCCGAAACCAGACCCATTACCTCCTCCGTTGCCTCCACCACCACCTCCACCGCCTCCACTTCCACCACCTCCGCCTCCACCACTTCCACCGACACCTCCTCCATGTCCGGAACCACTTCCGCTTCCGGACCCGGATCCGAAACCAGACCCATTACCTCCTCCGTTGCCTCCACCACCACCTCCACCGCCTCCACTTCCACCACCTCCGCCTCCACCACTTCCACCGGCACCTCCTCCATGTCCCGAACCACTTCCGATTCCTGACCCGGATCCAAAACCAGACCCATTACCTCCTCCGTTGCCTCCACCACCGCCGCCTCCACTTCCACCACCTCCACCTCCACCTCCACCTTTTCCTGACCCTTCTCCAGAACCAAACCCAGACCCACTGCCCGACCCAAACCCTGACCCTGACCCACTACCTGACCCGGACCCTCCACCACCACCACCACGTCCTCCTCCTCCTCCTCCTCCAGCAGCTATACCAATCCCACTACCACTACCATATCCTGAACCACCCCCAGACCCGTAGCCCGAACCATACCCAGAATCATCTCCACTACCAGTACCACCTCCTTCTCCTCCTCCTCCACCGCTGCCACCTCCACCTCCACCACCTTTCCCAATATACCTTGCTGCAACACAGAAGTCCACAAGGAGCAAAGCCACGAGCACACCACCTATCACCCTTGAACCCGCCATTAATATTCCTTCTCTCAGCAACCCACTCGCTTCCTATATACACCTATATTATATATGATAAGTAAGCTTGTTAAAGATGGAAGTACGAAGAAAAGAAAGAAAAATGCTTTGGTGAGGAAAAAAGTTGAGAATGGAGGACGATATATATAGGCTGGATAAAGGTGAACAAAACAATTTGGTGAATGAAGATTGGTAGAAACTGATCCAAGCGGCTTCCATTTTCAGTGGACACTAGAGGATTATGGGTGGCGGCAGGAACGTGTTTTGGGTTTGAATTTGGAAGTAAAGTGGTGGCCGCGATGATGGTAGGGCCGGGAGGATGATGGTGGAATTGTTGGTAGTGATGGAGATCTGTTCTCTTCACTTCTACATGCAAATTCACACAGAAAAGAATATTGAAAATAATAATTTGTAAATAAATTAAAATTTCTAAACTCTCCGAATTAAGTGCAATATAAATTATGAATATTAAAAATAATATTTTTGTAAATTTCAAAATCTTTAAACTCTTTGTTTTATTAATGAGTTAAGTTAAATATAAATTATATATAGAACAATTAATATATATTTTTAAATTTTTTTAATTAATATATTAAAGTTAAATATGCATATTTTGAGTTTTTTTATATAGTTTATGTATTATATTTAATTATTTTTAATAGATTAAACTTAATTATAATTCACGCAAGTCTAAAATTTTAAGAATTATATTAGTGATTATATATCTAGGTACTTGAATACACAAATTATAAACACGATAATCAATATATATTTTTTGAGTTTTCTTAAATACTTTATATATTATATTTAAATATACATTTTCTGAATTTTTTTTAATTAATTCATATCTTAAATTTTATTATAATTCACGAAATTTATAAGTTTAAGAATTTTCTTAAGTGTTTATATATACTTATGTAATTCAAGATTTATAAATGTTATAATTACGGATTTAAAAATCGAATCTTTCTATTAATTATTTAAAGGTACTCTACCCTTAAATTGTATGTGGTCTATCTACTTTCGATTTCAAGTGTCTTATTTACAATATGTGAACTTGCTTACAACTTACTCTATATATATATATATATATATATATTATACACACGTGTACTTCATACACATATGTATGTATGTATATATATATATATATATATGTATATTACACGTAAAACTTGTGGGTGGATAGAGATGGGACAGTAGATGCGCGTAGGCTGAGTTTGATTGTGTTCATATTTTGAAGTGCGTCAACTTTAATTTCCTACGATCTGTCGCTCACCATTTGTGGTGTTGAGTCTAACCACATGTCGTCTCCCAAACTATTTTTACTCCTCATTGGCTCATCCCCCATAATTTTTTTACTCAGTAAATTCCAAAACCACAACTTTGATAATTAAATACATATACATACACACACACAGAGTTAACTTGTCAGTAAAAGTTCAAGGCAAAAGTTAGAAGAGTTTTTAAAAGCTTGAGATTACCAAATAGATATATAAGAAGGTTCCATACACCCGACCTCCTAAAACAAAACCTTCTTATCTTCAATCACCTTTCTCGCATATAGAATGAAGAACGGAAACTAATATTGTATGAAACGACGTCGTTTGGAAGGCTTCGCGTCAGATTTGTGGGCTTGATCTGATCTTACTTTGGGCTTGAGTTTTGTGTTTAAAATGGATTTCAATGGGTTGGATAAATTATTTCGCAATTTTTTATTTTTAATTATTTTAAAATTAAAAGTAGACTTTTAAAACATATACATTAAATTGTAAAAAGAAAATTTGAAACGTATACAAAACTTATGAAAATATAAATTGCAACCCAAAAAAAAAAAAGTTAGATATTAAATTTAAAAAATACTTAATTTTAAGAATTAATTTAGTAATTTATCTTTAATTTCATTATTGATTATCATTATTATTACGTATATTTAACTTTTAATTATTATTAACTGTATGAATTAGGTATGTTAAAAAACTATATGTATATATTAGGTGTATTTGATGCATTTGAAGAGTTGTCTTTTTTTATTTTTAATTGAAGTGATTATATAAAGTAATAATAAATTAAATTCCACTATAAGTCAATCATTGACACATGACATACACAAGATGACAAATTATTCTCTTTTTTGGTTTTATATATATATATATATATATATATATATCATATTTTATGTTTATATATACACACCCACATACCCATATGTCAAAATAGTGTATTTCTTTTTTTATTAATTTTGGTAGCATGAATTTATTATATTCCAATTCCAACATATGGTTCTTATTTCAATGGCTAAAGAGATTACATGAATTTGGCATTTCAAGAAATTAATTGGGTACCAAAAGAAAATTATTTTCTTTCTACTTTCCCTTCAATTTTCTCTTCATCCAAACATGAGATAATAGATTTTTAGAAATTTCAAGCAAAAAAAAAACAGGCATTTTGTAATTTTATTTGTAATTAATATAATTTATTGAAAGACATGCAATTTTTATTCCCACTAATATTACAAAATGTTTACTGCAGCTTTCCTTCTTAATATTATTATTGCTCGAACCAGTTTCCACGTTCATGGCAATCCATAATCTCCTCCTCCATACCCGGACCCGGATCCATAACCTTCTCCGTAACCCGACCCACTACCATATCCAGACCCGTTACCCATGCCGCTACCTCCTCCACCGCCACCACCGCTTCCTCCACCACCACCTCCTCCTCTCCCGCCGCCCAAACCACCTCCGTATCCAGACCCACCTCCACTTCCATACCCGGATCCATAACCTGACCCGTTTCCACCTCCTGATCCTCCACCTCCACCGCCTCCTCTGCCGCCCCCACCACCTCCACCCCTTCCTAACCCAACACCAGAACCATACCCAGAGCCACTGCCCGACCCATAACCCGAACCATATCCACTACCTAATCCAGACCCGCCCCCTCCCCCGCCTCCTTCTCCTCCACCTCCGCCGCCGCCACCACCTCTTCCTTCTCCTAAGCCATTACCATACCCTGACCCGCCCCCAGAGCCATATCCAGAACCATAACCGGAACCAGACCCAAGACCACCGCCGCCACCACTACCCCCACCACCACCTCCTCCACTACCACCACCTCCTCCTCTACCAAAAAGCCATGGAGCCCTCGCGGCAAGGGAGAAATCCACGAGGAGCAAAACAAGGAATGCAGCTCCTATGACCCTTGAATTGATCACGGCCATTTTCGAGCTAGGTCTCAAAAACGGGAAGATGGGTATATATAGTTTGTGTTTTGAAGTGAGAGCTTTGAGCGTTCGTAAATGATGAAATGCAGATGGTGAGTGAAGATGATGAAGGTGAGTGTGGGTATATATAGGGAGTGTAAAGTGAAGAAGGGATTCTAGTAGGTTCAGAGGAGGAAGGAGGAGATGGTGACAAGTAGGAAGGTTTGTGTAAGTAGTGGGTGTAGGTGGTGGATGGGGGTGGCGGTGGTGGAAGTGGGGGTAATGGTGGACGACTGTCTTCTACTTGTCTCCATGCAGATAATTGACGATAAATTAATAAAGATGAATAAAGACTTGGAATTATAGAATTTTGAGTTTTCTCATTTTAATTTTCAATGGAAATCAATGAATTAGCTTTTAATAATTTTTACGTCATAATTTAATTTTTAATTCTTTATTTTAAATCTCTCTCTCTCTCTCTCTCTCTCTCTCTCTATATATATATATATATATATATAAAAGGAAAATTACGGTTTAAAACAAATAAAAAAACATACATATATATATATATATGCATTTTATTCATATTCTCAATAAGTAACTCGAATAATATGAATTAATAATATTAGAGGATGTGATTTATTTTTAAATTTTTGATAAATGAGTAGAAAGTAAGAAAATAAATGGTTGACGTTAATTAATAATTAAGTCTACCATTAACACACTAATTCAACCATATATATATATATATATATGTGTATGTATGTTTCTTGAATGGGATAATTGATTATACGAGAATTATAGTACCAAAACAATTGTGACATCTATTTACAACAAATATAGTGATTTATACCCGAAAGAATATGAAATGAATAATTATATATTAATTGTATCTAAACATGGTTTGATTCATAAAATGAAAATAGCTTTGGACTTTTGGTAATTAAACTCTATATATATATATATATATATATATATATATATTATATTTTTATTTAAAATTAATAAATTACTAAATAAGTCTTTAAACTTTAAGATTACTTACAATTTAATTTCTAATTTATTTTTTATAATTTAATCTATAACATCTTTTTATTTATTTCAAACATAGAGTTTTTGTTCTATTTTTAAAAAAAATTAAAGTAATTAGATTATATTTAAATATCTTAATTAATTAACCAAAATCATTGTTTTCAACTGTTTTTTTAAAAATATTTAAGTATAATCTGATAATTCTATTTTTTTATTATAAAATAAAATGAAACTATATATTTAAAATAAATAAAAAATAACACAAACCAACTTATAATATTATATATTAAATTACAATGAATATCAAATTTTAAAAACTAATTTATTAACTTCAAAAATGATACACATGATTGATACATACACATTTCTGGCTCAAATTTAAACCTTTATAAGAAGAGGTGTAAAAACTACACATACACACAAGAGATTATTAATATATATATATATATATATATGTATAGATATAGATATAAACATTCTCTTGTGTAAATTTCTCTTTTTAAAGTAAGGAAGAAAAGCTCCAATGGCTTTACGTAACAATCTGAATGGGATCTTCTATAATCTTCGTTCATATTTCCCTGTAAACCCTAAAAAAAACAAAAAGAAGAAGGTGACAGACAACACATGCACCCACTAACTCATAATTCACCTGTCGAAATCTTTCATGGGACTTGGTGGGTATTTCTCTTTCCTTCGAATTTACTCTTTGACTGACAACTGTAAGTATATTCTCTCTTCTTTTCTTCCTGGGTGTGTCCACATATACCCACATACATACGTACATATATATATATATATATATGTAATACATACTCTTATAAGCATGCTTGCCCGCAATCATTGCATATTGGTATAAGTAGCCATAATAATAGCCTTTGACCAACAATAGCTCTATATAGTTTCATATATCTCTCTACTTTCTACCTTGTAGTCAACTTTTCACTAATTATTTGCATGTTGTAAACTTACCCGACTTCCAAACAATCAATGCTTATAATTAATATTATATATATATATATATACGATCTTGTAAGTATAGTCAATCTTATCAAAATGGTAATCAATTAGGATAGAGTTTAAGTGGAGGGTTTAGAATATTTAAACTCTAATCCTCTTACATGGGAGATAAGTGAAGATGATTAATTATGTGAAGACCACTTAGTAGGAATTTTCTTACTACCTACCATGACTTCCAAGATTAACTCGTGGGCTTAAGCCTAACTTCGAATTGAATTATATATTTCTATATGTTTCTAACGAAATATTTCATATATTATAATATATATATATACATACAATTTTCATTATGTTAAATTTTTATTTTAATACCAATTGATTTGAAGTTGATAAAAAATACAAGAATTGACAGAGTGAAAATTTTGTTACAGAAAATAATATTAACATAAAATTCAATTAATCATATTAAAAAATGATTAATTAAATATAATGAATAATTTGGGTAATACTATAATTTTATATATAAATGTTTTTATTATTTATGTTTATTTAATTATTTTATTCAATATTAAAAATTAAAAACTTTGCTTCCATTCATGATTTTTTTATGTTTTATTCACTTCTTTGTAGGGAGAGCTAATACTTGTTGAATATTTTGATAGGATCGCTTTTTTACTCCTCATGTCGCCGTGCGGGAGCACACAGAGGCGTAAAAAAGAAGAGAGCCATGGCTCTCGTTTTTTTGCTTGGCATATTGGGCTCCCGAGCAAGGGACGAGCACGACGAGCTATTAGGTCAGCGGTAAAGCACACTTTCGAGTATTGCATCGTAATGCTTAGACTACGAGAGCTCCCGACTATGTGGATAGTTCAATGTGCTCATCAGCTTGACTCGTCTAAAAGACATTAGCACGACAGTACTTTTTTTGTTCGAACTGGGGCTTGAAACCGAACTCAGTTTGGTTCCTGGGGTTCGAACTGAGGTGTTGGGTGGATGAGCTGGGCTTCGTAGGAAACTGGAGTAAGCATTTGGAATTCTTGATTCGGTAAAACCAGAGTGGGTTAAAAATTTCAAATGGTTTACAGCCAACTCCTTTGTCCATCTATAATTAAGGTTTCCAGCTAGACAAATACTCAGTAAGTACAATACATCATCTGTTTTATTTTGTGTGTATATATATATATACCCGTGTATTTATATATATATATATATACACATATATTTATAGCTAAGCACAGATCATAATGAAAACTTCCTTTTGTTCCAAAACAAGAAATTAACTGCTTAAGAAATTATTTAACATGAAAAATCCATATTCCTCGCAACTATACTTGCAAGGCTTAACAAAACTATATGATCACTTCTCTCATCAACAAAGATTCAAAACACCCATTACAGTACATGTACATACCTACGTACATGCTATATACATATAGATAACCAGCGAGTAAATAGTTTCAACCCACTTCAAAAACTTACGCAGTTGTTTCAACCAAAAAAGAACTACATATATATATATATATATATAGGAAACAAACAATACTATATAGTTAATTAGGTAATAACCAAAAGCAGAAACAAATTATCAATCACATAAGATTATATATAAATCCTTCATGCAGAAGAGGAGCTACACCAGTAGAAATCATATCAATAATCTTCTCATTGATAATTACAAGATTCCCCATGAACCAAAACCAAAAAATGGCCAACCTCCATGATAATCAGAGAATTTCCAAGAACCACACCAGCTCTGGCTATCAACCTGTGGATCAGATCGATCACCATAGTTGTGATCCTCCTGTTAACGCCATCGTTGATCAGAATGAGCTGTTCCCGGCTGTTAATTCTTCCGCAACTGTAGCTACGTTGATAGATATGATCAAAGAAAAAGAAAATTCTCAATCAATGGAATCTTCTTTGTTTGATGAAACCACTTCAGATGATTTACTAAAATCATTTCTGGGTTTGTTATACATTGGAATTCTCTTTTACGCCTTCTTATGGTTGGATTCGGAGGATTCATCAAGAACCTTAACCGGGCCATTAGAGCTCGGTGTGAACTCCATCTCTCTGGAACTATCTCACCCCCATCATGAAACGATCAACACCAGTTTCTTGATCAAAAACCACCATAACTTCTCATCCATTTTCTTTGAAGAGATTGAGGCTTCACTTTCCTACAGAGGGATTCTCCTTTCCACGACCTACTTGTCACGGTTCTATATGGAAAAGCAGGGGCCGGTGGAGTTGGAGGCAGGATTTTTGTTGCAGAGCTCAGCAGCTCCTGTGGTGGAAACATTGATGGAGGAGTGGAAGGAACATGGGATGGTGGGTTTTGACATGAGGTTGCAGGGTCTTGTGAAGATAACTTCAGTGCCTTTTGGGGGGAAAGAAGCCTGGTTCAGAGGGTTTTGTTGGAATGCTTGGGGGGGAAGAAATGGTGATGGTAGTAAATATTTGAAGGGGTGTCATGTTTTCTTCAATGGATGGGATGGAGAAATTATTGATTCGTTTTAAATGTAATGTTTTTGAAAATTTTTAGTCATTGAAATAATATGATGTACCAGTTCAGCCATGGTCAATAAGTTTAATTTAGAGCAAATTTACCTTGTTTTTTCTCTTCTTTCTTCTATTATGTGTAAATCATATTTCTTTCACCAATCATCACTATCGCAACTAAGAAAACCTATCTATCATATAATGTTCATTTCGTTCAAAAACGTAATAAACTCGTTGAGATCTAACCAACTTAAGTCATATAAACTTCATAAACACACTAATAAATTAAGTTCTCAATTCCATTCAATCAAGTATTATAGGTCAACAATCACTATAATACACTCGCAAAGTAAAAAACTTTATATCCCGAGTCAAGTTCAAAATTATAAACTGAGATAAACTTAAGAACTTAGGTTGATTACAAAAAAAGTTATTGCAGTAGTTCTTATTGGGAACTTGGATATAAATTTGTTTGACAGCATTCATACTAGTAAACTTATTCACAATTTGATTTTGTTCTTTCCTATTAGTTAGGATTTTCTTCTTTTCAATAAAATTAAAATTTATATTTTGATTGTATTTTGATACTAATAAATATAATAGTACTCTAACATAATTATTAGATAACTTACTTATCAAGTGAACTATTAATATTTTTTTGGAAGTAAACTCAACCATTTATTAATTAGACAATAGGCATATACCAAACATAACTCAATAAAAATAACCTACAAATAAAAATATATACAAAAGTACAGTTCGACTCAAAACCACGACATCTTATAAAAAGGAAGTATCTACCATTCAGCAGAGCATATTAAAGATGATCAAAATATCAGATATATCGTGCTCAAATTCTCTTTATTCTACATCATAAGGTCTGCCATTTTCCTGTACAATCTCCTCATCAGTAGCAGGGCACAACTCAGATTAAATAAATATATCAAATTGCCAGGCATTGAATTTTTCAACCCTATATATATATATATATGCTCAAATTATATCTGGCATAAACATTCTGAAAAAGAACTGATACAATAATTTCATTCTATACTTACTAATCCAACACCTCATTGTGGTAAAAGCAGGACAGGTTCTAGGAGTAGAGCGCCCAGTCCAATTACACTGTTACATTTCTCCGGGAAGCATTGTATCCTCTGGTAGGTCACAATACGCGATACCCTAATGAAAAAAAAAAAAGTGTAAAGAAATAAGTCATTCATCTGCCGTATTGAAGTGATTTTTGAGAAATGGTAATATAAAACGACGTTTACCTCCCCAGTAAGGTGTGCAACACATCTCTTCTCAGCTAACAGTTCTTCTTCTGTCTGTAACATCAATGAGGAAAATTTGATTTTGATACCAAATGAAATTAAAAAATGTATGTATTATTTGTACGAAACATTTGTACGTGAATGAAAATGAGGTATACCTTTTTAATTTTCTTGCGAAGGTATTCATCAAATATTACATCTTTTACGAATTCATAATTACCGTCACCCTGGAAACAAGATGAATTTTTTCAGCACCAGAGCTAATAAACAACACCGGGATTAATATAAGGAAAAGAAAATCTCTAATGTAAGACTTACATTTGACCTACATGGCATGCTGAAGACAATATCCTCTGCTATGCCATAAGGATTTCCATTAGTATATACCTTCATTACATAAGATGTAATGTTAATATTTGCGGCAAAAGGAAGAAAATGAACCCAACAGAAAGCCGGGATAAGTAACAATAATTAACACAGATGAAATCCATTACAATAATTTATTTGAAGTTTGGATTTGGCTTGTCCTGTTCAACTATTTTGCTTGATAGGAAGGTTGTGTCGTTTCGATTTGACTACAACAGATAAAAGGTTCTGTTTTATTAACTATATCGATCACTTAGGGCATGCAGAAGCTGTCGAAGAAAAAGTTCGGGACCGTAAACTTACTCCAGAAGAAAACCAGTCACCCTCGGGCGTCGGAGTTATTAACGACTTTATGGCATCAACAATTGATACAGCAGTGGATGCAGCAGATGATCTTCCCCATTTCTGTATTAACACGCCACCTCTCTGCAAATCAAATATATACTTGTTCAACAAATAACGTTTAGAACAATGAAGGTTCTCATAAATTACCCTTGTTACCGATTATACTACATCTGTATCTATATGTTTCAACAAATACTACCTTCTGGACCTTCTCGGTGAATTCTTCTTCTAACCACTTGTGATCCTTGATAACCTCTTTGACAGGCAAGCCATTGATTTTAGCATTCAGAAAGTCCGGAACCTAGTGAAATTCACCAAAATAACCATAGGGGAAAATGATGAAATGAATTTAACGATAAATGATTTTAAGAAGTCAGAATATCTTGACTGACCTGAGTGGTTGAATGGTTTCCCCAGATGGTCATATTTGACACTTGATCATAGAATACACCAGCTTTGAGAGCGAGCTGCAAAAACCACATAAATGTGTAAAGCACGTGACTTTCCCATCAAAATATTCTCTGTCATTAGTTATGACGATAATTTAATGAAATAGATGATATTCAGGAGCTATATCTACCTGGCATTTCGCTCTATTTTCATCTAACCTAGTCAAAGCATGAAAATTCTTTGCAGGTATGTTTGGAGCATTTTTCAAACAAATCAATGCACTGCATCGAAAAGGAGTAAATTTACCGAATCACACAGAAGTATATAAGCAGGGTATTGTGCTAGAGTGTAACAATGATTATAAAAACAATGCTTCTTACTTCGTGTTACAAGGGTTGCCTACTACAATAACCTTGACATTACGGGATGCAACTGCGTTGAGAGCTTTTCCCTGTAGTGTTCAGATTAGATTACAATAGGCAAACCAAGGGTTTAGAAAATGTTACTACTGATTCAGAAACAAATACGGAAATCACCTGTGCAGCATATATTTGTCCATTGATATCCAATAAGCCAGCTCGTTCCATTCCAGGCCCTCGAGGCTTTGCTCCAATTAGAAGAGCCCATTCTGCATCTTGGAAAATCTCATACGGATCTATTCCTATACGAACCTCCCTCAACAAAGGGAATAAGGAATCCTCAAGTTCCATTGCAACCCCTACATGAGTGCAGTAATCAAATGAAAGAACAAAAAAATTTTCAGTCATGACTACATAAGATAAGAACTTATGACAAGTTGTAATCATCTCCGATTTACAAATCTTCAGTCAAGTCTACATAAAATAAGAACTTATAACAAGTTGTAATCATCTCCAATTTCCAAATCTTCAGTCATGACTACATAAGATAAGAACTTATAACAAGTTGTAATTATCTCCGATTTCCAAAAGAGAATCAGATAAATTTTGCTTCCAGTTTGATCAAATGCTGGCACGTGTCACTAAAATAAAATAAATAAATAGTTTTCTGGATAGTTGAAAGGATCCTTTGCTGACTACTGTTTGTATATGTATTGCTAGAAGCTTGAAGAATAATTCGGAAGCAAATTTCTTATCTACTCATCTTAGAGACTCTTTGAGATTTTGAATTGTAGGAACAAAAATGCAGTAGGTTAACTCAAAGTGATCACAATCAGTGCAAGAGTCACCTTCAAGCGCTTGCAGTGATCTTTCGGACCCCAATAATTTTAAAGCGACTGGTTGATCTGGGCCAAAAACCTCACCCGATGCAATCTGAATAAGAAAAAAAATATAAAAACCAACTGTGATAAAATATCAACTTGCAAAAAGAGGCTTTCTCTTGTGGCAATATGTTCAAAATACCAAGTTTCCTCATCTAGAAATGGTCTCTGTGGAAGAAATTAAAAGGATCGTAGCCTTCAACGATATAACTTTTGGTATCAAGTAGTACAACTTGTCATGGCATTTTATTCATTTTATGCAAGTGTATTAAATTGGCTTCTACTTGTACCTATTTGACAGGGTACTAGGGAACAGAACTTTTTCATCCTAAACCTTAAATGACCATTAAATGGAGTGTTCTCACATATTGACAGAGAGAAAGAGAGAGAGAAAGGGACTTACTTTGAATAATAGATGGTTAGATATCATCCCGGCAGCACCTGAAACTCCAATATTAATCAATTTCTTCCAAGATTTTGTCTCTTCTTCCTGAGAGGAAAATTGAAAATATATTATTTATAAGCCAAAAATACAATTAAATTGATAAAAGCAAAGGTACAACACTCGAGGATCAAATAAAACGATCTTAGACATGGTAAGCAAAGTTACCACCATTAATAGCAGTAAACCATGCCAATTTGTTATACTGAATTTAGCTGAAAGGAAGTTGCTTGTTTTCTAATTTGCATAGATCAGGATATAACACTTCCAAGGGCCAAAAAGAGTTTAGTCCCAAAATAAAAATAACTGAAAAACAATTGACAATAAAATACCAATTGTCTAGGGGAAGAAGAAATCACGATCATAGTAAGCGAAGAAAGAAACTTTGCTTGAATTTAATTCAAACAACACCAGTGCACTTATGCTACTACCCATTTCTCAGCCTTAATTTACTCAATGAACCGTCTGTATACTTCCACTCTCTCAATCTATGTGGATCCAAAATAAAATTATTGGCTAGACCCATATGGAATTTGAGAGGAAAGAACTCGCCCAAGTCATTGAAGAACTTCATAACTACTAAAAACTCTCTGAGAAAACCATTTATCTTTCAAAACCCAAGACTGATTCCTTCCACCCATGAAACAACTCAATTTAGAAATTCAAGACAATGAAACCCAAGAATCATAGCTCACACTTGCATATAGATATATAAATGAAGTAAGTAGATATGGAGTTAAGAGTTTGATCATGTACTCACAGCCTTGAGGTCATAAGTGAGGCAGAACACACCAAAGCACTCACTTTTGCTCTTAGGGCCTTCTGCTGGAATGGCAACAGGAACTTGAACTTCACTAAGGAGTGAAAACAACAAACAGAAAATGAGGAAAGCAGAACAACAAACCATGTATTACAGAAGAAGTAATAGGAATAATTTGGTAAGAAGTTAAGATTTAACGGAAGAACTTACTTTGGTGCAACAGAGCAGGAGATTCTGACATTTTGGGTTCTGGGTATGAGCCGGAACTGTCGACGGCAGCAGTCTGAGAAACGGGTGGGGGAAAGAGCGAGCTGGGAAGTGTGCAAACGGGTGGTTTTTGTATAAGCAGGTGATAGCTCTGCTACCGCCATAGTAACAGAGAAAAGCTTGAAGATAGAGTTTTATGAAAGAAGAAAAATAGCGTTGTTTGCTTATAAAATTTACAGAAGAGAAAAGGGTTTTAGAGAGTAAGGATGGGTTAATAGAGGAGGAAGGAAGGAGGGAAGGAGAGATGGGAAGAAGGAAGGAGGATACAAAGGGATGGATTTGAAATATTAGTATATGGCCATGCAAATGACACTTGTCAACACGATCTAATCCACATCCCTCTTTTTATTCTTCTCCTCCTTCTTGTGTGGTTTTTTCCTGTCACGGTTCAAGGTTTTTTCCAGGGGGCTGAGTCAGGTTTTTACCATAGGAAATTCTAAATTGACAATCATCCATTTCCTCCACATATATATATATATGGTCCTAATTAATCATTTGACTTTCCTTTTCTCACATGTGAGATTTGCTTCTACTTCAAACTCTCTTGTTTTTAAGCACTTAATTCTAAAGTGTCCTAGTCTTTTCTTCTTAACTTAGTCTTGAAAGGGAAAGTTCAATTTTTTCCTTCTGGGAGAAAGGGTGTTCGGAGGATTCAATCACAGCCAGAAAACAAGAGGGCACACATCAATTATGATACTTGAGAGATAAAAGTACCCATCATACCTCCTGTGATATTGGTGTGTGGTGAATATAAAATAACAAAGATCTTTAAAATAGTGATAAGAATTTAGTGGGTGATTGAAAAGGAAAATCAGATTCAATCAAATTGTCAAAAAAAATTATTTATTATTTTAATTATCAGAGTTTCAATTATTGTAAATTATATTTTAGAAATGAAATATATATTTATAATCTTATTTTTGAAAATTATTTTATGAATTATTTAAAAATATCTAATAAAAGATCACACGAGAGTTGAATAATTGTAATTCGGCCATATTGCATTTGTTTGGTAGTTAATTTATAGAGGCAATTATTCGAAATTTCATGTCAAGAAAGAACTGGGTCTTTTTTTTTTTATTTACTTTCATATTTAATTTCGACTTTATGTAATATTAACTAATAAATTATCATATTTAATTTTCATTTTAGGAAACTAATAGTGTGTTTTCACATGTTGGGGTAGCTTGTCCAGCCTAATCTATGAACTGGGTTTATCTGGGTTTTCTGTTCATTACAGTCAAGAGACAGTAATCAGGCTAAAATGAGGATGATCTTTGATTAATCTATTCAATCTAAAATGCTTACTCAGTAAATGGACAGCAGCAAGCATACCAGCCTTGAGTTTTTATTATTAGCAAGAAATCTCCTAATTGCTGGATATCATTTACTTGGTCACATCGCTCAAGCCGGCTGCCAATCCTAATCATATCAATAATTATAGTTTTTATCGACAAAAATATGATATAAAACAACAAAACTTATATATGTTATATATGCAATGCAAGATTCAACCTTTCAACTCACACCTTCTAGTTAATATTGGCAAAAATATCAGTTAAAGAGATGGGGAATACCAAAGAAGAATCCGGTAAGAACTGGGCTAAACATGAGAAGCGCGGCTTTGATTCCGGTACCGGAGTTTACCATTCATTGTTTCAACTTCTTGGCGATCATAGCATCCCCACAAGAGCTGATCTTGACACTGCCTCATTCGTGCTAGCACATTTTCCACAACAACATCAAGCTCATCGACAAGTTGCTCTTATTGATGCTGCCACCAATCAGAAAATCACTTATTCACAACTCGAAAGATCAATAAGGGCATTAGCCTCTGGACTCTACCATGCAGTTGGTATCCGTAAAGGGGATGTTGTGTTTGTCTTGGCACCAAACTCTCTCACGTACCCAATTATCGGTCTCGCCATACTTTCACTCGGCGCCATTCTGACACCTGCAAACCCTCTGAATACTTCCTCAGAAATCACAAAACAAGTTTGTGACTCAGGTGCTAAGCTCATCATTTCAGTTTCAGAAGAGTTACATAAATTCACACAGACTCAGGTGCCAATAATCGATGTATCTCGCCAATCGAACAGTGAATTACTATCTATAGAAGAGTTAATTGAATGTTGTGACCCACAAGAGTTGCCAAAAATGGAGTTGTACCAGTCTGAAACTGCAGCAATTCTGTATTCATCTGGTACTACTGGTATTAGCAAAGGTGTTTTGTTAACACACGAGAATTTCATAGCAATTTTAACTATTCTAAAATGGTCTGTGTATAAAACATCATCTCAAAACGATGTGTTTCTATGCTTTCTTCCTATGTTTCACATGTACGGAGTAATGTTCTTCGTGGTGGGACTATTCTGTATTGGTATCACTTCAGTAATCATGCAGAAATTTGACTTGCAAGCAATGCTTGATGCAATCAAGACTTACCATGTAAACCACATACCAATGGTGCCTCCGGTGATACTAGCTTTGGTTAAGTACTCCAGCGACGCCCGTGAAGAGTTGTCTTCACTGAGGAGGATCATATCAGGCGCTGCCCCCTTGAGCAAGGAACTGGCCAATGCCTTCATAGAAAAGTTCCCTTGGGTGGAGCTCCGGCAGGGCTACGGGCTTACTGAAATCTGCGGTGTGGCAACTTTTGCACTGAGAATGGATCAGGCAAAGTTGCATAAAGGTTCCTGTGGGATGTTGTTGCCAAGTTTTTGTGCCAAGGTGATAGATACAGAAACAGGATTAGCTTTGCCACCCTATAAAAAAGGAGAATTGTGGCTTAAGAGTCCTACTGTCATGAAAGGATACTTGGGAAATGAGGAAGCAACAACTGCAACAATTGACAATGATGGTTGGCTTAGAACTGGGGATCTTGGTTATTTTGATGAGGATGGGTTTGTTTACATTGTTGATCGCATAAAAGAACTCATAAAGCACAATGGGTATCAGGTATTTTCTTAATCTGTGATTTCCCCACCATAATCACCTTGTTTGTGCACCCCAGACTGCTTATATTACCAACCAAATACAAGAACTTCTTAAATCAGTTACTCAAATATCATGCAGGTGGCCCCTGCAGAACTAGAAGCAATACTTCTAAGTCATCCTCAGATTCTTGATGCTGCCGTTATTCCGTAAATTGTCTTCCTATTTCTCTTTCTCTCTCTCTATTTATATGTGTTTGTGCGCGTTGTGTATCTACATACATGCGTATAGATATGTTTAAAGTGCTTGGATATTTTCAGGGTGGAAGATGAAGAAGCAGGTCAAATACCTATGGCATATGTGGTAAGAACAGCGAGCAGTGAACTAAGAGAAGACCAAGTCATCCAATTTGTGGCAGGGAAAGTTAGTGCTTTAGCCTTTCTCTCTTGTCTTCAGTGACTCATTACTCCTTATGATGATATCATTGATTATTGAGTTTGAATATTTCAAAACTGCTGCAGGTAGCACCTTACAAAAAAGTGAGAAAAGTTGAGTTTATCAGTGAGATTCCAAAGTCAGCCGCAGGCAAAATCTTGAGAAAGGAGCTAATTCCACAAAAACGACAAGTTATGTCCAAATTATAACAAATCTCTATTCTATTTTTACCTACTGTGAGATCTCGATGAAGAGCAATAATACAAGAAGAATTAAATCGTACGTCAAAAATGTCTATTGCATTGAGTAAATGAAATTCTGGATGGGAAATGTTTGAAAGAGAAGAAGTTCTGGAAGGCAATTATTGATTGTAATCTAAGTAGAGATTTGAATTTTTCTTGGCAATAAATAAACATGAGTTTGACATATGTAAGTTCCCAAAGTTCAACTAAGTCACAAACTTTTTTCTACAGTTACTAATACATATTTATCCTATACCAAAACTTTATGCTACCAAACAACAGACTCAATGATGTTATGGTAACTTGTACCTTGCCTAGCTAGTGAAGTTCAGTAAACAAACATTACCAAAGTCACAATGGTTCAATCTAGCTAAGTGAATAGCCATTTGATATTGATCATAACAGTTCAATATAGAAAGATAATAGCCATTTCAATTTTGAAAAATGCAAGCCACGCTTAGGTTGCAAGTTAAGTGCTTCTCCCAAGCTCTATACTCAACTACAGGTTCTCTATCTAATTATCAGTCCAGCAATGTGCCAAATCTGACTCAGAGTAAAATGGGTAAAGTTTCCTATCTCTTATTAACATATCACCTTGACTAATGACAAAATGATGGCCTCTTGAATGACTCATTTTAAAATATTGTGATTCATGAAGGAATCTATCAAAAAGTGTTTTTGCAAAAGAGGACAACTTCTCGAGGCTTCAGTGAGTATTTCTGACCTTGCTTCAAAAAAGAGAAGAAGTTCCTCTGACCTTGGATTTCTGTGAGCCGAATGAAGCAGTTGAATTGCTTGGTGCATTGGCAGTCTTGTGGAATCTATTTACCAGCCAAAATGGGAAAAGAAAGAAAAGCCAGGAACTAAAAGAAAATGCAATGTATATCAATTCTAATGTTAGATCAATAAAATCAATTATATTAAAGAAAAGTCAACCTCTGGTTTGTTCTTAAATGAATTAATTTACACAACATAAGACAAATGTGCATTAACAGGAAACAGTTCAGGACTAACAGAACTCGCAAAGAATGCAAGCAAATAATTTAATGATGACCAATTACAAGGAAAAAAGAAGTAAATCATCCAAGCAAACTAGTAAACAAATCCACTGTAGACTATCAACCACCAAGTTCCAACTTGTCTCAAGAAATTTCTACGACATGAGCTCCAATGCATGCTGCCCACCAGGTACAAAATAGTACCATACTTTGTTCTGGACATATCGTGATATCTGATGTAAAGATCATAAGTTCCTGGGGCAAGCTGCAATGGTGGATTACTTTGAAATTCTAAACAAAAAGCTTTGCAAGTTCTATGGATTGCCTCCAGCTATCCACCGCCAAACACCACCAGAACCTTGTCTCTGGGCAGATGTAAGCTCGATTTCCTGTTCCAATGCAGACTTCTGTGTCCTAAGTATTTGCACCTCATTCTCAATAGACGGCAACGATTCCAGAATCTTCTGTAGTTCAGCAATTTGTGCCTACAGATTAACATTATGCATACACTTAGCAATTTACCAAATTATGTCCTGCAGAACACACACTAAATCCGAGTTTCCCCAGTGAACTTGTGAAGCCAAAATAAAAGCAAATAAGAGCAACATGTGAAACAGGAACCTCGAGTTTAAAGCATCTCGATCTCTCAGCTACTAGTTGACCTTGGACAGACTGGAGTTCCTGCATGGAAATTATTACTAAGAACAGTTACCATACCAAATGCAACAATCAACTATATAAGCAGTTTTTCATCTAGAACATACTTTAGATAATTCAGAATGAGTACTGTTCACTTCATTAATCTTTTCCCTGATTCTAGAGTTTTCTGCTTGCGCTTCTGCGAGTGACAATTCCACCACCTTCTTCTCTTCTTTAATTGCATCAATTTCATTTGTAAGATCTTGTTTCAACAAAGCATCTTCCTTCAAGTTCAAAGCTAAAGGTTGGGAGAAATCTAACTTTTCAGATTTGGCCAAGGCATATGCAGCAGCAACTGAAGCTGCTGCTGCTGCTGCTGCAGGTGACTGGAAAATCTTTGGTCGTGCTGAGTCCCTTGGTTTAAGTCTCATAACAAAAACCTAAAAATAGGAGCAGGGACAAAAAGAAAAACAGATAATAGAATAAGTTGCATGGTTCTTTTATAAGGAAAAAGAAGATTGGATAAAATATATTAAGTATCAATATCTTCTCCATCTGGACAAAAATAAGTAGCATGATAACAACTCCAATAAACAATTGAAAGAAGATGGTACAGTGTTTTGTTCCGGCAAGTTCAACACATCATCAGCACAGATACCTTATAATAAAGCTTACCTCATTATTGTATTTCCCATTATAGCCACCAAAAGCAACCAAAATCTTCTCTCCACAAACCATTGCTGAGGAAACACTGAGCCCCTGTATTTAAATTTACATTTACAAATTAAGCGCAGAATGAATGATAAATTCATTTATGTCTCAAACAAAAGCTCTAATACAACCAATTGGATTATGGAACCTAGAAATTTACTGGTAGATATTGACATAGATTTTACAATGAAGCTATAAACCAAAATCTGGTTGACTAAAACATGGTTGGAGGCTATGAAAGAAGGGAAAAAAAAGGAAAAAATCAAGCAAAAGGAAGAAAGGATCAACCTCACTAGCAAGGAAATGCCTTCCCTTTAACCTGGTTACCGTCGTAAAAACTAGCTTAGACATATTTAACATAAGGGTTTCTCGGCAACCTGCAAAAGAAAAGTAAGTACAAAAACCAGTGCATGAATAAAAAAGGACAACTACATGATGCTATCCAATATTTACCACTGCTGTTATCTCCACCACCAACAATATACCAATTTTCATCAATAGTTATTCCAGCATGTCCTGCTCTAGGAGTCACAGCATCACCCTGAATTTGCGGTTGGGACCACTCCATCTGCGATTGAGAAATGTTATCAGGCCAAAGTGAGAATTAAAGAGAAGTTCCACAGTTTACATGTACCCAAGATATTAAATATCAAGGAAAAGTATAATTACATGCAGTGATGCACTTAATATAGAAATTGAGGCATGGTGACTTTCAAGCAACATGCTTAAATTAATAAGACTGAAGAATGCGGACTTTCAATTGACATACTTTAATTCCTGACACAGAAACATGGTACTTTGAGATGACAAGCTAAACTTCATTGAATCTAAGGGGAGAAAAGTTAAAGTAAGCTCACAGTCTGCAGATCAAGCACATGAAGGTCATTGAAGAAGATTGAATGAGAACAACCACCAAAAATCAAAAGGTAATGCTCTGAATGCACTGTAGCGGTGTGATCAAATCTGGGAGCTGGAGATGTCTGCCTATTAAAACAAAAGAAGATGATAAAGAACACCGAAAAATGATAAAAATACTTGGCTAGAAAAGAAGAACAGGCTCTCACGTTGTCTCCATAACATCCCAGGTCATTGTTTCAAGATCAAGAACATGTACATCATTCAGCAACCTCCTGCTCCTGTCTTCTCCACCAAACAAAATCAGTCTAGAACCAACCAGTGTCACAGAATGTCCACCACGAGCTGTCTGTAATAGAACCTTCCATTAATGATTCAAATATGAAAGAACAGACATTTACTCCACATAAATACTTATTCCACATAAATAAAAGTAAATAACAAATTAAAAACAAAAAGTAGATGTAGCACAGAAAAATATCTGGAAAGCTGCTTAGTTACCGGAACTTTTCCTGAGGCCTCTATGATACCAGAGACATGAGTTTCTAGGTCGATGAACCGAACTACAATATGATTTTTGTCACAGCATTAGATTTAGAAGAGCATACCATACTAATATTCACTATAAATGATTTCAAAAGGATGCTGGATAAACTGACAAAATTACAGACCTATCATGCTATCTGAAGATTTCTTTGAGTGCCCACCAATGAGGAGGAGTTTGTTTCCTGACTTAATCTGCCAAAGAATATATGAGACACAAGTGTCAGGTGTAACAAGATCAAATCACTAAACAAACAGAAGAAAGACAGACTGCCTGTGCATGTCTTCCACATTCACAAAATTACCATTCTGTGATCTGAGATGGCCGGAAGAACTTCTTGTGAGCCACCATCTTCAGATTTGCCAGCATTTAACTCAGTTGTCAACTTTAGACTAGACCATTCCAGAGTTCTAAGGTCCAACACCTGCAAAAACTGCCAATTAACACATAGTCCAAGAAAGGGATATGGTACCAACTAATGGCACATCCAATATGGTAATACCTGAACATCAGAAAGGTACCGCCCATTTCGACTCCCTCCAGCAATGTATAGTTTCTCATCAACCACAGTTGCTGCATGCTATGGCAAAAAGAAAAGAATCATTGACAGATGACAGTGTACACCTGGCTCAAGAATTATGAGTAATAAGGAAAAGGTCCACTGAAAAATTGTCAATGAAAATAAACCTCAATCAATGCTTAAAATTATGGGTAAGAGACATGGCGCAAAGCCACAAAAGGGATTTAAGAAAAAGGTACAGTGCTCAAAATTATAGGTACTATGCTGTGGAGCACGGAACAAACAACAAATCTTTACTTCATCAAACCTGAGTCGTTCACTAAAAAAAGGAGTACCTTGTAGCGAGCCGAAGGTCGTGAACCAGGAACAGGGAGTGATACCCACTCATCATAAGCCAGCTCTAAATACCAATTGCTGATATCCATATCTTTCTTAGTCTCCTCTACCCCCATACCATCAAGCTGTCCATTACTTTAGAGTCAATTTTAGCTATCTACGTAATTAACTTTGCTTACAGTACAAAGGGTCATTCATAAGGAAGATACAGTCATATAACTGCAACCATGTACTTGAAAGTTCAGAAAATTTAAGTGAAACAGAAGGAAGCTAATGTGAAAAGATTGAGAGAGGAAACCACATTCTGTTAAAATTTACAGTGCATATTTGATTTACATTCTTGTTACTACTACAAAGTGCGACCATAGTTATCAAACACAGGGACAGGGTTCTTCAAGATGCATCAAAAAGTCTCACATGCAGAAGATGGTTCTAGTGAAAGGTTGAACATTTTTGCCAATTGCAAAAGAAGCTGTAAAAGACACTATTTATTAGAAATAATTGCAATTTCATCAGAACTCAAATGCAAGCAAATGAACTCATAGATAGTCACATAGCTAAACACATCTGAAATTGAGGACAGAATAAACTAAGTAGCAACAAGAGGGCAAAAAATAATAAGAGAAGGCCAAGAAAAAAAAAATCCAGTTCACTGAGAAAAATAAAATAAATAAAGTGCCTTAGCTGATCACAACTTATACCAAATGTTACCAAATCCAATTAGCTGGGAAAGAGTCTTTGCTCACTGAACCGTGTGGTATATTTAGCATACATGACTGCATCTGTAGATGCTAGATAGTTTATCAAAATGTACTCAACTTGTTTTTAAATAGTTCACTCCATAACATCAGTGACAACAGCATATACAAAGGTGACTAAATGAGAATACAGAAAAACACAAGGCAAAGCCGTACATAGTATTCTATCATTCATATGAGATCTCAAATTGGAATTCAATAACTATACAAAGATCTATCTCTATTGTTCTTCAATAGCTTATTGCACTTCTGTTTTAACATTGAATTGGCACATTTCTAATCTCACATTGCACTTTATAGTGTGACATGTCATAGTATTCACTGGTAAGGGACACATCTGAAATCACTCCCTTTGCAACGAACTTCCAAATCAATCCCATTCTCACGTTACTGCTATCTGGTTGTTTGCTGAGAACAAAGGAGAAATAAAACCAACACGTAGTTCCTATTTTTTCGAAAATATAAAGAAAAACACAAAATACAGATAACATCCTCAGGTTCCACTTTCTCAGATATTAAATCAATTAACATGCCAACTGATCAAAGCTTGATATCAGTTTACGCCGAGAAACATTGAAATAAGACTTGAGTTTGATAACCTGATGAAGATTGAAGGGAAAATTCAGATTCACACGCACCTGAACTGAACGGCACTGAAAAATGCGGGAAAATCAGGGCCGTTGATGAAGAGGAGATCGAGAATTGTGAGGAAGCCTGAGATTTGGATCTAAGCAGATAATGTAGAGAGAGAGCAAAAGGTGTTGATTCTCCGAACAGAAACGAAGAATCGAACACCAAAGTAGAGATCTGAAAACCACAGACGAGATTTACGTGACCGACAAAGTGAGCCTTGAAGCTCGAAGTCGTCGACTTCAACTGTACCGTTTTCTCTTCCTCGGCAAAGATTTTGTTGCGTACTGTTTGTTGGCTCTTCCTCAGGTTTGGATGAAAATATATACGTTATTTTTATTTTTATTTTTTTTTAGAAATTATTATAATTTGTATGATTTGTGAATTATATGTTTGTAAATAACAACAATATGAATTATATTTATTACACTACTAGATATGTTATTTTATTAGTAATAAAATTAAAATAATAATGTATAAAAATATTATTATCAAGAGAGATAAAATACTATTTACATAATTTTTTCTCTTAATATTAAAAATATTAATTAAACTTTTATTTAATTTTATTAATATATTAATAAATTAAAAATCATGGGTATATAAAATTGTTAGAAAAATAGTCAATCATATTTTTACCATTTGTTTGAACCATAAAATTTTAACGTATAATATTTTATAAACATAAAAAAATTATATTTATTTTATTTTTTAATGATAACAGATAATATTTAACTAATAAATTTTAAAATAAATTTTTAAACTAGCAAATCAGTAATTTTTTTGGTCATTCTATTTATTTTTTATTATACTCACGTCTAATTTAATTAATTTTATATATGTCTTAATAATTAAAAATTAATTAAATTAATGTAATAATATAAATAATTATTATTTATTTTATTAAATATAAAATTTTAATTTAATTATATATAATAATTATTTATTTAAATATAAATATAATTATATTAATGAATAATTTTTTTTCTTTTTTATAAAAATTGACTATTACATATAATATATAAACAGTAAATTCGTAATTTAACTAAAAATATAACTATTTCATCTTATTATCCAAACAAAAATATATCATTGACATACATTAATATACCATCATTCAAACGTTAAAAAGTTTCGCTATTACAATTCTGTATTATTGTCATTCAATTACTGTCAGTACTATACATTAATTAATCATCACTAAAATTTATCCAAACAAAACCTTAGTAAATACCATTATACATGCGGCGTTTATGCAAAGAATACAAAATTATCTTCATCCACAGAAGTTGGGCTGAATAAATGAACAAATGGGTAACCAACAAAAATGTTTCCAAGTACAATAACTTCAACGTATACTCTACATATATAAGAAGCTGCCAAAGAGAATTTTAACTAGCATCCTGATACACTATTTGTAAAGATTACAACAAAAATAAAGGTATAAGATACCAGATATCAGTTGGGTAGAGTCAGCATAAACAAAAACCAAAATAAACAACAAATTGCAGCAGCATCCCCCGCCAGTCAATCCTATTAGGGTCTACCCCCCAAACAGCCCCCTGTCAATGTTTTCTTCTTTCGATTTTTCCTTATTCGGCTCATTTTCGTGAACCTCATTAATTGATCCTACTACATTACCTGGAGTAAACACAGGTCCCAACCTTAAAACTTACAGAGAGTATTAGAACCCAGAAAAACATTAAGAATAACAGGCCCCTTGATCCGATGGATCCTGGCTTGTCAGACAGAACATTAGCCATTGGCACCAACCCAGCATTTTCTTGAGACAGGCCGAGAGAAAAAACGATGTTGATATCCCCATTCTTGTTAAATGACCAAGCCATCTGATTGCCGGCTAGAGTCATATTTGTTATTCTGATCATACCGGCAGTAACATGAACAGAACCAGAAGATTCTGCAGCAGTATTTAGCCGAAGAGCAGCATCTTTTGTTGGGAACTCACAAGCAAATGCAGGAGGAGCAGGTATATTGCTCAGCACTTGACTGGCCTGCTTGAGGAACGGATACTTGACATCTGCAGACAAATAAGATTCCACAAGAATTATAACAGGCTGCTAAGATCCAAGGGAAAGTAAAACTAATAGTCATAGATATCTGACTCCTAGTGTATCCTCAACATTTTTATCCCTTTAAACTTACATAAAACATCATTAAACATTTTTAGAGGAGCCAATGGTTGCAGGATAAGTCTCCTTACCTGATCCAAACTCTGGTACATCCGGCTTTTGCTTCGAACAGGATGCATCATCATTGTTGTTTGTGGAGAGAGGATGGTTTGCTGATGCTGCTGCTTCTGATTCTCCAAGAACCTGCTGCTATAACAAAACAATCTACATTAAATATTTCCCAATAAAAACCCAAAGAAACAAGAAAGAATAACAATTAAAAACAAATATTTTAACCTTCTGAGCACAAGGTGCCAGATCAGAAACAGAGTTCTCATTCTCCATTGTTTGAGAAGGATCAAGAGCGAGATACTGGGAGTTATCATCATCAACATCCAAAAACGTAAGGCAATTCTCAAAGTCAAAACCATCAACCTCTGCCGGGTTGGAAAGATCATTAGCTTCCAGGAATTCATCACTGCACATAAGATTTTCTGTTGCATCCATGTATGGCTCATCAAGCAAATAGTTAATTTCAAAAGGACTAACATCGCCTGATTTCTCCACATATTCATGTTTGATTGGTCCAACATCAATGTCATTAAGCTCCGGTAAATCAGAAACTGGCGGATCATCTGGCAACCTTCTATCATATCTGATTTCTCTTGTGCCAATTAAAGGCTTTTGATTATCTTCGGCAGTCCAAGCAGTATTACCCATGTCAATTATAGGTTTTTGATCACCTTCAGCAACTACCCCAGTCTGCTCAATGTAGTAGTCAGATTCAACATTGTTGCCCAATTCAATATTGTTGCCTGATTCAGCATTGTTGCTTGATTCCCCGTAGTAGAAGTTAAATGTAGCAGAAGCATTCTCGTAAGGAACATCGATGTCAAACTTCTGGAGAAAGACAACATTTTGTGATCTAAGAATTCGTGTGACAACAGACCAAGAATTGAACAGGCAGAATTCTTTACTCATGACAAATGATTAAGATATTTTGTCTCCACCCTTTCTCATCACAAAGAATCAGGCTTCTTTTCTTATTTTATTCACTCTACAAGCTAAAACTAGGGTAATCAGAGATTAGAGAATTACAAAGCCATTGTCATTCAAAATTACATATAACGGAAAATAAAACAGAACAAAACTTCTTCAGCTACCAACTAGTTTTCTAAGATTGTGACAAAGATCTAAAATCAAATACCTCTATTCAGTACTCTTCTTCAATTAACAAACTTCAATTATAGTTTTGCAGATGTAACCAACTAGAGGCAACACAAACAACTGGCATGGAAACAAGAACAAGGAAGCATTTTACCAAGTTCTACATAACCTTCACGTAGACACCAAATGATTCGAAAATCTAAAACACCTGGCAGGCACAAAAGTTCATCTGCACAATAGCCGATAATTATAGCTAACTTTCCTATATCTGTCACTCTAAACAGTAGCCAACGCCAAACTTCATTGCCACTCCACTGGCTTAATTTGCTTCTTTTGGAAGTTGAAACACCAAATTTCCCATCAATCGTACATATCAATAATTAATGCAACCCTATTACCATTTTAAGAACTACATGCATAACATTTAACACTAAAGTCATACCAAAAACAGAAAGTGCACATACCTGGTCAATGTCATTCACTTCTACAAATGCATCTTCACCAACAACCACCTCATCTGGGAGGTAATCTTGTCCGGGAACAAAAACAGCATCATCATCCTCCCATTCCTCCTCAATAAACGGTGCCCCATACTGTTCCCCGTTCTTCGGGCCGGATCCACTCTTCTGAAATACCCTGCACAAAACAAATGAATCCTATTCCCCCAACACAACCCAACCAATCAGCATCCATCAATTCAACGTACTAAGAAATCCCAGAACAAAATTTTTAAATATATACATGTATATAGAACCAGAGCCACAATCATGTTTAAATTACCAAAATACTACAAAAATCATTTCCCAGGTCAGCGCGTTCTTACCTGCGCTATTCCAGCTTTCTCCAGCTCTTTGTCAGCTAACCGGTATTCATGCATAACCCAGTTAGTCCTCTCCCCGCGCGGGGCTCGACCCTTGTGATAAACTAGGGTCTTTTTCATCCCCACGATGCGCGAATAATAGCGAATCTCACGGTCCTTTCCCGTGGTCTTCCAGTATCCTTTCTCGGTGGCCCGGTTCGTCCTCGAGCCGTTTCCATACTTCTTATCCAACCCACTGAAGAAGTACCACTCCAAGTCCCTACTTTTCAGCTTCGACTTATCTATTTTTCCCCATTCCGGAAAGAAAATCAAGAAAATTAAAAGACGGCAATCTATTCAAACAAACATTTAACAAAATACGGCGCGAGGGGGGAGAGAGAGAGAGAGCAAGGAGCCACCTGGGAGGTCCCAAGGCTCTGATCTGTAGATATCGATGACGGAAATTGGGTCAAACCGTAAGGGTTTGTTGCAGACCTTGCGCTTGAGGTAGTAACGCACGAGTTCCTCGTCGGTTGGGTGGAATCGGAACCCTGGAGCTAATGAGGTTGTAGCGTCACGGCCCATGAATTCCCCAACTACAATCTATTTATATATATATGTATATCTTAATTGCAAGAAAAGAATCGGAAATTTTCGAATTCAGAGTTAGGGTTTCTCAATTGGGAAGAAGAGAACTAGTACGGAAAAGAGGGAAAGAAGAAGAAGTAGCCATCATGTAAAGGTAAAAACCTTAGCAAAGAAGCTGAAATGTTGGGTAGGCGAAAGTGTTAAAATTGTGTATTTCCGACGAAGGAGTGAGGAAGTTTTCCGTGACGGACGGGTGATAATATGAGAATGTCACCGGAATCCAGATATTGACACGTGGAGATTAGAGTAGTGGGGCTCCTCTCTTCGCTCTGACGTGGTGATTGCCGCACTTGACAAGTGCAAAGTCATGGCTGGTTGGCGTGGGCTCTACGTGCAAACTCAGTATGACGTAACCGCATCCGTCAAATAATACTGGACATAAAAAATGGGAAATTTCTTGTTTCCTGAAAAAGAAGAGCAAATTGTATATTAAATTAAAATTTTTATAATTTAGTAAATATATGAATTTTATAAATTTAAAAAATTTTACTCCATTTCTCATAATATGGGGAAATTTTTTCATTTGGGAATTAGCCAAAAAAATATATTTTTTTGTTTAAAAATTCACAAAATTCTTTACATTAAATAAAAAAATTTTAAAATTAAATTTTTGTTTATTCAAAAATAAATAAATAAATTAGGAAAGTAAGCTTGGACCACGTAGTTTCCTATTAGGTGTTTGTATGCGTGGAACCAAACTCCATGATCAAATAACCTTGACCAGATTAAAAATAATAATTGAATTCAACACCCACTTCAATACCAAACAAATATACTACTTTTGCTTATTTTGCTTTTCCATCTTTCATTCATATATTTAAACATAGATTTTTTGGATTATATATACATTCCAAGCTTATATTTCGAATATTATTTATAAAATTAACGACTCAGAATCCGAATAATATCTAAATGTTATCCAAAAATAATAATAACAATAGTAAGGCACAGATCAAGCCCTACAAAAAGGAAGGTAGAAAAAGGCCAAAAGATTCGAAACTAAAGGCAGATTCAAACCTTCATACACCAATTCGGAATGACATAGGAGGGCTACCATAACATGCATGAATGATATAAGAAGCTTGAAACTAATGGCAGATTCAAAAAATCCATTTGGGAGGCGGAGAAAAAGGAATGGCAAGAAAATGAGAATCATCCGATCCTAATAGCAAACCATAAGCTAAAGTACTACGAATTATTCCCTATCTCAATTGGCAAAAGCATAAAGAAAAGTCATCCATCGATGACAATATAGCAAAGGTCTACAGCTAACCGAAACAGGACTCAGTCCATGACTACATTATGGATAACACCGATGCTCTGGAAGTGATAAACCAGTGAAAGTTATCTAACATTACAACAGAAATTCACATCCTCAGAGCTGTCAATCAGACAAACAAGGTGCGATCAGAGTGAATATTCATACACTAAACAAGCTCACATACGGCAGGATCATAAAGGCATCAGCCTTTACTTACCATCTCGGATTCTCCGCTTCAAATCCTCATTTTCTTTCATAAGATAATCAATTCGCGACTGAAGAATGCTTATCATGGCTTGGGAACTCAACATTTCAAGTTTTAATGTTTCCCTGTCAACAGAAATCCGGTGGATTTCACTCTGCAGATCGTTGATTAGCTTGGCACAGCTAGGAGGTACCGATGAGGTAAGACTAGCAGTAGCAGTAAATGGAGAAGCAGGAGCAACTGGAGCTTTCTCCTTGGGATCAATAGATTCCATAAGGGAGAACTCGAGAAGTGCTGAAATTGCTGTTGTAGTTGCTGATGATGTTGTTGTTGCTGCTGTTGTCGTTGTGGATGAGCAGTGATCCTGAGGTGTACGAGGTGAACCATCTGAAGCATTTGAATGATTACCAGCCGAATCATTATGCCGCCTCCTTTTATATTGGAGAAGGGGCAAGGGAGCTTGTTTATTCAGCACGCATAGGGGTGGACAATTATCCAATCTTTCTCGTTGGCACAAGTTTAAAAGATCTTCTGATATTCTTCGATGCTCAAAATCATTAGGGGAGTCTCTCGCAACATCATCACCATTCTGAAACTCTATTGGAAGCTCATTGATATTTAGAGTATCCTTATTGAGAGATTGCATTTCCTGCAACAACCAGTCAACATGAAGAAACCTTTAGATTGAGAATTGAAAGTAACAAACTCAAAACAGCTTTGTGATGGAACCCAAAGATAAATGTATTTACTCAATGTGTAGGAACAGAAGTATAATCGGATAAAAAGCATCATGAAAAAACATACAACACTATCTCAAGTAAACATTTTATTTGACACAAAAGATCTCAAGTCACATTATCCCTGAATGACACATTATGCATTTGCCGCTCCACATATAGATCATAAGTAAATTGGAAGTAGGAAAAATATGTGAAACTCAAGTGCTTTAGGAATATGTGTATATATATACATCATAATTTTTATCACTCACAGCTAATCCAATAAATTGCAAGAAGTAACGGAGAGCAAATAGAGTAATATTCACTAATCAAGTACTCATAACCAAACTAGAAAAAGTTGGATAAGATAACATCTTCAGAGTATGTTGCTCAATTTCAAAATAAAAATCATTATTATGATTCAGATAACAAATTCTCATAAATGAATTTCAACTTTATAATATTCCATTCTATGGAAATGAGCTGATCCAAATTCGAGCTTGCCCTTTGAGCTCAAGCTTGTCCTTTGAAAAGCCCGAGCTCTGTTCAAAGAATTTTATAACTACTTAATCATCACATTCAAGCTTGATCTTACACGTAGCCAAATTACAATCTAACGCTATTCTCCTCAGTTCCCAACAGCCACCAACACATGGTCCAACGCACTATAGCACCATTTCAACAACAATAAAACACTGACAGGAACACTCGCTGCAGAATAACCCAGTGTCAGCACTAACAACATTTGTCAACAACCTCGCAGATACCAGAAAACCAATGGCTCTTGCACTTTTCAACCTCACTTCACATGGAAACCACAGTCCATAGTCATGTCACTACAACCATCTCAGAACTGGCAGTGCGGGAGGAGGAATCATATCCGCTAGTGCTGGTGTTCTGATAATTAGTAGACTGTTGGTGGCATCCGTGGATAAAGGATGTGAAAAATAAACCCACAAGAAGTTCCTATTTTGTTTATCCAAAAGACTCTTGGGTGCGTCATATAACTAGGATTAACTAAGTCACAGTCAGAATCAACATAGCCCTGCCTACCAAGGATTCATCTTATTAAAGTGATTTAAAAATTGACCTTATATTGTCTACAAAATACAGATGCACTAAAATATTTGACTAAATGGTCAAGTGAATGGGACTTATAATACTAAGACATCTAATATATATTCAAATACACTTATATAATATAAACTATGAATATTTATACAATTTAATAGAAAAAACATGTGTTCGAAAGCTTTGGAGTAAAGTCTATAGCACTATTTTGATGTGAACCTTTAGGGGTAATTCATAGAATTAGTTAGATCTAACATTTCCTTCATATATCCACTATAGATATATACAGACATATCGATACATAGACTTTAATTTCATACATCCGCCCGCAATCTATTTTTGAAAATAGCTATAATTCATTTACCCATATGTCATGTTTACGCATGCATAAAAGCTTTTTTTCATTTATATTCGGAGTAATCTACATGTTACACAATATTGAGTCTATATATGTTTGTATTGGGCTCGATAAGATAAGCATGTCATTTTCGGCTCAAGCCGAGCCCAAGCAAACTGGTAACAGACTTGGCTCAATATTAACAGCAGTACAACAATTCCCTTGTGTTTCTACTGTCCTCGAGCAAATTAGCAAGTGTAAAAGGCAAACAAACCAAAGACCACTGTAGTGTTCACCTGATGACAAATTAAACTAGCAAGCAAAGCAAAGTCTGGAATGACTAAAAATTCGTCCAAAGAAACACCCAATACACATGCCTGGCCTATTAAACTTTGATTCTTGACCAACTTTAGAACAAACAATTCATCTAACTCTAACAAAAATAAGAACAAAACAGATTGGAGGCAGACTCTCCAACAATAGATGTGAAGATCCGGATGAAGCAGAAAGCCCCAGACTACTACAAAAACACAGTCCACACAGTCAAAGAAACCAATTAAAATACCATGCTGTATTGTATGGGCATCTTTGTCTCCAGATAGGTAGTCAAGAAAACTAGCATAATCTTGATGTGGACCTCTTCAACTACAGAACTGATTTCACTGAACAACTCATTTATGTTGGCCTTTTTGTTGGTTAGATTTGCAGCAACTTGTAAAGCGTTTTAGCTTTACTTACACTGATGTCATCTTTATACCATTCACATAGGAACCAAGAAATAGAGTTAAGCAATAGAACTATCTTGTAATTCAAGCATACTACTTTCATAGGTGGTCTGGTGACTGGTCTCTTAATTCGTCGACTCACCTATATTTCCCGAGGTCAAAACCATCAATGTATGATGAATATAATAAATCTGTTGCAGGTAAAGTACATTATTAAGGTTTCAAATCATCATTACTTGTGGTTAAAGCATAGAAGGCTTTTGACATACCAAAGAAAAAGCAGTAAAAGGCTTTTAAGAAATCAAAAGTTCCATTCTAGCAAGTACGACAACAACGAAGAAATACAGTTTGAGTAAGAAGGAAACACAAATTAGTATTTATGAGAAGTTTAAAACCATAGTGTACAAACCTGTTCAACATCATTACTGCCATTAGCATCATCACCAGCTGGTGGATCATCCCTAGCATCTTCTCCTGGAATCACAGCTGCTGCACGATCATCCCATTCCTCCTCAATAAAAGGTGCATATCGATTCCCACTAGGTGGTCCAATATTATTCTTATGGAACACCCTGCATAACACGTATGCATCCTTCTCCATCCAAAACAAAAGTAAGAAAATAAATAAATTTGTCGTAAGTTTCTAGCTGTCAGAACTAAACAAGACTGCTGTTTGCTTGACAACAAATATTGGGAATGGGAAAGAATTAAATATCTAAATTATTTTTACAGAAAAAAAAAACAAATTGTTAAGTTACCAGTTGACGAGAATTAAACTCAAAGATAGAGAATCGTTGCAATGTCATTATAACAGCAGTATACATAAAATATGGAGTTGGACTCTTCTTTTCTCTTCATTCGTTGCTTCATATCAGAAGAAGCAGAAACTACTGACTCTACTACATAAAAACAAATATTTTGTTCTTCAATTGACAAATGCTCTTGGCATATAAAATCTCAGTTAAAATCAAGTGAATTTTTTATCACTACCAAAACAATAATATCAAAATTTATTGCATGAAGAGAGAGGAGTTGCCTGGAGTTACTGAATTCCTCCCTGCAACCAAACAAGAGGTTAACACACAAGAACCAGCCATAATAATTAGTTATAGGCACACCTGTGCAGGTCCATTTCTTTCCAATTCATCCTCAACCAACCGGTACTCATGCATAACCCAGTTCGTTCGGAGCCCATCTGGGGCACGCCCGCTATGGAAAACAAGGGTCTTCTTCATCCCAATCAGCTGGGAATCCCGACGGATTTCCCTGTCCTTGCCTGTTGCCTTCCAGTAGCCTTTGCCGGTTGCTCTATTCATTCTTGCCCCATTTCCATACTTCTTATCCAATGCACTGAAGAAGTACCATTCCTGGTCCCTTGTCTTCAACCTTGAATAATCTTAAAACCCATAAAAAACAATTGCTCAAACAGTACTCAATTTACAAAAAGCCAAAACCTAAAACCTCAGGGACTATATCCAGAAACTATATGGCTTGAAAAAGGAGTAAGAAGAAAAATAAAACCGCTAAGAGAAGAAAACTGGCTAAAAGAAAAAGAAAATCGATATTCCCCCCTAAAAAGAAAACATAACGGAAAAAAAAAACCTCAAAATAAATCAGAAGCAGAAAAAACCCCCATGAAAAGCAAGGTAGCTCTGCACTCTAACTACAGCAAAACACAAAGGAAAAATTTAAGCAGACAGGGAGAAAAACCCAATCGAAACAATATACTGAGAGAATCACTTCGTCAGTCTATTGAGAAAAAGAGAGAACTAAAGCCCAAGTTCCCTGTCTAATGAAAAAGAGTAACAAAAGAACAAGAAAATAACCCTAAAAATTTTACAGTAAGCAGAAAGAGAAAACAATCTATGGAGAGACATAGATAAGGAAGAGAACCTGCGAGTTCCCAAGGCTCGTGCTTGTAGATATCGACTTCCCCGATAGCATTGAAACGGACGGGCTTGTTCAAAACCTTTCGCTTCAAGTAATAGCTCACCAGTTCCTCGTCAGTCGGGTGAAATCGAAACCCAGGTGCCAGTGCCGTTCCCGCCGCCGCTGTATTGCTCGGAGGTTTTACAGCCGCCGGCGTTAGTGCCAATGTGTCACGACCCATGACTCTCCCCGCTGGTCTCTACAGCAAAGGTTTGAAATTTCTCGGGTACGGAGACTTAGGGTTTCCTTGGGGAGGAGAGAAATCGAGTAAAGAAAGTATATGGGTTTTGATTGATAGAGAAGAAACAACGAAAAGAAGAAAAGGGTAACTTCAATTGCAAGGAATTTCTGGGTTTTTTTTTTTTTTTTTTTGGATTTTCAAGAAAATAAAACTAAAAAGGTTAAAATTTTATTATTATGACTCGGATTTGCCTAGGTTTTTACCACCTGGATCCTCTTTGTTCTTTTTGTTTTTGATGGACACTGTTTTGCGCCACACTGAATAAATGTTACTGCGACATTTTCAGTGCTGTGAATTCTTTTTATATAATTTTTAAGAGGACTATTCGAGATTCTGTTGAAGAAGATAGAACTCGTGGTCTTTCCTCAGAGACCTGAGTTGCAGGACGAAGATAAAAGCCAAACGAGTTCGGCGTCGACATATTAACAAGGGTTTGTTTGGTACTTCAATATATATTTTTAAAGCTTTTTTAATTTTATATATATATATAAGTTGAAAATTGTATGTACGTATTTATATGATATATTTATCTACCAATAAAATCCAACACTGTATAAAAATAATAATAATAAAGATTTTGGCTTGGAAAGAAATAAAATCTTTACTAACCCCATAATAGCACCATACAAAAAAAAATGCACTTCCCTCTAATCCATTCCTAAAAATATATATGTATGTATATATATGGGTTCTGCAACTGGTAACCCAATCAACAAGTAATCGACACACAAATAATAAATGGAATTGACAACTTATTTGATTAGCCAAGCCATCGGATGCTTTACCGGTAAGACAAGTAACGTGTAATGTGGGTCCCGGTGGATCATGAATCTAATCTGTGATCATGTGGAATTGAGCCACTGTGATTTCCAAACTGCTGATACTGCGTCTCCACATGTTAAAATACCTCTGGCTGACCAACCCCCGCACTTTGACTCGCGAGCATGCAAAGGTTAGATCCAGTTCAGTACTGCAAAATTCTGTCTCTGTACCACTTTTCAATTGAATCTTAATATTTAACCACACAACATCTATACATATATATATATATATCTGTACATTTAATATGTGACAGTAAGTTTACTAAGTGATATTTGAGATATAAAATTTATTAAAATTTGATTTTAAAAAATCATTTCCTCCTTTATACGTACTAGAAAAACTTATTTTATATTTTTCTATATTAAATATTAATAAAATTATTAATAATGTTAATATAGTTACCGAGTAAAAATTAATGTAGATAATTTTTGAAAATAGAGAGATCGAAAGAGCAAAAAATATTTTATAATAATTAATTTAAATATTTAAATATCTAAAAATAAATTTAATTTTTTAAATAATACGTCTTATATAGTTTTTTTAGTGTCTTGTTATTTAGTTTTATTATATTATATTTTATACATATTAATTTTGAGTTTAATAACATTTGTTGATAGAGTTTTTTGTGCTCTGTATAATATAATTTGCCTCTAATTATAACATAATATATTTAATTCGTACTCTTTCACAGTAAGTTCTATATGAATTTTCAAGTATGTCTTTTTTTTTATATATATATTGTATTTGACGACGAATTCTTCTTATGTGTATTTCTCTAAACCAATTATTCGTGATGACTCGTTGATAAATAATACAAAAAGAGTTCGAGATATTTTTTGATCGAGTGACAATTCTTTTATTCATTGGTGTCGATGTATATCTAAATCATTATGTGTACGAGTTCATTTTTTCATTTGTTGATTTGAATAATAGTTCAACATATTTAAAAGTGTAACAAGTATAAACATAAAAAATATATTAACGTAACAAAAATATTTATATTTTCAACGTGTATAATATTCAACATATAAATTCACGATAAATTGATTATAAAATATGTGCATTAGAAAATCAGAAACTCAAAACAACTAAGAAACGAGTATGATGTAATAAATTCACGTTGCACCCCACCCCATCTCGACCACTTCATATATGACTAATAAATTTATAATTTTATTTATTAATTTACTTGGATTAATTATTTTGATATTAAATTAATTACAATTTAATTAATAGGTGTGTAAGTTTGTAAATAACTCGAATACTATCTTAAATTATTAAATTATATTTTATTTTAATTAATTTTATATGATTTCTTAATTAACAAATATAGAAAAATGTTATACTTATGAATTAAATGATGGGTAAAGAAATTTTCACCTAATTCAGATATCCCAAATATATATATATATTTATATTTATATTTTTACTGCAGATGTCGGAGCATACATATTCATCCCGTACCTATAAATTTATATACTGATATAAACTTTTCTTAATTGAAAATCAAAATTAAAAATAAAATAAAATAAATATAAAATCCAAAACGGTTCGTTTCGTCAGTCAAAACGACAGCTCTCAACGAATCCCGAGGACGAAACCAGAATGTCAATAAAGGACGCAATGATTCCGGACCAGCACATGCTACGTGTCAACGTTTAGACAAATATATTGCCACGTGGACATGTTGACTCAGAGATCACGCCGTTGATCTAACAATCATATCCGTGCGTGATGGCGACACTGTGGGACCCACCTCCCCACCAATAAATCATGAACGTGTCAATTTTGTTGGTACGTAACGGAAGCGGCAAACTCTTTTTTTTAATAATTTTTTTTTCTCTTACGTAATTAATTCTTATTTTTATATAAACAATAACATAATATATATATATATATAATACGGATCAAAATCTGTTGATAATGCATAAACATGATAGAGTTGGAAATGAGGATTAATAAATATAAAATTAAGATTTAAAATAATTAATGTTATTATTAAATAAAATATTGAGCACAGAAAATAGTATTTTAAACATTAAAATAAATTAATTTTGTATAGGAAAAAATGAAAAAGAAAGATTAATTTTTTCTTAAAAAGCAAGAAATTAAAGTTAGCTGGTAAGTAACGTTAAACAAAATGTACAGCATGCAATAATAATGAACAAAATTTGCTGTAAACCATAGAAAGAAATGAAAAAGAGAGAATTTATAAAGATATTTACAGTGAGGGGATGATGAGAAGAGAAGACTGAAAGTAGCAGCATGATAATCCGACAAGGTGACCACTCAAATCTCGAACAAAACATTAAATGCCAAAATCCGGCGCATGGGAATTTATCTTTCTTCATTTCAAGTTTAAAGAATTCAACCTGCCCCACCAAGAACTCCTGAAGAGGCGCGTGGAGCTTTCAAAATCATTCATGG
Source organism: Carica papaya (assembly GCF_054855325.1). Lineage (NCBI taxonomy): Eukaryota > Viridiplantae > Streptophyta > Magnoliopsida > Brassicales > Caricaceae > Carica > Carica papaya. The sequence continues at coordinate 1,411,977 of NC_142310.1, read as the reverse complement.
CAGATCCTGAAAAAATCAGAAGTAAAATATAAAAATAAAAAAAGGGTTTATTGCTTCAGCAAAATGAGACATTTGTCTCAAGTTTGAGCCATTTGTGACTGACAAATCAAAGGGAAAAAAAAAAGAGGAGGAGGAAGAAGAAGAAATAGACTTGGTGTAGTCACAAAGACTCCACCTGTCAACCCTACTTACTTACTATCTCAGGAAATTTCCTCACTTTTGTTTTCTCTTTCGTTTTTTCATTTTCCATTTTCCTCTCTCTCATCTTCTTTCTGGGTTCTTGTGTTCCTGGTGAAAGGGGAATGATATGGGTATAGTCTTTGAGTGACTGGAAAAGGGAAGATTGAGAGAAGAAGAAGACGGATTTTCTTTTTGTTTCTTTTTTTAATGTGGGTATACATTAAGAAGGATGGGTTCTGGTTCTAGAGGAGGAAATCACGGTAGTTATGATTATTCTTTCAAGATACTGTTGATTGGTGATTCTGGTGTTGGCAAGAGTAGTCTTCTTCTCAGCTTTATCTCCAACTCTGTTCATGACCTCTCACCAACCATTGGTATTCTTTTCTCTCTCTGATTTTCTTTCAAGATAATGCTTGTTTCAGTTATTGTTTGGGTCCAAATAATCATTCAAGGGATTTGGTCACTTGGGTCTCAAGAATCATTCAAGGAATTTGGTGACTCCACAGTTGAATGATGAATGCTCTGTGATTTTCTTTCAGTTTCTTTTTTTCCTCTTTGGATTGACTGGTCAAGCTTTTAGCCATAAATTTAAGCTAGTGATATTGTCTTTAAAGTTTGTTTTTCTTTTTCTCATTTGAAGAACCCTTTTTCTTTTCTGGGTTTTGACTTTTTGTGAATCTTCTAAAAGCACCATTGAGATCCTATCATTTGCTATTTCTGGTTTTGAATAAGAAAGGTGTATGGAAAGTTCCTTCTGTGTATTGGCCTGTAGGGATCAGGACCAGTCTACTTTTTTCGATTACTATATTGATATTATTATCTTCTATTTTTCAATTTTTATATTTTTTATTTGATTGCTATTGGGAATCTTGAGCTGATGGATTTCATGTTTACCAATAAGAACTTCAGAACAGTGATGGACATATAGAGGGAGTAAAGGAAAAGAGAAAGCATGACCCTAGTCTCTAGCAAAGCTTCTCAAGATGTGGAATTTCAATCTTTGCAATACTTTTTAAAGGGGTATTCAGTTTTTATTAGAGAAAATGATGAATTGCAATGCAGAAGAATTGCTTGTTTGGAGCTCGAGGCAACTAGGATTGGCTTTTGTTTTCATGTGATTACTGAGAAGATGTGGTCGTTTCAGTGGGGGGATATGTAGGCAGGTCAAGTTTTGTTGATTGGTTTTTAGAAATATAGGGATATGGCTATGCTTCATAAGGAAGTGTAGACATTGTTCTGTCAACCAATATCGAATAATATTTTCATATATGTTAATATTCACATATTTCCTTTTTCTCTGTGCTCTGCTGTTAATGCTGCTATTTCAATTTGCAACTTCGGAGAATTTCATTTTCTTGGATTGTTATGAAATGCATTGATTGGGCCTTTTCAACTTGTTTTAGAAACTAATGATTTGCAAAGTTATGCTCTTTTTAGAAAACTTAGATTCGTGTATTTAATATCGTGTCCTTTTTTGTTTTATTTTGTTTTTAAGTAATCTATGATCAGATAAATGCTTCATTCTTTTTTCGTCAGCACTGTAAATTGGAGGATTTCTCATATCAGTGGAGTAAATAGAAATGCAGGAATTTTATCTCACAAGGAATTGTTTTGAATGCAAATACAATTATGCTCTTTTTGGTTCAGATTAGCTTTATTTTTTTTCTTTTTCCTTCTGTTTTTAAAATTCTATAATTATGGATTTCTATTTCCTTAGTGCTCACACATTTATGTAATCTGAATCTAATATAGAATTAGAATATTGTTTCCCACCAAACCTTTATCTAATTTTTATTATATTCCTATTGCTATTATGAGAGACTAACATTTGAAACAATGTAGCCTTAGTAGTTTCAGTGCCTTCTAGTTTAATTTCTGATGGTTATTGAATTTATGATGCTGTTTCAACAATTTATAGGCGTGGATTTTAAAATAAAGCAGCTCAATGTTGGTGGGAACAGATTGAAGCTTACAATCTGGGATACAGGTAATGACGTTAATCCCAACATTTGTTGTGCTTTTGGTTGAATTTTTAAACTACAGGAATCGTGAGGTTGATTTCTTCTCTAAAGATAAGAAAAGAGATTTTTGAAAGAAGTATTACTAACAGGTAGCCAAGGGGGAACTACTGAAAAGATCAGAAGTTAGAATTTCAATCAGGCTACCTATGTCCCCATCATGAGGATCACATTGTGGAAGTTAGTAATGCATTATGCATGCTGGTGTTGGTGTAAAACGAGTTTGTCTAGAAACACATGAAGTTCTGCTTTGAACCAAAATGGTTCAATGAAATAAATATAGCATGAATATTCAGTATTAGTAAATGGTTGGGGCGAAAAACAACTCTCTTTTGGTTGGATTCAGTCAGATAAGTTTACTAATTCAAAGTTAGTTGGGAAAAGTTTCTTCAAGAGTGTCCGGAAAGAAAGGAGATCTGAAGGAGAGGAAGAAAATAATAAGAGACAATTTGGAGAAATTTATGTGAATGTTGACCCATAACGTTTCTGCATCCTAATGAAGTTCTTTCACTTTTAAATTTCAAGCAGTTTTTCATTTCCTTCCAATTTCCTTTTAAGCTACTTTGTGACCTATCCTTTCTTTCAAAGAAAGATCATTCATACTTTGAGATAATGTCTGTCATTATGCAATTTAAGCAACAATCCGGTCTGATTGTATGGACAGGTTGCTGTCATAGAGCTAGTTAATTTCCAATTAAGTAGCTGAGTAAGTGCTATAGATTTTTTAGATAATGAGGAGATGCCATGAAAAGCAACTATACTACTATGATTTACAAGAAGTTTCTTTTTTTTTTTTGCATGGGATGGTGTAAATCGAAAACTTCTAAAGTAAAAGCTTTACAGGACTAATAAATACTAAGAGAATTTGAGATCTTACGTTCTTATGCAATAGCTGTCAAGTTAATGGTCCTAATTTGATGTATGACTGAAAGCTGTGGGGGATAGATTATGCATCCCAGGGGTTGATGAGCACGGAGATGACTGCATTCCAGGAGATGGTACACCTTTTATAAGTCATTTAATTTGCTTAGTGGGATATGTGATGCCTCATATTTTGTGGCATATTTGACTTATAAAGTACCAATGACTTGCAATTTGGGGTAATGGAGCAAAATATGGATGGTTCTTTAGCCATTAGAATCTGTGAAAATTTGGGGTAAACTTTCATCATTCATGTAGATAGATTAATCTGTATGTCAGGGGAAAAACATGATTTGGTTGGTTGTACTGCCGCGATATAGGGGCTTATACCTTATAATTCTGTCATGTACAAGAGCATGCAAAAAGATCACTGCTTTTGTTAAATGAGCAATCAATCGATTCTCTCAATTTCTTTTTTGAATTAAATGTGAACTTTTAACTGTTCAGACAATAAATATTTTATAGAAAGTTCAAAGCCATTTTCAATTGTTTCCTTTAATTAACATTTTCTGTTGTTTCTCAGCCGGGCAGGAGAGATTTGGAACTCTGATAAATTCTTATTACAGAGGTGCCCATGGAATTATGCTAGGTATTCTTTGCAAATATTAAAAATTTTCATACTGCAAATCTATCAAGGAGCATTTAGTTGAACTGAATTTTCTCGCAATGCTTGTGATTTAAAATGATCAGTCGCTTAGTTGCATATATTCAATTTATTCAGAAACTTCTTATACATAATCGCAGTTTATGTTTTCTACCTTGCTGTGATTTTATCATATTTATTTCGAAGATGTTTAGCAACTTTGCAGCATTGTAGTTCTACAGATGGAAACCCCTTAGAACATTATATACTGGCTTTCCCATTTTTAGTTTATGATGCTGGGGGTGTACTTAAACCTGAATTCTAGCATTTGCATTTATCTTCTTTCATTTTAGTTTATGATGTGACGCGGAGAGAAACCTTTACAAACTTGTCCGAAATATGGGCAAAGGAAGTGAAACTCTACTCAACTAACAGTGACTGCATCAAAATTTTAGTTGGAAACAAAGTTGACAGGGTAACTTACATATCCTTAATATTTCTTCTTGCACCCTACACACAAACAGACAAGTGCTTGCCTGACTGTTAAATTGCCTGTGTTTAAAAATAAAACAAACACACTTTGTTTCCTCTTTGAAGTTTATCATTTGTGCTTTGTTGAATACGATGTAACTTATTCCTTTGTCATTTCTTTAAGGAGAGTGAAAGGGCTGTTACCAGAGAAGAGGGAATGGCTCTTGCGAAGGAGCACAAATGTTCGTTTCTTGAATGCAGTGCTAAAACTAGAGAAAACGTGCAACAATGCTTTGCGGAACTCATATTAAAGGTATATTTCCAAGAAATGTCTGATTTCTATCTTCTGTTTAAATATGGCATGTTCCAGTACGAGTTTATTAGGAATGGTTAAATTGCAGTTGTCATTTCGACTTCCTGATTACCCAAGGCATTTGGTGGCATGCATTATAAAAAGTACTTTCGTGGATATAATTTTTGTGTGGAAGTTATTTTTGCAAGACATTCGGAATCTCTCATCGGGTTTCTCAACTTACATCGAAGTGCTTTTTAGTGGATCTTCTATGTATTCCTTTAACAATGATGCTCATGCATACGATTAGGAGTATTTAATGCTACCTGTTTTCATTTTGCTTTTGTTTGCGAAAGATTTATTTTCTCCTTCTTTTAAATATAAAAAAGTTTCTTTTCTTTTGGGTTTAAGATGTTTGAGAGTATTTCATAGATGTTTGAGAGTATCTGGATGATTCATGTTAGATTTTGGATTTTTAGCTTTTTTTTACCTGTTTAACTAGTTTAGTTTCTTTTCAGATATTGGAGGTACCGAGTCTTTTGGAAAAAGGATCATCTGTAGTGAAGAGGCAAAATTTGACCCAAAAACAAGGATACGGGGAACATCGTGGCAGTTGTTGTGGTTAAAGATGGCGTGATAGTGTCAGTGAGGTACAATGCTTATTACTTACAAACCAAAATAGGAGTTCTACAATCGCGGACAGCAACATCAAATGGATGAGAATCTTTCTGTACATGCTTCTCAATCTAGTGTTGTAGATAACAATACGGTGTTAGCAAGGCTCTATTAGAGCCATTGGTTTTCATGCTCATAGTTTTGGAAGTCTTGGTGGCTACTTAACGGCACCCGTTCAGCCTTGTACATTTATCTCTTGTCTCTTGTTTTTTAATTCGTTGAGTCTACTCCCTTCCCCTGAGGGCGCTAGAAATGTTGGAAAGGAACTTTGTTACAGCTTTTCAGGCATGTAGGAAGAATTCATGGATTTTGGGTAGATCATAGAATGATGAATCTTGGTTCATATATATAGTTATAAACAAAAATGTATCTGCTTTCTTGACAGAAAACAGGGATATATATGTTCTTAATTAGAACCCAGTATGTGGAGCACAGGTTTATATGAGTACATGCCTGTTCAATTATCTATATAGCTTATATGATTTGTGTAGTTGAAGGTTATTGTAACAGTTTCTTCTAAGCTCTTGAAATTTTCAAGAATCTCAGAATCTCATTACTAGCTTTCTTGTTATGAGTTTGTGGGATGCATTAAGATTAATTTGCCATGATTTTACCAAGAATGATGGCTATATGAGAATATATATTACTAAATAATAAAATTAAACTGGTTTTTAAGAAAAAGCTTGTGATAGAAATGAATATATTATTTATATTTTAATATATCCCTTCATGCAAAATTTTACCCATTTAAATGCATCTAAATTCAAATACTAGACCTTAATTTGATAGCATGTTAAACAATAAATAAAGATCGATCCATTTTTTAAAAGGTGTAAGCAGAATCATAAAAGAAAACAATCTATATTCATATTTATAATATACATACATACATACATGTAGATGTATTGAAGAATGACTGGAGGAGGCAAAGGGTGGTTGAATGAAGCATTTTTTAAGCTAATTCTTCCTCTAATGACAGCTTCAAAGTTACTTTAATGGTGGATCGATCATATATTGTCTTCTTGCAGGAACTAGTCTCTTTCAAGACAACGAACCAATTTCGCCGTCCAGTCTGCTAATTTCATTCGAGTTATGCATTAAATGACAGAATTTGGAAATTCCTAAGTTATGCAACCAAGATTTAAAAGAAAAAAAGACTTCTTAGTAACAATACTATACTATAGTAAATCACTGACCTGCCGGCTTGACATAGTCTAAGCTATGAAGAGTAAGTTACTATATCTTTCTGCTTGTTTTCTTCGCTTATTTTCTTTGGAAGCATATCAACATATATATATGTATATATAACCTAGAAGAACTATTCTTCATACATAGTAGATGAGGTCTTAAAATAGATCAGACCTTAACGTATAAACTTCTCATCAGTACTGCAATGTCCTCTTCTGGCTATTTCTCGTGGTTAACTGTTTATATAACAACACTGCTTGCCATATTTGTCGTGAAAGCTAATGGCATCGATATTTTTTTGGAGTGGCATGTTGCCATTGACTATACTATTAAACTCGTGTCTCTGGATCAACCTGTATGTATGACTATCTTGGTTAAAATCTTCCTGCATATTTAATGTAATTTAGTTGCTTTGTATTTCTGGTTTGTCAGTCACTTACAGGTGAAGTTCATGGTTATTTTTACAGGTTATCACCATCAATGGAATGTTTCCAGGACCTCTTATCAATGCTACAACCAATGATTTTGTCCATGTCAATGTTTTCAATGACATGGATGAACCATTACTCTTCACATGGTAAGCAATTCTTTTCCTTTATTTGACTGATCTAGATGTATAACGAAAAATCTTACATGTTCCGGGTAGAGATGATCAATGAAAGGTTGCTTGGTAATATTTCCCTATCTGCCTCATTTGGGTTGGATGATGGGGTAAGATTAGAGGGTTGTGGGGTGGGTTCAGGTAGGAAAAAATATGTATTTAACACATATAGGGCGGATATTGATGAATTCCGTACGAGCCCTGAATACTCGTATCATTTAGCGAAGTCAGATAGTTATACTTGACTGGAACCATAAAAATGGAAGGAAAATCTTATAGGCGAAAGTAATCAAATGTAAGAATAGATATTCAAAATGAGGAAGCATTGATATTGGTGCAGGAACGGTATACAACAAAGGCTAAACTCATGGCAAGATGGAGTCTCTGGCACGAACTGTCCAATCCAACCCGGTACGAACTGGACTTATGTGTTCCAAACTAAGGACCAGATTGGTAGTTTCTTCTACTTTCCGTCAATTAACTTCCAGAAAGCTGGAGGAGGATATGGACCAATTCGAGTCAACAATCGAAATGTCATTGCCATCCCTTTCTCCAAGCCAGACGAGGAGTTTGATCTCCTCATAGGTGATTGGTTTTATGGCAGCTATAAGGTAAAGGATGATGGTTGAGATTAATTTATAACGATCAGTATATGAGAAGTATAGTGATTCTTGTTCTGCTAATCCTAATTTGATGATATACATGTGTTAATTCTTTATTCTGGTGTGTGATTGTAACAGGAATTGAAATCAATGACTGATGAAAAATTTGGAGCATATGGGGTTATCCCAAATGTTTTTCTGATGAATGGCAAAGGTCCTTATGGACACCCCATGTCACAATCCTACGAGACCTTCAATGTCACAAAAGGTACGTATGTAATTCGAGGTTCGAGCAAGATGTTTGCTTGATGAAGCTTTAACTATCCCTTGAATCCCATATGGCCACTTCAAAACCTTAGTTTCATAGAGTGGTAATGAAAGTCTTGAACATACACAAACTTGTTTCTTTGCCTGATAATCATCACTTGGGTGTCCTGCAAAAACTGAACTGCATATATTTACCGACTTCTCCTTGTATGATCTGCAGGGAAGACTTACAGGTTTAGGATATCGAACGTAGGGACTTCACTTAGTTTCAATTTTAGGATTCAGAATCACAAAATGATATTGGTGGAAACAGAAGGCTCTTACACCAACCAGATCACTCTGGATTCTCTCGATGTCCATGTTGGCCAGTCCTACTCAGTTCTTGTCCCGGCTGATGCAAACGAAACTGCTTATTACATTGTCGCGAGTCCTAAATTGTTGAACAATGCTGCTCTTCCGGGTCTTGTCGGCGTGGGACTTCTACACTATGCTGGTTGCAATTATACAAAGCCTTTAGAACCTTTCTCAAGTGGACCAGATCCCTTTGACATTGATTTCTCACTCAGTCAAGCTAAATCTATCAGGTAAATGAGTTCTAATCATTTCTGCAGACCAGGCTTTCATTAGATTTTCTTTAAACATGCAGGTTATATAACTAATTATGATCATCAACACATTGTATTTTGATATATTTTGATATTATCATCCTTCATTGCTTATAATCTAATATAAGCCAAACTTTGTTTCTGATTAGGTGGAACCTGACAGCAGGAGCTGCAAGGCCTAACCCACAAGGAACCTTCAACATAACAAATGTGACCGTGTCTCAGACCTTCATTCTGCAGGCCTCAAAGGCTGAGATAGGAGGCAAACCGCGTTATGCTGTCAATAATGTTTCGTATTACAACGTAAATACACCTTTGAAGATTGCTGATCATTTTGTTAATGGGTCTGGTGTATATGTTCTCGATTGGTTTCCAACTCGTTCTGTCAACGCTGAAGCTGCTTTTGGAGTTTCTATCGTTACCGGGATTCACAAAAGCTGGTTAGAAATTGTGTTCCAAAACAATTTACACACAATGGATTCTTGGCACTTAGATGGTTTCGGCTTCCACCTAGTTGGGTAAATGTCATTCCTTTTTAACCCATTTATATAATTGATTGAACAATTTCTTTGAAGCTATAAACGTCATGATTATTTTTTAAAAGATTGTAAAGTTTGCATTTTTAATAATTAGGTATGGTAATGGAGAATGGATGCCTGGATCGCGCAACGATTACAATCTCTTCGACCCGGTAGTCCGATCAACAGTCCAAGTTTACCCAGGAGGATGGAGTGCAGTTTATGTATTCCTGGACAATCCTGGAATGTGGAACTTGAGGTCACAACACTTGAGAAACTGGTACTTGGGTCAGGAGCTGTATATAAGAGTTCATAATGCTGATCCTAACCCTGCCAAGGAGAAGCCTCCACCAGAAAACCTACTTCTCTGTGGTAAAAAAGTTCAACCTTCCTCCCATTATACTTGTATTCAGTGATTAATTGGGTCTAAAATTTGAGGGATTTAATCCCATATCGATCAAGTACGGTGATCTATAATAATTTGTATATTTGTCGAGCTAACTCTATCTAAATTTTTTTCTTGTGATAATTGATCAATCTTTCTTATTCATCCTTCATGCTTGAAATGAATTTAATCTTGGTTTTGGCATTTTGCAGGAATATTTGGTGAGAGTAATACCCCAATTTCTGCACCTACCCCTGTAGTTTCCTTGCCAGGATTTTGGTGATTGAAAGACATTTATCTCAGTGATGTTTAAGGATTTTTTCTTTTTGAGAAAAACACTTGAAATCAAGCATTAGTTGCAGGGAAAAAAACATTCTGCAACAGTAATGGAATCAAGAAAACAGGAGGCTCAAAAGTATAGTAATTTCCCACCGGATTGCACAGAGTTCGTTTTGCTAATTACATGAGCTACTACTCTATTATCCCGAGTAGTCGAGAAAACATCAAAAAATACAGAGAAGAAAGATTAAGCAAATTACAATCATCAGCAAGTAAATCTAATTTCAGAAATAAAAGAAGAATATGACTGGAGAATGTTAACAACTCGTTGTGAATCCTCTTGCAACAACAAATAAATGTGAGTTGCAGCGGCATAGGAACTCACAAATTTCATTAATGACTTGCAATTTCGTTCTTATCACTTTGCAAAATATTAAACTTCGTGTTCTTGTCCTCCCCATTTCAACCAGTCAATTCTTGACTCCTGGGTCCGGAGCATCTCTTCGCACTTATAAATCCATTCATGTTCTCTTTCCTTCTATTTTAGTATATCCAGATTATTATCCAACACAGTGTTACATTGTAACTTATCGATCTCATGTTTTAAATCTGCGATTTTCTTTTGGCACTTCCCACCACCTCCCTTGCCCGTTGCTGTAGTGAATTACTACAACCAATGATTTTTTTCAAGGGGTTCTCATTTTGGTTCTAACTCGAGATGATTTCAAGTTACTGTAGTGTTGCTTTTCCCTATCTACTCCATTGTTGGACAACACTACCAGCAAGTATTTCGTTCGCTAAAATACCCTCTGCTCTGCATTTCCAGTCCTCTGATTTTCGTTTGTCCATACCCACCAAGTTAGGGGTTTTATCAGCTTCCTTTGTTTCATCCGTAACCTGAACATGCTTTTCCGAGCTCACTTTATCAGAGGAAAAAGAGGGGATTTGCAGATGCTGTAGGGATCGGTGGGTCTTCTTCGGGTGAGAATGCAGAAGAAGTTTGTGGGGGGTGATCAGTACTGTTTTCGGCTGGGTGAATGGGTCAATAATTTTGGGGATGGGGCTTGGGCTTTTTCTGGGTTGTTGGGCTTTAACCTGTTGGGCCTGTAGAAATGAAGTAAAGGATAGTGTTGGGCTTTTTCTGGGTTTTAGGCCTTAACCTGTTGGGCCTATATATGTGAGGTAAAGGTTAGTATTGGGCTTTTTCTGGGTTTTGGGCTTTTTACTTGTTGGGCCTGTAGAAATAATTGGAGGTATGTTGGGCTTTTCTGGGTTTTGGGCTTTAACCTTTGGGTCCATAGAAGTGAGTTAAACGTTAGTGTTGGGCTTTAACCTATTGGGCTCATAGAAGTGAGGTAAAGGTTAGTATTGGGCTTTTACTGGGTTTTAGGCTTTTATCTGTTGGGCCTGTAGAAATAAGGTAAAGGACAGTGTTGGGCTTTTATGGGTTTTGGGCTTTAACCTATTGGGCACATAGAAGTGAGATAAAGGTTATTGTTGGGCTTTTTCTGGTTTTGGGGCTTTTACCTGTTGGCCTGTAGAAATAATGTAAAGGATAGTGTTGGGCTTTTTCTGGGTTTAGGGCTTTAACCTGTTGGGCCTGTAGAATTAGGTAAATGATAGTGTTGGGCTTGTAGAAGTGAGCTGAAGGATAGTATTGGGCTTTTTATGACTTGTTGGGCTTTAGCTTTTTGGGCCTGTATAAGTGAGCCAAAATAGTGTTGGGCTTTTTGTGTTGTGGGCTCTAACTTTTGGGCCTCTATTAGTGAGTTAAAGGATAGTATTGGGCTTGTGCTTGATTGGGTTGGGCCTATATTGGTTAGAGAGGGCTTTTGGATTGTTCATATTTTTCATTTCATAAAGTTAAATTATACATTAACTTTAATATAGTTTGTAACAAATATAAAATTATTAAAAAATGAATCAATATTATATTTTTATTTATAAATTTTAAATTAATGAATTAGTGAAAAATATACACACTAAAAAAATATTAGCCATTTCATGAAGAGAGTCCAAAAGGGTATCCAAGCCGGTCGATAAAATTATTGGTATTATGAGTCCGGTTGTAATCCGACGATGGACCGATCCGATCCGAACTTTTTTGTTGAAAAACAAAAATTTATAATAATACAATTGATCTTAATTCTTTAAAAAAAACCAACACGAAGAATATATTCGAAAAAAGACGTAAAAATGAAATATCAATATAATGTAAAACATGAAATTTTATAATTAGCAAATTGATAATTGACAAAGTTATGCATGTAAAGATATATGTATATAATTCTAACTTCAAATGTTCATATTTAAAACTATAAAAAATTATGAAAAAACTCGGAAATAGCTATATATATACATATATATATGTTTGGAGAGAATATTGAGATTGAATTAGGGCAAAACACTTAGGTGGTGACATATAATTAAAAATTTTGTAACGTTGTTGTGTGCATAAAGCAATATGCATATGAGAGTGTTGATTACATATTTGTTTTTTTGTGTGACTTTTGGTATCGTTGTTTTGCACACAACATTTTTCATGATATCTTAATTGTCCTTTTGGGGTCCCCTTTTCTTGTCCCATCAAAATATTCATATATATATATATATATATATATACACACACACATACATATACATTCTCTACAATAATTTTTCTCCAATGCTTATAATATGTAATGGGTAAAAATTAATTTAGATACTTTTTTAAAAAATTAATAAAAGAATCAATTCAAATATTTAAAATTAGTACATTATTTAATTTAATTCAATATTTAGGTACACAAATATTTTCGAAAATATGGAAACTAAAGAAATAAAACATAGTATATAGAATAATTTAATATTTATATAGTAAATATATATATGCTTCTAAACAATTAGACAACACATGATTGTATTTTCTCATGAAAAAGTCACTTTGCATGTGATAATTAATTCATGGTTGATGCTGATATGTACATATATATATATATATATATGCATGGAAGTGTTCTAGCAAACATAACCAAAAAAATGATGTAACTATAAGTTCAAAATTAATTACAAAATTAATATATGCACTACTATTATTTTTAACTTTTATATATTATGTTTTTTTTAAAAAAATAATTTTAAAATTGTAATTTAACAATGATATTGTTAATTTCTATATCTCTTGTTTTTCAAGAAACCATTTTGATGAGCATTGAAAGCACTTCCTTAAATAAAGAATTCAGCTAGTCTATATATATATATATATATAATATAATGTATATATATATATTATATTATATATATATATACATATATGAAAATCATATCATAGGGATTGCAGAAATCTTTTTCAATATTAAGAAAAAGAATGCATATAGACCCAAATCCCTATAATTAAAAAATGTAATTATATGGTGCCTGCCTTATAGCATGGCATATTAATGGGTAAGAATCCAATTAATACCATGAACCCCTTATATTCTCCGCCCCAATCCCAATTATACACATATAATATACATACATACATATATATATATATGCTATTTTTCTTTCCCTATATATATATATATTTATTTATCTATTATTTTATGTAAGTTTAATATTAATACTATTAACATATGATGTCACGTATCATTAATTTATACGCGTTATATTTTTTACTAATTATTTCTTTACATTAAATGTTATGTAAAAAAAAATATGTACTAATTTAAACTAGTTCCGATTATTTAATCTTTTTTTTTTAAATTATAAATTTATCCAAATTAATCTATATTTTAAATTTTTATATTAAATATTATTTTGTGTCTGACGTAGTATTTAACATAAGAATATAGTCGATAAAAAATGTCACGTATTAAGATTGATGATATGTGATATCAGTTACTGACGATATTAATAATCAACTAATAGAGAATGATATCTTTTAAAATACAAAAATTAATTTAAAGTAAAACTAAGAATAAAATTAAATTGAATAGAAAAAAAAAACTATAACATAGACAAAAATAAAATATTCTAGCATATATATATATATATATATGTGCACACATAAGTCAATTTTATTTGCTAGCTAGGCTAATACACCATCCCAAAGAAGTCACAAAAAAACAATTATCTAAACAAAAAAAAAAAAAAATCAATTAGAACTTTTGTATTATAAATAATCACAAAGATTAGGAAACCATTTTAACTTAAAAACAATTTTAATATTCTTATTGTATAATCGTTTTTATATTAAAAAATCAGTATTAATTCGAACTAAACTAAGATTTAAATCAATTGACCCCCATGTGCACAAAACAAAAATTAATTCAATCCCAAATCACCACAATTTCATATAGTAATTAATAATAGAACATTATGATTCTCTAATCTCACAATTAATTTCAAATTATCACAAAAAAAAACTATATTACAAAATTGGTCAACTTAGGAGAGTCAACGGGTGCCTCACAAAATAGAATTGAAGTGCTTCAACACTCACTATCTATGTGAGATATACATACACCGACTCTTGCTATATAATAGTTAAATAATGTCTTAACTAAAATATTTAAAGGTTAATTAATTTTTACAAAGCTAGACTTGACTTTAATTAAAATCCTCATTGGATGTTTGGCCAAAACTTTGTGCTATATAATTAATACCACCTCATACCCTAATTAATTGATCAATTTTATAGTGTATACCCAAAATCAAGCAAACCCTATGAAAAACAAAAGAAAAAAACTTCATGGTTTATAAAATCATTGGAGTTAATTGGTGAGTAAGCTACCATTAAGTATAATTAATACCCTGCAAATTAACTTTCTAGAGATGTAATAACTGAACTTAGAGATCAATTAAGTATTTCTTGTGCAAACCATAAAAGTCATTAACATCAATATATTGTAACGCAATTCAAAGAAAGAAGATGACCCGACAAGGTAACAAGAATCAAACATACGTCGAGATTCAAAATTTTAACATACTGAGTTAGATGATAGTTTGTCATCTGTAATAAATTAAAAGTTGAAAAATTAATTTTTAATTTAACGTAAATAGACATATAAATTATGTTATATATTTAAATTATAAGTAATTTATAAGGATGAAAAATTATTTTTATGAAAGATAAAATGGGTAGAGATGATTGATTAGGCAAGTAAATAACTTAAAAGAAGTAGGGAAAGGGACCAGCAAAGCAAAGAAAGAAAACAAGGAACACTTTTTTATAAAAGAGAATTCTTGTTGTTTAAAAAGAGAAAAGGACAAGATGTGGATTCATATGGCAAGTGCTATTGCTTACTGGCTTTTTCTGCACTTTTTTTTTTCTATTATACTTGTCTCTCACCATTACAAATATATATACATAGAGAGAGAGAGAGAGAGAGAGAGAGAGAGAGAGAGAGAGAGAGAGAGAGAGAGAGAGAGAGAAGTCCTGTAATTATGAAGAAAAGATTAGGCATTAACCATGTGCTTATGGTGGGAGATGACAACAGATTTTCCCAACTTGAGATGAAAAACAAGAAATAGTGAATGAAAAGGAAACATACATACAAAAGGGTATATGCCCATTATGCCCATATATATATGTATCATGCACATTTCATATACATATTATAACTGGTTTCCTCTTCATGACCATGATCAATGTATACATTCAACATTTCCTTAGTTTATCAAAGTCCATGAATGTTACAGACAAGCAATGAAAAACAATTATGGGATATATAGAAGCAAAAGAAAAGAATCAAAAGAACATTTTTCAACTTTGAATTATAAGTAAAGAATAATAATAATAATAAATAATCCAAACAAATTAATCATCTTTTTTTCTTGGGTAATATTATATTTAAGTCCTTTCAAGGTTAAAAAAACTGTAAAAACAAAAACAAAAAGAAGAAAGAATTTTGACCTCTTCTCAGTAATGACAATCCACCAAAGTTGGGGCGGAGAAGACAAGCGGTGACTTCTGCTGCTTTTCTTGTTGCTTTGAATTACCCAAAGAAAATTCCGGTTCCCGATTATCATCTTCCGGTGCCGGGAGGTTGAGATCCAAATCTAAAGACAAAGCGGTTCTTGCTTTCTTCGCCGGATGATGACGCTGGTGATGATGGTCAGATTCCAAAACGCCACAGACGGAGACTGGTGTCAACGACAACGCAGTGGCGGCGCCGGCGCCGGCGCCGGAGGAGCTACCCACGGTGCCTCTATGCCGTCTCATGTGACCACCCAAGGCCTGGCCGGAAGTGAACTCGGCACCACAAATTGAGCACTCATGAACCTTATTCCCACTTTTGTTGGTGGTGGTGTTATATTGATTAGACCTATTAGGGTTATGGGTATTATTACTGAGTTGCAGAGAAAGAAGAGAAAGGTTTCTGAATTGACCATGATTTTCTTCTTCATCTGATAAATTCTGCTTCTTGTGATCATACAAGGTGGTGGGTTTGGGTTTCTTGTGACTGGCTCGATGGCCTCCTAGTGCCTGAAAAGAAGGGAAAGTACGATTACAAGTCTTGCACTCATAGACAAAGTACCCAGCTTTTGATCCATTTCCATTTGAAGCTGTTTCCAGAAATCTCCTGCTATTGAATTTACATATATCGCCGCCGCCGCCGCCTCCACCGGTGGTCGGAGACTTGTTATTGTGATTATTATGATTATCTCTGGATTGACCTTGAGCGAGCAAGATCAAGCAATTGGCCATGTCTTCTTCTTCCACCTGATCCTTGCTGTGATTGGAACAAGAACTTGGGGAGTGCAGGTTGTGGGTCTCGTTGTTTTCGGAATTATAATCAAACCCTGAAAGTAATTCTTCCCCGGCGAGGTGATGAAGATGATGGGTTTGGTCAGTGGGGAAGATGGAAGGGATTGGAGATTGTGGTCTCTGACGTTTGGTTCTTTTTCCTTTGACGATCTGGGTTTGCTCCTTTGACCCCATTGTAGCTTCCTTCGGAGCATCCATGTCTGCTACCTCCACCTCCACCACCACCACCACCACCACCACCACCGCAACAACCAGACACAGACACAGAGGAGGAAGATGAATGGATAGAAAAAATAAATAGGAAAATATGGGTGGAGTCAAATGGGGGGAGGCATGCAAATTTAATGTGAGGTAATGTTTGTAATAGGAGTAATGATATTTGAAGTGGGTGTGAAATAGATGCAGTAGAGAACGTATATATATGTGTGTTTCTGTGTGTGTGTATATATATATATATATATAGGTGTATGTGTGTGTATGTATGTATGTATATTTAGAGAGAATGATAAATTGAAGGGGGGGGGGGGGGGGGGGGGGAGGGGGATAAAAAAACAAATGTAACTGAAAAGAGGCAAAATTAGAGAGTAATAAAACACAGTTGGGGTTGGGGGGAGGTTGTTAACGTAAAGTCCGTTTCACACTCTCTTTCTCACACTTTGCCAACGCACTTCACCATATCACAATTCACAAATATATATATATTTATATATTTATATTTATATAAACTAAATTATTTATTTATTTATTATTACATCATCACCCTTCTCTCTCTCTCTCTCTCTCTCTCTACATTCTTGGTTGCACCCTCCACTACTCTTCCTCACTTCCCTCATTCTACCCCTCACTTTCCTCCATCTCGCGTGCACAACACTCTCCCTACAAAACACCAAAGTGAATCCCTACATATATACATACACACATACATATACATATATATATATGTAGGGATAATTTTTTATTAATTAATTTTTGAGTAGACTATGTTATTGTGAAAGTAATACTATATGTTACACTAAATATTTTTATATGCTTTAGTTTTACAAGGTTGCTAATATGTCTTATTTCATTAACGAAATATATATATATATATTTATTAAAAAAATAAGAGTAAATTATTAAATTAATTTTTAATTCTTAATTTTATTTATTTATTTCAAATATTTAGTTTTTTTTTTCACTTTTTAATAAAACAATTAATTCTCATTTAAATATTTTAAAAAACAACTTTAAATATAGTAATGAATATACTATTAATAATAATATAATATTAGACAATCTTTGTTGTTATTGACTTAATTAATTTATCAAATTTATTTATTTAAGTTATTTATATATTTAAAATTAAATTATGACAAGTATCAAATATTAAAGATTAATTTACCCGAAAAAAGTACGAGCGTAGATTAAAACCGAAAACGATACGAAATTATAAAGTAAATATAATGAGAATGATTTTGGTAGCATAAGTTAGAAACTAAATTGGAATACTTAGTTGTAGTGGTGTTAAGAACCACACAAAAAAAAAAAAAAAAATGGGTGATGAAATTAATGTGAGTGGTGTGACGCAAAATGTGTTTGTTAATAAGAAAAAAAATGGTGTAAAATAGTGGTAAGTAATTATGTGTCGTGTATATATGTATGTATATGTGTGTGTGTGTGTGTATGTATAGGCGAGGTGATTGGGAGCGCGTGGGTGAGTGAGAGTGTTATTGTTGATGGAGGAGGGCAGAGAAGGATATAAATAAAAAGCAAAATAGAGGGAGTAAGAATAGATGTAAAAATAGAGTGTGCAAGTTAATGTATGTATCTTTATATAGTCAATATTCATGATAAGATAAGAGGGAGAGTGTGTATTATATATATGTATGTGTGTGTGTGTATATATATATATATATATAGAGAGAGAGAGAGAGAGAGAGAGAGAGAGAGAAAGTAAAGCAAAGAAAAACTAATGACTTTGCCTCAACGGTTTCTCGGCAATAAGATGATTGGAGTGCAAGCCTGTATCCTTCGGAATCTGCGGGGAGCACTCCCATTCTTGACCTTCCTCTCTCTCATCTTCACTCTTCTTTGTCTCTCTCTCTCTCTCTATATATATATATGTACGTGTATGTATGTATGTATGTATATATATATATATAATACTGCCTTTAAATATTATTTTAGCCTCTGGGTATTACATCTTTGTCATGCTTGCATGGTCATCCACTACTAAGGATTGAGGGTTTTATATATATGTGTGTTTATATGTATATAATGTAATCTAAGGACAAAATTTTCACTATATATAGTTCCTAGATGTAAAATAGAGATTGTAACATGCATGATAATCTTTTCGTGAATATAATTTAATTTTTAATTATTTTTAAAATTATTCCGCCGATAAATTATTTGTTCTAAAAATTTAGAAAAAGAAAATTAAAAAAAAAGAGAAAAATGATACAAATTCTTTAGAAATTGTAAATATTGCTTTTATTTTTTAAAAATATATTTTGGATCAATTTATCTCAACATTCTCGTCTCTGTAGTAATTCGTATAAATTTTTTAAAATTTTAAACTTTAGTTTTTTAAAGCGCCATACAATTTCAATTTTTAATCTTTTTGCTTTTTATTATATGTATGTATTATTTTTTTTAAAAATATCTCTTTTATAATCTTTTTAATTCGATTCTGCTTAAGTTTTAAATAAGAATATGCATAGTCCGGTTCAAATTAAGATATCAAAATAAAACTAATTATTCGGTTCAAACCATGATAATTTTATGGTAATTTATAGAACTACGATAAATAACCGCAAGTACTCTCCTTTATTTAGTGTATGTGGCTAGGAATCATAACATTTCAATTGCGCTTAAGGTTAGTCAAGATCTATCTTAACTGTTCACGTCTTGGAGATCTTATTGACTTAAATAATCTATATTATTTTATATATTTCATTGTATATCTAATATGGTTAGTGACGATTCTATCTTATTAATTATTGGATTATAAATTTTTTTGAAGTATCTTGATATTTCTCGTATTACAACATCGATCTTTTTTTTATTTATCTTCCCTTTAAAACCCAACTTTTAGTTCTTTTTTTTAAAGAAACCCTTTTAGAGAAAGCTTTGCTCTCTCAAATCTTGAGGTTCTTAGAATGAAATTTTTAGGTGGAATTTTGATATTCTTAGAGTAAAAAGAGCTACTTGTTGACCTATCAAATATACATATATGTACATGTATATATTTGTATATCTTTTGCTTTTTATTACCTAAAAAACGAGGTTATATACGATACGTATATAAATTCAAGGAAATAATTGGCCGACAAACTTAGTGATATATATACTTTGAGAAGGTACACATAAAATTTAGATGAGCCTTTCTTAATTAAGGCTTACTTGCTTTATTAATGGTTTTGGTTTTGTGGTTTGTTTGGAGAGAAGGAAAATCAAAATTAAGATACAGAAAAGCTTTGATTTTTCTGTATTTGGGTGAGAGGATATACATATATATATACATATATATATTCATTTTCTACCTTTGGATAACAGGAAAATAAAGAGAAAAAAAATACGTTTGTGGGATGAAGATGGGAAAAAAATATTTCTTAAGATAATGTAATTTTATCTTATAAATAATTATTTTTTTTGTAAAAAAATAAGATAAATAGAAAATTCATGTGCTTTCTACGTCATTTGCATGGGACATGGAATTACCACCTTAGTTACCTTGGCCATTTGGATCAGATTTAAAAGTTAACCATCCAAAATTGGGTAAAATTGGAGAAAATTAAATATTTTTTGGGATTAATTTAACATTAAAAAAAATCAAAATTAGTAATATGTCATTAAAAATTTAAACAAATAAATTGTTTTTATTTAAAATTTTTTAATTAGTTCAAATAAATGCTACTCGGAACTCAAAGAAAATGAATTTATATTTTTAAATGCGAAAGCGAATAATAATATTAGAGTTTACATTACTTACATAGTAAATTGAAATGTCCAATAAGTTTACGAGAATGTCTCTTCTACGTTGTTTCATAAAAAGATAAATGGTAATAAAAAAAATTTAAATAAATAGATATTCTAGGGGTAACCTTCACCAACACTTGAAGGGAGTTCGGGATGTAAACTATTCACAACCCTCTCACCGATCAAAATCTGAATTATGGTATTTCTGATATGAAATAATTAATAAAAGAGTGAACTACACTAGTTCAATAATAATATCACACTAATAACTGATACAGAAAATCGAAGGTTGACAAAAATCAGAAAATAACTAATGAAGCCCTTATTTTAAATAAATATATTTAATTTTAAAACGTTTTATCTGATACTTACCATTACGATTTTTTTTTTCAAAACCAACGTATGAAGACAAATATCCAAATAACATTTCAATTTCATGCGTAAAATCAACAGTTCTTCTTTTTTAAACTATTTACTGGGATCTCTAGAAGTCCATAGGGATATCCCTATACTCGTGGACCAAGTATCAAGATTTAACAATTAACCTGGCCGTCCTCATATCCCGTCCGGTAATTGGTGCCAAAAACACCATCGCCTCGATACTCCGTCTAGTATGAGCGTGAATCATATCTCCCAAAACTCTGACGATATGAGACTTTTCAGCTCTGTTCAACTGAGATAATATCCATGATAGGGTTTCTTTATGTCTTAGGATACCCAGCAAACTTTCATTTATATAGATTTTCATCATCCAAATAATTACGAACGCATACTAACATCTCATTTCATATTCACAAATCAATTTAAACGGCACTTAAGCAAGCAATATAGTTTAGCATATCCGAATAACCAAATAAATAGAATATCGAATAAATAATGCAGGAGGAACCAAATAACCAAATAATCAAGAAGACCATAAAAACTATCAATTTAAATACTTATAATGTAATAGTAAACAATTTAGGTAGTATAGGAAAATAAATAGAGAATCAGGACAAATATGAACTAACCGTTTCTAGTTCCATTAGTGACTTGTAATTATTTTTAGAGTTTTTTTAATTTTTACGAAACAAAAAATTATTCATTACTAACCCTTAATTTACCATAACAGAGAATAATGTGAGAGATCCTTACCCGGATTAGTATTTTGAAAAATCGTATTATCTATTACCGATCCTAACAGGTCCCCAATTTTTGAAAGTTTTTCTGCAGAAATCAAAATACTCGTCACGTACCTAAAAATACTCTAAAAATCTAAATTCGGTGTTAAAAATCCTTTCTAACTAATTTTAGGGTTCTGGCATGGCAGTGCCGCCATGCTCCGATACTGGCTCCATCGCCCACGATGGTGGTTCGACTTAATCTAACCAATTTTGACCGATTTGGCACGTATCCTTATGAAAAAATATATTAGAGGGCCTCGGTTGGCCAAAAAATCGAAAAAAATCGAATCTACCAGTGGGGGGGTCTTCAGGTGCGGCTGTTCCACCAGTTCTCCTTCGTAGCCACGTTTTTTTTTTTCAGCTAACTTGCACAGAAAAGGACGCTGAACACAATGGTCAGAAAATTGTGTAAAACAAGAAGAGACTCATCGGAAGAGTTTTAGGGCTTTGGTCGTGGCGGCTTTGCCAGACTTTTTTCACGGTTTTCAACTCACACATTGTCTCTTTTGCTCCGATATGGCCACATGGAGACTCATAATCAAATTCCAAGCGAAAAGAGGAAGATTTTTACTTTTTTTGGCAGTCGGTGGTGGCTCTGGTGCGATGGCAGCCAGGGGTTGGTCTCTTTCTCTAGTGTCTGGTTTTTTTTTCTCTAGTGAAGACATATGCGACTTGGGTTAGAGTTCCCTGAGACGCGATGTTCAAATATTCATCTTGCGTCAATCTGGACCGTCTGTTCGCGTCAACATGGAGCGAGGAGAGCCGCCCGATAGTTGCCTGTTTAGGCCGGTAACGTGGTCGAATCTGAGTTATTCATTGCGATTGATCTTGTCCGTCTGGTCGTGCATAAAGAAAAAATGTATCTAAGTCGTCTGTGTGCACGGGACGTGATCGGGACTGTCAGATCGCCCAGCACGCAGATTGCCTGCGTGACAACATTGTCACCGTATTTTGCTACGTGACATGCTCTGGTTTGACGTAGTTGTTGATTAGGCTGTTCCACGTGACCAGATTTTTTTTTTTTTTTTGCGATTTAGTCCCATATTTTTAATTTTTCTTTTAAAAACACATCTCAAATTCAAAATTTTGTCCATTTTTTTCAAAATTATTTTTAATTTCGTCTCTAATATATTTTTCTAAAAATATTTAATAAAAAATAAAATAAATAAATTGAATTTACTATTTATATAATTTTTTTATGCTAAAAAAAAATTCTGAGCCGATTTTCGGTCCCGGATATCACACTATGTACATGTTTGGAACTAATAAATTTGATTTATTTATTTATTAAAAAAAGGTGAAAAATTCATTGAGAAATAGTAAAGATGAATTCATAGATAAAAATTTACTGATTTTAACTAGTGAAGAAATACTGCCAGAAGGATTTGGGAGCATATACATATATATATATGTATATAAATGATTGTCATAATGTAAAGCAGGCAAAAAAATCTGATTTTTTTAAAGATAATTATCAGAGATATCATTATTTTTCTTCTTGGAAAATATCATACATATATATATATATATATGTAAATATGATTATTTATGAGAATAGGATTGTTAAATATATATATATATATATATATATATATATATAAGATGCAGATATCATTATTTAAGAGAATCGGATTGTTAAGATTACAATATAATCCTCACATAGATGTATATATTTTGTTGCAAGCAAGATAATTCTAAACCCCCCTATAAATAGAGGTGAACTCAAGTACTCAAGCATCGCAAAGTTTGAAATAAACCCCATAGCCTTGATCAGTACAACCAAAAAGAAAATGGAAGGAACTATTGTTAAGTCAACATTACTGCTCATCTTTTTATTTGCTGCACCATGTTAGTCCTCTCTCTCTCTCTCTCTCTCTCTTTTATATTTGATGTTTATAAGTTTTTGGGCAAATTTCTATTTGAGTCATGGTGGTTTGAGATTTTTCAATTCAAAACTTTGTGGTTTTTATTTGACAACTTATTATCTTATGATTTAAACATTAGTCAAACACTACTTCATAGGCAACAAGACACATGTTCGAGGGGTTTGTTAACTAATTTGACCGAAAAAATTGAG
Organism: Carica papaya; assembly: GCF_054855325.1. Classification (NCBI taxonomy): domain Eukaryota; kingdom Viridiplantae; phylum Streptophyta; class Magnoliopsida; order Brassicales; family Caricaceae; genus Carica; species Carica papaya. Next base: position 1,388,459 of record NC_142310.1, on the reverse strand, counting down.
GCACGAGGTTGTATGTTGTCAAAGAAAAAACTATAAGATTTTAAATTAAAAATCTCAAGCCATAAAGGGTAAAATTGGATTTTTCTCTAAATTTTTTATTTCTATAAAACAATAATTTTTTATGAGTTATTCTAGTTAGTAAAAGGTACACTATTTACTTTGACCATCTAAATTTGCTTTTTGTTAATAACATATTTGCATCAGATTGGTGTACGAATAATGGGTATTAAGATCATATAAAGAGAAATTTATGTATGTGATTAAATTTATATATACATGTGTATATATGGAAGTGCCTAATTAAGTTATGTGGAATATTTGATTTGGTCAGGCATGTCAAAAGAGAAAGGCGAAGGTATAAAATTTGTAAAATGTAACAACAATGCTGAGTGCAAGAGCATTTACTGTGGAGTTGGTAAAACTGCTGTGTGTGTTAACCATACTTGTGGATGCATTACGACTTTGAATTCAGAGGAAAAAGTCGAAGGTATGAAATTTGTAAAATGTAATAACAATGCTGAGTGCAAGAGCATTTACTGTGGAGTTGGTAAAACTAGTGTGTGCGTTAACCATACTTGTGGATGCATTACGACTTTGAATTCAGAGGAGAAAGGCGAAGGTATAAAATTTGTAAAATGTAACAACAATGCTGAGTGCAAGAGCATTTACTGCGGAGTTGGTAAAACTGCTGTGTGTGTTAACCATACTTGTGGATGCATTACGGCTTCGAATTCAGAGGAAAAAGTCGAAGGTATGAAATTTGTAAAATGTAATAACAATGCTGAGTGCAAGAGCATTTACTGTGGAGTTGGTAAAACTAGTGTGTGCGTTAACCATACTTGTGGATGCATTACGGCTTTGAATTCAGAGGAAAAAGTCGAAGGTATGAAATTTGTAAAATGTAATAACAATGCTGAGTGCAAGAGCATTTACTGCGGAGTTGGTAAAACTGCTGTGTGTGTTAACCATACTTGTGGATGCATTACGGCTTTGAATTCAGAGGAGAAAGTCGAAGGTATAAAATTTGTGAAATGTAACAATAATGCTGAGTGCAAGAGCATTTACTGTGGAGTTGGTAAAACTAGTGTGTGCGTTAACCATACTTGTGGATGCATTACAGCTTTGAATTCAGAGGAGAAAGTCGAAGGTATAAAATTTGTGAAATGTAACAACAATGCTGAGTGCAAGAGCATTTACTGCGGAGTTGGTAAAACTAGTGTGTGCGTTAACCATACTTGTGGATGCATTACGGCTTTGAATTCAGAGGAGAAATGCGAAGGTATGAAATTTGTAAAATGTAATAACAATGCTGAGTGCAAGAGCATTTACTGTGGAGTTGGTAAAACTAGTGTGTGCGTTAACCATACTTGTGGATGCATTACGGCTTTGAATTCAGAGGAAAAAGTCGAAGGTATGAAATTTGTAAAATGTAATAACAATGCTGAGTGCAAGAGCATTTACTGCGGAGTTGGTAAAACTGCTGTGTGTGTTAACCATACTTGTGGATGCATTACGGCTTTGAATTCAGAGGAGAAAGTCGAAGGTATAAAATTTGTGAAATGTAACAATAATGTTGAGTGCAAGAGCATTTACTGCGGAGTTGGTAAAACTGCTGTGTGTGTTAACCATACTTGTGGATGCATTACGGCTTTGAATTCAGAGGAGAAAGTCGAAGGTATAAAATTTGTGAAATGTAACAATAATGCTGAGTGCAAGAGCATTTACTGTGGAGTTGGTAAAACTAGTGTGTGCGTTAACCATACTTGTGGATGCATTACAGCTTTGAATTCAGAGGAGAAAGTCGAAGGTATAAAATTTGTGAAATGTAACAACAATGCTGAGTGCAAGAGCATTTACTGCGGAGTTGGTAAAACTAGTGTGTGCGTTAACCATACTTGTGGATGCATTACGGCTTTGAATTCAGAGGAGAAATGCGAAGGTATGAAATTTGTAAAATGTAATAACAATGCTGAGTGCAAGAGCATTTACTGTGGAGTTGGTAAAACTAGTGTGTGCGTTAACCATACTTGTGGATGCATTACGGCTTTGAATTCAGAGGAAAAAGTCGAAGGTATGAAATTTGTAAAATGTAATAACAATGCTGAGTGCAAGAGCATTTACTGCGGAGTTGGTAAAACTGCTGTGTGTGTTAACCATACTTGTGGATGCATTACGGCTTTGAATTCAGAGGAGAAAGTCGAAGGTATAAAATTTGTGAAATGTAACAATAATGTTGAGTGCAAGAGCATTTACTGCGGAGTTGGTAAAACTGCTGTGTGTGTTAACCATACTTGTGGATGCATTACGGCTTTGAATTCAGAGGAGAAAGTCGAAGGTATAAAATTTGTGAAATGTAACAATAATGCTGAGTGCAAGAGCATTTACTGTGGAGTTGGTAAAACTAGTGTGTGCGTTAACCATACTTGTGGATGCATTACAGCTTTGAATTCAGAGGAGAAAGTCGAAGGTATAAAATTTGTGAAATGTAACAACAATGCTGAGTGCAAGAGCATTTACTGCGGAGTTGGTAAAACTAGTGTGTGCGTTAACCATACTTGTGGATGCATTACGGCTTTGAATTCAGAGGAGAAATGCGAAGGTATGAAATTTGTAAAATGTAATAACAATGCTGAGTGCAAGAACATTTACTGTGGAGTTGGTAAAACTAGTGTGTGCGTTAACCATACTTGTGGATGCATTACGGCTTTGAATTCAGAGGAAAAAGTCGAAGGTATGAAATTTGTAAAATGTAATAACAATGCTGAGTGCAAGAGCATTTACTGCGGAGTTGGTAAAACTGCTGTGTGTGTTAACCATACTTGTGGATGCATTACGGCTTTGAATTCAGAGGAGAAAGTCGAAGGTATAAAATTTGTGAAATGTAACAATAATGTTGAGTGCAAGAGCATTTACTGTGGAGTTGGTAAAACTGCTGTGTGTGTTAACCATACTTGTGGATGCATTACGACTTTGAATTCAGAGGAAAAAGTCGAAGGTATGAAATTTGTAAAATGTAATAACAATGCTGAGTGCAAGAGCATTTACTGTGGAGTTGGTAAAACTAGTGTGTGCGTTAACCATACTTGTGGATGCATTACGACTTTGAATTCAGAGGAGAAAGGCGAAGGTATAAAATTTGTAAAATGTAACAACAATGCTGAGTGCAAGAGCATTTACTGCGGAGTTGGTAAAACTGCTGTGTGTGTTAACCATACTTGTGGATGCATTACGGCTTCGAATTCAGAGGAAAAAGTCGAAGGTATGAAATTTGTAAAATGTAATAACAATGCTGAGTGCAAGAGCATTTACTGTGGAGTTGGTAAAACTAGTGTGTGCGTTAACCATACTTGTGGATGCATTACGGCTTTGAATTCAGAGGAAAAAGTCGAAGGTATGAAATTTGTAAAATGTAATAACAATGCTGAGTGCAAGAGCATTTACTGCGGAGTTGGTAAAACTGCTGTGTGTGTTAACCATACTTGTGGATGCATTACGACTTTGAATTCAGAGGAGAAAGTCGAAGGTATAAAATTTGTGAAATGTAACAATAATGCTGAGTGCAAGAGCATTTACTGTGGAGTTGGTAAAACTAGTGTGTGCGTTAACCATACTTGTGGATGCATTACAGCTTTGAATTCAGAGGAGAAAGTCGAAGGTATAAAATTTGTGAAATGTAACAACAATGCTGAGTGCAAGAGCATTTACTGCGGAGTTGGTAAAACTAGTGTGTGCGTTAACCATACTTGTGGATGCATTACGGCTTTGAATTCAGAGGAGAAATGCGAAGGTATGAAATTTGTAAAATGTAATAACAATGCTGAGTGCAAGAGCATTTACTGTGGAGTTGGTAAAACTAGTGTGTGCGTTAACCATACTTGTGGATGCATTACGGCTTTGAATTCAGAGGAAAAAGTCGAAGGTATGAAATTTGTAAAATGTAATAACAATGCTGAGTGCAAGAGCATTTACTGCGGAGTTGGTAAAACTGCTGTGTGTGTTAACCATACTTGTGGATGCATTACGGCTTTGAATTCAGAGGAGAAAGTCGAAGGTATAAAATTTGTGAAATGTAACAATAATGTTGAGTGCAAGAGCATTTACTGCGGAGTTGGTAAAACTGCTGTGTGTGTTAACCATACTTGTGGATGCATTACGGCTTTGAATTCAGAGGAGAAAGTCGAAGGTATAAAATTTGTGAAATGTAACAATAATGCTGAGTGCAAGAGCATTTACTGTGGAGTTGGTAAAACTAGTGTGTGCGTTAACCATACTTGTGGATGCATTACAGCTTTGAATTCAGAGGAGAAAGTCGAAGGTATAAAATTTGTGAAATGTAACAACAATGCTGAGTGCAAGAGCATTTACTGCGGAGTTGGTAAAACTAGTGTGTGCGTTAACCATACTTGTGGATGCATTACGGCTTTGAATTCAGAGGAGAAATGCGAAGGTATGAAATTTGTAAAATGTAATAACAATGCTGAGTGCAAGAGCATTTACTGTGGAGTTGGTAAAACTAGTGTGTGCGTTAACCATACTTGTGGATGCATTACGGCTTTGAATTCAGAGGAAAAAGTCGAAGGTATGAAATTTGTAAAATGTAATAACAATGCTGAGTGCAAGAGCATTTACTGCGGAGTTGGTAAAACTGCTGTGTGTGTTAACCATACTTGTGGATGCATTACGGCTTTGAATTCAGAGGAGAAAGTCGAAGGTATAAAATTTGTGAAATGTAACAATAATGTTGAGTGCAAGAGCATTTACTGCGGAGTTGGTAAAACTGCTGTGTGTGTTAACCATACTTGTGGATGCATTACGGCTTTGAATTCAGAGGAGAAAGTCGAAGGTATAAAATTTGTGAAATGTAACAATAATGCTGAGTGCAAGAGCATTTACTGTGGAGTTGGTAAAACTAGTGTGTGCGTTAACCATACTTGTGGATGCATTACAGCTTTGAATTCAGAGGAGAAAGTCGAAGGTATAAAATTTGTGAAATGTAACAACAATGCTGAGTGCAAGAGCATTTACTGCGGAGTTGGTAAAACTAGTGTGTGCGTTAACCATACTTGTGGATGCATTACGGCTTTGAATTCAGAGGAGAAATGCGAAGGTATGAAATTTGTAAAATGTAATAACAATGCTGAGTGCAAGAACATTTACTGTGGAGTTGGTAAAACTAGTGTGTGCGTTAACCATACTTGTGGATGCATTACGGCTTTGAATTCAGAGGAAAAAGTCGAAGGTATGAAATTTGTAAAATGTAATAACAATGCTGAGTGCAAGAGCATTTACTGCGGAGTTGGTAAAACTGCTGTGTGTGTTAACCATACTTGTGGATGCATTACGGCTTTGAATTCAGAGGAGAAAGTCGAAGGTATAAAATTTGTGAAATGTAACAATAATGTTGAGTGCAAGAGCATTTACTGTGGAGTTGGTAAAACTAGTGTGTGCGTTAACCATACTTGTGGATGCATTACAGCTTTGAATTCAGAGGAGAAAGTCGAAGGTATAAAATTTGTGAAATGTAACAACAATGCTGAGTGCAAGAGCATTTACTGTGGAGTTGGTAAAACTAGTGTGTGCGTTAACCATACTTGTGGATGCATTACGGCTTTGAATTCAGAGGAGAAAGGCGAAGGTATGAAATTTGTAAAATGTAATAACAATGCTGAGTGCAAGAGCATTTACTGTGGAGTTGGTAAAACTAGTGTGTGCGTTAACCATACTTGTGGATGCATTACGGCTTTGAATTTAGAGGAAAAAGTCGAAGGTATGAAATTTGTAAAATGTAATAACAATGCTGAGTGCAAGAGCATTTACTGCGGAGTTGGTAAAACTGCTGTGTGTGTTAACCATACTTGTGGATGCATTATGGCTTTGAATTCAGAGGAGAAAGTCGAAGGTATAAAATTTGTGAAATGTAACAACAATGCTGAGTGCAAGAGCATTTACTGTGGAGTTGGTAAAACTAGTGTGTGCGTTAATCATACTTGTGGATGCATTATAGCTTTGAATTCAGAGGAGAAAGTCGAAGGTATAAAATTTGTGAAATGTAACAACAATGCTGAGTGCAAGAGCATTTACTGTGGAGTTGGTAAAACTAAGGTTTGTGTTAACCATACTTGTGGATGCATTACGGCTTTGAATTCAGAGGAGAAGAATGAAAGCATAAAATTTATGCAATGTGATGATGATGCTGAGTGTAAGAGCTATTACTGTGGAGTTACTAAAACTGCTTTGTGCAAGAGCAATACTTGTGCATGCATTACGGCTTTGAATTCAGAGGAGAAATGCGAAGGTATGAAATTTGTAAAATGTAATAACAATGCTGAGTGCAAGAACATTTACTGTGGAGTTGGTAAAACTAGTGTGTGCGTTAACCATACTTGTGGATGCATTACGGCTTTGAATTCAGAGGAAAAAGTCGAAGGTATGAAATTTGTAAAATGTAATAACAATGCTGAGTGCAAGAGCATTTACTGCGGAGTTGGTAAAACTGCTGTGTGTGTTAACCATACTTGTGGATGCATTACGGCTTTGAATTCAGAGGAGAAAGTCGAAGGTATAAAATTTGTGAAATGTAACAATAATGTTGAGTGCAAGAGCATTTACTGTGGAGTTGGTAAAACTAGTGTGTGCGTTAACCATACTTGTGGATGCATTATAGCTTTGAATTCAGAGGAGAAAGTCGAAGGTATAAAATTTGTGAAATGTAACAACAATGCTGAGTGCAAGAGCATTTACTGTGGAGTTGGTAAAACTAAGGTTTGTGTTAACCATACTTGTGGATGCATTACGGCTTTGAATTCAGAGGAGAAGAATGAAAGCATAAAATTTATGCAATGTGATGATGATGCTGAGTGTAAGAGCTATTACTGTGGAGTTACTAAAACTGCTTTGTGCAAGAGCAATACTTGTGCATGCATTACGGTTTTGAGTTCAGATGAGAAAGGCGAAGGTACAAAATTTGTGAAATGTGACAATAATGTTGAGTGCAAGAGTATTTACTGTGGAATTGGTAAAACTGCTGTGTGCGTTAATCATACTTGTGGATGCATTCGGACTTTGAATTCAGCTTGCACCAACGATAAAGATTGCCTTAAGGAATGCCTTGGCTCCTGTCACTCTAGGAATTGTATTAGAGGGGTGTGTCTTTGTGGTTGTAGTGCTTGAAAATATACATATATATATATATATATTAATTAGTAATCAAAATAAAATCCTATTGAATTCCAATTATCAAGACATTATATAATGAAGAAGTGAGCAAAAATTCATTTATCTTTTTTAAAATATGAACCATCCTTACTATTAAAATTTTCAATTGTCATCTAAATAATTGAATAATGTTAAAGTTGTATTCTGACTAAAATTATTACATTATACATTTTTAAGTCATTGCTCAAACTATCAAATGTCATAAAGTGGTAAAATGGAGGCTTCATCATAAGGTAATTTGAATATGCACGTAAATTTTTGGTAAAAATCCTTAAAATGTCATATGTTGTTTGCGTGATTGCCACATGCCCAAGTATATTGGTTATTAACTTATGATCATAAATTGCTATAGAAATTGAATTGATCGAAAATATTGGTTTAATATGAAATTATGTGAGTTTGAATAAATGGTTTCTAAGTTTGATTGAGTTATCGACAACATCATCTCTTTAAATGAAAAAAAAAAAGAGGAAGAAAAAAAAAAGAAAAAAAAAGCAATATCCTGGTCCGAAAGGGACTAAAACGAGATACTAATGATTAATGGATATTGTATGGTACGTAAAAAAAAAAAACTTATAACACCCGCTAATTTAATCATTTCTAATATATCAATAACAACAACAATATATTGCAAATTATATAATCTCTCTTTCACATATTTGGGTTTTTCAGTGGGGGCAAACTATCTTTGGTGAGAACGTTGAAGTTGATGTTGGAAAAAGTAGAATTCAAATTAGCAATCTCGAAGAATAGGTTTCTTTAAGAGTGGCCACGGTGACATTTCTACAAGTGACTCATTTTTACTTTTATTTTTTGTTGGACAAGATGGAGGGCCCTCATTCTTGTTATAAAAGTGCAATCCCTCCTCTCTGTATATCATCGTGTGAAAGGCAAAATATTTACTACTTTATACTTTCTTGTCTCGTTTCTTTCTTTTAAAAAAAAATAATAATTACTTTGTCGGTGTTCAAAAATGTAAGTGAAGTTGGCGCCGAACTTTGTTAAAATTTTGGTGTTCTCTTTATTTTTATTATTTATGTTCTCTTTATTTTATTATCTATTTAATAATAATTATTAATAGTCGTAATGATATATTATATTAGTATATTTTTTTAAAAATTCAAAATTTATCATTTTGTAAAGATAACTAATGACTTATATACATGTTTGGAATTAATAAGTTTGATTTATATATTTATTGGAAAAAGGATAAAAATTCCTTAAGAAATAGTAAATATGACTCCATCAATAAATTGAAGTAAATTACAATAATACCCTCTAAATGTTACTAATTTTAAGTAATTAAGAAATAATATCAGAAGGATTTGGGGGCACATATATATACATATATGTATAGATATATTTATATATGATTGCCATATGTAAAACAGACAAGAAATCCGATTATTTTGAGGATAATTGTTAGAAATATTATTATTTTTAAGAAAAATCTTTGTTGAGATTACAACATAATCCTCTCAGATATTATCAGATACATACATATACACGTGTATATATATTTTGGCTTGTAAGGTAATTCTAAACCCCTATAAATGGAGGGATTAACTCAAGCACCCAACAACTACGAAGTAAAATAATTTCTTCTAAGAAAATCCTTAAGCCTTGACCAAATACAACAAGAAGAAAATGGAAGGACCTACTCTTAAGTCAACATTACTACTCATCCTCTTATTTGCTGCATCATGTTAGTTTCCTCTCTCTCTCCCTTCTCTCTCTCTCTCTCTATCCATATATATATATGTATATGCCCATTCATGTTTGATGTAAATTTGTTTTCGAACGCACTAGATTGGAGTGAGAATAATGTGTTCTTAAGGTGATTCGAAGGTAAATTTAAATCTCAATATGTAAAAGACTAATTCGAAGATACTTTAATTTACTCTAATACATATAATATACGGAATTTACAGTTTGGGGTAAGTGATATACAACTATAATATGTGTTTAATATACATGTATTGTGTAGCTAACTAAGTATATTTGATCTGGGCAGGCATGTCACTGGTGAGAGTGGAAGGTTTTACGAGAATAAGATGTGAAAATAACGATGGGTGCAAGAGCCTCGAGTGTGGAAGCCACAGGGCTATCTGCTTAGATCATTTTTGTGGATGCTTCCTGTCTGTGAATTCAGCTTGCACCAGCGACAAGGATTGTGGTAGTAAATGCCCCCCCTCTTATCACTCTAAGCGTTGTGTTAACGGACTATGTCTCTGTGGTTGTAATGTTTGAAAATATACACATGTACATACATTTTTATAAATGTATGTATATGTGATTTTAGTTCATCATCGGAATAAGATACTGTGAAATGTGAATTGCCCCAAATATTATTTAATAAAAAAGTGAATGAAAATTCGTATTTTCTTACATATAAATGTTTGAAATCGTATTTATCTTACATTTATAACATATATTTTTATAATTTTATTCAAATTTATGTACTAAATGATATTAACATTATAACGTAAAAATTTCATTATATTATTATGTACGTGAAAATTCGAGTTATGAATGGAGATTTATAGTTATATCATCGTGTATGTGTGGAAAAATCTGTGAAATTTTATATGTTAGTTTCCACAATTTTCATGTGAAATTATATTGGTTGATATCCTCTCACAATCTAAGCTATAGAAGTATAGTATTAAAGGAAAACATATAGTTGTATATGTTTATATATATATATATATTTGTGTGTGTGTGTGTGTATATGTATGGGTTCATGTTTATTTTTATATTAACAATATGTACTCACGCATCCCCTCCCTCCCTCCCTCTTTTTATTTTTCTTGTTCGTATTCATGGCTTCGTTCTTCTTTTCTTATCTTTACCCACAACACTATCTTTACTCTATATATATATATATATATATATATATATATGTATATCAAAATATCCACGCACAAGATATAACTAGTAATATGTATTATATGCAGCTTGGTTTTATAATGTACATGCTTACTTTTTAAATATGTAATAGAAGTAATTATATTATAGGCAGGTTTCAGTCGTCAACAAGGAGGAATGATTAAGGCGTATTTAAATTATTACAATAATACACTTTAAATTCACTATTTTTAACTAATGAAGAAATAATATCAGAAGGATTTTGAAAGCATATACATATATGATTGTCATAATGTCAAATAAGCAAGAAATCTGCTTATTTTTAACATAATTTTTAAGTATTTACATATATATATATATACATATACATATATATGATTGTCATAATGTGAAACAGGCGAGAAATCTGATTTCTTTCAAGATAATTATTAGAGATATCATTATTTTTAAGAAACAATGGATGAGATTATAACATAATCTTCTTGGAAATTGTTGAGTAATGGAGAAACAATATCAGAAGGATTTTGGGGGCATGTCCATATATATGTATATATATATATATATACATATATATATAGTTATATATGATTGCCATATATCAAACAGGCAAGAAATATTATTATTTTTAAGAAAAAAATTTGTTGAGATTACAACATAATCCTCTCATAAATGATCATATATATGTATACACGTGTATATATATATATATATATATATATCTTGGCATGCCAGGAAATTCTAAACCCCTATAAATAGAGGGATTAACTCAAGTACTCAACAAAGTAAAATCATTTCCTTAAGAAAATCCTTCAGCCTTCACCAATACAACAGGAAGAAAATGGAAGGACCTACTCTCAAGTCAACATTACTACTCATCCTTCTATTTGCAGCATCATGTTAGTTTCCTTTCTCTCTCTCTCTCTCTCTCTCTCTCTCTCTATATATATATATATATATTCCATATCTATATATGTATATACACATTCATGTTTGATATACATTTTGTTTAGAAACACACTGGATTGGTACGTGCATAATGGGTTCTTAAAAGACTAACTCGAAGATACTTTAATTTCACTCTAATACAAATAATATATGAAATTTACAGTTTTGAGTAAGTGGTATACAATTATAATATGTGATTAATATATATATATATATATGTATGTCTTTGATCTGGACAGGCATATCATTGGTGAGAGTGGAAGGTTTTAAAAGAATAAGATGTGAGAAAAACAATGGGTGCAAGAGCCTCCAGTGTGGAAGCCATAGGGCTATCTGCCTTAATCGTTTTTGTGGATGCTTCCTGCCTCTGAATTCAGCTTGCACCATCGACAAGGATTGCGAGAAGAAATGCGCTTCCTCTTGTCACTCTAAGAATTGTGTTAGGGGAAAATGTCTTTGTGGTTGTAGTATTTGAAATATACACATATATATATATATATAATTTTAATTATTTATCAGAATATTTCGAAATAAAATATAATTAAAGGTCAATTATCCAAATATTTTAATAAAAAAAGGAGTAAAAATTCATCTATTTTATATATATAAACATCAAAAATTGTATTCTGTTTAAATTTAATATTATATACTTTTAATTCAAATTTACGTAACTAAATGATAAAATTATCACGTAAAAGTTTTATTAGAATTCTCGTGACAAATTATGACGTAAAAGTTTTATTAGAATTCTCGTGACAAAAAATTGAGTTATGAATAAAAATTTAGGATTATCCCAATATGTATATATAATTTGTGAAAAAATCTCTGAAATGGTTAAATTGGTTTGCACAATTTCATGTACCTAATTATATTATATACTTTTAATTCAAATTTACGTACTAAATAATAAAATTATGATGTAAAGATTTTACTAGTATTCTCGTGACAAGAAATTGAGTTTTGAATAAAAATTTAAAGTTATCTCCATATGTATATATAATTTGTGAAAAAATTTTTGAAATTGTTAAATTGGTTTGCACAATTTCATGTACCTAATTATATTATATACTTTTAATTTAAATTTATGTACTAAATAATAAAATTATGATTAAAAATTTTACTAGTATTCTCGTAATAAAAAATTGAATTTTGAATAAAAATTTAAAGTTATTCCGATATGTATATATAATTTGTGAAAAAAATCTTGAAATGGTTAAATTGGTTTGCACAATTTCATGTACCTAATTATATTATATACGTTTAATTCAAATTTACGTACTAAATAATAAAATTATGATATAAAGATTTTACTAATGTTCTCGTGACAAGAAATTGAATTTTGAATAAAAATTTAAGATTATCCCGATATTGAAATGGTTAAATTGGTTTGTACAATTTCATGTACCTAATTATTTTGATTAATATCCTCTCGAAGCCATGGGGATGAAATTGCTATAGAAATATAGAGGAAGAAATATTGGTTTAATATGAGATTATATATATGCTTAGTTTGAATAAACGGTTTGTAATTTGATTGAGTTATATACGTTACTATATATACATACATATATATATATATATATATATATATATACAATCGACATCTTTAAATAAAAAAAAGAAAGAAAAGAAAAAAGAAAAGGAAAAGAAGGAAATGTCTTGACGTGAAAGGGGGTAAAATGATGTGCTAATGATTGGTAGGTTGTGTGCGGCACGTTTAAGGGCTTGAAACTTATAACACCCACAAATTCAATCTTTTGTAAGATGATATACAACACTATCTTTATTTTATATATATATATATGTGTGTGTGTGTGTGTGTGTGTTTATATATATGTACGTATTCATGTTTATTTTTGTATTAACTTATAACACCCACCAATTCAATCTTTTGTAAGATACGAATAACAATATGTACGCATCCCATCCCTCTTTTTATTTTTTATATTCATATTCATGGCTTCTTTCCTCTTCTCTTATCTTTACCACAACACTATCTTTATTGTATATATGTGTATATATATATATGTATATGTATAGATATATTTACAAATCTCTTTTTGGATCAAAATATTTATAAGTAGTAATATGTATTATTTTATATTTGTAGTTTCATTCCCTTATATGTTTGTAATTTATATTTTTAGACATGTTTAACCTTAATTTAAACATCTATTAAGGAACTAAAATTAGGTGTTAAAGAATTATTATTATTTTTTTTGGAAAATAAATATATGACTACAAGAATTATATACCATCTTCACTCATGTAGCACATTGACAATAAAATGTTTGTGAAATAATATTAAATGCTGTATATATATATATATATATAATCAAACATGTCTAATTCTTGCTAAGGCTACACAATGATGGATGTCTAACACCAAATAAATTACAAAAGATAACTTATCAGAGAGATGAACAAATTCATTAATTATTCAGTTGAAGAATTATATGCATACATATATATATATATATATATATCTATATAGATATATATCCACTGGTTCATGCCCCAATCCAATAGTTAATTTAATAGGGAAAATAGTCACTTGCCATTTGCATCTCAAGAGAGATTTTTGTTTCTCCTTGAAAATGTCTTTAATAAATTACCCATCAAACATATAGTGTTAGTTTGTGGTGTCTATCTCATGTGACAATATATATGTATATATATAAGTATATATATAATAGCACCATCAATGGCATCATCCCTCTAAATCAAGTCTAAACATTTTCTCGATTCCTTACAATATGTTTATGTGTGTACATATACATGTAATACCCATTTCTCTTTTAAAAAAAAAATTAAAGGTTTGAATCATTTTCTTGTGGGTTTGATGCAGTACTATTTTTGGTCAAACCCAAAAGAAAATTTCCACCAGGATTATAAGTGGAACCTAGAAAAATAGTTACTTGAGACAAAAACTCTTAATGCATTCCATCACTAAGTGTTTAGAAAAGTAATAATTTCTGTGGCGTTTTAAAAGTAATTATTTATAAGTGCTTTTGTGAAATGCTTATAAGCAGCACACCCAAATCAAATCTATACATACACAGCTCCCCTCACTTCAGAAGACAATTTTATACACACTCTTCAAAACACTATTTTATATGTTTTTCTGTCAGACAAATTCTTTGGCTACATAGATTACATGTATGATACACGGACCGGCAGTCTCATGACATACTAAACAACTTCAAGTAGGTTTACCTTTTTCTGGTCCAAAACTGAGGAGTTTCATTTTATCCCAGAAGAAGATCTGAGAATTTCAATTGAATTATGATACACCAATTAGGTCTTAGATCAACTATAAGAATCAATATATATATATGTATATATGTATATCATCATAATTGAGTTACATTAATCTCTGTAATTCATAACATTTCACTATCAAGAGTTTCCAAACTGAATTAAGCTAATATTTTCTTTCTCTAGGCAAACAAAAGGAGAGGCCAAATTATAGTTTTTAAGTGACTGAGAATCCCGTTTAAAAAGTAATTGAAAAACAGTTTATTACAGGATAATCATTACATTTAATTATTCGCATACATGTAAAGGATATCAACAACTTGAATTCAGAAGCTGATTTTCACAAAATTATCTTTTAGTCAGGGTTTCTTTTGAATGTTTTGAAATACAAATAATTTATTCACTTATTTTCTCAACAGACAAGAAACAGCATACCTCTCGATTTAGAATGCATTTCATTTCGTGTGTGCAAAATAGCCAACGAGTAATGAAGTGATCAATCAACCATTATGCTCAGCAGCAGACTGCTCAAATTTTCCTGGGTTCAACAAACACTGATGTTGTCCTTGGAGGCACCTTGAAGGACCCAGAGGATGCTTCGTATGATGACATCTTGACAATTTTATCAGTCGACGTCACCTGCACAATGATGATATTTAAATGCTATAACAAATAAATTATTCAGGAAAATTTTGGAAATTGTAATTGGTAAATTCTTCTAAAACTTCGGATCCTCAGAACTGATAGTACTTTTAGGAAGATAGAAATATAAGTGAAATGAGCTTCAAACCTACTTCACATGATTCCAACTTTTCGGTGTTGCGAATCATTAGGTTCTTTAAATGATCCAGGTAGAGTGAAATTAAAACTGATAAGAGATGGAGTTAGAGTTTGGTCACATAGATAAATAAGTTGAAATCGAGGTAAAATATCCCATCAATATTACTGAATTATTTTACAGATTATTGAAAACGGCTTTCATTTGTATCTCAGGAAGTACAAATCCCCAACCATCTCCTTCTATGGTGTTTGGAAGCCAGAAGGCTGTGGACTCGGCACTTGGCCTCCTAAATTGTGGATAAGCTTGGGGCTTGGTCGGCCTTCAGAGCTTGTAAATTGAGAAAGCAACTCTTAATTTTATTCCTGTGTCTATTTGATGGACCATTTAAAGAGAGAAATGAGGATTCTTAAAAAACTTACTCTATGTTATCTATAATTGAAGTTTTTTCACTTGGTTGGACATCATTGTTAGGGATATTGCATAATCTTCACATAATATTCTCACTCTTATCTTACATCTGTATTTTCAAATATGTCTCATTCAAATTATAATTCAGAAACTTCAAATGTATGTTCTTATCTTGTTTTACTTCACTTAAACATATGTAAAGAAATTTAATCAATGGTATTAGAGCATAAATCCCATAGCCTCCAATTCAACTTCTTCACTCAAATCTCGTTAAAATTTTCCTCCTCCATTACCCCCTATAGCACACAATTTCAGGCCTTGTTGTATTGTATAATCTGTAAGATAATGTCATGAGTGCCATCCCATGCCTGCTATCCACATTCACTGCCACCCACACCAGATGAAACTCTGCTCGTATATTCTAGCAGCCTGGATTCCTAATTCTTCATGCTATTTGGGTATATATTTCAAATATTGCCATCTTTCAAATTGCGTCATTTGAAACCTCTTGAGACGCCTGAACTAAGCTCAAGAAACTCATTGCTAAGAAATTCCATTCATGGGTCCTGCACCTTAAGGAGAAAATAACTTTACCCCAGCGAAGTTTATCTGTCCTGGAGTACGCGAATAAATAAAAGCCCCGGTATATGAACATGCACTCATTGACACATCTGTCACTGCTAATGATGTTAATCTTCATATTCTAAATGGCATCAGACTGGACTTTAATGAACTGGTTGCTGTGATCATAGATCGTGACTGCCATCTCCTCCGCTACAAGAGTTACTGACTTACAATTTAGGAGAGAATCCTAATCTATTGAGTCTCCTAGGAAAGAAGAAGATTTACACCAGAAAATATGGGATCCAAGTATAAATCAAGATCCTAGATTTTTGGTTCCTACATTCTAGGAAGTAAATTTTCCTAAATGAATCTTGTTTAGGACTTCTAGAAGAAGTAAATCTTCTTAGAACCAATCTTGTTTGAGACTTCTACAGAGATATTGCATGATATTCACATAACCTCTTCACTCTTATCTTATCTTCATATTTTAAAATGTGTTTCATTTAAATTGTAATTCAAAACTTTAAGTATATATCCTTATTTTGAATTACTGTATCTCACATTTTAGATGTTCCAATCAATAAGAATCATCTTCTTCTCAAATCTCTTCAATCATATCCTGTAAAGATGGGGAGAATTTGGGAAACATAAAGATTTTTTAGTCTCACTTTTTGTTAATCCCTTGAATATGGCTGTACCATTGTATTCCTCTTTCCTTTTTCTTTAATCTTCAAAAAGACAATCTAATACTAGGCTACACATAGACAAAGCACAAATTAACCATGCTTCATATGAAATTTACATTTAATTTAAATATAAATGTAGCAAAATCATTGACTTCTAGCATATTTCAAAAAAAAAAAATTAATTGACCTCTAGCCTTGATAACTTGTGAAACAATAGTAATAAGTTACTGATTATCAAAAAACTAAAGTTCATACGACAATGTCCAAATTAATTACTTCATATAATTTGTAGCTTTTCCAGTCCATGTAATTGTGAAATGCCAATCCTGGTGATTGGATTGGATTTGTTCTCCTTTTTTGACCTTCTATATTTTCTATTCTGCTGTGCTATGTTAAAAAATTATAGAATGTCGTAATTATTTCGGTTAATTAATCGAATTGCTACTTTATATAATGAACCATGAACTATCTTTATTTCTTAATCACACTGTACCGACATTGAAAATGAGTACCTGCACAGGATGCAGTTCAAGTTTCCTTCCCTGCAGTGTAGGGCTACAGAATGAGACTTCAGAGGGGCGTGCATTGAAGATGACCACAATGTAAGAGTAGCTGCCAGGAGCAGAGTAAGAACGCTGTTATTATGCTATTAAATAATTTTAGCATATAGAAAGAATATAGTGATCATGTTACTCACATGGGATCAAGTTGAGATAACCCAGGAACACCATCATAACCATCTTCAATGCTCATCACAATGATGCCAGGGACCTCTGAAAGACCAGTGTTATGGAAATGTACTCGCTCCTGAGAAACAAAAAATCATCTCACCTCATTGACACTTGAAAATCATAAGTTAATAGTCATTTTGACCTAAGAACAGGTATTTGCTAAATAAAGAAGTACTAAAAATAATGAGGGCACATGAGGAAAACATGAGAATCAAATTAACTCCTACACAGTCTAGCTAATTCACACTCATTTTAAAATTTACAGAATTTATTAGCCCAATTTTGTGAATGAGCCAAAGGAAAAGAAAGGAATAAATCAGGACATGTTTGAGAAGCCTCGAGAGAGAATATTACCATTCAGAGATGGTGGGGTGGGAATTTAAGGCAGGTAAATGTGATGAGAAATCTGAACGATTGGGAGATTGCTAAGTTCTCCTTGCTACTTTGTCTATCATTACTTTGGATGGAAGCAATGATCAACCTTTGTGGAGTCTTACTTCTATAGGAGTATTTTCATTTAGATCCTACTACAAGTTCTTAACTAAGCAGGAATTCATGGATTGAATTTTCCTTTTAGACAAATTTAAAAGGTTAAAATTTTGTGTGGGAGGTCAGTAGGGGATGCATTTTGACTATGGATAAAATTGATAAGGATATGAATGACTATGGTGAATAGCTGTTACTTAGAAGGGCTGCGGAGTCCTGTAATCATGCTCTTCTATGGTGTCCAGTTGTCTACAAACTTTGGTTAATGGTGTATGGGTTGTTTGGGTATTAGTTGGATAATGGCAGATTCGATCAGAGATGAAATTTGGGCTTGGAAGGGTGTCAGAGGAAGGAGGAATTACGTGAATCTCATTCCACCTACCATCTTTTGGGTAATTTGGAAGGAGAGGAATAGAAAAGCTTATGAGGGAATTGTGGATGAGGAGGATTTTGATAGTATTAGGAATAGATGATTTTGAACTTTTTGTTTTTTTATTCTGGGTCATCCTTTCCATTTTATGAAGGATTTTGGGAATCTTACACAAATTTTGCTAGAGTTATAAATAATTTGTGTACGGATTGACACTCCCTTGATGACTGTTAATATAGTTATATTTTTATTTGAAAAAAAAATGGAGAATACTACCAATGTCGAATGCCCATTCACATGCTCCTACTAAAAAGTTAAAATAAATACAACCACTACCAAAAAAGAACGCAGAAAAAAATATAAGGTTCATTTTGCATGCAGGAAAATTTTTCCTTTTTTTCCCTTATATGCAGTAAACAGGAAAGATAGAACTAGAGATGCACGTGTCAGAAAGTGTAGTGGAAAGGATCTACAATGCTTGCTGTTTTCCTGAAAAATAACCTGTATGCTAGAGAAAGGCATTGGGCTGGTACGCCAATCTCCACACTCACACTGCTAATAGAAACATAAATCTAAACCTGTCCCATAACCGAAGTGGGTAAAAAAAATTTTACCCATTACCCACTCTCTTTAATAGGGAACAAACTATAATTAAAAAAATTCTTAATTCATTATTGTCTCCCCTTTGTTGGTAGCTACTAGACACTAAGTTCGGGGAATAGGGAAAATTATAAAAGAGAAATCTAAAAGATTCAGTTCCTACAATATTTAAAATCTATTTGAGAGGAAACTAAAATTTTAGAATGCATAAACAAACCTAAGTAACTTAAAAATACAAATTAATATAGTAATTACAAAAATTGGTTCCAAATTAAGATCTTGTTATGCATAATTAAGTCTAATCAAAAGGTCACAAAATGATTCTGAATTAAGCTTGTCCTTGAATATTATATTACTGAAATCATACATGAAGAATTGCATTTGCTTTGTAACAAAAACAAACAGTTTTCCTTGTTGAAGAATTTTTCAATCTCCCAGTGGCAACATAAAATCTCAATTATAGCATACTTAGAGCCCAGTAAAATAGCCATTGTTCTCACCTGTATGGCATTTGCTGTTTTCAAACGGAACAGTGGTGAAGAATACCGGATACGTAATACGTTCTTAAACTTCTCCAAAGTAGCTAAGATATGGTTTTTTTGAGGCTTGAAGGACGGATCTGCCAATCTTGGTTTTATTCTGAAGGGAAAGAAAACTAACAAGATTACTGCTTGGAAGGAAAGAGTGATGGTGGGAAGCCAGAAACAAGTTATCTCTATTTGACCCAAAAGGGAAATAACTTGGTGCTTACAGCGCCCAATTCTTTTCATTTTTCTCTTTTGGAGGGAGGCCAACACCCCAATTGTTAGAATCATAGGAGAAGTCTAACCTGAAATTTTGTGAAAAGAAAACAATGAATCTGACATAAACACATTGATGTCACAAGAATGTAATTATAGATTACATACTCCTGTCTATTAGAAATTACATGCACAAGTTAAACTTTCATATCATCACTGTGGACATCATTTTTCAGGCTACAGATGAAACTACTGAGATGAGAAAAACCGAAACAAAAATTGTAAAAAGGAAGAGAGCAGACCTGTTGAACCAGTCACCAGAATTGTATGAATCACGATCAAGAGATTTTGAGCGTAGAATCTCATCACCAGCATGGAAAAATGGTATTCCCTAGCAAAAGTACTAAAATAAGGGGAAAAAAACCAGAATTGTGTGTTGCAAAAATGAATTATCAACATAGGTAATGTTCATTAACTAGATGCTACATTAACCCTTGATAACCAAAAGCACTGAGTAACAGAGTGGCCCTACCATTTATTTAATCTGTATGGCTTGTGAGCTTTTTGTGATACAGAAGAAGAACAAGCAAGTGGAAGATTTTTTAAATAATTCTGTGTTAATATAGGTTTTTTATTTTATACAATAATAGATTAAATTGGACTTAGAATTATCTAAGTTAACCATATTGTTCTTTCTACTCATCTCCAATTCTTCCCTCTTCTACCTCAAACCCTCTTGTTCTATCTATCCCTTTGCTTTGTTCCTGTGATTCAATCTCTCCATTCTCTATTTTGCTTTCTCACTGTTCTTGATATTTCTTCAGTGTTCTTCTCATGTTCTTCTATTTCCCTCCATAAGTTCCTCTAATATATCTTGCCCTACATCAATATGAAGAGGGGATTTGATAGCATTTAGTTGAAAACTAGGTTTAAGCAACTTTGAATAATATTAGAAGAGGTCAAAAACCTGTGACAATGCTATCATACTGGTTGCCAATTGATTTATCCTGCACCTCTCCTCCACTGATATTTTCTTTGGAGTCTACAAGAAGAGAAATTGGACCAGAAAATTTAACCAACCTAAAGTAAGATAAGATATCAAAAGACTATATTGATAATACCTTCATACTGGCAATGTCAAACAGAGTTTCATTGTCATGAGCCGACACATAATTGATCTGAAAATAGTAAAATGTGTCAATTACATGGTTTGAATCTTTATTAAACCAGAACCCTCAGTTTGAAGCAAAATTGACAGAGCTCATACTTAAGTTTATAAGGAAACTAGTAGCACAGAAGTTTATAAGGAAACAACATTGCACATAATCAAATGAAATATCCGCATAAAGATTCGTCAAGTCTCTCATAATTTACATATTTATTACTGTTGGTAGGTTCCTGGAAAAGGAAGAAAAGACCTGTTGCCAGAAAGTGCAAGAATACTCAGAACTGGAAAAGATAAAAAAAAAGTTGAGAAACTAGAACCCTTAAAATAGCATCCGAATAATTTGCTCCCATTTTTATCAAAGGTCTACCACATGCAAGTCAATCTAGTTATAGAAGCAACAGAAAATCCTAGTATCTCCATATCAGACAAGAATATCATATTCCTGTACTGTCATGATATGTAGTAAACCAACAGTAAGAAAGTCACACCAAGGTCTACCAAATTATGTGGTTAATTCCAACACACTACAAAAGGATTTTCACTCAATGGAAATTACAGTTCAAGAACCCTTAAGAATTGTATCATTAATACACCATGGGGAAAAGTTCAGGCAACAGAGACATAGGAGAAGCGAAACATGAACCCATGATTTCACATTACATACAAACTCCCCCAGTGCAGGATGAGTAGTGATTAAATTAACTTGTACTACGGATAATTCAAAAAACGAAGAAGTTTAGGAGAAAAACAGGAGGATAGAGATGGGTACAAAAAGATTGGGGATGAAGGTATGAACAGTATGTTCTTTTCTTACACAATACCTGCTAATTTCCGTGTTGACATGGAACAAATCTCTATCAGATTGGGCCCGAGGAACATATATACTATGGATGGATGCTCTATTCTTTTGCTCAGGGTGATACACTTCAGGAAGGCTCTAGAAAAAGAAGGAAACGTCAGGACCTGGAAAGGTTAGGGATATTAATTTCTGTTATTCTGTTAAGAATAAATAGCTTCTAAGAATTGGCCAGGAAAAATTCCAATTCAAAATGACACTGGTAAACCAGCTGTCACTTGTACCTAGTGCTAAGACTTTTTCTTTGTTTTACTCTCTATAGTATTGATGCTGCTATATATTATTCTAGGGTTGTGATAGCGAAAATCATGAATGAAGTGAATGAAAATCCACTCTAAATTCTATCCTCTAAAAAATAAGACTCTTGCTAAAGAAGAATAAAATAATAAACTAATAACAAACTTATTCTAATGGTTCCTTAATAAGCTTAAAATCAAACTTATACTAATGGTTCCTAGATAAGCTAACTATTGTAACTAAAAAAACATTTCATAATATTAAAACATATCAACTTCTAAGATTTTCTTGTTTTGCATCATTGGGACTCCATGCATTAGCAATTCTTCGACAGTTATTCTTTCTTGTAAATAGCTAGTCTCTCTCCCTTTTTGGCTTTTGTAGGTGGATAACTAATCCTCCTTATTTGTTTCTCTTTCTCCCTACTAATATATCTTCTTTTTCAATTAAAAAAAGGACTTCTTATAATGGAAAAATTCAAAGAAACATGGTTGTTGAAGATCATGATCCTCTTTCCCTCAACTCATTAGCACTAAAGTTTATAACTTAATATTATTGCTTCATGTTAGGAACATCAGTGGCAAAATAACACCTTTTGATAAGGTATATCAAAAAAGGAGAAAGACAAAGAAGGAAAAGAAATGATGTAATCTGCAAGTGTTGTTTTATGTGGCTGTCTACTCCGCAGGTGCTGTTTTCTGTAGCTGTTATGTGGCTGTGTTTAAGTGGTTGTTAATGTATTTGCTGTTGTTGTCTTGTGTGTATGGTAGAAGGAAAAATCAGTGAGGAAAAGTGTGTAGTTTGTATTGTTTAGGAATTATGTTACGTGTGTTTAGTAGGAGAAAATTACAGAGAAAAACAGAAGGCAGTTGGTTGACTCTGGAAGTAACTGCCAGGATTAACTACTCTTTCTTTCCTTGTAAAACTTGCATTATTCAGAGGGGGGCTGCAGAAAATTTGTCAAAAAAGTTTCTTGAGTACTTTAGACTCCAGGAGATCGTTGAATTTTCTCTTAAGGGGCCCATATATTAACAGAATCCCAAAACTACATCCTAAAAGAGGACTGAAACACTTCAAGTCAATCATTTTTCTTTTATAGAGGAAGAAACTTAATATAATTGTTTCATTATGCTGCTTGTTTCCCAAGGTTCACTTAAAAAGTGTGTACTTTCTGCCATCTCTTTCCTCTCCACTTTCCCTTTTGGTTGTTTTTATGGCCACTGTAAAGGCTGGGATCTGGCCTTGGTAGAAAATGTCTTACTGATCTCAGCAAGATTTGATCATTATGCATGACCCAACAAAAATCAGTAAGACCAGAAGAAAATATCTTATGGATACATCCATGAGCACACTTGCAATGCATTCCTAAACATGACAAAATTATATTCAAGATTTTTTTTTGGAAATTAAAGAATTATACTAAAAATATTGACCTACAATCTTAAGAAACATAATCAAGAGTTCAAATGAACTGACAGTTTCAATGGGAGATGAAGTGTATCCGACGGGTGTCCCATCATTTGTTAAAACTTCTGATCCTTTCACCTGAGCAAAGAACAATAAAAAATATCAACACTCATCAGAATGAAGAAAGGAAAGGAAGATAACCTCCTTACTGACCAAAGAGCATGTTCTTTTCTTTTTTTTTTTTTTTTTGGTTCAGCCCCATTTGAAGAGAGGGCAGAACTCCAGGAGATACATAGGAGGTGATTGTAGAACCCACCCAATTATGGTTGATTAACATATCTGATTCCAAAAACAGATCTCAAATGCACAACTTGTGACACAAATTCACTCAAGCAGCGCACTTTCTCCATCCTTGTGCATGTTTGTGCAGGCATAAAAAGTGGATACATAGGAAATAACAAACTATTTGCAGATAAGAAAGCACAGTTTTCATATAGAACAAAATGCAATTGCAAAATTCTCAAGAACCAATGTATACCTCCTTTCCTTCATGACTGGTAAGTACAAAATCCCTCAAGTTTGCAGCCATGCCAACCTGAATAACTCCAGATAATTATAACAAAAGAAAAATGTAAACTTAGATTGTTCAGGTGTAGCAATCGATTTTGGCTTCAATTTAAAATGAATCTTCAGAATAGTATATAATGTATACAATAATAAATGCAATTTCCATCATATTAGAAAAATGATCATGACATTTGTTATTAGTCATCAATGTTTATGCAAATTTGTTATAACATCTAAGACAAAAACTGGCAAAAGATACCCCATGTATACACATAATAACATGATGGAAGGATGCATATAGACAATTATGGATCTATCTACTGACTAGTATAGGGCAATAACTATCTATAATAGCCAAAAAGCAAATGTATGCACTCCTTGAAATGGTAAATATGGTACATCTTATATACATGCTGAGCAACAGTTTAGTGGAGATACAATATATAATCTCAACGTCAACTCCTTAAGACTCCAATTGCCAGCGAAAAGAGGTGTTGCATTTCATCTAGCATAAATGTGGAGTGTGTAAGCGCTCAGGATTGAGCCCAGCACCCCATATGTCACAGGCTCCACCTGCAGTGCCCATGAAGCCACTGAAGCTGGACCAGAGGCACCATAGACCCTTAATGATAACCAAATAAATGGCTATCAGTCAGCAGTATCAAATCTTGGCTACTACAGCTAATTACCAGTGATTTAGCTAATTTTAAGATTAGTTACAAGTTGGCTTTGTAACCGTACTGCCTCTGGAGAATAAAAGGTATTTCATGTATGACTGTTTACTAAATAGTTTCCCATATAACATTTTCTATTCTTACTTTTTCTTTGCTTATTATAAATATTCTGATAGATACAGTACATTTATCCCTCAACAGGATAACAAAGCAACAACGAAGGTCAAGTCACATTAACTAGGCAAGAAATGAAGGACCATTCACTAGTGCACCATCTACCTTTAATAACCTTTTCAATGTTACCAACTATGATATAATGTGGCAATGTACCTGGATGTGATCCTTTGCAACAGCAAGCATAAGTTGTTGAGTAGCTTCCGAATCTTGGTCATGATCATTAGGCTGCAAAGAAGGATAAACAAAATATCAACAAGACATACAGAACCATAAGTGTACAAAATAAAATATTATAACCGGTAAGCCAAAACTTTGGTTTTCGTATTTCAAATGTGTAAGGTCGGGTGAACCCCTCTATTCGTTTCATTTTGCTTTGGTGTTGATGCACTTAATGACATGTTGACAATGGGGTCGGAGGGAGATTTGGTTAAGGGTCTTGTTAGAGAGGTAGAGTGGAAGTCTCTCATCTCTATTTTGCTGATAATATATCATCTTTCTCTCATACAATGAAGTTGGTTTAGACTGCATTCACCCTTGTTCAAATTTTAGGTATTTTGGGCTTCACATAAACCTAAATAAGAGTGGTCTTGTGAGGATCGACATGGAGGATAACATTATCAAGGCTTTGGCAGAGGCTATTGTGTGTACTTGTTTATCTTGGCTGATTACCTACTTAGGTGTTCTGTTAAAGGGTAACACCTAGGATAGTTTTGTTTTCGGATGGCATTGTTAATAGAGATCCTAGAAGGCATGAGTGCTAGAAGAGTGGCTTCTTCTGATTGGATGGCAGAGTCACCTTAATCCGGGTTTTTCTCTATGGTATTCATTATCTTTCCTTATTTACAATCTTGCGAGGGGTGACTGAGAGTTTGGAGAGAGTTAGAGGAAGTTCCTATGGTTTGAGATACGACGAGATTTGTTGAGAGATCATTTGGTAAGGTGAAAAGTTTGTCAATGGTAGCTTGGGTATTTGAAATTTGGTCTTAAAAAATTCATCTCCATTGGCTAAATAGCTTTAGTCTTCCACAAGAAAGGTAACTTAGCTATTGGGATGGTCTCAAAAAATTTATTTCTATTGGCTAAATGGTTTTAGTATTCTTCACAAAAAAGATGGCTTGATATTCAGAATTTGGTCTCAACAAATTTATCTCTATTGACTAAATAGTTTTATTGTTTTGCATAAAAACCTTTTTCTCTGTGGCACAGGTGATTAAGAGCATTCACGGTAGTTACAGGAGTGAGTGGGATTCTATTCCCAAAAATTCCACTGCTCACACAAGTCCATGGAAAGTCATTTTCTCATCTTCATAATCTGTTTATCCCCTTTTACCCATCTCAGAATGGGAGATGGATCACATATTTTTCTATTGGTCAGTGTAGTTTTCCTATTAGAAGTTTCTAAAAATCAAAATACTGAACATGAAAATTGATCCAAGTGATGAAATTAGTAAGAAAACTGAAACAAAAAATCGAATGCTATTTTTAAAAAAAAGTTTATAATACAATATGATAAATGTATTAATATGCTTAAATATAAATAATATTTAATCAATACAATAAAGTATATATTAATATATAATATTTTAAAATTAAAACTATATAATTAAAAGATAAACCATATATATTTTTCTTTTGGTTTTTTGATCGGTTCGGTTCCAGAAATTTGGAACCAAATAGCAAACTGAGAAACTGATTCTCTTTTTCTTCAAAACCAGTTGACCCAAAAACCTTTTTAACCAAACTGATTTAATAAATCAAATTCTGTTATATTGGTTTTTTCCACTTAACCAAATTCAACACAGCCCCTACCTTTACCCCATTGTTTTCCTCGTCTTTATAACATTTCCTCATGTCACAACATCCCTATTCTAGTTTTATTAACCATCTTCAGCAGAATATGTCCTGGAATTTGTATTTTTTCATAAACCTCAATGATAGGGAGAAGATTGAAATGTTAGACTTGATAAGCTTCTAAGAGAACTTTCACTATTCTCACCAATGTAATAGCAAGATATGCATCTCTGACTCCACAGAAATCTACTCTTGTATGTCTTTTTTTATTTCCTATATTAGCCATCACCCTAACTGCCAGAAAATTTCTTTTACCAGTGCATTTGGAAAGTGAAAATCCATTCTTAGGTTAAGGTTTTTGCTTGAACTGTTATTCTCAACAAACTTAACACTAACAACTTGTTGCAAATTTGTAGGCTTAATCATGCTCTCCCACAAGATACTTGTGTTATGTATTCGAGGAAGGGGAAACTCATGATCATCTCATTCTTTAACTTTGATGACTTGCACAACGTGTTTTAGGTTGTTTGATACTTTTGGGTTGGTGCAGGTTGCTCCATTTTTGCTAGAGTGCTTCATGAGCTCAAATCTTCCATGAGCAGGGGGTGAGGAAGGATCTAAACCTTATGGAGAGGAGCACTGTTTGTGCGTTTGTGGGCATTGCAGTTGAAGCAAAATCTTGGAATGTTCGATTACCATTTCTTCCCTTTCCAGCTTCTGCTGGGAAGGATGACTTTTTTGACCTCCCTATGGGATAAGGCTCATGGTTTCTTTATAGATCTCCCAATTTCTGTGTTACAGTTCGGGCAAGACATTGTATTGATTCTTTTTTTTTTTTTATTTTGCTGTTTTGACCCTCTGGAGTTAGGAGGCTATCTTATCTTCCCATTTTATATTTTCTCTGCTCTTTTCTTTAATAATGTTTATCCTTCTATCAAAAAGTTTGCAAAATCATATAATGGAAAAGTAGTTTTCTTTTTTTTTTTTGGTTCTCAGGAATGGATGAAGAAGGCGTCACCAAATTACAAGTTGACCAACCAAACATAACATATCAAATTATTATTCAGTTCCAAGAAAAGGGCTGCCGGGAACTCTTAGTTCAGATTCTAGTATCACTATTGTAATAAATTTAAGGAATCAACTCAGATAACTAAAATGTGATCTACATGAGTCAGCAGTCCTGGCTGATCAGTGCAAAGAGTCTTCAGGCACAATTACTAATATTTATACCATTGACAGATAAAAAAAAAAAAAAACTTTTCACATTCATACAACTTTACAAAATCTGTGTTCAGAACAAATCCAGAAATTTTTTGGAGTTCATTTTTTGACTGATTACGAAATTACTCGTCAAATTGACAAAAATTGAACTCATAAAAATCCATGTGAAATTAAAAAATACATTCTAATTTCCATCTATTTTGATGAAATAGAGGATAAATCATTCCAATTTCACATATAATTCCACATGAGATCAATATTGATAGAATTTGGAATTTGATTATTCCAATTCCATATAAAATTCCATATGAGGTCAATTTTTATTTATATTTTCTCCTACTTGAACTAGGTGTAAATTGACAAAGAATTCCAGAAAATCTTTAAATCTAGCTTCAAAATTAGTTTAAAATTTTTCTCGTTTGATTATCAGCAAAAAAATTCTAAAAGCCCTAGCAGACTGCAGCAAGAAATATAATTCCCCAGCTTTTTCAGGATTAAAAATAGTATCGGCTCCACATTCGTTGAAAAATTATGCTAAAGTTTAGTTGAAGTTGAAACTAGGCTATTATAGAAGTATTCGGCTAACTATAACTATATAATATCAAGGTCAATACCTGCAGATATAGACCAGTAGCAAATCCTTGTTCAAGAGGATGACCAAATGGAGATCCACCATTAATTGCGTCCCGAATACGATCATTAAAACTAAAATAAATTACCAAAGTTAATAAAAGTGAAAAGAGCATTTGAGATTGTTCAAATAAATGTACTTAGAGCATTTAGGTGCTTTAAGTTACTTAAAGTAAATAGCTTTTTGGTTTAAAAAATAAGTTTGCGTGTTTGCATAAAGTGTTGATTGTAAAAATATAACAGTTATCTTTTGATTGAAAAACTAATACAAGAATATGTATTCATCATTGGTACTTTTATAATTCACATATTATATACTGTTAATTTTAAGTGGATATAAGAAAGGTATAAAAGTAAGTTGTTTGACAAAAAATAATAACCTAAAAAAGTGAAAATGAATTGCTTAATTTTTTTTTACCTAACTTTAGTACTTCAAGAACCTAATAAACGTCTTTTTTTTTGTCAACAAACCAGGAGATTAAAATAAAGTGCGTAAAGCCACTTATAAATGTAGAATCTTCATTCAAGTTGGTAAATTTTGGGATTATGGTAATCAAGAGTTCTTATCCCAGATTTTTGGAAATAATCTCTCCAAATCAGGGATTTCATTTTTCCTTTTCCACTGGAGGATTTTTCTCCAATTATACACTCTTCATTCAATAATAATAAGAAGAAAACCCGTATTTTCTCTAGGTTTCTTCAACTGTTGTTCTACGTTTTTTTTCACAGTATCAGGGCAACCATCCCTGGAAACCTAATACTAGAAAGAATATGCATTTTTATCTAAAGATTCCAAAGAACTAAATAGGTTTTTTGTTAGCGATCTAAAGATTCTAGAAACCAGGTTCACTTATCAGAATCAGGTAAAGGATGTAAAGACGCAAAGAGATTAAGGCCATAGCTTCAGAGCAGTCTCTGTTAATTAAATGTCTGTAGAAAAAATGGAAATTCCAAGAACATGAGGACCTTTCTTAATGAGAAAAGAAGCAATAGGATGATTGTGACAACATATCAAACATTCATAGCACAAGATTACCTCCCAATTCCAGTTCCACAAAGATTGAACTGTGAAGCATTCACCCCACGTGCATTTTTTGCAACTTCACCATAGTCCCATCCTTCACCATATCTACAAAAAGATCAATATGGTTAAATGAAGATGAACGATGGTAATATGCATAAAATAAAGAATATTATTTTGAGAATGAAGATGCGTGCCAAAATATGATATTGGAAGATATAAATGTCATCTTCAACTTACATATAAATGCTTGAACCATCAACTCCATCACGTTCCTTTGTTAGCCTATGGAGGGCATCATTTGCTTTGATCTATGCTCAGATCATAGTATGTATAAATATCTTTTATTTGCATATATCTTTCACATTCATCATCATAAGTTGGTAGTAAACTAATCAAGAGGAAAATAATATATTTGTTGACAATAAGTTGACTTTAATGCATAACAAACATATGTTACTGTGCTCTTATTTATTGAGGTGGAAGAGGCTAAGATCGAAAAATCAAAATGAAGCCTTGACACATGCAGTTCACACGTAAAACTGGTCAAATAAAAGGGTGGATTGAAGAACTCTTGTTTTAATTTTATCTGTTTAATTCTGTATTTAGTATTTTTTGGCTCGAAAACTGTTCAGTTCAAATTTTTCTAGAGTTATATTATGAAAAGTTTTAAAATATTTTTAAATATTAAAAATGAAGAAAAGAGCATGTATGGTCCTTAGGTCAACCTATCAGGTGAACCGAATAAATTAAACAGAATATGTTGTTTTTTACTTGACAACAGATCAACCTGCATCAGGCTAACAGTATATTGAACTTTAACCTATCTTCAAGTCGACAAACACCATAAAAAAAACTAAAAGTTAAACATATGTGTAAAATTGAACATCAAAAATATTGAAAAGTTCATACTTAGTAAAAAAAGGTTGCGTAACTGCTACAATATAATTTTTTTCGAAACGAAACTTTCAGTTGTGTAAAATAATTAAGGACTGTAGTCAATTATTCCAAAATCTTAAGTTGACAAAAATTATCCTATCTATAGTTATAATTTATATGATAACACACTTCATGACATGCAACCTCACTAGGTTAAAAACAAGTATCAAACACATACCTGTCATACCCTATGCTAAAATTCAATTAACAAAATAAGATAACCAAAATTTGAACTCTAAGCCTACATTCAATATTATGTGAAACAATTTTTATAATCCATCCTTACGAAAAGTTATGTTAATAAAAAATGACTCAATTCTAAGAAATTGCATTAGACACCAAAAAAAAAATTGATATCTATTAAGTAGCTCGGGATTTAAATTGTTCTTGAGGTAAAATATGCATTACCAATCTTGTCATTTACCAAGTTATTCATTTTTTGACAAAACTGTAATACTTTCATAATCGATTTAGGCTTCGGAAAACAGGCTGGAAATAACATGTTAAGGAAGTCCTTCAAGGGAAAAAAAACTTGTTGATGTGTGATAGCATTTTATCAACTAGTGAAGCATTAAAATTTGAAAAAAAAAAAAAAATGGGGAACTCTCAAATGGAATTGCTTTAGGAGATTTATTGGTGGTCAAATCTATTTATGTATCCATTAATCTCCTGGTATTGTAGCTAGCATAAAACTCTAAGAGTTGTTAATTGTAGAGTTGCATTGATATACCTGCATCTTTTTTTCTTAAAATTTTTAAAAATCCAAATCACTCACCTCCTAAGGTTTCTTTAGTCCTTAAGCTGGCAATGTCTTACATTAACTCCTAACTTATGATTAAAAAAATCCACAAGGCATCATGGAATTATGTTATAGACAGCAAATTATGTCTTTTGCTGGCCATGTGAACATAAGGTACATTTCTGGTTGATTCTCACCATTAGGGAATTGAACTTCTGTATCTTGATGTTTATTCCAAAAGCCACAAACAGGCAAAATTCGAAGGGTTACTTACCATTGTACTTTTCATTATATGACCCATAAGGTCAAACCGGAAACCGTCAACCTGAAAGCATCACAATTAGATCAACTACCTTGAATTTATATAGGGCACCAAATAGTTTCCATTACACAGACAGAAGTGTAAGTGCACATTGATATATGTGTCTGCCCTTGTACATGCCAAATTGTACGGGAAATCATAGGCCTTTGCCTTAATGAACAATGAAAATGCAAATAAAGTTATTTCAAAAGAAAAAGTAATTGGAGGTAAGAAGAAGGAAACTATAGGAGATATCTATCCATATGCATGAGGTTGCATCATATATTTAAGAACAAAATTATATTCAGAAAGCATCAAGGGAGTGTCCTACTAAACTGTAAGATGATAAGTAATCACCTTGTAGTTAACTGCCCAATGAATAAGATCATCGAGAATCAGGCGTTCAACCATATAATGTTCACTAGCAGTGTTGTTCATGCATGTGCTGTTTTCAACAAGCCCATCAGCATTCCTTCTCAAATAGTAACCTGGAACAACCTACAAAATGAACTTTGTCTCAGGATAGTTAACTATCTGGCTAGTTAGGCTAGGATAATAATTATGGGGAAAAGGAAATAGAGCAGAGGGAAGGAGACAGGAGAGAATAGAGGCTGTCTGGTCATCAACAAAATATAAATTGATGGAGGAAAATGTACTCCAACTAATATTTTGACATCAGGGCAATAACCTTATTCTTTCTCAACCCTCTCCATTTTCCTCATCTCAAACACACCCTAAACGGAAAGGAATAAATGCAAGTACTAGAAATTCCAAAAAAGATGGTTACAGATGAACATCAGTGCCAAATCCTGACCTTATCGAGAACAGAGTCCTTATTGAACGGCCCACTTTCATATAAATGGTTGTAAACAACATCCAGCACAACACGAAGACCTAGATGGTTGATAGCCTGCATACAGGAATGAAAAAATTAAATGTGTTAATAGAAGTACACCCTTCCCAAGGAGATAAAAAAGAGTAGTGAAACATAGTTGATCAGATACAGCATATATCACTAAAACCATTAATAAGTATGGTTCATCTAGCCGAGGATGTTACAGTCTTTAGACATGTAACTGGAAAGAAAAACAGCTGACCTGAACCATCTTTCTGAACTCAATCACACGGCATGGACCATTTGCATTACTTGCATAGCTTCCTTTAGGGACCCCCCAGAGAACAGGATTATAACTTTTTTAGCAAAAGAGCAAATAAAGCATTAGAAGGCCATCCTACATAATGACTTAAAAAATTCAGCAATTTAGAATCTTACCCCCAATTATATCCATCCTCATTCTGGATTGCACTAATTTGAGCTTGTTGTTCAGCAGAATCTGGTGGCAATTTTTCCAGAACAGAGGCATCTGAAAAGCCTTAATGTCAGATAAACGAACAATGAGAAAAGAATGCAAAATCCATATCTGTTCATCCCATTCTAGTGATCTAGCATGCGATACAGAAGCATATGCCTGACAATGAGGTCATATCAACTGAATAAATAAATAAAATATATAGACATTTCTCTTTGTTAACATGTTCACAGAGTGAATTTTAAAGTTTTAAGGACATCTGCAGAAAGATTTCTAATGGTTTATGGATATCGTACATCTAGTTGCCAATCTTGTATTCCTTATCATAGGCCAAAGCATGATATTCTTATCAATCGACATTAGTGAAGAAAATTTTTAAGTAATCTTTGAAACATATGAAAAATTTTACATGGGAAAGCAATAGAACTTTAACAGTAGAGATTAAACTACTCTTACCCACAGCTTTCCAGTTCTCTTTTTGATCACCAACCCCACCAAATTGAAAGGTTGGCAGCAGATGAAGGTGACTGACACCAGCATCTGATAATTCTTTTAGATGATGGATACCTGCTGAATCCTGCAAAATGAATGCCTTGCTGTTAAGTATTATTTCTTAAATGATTGGCTATAGATAAGTGAAATACGATGATGATAACGATGATGATGATAAGAAAAGGGGAAGAAAAAAAGAATGAACCCTCAACGTCTTCATCCTCCAACTTTGTTTAGATTGAATAAACAGCAGCCTTCCTCACTATCATTATATATAAGTCTGACCCCACCGATATTAGCTGTCTCATGAACTTTAGGAATCATTACTCAGAAGGAAACATTCAAACTAGAAAAAAAGCACCCCAAGTCAGCAAACTCATTAGACCGGACAGAATCTCACCCTTTATGGTATACCAACTATGAAGGATGAATGCCCTAGTGAAACCATCTAGCCCATGTGCTTTACCTCCATTGCAAGAGCTAAGAGTAATTCAAAGATCTCATTCTAATAGAAAGGGCACTCAAGGCAGTGTGCTCATCCGCACCCAAATTGAAACCAACGAGCTTCAGCCTCCACGCTTTGGTTTTACACAGTAAATCCACATAAACATCTTTATAACTTGTCTCCTCTCAGGATTGGAATTGACAATGGGTTTAGACATATTGTGAAAACATTCATGTCCGTTTCCTTGAACTAAGTAATCCTCAAACATTACCTCTATCAAATCTCTGCCATAACAAGCAATTTAGCAAGGTCAAGTTTGTGAGATTCTTTTCTCAGACTCAGCACCTTGAAGATCCCTAACCTCCTCCACACTGCCAAGTTGTTTTTGTTTTTGATAAACAAAGAAATATTATTGATGAGAGAAAGAAGAATACAGAGAGACCGGCGGATAGATTATCAAGCCGGGGAAACAATGCCAAAGTAACAGAATATAACAATGTAAAACAAGTAAAAGGAAACCGATATCATATCACTTAACCATGACATCCCAACTCCTACATGAAACAGACAAAGATATGTCTGAGTAATTCCCATGAGCCTTAATCCAGAGGGAAGACAAAAAAGTTGTCTTCTCCCACAGAATTGAATCAGGAAAAGAATGATTGTTGAAGAAGTGAAAATTTATTTCCAATCAGATCGTCCATACCCTAGCAGAGAGTGCACCTTTCCTTAACGGTCTAGCCTTGGTCTTAATCCCAAATCCACTACTACTGGAACCTTTCCTTAACGGTCTAGCCTTGATCTTAATCCCAAATCCACTTCTACTGGACTCAAAAAACAAGGAAAAAGAAAAAGGAAAAAAGAAAAGATCCAATAAAGGAGGAGTAAGCCAAGCCAAATTGAAAGTGTCAAACAACTTACATCATACTTTTGACGCCATCTCATAATGGAGAAATAGGTGGTTATATGTCTCACTACTCCTTTAGTACATCATAAAAATATCAGGAGATAAAGCTCGGTTAGATCTACGAATTTGCAATAGCTCATCAGTGTTTAACCGATTTAAAATTAGTCCAAGCAAACACTACCGCCTTTGAAGGAACCTTAACATGCCAAAAAGCCTTGATAAGCGTGTCGTGGTAAGAATCAGGGTTTTTGGTGAGGTGATTGAAAAAAGATTTGCAGGTATATAACCTAGATGAGTCAAGAGTTCATATCCTGCAGTCAGGTTGTTGAGAAGGTTGAAATGAATTTAGAGGTTTAACAAGGAGATGAGTTACTCATCTCTATACCGTTCAGGCTATGAAAGAAATGAAAATTCCAATTCATGATAACATTAGAAAGACAAAAAGATGGTCTATCGGTGCCCAGTGCCGGGAGGAAAGGCGAAAAAGTAGAGCAAACTGGGTACCCGATGAGCGCTCGCCCCTCCAATGATCCTCCCAAAAGAGGACCTTAGACACATCCCCACCTTGTACCTGGTATGAGGAAGATAAATATCAATTCATCTCTGTCAGAAGACACAGAACTGAACTCGTCTCTACTCCACTCTTCATCATTCTTTTAACATGAGCAAGCGCACAAGAAACCTTAAATCTAGCAACAGCCATAAGGCTTTCCTCTTCCCATAACTTTTAACCAGATCTACGAAGCCATCTACCTCAAGTCACATCTTTTTAAATCTGAATGGGGAGGGCCCCCTACTAACATCCAAGTCCACAAAAAAAATAGTTAAATAGTTAGAGATGAGCCAGGGAAGTCTCGACCGCATCATCCTAAGAAAATAATCAAAAAAACCAAAAATTTGTATATAATTGAAAAAGAAGGATTTCCTCTGTCATTGGATCACATTCACTTACCACCATTAAGGAAGGATGTATGAGGTTCAACTCGCCCATGATATTCGTGAATTCCTTAGTGCTATTATTAGCCTAGGCTCTTCCACTTGAAATCTTCAAAGGAGAAAGTACCATATTGAAATCACCATTTGATATTGATATTCCTGAGAATAAATTCTCAAGAGATGGACATCTTTCCTTTCAGCCTCTTAACCAACACAAGACTGTTATTCAGTCAAGACATACAATACCACCCATATTACCTTCAGGTGGGAGATCAAACTGGCCAACATCTCTAGCCTCCCATGCACTTCTCATCACACTTACCCTATTGTTTCCAATTTGGTTTCTTGCTAAACAAATCAGCACTCAACTTCTTTAAAGCCCTTTTAATACATTTCTCTGCACTGCTAATGATACATACATTCCATGAGATGATCCTGTTAATCATTGGAACACATTTCATGTTATGATGCTCGGACACCCTTTTCTGCTTGGCTCCCTTTCCCCCTTTCTCATAATTAACCAACCACTCAAATCTCCCTTCCCTCCCTGCTTTGCCCCCTATTATTTTGTTTGTTATTTCGACGATAATCTTGTTTTACTGGAAAACTACATTTTCTTAATAAATAAATTTTTTTATTAACATCCAAAAGCTTAAAGTTAACTAACAGTATAATTTTTTTTTTATTCTCATAAAATTTATGTATATGAGTTTATTTTAAGTTATTACGGGAAGTGTACATATTCTTTCAATAATCTTTTGTATAAATCTGAATATAGTAATCAAATATTCCTAGAAATCTGAACACCTGATAAAAATGTAATCATATTCCTAGTCATCTAGATTCTTAGCAATATATTAATTCCTAGTAATATTCTATATCTAAACCAAATGACCCTTTGTCGGTCAGCTCATATGTGTAAAACTAGATGGATAGAATTTGTCAAATTGTACTTTCCCAAAGACTAAGCCTACTCAACAAAGTAATTAGGGCTTTTTATAACATATGCAACATGGCCTGCAGCTTGATCCCTCCTCCAAAGTATTTCATTTCTTGCCTTCACCAAACAGCAAAATGTCCAATTATACTTCTCAAATGACTAAGCCTGCTTGTTTTTCCTGTTGAAAAATTTCGAGTTACTCTTTAGGAAGCTACCCACCACACTCAAAAGGGACCTCTTGCCAAAAGATGCTAACAATAGAGAAGTCCTTTATATCTGATGAAATAAATGATCCCATTAACCCCTATATTGCATCAATTTAGTCAGAAATCAGCATAGCCTCTTATATCAATCTAGGCTGTTCAAGGAATAGCAAAGAGAATGATATTTAACTATATCAATTCTGGAAGTTTTTCTTGCATAATAGGAATCAACGTCATTGAATGTAGTCAAGAAGAAAATATGTGTTTTCTTTTGAATAAAATTCTTTTATTTCCTTAAAAAATTGAGATCAGAAGAACACCACTACCTGAAGAGTGAAAGCCAGGTATCCACCGCGAAAGTCAGGGTTCACACTATGATCATTGGCACTGCAATAAAGAACACATTAACAAGATAAATTTAAGTGAAACAGATTCATCGAATTCTACCAACCAGAGATGAGTAATAGAACCCAAGAGGTTTCAATAAATAATTAAATTAGAATTACCATCTGTCTTTGTTTATTTCAGGGAAGGATAACGTGTAATGAGGAAAGACAGAAAACAAATAAGTGGCTAGAACCACTTAGTGAGTTTAGCAATCATAAAAACAAAATGGAGGTCAGAACCCTTAAAGACTCCAGAATATTTCTTAACCATAATGATACCATAACAAGCTAACTTTCTTTTTCTTTGAAGGTTTTCCAAACGAATAAACTGAAAAAAAAATCAAGAAAGTTCAAACTTGAATGAGTATTTGTATTTACCTAAAATCCCTTATATGCAACTCATATATACTAATATCAGAGAAAGAACGTAGATCCGGTTTTTCATCTGCCAATTTGTCCCATCCTTCAGGTTTTAAAATATCCACTTGAAGATTAACTATCAATGTCTTCCCACCATCAGATGAAAGCCTGCTCCAACAAGTAAACAGGAAGCATATCACTCATCATATATACAAATGTGTATTTATCCGCATATCAAATTCATAAATATTTAATTATAAATATGTTGTCGAGAATTGTGGGCTAACTAAACCAAGCAGCATACCCTCTTGCATATGGATCATTTGCATAGCATTTTTCAATTTGAGAGGTGCTTGGATGGTAGACTGATAACTCATAAATATAATAGCAGCCATCCCAACTCTTTGGCCCTTCAACACTCCAAACACCATTATCCTCCTTGAGCTGGATGATTTCCACAGGATTCCTATCTAATGGATCTTTATAGATGCAAGCACTTACTGCCTGTTTTTAAGAAAAAATAAGTAGATGAAAAGAGCTTTGTTCTTAGTTATGTGACTTTGGTTGCAAGTCAATGGCTTAGATAAATTATTCTATTTCAATAAGAAAGATATACTTGAGCTGTAGGTGCCCAGAGGTACAGTGACACAGCTTCTTCCGTGTAAATTGCACCCAGAGGACCATCATATGAGAATAATTCATCCAGAATTCCAGGTAATTGCAAACAAGTAGCGTTAAAGCATTTTCTGTCAGCTGTATAAATAGAGAGAACAAAGACAATGGACAGTTTTTCAGCAACTGCAACAGAACACTGCAAAAGATGACCACAAGACACAATACTTCTATTAGATATTAAGACAGGAAAAAGAAAAAAAATTTAAAAAAAGAGAAGCCGAGAACTGGAGCATCATTACCTTAATTCTCCCAAGTTTATAGGATATATCAATCGATGCGTCAAACAAGAGATAAAAACAAAATAGCAGCAAAAATTTGGAGACATCAGATCGTTGGTTCATTGTCATTTTAACAAAGGAGATTTCGTCAAAAACAATGGAGAAGTATTCATTTGGCTTCTTGTCCAGAAATTCCAAGAGATAGAAAGGAAATAGGAGCAAAAATTTGGAGACATCAGATTGTTGGTCCATTGTCATTTTAACAATGGAGATTTCTTCAAAAACAATGGAGAAGAATTCATTTAGCTTCTTGAACTCCCAAAGACAGCAAAAGCAGCATGAGACGCTGTATCTCATGTACTATGGTACCATCTATTCTACTTTCTGGCTAAAGCTGAATAAATCATGAGAAACGTTTTAAAAGAATACTTACAGTTGAAACAACCAATCGCCAGTTGGCATTTGAGGAGATCTTTGACATCCAAATCGGAAGGCACCTTGAAGGCTCGGTAATCTTGAATATGAGGAAACTTTTCAACCACCTAAAAATGTTAAATGTGAAGGAATAAATAACCAAAGTTAGCCCTTCAAAACTCATTCAATTACTGCAACATGCAAAACCAAGAAAAGCACCCTACCTTGCAGGCAAACCAGAAAAGCAACAAACCTAATGAGTTGACAGATTAACATGCTCTAACATGTTACCTTTATCGGAAGCTTGCCAGTGCCTTCCTCGAGCTTAACTTTCACATCATGACCTGCTAGCGGAGAAATCAGATTAACATAAAGGCTAGTAACAAAAAGAAGCCATTAAGATTAGAAGGCAATAAATAGCAAACACGGAAAACCTTGAATTCCATCTTCTGTAACAGACAAAGAAGCCGATTTACTTGCATATAAATAGCATGAACCATCTCCAATATCTACATTCCATGCAATTATTGTCTTGCTAACCCAGAATGCCCTCGAGTACAACAAACTGTCCTGCAACTGTTCAAAAATTTAAGAAATTCTTAAATCTAACTAAGAAAATTTCACTTTCTACCATAGATTTAAGATGGATGTGAAAAACACAGGGTTTGTCTGTATTACTGTGTGTGTGTGTGTCCTCTATATCTATATACACTCATGGTTTCTATTGAAATGAATTGAATTTCCACCGATGACATCTTAATGCCAATTCAAGCATTACTTAGAATTAGTATTAAAAATCACGACAATGTAGATTTAAATCCCTTAATATATAATTTATTTTCCTGAGATTTTGAACCTTCTATTAAATAAATCGTAGATTGCACATTCTTAGAATCTGATTGTTCAATAAACTTATTATTTCAAATTTTCATTATTCTTCTGGTTAATAATTTTAAAGCCCGCCACCCATTTAATTTCAAATTGGTCTCTAAATCTAAGCTAAAAAATACTTCATCCAGTTTCCTTCGACTATTTCAAATTCTAAAATAACAACAGCATCCTAAAATATGAAGATATTTCTAATGATTAGGTCTTCCACGTCCCAATTAACAGGAGTATTTCGAAAGAGACTGTAGTTCAGGGAAAGAACCTGAGAAGCGGAATTGGAGGCTTCTTCTTGAGGCATGGTCGGGAAGGAGGAGCAAAAGCAGAGAGGAAATTCCCTAGGAAAGGTTGTACAAGGAAACGGACGAGAGCAGTCGGGCTTTGATGCAATGAAGAAACGATTTCGTGGAGTTTCTGAAGGACCCGCAGCAAACCGATGAGAAGCAAGGACGGGAGATGAAAGAAGAGATGGTGACTGCGAGAGAAGGAGAGAAGACGATAATGCGACGGACATTTTATGGTTTTTTGCAGAGAGTGAGAGAGGTGAGGAGATCAGCGATCAGTGACCTGAACAGAGAAAATCTATGACGACGACGACGATGACTACGTGTTAATTATTTCGCGATAAATTCTTAATAGTCGACAGTAATTTAATAATTTTATGTAATAATTAAATTAATTATTTAGAATAAAGTACAATAATATTCTTAGTTTAAATATAATTAATATATATTTTTTATTATCATAAAAAATTTATTTTTATTTCGATAAATAAGTTATTAATTAAATATTTTTTTCAACCATTAACCGCTAATATTTTTAATCTTTAACAGTT
Source organism: Carica papaya (assembly GCF_054855325.1). Classification (NCBI taxonomy): domain Eukaryota; kingdom Viridiplantae; phylum Streptophyta; class Magnoliopsida; order Brassicales; family Caricaceae; genus Carica; species Carica papaya. The sequence goes on along the minus strand of NC_142310.1, from coordinate 1,348,073 downwards.
TACAAAAAGTATAACGTGTTATAGAATTAATCTAATTATATTTTAATTTATAATTATATTTTTAAAAAGCTACAACATAATTTTAATTTATTATGATAATTATAAATTAAAAAAATAATCATTATAAAATATTTTCTTATTTGCAAATATAATAAATTTATTAAAATTTAATTCAATTTAATCGTCACATTTTAATATATATATATATACATATAAATAGATAAACTAATAAGTACAAACCAATTATTATAAGAGTTAATTTTTTTACTCTATGAAATTTTTTATATTATTACATTGTATTCCAAAAAAAAATATTTAAAAAAATAATATCTTATTTTAAAAAACTTAAAACATACTTTGTAAAATATGTTAAACTTGAAATGTATATGTTTCTCGTGCAATTTGATAATTATTTAAATTTTAATGTGCAAGTCACAATTAATTGAAGCAAAAAGGTGTGAATTAATAAATAATTTTTTAATATTTTTTCTTAATAATATTAAATCACTAATTAGATACATAAAAATATTTAAAATTAAAATTTTAAATTAATAAAAAAGCTTTCTAAAGAAGAAAATCAAGAGAACGTTGCATGATTAAAAATATTTTATATTTAATGAAATTAAACGAAAAAATTCAGTTTAGTAAATAATACGTAGTGAATAACAGCTATCATTTCATAATAGACTCGTAAAATTCTTAAAATTAAGTATGTACAACTCAGACAATAATAAAAAAAAAAAAAAAAAGTATTTCATATTTACGACACGTTTACGATACATTCAATTTGAAAATTTAGTCTACGCAGAGACATTAGCTCGAAACAAGTTAACAAAATCACAAAGGGTACAATCTGCTGTTGTTTTTCAATTATTTCAGTTTAGGTAAGCATTCAAAACAAATCAGCCTGACCCAGCACCACACTGAAACCGATCATGAAATGCTTGAGAAATTTCAGATTCAATCATTCTACGTACACTGAATAAGATATATGACAAGAGGAACTACAATAATCAATGTCTCACAACTACGCACATCATGCTAATACACACTAAAAACAATCATATATGTGTGTGTATACATCCTTACTCAATTTCCACACTGGCAAGAAGGGAAACCCAGATGAACCAACAGCAGAAATCAAAGCTAGAAGAACACCAAGCAGTAAAAAAGCAGCTGCACCAAGTTTTGAAAGTATCAGACAATCAAGTCTGCAATCAACTAATTTTAAACCCCACCAAGAGAAAATACCAATTCATCAAACTGATGCAAGCAATCGGCTGCATAATTGATCTAACTCTGTTTCGGCCTGAGGTCGATCCCATGAACGATCAGGCCTCTTTTCTGGTGGCCGCGCTCTATCTCTAGAACACTTATTTCTAGCTCACCACCAGCATATCCCTTGTTGAAATATTCACCCAATTCCACCTCCAACCACCCGTCAGCTCTCTCGTATGGTTGTTGATATTGAGGGTCATCTTCTCCGGCAGGATTCCCTCTTTTTGAATCATCCAAATAAACACTTCTCTTACAACTTTCACTGCCAACGAGTCCTACACTAACTTCTACAGCTTGGCAATCAAATCCTACAGCTTCTGGTGTTAACTTGTACACGAGATAAGCTGTGTACAGGGTTTCAGGGGAAAGCATCTGAGAAGAGATAGTGCCAGAGATTTCAAGCCACCATACGGCATTAAGCCTTGCAACCTCTGGAAATCTGTTTATATATATATATTAATATATCGACAACCAATCCATCATGATCATTGAAACAAAACTTATAAGTTAAGTCCACTTTGATTCAACTATCACTTCATTTGCATTATAATTCCATATTTAAACCATATCCACCTTGACTCTCGAACTAAATTTCTTGCAGATAAATTTCCAGTTCTTACTTTTTAAAAATCCAAGGCAGAAATTAATGAAAAAACTAGTATACAATTATCTATTATCAAGATTAACCAGTAATTAATGTAAGATAAATAAATTAGAAACTGAAAAAAAAAAAAAAAGGAAAAAAAAAAACTATGGACAAACAAAGAGAGAAAGAGTGAGAGAGAGAAGGACCTGGAGTCGGGAAGAGAAATCCATCTCCAAAAACTACAACTAAGATTGCTCCATACTATCGCGAGGTCTCTTGCAGATAGCATATAACACACTTTCCCGCTTGGTCTCTCCAATAAAAAGCTCTATTAGCGCCAGTCATTAACAACAACGACAATCATCAACAAAATCAATTTAAAATTCAACCAAAAAATACACAATCAGAGAAGGAAATAGAAAAATTAACCTTTCTGCCATTCTCAATCAGGATAGGTCCATAACCGGAAAGACCGAGATAGAGCTCTTTCATGGAGGAGCAGGAGAAGGAATCCGCCGGCGGTAACAAAGACATCAGAGTTTTGTATTCAGGAGGCAGAAATCTCTCCCAAACGGCGTCGGAATCAGCGGCCGATTTGAACATGGTTGAGACCAACGAAGACCTGCAAGCATCCCTAGGAGTAGTGAAGGAGAGGATGCTGGCGATGCATTCTTCCGGCAAGTACGCCGTTCCGCAGCTACTCTCTCCTCCTCCTCCTGTATGAGTATCAGTAACGGCGATTGCAATCTGATCCATGTTTCAGGGGCTGTCACTGAATGCTTTTCGCCTGCAAATAAATCCAAACGGCCATTTCAGGGAAGCTTGCCCGTACGTCTCTGCTTGAGTGTGGGTTTGTTTACAGTGACACGACAGTCATTTAAAAACAAAACGAGACATCATTGAAATGCAGAGAGAGATAGGGACACGAGGGAAAAGAATTTCAAGTGGCAGTTGGAATCTTCGAGAATCAATGTTTTGTTAGTTGCAGTTGGGTAGCATTATAGGATTGACACGTGGCGTATACAGCTGGCACCTGTAGAATTGGGTTGTAGTTTATGGTGACAGCATATGGGCTTAGCTTATTATCCAACGGGCCGTTTCTGTAATGTGGTTTAGGAAATGACACGTGAAATTCTTTAAAAGCAAAATAAAAGTGACGTCGTTTTAGAAAAACTTAAAACAAATTTTCTCAATATATATTTATGTATTTAGCATGTGCTTTGAAAATAAGTATATACACATAAAAGAATTGTACACTGTTTAAAATAAATATAATTTGTCTAACTCTCAATCAAAATTTCAATAGATCAAACCAACATACTTTATATTACTCATTCCAATTTTTTATTCCGAACTTACCCTTACGTATATAAACTTAAACTCCGCAAACATGTATTTTTCTAACATAAGAGCGAGAATATTACAACAACGTACCAAAAATAAAAGCGAAACATTCACACCCACAAAACTAATTAATCACACTTTGACCTTATACTTTTGAGCTTCCATGTAAAATAAAGCTGCTTTAATGGGTTTGTCACCAACCCAAATTGGTATCTCCATTTTCTCCTCTAATGGTCTTTTAGTGTGTGTGTGTGTGTGTACATATAGATAGATAATCAAGTATGAAATGTATAGTAAAAAGGTGGGTATGGAGGCATCTTTATGGTGAAGTTGTAGCAAATCAAATGATTAAGTGTGTGGTGTCTGGGAATCTTGATCACTTGTTTCCTTCAATTTCAAGCCAGCATTTAAAGATCTCTAAGAATCAATTTGAAAGAAAATGGTCTGGTTAGTACGAGACATTAGCTACATGCACCTAATTTCTCCGTCACTTTCTTTTTATTCTCGACCGTCAAAATTTTCCATTTCGTATTGAAATTATAACGAATGTCAAAATTTCGAAAGTTAATTTTATAATCTATCCACAAACATATCATATCATTGAATCAAAAATGTTGTTGAAAATACATCTAACCATTAATGAAACACATGAAGTTGTAATTTAACTCATTGAGAATTTTTTTTTTTTTTTTTTTCCCCATAAATGCAAACCTATAAATGTATATATATATATATATATATATGTTTAGTTGGATTTGAACAAATTTAATGCCAATCCAAAACATTGATTCACAAAATGGTGGGTCCTCCTCCCCCCCCCACCCCCTAAAAACGTGTGGGACCCATTAGTGAATCTTGTGGCAAAGCTAGCATGTGCATTTTGTAATTGTATGATGATGGTGATGTTGATGATGATGATGGGTTTTAAAACCATTTGATAATAAAAAGAGAGAAGGAAAAAAAAAGAAAATCCCAAACGAACACCAATTAGCTTCCTAATCTTTTTTTTTTTTTTTTTTTTCTGTTGAAATGTTGCTTAAAAATGGTCTAAAAGCACAGCACTAACCCATGACCCCTCCATGTGAAGCAGAATATAATTGTTGAACATTTCTTTTCTTCATTTCAAACTGTAACTTCTTTTCAATCTATTGGTAACCCATTTTTGGAACCTCGAATTCATTACTCATCATAGTATCAACAACATATCACAATATACCCACCATGAATGGAGAAAATATGCATGTGGGTCTGCAAAAATTCAATCATATTGCTTGTTTTTGGGTCACAATCTGTGTCATGATTAGTCTAAACTTTAACAGATCAAACGAGGGAAAAAAGCAGGACCAAATTCCACCCACCATTAAATTGCTTTGATAAACTTTAGTACCTTCTTTTGGAATCTGGGTTCATCACTGAATCTTTAAACAAACATGATCTTAGTTACAGGAGAATTAGCAGAGTCTATACAAATTTGGGGAATTCCAAAGACCCATTTCAGAGTTGAAGAGATATTCATGGTTTGGAGTGGTGAATTGAATAATGGGATAAATAAACCAAAAATTCTTCCTTTTTTTTTTTTTTTTTTTTTTTTCCCCATCAAAAGTCTCCATTGAATAAAAGTTAGGCTTGTTAAATTCCTAATGGCAACAAAAGTAGTGTACAAAAAATTCTTCTGAAACAGAAGTGAGGCACCAAGACCATTCCATCTAGTTCGTGTTCATGGGTGCCTCTTGGATCATGTTAAAATTCTAAGTAGTATATGGAAAAGGATGGATAGTAGTACAGCAATAGAGAAATTTCTGGTCAATTCAATGGAGAACAGCTCTTCTGATGCTTGGTTTCTGGGGAAGAAGATAATTCAGAGCAATCAAAGAGTTGATCAGCAGATCTTTTCTTGCTCAAACAGCTATGGTTAAGATTGTTAAAGGAGGTTTGAGTCACGAGACGACTGGTTGGAGAAGAAATTCCCACTGGTGGGATGTCATTGGAGTCAAGTTGGGGAGGAGGGTGCTGCCATTGAGGCAGAGGTCCAGCTAAGAGGAGGGTCTGTAGAAGTGGTCCAGCCTCCATTACTGCCTGCAAAAGCTTCCCTTTCTCTGGCAATGGCTTCTTGGCTGCAAGTTTCATAGCCTCCTCTGGTAATTGGGGGATTGACTCTCCTCCTGGAGATGAACCCATTTGTCTATGATAACAGTCAGAAGTGTCCAAACCTCTTTTGGGTTTTACGGGTATGGATTCATCTTCACTGCTAGAACTTCCATGGATTTGCAGAGCAAGTTCTTGTTCTTGCTTCTGCTGGTGGTGCAGAAACTGGTGTTTGTGGTGATTTTGCTGCAGTTCTTGCTGCAGAACGAGTTTGTCATGGACTAGTCTTTGGCATCTTGCTACTGCTTCTTCTTTCTCTTTCATTGTCACAGCAAGAACTTCTTTGAGTTGAATCAGTTCAAGTTCTCTTCTTGTGATTTCCTCCTTGGCTGACAAAATTGTTGTCTCAAGCTCCAAAGTAGTGTATAAAAGAGTATGCTTTAATTCTTCCATTCCCTGCCCAAATGCCAAATAAACCAAATCAAAATCACAGACACCCAAAACCCACCAATCAAAGAATCAAACAAACAAGAGAATTCCACCCAAGAAAACAAAATTATCTTCCCAAATGCCAAAGAACCAACAAAATTAACCAACCCAAATCATCAAAAACCCTAAACAGACACAAAAAAAAAAAAAAAAGGGGGGGGCAAAACCCAAGAAAAATGAGCAATCAATCTTCAATTTTCCAACCCAACAAAATCAGCCTGCAAATCAAAGAATTAAACCCAATAAAAGTATGAAAAATTAAAAGCTATCTCACCTCTTCTTGAAAGCAATTTCCCCAGGTAAGCAGACCACATTGGTCCTCCATTTTTGAAGGGCCTAAAACCTCTAAACCGGAGAGAACACAAGAGAGCTTAAGGAGTGATATTGTTGAAGTTGGTTTAAAAGTAAGTACATTTAAGAATTTAGAAGTGATGATGAGTTTTTGCTGTTTACTTGGGTCTTTGAGTCATTGTGTGAATTTTTTTCTGAATCGTCATGGAAAATGAGGTTAGACCGGCAGCAGATGAAGCCAAAACATGGATAGGGAAGGGCAGAGATTAATGGAGGTGTTTAGGTTAGCTTTTTATACACAATTCTAATGGTGATTGGTTAATTGATTAATTCTCAAGAGAAAGAATGTGAAATCAGCTGTAAAAGTTGGAGGCAATTTCTCTTGTTGACCCACCTTTTCTAGCACGGTTTCCCTCAATTGTATCAAACTTTGCTGCAGTCTCACACGTGTCAACCGTAAAGAGGAAAACTTTCATGCGAGATGGTAAAGAAACATATCATTAAAATGACAAGAGGGTATTCCATAGTTGTGTGTGTGAAATATTTAAGCACAAATATTAAATTTTTTATATGTATTATACTTGGGTATATACATATATATACATATATTTTGATGGGTATCATCACAAAATCCAAATGCATTCCATACTTATAACATGTCTACATATATATATTAAACAAAGAATTGTTGCAGGGTTAGCTGGTAAAATCAAGCATTAAGGAAAGTTTGGTAACTAATCATGCTAAAAACCAGATAACCCATTAAATGTAGTTTAGCTAAATAGCCATTTTCTTAGGGTTTGAATATGTGGAGGGCTATATACAAATATATATATATATATATATGTATGTGTGTGTATGTATATACACTATCAAAGATTGAAGGGAAGCCATTAAATTAAAGTTAAAAGGAGAGTTAATGAGTTTATTAGGTATGTAGAAATGGAATGAAAAACATAAATTAATTAAACTTGAGGGAATGATTAGTAAAGCACTTATCATGAGCTAATACCAGAAGATAAGCTTAGGTTTTTCTTTTGACTCTTCAAAGGAAGAAGAAGAATACAAACATAATGAATAAGATTATATACATATATATATATATATGTATGTATTTGTACATATTTGACTACTCTTCAACCTTGTATTTACCTTCATCTTTTTCCTAATTAACATGCCCTCAAAAAGAATTTTCTATTAATTTTTAAAAGCCTTCTACTATTACTATTATTATTAAAATTTAAACTTTCTAATTTTTTTTTTTTTCAAACATCTAGTCTCTATAATTTATTTTTTTCAATTTATATAAAATTCTTAATTTTTTTAATTATTTTTCTTTGTTTTATTTCATAATTTTAATTATTTTGTTATTTTAAAAAAATGAGACAAAAAATATATGGTATTTAATTATGTCACATGTATTGTAACTCTTAATTATTTAAATTCGGTTTAAATTTAAAAGTTTATACACACATATATCATTTGAAATATTATAAAGAAATTAACAATTCACTCTTATTATAATATAAAATTGCAAGTATTATGTAACTAAATATTCAATATATATATATATATTATTATTATTTTTTTCCCCTCTTTCTAGGAAAATATGTTCATAATTACAAACAAGAATATGTCTTTCTCACTCTTGAAAATTTTTGTATAAGGAGAAAAAAAAATTCCAATTTAAGCCCAAAAATTGGGTAAGAAAATTATTAGTAAATAAATAAAATTGGCGGGTCGGGTCCATATAACTCCAAATTGAATCCTCTTTTTTAGACAATAAAAAGTTCAATTTCACTTTATGGTATAACGGCTCCCTCTAATTCTTTTTAAAAACCCTTTTTTTTATTTATATAAATTAATTATAAAATTTATTTAAAAAATGAAAATATATATATATATATATATATACATGTATATAAATTGATAGAGTTGGGAGCAAGATATTATGGTGCAACCCACGCTCACATGTACACATGCATGTAGGGTTGCTTTCACCTATTAGATACTTTGTGGTGTATAATTTTTGGTCCAATCGTAACCCGACACGTCGCGGTACATGCTTTTCTTTTTTCTTTTTAAAAAAAAAAGTTAGAATATACTCGATATATTAAACTTCTGTTTAATCTTAACATATCACTTTTAAGTCAAATTTAATTAAATTTGATAATATTTTATGTACGATAAATTTATAAGTATGATTAAAATTTAATAAATTATTATAAATTTAGTGAAAAAATTATATAATAATTAAATTTATTTTAGTTATGATAATTATTATAATTTAATACCCAATTTATCATTTTTTTCTTGAAAATTAAGAAATTATTTGTGGGTTAAAAATTATATTTTTAAAAGCATATTTGATGGGTTAAAAAAGCTTTTTAATCTCTTTAATTAAATAATTTTCGGAATCAACTTTTTTTTTTTTATAATTAAACATAAAGTTATTATGTATACGTGCATGCACATACATATATTTACACACACACACACATATATATATATATGTATCTTTCGTGGCCAAACGCGGTTTTAGAGTTTGTGGTGGCATGAATTGAAAGTCTGCCTTCTTTTTGTCACCTTCTTTTTCTCTTTCTCTTTTGCATGTGAGGACTGGGAGTGTTGATAGGTGCAATGGGGACCCACTTCATCTTCCATTTTTCATTAATTAATTAATTAATTAATTAATTAACTTTTGTTTTAATCAAAGACTGATTAAGTAATAATATTTAAATTACACAGTGAAATTGTACCAATCAATTTTTAGTAAACCGGGCTTTTTTTTTTTTTTTTTTTTTCTTTAGGAAAAGTAAACCGGTCTGCTAATCATAGACTATAAAGTTTGTCAATGTTTACATAATGATTTTTTCACTTTTACCCTTCAAAAATTACCAACCCAACTTTTTATAACTATCGTTTTAACTACCTTTTTGAAGACGTGGGTAAATTTTATTATTTTTCATATAAATTTTGTTTATATTCTATTATATACACATATATATATATATGAGAAAGTTCATTAAAAATTTTATATAATATAATGGACTAGAGGCTTTGTAATTTATTAAAACCATATTAAATTATGGTTTAAAAATGTAATTAAGATTAAGTTGTTATCTAACTTTATCAAAGCATATAATAATACCTTATAACACTAATATATAAGTTGGCGAATTAATCTAAATTTATATATATAATGGCGAGACTCTATATGAAAAATAATTTAAAGATAAATTCCTTCATTAACTCCAATATATATAGTTTGTTTTATCGATAATTGTGATTAAAAAAAGAAAATAAAGAAAAGACCTAATCGTGATTACAAATTCTAATACGTTTTTTAAAAAAATTAAACCGGATTTATTATGTGAGAATTTGTGTGTTACTATTTAGTTAAAAATTTATAAATTGTTAAAATCATATTAAACTATGGTTTGGAATATAATTAAATTAAATTTATTAAACATGCAAAGACACCTTATATTAAGATTTAGATTAAAAACTTAGTTTAACTTTATATATATCTCAATAAGAAATTGATAATCAAATAATTCTATATAAAAAATAACATTGAGATAAATCATTATTTTTACTCGTGTATATATATATATATAATTTAATTGTGACTACAAACTCGAATACATGCTGACGAAATATACTACAATATCTCAAATTTTATCTTATTTATTATATTTACGGTGGATTGCAATCATAAATTTTAGAAATTGATACTTCGAGATTTTCTAATTTGTTGACAATATATACCCTCAAAGACACAAAGACTTCCATTTGTAAACCATGATCATCATCAAGTTAATTGGTTGACTAGGAGTTCAACCAAAGTCATTACCTTCTTAATAAGATAACCAAGAACTTTAAGTTTAATGATTATAAAATTGCACATTGTGTATATACATTCTATATATATATATAGACATTTTAGCCCATATTCCACTCTTGCTAGCTACCTTCCATGAATTCCACATATGAAAACGAGAATATAGGCACAAATACTTCAAAAAATTCGTTTTCTACCACTATCTTTATATATCTAATATATATTATAAATATCTATACATTGTATGCGTATATTTTAAATATACACATCCAAACATAATATTTACTAATTTATGAACAAAAAAATCAAGTGTATATTAAAACTTTACTATTGTATTCTCTATTCCGCATTCTTAAGTATGGAGTCAAATTTAAAACCGTACAAAATTTGAACTCGAGCTCAAGTTATCATCATAAGACACAAAATTGTATCATATTTATAACGCCTTAAATCCAAATAAGACTGCCCCAAAATTTAAGTCGTGCATTCAAAATTTCGACTCAAATTGCTAACACTGCTAGATTGAATTTTATATAAATCTCAAATAAGCATATAAATTTTCAACTGTGAAATTGAAGTATCAAATACATCACCTGCAAACTTATCTATATACTTCTTACCGTATTTGTTCCTCGTTTTTTCTAAATCTACAATATTTTCTAAATCTACAATATCTTGGCTCAGAAGAATGAGAATATCCCCAAACAAAATTCCAATTTCCAGTACTAACATCCGGTATGTCCTTTACATATATGACAGATCCTAAAGCATCACCAATCAACATATACAAATACCATTTTGCTGGGAAGAGGTTCAACAGTATGCCACCCTTCACTTCCCCTACAAGATAATCAAAATAATTAAAATCTATAAATGCAAGACTCCGAACAAATCCTAACACGTTCATCTTCTAATGCAGGTAATAAGACTTGAGAAACGCAAATCAGAACCTAAACAGATGAAACATGGAGAGGGGGGGAGGGAGGGGGTTGGGGGGGAAGAAAAGGCAGAAACCTCATTTTGTAGTTATGAGAGTTATCTCAGTTCTGCCACTTCTGTTCTGAAATTTTGGATGCTAAGCATCTATGAACTCCCTAGTGCATGCATATACAAATTTTGCCAAGCCCTATAACATGATCCTTGAAGGCTACAACCAACCAAGTAATTCATCATCAAAACCCTACACTTCTGATTAGGGGAAGAAAGTAGGTAGCTCTTCAAACATCTACATAAAAGAATCAAAAGAGAAATACAGAATCAAAAGAGAAATACCAGAGGAAGAATCTGAATAAGAGAACTGCAGCCACCGAACTTCCAACTGATCTTTTCACTTGCTTCAAGTGTTATTTGACTGATAGGTGAGCCTAGTTGGAAACTTTTAGAAGATGATTTACATCTTAATCACAGAAATGATCTCAATGAAGTTGAATAAATACACTAGCATTTTGACTCATCTTACCATGATCAGTTCTCCAACTACAACTAGTGATTGACTACAACTCTCATATGTTTTCTCACACACCGAACAAGTAAACAAGAGAAGGCGCACAAACACAAAAGGAAATAAATTAGAAGTCTTGTATTTGAATAAACAAAGTGGAAGATATCATACAACTGATATAGGACTTGAGAATATATGTCTGAATTTTAAGAATGCATCTAGCCAAAATGTGTTTGAATTCTTACAGAGGTATATAGTTATATAGAACTCCATGAACTATTAAAGTTGTTTTTTGTACATTTTTCCTCTATCATCAGCAGATGACAAAAATAAAGTACTGGCGTAACAATATACAATGAGTTCAGAGGACCTACATTAGGAATGAGAAATACGTGAATGATAGTAAAAAGATACTAGGGAAAAAATTCACTCACTTTTCTCTCCGCATCTTTATATTAATTGGTCTTTCCTTGTAGGAATGAACTTTCTCAGCTGCTCGACGCAAGGGCCGTCCAATAGATGATCTTCTGATTTCCTGAGCATCAGCTGGAGAGGAAATCTTTCCTTCATGATTTTTTTTAACAAATAAATCTGATGGTGGGGGACTACTTGTGTTCGCCGTTTGATCACACAAAGGAGAAACTGGAAATTTGGAGTCATCTATCTCAAACAAATCCTCATGTGCTTCCTCTTCATGACATTTAGGCCTGGCAGACTGTCTTCCTATGCAAAGTCTGTTACACAAAAATAACAGCATATTTGGTTCAATTGGCTAACAATAACAGCTCATGTGGTTCAATTGTCACTTCGTTTCTACCTAATTCAGTCCCGTTTATGCATTATCCTTGATATGTGTAATTACAACATAATTTTTGAACTATGAATTCTCAATCCAAATGAATTCAAGAGGGGAGAAGATGAGCTTAAACATAAGTACTAAGATGAATTAACACTATGAAATAACCAGGAACAAAATGAGATTTGACTTAAATGTGACCAAACACTAATACGAACTCCATGCTATTCTACTTCTATTTTAGTAGAAAAGATGAATCAAAACATGACATATAGTGTATAAAGCATGGAGCATGTAACGTGTGGCAAGAGTACATTTAATGTGTATTTATTGCATTCTTATCAATTTCATTAGGAAATGCACTTACAATCATTCAGTTTGTTCCAACATTCTAAAATGCAGTAAACATCTACTATAATTTCAGTCATGTCGGCAGATATTGGGATTTTGAAGTTTATCATTTTTTAAATTTGTAAGGAAAAATTTTCTGTTTTACTGTGATAAACTCGTGATATTATATATTTTTTATTGAAAATAATACATTTCATTGATCATATGACACATAATCATCAATCATAACATAATTTTCGAACAAAGATAAAATGCACAGCCCTTCTCGAATCCAAAACTTCTTATAAAGAGAGAAAAATAATCATATCTAGTAGTGATTGGTCACAATATTTCAAATTAAATTAAAGGAGATATAGGTCTACTAGTATAATATTTAGATGTGTGGATTTTTTATACAGTCAGTAAGGGGTGTACGTATGTCTTAATATATTTAGTATTATATGCTTTGGTCACAAAAATAATTACAATGAGAAACAAAAAAATAACCTAGGAAAAATATAGTTAAATGTAACAATTTTACATATACAATTGTATTTTTTATTTGAAATATGATGTCCTTACCTTTTTATATATTTTATGTAATTTTTAATATTATATGAAACTTAAATTTTGTTATCAAATCTGACAGTTAGTACCATATAAACAATATTTATTATTATCTATTTAGCAAAAAAAATAAATATTTTATGTAATTTTTAATATTATATAAAACTTAGGTTTTATTATCAAATCTGACAATTATTACCATATAAACAATATTTATTATTATTTATTTAACAAAAAAAACTAAACATTTTTAAAAAGTAAACTATAAATTAAAACTTATAAATTAGATAAAAAAATAACTATGTTAATATTTTTTTTAAAAACTAACTGTATTAAATTTTTGTGAAGAGTGGAAAAGCCTAAGCTACAGATTGAATTGGTGGTAGAGTCACATATTCGCTATTGGCCAGAGATTTGTCCTCATTGAAAAAGTCTTATTGCCAAAAAAATTGCAACCGTAGAAAACAGTGTTACTAACTAACCTCTTGTTTTCAGCTTCCTCATTAGCATCATCTAACTCGAATAAAGCTTCAGCTGGTCTTGCCTCTTGAGGTTTAAACCTATCGGACTGCCTTCTGAGAGAAAGCCTGCTATACAAGCAAGTCAATGTAAGTTGACTTTTTTTGTCGAACTTCTCCAATCAACATCAAACATAAATTCAGAAGAAGCAGATATAAACCGTTTCTGAGCCCTCTGTTTTGCATCATCAATCTGGAGAACAATATCAGCTGATCCTTGTTCTTGAGTCTTAAACCTAGCAGACTGCCTTCTTGCAGGAGGCCTTTATAAAAAGAATATTAGAACTCAAAAGTAAACTTATGCTTCCCTTATTTGTCCCAACCTTTCCAAAGAAGAGCTGGAGATTCAAAAAGCATTTAGTAGAGACAGATAAAAGACCATGGAAATGTGTAAAACCCACCTCTTACTATCATCCTTCTCACTATCTTGTACCACTTTAACAGAAGAGGGGTTGCAAGCTGCATGCAAGAAATAAAAAAAGGTTAGCATGCAAACTGGACTCTAGGATTCCAAATGAAACGTCTTCTAGCAAGTTACATTTGTTTTTCAATTGCTGTCTTCTGCTGGAATTGCAAGATTTATCGTCCCCCTCATCATAGTCGATTCTTTGCACCTTTAAAAATTCACAATGGGATTTAAAAGTCTAAATACCAAGGCATGACAGATACAGTAGTCAAAATCAATTCTAGAAGTAGGAATTTACTTAAATACCTTATTTTCAGATACTGGATAAGTCTTTGTTTTTGCTTTTCCCTGGGTAGAAAAACAACCAGATACTTATGTAACAGTACAGTTACGTATAAACTGAATCACGTGTAACAAATGAAAAGAATATAACCTCCAACTTCAATTTTCTTGCCTTGAGCAAGCCATCTTTGCATGCAAGCTCATGCTGCAGTACCTTCAGCTGAAATGAGTGTAGCTTGTAAGTTTACAGAAAGTATAATATGGTGGATCCAAGAATCTCAAGTTCTAGCAACTTGGATTCCCTAAAAACATTAACTTACCCTATCTTTTCCTGAATTAAGCTCCTGCAATGACAAATAAAATATCAAAACTCGCAAGTAGTTCTCAAGAAATTATGTTAAAAAGGGATTTTTGCAGTTTCCATGTACACAAATGAAATCGAACAATCTAAAAGAGAATAAGTTACCGCCAACAATTGGCTATTCACTTGGGCAAGTTGGAAATTCTGCAGCTGCACCTTCTGCAAATTGATTCGCAATTTCTGCAAATCCATCCCTCTCAATTCGATGATTTTACTGTCCGTTGGAATTAAGAAATAATCCACAAAAGAAAAAAATGCAAAAAGAAAACCAGAGAAGATTAAAAATAAATGTAAATAATCATAGGATACTCTCTGTCTGCAATATGTTTTCTCATTGCCATATATTCCTGGACAATTTAAAACCACCGTGTGAGCATAAATGAAGAGGTGCATTTCAAACACATGCACAAGTAAACAGATATCCCCTCAAGACGTACCCTCTGGAGCTTTTCAATATATTCCTTGGTCGAAAGTGAAACAGACAGCCCAGGCTTTCCATCTTGGTTTAAATATCCAGCCTGTTGCTGCTGATTGCTTATGTCAGCTAGACTTTTCCTTGCTGCACTGCCAAGCGAAGATACCTTTGCCGGTTTATCCCCCTCTGCCTTCTTAACTGAAGACAATAGCAACTTAATGACAACCAGCAGACATAAAGAAAATAGAAAATAACCCCTTAATCTTTGACAGGGGAAAATGATGAAAATCAATTACAAAAGCCAGTGATTATTTTTTCAAACTAAATCCATACGAAACAGCCATCTTCTTCCTCACCTACACTTCGGATCTGTGGTCAAACCCCATGCAAATTATGTTTGAATACAAAATAGTTACTTCCTCCCGTTCTTTTTCTTTAAGTCTCTACAATAATCTAAATAGTTAAATTTCTACGACCCAAGAGGATAGAACTGGCCAATACTGGTCTCCCAATATTTTCCCCTACAGAACATCTAATAGGTTTCTATCTCGTATTCACAGTACATTTATCAGCCACCATACGAAGCATAAGCTTACTTAAACAAATAGCCAAACCAAAATACATTATCTTCTGCTTTGTAAAGTGAATGTGAAGCCTGAATTTACCTAATATTAGCTTAAGTCAACTCATTCCCGATTCCTATGTTTTATAACCTGCTCGATAGAACTGAATTTTCATCTCACACTAAAAATAGCATACTTCTATTCCACAGGAAATGTAAAAACCATCAAAATCCTACCCCTCAGAAACTCAAGAAGCCCTAATATTCCTCAGAAATGGGTTTGAATCGCAATGAAATTCCATTTGATCAAACCGAAAATCCCGAATTAATAAAACATTCAAAAAAATTTGCACAAATACTAGAAAACGCACGTCAATCATGCTTGTCTAACGAATATAGCTTAACTGCAAACAAAAGATGCAATTGAAAGACTAAAGACGAAAACAGCCGGATAAAGATAAAAGAAAAAATTTCGGACTTTCGAAAGGAAATCAAGAAAGGTAGGGGAATGTAGATCAATCCAAAAACGTACCTGCAAGACTACAACTTTCCGTATTAAGAACTGTAATACTCTCCATTACAGAGACCTAACCGAAACCCTAATCCCTCTCTATTTCTCTCCCCCACTGAAACTGAGAATGTTAAATTGGACACTGGAGGGAAAAGAAGAGAAAAGAGTCGATGAGGGGTAGAATAGTAAATTCAGTTGGTGGTTCGTTTCGGGGGTCAAAATCCACGCAACGGCTTTCCGAAGCAAATTCAAAAAGGTTCGGTTCGTATCCGAACCAAGGTTATCCTATTTTGCTTCTAATATTTCTCATCAAATTAATTTTATTTTTAATTGAAAATAAATTGAGCTATATATTTTCTATAATTTCAAAATTATATTATTTTTCATAAATATCCCATAAATTTTTTCCTCGAATAAATTATAAAAAAAAAGAAAAAGAAAATATTGAATTTTAATATATTCAATTAGATGGATTAGTCTAATGACGCTTCTAAATCAAACATTAGGAGTAATTATGTGGGCCTTTAAGGATAATGCAGCCCTAATTCCCTAATTTCAGGCCCATTGAATTTGAATATATATATATATATATATATATATGTATTTATATAAGTAATATTAGGAAAAAGTCACATGACATTTTTTATTTTTTAAAAAATAAAAAATAATATGTTAATATTAATTATAAATATATGTAATAAAATAAAATACTAGAAATTCTCTAGAAAACATTTACAAATATATATATATAAATAAAATATATATCTTACACGATATAAAATAAATTTAGTATATTTCTAATCAAAAGGAATATAGTATTTAAGTTTCATTCATTTAAATAATTATAATTACAGTTCAAAAACGTAGAATAAAAATTCGCTTATTTGCATCAAGTTTTCATTTAACCCATTCACGGCTTCTTCGAACTATAACTAATATAAAATAAAAATTTTAATTTTGTCTTATAGTTAAATATGGATAAAAAGAACAGAATTTAAAATTCGAGACAGGTGAAAAAAGAAAAATAATAAAATATACAGTAGATAAAAATATTTACTTATAAAAATATATTATAAATAAAAATTTATTAACATTCTGAATACGAGACATGTGTGATAAAAATATTTATTCATAAAATGGGTTCTGGATAAAAATTTATTACTGTTCTAAATATTATAAGAGAAATATGATAAAAGTATTTACTTTTATAAGAGAATATATATGAAAATTTATTATTGTTTCGAATACGGGATAGGTACGAATGTATATATTTTTAAACGGGACTAAAAAGATATACCTTTATTTTCTTTAGTTTTAAACTAAAAAGAATATATTTTCTTTTCTTAGGAGGGGTTTTATCCAATGTTTTCCCTACCTATTAAAAAGCATTGATTTAAAGGAATAACTTTGTGAGTCATCAAACAATTTTATTATTTTTCTTACTTTGTATTTTTATTTTCTTTTCCAAATTAAACTAGAAAATGATGTTACTTACATGTGTATATATATATATATATATAACTTTCCGCCATTGTTAATCTCTTTGAATCAACTTTTGCTTGTCTTGAGGCAATGGATCCAAGCTTTTCTTCCTATAAAGCTTAAAACACACGTAGATTCTCACTAATAACTTATATTAGTTGCCATATTCTTAAATTATTTAAACTAAAATCAAACCCTATTCACACTTAATCCATACGAATGTTGTTTTATGATTGATTTTAGGATAAGTGATTAAATGGGTTTTCAGAATTTAATATACATATATATATATATATGTGTGTGTGTATAATTAATATAGTCTAATATTAACTTATATTATCTAAATATTATAGAGTAATTATCAAGTAATTTTAGGAGTCGTAATTGTAATTGTTATCAAGAAGAAAGAACCAAACTCCTCAAGATTAGTTCCCCACAAGTCAAATGAATGATGAAAGTGTAAATATGAAGTAAAATTATATATATATATATACATATAAATACATACATACATACATTAATGATAATGAATTTTTGTCTCATGGGAATTTGAGTCAAGCCATCAAGTGAGAAGGAGAAGATGAAAAAGTTAGCAGCCCTAATTTTTAAGCAATTTTCTCATAAGTTAGGCATGTAATTAATAATATAATATGTATACATATATATATATATATGTATATTTGCATTTTAAAGAAAATCATTAAAAAATTTTCCCCAACCCAAGAAAAGTATATATACCCTGAAATCCAAACTTGGTTTATACTTCCCTACAAATTTGATTAAGTAATTAAAATACTTAATCAATGTAATAATTATTTATTAAATATATTAATTTTTATAATAATTATCCATTGCTTCAATTATGAGTATAAATAATATAATTAATACATAATTGGTATAACTTAAATTTTAATTTTGTAATTTAAATTATAAATTAATTAATCACATATACAATATTTACAAATATATATATATATATATATATGGGTTTGCTTTTTGTATCCTTTTTGGACTTTGCCATGCAACACATGCTATCAAGTTGCACTTAGAGAAATAAATGAAGTGGAATTTGATGTTTGCTTTTTCTTCTCATTTTGTGGGCTATTTTGTCTTTATTTTCTTTTTTCTATTACTCATGTAAGTAAGATTGATGAAATTAACAATAATCACATTTCTAATTACAACGTTTAAAATTTTTTATTTAGTTGAAAATCGTGAATTTAAATTTTATTAAAAATAAACTGACGCGTCATTCGAATTAAATCTGAAAAAATTTATTACATTTATAAAAAAATATATATATTATGTAACAGCGAAGTTTTCTTAATAAAAATAATTAAAATAGATTAAAAATTTAAGTAACCCTTAAAATTTTAAGAAATATATATATATATATATATATATACTGATAAGAAACGAATTGTTTGATCATTTTCCTAAGCTCTTAAACATCGTAACAAAGTTTGTATGTCCCTTATAGAGAGATAGAGTTTATTTTCGAAAAACTGTGTTGATTTTTGTCGATTATTTTTTCTTTTGGTAGATTTTGGTTCAATATAAAGATTATGAAGCTTTGTTAGGATATGTTGACGTTTAATTACTTTTTTTTACGTATTTAACAGTTTTAACTTTATCATATATATAAAATGCTAACGTGAATCATATTATACTTTTAAAATATGTAATACAGAGTCCTGATTTCAACTATATATAAAAAGACAAGAGAAATGTATTAAGTACTTCGAAGTTGACTTGGTCTCTAAAAATTTTTTAGATGCTCATAAATTTTGAATAAATTTTTAAATGTCTCAGTTCGAATTATTATATTTAGAGTAATGATTATTAACTCGAGTAACTTTTTACTCTAACTTGCTTCTTATTCATAAGATGTTATAAAAATTTCTTCATACTATAAGTTAAATATATGAATCTTACATTTTTTGTAAGAACCTTTTTGCTGCCTTCCATTTGGTTTGAAATTACAATTTGAGGTCTCTCATTCGAACACACACACACAAATACACACACACACAAATACACACACACACATATATGCACACACACATATACACACACACACATATAAAATAATGAAGGTGATAATTACAAGTTTAAAACGTTTGTGCTAACATGTGTTATGTCCATATCCATGTGTAAATTGCTAAGTTGATGAGTCGCTCTCCCCCAAACATTAGCTTTTGTAAAGTAGTAATATATATATATATATATATATATATATATCTATATGTGGGTTCCCGAAATCTAGCCGTTGTATATACACACACACACACACAAGAAACAGAGTAGACGAATATCATTTGCACACACCTGTAAAAGGAGAAGATTACCATGTGAGAGATAATCTCAACTCTGTAAAGCCTACAAACCAATTGATTACCATCCCACATTAAAAACTACATACATACACACACATATATATATATAATATATGTACATATCGTAAGTACTGCCCATATTTTTATGATTAATGACACCGACCTTTTCTCTACATATATATATATATATATATATGCTTCCTGGATGAGGCAGAGATTTTTGGTCGGTCAAATATTAAATTTTACATGAAATTCAAGAATGTATATTTATTACATGTATAACCACATTACATATAAACAAGAATTATAATATCTTAATACTTCTCGTATATATGTATTTATACGTGTGTATATATATATATATATATATGGGGTCTGAAATAACAATTAATCGATTATTTACGAAAGATGCACGAGAGAGATCAGTATGAAAATGAGTTTATTTTATATACTGTCAAGGTCATTGTGTTATACATTCATAGAAGAATATTATTACTACTGGAGACAGCAAGGACGTGTGGGTTGTATGTATATATATATGTATATATGTATGCATGTATAGCTAACTTCTGGGTTGGGTTGGGGAGAGAGAGAGAGAGAGAGAGAGAGAGAGAGAGAGAGAGAGAGAGAGAGAGAGAGAGAAAGAGAGAGAGAGAGAGAGAGAGAGAGAGAGACGAAAGGAAAATTAATTAATAATAAAATGGATTAGGAGAATAATAATTAAAAATAATTATTTGTGCAATAATTAAATTTGTTATATATATATATATATATAAATAATTAAGCCTGTTGTAACGACAGAAAGTAGTTCTATGCATAATATTATTTTCTATTTAATTAAAGCAATTAATTTGTCTTTTAAACAAAAAAAAAATTATTTCTTATTTCTCTGCCTTGAAATTCTGATACATAAAATTGGAGTTTAATATTTTTTAAAAAAGTTAAATCAAAATAAAATAATTATGATTTGATTGGGTACTGACTACATTATTTAGTTGATGAGAAATATTATTTATTATATATATATATATATACACACACAATAAATCATTCATAATATAATATAAATAATATTTAAATATAACATACCAATTATTATATTTGTTATTTATGAGTTATTTACTAACTTAAATAATTATTTAATATCTAATAATATTTCTCTAAATTTTTGTATAATTTTATTGAATTAAATATTAAATATTAATAAAATAAAGTTATAAATTTAAGTATTAAATATTACAATGTTATACAGCAGTAGTAAAAACGCATCAAAAGCTTGCGGCTTTCTTTTTTCTTTTTTTTCTTGGGCAGGGGAAAAAGACTTCAATCTTTTTTACTGTGTCTGCTGCCGCCACTGCAACCAATCAAACCTCTGTTTTCGCTTGGCGAAACAAAGGTAAAAATCTGCAGATAATTGAATTTGAATCTTGTGATTTATGGGATTGCCTTTGAATCTTTTTGCTAATCGAGACCCTGAAAAAGCTCAAATCTTTGTCTGCACCTGGGAGGAGGCGGTCAATTTGGGTTTTTCCCCGGGGGGGTGGGGGGGGGGGGGATAAAAGAACTGATTCATGCTTGCTTCAAGTCCGCAAAGAATCTTTTAATCCGCAGAGAAAGACCAAATTTGTTAATGAAGTCAAGAAACCCAAACTATAAAAAAAGTTTGGATAAGCTCTCTCTTCTTTCTCTCTCTCTCCCTCTCTCTCTCTCTCTCTCTCTAAATTCTCTACCTTTTTTCAGAGTGATTTTTATGATCTGCAATCCCTAGAATGATTAGGGAGCAAGCTAGGAATGTAATCTCAGAAACCCTTCAAGGGAATTTTTGAGAGAGGAAGAGATAGATAAGAAGAGGGGAAAGAAATCTTCATACTCTCCTTCTCCTCCCTCTTCATCTTATTTCACCATTAGAGCATAAGCTCCTTTGAAGCTCTTCTTTTTAGTTTTCTTTTTTTTTTGTTTTTTGAAGAGAAGAGAGAGAGAGAGAGAGAGGGAGAGTCACAATAATCCTATCTCACTTCCTACCTAGAAAGTAAACGAAGTTCCCTGTTTGGATTATCGTACTAATATTATTATTTTAATATTTCTAATTTTTTTTATAAAAACTACTTCACATTCGCCCAAATTTTGCATCTTCCTAAGTTTCTCTTGTTACATTCACGAGAAAACAGAAGAGACATTTCTCCTCCTCAGGAGGGAAGGGGTCTTTTTCTTTTCTTTTTTTCTTTTTTAAAAAACAGAAGAAGCAGAATTGCAGAAGAATAAAAGGAGAGAGAGAGAGAGAGAGAGAGGAAACATACACATTACACCTCCAACAAATATATACCTCACCATTATTATTGTCCCTTCAACAATGTTTCTTCCCACCTGCATTTTCTTATTGTTCCTTTTCAGCTCTCTTTCTTACACAACCAGAGCTGCTGCTCTCAATCTCACCCTTCCTCACCAGCATCCTTACCCAGAAGCTGTTGTTCAAGATGTTCAAAGGTAGGTCCTTTCTAGCTCCAGTCTTCTAATAATGGGAAACCACACAACTGGGTTTTGCTTGTTTTATGGTTTTCCATTTTGGGTTTCAGCTAGAGAAAAGAAAGAGAACTTTTATTCAGCACGTTTTAGGGATTTTCCCCAAAAATTTCTCTGTTTTGCTCTGTCTCAAACCAAAATCCCCCATGGGTTTTCGTCATTTTCAATCAGGGTGTTCTCAATCTCAAAGCTTTCACCGGAAAATCCCGATTTTTTTTTTTACTCATTTCAGAATTCTACAATCTGGTTGTTCCTCATTTGTTGAGATTTTTCTAAAAGACACTGGAATTTCTTACCTTTCACTACACCAGTCAGAGAAACAGAGCATCATCTCTGCTCTCTCTCATTTTCAACCTAGCAGCATCTAGCTTTGTTCTTCAAAAATGCTGCATTTTTTATTTTCATCAATGGGGCGCGGTCACACCATCATAATTTTATTGCAGGAAAGTCAATACCTCCGTCTCAAGAAGGCAACTTTTTACAGTTCAACAGCACGACCAATCTTCATGCCTCACCGGAAACCCCATTGACGACTGCTGGCGGTGCGACCCGAACTGGGCCAATAACCGGCAACGCCTAGCCGACTGCTCCATCGGCTTCGGCCATGGAACCCTCGGCGGAAAAGGCGGCAAGATCTACATAGTCACCGACTCCTCCGACAGAAACCCGGCCAACCCAACCCCAGGCACCCTCCGTCACGCCGTCATCCAAACCGAACCTCTCTGGATCATCTTCTCCTCCAACATGCTCATCAACCTCAGGCACGAACTAATCATCAACAGTTACAAAACCATCGACGGCCGTGGCGCTAACATCGAGATCACCGGCCACGGTTGTCTCACCATTCAAGACGTCTCCCATGTAATCATCCACAACATCCAAATCCACCATTGCAAACCCTCGGGTAAAACAATGATCGCCTCGTCACCAACACACGTCGGCTTTCGTGGAGTATCGGACGGCGACGGAATCTCCATCTCCGGCTCGCAGAAGATCTGGATAGACCACTGTTCACTCAGTTACTGTACGGACGGGTTAATCGACGCCATAATGGGCTCGACGGGAATCACCATCTCCAACAGTTATTTCTCGCATCACGACGAGGTGATGTTGCTGGGTCATGACGATAAATTCTTGCCGGATTCAGGGATGCAGGTGACGATAGCGTTTAACCATTTCGGAGTGGCGCTGGTGCAGCGGATGCCGCGGTGTAGACGAGGGTATATACACGTGGTGAATAATGATTTCACGGCGTGGGAGATGTATGCTATCGGAGGTAGTGCTAATCCCACCATTAACAGCCAAGGAAACCGGTACACAGCTCCGGCGAATCCCGACGCCAAGGAGGTAATTTAGTAAATTTTCATGTTTTATTACTTCTTAATTAATTTTTTTTTTTTTGAGGGAGAAAAAAAGTGATATTTTGCCGTTGATAGTAGTCCCCTCCCTCGTGAACTTTTTGACTTGTGTCTGGCAGATTGTGGATATTCGCTGTATGGCCCTATTACCCTGATTCGCAGCGGTGGCGCGTAGAAACACGCTCCACCGTATGCGTTCACATGAGGGTTCCGGCGGGGGGGAGGGGAGAAAAAAAAAATTATTGATTACAAAAACCAAAAAATATAACTAACTTACATGTTATTTTGTAAGTATATTATAAATTTGACGATATCTAAATTAGATTTTGTTTCAATTGAGTTATAACGTTTTCGAACTAAAAGAACATATTGTAAAAACTACATTGTTAGGATCGATGAATAATGTTTGAATTACTTGGGGTTAGAGATTGGCTTATAAGCGTATTGGTTAGATTTTCGGACCAAATTAGGTTTTATTTCGGCGAGCTATAATGTTTACGAGCTAAATGAATATTTCGTGACAGCTTGTTTTTGTTAGTTGGTTACTTTGTGAGGGTCGAAGAATAATGTTTGATTTAATAGAGTTAGAATTTAGTTTATAAGTTTGTTGGCATAGGTTTCAGTGACTAAGTTGAATTTTATTTCGAACATATAATATTTTTGAGTGAGAAAAATATTTTGTCGGATTAATTATTTTAATTTAAATTTTTATTTTTTTAGAAAAAAGAAACTAATTTTAAAAATTAAAATAAAAATTTAAGTCCATGAAAGGGATGGGAGCGGTAGTGCATGACAGCCAACGAATCTTGCGTCGTAGACGGTTGCCAGCAGTTGTTACTGCACCTTCCACTCGCCTAATAATCGCGTGGCTTCACTCTCTGACGGCGTTATATATATTGTAATTGTGCAGGTGACGAAGCGCGTGGAGACAGACGAGAACGACTGGGCGGATTGGAACTGGAGGACGGACGGCGACTTGATGGTAAACGGTGCGTTTTTTGTGCCGTCGGGAGCCGGACTCAGCGCGCAGTACGCAAAAGCGTCGAGTGTGGAGCCCAAGGCTGCGGCGCTCATTAACCAACTCACTATGAACGCTGGTGTCTGGGGTGGGACCAGGTACCTCACTTTTTTACCTTAACCTATTTTTCCTTTTTCCTAAAATTTACTTTTTTTACTTTTCTTTTTTAACAAAAAAAAAAAAATTACAACTGAATTACCTGTCAGATTAAACTTTAAATGGTGTGTTTAATTTCTAAGAAACAAACCAGGAATACCCTTCTCCGATTAGAATCGGAATCGATGCGGGTTTTGAAAGTGTAAATTATTATAGCGAGAGTTCCTTGGGTTATTGATTCTGTAGCATCCTGAAGCGAAATTAACTGAATTTTGAGTTCTCTAGTGTCCAAGACGGAGAGTTAGATCAAATATTGTTTGGTTTAGTTGGGTTTTGTTAAAAATTCAACCTTTTCAATTGGGTCCTTGAGCTCGGTGGCAATAAACCTCGTGCGAATTCGTCGAACTAAAAAAAAAAAAAATGAGAGTTAGGTTAAGAAAAACCTAGGGTAAAACCCATTTTCCTTTTTGGGGAAGTAGGTGAAAATGCAATGCTAATACATATACATATATCTATATTTTATGTCATGGTATTTTAGATAGTAACTTATTTTTGGATGTTTCCTCCACCAATTTCACTTTTTGGTTTAAATCTTTTTAGTGAGTGGAGATTGTTTTTGGCATCCTATGTGAAAACTTTTTTGAAAGCTTTTTGGTAAAATGTTTCATACGAAATTCAAAAATTAATATTTTTATTTAAAATATCTATAATAAGTCAAGTTATATTTCCTATTGTTTTTTATACGGTGTTTGGCAGTTTCTGAGTATATGGGTTTAAATATATTATTTCAGTTCTCCTTTTTATGCAAATTTTCAGCTTTTTATGATATGGGTAAATATTATTATTAGTACTGTGAATGAAGGGTTGAGATTTGAAAAAAGTGTAAGTGTGGGGAGGGGGGAACATTTACATCATAAGATTCTGGCTTTTTCATAGCTGCATGTGACCATGCTGCATTGGGAATCTCCTTCACCTGACCAAAACAGCCTTACACTCACCTGTCTTACTCTCCCTCTCTTCTCTGTCTCTTCTTTCCCCCTCTCTCCCTTTCCAACACTTATATATATACATACATATAATACACACACAGGCACACCTTTTGTCTACTTGAAAGTTTATCTTAATTTGGGTTAACTCTGTTCTCTGACCTCATTAGACCCGAGCGGTCAAGGATCTTCATCTATACTACATGCTACCATACAAGACTGAACTGGCAAAAATCATCCACCTAGTTTTTGGCATCAGCATTTATTAATTACCCTTGGAGTCGAGTAAGTTTTTGTAAACTCCGCGGCTAGTAATATGAGATGCCAAACTAAGTTACTTGGGGGGGGATTTTTACTGCGGTTGAATGGTATACTACCAAATTTACTTATTGGCTCTATCAAATTTACTTGTTCATGTTCCTTTGGTGATGATGTGCATGGTTAACCCGAGCTGACTCATCAGCTATATATTCCACTTTGATCTGCTTTCCAGCCAGTAAAAATGGTGGGGCCCATCTTCTTTCGCAAAATTTAAAAGTGGGTCCCCCCCCCCCCTTTCAACACTTCTCTGATTTTGATGTGATGATGTGAGTTGTGAACATGGACAACTAGCAGTTGCATCAGCATGGAGAAAAACTGAGTGCTCCCATGGCCCTGCTGCTTTCTGTGTCTTGTTCTTGACTTTTTGTTCTTATGGGTTATGGCCATTTTTTATCACTAGGTACTTCACACACTCTCTTAGTTATATTCCACCTCTCACACATTTGACACCAGGCTATATATATAACACATGGTTGCCGGACCCCAATAGCTCAATCGGCCTAAGTACATTTTGGATATTCTGTCAGCATATACCCGTTACGCTAAAGAATTTTTTTCTGATAGATATAGTATTTTATGTCGAGAAACGAAAGCGTGGTAGTAAGATCGAGTAAAATATTAGCGTCGTAATGAATTGAAGGACAAAAGAGCATGTTTATCGCATTACTCAGCGACCCACATGAAGCCTTAACCTTTTGGAATTGGATCATCAGCGGCACCGCCAAACTTGTTCTAATTTTCGTTCAATGGATTTGGTGCTTTTCGGGTTAGTGTCTTCGCAAAAGATGCTGATTTCTAACTCTCAGAAACTTGTGTTGTTGGCCCATGCGAAAGCCGCTCCTCATAACACCTTTCTTTCCTTTTCTTGTTTAATTGTTTTAGACTTTTAGTTCAATCTTTTTCTTTTTGTTGCTGCTACCTACGGATGTTGACAATCAATAATTTGGGTCTCAAAAAAGATTCCAATAATCACACAGTGATATAAAAAATTATTAAATATATATATAAAATTAGTATAAATTCTTATATATTATTGATATGAGATTATAACATCCCATCATAGAGAGAATCCATTTTTTTTTACCTTGATAATCCTATTCACCTCGATGCATATGGAATTCAATCCGACTAACCAAATACCCAGAAGAGATTATATATATATATACACAGACATATAAATTTGATCCACTTTGTATGAAATGTTGTCATTGTTTTAATCCCATTTAGTGATGTATGTTTGTATCGTGTTGGATTCGCGATGCATGTGGAATTCAAACCAAGATCATTATCCATCTTAAATGATTTTACCAGTCAAACTAACCAGTACCCAGAAGAGATTATATATATATATATATATATACACACACATACATATACGTACACATATGTTTAATCCTACATTGTATGTAAAAGTCATGTTGTCATTGTTTAATCCCATTTGGTGATGTATGTTTCTATCTGTTTGAATTAATTGGAACAGGGACAAGAGTGAGGGTGGCTCCTATCCTGGATTTATAGGTGGTGGGACAGGCGGCGGTGGCACCATGAACACCGGTGGGTCCACGAACGGGGATCGTGATGGTGACCTGTTTGGTATGATATTCGGGAGCGGTGCTCCGCCTCCACCAGCTCCACCGGCCGCCACCACAATGGTGTTATCTGTTTTGATTATTTTGGTTTTGTACACTATCATCACCAACCAAGGTGCACAACACTTGTCCTTACCATTATTATAGAAAGCAATCAAACAGGTGATGAAGAGAATTATTATATTTTAGATGAAAGGAAAAAAGAAAATGAAAAAAATATATATAGAAAAATTTTCACGGTCGGTCCCCCACGTAAGAAAACTTAGTCTTCTCGTTTAAAAATATAATAAATTCGTAGAGATTTATTCTAATTTGATTAGCGACTCAAGTTTTGTTTTTACTAAATTTATTCGGTGTGGGCGTTAAAGCATTGAGAGGATCGGAAAAGACGTACCTTTAGTTATCCAACGTTTATCGTGCTCACGATAAACGTTGGATAACTAAGTGTGGAGCGACTAACTGCTGAAAGTATCTAAATAGTAAGTCTATCCTAAGACGAGTGTTCTTCTATTCCGACTTCTTTAGAATCTTCGGTAATACAGTGAAGATAACAACGAGTTCGCTATTCCTGTGGAGATGAAGTAACAGAAGTTTTATTATAAGTCGATCATTATCGATCGATAATTCTTTTATAAAAAGTTTAAATTTTTGATTTTTAAATAAAATAAAAATATTTTAATTATTAGATCATAAATTAAATACTATAGATATAAATTATTTAATTAATAATGTATAAGATAGGATTTCAATGGTTGGAATGAGGTTTTCTTGATGTTGCCGGGTCAATTTCGGGGGTCTCGTCAACTTTGACTTTTCTTTTTTTTTTTTGGGGTTCTTTATGTTAATTAGTAATATTTAAGAATACACCACACTACGAGTATTTATAAAAACTATATAGACATATATATATGTATGTATTTATACACGTATGGAGATTAAACTACAATTATATCAAAAGAAGACAGAAGAAAAAAACTATAATTTGTTCTAATAAAAAGTTCATTTATGAAATAGTAAGATATATTTTTTTTTTTTTGTATATGAACGTTCATCTATATACCTTCCCAGAACAATCTACAAAAAATGATCAACAGAAAAATGTCATCTCCTCTCTTATTCTTCTGTAAATTACACCTCTCCTACAAGATCAATATAAATAAAAAGAACTGTGGTCTAACTATAAATGAATAAATAGATAAACTAACCAATATCAGATGATCTCCTGTTGATTCCTGTCTCTTCCATGTCTTCTTCGTCATTTCCTCAATCCATGGAATTCTATCAGAGATGCAGGATTTTGTCAATGTATGTGTTTTCTTTCTGTATTTATGTTACTCTAACCCTCACGTGAAACAAAGCAGCCTGACTCAGGAAAGAAAATCGATTTTTCGTAAAGAAAGAAAATTAATAAGTTTGATGAAACAATCATATCTTTTCTCAACCAGATTCTGCAGCAACTTCTTCCAATCTCTTCCATGTCAATGCTCTTTGCTCTTCCAGTTCCCAAGCTCTTGCTTCCTTCTCTGAGAACTCCTTCTGGCATTCTTCAAACAATTCAGCATCCATCTCCAGGAACATTCTTCGCACGTTCGCAGACAGTCCATGGACTGCCTGGTTCCAGTGACCTTTCATGTTCTTCTCCAGTGCTTCAAAGATTATTGGGAAAATCACATCTCTGTTCTGAGCAATCAAACCTACGATATGCTCGTTGTTCCACAAGAATAGAGCCCGTTCCGCTACCTGCTACGCATCTTTTGGATTAGAAAGTATTTGCTGAAGAAATCACTAAAATTTTCA
This sequence comes from Carica papaya, assembly GCF_054855325.1. Taxonomy (NCBI): domain Eukaryota; kingdom Viridiplantae; phylum Streptophyta; class Magnoliopsida; order Brassicales; family Caricaceae; genus Carica; species Carica papaya. Next base: position 1,318,464 of record NC_142310.1, on the reverse strand, counting down.
TCATGTCAAAATTCTCTCTCTCGGTAAGTACACTGGAGTGAAATGACTATAGCAGCATTAGGAAAGATGTGTATAATCAGTATAAAATTGCAATAAGATATTGACTATAACTGCAGGCATGTGGAGCAAGACTGAGATTTTGAAGATTATCACTTTACAAGTTTTTTTTTTTTTTTTTTTTGGTTAAAAAAAAAATCTCATCACTTTTTAAGTTTATAACAAAGAAATAAAACTCTCCCCTAACTTCGAAGACCCGGAAAGAGAAAGGAAAATTTTCCCCACTGACATCAAGTAGCAGTTTTACAAGGCAGGCTCATGATATTATAAATGAAATTTAAGTAGATCCAATAATCACAAAGATATATCAACCCGGTGTTATAAAACTAGATATCCTGCTGCATAGATTCAGATAAGTTCCAAAGCATGCTAATGTAATCTTACAGCCAAACAATTTTGGACTAATAATAACTGATACACCAAAGAATATCCTACAATTCCATTACCCAATCCGTCCAAGAGAGAAGTGCGAGACTAAGGAAAGCAAAAAGCAATTTCAATGAATTAACACAAACAGAGAAATGAAGATCCTACTTATATCTAATCAAGCTTTCATTAGAACAAGGAAACACACAATAAAAAATATTGATCTCTTACATTGACAGCAGCTCACATGCCTTTCAAAAATAAGAATTGTACAAGATATACCAAAAATATGTATCAGAAGGTGACTAAACTATATAGGTTTTCTCAATATTACAAACATTTATTACATAATATTAAAATGTGACTAACATGATATTAGAACTGCAAAGGTGACAGATGAGACAAAATGTTCTACCGTTATTCAGAGCCTCCTTTCTAATTTATCAATATAAATTATTCTAGGAAGAGACAAATGCACCAGCAGTCAAAGAAAGAATATGTCTAACCACTCAAATACAGAAGCTCAATAAAGAAATCTCATCACTTTGGCTTCCTGAAAGCACCATCTCCTAATTCAGTACCAACAATTGAAGTTAAAATGCTATAAACATTTAATTTAGCTTTTAACTGGCAGAAAAACATATATAAGTATTTGGTTGAAGTGGGATTAAAATCATTGATATAATAGGACTTATTACCTACTGTTGGGTTGGTCTATGTGTTATAAATGCTGCATTCATTTGAAGGATCCAGATAAAGAGTCCCTATTTGTTAATAATGACATACATGGTGATAGGTACGGACGAAATTTGGCATTGACATTTCATAGATAGGTCTTATCAAACCAAGGTGAGGGGTAATACAGTTATCTCTAACATGAACATGTTATGATTATAAAATTCCCACCTAAGTTGAATTTGTTATATAACAATATAGAAGTAAGTGAAGATCAATTTACAGTGATTGATATTGCCAAGATAAAAATCACAAGACAGATTAAAAAGGGCTTCAATTCATGATAGAGGTGCATGATAATTAATCTGAAACAAAAGATTGAGTGAATAATGAACCTGGAAATGAGGGCTATTAAGGCAGCGTCCAATCTGTCTAAAAAGCGGAACCATGCACAGCCTGAACTCCGACCCCTGAGTAACATCCAGAACCTCTTCAAGCTCTCCAATGAAAAGAACCTCCTTTTGGCAATTCGTGAGCGGCCAATACTTCAACAAGCTCCTAATGACAGTATCCGCTAACTTATAATCCTTCTCTACGAACTGGGTAACACAGTAAGACAACTGCTGGTGATACCCAGATAAGCATTTGGCCTTATGGAGCGGCAACAATGCCTTTACAAGAAAAATTCGGTGCTCCTCCTTCATGGGCACTGTAAATCCATTAATTACACTCCCTAGAATCTCCAGCAACTCACCGATCCCGTAATACCTTTCTGTCTCGTACGCGAACCTGTAGAAGATGTTACTAATGGAGGACCTAATAAACGGCCTGTGCACCATGAACTTGCCGTATATCCTATGAACCGCGGTCTTCAAATACTCTCTTTCCCGCGGATCTTCAGAGTCGAACATGTCGAGTAATCGGAGGACGAAGGTGTGATTTATATACCGCTTTGCGATTTTTGGTTCAATTTCGGACGAGACGACGTAACGAAGGAGGAGTTCGTAGATGAGTTGGAGATGAGGCCAGGAGGGATCCAAAGAAGGCTCTTCCTCGTCCGGGTCTGCACCTTCCGGAGTCGAGCTGTTTTCATGGTACGCTGGCGGGAGACACCGGAAAATGTTAACGGAAATCATTTTGATTAATTCTCCTTGCATTGTTTCATTGACTTTGCTGGAACCGGACTGGATATAATCCACCAATTCGATCAATGTCTGTCTCTTGATCTCCTTTTCGCGCGGCATTTTTAGGGTGTCGGAGAAATCGCAGGAGCAGCAGCACATCTGAGCCTTGCGAATGAAGAGGAGAGGCCGATCAGAAGCGGAGACGTCCTTCAGCAGCGGGAGAACCTCGATCGACGGCGGCGGTCCGGATAATGCAGATCGCTGCGGCGTCGGCGAGGGTTGTGGGCTGGTTAATGTTGACTCGGGAGCGGGAAGCAAGGGATTGGTGATGCCTCCGGTGAAGATACGGGACGCGTGGTTGACGGTGACGCTGTTGGAGGTCTCGTGGTGGTTATTATCCGATTTGTTGAACACTTTTCTTTGACCTAATTTGATTATTTTGTTGAACATCTTGGTGGGTGGTAGGGTTTGTATTTCGCGCGTCAAACGAACAGGAGGAGATCAACACCATGAAGGAATCGGTAGTTTGCGTTGATGATGTTTTTTCCTATTTCCTTTTTTTTTGTTTGTTAAATTTTAGGGATTGAAGGAAGTAAAGTGTTCTGGGTTGAATTGAGGGGAGGTGGGGAAAGGGAATCCATGCTGTTGATGAGAGTGGTGTTTGGAAAGCGAGAAAATGAGAGAGAAAAAGAAGAGAAGGTTGTGTTTGTGCAGTGTACCGTTGAGGACAGAACGTGTATTAAGGAGAAAGACGAGAGAGTGTTGAGGAAGAGTTTTTAATTTAATTTTCCGTTAAATTTTTTTTTTTAAATTTTCGTTATTTCTCTTTGAAATATATTAAATATCCAATTATTTTTATTAAACTTTTATTTATCAAATTAATAAAATTTAAACTCAGAAAAAATCACCATTTAGATTCTTTTAAATTATAATTTTAAAAAATTTGTCACAGAATATTCTGTAATGAATCATATTTTTCTTAGAAACTGATACCTTCTGCAGGCCATCGTTTCCAAGACTGGGAGTTTTCTGATCACGTGTTTTGATAATATTTTGCCAAGACATGTAAGAGCAAGTACATGGCTGCTGGAGACTCCCATGCAAATTATATGCGCACACACACACACATATATATATATATATGTATGGGTATATGCATACACTGATGGCAACCGAGGTAATAACAGCATAATCAACTTGCTACAACTATGTAAAACCTGTTCCACATGACTAAATCCTGTGCAAAACCATGCCAAAAATTTAACTAACTACACAAAAGCTGTTCAGATCATCCGGGAAGAAATTGTATCTTGCATCCTCAGGCGATGAACTCTAAGAGACAGTACAAAAATGTAAAGCAACACTAACTTTCATGCTTTAATGAGGAGCTCTACTCACTAGTACAAAAAACAAGGGACCAAGAAGATAAATCACTGCCAAGCCTGATTGCTGTCCACCATCAGACGATTTCCGGTAGTCGTTACTTTCCCAACCCTTTTTCCAGGCAGAACCACCATCATCGACAGATGCTTCTCCCTTCTTCAATCCACCCACCTTCTCTACCTCCATGATTCCCATCACTACTATCCTCTCAACCTCGCTTGTTCCAACCCGAAGATTGATCCTGATTAAAAGACCTTCCTCCTCTGCCAAACTGATTCCTACCTCCTCGGAAACCTCCCCCCCTCCTCCCAGAATTTCTTGCCTCACTCCAAGACCTTTCTTGTTTTCCCGAACCTTCACCGTGTTGGCCCCAACTCGAGCCTCCATCTTGTTTTCCCCAACCAGAACCTTCCTCCTGCTTTCCTCCGCTGGAACCTCCCTCTTCTTTGTTCCAAGATCCTTCTTGTTTTCCCCAACTTGAACCTGCATCTCCTTTTCCCCGCCCAGAACTTCCATCCTGTTTACCACAACCCAGACCACCATTTTTTTTATCACACCCAGAATTCCCACCCTGTTGACCCCAAGAACCTCCTCCTTGTTTCCCCCAACCAGAACCTCCCTCCTGCCTGCCTCCACTGGAACCTCCTTCTTCTTTATTCCAAGATCCTTCTTGTTTTCCCCAACTTGAACCTGCATCTTTTTTTCCCCACCCAGAACCTCCATCCTGTTTACCCCAACCCAGACATTCATCTTTTCTATCACAGTCAGAATTCCCACCCTGTTGACCCCAAGAACCTCCACCTTGTTTCCCCCAACCTGAACCTGCATTTTTTTTATCACGACCAGAATTACCGCAATGTTGACCCCAAGAACCCCCATCTTGTTTATTCAAGCCTCCAGCATCTTTTAAAGAGCTGATTGGATCACCGGCGACTGCTGTGGCCTTGCCCCAGCCATCAGAAGCACTGCTTCCAGTGCCAGCTTCATCTTTATTTCCATCTTTTTCCCAACTCCGACCTTCATCCTGTCCACCTCCAATGAAACCTCTCTCTTCTTTATTCCAAGATCCTTCTTGTTTTCCCCAACCACAACCTCCATCTGGTTTTCCGCAACCAGAATCCCCATCTTGTTTACCCCAACCCGAACCTTCATCTTTTTTACCACAAAAATTCCCAACCTCCTGATCCCAGGAACCCCCATCTTGTTTATTGCAGCTCACAGCATCTTTTGAAGAGCTGATTGGGTCCCCAGCAACAACTGCAGCTTTGCCCCAGGATTCAGAAGCATTGCCTCCAGAGCCAGCTTCACTGTTTGCTTTACTCCAGCTGCTCCAACCACCAACTTGATCACGGTTAACAACAGGCCTTTGATTCCAATCTGCATAATTCAAAACAACAAATCAACTGAAGATAGAATCTCAATAAAAAGCCATAGGTCATCTATGTGTAGATATACCTTTTCTCACATTATACTCAGAACTAAAAGAATTTGCAGGACCAGACTCTGGCTGAGACTGCAACCATCACAAAATTCAGCATGTTAAGCTCTTAACATATAAATACTTGTACACTTTGTACACGCAGATGAGTAAAATAATTTTAAGAAGTTCAGCACCAACCGAATGAGACTGTCCCCGATCAAATGACCGTCCTCTGCCAAATTGATTTCTAGCTCCTCGAAAACCTCCTCTCCTCCCACCTGATCCACGACCCCTATCCAAGTTGCATTTTTCTCCTTGTTTGTTCCAAGAGCCTCCATCTTGTTTGCTCCATGAGGAGCCACCTTGCTTCCTCCAATTAGATCCCCCTCCTTGTTTGTTCGAAGAGCTTCCATCCTGTCTGCTCCACGAGGAACCTCCATCCTGTTTAAAATCCCCGTCTTGTTTGCTCCATGAGGAACCCCCTTCTTGCTTACTCCAAGTAGATCCCCTTCCTTGTTTGTTCCAAGAACCTCCATCCTGTTTTGAGTCTCCATCTTGTTTGCTCCATGAAGAACCCCCTTCTTGCTTGCTCCAAGTAGATCCCCCTCCTTGTTTGTTCCAAGAGCCTCCATCCTGTTTCAAATCTCCATCTTGTTTGCTCCAGGTAGATCCCCCTCCTTGTTTGTTCCAGGAGCCTCCTTCCTGTTTTGAACCCCCACCTTGCTGGCTCCAAGTAGATCCCCCTCCTTGTTTGTTCCAGGAGCCTCCTTCCTGTTTTGAACCCCGACCTTGCTGGCTCCAAGTAGATCCCCCTCCTTGTTTGTTCCAAGAGTCTCCATCCTGTTTTGGATCCCCATCTTGTTCGCTCCAAGTAGATCCCCCTCCTTGCTTGTTCCAAGAGCCTCCATCCTGTTTGCTCCATGAGGAACTTCCATGCTGTTTTGAATCTCCATCTTGTCTGCTCCATGAGGAGCCACCATCTTGTTTGCTCCAAGTAGAACCCCCTCCTTGTTTTCCCAAAGAAACTCCATCTTGTTTACTCAAAGAATCTCCATCTTTCCTCCCTAAGGAAACCACATCTTGCTTGCTCTGGTTCTCCTCTAGCTTGCTCCATGAGGAATCCTTATCCTGTTTGCTCCATGAGGGGCCTCCGTCTTGTTTGTTCCAAGAACCTCCTCCTTGTTTGCTAGAAGAACCACTATCTGGTTTGCCCCACGAGGAAACCCAGTCTTGCGTGTTCCCATCTTTTTTGTTCCATGAAGAGTCTCCATCTAGCTTGCTCAAAGAAGAACCGCCATCTTTTTTCTGGCAAACACCTCCATCTTGTTTGATATGGTTTCCCTCTTGTTTGCTCCATGAGGCATCCCCATCTCGTTTGCTCCAAGATGAGCCACTCTCTTGTTTACCATGAGAATCTCCCTGTTTGCTCCAGGATGAACTTCCATCTTGCTCACCACAAAAACCTGTTTCTTGTTTGCTCCAAGAGGAACCCCCTTCCTTACCCCAACCAGAACCGCCATCTTGCTTTCCCCAACTAGGACCCCTATCTTGCTTTTCCCAAGATGTTCCTCCATTATTGCCAGAAGCCATTGGCTTGCTCCAACTCTCAGTCTGATCTTCATTACTAGAACCACTTTTCTTCCAACCTGCTGCATCATCTCCAAAATTCTTTGTGCAGCCAACCTCAGCAGTTTCACTTCCACTGCCTATTTTAGCTTTCTTCCAGCCACCCGCTTGATCAGTTTCTGCTTCCTGCTGAGCCCAGCTCCGACAAGCATTTCCACAGTCTCCAGTTGGATTCTCTGCTACAGGCATGGAACTGTTCCAGTTTGATGTGTTTCCACCGGCACAATCGTTGTTGCTCCACTTCTCAGAGGTCTCCTTGTTGTGGCAGCTATTCCAAGCCTCTTTCGAAGAGCCTAATGAATCTCCAGTGGCACCCCAACCATCAGATCCACCATTGCCAGAGCCATCTTCAACAGTAGCTTTTGCCCAGCTGTTCCAACCACTAACTTGACCATTACCAATAGGTTTCTTGCCAGCTGCTGCTGCTCCCCAAGTTGAATTTTGATTTGAATCTGCATAAGGTAAAGAACATAAAATATTCATTTATAGCTCCTTTGTCAGAAAAAGATTGGTTACCAAGCATACCTTTTAAATTACTCTCCTCAGAACCAAACAGATTAGCAGGATTTGGCTGTGTCTGAAGCTTCAACCATTAGAAAATCAATGGTAATAAGATTATTAAATACTAAAGGTTGAAAAACTGTAACATGCATCTGAGTGTTAAAATAAATGCATTACACACAGGAAAATGTCTCAAGGAAGTTTGGAACTAACCGAGATGCCAGAGGTGTTGAAACTAGGCCAAGAACTCCTGCAAGAAAGTGCTACCAAAGGTAAGATTATGAAGGATATTCCCGAGAGAGTGTGCAGACCGAGGAAAACAAGAGGCTAAACCATAAATAAGTTCTCTTAAAAGGACAATTTAAACCATTATGTGTTTGAATAAAAAGTGCAAACTGCATATTGATATAGACACCAAGGGTGTGTCGCCCATGTACAATATTTACAACTTAAACCATTAATTAAATGATAGATCACAGAACAGTGTGATAGTTGTCTCTAGCCAACAAAGATTAACCAAGAAAATTTTTAATGCAAGACCGACTTTGTTATAATGTTCATGAAGTACCAACCAAAGCAGCCAGAATAAAAAGCTATCCAGCTAATAACTATGACTAGAAAAGCTCACCCAAATGGACATTAACTCTTAAGACAAGTTTCTCCAACAATGACCACCTTGGCATTAGCATGTTAGTGTCCACCAAGTCATGCAATCTAAAGGTAAATTGAATTACAGTACACTTCTAAATGATACAACAACCCAAACAAAGTCATTAAGGTGGATTAACTAAACTGCACAAGTTATCAACAAAATCCATCAGTATATTAACAAAAGAATATAACCCACAGAGCCCATCATCTAATAATGCACACTTAAGAAGGGCACCATGTCCATATAAAAGAAATTTCAAGGGCTACATAAGAGCATTATAAAAATTTAGTCAGACAGTGACCACTCTCTGCAGAACACCAGATACATGTGCCAGACATGTACTAAAGTCAAATTGTTGAGAATTACAATTTAAGCCCTTATGATTTGTACTAAAGTCAAATCCTGTTGTTTAATGCAACATTCAAATATCATGGGGTTTCTCTATTGGTCACACTCACCAAGACCTTCAAAATAAATCCAAATGCAGAAACCTCAAGCCTGAAGGTAGTGAATAAATAAATAAATAAATAAACCACAGAATAAAATACCAAACCAAGAAATTAATAACTTTCTAAAAGTTAACAGTATTAGTGACTAATGGTGAAACTGGGAAAAAGTAGAATTTTTATCAAAAAAACACAGGTACTAATTGCCAAACTGCAGTTAGTGAAACCGTATTTTTACCATAAAATTAATATAAGATAATTGGAACTCAAGTGGAACTTAAACCTAAATAATGTAAAGGGGGTTTAACAAGACTTACATCTACAAGATTCAGAAATTACCAGAAAATTTATTGATCAATGTGACACAGTATAAAGCATCGGAAGACCAAAAGATATTTCTTATTTACTCCTTTTGGAGCACAGGATCTTCTGCTTGACATTAATTTTCAACGGGAGACGACAAACCATTAATGAGTACAAACATCAAACACAAGTAAACTTGCAACTGCACAAAACTCTCTGTTTGCCCAAACATTAGGTAACAAAAGGACATTGCCTATAAACATGAACAGGAAAGCCATCTAGTAACAGGATGGCTGGACTGCAGATATTACGTCAAATAACATGCCTACAAGTCAAAATAATCATTCTCCTTTTGAAATTATGCCTAAATGAAATTTGTCAAAGTAGAAGCCTAAAAGTATATTACAGGCTACCATTAAAAGAAAAGGCAACATATGAAAAACACAGGTAGAATAACAAGGTGCTCAGCTAACAAACTCTCCCAAAAATAAACGTACTCTGCAAGTCAAAATAATAATCTCTATTTACACGGTATGCGTACATTTAACATGAAATATGCCAAAACAGTAGAAAACAATTATATGACAAACTACCAGATAGCTAACAAAGTGCTTGAATAAAAAGGAAATCAACCATAACTTACCTTTCAGCTGAGGGCCTTCCACCATTCCATCTATTATCACCCCCTGCAGATGCACCTGCTCTATCCAACCAATCTTTCCGAAGTAGAAAATGCAAAAAATAGAACAAACATGAGTTAAATCTCATATTAAAGAAGAAAGTGAACAGAATAAGCAAAGGTATACAACTTTTCCATGGAAGAAGTTAGAGCGAAGTATATATGGAACTCTCGACTGATTGCAACTGACTGTATTGACATCAAGAACATATTCTATTCCAAGTAATAAATTTCAAACTTTGAAACAACAAAGAGATTTCTACCTCCAGAGCTGCCCTCTGCTCCAAGTAGATCAAAGGGTTTCAATGAACCAGATCCTGTATCATCCCTTTTGAGGCAAGGAATAGCCAATCAGAACTTACAAATATTGGAATAAGCAACAAATGCAAGAAAAAAAATCACTCTGATGCAAGTGGCGAAAACAAAGAAAGTCTACCCGAGAGACATGGCAGAACTCCTCCCACGAACCTCAGAAAGATACTCAGACTTGACTGCATAATAAGACATCAATTTTAACAAGAATGGAAACTGCTAGAAAGACACTAGAGTCACCTGCAAACCAACAGCAAACGGACCAGACACCATTAACAAACCTGTAAGAACCTTATGCTGGGAATCTAGTTTCACTGTAACATCAGAGAAGCGTATTGCCAAGACACGACAGAGGTAACCCTTTAATGGACCCACTCGGATTCTCAAGGTTTGACCGACAGAGAACATACTATCATTATCTCCTCGGTTAACTGCATTTCAGAATAATTATTCAGTATTATACTTTTTGGTTTGAAATAAATATTGGCAGACGTCGATTACAATAGCAATTTAATTTACTACACATACAGTTACTATTGCTTTCTCTCGCTTGCCATGGCTTTTTGGGCGAAAGAGGAGATTTTGGAGATGAAGAAAAATCTCCAAAACCAGAAGAACCTGCTTCATCATTCTGAACAAAAGGGATAAATTCTTGAAATTGTTAAGCTTCAAAAATTTATGAGAAAAAGGAAGGGCCCAGCGGAAAGTTTCAAAGACAAACCTTTTCACTACATGCATCGAAAGAAAGCTTGATTTTCTCACACATTGAAGACTTGCAGCAGAAATAACCCCCATTTTCTGTTTCATTTTCATCATACAGAAATAAGATCCCTCTATATACTTGTTTTACAGTCCCTTGCTGACCCTGCAGATGGTGACTAAGTAGTGTTAAATGTCATTGTGCTTTAATGAATACCTACTTGAACAGAAACTGTCAGACAGAGAAAATCAGGTTGTAATTTCTGGTAACTGTCAGACCTCAGATGGACCTTCTGCAACCTTCACAAGATCATTAACTGATACATTCTTTGTGTTCCGATCAAAGGCAGTAAATTTTGTATCTATTGGTCCACTCTTTATCTCTTTCATGTCAACAGAGACAACATCAGGTCCATCTGAACCTTTCAAAATCTGGAAATTTTAGCAACAGGTAAGTGGTGAACAATAAACTGATTGGGTGAATAATGTAATTTGAATACCTTATAACAATTGTCTTTCTCCATGCCTAAGATAAGGCCAAAATCTTTTCGGCTGCAATAAAAAGATCATTAACGCAAAAATTTAGGTAAATAAGCACACCAATGTATGCTAGCAAGGATTACAAAATTCTGTGCAGGAATTACCCAAAGCACACGAGATCATATAAATCATATTTATTCGCCATGCTAGACCCTGATGAGCCTTCCCCTTTCCCACCAGACTTTGATGAGCCCTCTCCTTTCCCACCAGATTTCGAAAAGCCCTCTACTTTGACACCAGACCCCGATGAGCCTTCTCCTTTTCCACCGGAACCTGATGAGTCCTCTACTTTTCCAATAGAACCTGATGAGCCGTCTCCTTTCCCACCACGTTTATCAACTTCCATAGTTTGTTTTTTCTTTTGTTGACCATAAAGCTGAGAAAGCCACTCTGGATCATCTGATTCAAAATTCTCAGAAGGCCTAAATTTCAGAAGTTCCTGTTCTGAAGGTGTAACAGTATTGCAGCTTAAAGAATCAATAGATACTTTCTTGTATAAATAGCCATCTTTAAGCATCAAACCATCAAAAAAGTCAAAAAACTTCCCAGTCTCACGATCACGTCTATGTTGAATGAGAGGTCGGAACTCCCTGCATGAGTGAAATACTTAAGATATATAGACACTTTTACATATTAAGAGAGCACAAAAAAAAACTGGCACATTACTCGAGTTCACTTGAGCTGATCAATCTTGGTGCAGGTATGCCTTTCTTTGCAGTAACTCCCCCACCCTGTGTAAGAAAGAAATGAATCAAGAAAACAAGTGCGACATATGTGATTTTAGGATCTACAAATGCATCATCTTAACACAAAATAACTCCCTGAATAAATCAAAAAATAGAACGAAGCTTTCTGTCATACAAATTGAATTTCACAATTTAGTAATTGACAATAGCCTCCTAATTGGCTATTAGTGTAAGAAACCCTTGCATTTAATTTTTAAATGTAAAATCCCACTCAGGAGCAGACCAATCTTATAAATGCTAATGAATAGTCTTTTGATATAACAAAACTGACTCTGGAAGGCCGATGAGATTTATTGTGGCAAAAGAAAAGGAGCAAATACAGAAGATAAAAGATTATAGTTGTTCAACCAAGAGCTCAATTAAACAAGTAATGGAAAGACACTAGCACACAAATCAAAGGCCAGTATTATTCTTTTCCTACAGAAGAGTATCCTACCATCTAGGAACACCAAAAAGATTACCAGTCTTAGAGATACTTGTTCGAATTTATTGAGAACTCTCAGAACAAATCATTTAGCCTTTAAAAATGTTAATGGAGAGAATTTATCTTGAATGGGAATATAAATGAAAACAAAACATTTTCGGATATCATATTGTTGGCTGAACAAAAATGGTAATCTTTTGCTAATTGAGCTCTTGCAAAGGGACAGCCTGTGAAACACAGATTGATAATTAATGTCAGTCCTATCAATCAGGTCATCAATTAGAAAAAGGTGTCAAAAAACTGCCACAACTACAGCATTAGAAAACAAAGGCTATGCATGAAACTCTTGTAATATTTGTATTGCAGTTTGCTGATAGGAATATTAAGCTTCTGCAACTGCCAGTATCCAATCAAAAATAATTCCAAAGTAATAATCCAATGTCAAAAGTAGAAGCATCAAATAGTTTGGTTCCCTGATTTGTAGTTTTATTTGACATTGGTAATAGTGCTCTTTTTCTTTTATGAAGAAACATAGAAATCAATCTCAATAAAGATATCAAACACCATGGGAAAATACCTGTCATAAACAGAAAATGCAAGGAAACAAAAATAAGAAAATTAAAAGCATATTTTTATTACAAATTTTTGAGCCATTGCTTGTAGGTCAATTCTAGGTATTAGCTTTATTGTTGCTCTTCTTCGAGCTTCATTCACAGACACAACCTGCATAAAAAAATCAAATGCAAACAGATGAAGCACTAAGCTTAGCTAAAAAGCAAGAAACTGCAGCTGAAGAAACATTCTACCTGAGCAAGGTCCCCCTTGTACTTCCCATTTTTCACACGAGCCCACGAGCCCTCAGAAACTTCATTATGTTTACTCCGGACAGAAAGCAAATGCGAGATTTCATTTTTTGGTACTATAGCCACTCGACTAGAATATATACTAGAAAGTCCTTTACATGCCTGAATTAGGAATGAGAAAACATGTTTAGCTGATAATACTTACCCAGGAAAGATATCCTAATAATGACATCAGTCAACAGAACAAATACACAGGTGCTAATTTTAATACAGAAAACTGAGTCCTGAAGACAACAGCATCATCAATGCTCTCCAGTATAAAAAATAAATAAATTACCTCAATAACATCACATTGCTTTTCAGCTTCAATGTAGATAAAACCTTTTATATGCTCAATAGCAAATACAGATATTATCTCCAGTTTGGTACCGAGGGATTTCAAGTCAACAAACTTCTGCATGAGACAGAAAGCTGAAAGCCTCTCTCGTCCAACCTACAGGAAGATTTTTGGGGAACACAGAAAAAAGTGAGAAAATCAAAAGAACCATGCACAAAACATAAAAAGATATACCAGATATCATACCGAACATTTCACTTTCCAAATATTTGGTTCCTTAGCAGAAGGAATACTTTCTACTGATCTTTTACCCTCATAATCTTCCTCTGGATATTTAACAAATAAACCTTCCCTGTACCGCTTCTCCATCATCCTATCAAACTCTTCCTCATTTGGCTCTTCCTCTTTTGGAAGTAATGGAAAATCATCAGCTTTTCCAGGTTCACTCTTTATTTTTACGTCTTGACCAAATTCTTGTTCAATATCTGTTCTCAATAATTAGCAATAGAAAAGGCAACAAGAAGGTGAAGAAGAGTTAAAAGGATGATGAGAAGGCTATGAAGTATTATATCATAAAAGGATGATGAAACACCAAAACCAAAGTAGACTAATCATACTTTTAGAACCGATTACAAAACCAAATAATTAACAAAAAGGACAAAAGAACCCAAACAAAGAGGAGTAATCCTAACAAGCTAGGAAGGAAGACACAAAACGACTATAGCATTACTGACAAATAAAAAAGAAAAGAAAAACCACTTCAGCTTGTAAATGTGAATCCTCAAGGTGGATTTTCCATATCATCTGTAGGTTATATACTGCTGATTTGCATCTTCCATGAAAGTCATAGCAGCTTGAATAATTAACCATTTTCCTGTTGTGGTGACTCTTTTACACTTATCCAACAGTGAGATAATTTGAGTCATACAGTTGGCCCAGTGATATCCATAGCACGTTATTTACTTAAGACAAGCAAAACCACTTCATCAGCTGATGAGATATTAAATGATATATGATGCTCATCTGACTATAGAACAGAAAAGCCTGACAATCAACTAGTTTATTATCAGGCATCAACATGCAGCAGCCAATCAACTCCTGATCACTGACTTTGAAACTCTTAAATGTACCAGAGAGCCACTCATTTCAATTAGCAAATTGAACTTCATAACCTAGACAAACCATAGATAATCGTCCACCAAAAAGTTTAGTACCAGATACAGCAAACAAGGAAAGTCCAACTTCCAAACAAGATAAATGCATAACAATCGACTAGTTTATTATCAGCAGCAGATCAACTCAGCTGATCATTCCCAATTCCAAAATCTTAAATATACCAGAAAGCCATCCATTTTAATTTATAATATTGAACCCTCTAGACTAACTGTAGATAATCCGTCCACCCAAAAGTTATCATATTAAACTATATACTGCAAATCTTTGACAAGTGAGTAACTAAACATCAATGAGTAACTAAACATCAATAATCCATCCACCCAAAAGTTATCATATTAAACTATATACTGCAAATCTTTGACAAGTGAGTAACTAAACATCAATGACCATCACATAAATTCATGACAATCAACTAGTTTATTATCAGCAGCAGATATAATAAGCTGAATACTCTTGACTTCTAAAATCTTAAATATGCCAGAAAGCCACTCATTTCAGCTATCATATCGGATGACCAACCAAGATAATCCATTAACCCAAAAGTTGATGAGGAACATATATCACAAATAATATCCATGTAACCAAAACCAGTGGATATGTTCCGTGGCAAGAAGGGAAAAAAAGGTTCTACTGTATTCACAAGGCATATTACGTACTTCTAAAGAAATCAATCACATCGAGCAAGTATTCTTTTTCATAGAAGAGGCAACCACTAAACCATAGACTTGAGAGTAGAAACAAAAGATCCTTAATTTCATGGAAGATGAACAACACTCTATCAAAAGCACTTCTAGTCGTTTCCCTGAGGAAAGATTTGAAAAAACAAAAAACAGGTCAGCTCTAACCCTCAGCCAAGCCCTAACTTTAGCAGAAATGGATCCTCAAACCACCCAGCTCGGATGCAAAAGTGATAGAGTTGAATCCCGTAAGTAGTGGTCCAAGGCACTAAGAAAAGACGACTATGGACTCTTCAGTTTGGTGGAAAGGAGAATAATCATAAGGACCTTACAGAATAACCAGGTACATTTTACAACATAACCAACAAACATTCCAGTATCAGACAAAAAAACATAGTTAAGACAGAACTCCAAAATTATTCAAAGCAAAAAAAAAAAAAAATTCTTAAACCATCGGGAAAGTAACACATAATATAATGTCAACCAATGCTAGAGAGGAAAACCCAATATTCTAAAACGAAAATCTTGGAGGCATCAATAATAATTCTTCCCGCCCAAAATAAGACTTGCATGGTTCATTAGTCACCTAAATATACACCAGTACTCCTACAGAGTCGAAACGCTTGAAATTGTGAAACAAGTCCCAAAAATTACCTCAACACCACAGAGTAGACACTTGAGCAAGAGAATCAATAATTAAGAACCGTGATACGTCGCGATCTCTCTAAATAGCCCCAGAAGGAAGATATTGTAGGCCAAAGGTCGACACAAGAACTGGAAAGTTTTGTTAAAAGGAAGAAACAAGGATAAACTCAAACCCGTAGAAATTCATTCGAAAATAGGAAACTAAAGAGAAACGCAGACCGAAAACAATACTCATAAACTAGGCGAAATCCTTGATATTTTAACCCACAAAGAAGCCTCTTACTTATCGCCATGTCCATCAAACAAGCTTCGAGGTAAACAGAAAATTCTCTAAGAAAAAAATGAACAGCCACATTAAGCTCAGAATCAGTCCAGAAAGTTAGAGAAGTTAAAAGGTGCATTGATACCATGAAAAGTACCTTACAAATTCAGCCCCATTTCACTCAATTCCAAAAACCTAAAATGAAATCTATAATGCAAAACCACAAAAAGTGGACAAGACCATATACCATTTTCAAAATCACTTAATCCGTCGTAAAAATTGTCATCGTCAACGACATCAGCAGCGTCTTCAAAGAACTGTAGTACTCCGGGGTTCTTCCTCTTCCGGCTACCGGAGAAATCATCTTCATTGTAACGTTTCCGCTTCCCGGAATCGCTACCGGCAATTCCCTTTCCCTTGGCCTTGCCCTTTCCCTTCGAGTCCATCTGAATTCCCCGACCGCGATGACAATGTTAGGGGCTTTACGGAGCGCACAGCATAACACCTGAGATTCAACAGAGAGAGAGATTTGGTTGTGTTTGTCTCGCGTGCGAGAAAGTGACGTCCGGGTTATATAGTCTGACGTAAAATGGCCAACAATACTTATATTATTTAATTTAATAATATTTAATATTTAATTTATTACGATGGTGTCTCCTTTCATATATTATACTCGTCAAATACTAAATATATAATAAAAATACAATACGCAATATACATTTACAAATTTAATATATATATCATATATTTTTTAATTATATTAATAATATTATTTACAATATATAAAATAAAATAAATATTTATTTAATTACAAAATATAATTTTCTTCACAAATGCTCCTTCAATTCATTATTTATTAATAAATTAAATTTAAATATAACTTTTTACTTCATGTAAAATAAATTAAAATGTGATTAATAGTTTTTTTTTTGTATGTGATTGTCCTTGTTATTATAATTTATATATATATATATATATCAAATATATAATATTTTCACTTTAAAATATAGAATTATAAATGTTTTGGAAAGCATTGAATTCTTCTACTTGAAAAAAATAAATATTTATGATATACTTCACTTATTTTAAAATTAAATATTTTATTTTCTTTAAAAATTAATAAATTTATGTTAAATTTTTATTTTATTGTGATTATTATTTTTATATATTTGTTTATAATTTATTAAAAATATATATAATTTAATTATTATAATTTTACTATATGTTATTGTTATTGAATATTAATTCGTACCCAAATGAATTTTCGTGTTTAATTAATAATAAATCATGAATTTTCCACCTCATACCACATTATATTTATAGATGAAATGAAACTCTTTACTTGCACGTACTCAGAAAAGAGAAAAAAACTCTTGCACAGGTTTCCCGACAAACACAGACGCAGACACGTATATATATATATATATATATATATATATGTAATCCTTATACATCCATCAACCGATATAAACTGCTGAAGAAAAAAAAAACTCAAAAAGAGAAGATGCGGAAGAGAGAGAAATTATGAGGTGCGGGTTGGGTTCTTAAACCATGGCGGAGTTGTCTGGCTTGATATGGGGATGAGGCGGCGTGAGCGGAGAGGTGGAGGCGACGCCGGGCGGAGGAGCAGGTACTCCGTAAACCTGAGGATTTGTACGGATGTCTTGTCTGCCTTTAGCTCTACCCAGGAAGTAGCAGCCGAAACCAAGCAGTATACAGAAGAGAATCAACGGCAGAGATATCACCACCACCATACCCATTTTTCTTCCCTTCTTTCTGTATCCAATCTCTATATAAATATATATATACGCACACGAGAGAGAGAGAGAGAGAGAGATCAGAGATGGAAGATGATGGGGAGATGGCAAAACAGGGGAAGCTTTAGGTTTTTAAAAGAGTATTGGATCTGGGTGGGGTAGGCTTAACGTTCAAGCTTCTAACGGCTACTTTTTCTTTTTCTTTTTCTTTTTATTGGTGGAGAATTTAATTATAATTTAATATCAGAATCAAATTGTTTTCAATTGATATTTTCATTTTTAATTTAGTTTAAATTCTACTTACTTTGATTCAAAATTTATATAATATACAAAATTATAAAAAAAAAAATACAGTAGTTTAATTATTAAAATTTTTATATTCTATTTAAAAATTATAAATTTAAATTTTATTAAAAATATAAAAAATATTGTACATTCTTACAAACTGACAATAATTAATTTATAATACTTAATTTAATAAGAATAACGATGAATAAATTAGATTTAGTTTCAATAATTTTTGACTAAATGAAACATTTTAAAACCCGTAAGAGAATCTTTATCATCAATGAAATTATATACACCGAACCCAATTGCGGATACGCAATCAAGACGTCTTCCATTGCCGATAACATGAGGACAACTTTTATAATCTTTGACAACACGATTTCATATAGAATCCCGTAAAAATCTTTGACAAAATAACAATAGAATTAGTGTCGGCAAAGTTTTATGAATTAGCACGAATTCATATATAAACATATATATTACATGTCTTAAGCTTGGAATTTTCAAAGTCACACGAGCTAAATTATGAATTAAAAATATTTATTAATTATAAATTAAATCGAAAAATCGAATCAGATCAAGTTAAGTAAACTATATTAGAATTACAAAATTATGTTTGACTTGCAAGTTTTCGATGTAAAAATAGGAGAATTAAATAAACAAAATTATTTTTAATATCAATATAAAACGATTAGACGAGTATTAACTAAAATAATCTATAAATTTGATACGATTTAAAAAAATTAAACATATAATAAGTTTAGAACGAGTTCGAATTTACTTTTCATAAAAGTGAATCGGATTAAAATTTTAGTACATTTCATTATAAATCGAATCATAATCACACTTCATTGCACTAGAATCCTTTCTTCATCTTCCATTCAAAGGTATATTTACTTATAAAAACTTACATACACTCTTTCTATATACTCTTTCTTTTAGGCCAATAAAAACTAAGAAATATATTTAAATTAAATGAGTAAATTACACTCTCAAGAACCTTTTGCTAAATACTCATTCTTAGTCATACACATAAATTAATAAAATTAAAATTAAAACATACATACATACATAAATACATACATATATATATACACACATATTATATGATATTAGAAATTCTGAGATTCTATCTTCACCTAAAACGTTTACGTGATAAGACCGATATAATAAAATCAATATGTTAATTAATAAGGACAAATAACAGTTGTCATACATACATAATTCCAAATTATATATATTTTATTTTTCTTAAATTATTATTATTACCTATTCATAATTTGCAAAACATGAAAGCCACACGTGTGTGTGTATATACATATATATATATATATATATATACATATATATATATATTGAAGATACTCCATTGGCAATTGGAAGATATTAAATTAAGTAATCATCTAGAACAAATAATTGAAAAGCAAATTTGGGACCAAGATGGTCAAATTGAATATGTCATCTTCTCTATATAATATCTATATATAGGATATATATATATATATATATGTATGTATATATTTCTTCAATATCAATTAATGAAGTTGTTGATTTTTTGTGAAGAATATTTTTTTTTTCAAAGGATTTATTATTATTTTTATTTTAAATAATAAATTATCCAAAATTTTAATATAAATTAGTAAGACCCAAATTTCCATACGGGAAAATTAATTTTAATTATTAATACCACCTTCCACATGCAGTCATGGACCAATAATATTTTAATTATACAACATGGTCAAAGAACAATTTTTCTCAACTAATTAATTATATAAATATATACATATATATGTATATAGGTCATTTTTTAAAAAAATAATTGATTTTGATATGGGTTTTTTCTTAATTTTGCATTAAATTACTCATTGTATTTTTAAAAAATTATTTAAATTAATATATTTAATCAATTATCAATAATATTATTAATATTTGATATTACGTGTCATTAATTTTAATATATTTTATTTAGTAAATGATTATTTTTCACGTCATATATTATATATATTTATTTAATAAAAAATTAAAATAGAGATGAAATCGAATATAAAAATATAATACAAAGATTAAAAAAGTAGTTTAGCCTCTATATATAATATATATTTATATGATACACTTTGTTTTTAATAATTTTCAATGAGAATTTGAAATCTTTAAACTTCACTTCAACATTTGTGATACATAATAATTATGGTCATCTTATGTGTTCTATGTGTGTCTACCTTAGGGTTAAAATTTCTTAGGATCTAGTTCTTGATCGATGTCGTTTCGACGCTGGTTCCGGCCATGGTCATCTCCGTCTCCGCGGACTTCGCCTGCTCTCGGAACTTTTTATAAATGTCACTCTTGTAGAACTTCCTAGTCCTAAGAACCAAAATCAAGGATACAAAAGAACCAAAAAATGTAACAGCAGTGATTATAATGAAAGACAACTTGAAGCAGTTAACCCCAGTGCAATTCAAGTCCTGACCAGGCTTCCTGGTAAGCCCTAAAGCTGAAAGCTGCTTCTCAGCTTCCTTATCATACAAATACCCAGCTACCCTAACATTAAGCAAATAAGACCCAATTGGGCTAGCCACAGACCCAAAATTATACAAAGTGGAATAGTATTTTAGACCAAAGATTTCAGAGATTATGGCAAAAAGCAAAGGCCATTGCGCCCCAAAACAGAACCCTATAATCACAGATGCTATATAAAGACCATTAGAGATGTTGAAGGCAATTAGAAGATGACCTATGCAGGAGAAGAGGAGGATTATGGTGAGCATTAAGGGTCTTGGGAACTTGTATTTGACTAAGAAAATTTCAGAAACTACCCCAGACATGACCCTCCCTAGGTAATTCCATATGCTGACTAGTGAGACGAAAGTGCTTATGCTTTTTTTAGGGTACCCTAAAGAAGTTCCAATCTGACCCAGATTGTCAATGGCGGTTAATGTCCCACCTACTCCACAGATTGTTGCGGAGAAGAGAATAAACATGTCAATACTGAAAAGGGCTTGGAGGATTGTGTAGTCATCTCCTCTGTTTGGTGGTCTGAAAGCTGTTCTCCAACATGAAGGCGTGTTCTTCACAATTTCATGATCAGTTTCTTCTCCGGGTCTTGATGATGAGGATTGAGTTGCAGATGAATCTTGGGTGGGATCTTGGCCGGTCGCTAATGGCTTCTCTGTGATAATTTTCACAGGGTAATCATCATTCAAGGCTAGATTTTTCTTCATCTTCCAAAGCTTCTGTTCTTCAACAAAAACAACAGCTAGTGGCAAAAAGAGCAAGAAGATAACCATGGCTGCACTCCCGGCAAATTCTCTCCGAGTAAAATTAGCTGTCTTCTCTGCTATGATGATGATCATCAAAAACCCAGCAAGACCCAGTGAGATATACAGAAAATTATAAAAAACTTTAAGCTCGTTAGGGTGACGAACCACTTTCATGATCCTGATCGTCCTCAAAAACGCAAAAGAAATAGCAGCAGGCAACCAGCCGATCAACAAGATTAAAGATTTCGAGTCATCGCCATAGAAAGCATGAAAAAGCTGGGTGATTATAGCCCCACTTAGCCCAACATAACCCTTCAAGATCCCAAGAACAACTCCACGACTCTCTGGAAAATTCTTGACGCAGGTGACTAAAGCTCCAGTATTAGCAAATGACTGAGAATTTGCTCCAATGCAGATGTATAAACACATGTGCCATACTTGGGGAGCTGAGATTTTCTTGGTGACCGCCAGCCAGATCATGAAGTAACTGTAAAAGTATTCAAAGTTAAAGTTAAATTCAAATTAATACTTTCTTGAAAATAGGAGAAAGAAAGAAGAAGAAAAATCCACTAAAACACTAAGTTTTTTTAATTTGTGTTTATTGCTGTGTATATAAATACTAATACAACTCTTAAAATTTCAAATACATGAGTAATAATTAATTCTAATCCATGAACTGTAATAAGAAAACTTAAAACACTCAGTATTACAGTCTAATTCATAGATAATAATTAATTTTAATCCACTTACTACAACAAGAAAACTTAAAAGGCTTTTAATTCAAGAACTATGACCACCAACAAATACCAGAAGACGTGTATCTTTAACTCAATATAAAGTGTCTAAACTCCTTAGTTAAGTTTTCTAAATTTATAAATTATTATTTTTAACTCCTTGGTCTTACCCGAAAAAGTTGAGGACGGCGCCGATGGAGAGAACGACCCACGGCGGAGTGATCTCGTTGATGAGGCCGGAGAGGACGCCGACGTTAGCACCTAAATCTTTGAAGAAGCTGAGGAGGTTGAGGGTGGTCTGGTCGTAACCCAAGGAGGTTTTGATGTCTTGAGAGTAGAGACCGAACATGTAGGTGGCGCCGGCGGCGGCCAAGATTAGCAGACAAGCGAAGACCATGAACCACCGGCCCGTGATGACTTGGACGGCTAGGCTCTTCATGTTACCCGAGCCACCAACGCCACCATTCATGGTAGTACCATGTCCTGCAACTACCATTTTTAATCTGTTTCTTTATGTGTATATATGGTTATCAATGCTCTGTTTTCGTTAGTGGGTATCGTTGTAGATTTACAAAGAGAAGCAGAGTGGTACATATAATGTGTGTGTGTGTGTATATATATACAGACGTGGAGAGAGTGTCTGGGTGTGGATGAGAGAGAGGGAGAGAAAGAGAGAGCGAGTACGTGTGGATAAGAATGCTACCGCAAGAGGACTTCATCGTTGACTTTTAATTGATTCCGCGGAAGAATTGGGGGTGTGGAAGAAGAAATTTATTAAGTTATGGGGTTTAAAAAGAATATGTACAAAAATGGTGGGTTTCTGTGCTATTAAAGTGTATTGAGAGTATGAAATTTTTGTATTTATATATAAAAACAAAATTATTCACAAGAAAAAACATTTTGATTATTGGAGATGATGATTCCAACATGGTATCCAATCAAATCATATGTTAGGAAGATGTCAAAATGTATTACTAAAAATTAATGGATATGTCAGAAACAATTTAATGAAATTGAAATTTATACTTTAGAATTGTTATTTTATTATTAGTGTATGTATATATAACGATTCGAGAAATTTATATTTCTTACACAATAATTTAAAAGTATTAAATAAATATTACAAAATAAATTTTTTTAAAAAAATATAATAAATGAAAAAAATAAAAAAAAATATAATATACGTTATTTTATTATTATTATTAGTATATGTATATCATATGACATATAAATGTATATAATTTTTATTTAAAAAAATAAAATAATATAAATTATCATTAATCAAAATAAAGATAGAATTACTACGTAAACTAAAATTAATTTATTATAAAAATTGATTGAGGATAATAACCATAAAGTAGGTGCCCGCGACATCCGTGGCATGCGAATGAAAATTAATTAGGGAATGTATGAATAAGAACTAATTAAGTTATTGTGTATATAATGTATATGCAAAGGTGCAAGTGATATATGAGTACGAAGATTAGTAACTTGATTTTGTATTAATTACAATATGTTAATCGTGATACTCGAGAAAGAAATGAAAACAATTACAAATGATTCGTGGGTTTACAATCCAACAATAAATTAAATAAAATTTAATGATAAAAATAAAACAAAAGGAAATAAAAAGTTTTTCAAACTATTTCTGCAATACGACATGAGTTGAAATTATAATAATAACGGATGATTTACGTGAAATTATCAAAGAAAATTCTACGAGAAAAATTATACCAATAATAAAAAAATAAATTATAATTTCAAGTATAATAGATAATTTACGTGGAATAATCAAAGAAAATCATACTATTTTTTAAAGAGTTTGAAAAAAAAAAAAAAAGTTAGTAAAAACCAACTTTCTAGAACTTTAGGATAAAAGCTTATAATTATTTGACTTATAAACTCTTCGATGTTTACTATGTGTGTAAAAATTTGACTTTGACTTATGAACTCTTGTTGACTAACTTATAAACTTAAATCAAACACTCTTTAATTGTAGATTAAGTTAAATTTATCTAAATTAGGTGATCTAATCAGTGATTTTTCTTGTTTTTTAACTTCAAACACCACCGAATAAAACTTGGTAATTACAATTTTATTATAACCCTATTTTATTTTCTTATCAAATTGAAATTTAGTTTAGAAAAAAAAAACATATAATTAAGAGAAATGATAAGGTAATTAAATATGATAATTACTCCACCCATTATTAATTACTTGATTAAATTATATCCTAATCAAACAATATTACATCACCCATTACGGAGGGCACGTATTTTAATTAGAGAGAGATTAATTTATATTGTATAACAATTTTAAAATATAATAATAATAATAATAATAACAACAACATGAATTCAAATTTTATTAATTAATACTGAATAATAATTATTATTATTATTTATAAAATAATTTAAAAAAAAATTGATCTAATTACTAAATTAAATTAAATTCAGTTTGTGTACTGTACGTATCATATGTGTATATAATTTTAATAGAATTAAATTCCTACCATCTCCCACACACAGCTGGTGCTTGTTATTGTTTTGTCGGCTCTCTCCGGGATATATGGAGGCAGCCCCACACGTTCATAATGATAAAAAAATACAAGTAATGAAAATAATGCTCTTAACAAAAAAAGATTACGTGAAATATTTATTATATGTATGTTAAATTTAACATATATATATATATATATATATATATATAGATTCCCACACACTCACACACACAATTACATACACAACTTATAATATATATATATTTTAGTAGTTTTTATAATTGGGCATTTCTACATTATTGAAAAATATTTTGAACTATGACCGAATTCTTTGAATTATTTGTCGTTTTATAAAGTTTTTAAGTTAATATGAGTTCGATTCATTTTGTTCGTATTAATAAGATGTTTTAAAATAATATTTTGACTGATTAACTATTTTAACGGGTTAATTAATAATAAAAAAATAAGTAGATTTAGTGTTGTTATATATAATTTTTAATATATATATATATATATTTAGTGGAAGGGAAGATACCAACAAAATAATTTTATTGACTAGGAAAAAATGTTTTTTTGATCTTATATATATATATATATATATATATAAATAGAGAAGAATCACAATTAAAATAACAAACATGTTATCTTAGTGTGAAATTCAAGAAATAGAGATTCTTTTACACTTGCAGCTGGCAGTGTACGTACAAAGTAGGCACCATATATATATATATGTATATGTGTGTGTGTGTGTGTGTGTGTGTATGTATAGGTTTTTGAGTCAAGTCAACAACGAATAATATAAGTTGTATAAACAACTACGTGCACTTTCTTCTAACTTACTTACACCTCTCTCTTTCTGTCATCGTCACTCCCTGAGATGCTCCTTTCAAACCTTCCATGAATGCTTCACCACCATCTTTAAATCTTTCTTTTACTAAATTTTCAATTTGATCCATCTGGTTTCAGATCTTTTAATTCAAAACTTCATATATGTATGTATGTATATATATATATATATATGTATGTATGTATATATATATGTGTATATATATATATATTCTTTGATGTAGAAACAGACACCCAAAGGGAAGACTTTTGTGTCCCCAAGCATTGGAAGTATTGCATATGAAATTCCAATCCTCGCATCACTTTCTCACTTCACAATCTGATACACAACTAGTCAACTATCTACGATTTCAGCCGCACACAAATCTAGAATATACAGTAATTATATATATATATATATATATACACACATATACATATTGACTTAGAAAATATGATAAACACAATCAATTATAATATAACAATTACATAGTACATTATTATATAAAAAAAGTTTGTTTCAAGAATCCTAAATAGAGTTAAAATAATATATATATATATATATATATATATATACATGTATTAATGTCAATTTTTAGTTCATACATAACCTTTAAAATCTTCTTGTTTTCTTTTATCATTAATTTAATATTTTATTTTTCAAACATATATGATTTATTTTTCTTACTATCTTGTGAGTATTGTGGAAATAAATTGTAAAAGTTAGAAATTTTAAGGGAAGAAATATATATTAAAATAGTGGACACAGATAATAATTAGAGTTTACATTCTTTACATAATAAATTGAAATTGTAATATCCGGACCCGAAAATTGAGTCGGGATAATTTTAGGAATTATGAATATATATATATAATAATTATTAAAAAAATGTTATTTTATTTTAATTCGATTGAATTTTAGAGAAAAAATAAATTAGGAACAAAATTAAAAATAATTTCGAGAAGAATACGTAAAAATTTGAGTTCGGATGGTATTTTTGAAAGAAAAATTAAAAACAGGAGGTCAAAGTGCAAATAAAAAAATTACTGGTACCTCTCGATTTAGTAAGAGTCTTACTCTCTTCATATCCTTATATCTGCATTTCACAAAAGAATGTTGAGTATCAGGTTGTATTTTAATATTTTTAAATCTTTGTGTAAGATCGGTTAATTGAAAATTTTGAATATTGGGTTCACGCATAGGAATTACATCTCTATAAACTCCTAGAGGTACCAGTAAACAGATAAAAAAAAAAAGTTACTGTTCTTGCTTACTTGTATATGAATTTATAATGTTATTTGAGTTATTGTTTTCATATGTCGATTTTGAAAACTTATAATGATAAGTATGAAATAAACGATTTTATGTTAAATGAATTTACCTAAACTAATGACTCTATTAGTTATTTCATAATTTTTACCAACATTCGGTTGTCCGTATCAATGATTAGTGTGACATTCTTATCATACTAGTATAACTCATCTCTCTTATTTAATCATTTCAGATCAATAAAATCAAGATCTATATCCTCAACAGCAGGAAGGTCGAGAGTAAAGGTTACCTCGGGGACTTCATCTGAATTTTCAGTGGAGGTTAATCTCATACAATTTTAGTTTCATTTTTGTTTATATTATTTTAATTTCTTTAAAATAGATATTTTCGTAGTTCTATTGGGCATATCA
This sequence comes from Carica papaya, assembly GCF_054855325.1. Classification (NCBI taxonomy): domain Eukaryota; kingdom Viridiplantae; phylum Streptophyta; class Magnoliopsida; order Brassicales; family Caricaceae; genus Carica; species Carica papaya. The sequence goes on along the minus strand of NC_142310.1, from coordinate 1,291,567 downwards.
ATTTACTGTATAATTCCGTTATTTTAATATATGAATATTCATTCCCTTAAGGTTTCGAGCCTTTATATAAATAAATTGAAGAATTATTGAAATTAAGAAAGAGGGTGTTGATAAAGTTAACGCCTTGATGGATACGAGTTAGTACTCTCTTGATCTTTACAATCATTAAATACGTATTATACTTTTCATTTTAAAAAATTTAATATTTTATTTTTATAATAAATTTATATTTAAACAAAAATTGAATAAGAGAGAGAAAAGGTTGTCATGGTAATAAATAAGAAGATAGTCTTATGGTTGACTTGGGTTTGTAGTTGATGATGTTAGGTGGTGAAGAAGAAGGAAAAACTAATTAACCTAATACATTTTATTACATTAATATATAATAATTTAAGTAAATAATTAAGGGTAATATATGTAACAACCCCGAAAATTTAAAATGGAATGTATATTAAAAATATCAAATGCGGAAGCGAAGTCAAAAATTCGATTAACACCCCTTACACTAAAACCAAAAACGTGCTCACAATATAAAAGATCAAACTACCTAAAGGAGAAACTTTAAAGTAAAAGCTACGAATATGACTATGGAGTCTTTAGGCGTCCCCTTCGTCGTCCTCATGCGGAACCGGCTCGGGAACAATGTCTTCCTGATCTGAAATGATTAAATAAGGAATGAGCTACACTAGCCCAGTAAAGACTCACGATATCTCACCGTCACGGAGGTAAAGGTGGGTAAAAAACATAAAAAGACCAATGGAGCATAATTTACAACAAATCCTTTTATCAATAATAAAACCTTTACCATTCACTTACCTCGGTGAAATTCACAAAACAATATATGAAAGTAATAACATCATCATCATCATGAAATCATATATAAACTGTATAACATAATACTTATCAAGCCTTTCGTAATTCAATCGTTACACAATATATTTTTCCCATTTACCAGCCCACTAGTATCCATGGGGATCCATAGGGGTCCCACTACCCGTTAACCCTCAACACTTGAAATCATATTCCAGGGTCGTCCCCATACCCCGTCCGGTATGAGCGCCAAAACTATAAACCTCATTACCCCGTCCGGTATGAGGGTGAAACGGGTCGTCCCCATACCCCGTCCGGTATGGGCGCCAAAACACATAAGATCTCCATACCCCGTCCGGTATGGGAGACCACAATCCCGGTAGGGTTCCCTACGGACCCGGTCCGTCCACCATCTCCCAAGATATCTAGTCAGGCTGACCACATTATACGATTACCCATTTACATAATCTTTCATTCTCTTTTTCCTCAGTCAGCATCATCAATCCACATACAAACAAGCAAAACGGTAATTTATGCCAAACAGACAACATACAGCATCAATATCTCAGTCATTCAATCCATAATCAATAAAACAGTAAAATATGCACACGAAACTATAAAATGAAAACATTAAATCTCATACTGCATTTAAAACTGTAAAACAGGTCAAATAACTGTTAACCGACAAACACACTAGACTCGGGCTCCATTAGCAACCTTAAGCAATTTCACAAATTCGTTGATTCATGAAATACCATTTTATCATTTATTGAACTTTAATACCGTGATAGGAAATAGGGTGAGGGGTCCTTACCCATTTCGGGGTCCGAACACGGCTTCACAATGCGCCTACAAGCTGTCCCTAATTTTCCTTGAATTTTTCTCGGGGAACTGAAACGCACTACTGGTACCTGCACGTGTTCCAAAAAATCCCAAATTAGGCCCAGGGCCCCTTTTTGGCCAATATCGCATTCCGGCACGGCGGCGATTCGCCTCGGTTTGGCCGTTTTCGTCTGTTTTCGGTCGAATTCGGCCACACTTGCATCGATCCTTGCGATTAAATAACTCTAGGGCCCTCGGGGGGCCAAAAAATTACGGAAAACCGAAGCTTACCGGCAGCGGTGCTCTCGGGTGCAGCAGCTCTCCGGTGAAGTTCGTGTTTTGGTGATTCGGCTCCGATCAACCTGTAGAGAAAAGAATGGTGATCACTGTGATATAAAAATTGCATTAAACGGAGGCCGGGAAGGGCCTCATCGGAGGCAAAAACTGAGGAGGGGCGCGGCGGCGCCGCTGGATTTCGGTCGTGTTTTCCGGCCGTTTGGCTAGGATTTTAGCTCCGATTTGGCCACAGGAGAAATCAGCATGGAAAAACGAGTCGGGGGTATGAAATTTACCTCGATCGGCGGTCGGAAATCCCTCCGGTGCAGCGGCGGGTGGCGGCGGCCGGCTTCTGGTTCGTCTTCTCCGGCGAGGGCAGACGGCTAGGGTTTTGTGGTCTGGTGTGGGGGTCTTATTTATACCATTTTGCCTTTTGATCTCAGCCGTCCATTTTGATTTAATCTGGGCCGTCCGTTTTTGATTGAATATGGGCCGTCCGTGCGATTCCATCTGGGCCGTCCGATCGCACGCTTGATCTGGGCTGTCCGATCGCGCATACGCGGATCGCCAACGTGGCCCGTCCCGGATCGATGTGTCTTGCAACGTGGCAGGTCCTGGTTGGCCGAGACTGCTGACTGAGTCTGCTTACGTGGCTGCTGACGTGTCTCCTCCCTTTTTTTTTTTTTTTTTCTTCAATTTCCCGGGCGCTACAATATAATAACTCTATTTTTAAATAAAATTTTATAACACTAATTTTACTATGTCTTTGAATAGTGTATAATAAATTTTTTTTTTGGAATATTATAACAAAATTTATTTAATTAAATTGGGGAAATTGTCATGAAAAATAATTGTCAATATTTAGTGAATAAAAATATCAATTACTTTTCAATAACACAATAACTAAATGTCATTTCATTTGTTTAAATTTAATTTGAATTTCAATGCAATTTTTATTACATTATTATTTTTTAGAGTATTATAATTCATGACCAAATCTTTCAAAGTAACAATACAAAATTCAAAGTATAAGCAAAGTTAGTGGGGTTGGGAGGTGACTGATTTTGAGGAATAAAAAGAAAGTGATGGATTATTTAGATTGAACTCAACTACATTTCGAGTTTTTTATTTTTATTTTATTTTTTATAATATATATTCGAATCGCATCGAATTTGAGTTAACGTAAAAAAAAAAAAAAAAAAAAAAGATTGACAGATTGAGACGAATTTATATTTAATATTCCAAAGCTCAAAATCGATTCAATATATATATATATTTTTTAAAAAAAAATTACCATAAATATTTAATCAATATAATTAGTATATATTATTACTATGCATAGATAAATATATTTTTAATTTTTTATAAATATAAATATAAAATATAATAAAATAGTATTAAATATGTCTGAATAATTCATAAATCCGACAAAATCTTTTAAAAATAAAACAAAAAACACCACTTTCAAAGTTTGGTATAGATTTGGATTTACTCTTTATTATTTCAAATTTAGTAAAATTCGTTTCGATTATGCTCGTTGTTATCTCTAAAAAAAAAAAAAAAAAAAAAAAAAAAAAATTGGGTAGTATGAACTAAAGAAAAAACAATAAAAGGGTGGAGTAAAGAATAAGTTTTTGAGTGGGAGAAATCATCAAAAAGTAGAAAAAGTAAAAAAGAAAAAGAAAAAGGGCCTGAAAAGATGAGTAAGAAAAGAGAAGAAAATTAAATATTTTTAGAAATTTATTTAATAATTATGAATTTGAGGAATATATTTTCAAAAAAAAAAATGAAATGTTTTTATAAATGAAAAGATGAAAAAGTGTATTTGCAACAAATTTGTGCACCTTATATTTACTGACCCTTAAAATACTTTTTATTATTACCAAAGTCCAACAGATCAGAGTGGCGCAGCGGAAGCGTGGTGGGCCCATAACCCACAGGTCCCAGGATCGAAACCTGGCTCTGATAAGTTTTTTCCACCCATATTTTATCAAAACGGCGTCGTTCGAGGCCATTCATATATCTGTCAAACCAGGTCGACAGTCCAACCTTGGCTTGTCCGTCGTGGACCCCACTGCAAACTTATAAGGCTTTGAATGAATATTTAATAATTCTCCAAGAAAATTTTCAGCGCATGATTATTTATTTACATTAAAAATGTGAACTTTAAAAAATCATCTTTAATAAACATATCTCACCAAGTACTGCACATTTGCATGTTAATAAGTTATATTTATCATGCTTTTAATTATTTTAAAAATTACAAAATATAATATTATTATAAACTATACATACATACATATATATATATATGAACAAGAAACTAATTTAGATTTTTCAGTCAGTTCCAATTGAAGAAACCAATCACCAATTCTTTAGCTCCCAACACACCTCCCCCCCCCCTCCCCAAAAGCAAAAGGGGTTAGGAAAATAGCAAGGAATTTGCTTTCTAAAAATCAATTTTGACAGTCGAACCAAAGGGTCCTTCTAACAGTTGTAACTCACATTAAACCGACTAAACCGAGGTCGGAAGAGATATCAAAATGAGTTTTACCTAAACTGGACATCAAAACAGTTCATTGACTGCCTCTAACCACTAACACAAGTGAAATCCATTCATAATTGATGCATATATGCTAAATTTAAAATCTTTGATTTCGGCAAAACCTATCAGAATCTCACCCACCACAGCCCTTACTCCATGCTATTAACCCAATCAATCAAGTACTTTGCACTTGATCTTTTGCTCCTTATTTTCCCAGCGAAGTAGAAGTAGGAGATTGTGACCATGCACTAAAATTACTCTTTCTTATTAAACAAAAACAGCAACAAACAACAAAGCTAAAACATAAATCAGGTTTTGCATTCACCAATGGTATTTCTTCGTAGCACCTGCACAGACCTAATAATTGATAACCAAAAGCCAGAGTACCTACTGCAGCGCTTACATCTAAAAAAGTTAAATAAGCACACAATGTGTGATCAAACTCTTCTAATAACGGTCGAAGGAAGTAGGTCGCCCTCCCCTGCTGGGACGATCATACGGACCAGGCCTGCCTCTGTAGCCTCTGCCATCATCACCACGTACTGGTCCCCCAGCTCCAAACCTTTCACCAGCCCCTCGCAGGCCACTATCCCTATCATACCCTCTCTCTTTGCCATAACCATTCTGTGGGTAACGATCTGAACTGCCGTACCTATCACTCACATAGCGATCTCCAGGTGGGGGATACCTGAATTATTGGTGAAGCACAATGTCAGATCAATCATATTGTTTTGTGGTTAATTCACTACTGACAACGAACATTAAGCTACAATGATAATATTCAGAAACAATCTTATAATTATTTCCTATTGGACAACAAGAGAAAACTAAATGGAAAAAGATTAGGCATATAAGGTGACATCGATTATAGACTGCCAAAAGAAACGTTCATCCGCTATGCTAAATGATCAAAGTGTCAGAAATCCCATACCTGTCGCTTACATATCGATCACGGCTTCCATATTTATCACGGCTGTCAAAACGATCCCTATCTCCATAGCGTCCTCCATCATAACGATCATCCACAAAACGATCCCGCTCACCAAAGCGATCCCGATCTCCAAAACGATCCCGATCTCCAAAGCGATCACCACGGCCCTCAGTTCCACCAAACCTAGAACGAGAAGAGAATGTACCTCCAGCTCCACCTCGATCACCACCAGCTGAAGGGCAATCTCTGGCCCAGTGGCCAGGACGCCCACACTTGAAACACTCATCTTCCCCTATACGCCTCTCTCCTCCATAGCCTCCTCCCCTGCCACCAGTAGAGTAGCCACCTCGATAGCCATGGTCCAAATCATCTCCCCCCATCTTGGGTTGGGCCTTATTCACTGAGATGGTTCGATCCCCTAATTCCCGTCCATGCATTTCCCTGATTGCATCTTCCATGGCTCGGCGATCTGCAAAGGTAATGAACCCAAATCCTCTTGGACGACCTGTATCTCTTTCCAACATGATCTGAACGAACACAACACTGAAGAAGTTGATGCCAAGCAATAGCACAAATGCAACTAACAGTTACTGGTAATACAATGCAGCACAAATAATGTATAAACTCCTACTTCAATATGGATTAGTACAAGAGAAGCAATAAAATCATATAATTCACAACCAAAAATAAAAAATAGGCATAACATCTAGTGCCATATAAGATTTTTATGATGTTTACTTTGAGAGCTTCATGGAGCTGTGCACATCCCATTCTTAGGAATATTTTTATTAAGTAAATAAGGATTTGCACAGAAATTCCAGAATAAAACTTAGGATGACACCATCGATGGATGGCTGGCTTCTAACTGAGTAAGGACAAACATTATCAAGCATAAATCTGCCTACCTATTAAAGATTAAGTAGCTGTCGATAAATTAGTACTCCGACAGACACCCACTCATTAGTGGCCAAGAAGTTTGCAAAGAGTGCCAAAAGAGAATTCTCTCTGCATATTCTCAGTCAACAAAAATCAACCATAAATCATGAAAACTTGCAGAATTCCACTTTCTCAGAAACCTCTTAGGTTTTGAAATTGAATATTGCAAACTGCTCTTTATACATGATTGTTTTAAAGATATCTTATTAGCTATTAGCTCATAGTAGGAACTTACTATACACCATATCCTTTCCATTAAAAGATATAGTCCATAACTGATTCACATGGTTAGCCAATATGTCAATCTACCTCCACTAGTCTATTTGAAAAGCTCCAGTGAGGCAGTCAACATATTCTTTTGACCATATCTTATAAATTACATTGCTGACAGACAAAACAACATAGAACTGGCTTCAATGTCAGAGATTAACTGTAGCAAAATGGAAGGAAAGAATATTAACAAATAAAGAATTCTATACCTGTTAAATATACTCAGCTGATAAAATTGAATGCATCAAAGAAAAGCATCTTCACAGACTACGAATGCAAAATAGCCATAGAGTTCAAGATCAATGTGGAATAGCATTAAAAGGGAAAAGTTTTATCTCAAAAAAATAAGCATTAAAAAGGAAAAGTTCCAAAAAGATCAATATGCAAAACCAAGTCCATGTGTTGAGTGCACAAGAAAAAGTAGCCAAATCTTCTCAGATTATCTAAGCAATATAAGGCAAAACTTAAATTGCAAACTGTTGTAGAACTGAATCAAAAGCAGAGTAATAAGCAAATAACTTACTTCTCCATATATTGGTAAGACATCAAAATTCTTTTGGTATCGCAACCAATTCTTAAACAAAAAAGAAAACTGCAAAACTCTCTCTTTCATCTGATAGCACGGGCTTTTGACCTCAATACCACACTTTATCCACAACATAAGCTCTAGAGACACTTAATTATCTTCATAGCAGACATGATCTCACCTAAACCAATCATCAGTGCTTCAATTATCAAATATGGTTGTACTTCCAACGGTATTGATTAGTTTGCATTAAAAAATATTACCAATTCACCATGTAATATAACTGGAACGTCCAGTGGGCATCCATCTTGCAGTAAAAGCTATTGTTTCCCAAAAGCAAAATGTCTTCTATTAATCATCTTCCAGCAATCAGTACGAGGTTTACATAACCATCCAGCACCATCAGCTTTTTTAATTAAAATTTAACCATAACTCTACCATCTCTCAATAGTTACAAGAATCAGTTCATGCATCCATTGGCATTGCAGAATCTAAGGACAGTGATGGCACCACTTCCAACTGATAGAGATAGCAAGATATATCTTCTGTTAACCTAGGTTTCAGGGCGTAGACTTCCAGTAAGATGTGCATATTCAATCCATAAATTATCAGGTTAGTTTCACATAGTGGACTTCAAAATACAGTACTCTTAGTGGCTAGCAGGAGAGATGCAAGAACGGAATCACTAACAGCTATAGACTCAGTTTAATCAGATTTTGTCTTTCAGGTTATGAAGGATTGATCACCCCACAGCAAAATCTTCTCGTCAACTCTGATGTGATAAAGCTACCATTCCTCTGCTCCAAGGAAGTCAGAACAGGAATGCTGCTGATTCTCCGTACCATGCAGAAACCAGTTCCACTCAGAATAGAGTTGAATCTTGAAAAGAAAAGGGCAGTTCCTGGTCCCGAGGGCTCCATCAAAGAGCAGTACGTGAAGGTACACTAAATCAATTTTCCCAAAAGGTATGACCCTCTATTCATCAAAATATGTGGGAGTAAGATGACTTGGCTGCACTGGAACTAATGGCAAAATCTTCTTGAAGCAATCGGAAAGTACTAACATTCTTTTAGGATGTTAAGATTCCCAACCCAACAAATCAACATACAAGTTCAAGAAAAATAGAAATCAGAATGCATAAAATCAAAGGAGGAATCACGGGCATCATGAAGCTGAGATGACACAAGAATCCTGGTATCAAGCAAAAGCAAACAACTGCTCCCTGAGAAAGTCTGCATCACCTTGTATGATGTCTACAAACTTGCTCCAAAACGATGCAGTATTCTTGCAGGCTCACTATCACTAAAGCAGTCAGAGACTGACATGTTGAAGAACAGACTGAGAGAGAGTTAAGCCAACAAGACTTTGCAACACAGAAGCCTTGTCGAATGCTTCAATACTACAAAGACCAGATGATACATTGGCAGCACAAAAAAACTGAGGCCTCTGGATCATCTGAGAAGGACATAGCTACAAATTATCCACAGTATGATAGGGATTAAGGCCTAGCTTAAATTTTTTCTCAATCCAATACCACAAAATCTTCATAACACATTCCAGCCTCAGTAAGCCGAGCAGAAAGAACATTTTTTTTTTCCTGTCGACTGATCAATTAATTTAGATCCTTCCCTTCCTTAATATAACACTTTTATGGATACAAGCAGTGAAAACTCAATTCAGGGGAGAAATAAATACATCTGAAAATGTGCTACATCATGTGACCTGCAGGTTAGGCAGCTCAGTATTACAGGATGGTCTAATTATGTCTAGCAACTCCCACCACTGGAATTATAACTCTTTCTCCCAGATGGCAGATGTAACAAAATCAGATAACTAACTTCAGCTGCTGTCCATAAACGACATTCCATATACCATTCTGTTATATGAATTCTTCCCAGGCTTGAATATATTTAGACCATTAGGAATAATCTATTAACAGAAGAAGCATTGAATTTCAGCAACTTGAGCAATCACTTTCACCAAAAAACGCTCTAAAAGAGTCCATTTACGGCATCTCAACATATCATAACCAGCTTTCCAGTAAAACAAACAAAGACAGGCAAACAAAAATCAACATCCTGAACAGAATAAAAAATATATGTTAAAAGAACTAAAACCAAAAGAATTCACATGTATGGGGATGAGAATGTCATTGGCTCAAAATATTATTATTCAGTTGAACCCAAACAAAGAATAAAATGAAATAATCTCACAATGTTTTTTCGCTTTCCTACTATGCCTAAGATGAATACTTACCCTGAACATGTTGCACAATGAGATGGATGAACTTCATTTTTCTAACACATACTATGATAACTTATATAAAAAGGAAAATAGGGGCTATATAAGCCCAGAATCTTGCTTATATTACAAAATCTCAACCACCCACATCAAGCATTTGGCTCTCGCAAAACTACTCAGCTAACTTGATGCGGATTAAGTAAAGATGCCAAAATATTCTTCAATTTTCTCGAGAACGAGTAAATGATAAACTAGCGCGAAAGCAAAATCATGTAACAGAAGTCAAAAATGAAAAGGAAAATTAGGGTGAAAAAGCCGGCGGCTACCTGAGATTCCACAATTTTGCCAAAACGGCTAAAAGCATGCTCAAGCTGTCTCTCTGTAACGTCCCATGACAAGCCACCCACAAAAATTCTGTTCTCTTCCTTTCCTGCCATCTCCGCTCTCTGTCTCTGTCTCTGTCTCTGTCTTTACGTATCTTACTCACATAAATTTCCTACACCAAACAAACACGAGCAGCAAAAAAATATGCATTCATTAAAGCACCTAATAAAACTTGACGAAAAAAAAAAAACTCAAAACCCTAATATCCCGTTTGCTTCCTTAGAAAATCGTTCCCTCGAAAACAATGCCTAGCTAGGTTTATGATAAGATTACTTTCAAAAAAATTGTTTATCATAAAATTGAAACAAAGGACTTAACAGGAAGGAAGAGCAAGATGATACCTTCTCTCTACCTGGATACGGAGAAAGATAAACTGTGAATTTTAAGTGAATATATGAAACCCTAGACAATTCCTTCAAGAACTGAATGGTTGTACCTTTTGGCAAAAGCGTCAACAGGTACAACTGTTTTATGCAGAGACCGAGAACCACTCGCTCCGACCCATTCTGTTTTGGGCTTTTGACCCGGTTCAATAAAATATTACCCCAAAAGAGGGATCAATTTCACCCTAAAGATGGAAATATATATATATATATTAAATAGAAGGCAAAAACAGTCTGGTTGCTGCCGCCATTGTAGGGAAAGCGAAAGAAGCAGAGCGAGCCACAGAGATAGTGTTTGTGTGGGAGAAATGAGGTTACTTACTCACAATATGCTATCTTCCAACATCAAGGGAGTGACCTGCGGGTTTCCTCTCCGTATCGAAGTGGAGCAAGTTGTGGAGAAGGAAGTTGATTTCAACGCCGATTTTCTTAGGAACATGTTCTCCAAAATCGATTGGAAAGCGCTGGTTGGGGCTGCGCGGACTATGGGTTATGGGGAGCTTCCCGATGAGGCGCCCGAGTCTTCGGCACTCGAATCATACGAATTGTTGAGGAAGTTCCATCATGCGCTTCTGGAGCTTCACCTGGTGGAGGGTGCTCTAGTTTGTCCGGAAACTGGAAGAAAATTTCCTGTAAGCAAAGGGATTCCCAATATGCTGCTTCATGAAGACGAGGTTTGAGAAAGATAATTCCTTCCAATATATGAAATTGTTAAGTACAATTAAATCTCATTAAGATAATCGTCTGTTATATTTTCTGTTAATTATCGAATTTTAACTTTATTTTAAACGAGTGTTTTGAGCAATCCTTGATTCTTATTTCTTGTATGTAAAAGAAACAATTTTCTACTCTTAAACAGTTCACTGTATTCAAAATCACCTGACAAGCTTGAAGCCGAGACCACTGAGTGTCTAGAAACCCATCCAAGAGTTATTTGCGATTGTCTCGGATTTTACAAGAGTTTATGCTTAGCCTTTGAAACCAAAGAAGAATCTAGACTTCAAAGTTTGACAGTAAATATCCCACAGGAAAAAAGAGAGAGAAGATAGAATTATCACTTGTGCAATATAACTTTACACAAGGAGATACTTAGCTTGTAGTTTTGAATTATTCACTAACCCATTGATGGAGCAATACAATGAATTGCACTATATATTTGACAACATCAAATAATTACATCACATGATATACATAATTTACTCTTTCAAAAAAAAAATGATATACAAAATTTACATGACTCTACATTGTTATTGTATCAATAGAAGATTGAAGCATGTATACAGTTGGTTACATAGTCAATTATTCCGGTAGGAGAGGCAGTCGGCTAACACTAGTTCCTCCGTCACCACCAGTTAGCGAGTTTAAGCTGGTTGCTTTTTCCGAAGTTGGATTAGATTTGGAGGATTTGGAGGATGATTTCTTGTTTAATTTCTGGGGGAGAATCTGCAGCCTTGGGTTAAGTTCAGTACCCGAATTTTCTGCAGACAATTGGTAGCTTTCAACGAGTTCAAGCTGACGCGCAATTATTTCAGAACATCTAGGAAGAAGCTCAACTGGTTCGCCACCAGGAATAACAATATATTCAATTGCAAGTCGAACTTCCTGTTACAAACAAAGATGCCAATAAACTTGGTGTAATGAGAACGAAAAAAGTTCTACTACCATGGCAACAAAAAGTTTACCAAATTCAAGCAAAACTGGGAAATGAAAAAGAGAAAAATAATGATAATACCTCCAAGGCATCAATTTCTTCAAGGGTTGGTTTTCTTTTTGGTGCATCATCTTCAATTTCAATATCGAAGGAGATTTTGTGTGACCGTCTAGGCAACGAGCCAAATGATTCCATTCCAAGAATCATACGAACTGCCTTCACCATTTGAGCCATGGTATTCCACTGCAATCCCATTAAAGAAAAAGCGAAATGAGGTTTGATTATTTACAGGCAGGAAAAGTTAATCTCATGCTTCATGACCTTTTCCATAGAATTTGCCATACCCCTGGGGGATCGTGGGCCTATGCTATCAATGTCATCATCCACGATTTTGCCCCCAAAGCTTGCAAAAGAAAAACTTGGAATGCTATATTGTCTACAGATATTGCTCTCTATAGAAAGAACAGATACCTTAATAACAAATATGGGTAACTTGTAGAATTTAGCTACACCCTGAATCCATGGGTTCTGCTCCAATTCAGAACTTGAAGCTAGAATTGCATCAGCCATTCCAATATCATCAGTTACGTCTATTTCATTTTCGAGCCCCATTACATCTGCTACTTGTAAGAGATCAGCTTCAAGAATCTAAAACCATATCCAAAGTCAAGAGAATGGCATCAATATCATCATTCTCAATTTTAAAACTTCCTCTAGGTCATTCAAGGAAATATTCTATTTCCTATTGCTCAAAAAAGGTATACTAAATTTATGAGTGCGAAAACCTATAATATAGTATTCACATATAATTCAATAAGTTGTAACTCATCTGTCATTCAACAGTCAATATTGTATAAAACGAAAAAAGTAATGGAAAACAGAAATGTTTTCTCATTCACCTTGTAAGTATATACACAAATGGGTGAGCTCCTCTTGTTTACAGGTCTGCCAGTGTTCCGTTTTTTAAATGGAAGGGCAGCTGCATAATCTTCATCTTCCTTGTCAGACTCTAGTTCAGCATTACTAATTTTCTGAACAGATAACTCAGACTCTTCTAGATGGCTCTTCGAAGGAACTGGTGACCCAAGTGAATTACCATCTTCAGCATGCATTTGTCGTACCTCAAACAAAGGAGATTTCCCTATCACAAAAAAAGAATAATGCACATTAAGAACCTATTGACCTCGTTTCAAAACAAATTTCCAACATAGATGCAGGTTCCAAGGACAAAAATAGAACACACCAGCCAGTATAGCATCAACTGTTGCATCGAGTCTGTGATGCACTCGGCATTCAGTTCTAGATATCATCTCAACAGCACAGGTAAATGTTGGAGGCCCCTTCCTTTCAAGAATTGTCTTTTGCACTTTCCTTTTCCTGGCTTCCTCATCTCCAAGAGTTACACTCTGTTTTCAGATATAGGAAGTACTTCTTAGTACATTATTAGACATGACTTGACTGCATTAGTTTTACTGTTGTGAAATTTATCTCATTCTGGAGATCACTAATTGAATCATAGCAACATCCAGATCAAATTTAAAAGATCTAACATAATAATAGAGCATCCTGCAAATAGTCTAACCGTATAAGCAGAAAGAAAGCACAAAAAACCAAGTTTCTTGTAACCTCAATGCCACCAACAAGAATCTGTAGTGAAGGATTCTTCATTATATTGTCTATAGTCATTCCATGGGCAGTTCCAACTAACTGGACTCCTCGTTGAGCAATCGTGCTGGCAGCTAATGCTTCAAGCTCTGTACCAATTTCATCAATTACTATGGCTTCAGGCATATGATTTTCAACTGCCTCAATCATAACCTGCATGTAAATAAAAGAAAAAAAAATTAATCAAATAGAAAAGATTTCCATCAATGAAAGTCGGATTCATTTGAAAACTCACATTATGCTGCATATTCACATTAGGAACTTGCATTCTCCTTGCACGACCAATACCTGCATGAGGGACATCTCCATCACCTCCAATCTCATTCGATGTGTCAACAATAACAACACGTTTCATGTGCTCTTCTGCCAACATCCTAGCTATTTCTCTGCAGAATTTAGAATTTTCAGATATACTAATATTCTCATGCAGAAGCAAGTAGATTTTTTTGCAACAAAATTCATAATTGAAGAAAAAGGGTAGGTCAGAAGCTGGTAAAATTAGTTAGAGCTTTCAAAGAAGAGTACATTTGGTGCAGACAGCAAAAGATACCTGATTAAGGTTGTTTTGCCGACTCCAGGAGGACCTATGACCAAGATGGAGCCTCCTCCCCCAATTAAATCACGTATAATATCAGCACTTCCAGATACAGCTCGACCCACCCGACAAGTAAGGCCAATGATTTGCAGTTTACGGTTTCGGATGGCACTTATACGATGTAATGATCTATTAATACCCGAGCGGTTATCATCCGAAAAATCACCGACCTAAAAGTAATAATGAAATTTACATGAAAACTTCATTGTACATCTACCAACTCATAAACATCTCAACTAACACGGTTTATATTTGTATGATTATTCATATTGACCTGTTTTCTTTTTGAAGGCATGGAAACTAGAAGGAATTTAACTTTATGCCTAGATTTGAGCCCATAGTTGGGATCATCCATAACGATTCGTAGTGATGTTTCACTATGGAGAATTATAGTGAAATCCATCAACCACCAGCACATTCAATGAAATTACCAACATTGCCCAGATATCTTCTGGTAAAATAAATTACAAAACAAGCTCATTCAAGTAAACAAGCAATTAGATCTCTCTCTCTCTCCGAGCAGATTATGAAAAGAAAAAAGAATATAAAGCAACTATAGTACTTAAAACCAAAAAGAAAAGTGATCCTACTCCATTAATATTCATTAGTTACACAACCATTATGTTGAGAAAATAAATCCTCAATATAGACAATCACACAAAATAAAGAGTAAAATTAGAAAAGACACAAGAATTAACTTAGTTCGACAGAGATGTCTACGTTCAAAGGCAAGACTGAAAAAAAACTTTTCACTATGAAAATGATAATTCATTACCAATAGAGTTATAGATCCTATATAGAGAAAAATACTATAATTTTCTCCCAGAATATTTATCTGGATATGAACAGAATATTCCCCATGATATATACAGAATATTCATAATCAAGCTTCCACAACCATAATAGAATTTTCTCATGAGAGAGATGGACAAAAATGGCAACTATAGCTTCCATGATCATGCTGATGAACCATAAATAATGGGACTCTAAAAGCCTAGAATACTAGTTACCTACAATGCAAGTAAATCAAACTGCGTTCTAAATAAGAGAAAACTCTGCCTAGCTCAACTCGAACAAGACTCGTTATGAAATCCCACCTTAGATATGGCATGCGTTAAATCCTCGTGCCTCACGGGTTGATCCGAGATCATCCAATCCCCGGAAGGAAACCTGGCGAGAGGCTTCCTCCCCAAATCTATCACCACCTCAATCAACTCCCCAATCTCCTCATGCCGAACAAGCTCCCTCCTCATCCTCACAGGTAAAATCTCAAGAAACGCCTCCAGCTCCGTACAAGCCTGAGACCGCGAGGTTGAAACCGAGTTCGCAGAATCCGACGCCGACCCATTTCCCAGCTGGTACCGATCAGATGGCCGACGTACTCCGGGAGCCCCAGTTGAAGTCTTTGCGGAGGCGATCCTGGGACGCGAGCGACGTGTTCTACGAACTGACAAGGGGGAGGAAGAAATGAGTTGATGGGGGATGCGATTGGCTGCGTGCCATGAGGTGTTGATATCGATCAGTAGGAACCGTGAACTCAAAGCTCTCATGGTTAATAAGCTGGTTTTGGAAGAAACCCAGAACCGAAAAGTAACTGGGTCGTTTTGATTTTGAGTTGTGGTGGATGGAAAGAAAAGTATGGAGCAGAGAAGAATAGGGAGATATGAAGTGTGTAGGTTGAGGAAGATTCGAAGGTATCTCCTCTGGGATTGGAGAGAAGGAGAAAAACTGGGACCGACAAGAGGAGGAGGAGGAGGAGGAAGAAGAAGAAGATAACAAAAGATTGTGAGGCCACGTGGGGGATTTTGGAGTTTGGACCACACATTTCTTTCTTGAGGAAACGCTCAAAGCTACTTTGCTTGATTGTTGGGACTCTTTGGAAGGCTTCTACTAGTTTAGAATCTTCAATTTGGTTTACCCAATGATTTTTTAAAATCAACTCTGAAAATTTTGGAGGACGAGGAAGGAGAGAGAGGCGTCTGGATCTGTGAAAACTCAAATACTTTCGTCTTTTCTTTCTCAATTTAGCCGCCAGCTTTTGATTAATTTAGCCTCCAAATTTATTGAACCAAAGAATTCTATTCCACTCTGATAACTGTGGATTGGAAAGGTAAAAGAAATATATTTGCTAACTTCCACAAATATTTTACAGTATGATCAAATTTTAAAGTCCATATCTGTATCTATTTGAAAAATATTTTGTATATATTATAAAATTTTATAAAAAAATATTGATATTTTATCTGTATAAAAATTTACAATTTTATTGACGATATATTTTTATTTTATTATAAAAAAATTATTTCTCATATAATTATACATGTGTCGAACCAAGTTAAATTTTGTGTATATTTTAAAAATTTATTTTCTCAAACAAATGATCTCGTATTCTAACACCTCAATCAAACATAGGCTAAACTACGAAGCAAAAAAGAACCATAAACAATGTTTATATGGAAGACCTTTACCTAACTGCCTCTAAACTACCTACAAAAATGAAAAGGCAAAACTGGGAATGGAGATGAATTACAAATTCTCCAAGGGCTAAGACAGAGAGATCTGGATATCATCACTAATACTGCAGATGGACAAGCAGAAACAGCTTCTCATTTCTGATCAAACATTTTCTGATTTACATGCACTGCATCTAGTTAGCTCTCTAGACCAAGCAGGAAAAGGAAAACACTGTATATTGATTTCTAAATTCACGAAAAGGCCAGCAAGTTTAATATATAAATCTATTTCCAACCCATCAATATCTTCCTAACACCCTCTTCAATCTTGCTCCTTGGAACTGGATTACTGTCTGCCTCATCCAGTAGGATTCTATAGACCTCCCATTCTCTGTCATTGATCAAATGTCTTCCAATCTCCACCTGAAAACATCAAAAACATGATAAACCCACTAGGCAGTTTTGCGCTAGGTTTGTTTATGATACTCTGAGAAGGTATTGAAGTTCGGTACCGAAAAGATACGGGTGGTGAGATTCTTGAGAGCAAGGGTGATATCGTAAAAAACAAGAGGACGACCTCTGCCAGACAATTCAACTGGATTTGCCACAAGTAGCTCAGTATCAGGGCCCCGGCTCACCACGGCTACTCTAATAGGACGCCAAAGCTCCATCTTAAGTCGAGAGCACAATGCAGTTTGCTTGTTAGGGTCTACAATCTTCTTCCCATCTGCTTGCATAATGAACAAGTCCAGCTCACAGTTTCCTTTGGGGTTTGCAAAGAATCGTCCATAAGAAATCTGAGGTGTCGTAAAAATTTAACCCATCATTTCTTGAAAATCTGGAATTGTCTAAAAACATCCACAAGGAGGTGTTTTTTAAGTCAATGGAAGATAAACCTTGACTTTTGATTGAGTGATTATCATAGAAACTCATGTGGAATTCCCCAAATCAGGACAACCAAAATTACTATAAGGGAAGACTATATTACTCCATATAAACAATTTCTCATGTAAAAATATATTGGCAGAGCTACTATACCTGTATGCCATAATCCTTTAGGGTTCTCATGATGTCATAAATGAGACCTTTGTGATCCTGACAGAGGATTTGAATGAGTGTATGCGAGGGGCTAAGGGCATTGTCCACTGTTATAGATATGGGATTGAAAGGAAGAACTCCACTTGGATGTCCGGGGGGTAACTCTAAATTGAACATGCCTTCTGGGATTGCCGGAGGAAGAAATGCGGTCCCTTGTGAACATGCAGTAACTTCTGGGCCAGCCAATTCAATCTCACAACTTATCAAGATATCCCCCAACTTATTTCTTAAGTGAAGAACTGTTTCCTCCTGTCTCTTTTTTGTGTGAAGTTGTTCCCTGAAAAATGGTACATAATTTTATTAATTAAATAAAATTATGAATATCTCCACGGAAAACCATCTCCTTCTGCCTCGAGCAGGAGCATCCAAGGGTAAGTCAACCAATATGCTTACTGATCACAGGAGCACCAGAGGTGCTTTACAGATTGCAGTTATCTAAGTTAACTAATTGTACTCGGAAGAGCCTAAAGCCAAATACTAAATTAGTTTGCGCATGAAATAAAAGTTAGTAAATTAATGTCTTAATGCTTCAACGTTAATTTGTATTAAAATTTTTTAAGATTAAAAAACCATGGAGCTCAAAGCGATCATGATTATTGGCAGGCTGTATAGATATTAAGACAACATAATTATTGTATTATTCTGAAATCTATTATCTATCTGTTTAACGGGGAAGAAAATTATTAGCAAAACCTCTGGTGTTCTCGAATTACAAGCATTCAATTTCCAAGAGCATCAATCAGAAAGCACCAAGATACACCACTTTACTCCCAAAGATACGAGTAGATACCTTATGGATTCTTCTTAGTTTTGTAGAGATCAGATAAACCCATATTGAGATTTTGCTAAAGAAACATGAACATTATCAAAAGAGACAAATTTTCAAAGACATTAGTACTGGAATTAATGACTGCATTGCTATTCAAGCTGATTTTCTATCATCATTGATAGTCCAGAAAAATTGAGGTCATATATATTAATTCACTTGAAAGTTTAATATGAGTTTCAAAGGGAAGGATAAAATGATATTAGTTGAAAATTGTTCAATTAACTAAATTCCCTCAAATCCAAATAACCAAGCACATCCCTCAGAAAGCAGCAATACCCAAATTTACTAGAATATATTAATTACAGACCTAGCAGATTCTTCATAATTTCCAGAAATCAAAGACTGCATTTAAAAAGTAATGAAAAAATCAAGAACATAATGGACACTATAACAGGAAAAATTTTCCCAGACACCCACAAGGTTAAACTATGAAGCCAAAGTCTCTCAAATGCATTAGTTTGCCTATGTGCTCAGCCACAAAAATCGACACAGCAATTGGAAAAACCAACGAGTTGTCTGACCTAACGGAATAATTCAATGGGACGCCTCCTCGTCATAGCAATTGCATCAAAATCTTCTCATGAGAAAATAAAATTGCCTATTGAAGGGCTTGTCTTTTTGCACTTTGAGGGAAACTGGTGAATCACATATTCTGAATCAGAATCATGTAGATTCCAAGATATGGCTACTAGGCAACAATGATGTACATAATCAAAAAGTTAAATCAATATTTATATTACTTCCCAGTTAGAGTGGAGTACTAATATCATCTTCTGATCATTTGATCTTAATCCACATGAATATCCATATTGCACTCGCATTATACCATATTTCATTCTAATGTAAAATGATAGAATTGACATCTATTACTACTAAGTGATAACCACAACTTTACCTTAAGTTGCTTCAGTGGACAGGAGATAAAGATGAAAAGATTTCAAAATCAACAATGTAATTGAGAATTGCAGACTGGTTTTTAAGATTAAATCTCCTTTCCTTTTCCCATCATGTAAATAGAAGTAAACCAACTAAAACTATGAGGGAAAAAGAAAATCAGCTTCAATATGATACTGAAGATAAAGATTAAATTAAATACCTGGTATCAGTTACGAAAAAGAGATCCATAACTCTCGCATCTGGAGCAGTAGATACCTTTACTCTCTTTATTGTAAGCTCTAGCTCACAAAGAACTTCAGTCACATCTACAAGAGAAAAGGAGAACGCAATAAATAGAGTTAATTTAAGGCATTCCTACCACTATCTAATGGTTGCTAGGAAGAGCTCAGACCTCTAGCTAACTTCCTATATTTTTACCTTACTATACAAGATCAGCTTTTATATTTTTACCCATTAAGCAATAACCATATCATGTTTGTTTCAGCTAAAGCTCAGCTGGAAGATTCCTCACTTATGATTTTTCTGTAATCTTCAAGTTTCAAGTTTCAAGGAGTGAAATACCCAGATAAATATATATATATGTACATTGTAAAATAAGAAATTACATAAAAACTCAGGAAAGAAGTGAAATCAAAGAAAAGGAAACTTTCTTTCCAAGAAAGTGAAGATTCAGGGTTTAGAAAAAAAAAAGAAAAAGAAAGATTACCATGTAATAAGCCTTTCCTGTAGTGAGAACACCAGAACTGCAAATAGAAAACATCTGGCGGCTTCGGCTGCTGGTTTTCCGGCCGGTAATAGTAGATTCGTGATGTAGAAAAATATGATGGGCACACCTCCAACAACCTCTTCTTCAACAAATTCCACCTTGTATTTGGTTTTCCAATCACCCATAAGACTATGTAACACCATTTTCCATCCGTTGAAAAATCTTCACCACACACAAGAACAAAAACTCAATCACTTCAATCATTAACCAAGAAAACCCAGTAAAGAAAACAAATTAGAGATGACCAATAATTTCTTTCACATTAATTATTGACTCCTGCCCTTATATCCTCGTGAGAAAAAATAAAAGCCAGTAAAGAAAACAAAAGAAAAACGATGACGATCCATTATTTTCTTCCAAGAACCATAAATTCTCTTACCGAGTAACCTTAGACCCACTGAAATATTTCATAATATAGAAGGGAAAATAACCACAAAATAAAATCTATCAAGAAGATTACCTCCTCTGCAGATGCTCAAACCAAACAGCAAAATCACCCTGGTCAAATCACAACCCAACCCGGTTTTGTCAGGGCAATTAACAGTGATCACCGTGGAATCTTCCGCCTTCTCTGCGTGACTAATGACCACCACATCCTCATACAAAATGCCCATTTTCTTCTCTCCCGTTTTCAGGCTCTGTTTTCTCTGGTTTCGGCTTTGCGACGAGTCATGAAATTATCTGAACAGATAAGTGAAAAGCCGAAAAGCCAACCAGACCCAGTCCGGTATTTTCCTTCAGCTATTATCTTTGCTGCGCTCTGGTGTAGCTGGTGGGTAATGGATTGGATATTCCGTCAAAATAGTGAGCAACAACTAAGGCTAGTAAGAAAACAGATCTCTGTCTCTCTCATCCTCTGTTCTTCTCTTTCTCGCTTCTCTGTTTTTTTTTTTTTCTTCTGCAGGAACTTTCAATTTCTCGTTTCTTTCTCGTTATCTATAGTTCGGACTTGAGAGGGAGAGAAATCAATTTTAAACGTAGTAATCAGCTATGATCAGGTTTACTGGTCTAGGACACGTGGCAATACATTATTGGCTGAAACTAAATTAAAGCTGACTTGTAGGTTCTATGGTTTTAGGTGAATGAGGATGTAATAATTTTGAATTTAATTATTATTATAAATTAATATTGTAATTTCGTCAGTTAAATTAAAATTTAAATGAAATTTTAATAATAAAATATTATGTAATCAGAATTTATAATTAGAAATCATGAATTAACCTTATAATATTGTCAGAATTTCATTCTTTTAGTTAATTATATTCTTATTTTATGTAACAAAATAAATAATATATAGTTTTATCCGCAAATAATTTTAAAAAAATTCTACTAAATTTACATTTTTTTAATAAATATTTTATTTTTAAACTTTTAGGTTTCTTTTATTAATTTTTTTATGATTTCATATTAATGAGGGAAGAAACTTTATGATATTTATATATTAACCAATATTTTTAAAACTAAATTAACATATATATAAATACTTTTAATAAAATATAATAAATATTATTGATGTTGTATTCGCACCTCATACATACATATATATATATGCAAACAAATGAAATATAATAAAAATAAATTGTAAAAAAAATATTTTTAATTGTGAACTAAATAGCAAATATGATTTTGAATTTTGAGAAAACAAATATTATTAATTAAGAGGTATATTAATTATTATAATTATTTGAAACTAAGAAATTTCCTAAACTTAATCCTTTATTTTTTTTTTCTTAAAAAAATTACCAAATTAATTCTCAAAATTTTGTATTTGTTATAATTTATTTTTTAATATTTTTAATATATTTTGATCTATAATATTTTTTATTTATTAATTTCATTTTATTTTATAATTAAAAAATAAAAATAATTGTACAATTTTTGGATGTTTAACAAATAATTGAAGATAATGACTTTAACTAATTAGTTAAATCAATAAATTTATAAAAAAATTTATTGTTATTAATTATTTTTATTAATTTATTTATTTACTCAATATTATTTTTTAAACTATTGTTTAAATATCCAAACATACAAAAGTATATATTATGTTATATTAAGAAAAATATACAAATAATTTTTAAAATATGCTATGATTTTCTTTTTTTAGAGGATAATTTGTTTTTTAGGCATGTGTTAATTGTCCTTCTTATTGAATTAAATTAAATAATATTGCATTTATTATTTTGTAATGGTCCTCTCAAATTCTAATGGGATATTAGAGATTCAAATTTATGAAATTAAGGCAATGTGACTTTTTTTTTCTTATTAATATAAAACATAATAACGTTTAAAATATTTTTCATTACCATTTCAAGAAGCTTATCTGTTATCATATAATTGTCAATCTTTAGATAAAATTTATAACCCCTTAAAATCAAATTATTCCATAGATATTTATTTCATACGTTAATCAAACCGAATTGATATGAGTCGGTTCATGAAAATTTTAAATCTATATCAAAATAAGACAAAATAGACTTAAATTTGAAAGTAATTTAAATATAGATATAAGTGGTATATATATAATTTAAATGTGCGTATGTATATTGCGTGCGTGTGTGTAAATTGTTATTTAGAATTAATTCAAAAACTTTATCGAGTCTCCTCTTGAGACTAGAGAAGTGAAGTATGGGTTAGGTGAGACAAAATAGTTTTATTCTAATATGGTATGAATAAAATATAATTTTTATGATTCAGCTTTGGATATGAAACATGTTCAGTTTTATGTTATTTGTAAATAGATCAAATTCAGGTTTTATAAAATTTATATCGAACATGATTTGTTGACATCCATATTGACATTTGTACTCATTATTATTGATATGTATTGTTATTAAGTTATAAAAATTAATATAAGATAACGTAATTCTTAAATATTATTTTAATTTTTTTGAAAAATAAGATATTAATTTAATAGTTAAAATTAAATTAAATTATTTTTTTGTATGAGTAATCTTATATAACAATGAAATAAGTTTTCAACGAGTTATATCAAAACTGAATTAACTCATCATACAAAAGTAAATTTGAATTAAACTAAACATGTTTAATTTATTTTATATTATATTAAATTTGTTAATTATTTAATCTAAGTTGGGTTCGATTATTTTATTATATTAATGTAAATATAATTATATATATATATATATTAATTACATTTCTTCTCACAAATTTAAACCGACCCAAGTATTAAAACTCATAAAATGCACAGGAGCTGAATTCAAATTAAAAACTTTTAATTTAATATTTATTTCAAAACTAAAAATTTCCTTTCCCACATGTTCAAAAATATATAATAATAATAATGTAATATAATTATAATTTCCATAATTACTGTGACAGAGAATAGTCCAAGAAGTCGGCTGACGGGCCAGAATTTAGGCCACGTTTGGTTGTTCTTTAATTCCTTTCGTAAAAATAAACAAATTAAAAAGTCAAACATACCACCTTTCATATTCTCCTTTCCGGATAACTTGGAAAAGACACGACAACTATATTCTGATATTTTGACGATATGTTTGGTGAGTTCTTGATCACCTAACGCTCTTTATCTTCCTCATTCCAATAGGATCCCACCACGTGGGCGTCCCCACTCGATCACGTGCTCTTGACTTGGCCAGGTCCCAGGTATGATTCTCTACACTGCCATTCCACGGACTACCAATGTACCTCCACTCACGATCTGCCACGTCTTGGCTTGGTTTTAGTTGGTCCAAATCGAGACCGTTCAAAATATGCAAAACCCACTTTTGTATATATATAAAAATATTATATATTTTAGATTTGAATTAAAATTATAAAAATGTAAATTTCAGATTTTTATTAAAATTATAAAAATTATGTAATTAATATTTGAAAAACAAACTCAAAATGCTTGTCTCCCTTAATTGTTACGTAAAAACTATATATATATATATATATAAACATCAAAATTATATATGTAAAACAGTTGTTGTATATATAACATATACACAATCTAATTGCCTTCTTAAACTATATATGTAATTAGATATACCCTTAAGCTCTAAAGTTGTATATACTTGAAGCTATAATATATATATATATATATATATACACTGTAATGTTGACTAATTTAGTCTGACAAAAATTCCAGGTGGCAATCTTACAAGACATGCACGTACCTAAACATGCCACCACATCGCGTCAAACACTGCCACGTGTCCTCCACCCGCTTACTACCCTCTGCATGCTGCCACCTTCATTACCTGACATTTTACTTCCGAAACTACCCTTCCCCTTTCCCAGCAATTTTCAACTTTTAAATGCTGTGATTAAAGGGCAATACGGTGAATTCATTTATTCAAAACTATTATTCTCCGTTCCCTTTTTAAAGACGACGATCGGGCAAGAGCAGCAAGTAGCTGTAAGTGAGCAACAATGGCGGCGAAAAGCCTAGCGTTGAACTTCATTATAGGGGTTATGCTACTCTGCGTGGCTTTATCTGAGACCTCACGAGACTCTTCCATCCGCCAAGTCACAGACGATTCAATCGTCAACGATTCTCTCCTCGGGACCGCCACGGAGAAGCGGTTCCTGTCTTTCATGGCGACTTACGGGAAAAGCTACCCTACGAGAGACGAGTACGTCCACCGTCTGCGGATCTTTGCCGGGAATGTTATTAAGGCCGCCGAGCACCAGGCGCTTGACCCCTCCGCCGTGCACGGAGTCACCCAGTTTTCTGATTTAACCGCCGAGGAGTTCGAGAGGATGTACACCGGTGTTGTGGGAGGTGGGTCCCAGATGAAGTCGGGTTTGATGGCGGCGCCGTTGTTGGGTGTTGATGGGTTGCCGGAGAATTTTGATTGGAGAGAGAAGGGTGCCGTTACTGAGGTCAAAAAACAGGTGTGTATATATATAGTTTCATAAATTATTATCTTTCTTGATAATTTTACTAAAAGAATTATTAAAGTTGATGACTTTAATAAATCAATATTAATTATTAATCTAATTTGGATGAAGGGTACATGTGGATCATGCTGGGCTTTTAGCACCACCGGAGCTATTGAAGGTGCTCACTTTATAGCCGCCGGAAAACTTCTCAGCCTCAGCGAACAACAGCTTGTAGATTGTGATAATAAGGTCAGTTTTTTGTTCATTACTAGATAATTAATTTATGTTTATCAGACCATTAATTCATTACTTGATCATTATGTTTATACCCATTGGTCGGATGGTCGAGAATTTGATCTGAGTTCAATTCTGACATACGGAGAAACAAGAGAGAATGGTGATATTAACTCTTACCATTATATATATATATATGTATATGTATTAACTCTACGTTGTTTCAAATATGTTTATATGTACAAATGAAGTGTGATCCGAAGGACAAGAGAGAATGCGATAGAGGATGCGGAGGGGGCCTTATGACAAATGCATATAAGTACTTGATTGAGGCAGGAGGTTTGGAGGAAGAGAGCTCTTACCCTTATACCGGAAAGCGTGGCAAATGCAAATTCAATCCGGAGAAAGTGGCTGTTCGAGTTGCAAATTTTACCAATATCCCAACAGAGGAGGACCAAATTGCAGCCAATTTAGTCCGTTATGGTCCTCTAGCAGGTAAAGTTAATACATAATTCTTACGCACCATAGACATATACACTACATTTCGATTGTACATTATAACATATCGGTTCAAGCTTTACGAAGCATTGAACAAGCAATAATATTTGATTGTGCATTATAACATATGAGTTCGAGCTTTACGAAGCATTGAACAAACAATAATATTTGGTTGTGCATTATAACATATGAGTTCGAGCTTTACGAAGCATTGAACAAACAATAATATTTGGTTGTGCATTATAACATATGAGTTCGAGCTTTATGAAGCATTGAACCAGCAATAATATTTGATTGTGCATTATAACATATGAGTTCAAGTTAATAGTTTTTGTATGCATAATGTAAATGTGTCCATAACTTATCTAATAGCTTCGTGAAGGATTGAACAAATAATAACATCTTATTTTCCATTATAACATATGAGTTCGATTGATTTTATAGTTTTAGTAATTCAAGTAGTAAAATTTTTAAGTATAAACGAGTTAGAGTGATACGAATATAGTAATTTCGACTCGAAATAGATTGAATAGAAAATGTGATATTAATTAATATGAGATGTTGATATGTGAAATAATGTTGAGATATTGCAGTTGGATT
Source organism: Carica papaya (assembly GCF_054855325.1). Lineage (NCBI taxonomy): Eukaryota > Viridiplantae > Streptophyta > Magnoliopsida > Brassicales > Caricaceae > Carica > Carica papaya. The sequence continues at coordinate 1,265,306 of NC_142310.1, read as the reverse complement.
GAATGCTGTATTTATGCAAACATACATTGGAGGAGTATCATGTCCGTTGATTTGTAGCAAGAGACGTATCAACCACGGAGTCGTGCTCGTAGGGTACGGGGCAAAAGGGTTTTCAATATTGAGGCTGGGCAATAAGCCTTATTGGATCATCAAGAATTCATGGGGAAAGCAATGGGGAGAGCATGGATATTACAAGCTTTGCAGGGGATATTCCATGTGTGGAATGAACAAGATGGTGTCTGCAGTTGTTACTCAAGTGTTCTAAGACTGGCTTATTTTCCCTTTCTTTTAGCTCTGTGTTAGATTAACGGGACATGCAGTGTAATGTGTAAGATACAGATATAATATATATATATAATATTAATAGCTCCGAGAGATTACCATTTCAAACTCACAGCTTCTCTGTAAGCATATCAATACGGAAAAGGGAAAGGATCTCTCCGATCGATCTGCTTCAATATGTTCATCAGTTTCTTCACCATCCTGCATAAAATCCAGTACCTGCATTTAACACCACAAACTTGGTATCAGATTCAGATACACACACATATATAACTGCATAAACATACAGTGACAAACGCTGTTGCTATATATGATGCCTATATACATATAGATCGTAAAATTTGAGAGGAAAGAAATTGAAGTCTGAGTTGCCTTTTGTAATCATCGCCTTCTCCATGATCGCTCTCTCTTTTTCATATTAAGAAATTTATCTTCTTCAACTTTTTCATATTAAGAAATTTATCTTCTTCAATAATTTTTTTCTCATCCAGTCTTAACTGTTTCGACGTTCTTATTAACTACAACTCTGCAAATAATTAAAAATTGATAGAGAATTCTAGTACACTAATTACATTTATGAATTCTTCCTATATTCTCATCTATATAACTTACAGAAAAACAAATTACGAATTTTAAAATTTACTCATAACATATGTTCATTAGAACATGAAATGTACAAATTAGTCATTGTAATCACATGGTAGAATTAATTAGAAATAGGGAGTCACTGTATATGGTTATTGTTCATCACATGGGAGTGAGACAAATTTCATATATGACAAGTCAGTAGTGGTGATCATGAACATGAAGAAAGAAAGAAGTCTAGTTGGTAATAATTAGGTTTTGCACACTATAAAAAGGCTCTTCTTAATCCTGCTTAATTCATCACATCTCCATTAGAGATCTAATTAAGTTAGCCAAAACTAGCAATGCTTGCCAACGGTATCAAATTTATGATGGATTCCCCACAACCCCAAGGAATGGCTCAAGGTAAGCTTCAAGAAACTTTGATTATTATTAAAAATACTTTATATTTTATCAGTTTAATCCTAAAAATACTTTTAGAATATAATTAGTTGTGTTTTTTCTATAATTAATTTGAATTTAGAATTTAATTCGACGAGAATGTTGAATTTAATTTAGATATTCTTGAAGAGGAGAAGACTACGAAGAAAACAATTCAAGAGTTTGTCGAGGGGAATGAAAATACTTTCTCGGCTAAGGTAATTAATTTTATATAAATTTGTTTTAATTTTAATTTTATCAAATGCTCATTTTCATAATCAGATCATGTAATTTATAATTAATCTTGTAATTAATCATATATATATATATATATATTGCAATTTCAGGCACTAGTTGAGAAAGAACTAGTGAATGCAAGAAAAGCTGTGGACTTATGTCTTGCTGAGGAGAATATAACCAAGCTGAATTCAATATCAGTGCATCTTGAAGAGAGTTTTGGTACATATATATAGATATATATATATACACATATGGCCACAATAAATTTATTTCTATAATTATTTATTTCACGTAATATATGTATGTATATGTTATATGGGATTTGGCCGCAGCAATTGCTCGTGGGATTGGGAATTTGTACTCCAAGAGTGTTGAGGTGATGAAACTTATCGACAATCTCATGAAAGCTTCAGAAATGGCTGTCACAGCTATTAAGGAATTTACCCATGAAGTCACCGCGGTATACCCATATCAACAACCATATATATATATATATATACACATGCAGATATACATAATATTTAAAGCTTTCATCGGTATCAACCATGCATATCCTGCAAAGTTTGTTGGCAATATTTCACGCATGGTTATGTCATAACATGTATTTGCATACGTATATCTTATACATAGATCTTAGCATATATATATACATATGTAAATATGTTTATGTAAGTCATTGTATGGCAAGTGCAGGAGGGAGATGCTGTGAACTCGTCAGTGGATGCTGCGGAAGACGGAGAAGATAAAATTGAAGAAAAAGCTGAGGAGGTCGCCAAAGACACCTTTCCAGAACTACTTTATTAATATGTGATCATATATATATATATATATATCAGAAACTAATTAAGATATCTAATTAATAAACTTATAATTAATCATCCTAATTTTAAGTTAATTATTTTTTTGCATTAATAAACCACTTATTAGTGAACACGTGTTGATAATTAATTAATAATAATTCATTAATCTATTTTTTGCAGGAAAATTCTCCGAAGGTTCTGCAAATGATGAGGAGGAACTGGGTCCTAAAGTATACCTGATTCAACCATGATTGGAACAAGTGACGTCTTGTATACATATATATATATATATATATATATGATGAGTGTTTGAGTTACGAGCTATGCAATATTGTGTGGGGTGCAATGAGTCAACTCGGTCGGTTGGCTGTTTGTTTCTGTTATTGCCTTAAATTAGACGTTGTGTGTTGTTGTTAATGTTGTGTTTGCGGGGATTGAGTCATGGGTATGAGTTGTCCGAGTCAGATTACTTGACTCAATGAATAAAGCACCCGTATGTTCATCCTAAACTGCGTTTAGCTTTTTTTGTTGGAAAATAAAATATTGGCCGAATTTTTAATTTATTGTAATTATCTTAACGAAACAATCATACAACAATATATTATTATAAATGTAATAATCTCGTTAAAAAATTAATCTAACTTAATAATAATATTCTTATTAACATACTAGTAATTTTAATTTTTTATTCTATTAAATTATTATATGCCGGCTTAATTATTCTATTCTTCTTACTTGATGTAATTTATTACATGGGTCGTGAGTGAGAAGTTAGATTTCGTTTAAGTACGTATTTGTGGATTGCTGATGCAGCTGCTATCGCTATTTTCTCGATCTATGTAATTGATTAACGAATCGTGTTTCGTAATATATTTACAAAGTTATAAATTTTACGTTTTCACTAAAATTTAAATTCATAAATTTTAAGTAAAGTATAATGCACTAAATTATAGTTTCTTGTTAGATAAAGTTTCTCTCTTTTTTCTAATTATTCCAAAACTCTTAACAAAAAGGGAATGATTTTTTTTTCCCTCTTTTCAAATTGAATTATTCTAATAATTTAAAAAAAAAGATGTAGGGTTTCACGAGTTTTCAAACTATAATTTTTTTTAAAAAAAAAAATTTCACGATAGATAAAAATTAAATTAATTATGTAACAAATAGCTTATAAATTAAATTGATAATTATAGTAGCTTTTAATATCAATATTATAATGAAATTACCATTAACATTGTAGAATAATTTTTCACTCTATGATGAGTTATGATTAGATAAATTTTATGAAAATGAATTTGAAAAATTAAAAAAAGGGTTGAGATATTATGTTTTAGGGTATGTTATTTTATCATAATATATATAAATTATATAAAACCATACACATAACACACACACACACACACATATATATATATATAATGCAAAATACAAATCTTGGGTATTAAGTTGAGTACCAAATTATGATAAACCACTTCTATACACTTTCCAAAATTTTGAATCTTTGTGATGTATAAACCACTTCTATACACCTTGAACCTCACAAACCATAAATTTAAGAAAAAAAAAATTAGTAATTGTGAATTTAAATAATTATTTATTAAATACTCTTAGTGAAAAATTATTTAATATTTAACTTAAATAATAGAAATAGTGTGTTTGGTTAAATTGATATTTAAATTTTAAATATAAATTTTTAATAAAAATTAAATTATTTTTAAAATATGTATATTAGAGCTTTGGTCTTTGTGGCATAATTAATTAAATTATAATTATAATAAGATTATAAAGTCCCAATTTAAATGACCAAAAAATTAGAATTATCTGGAACTCGAGTCCATGATTATTCAATGAGACCGCTCGAAGGTGATCCTACGCCCCGTAGGATGATACATCTTTCACCGTCCAGATGACCTAAGAAATCAGTATTCCCCACATCTGGTGGGTCCCAACAGTTACATTCCCTTGATCGTGTGGCGTGTACTCTTTCCTAACTGTACACCGCTTTACACGTAACCAAACCAACTGCCTGACAGCATTTCGTCACCTTTTGCCACTTAAAAAAAAAAAAGAATAATAGATAAATAAATAGGATACGGACTAATGACGTGTCAAAATAAAAGACCGCCACGTGTAATATCTCTGCTATATATTCTCTTGTCTATTAGTTCCTCACTCACACCGGAGAAGAAAGCGGAACAGAGGAAAAATGGAAGGAATGAAACTACTTTCCCTTCTCTTCCTTTGCCTTTTCCTTTTCCTTCTCTCACCATTCTCTTCTTCTGCTTTTATCCTAAACGACAGTCGTTTTGGGAGGTCGAGCTTCCCCTCTGTGCATGCCGATAAGCTCATCAGGGACCTCAACCTCTTCCCCAAGGACGTCAACGTCATCGACGCTCGTGATGCGCCGGCGGAGGAGGGACCGAGGATTGTTGAGAAAAGGTTCAGGTTTCCTAATTTGATAGGCAACGGAGGTGTCACCGTCGATGATTTGGGCCACCACGCCGGTTATTACAAGCTCCCCAAATCTCATGATGCAAGGTCCATTTTATAAACCCTAGAATTAGACTCCCAAATGTCTGCATTCTTATCTGTTCGTACATAGAATTGATGTGTGCGCATGCATTTTTATTTCGTGGTGGGTTCTAGTGTTTGATGTTAGATATGGTAATGTTTAGCAATAGCTATTTGTTTCCTTTCTTTCTCCAAAGCAGAAAAAGAAAAAGGAAAAGAAACAAAAGTACTTTCCTTTACGTGATTGAAGAAATTTTCCTTGTCAATGTTGGAAGTTTCGTTTCCGAGAAATATTTGAAGCCTTCAACTGTTTATTTTTGTTTTAAGGTTTTTGGGCATATTTGTCTTGTTTTATGTGAATTGAAATAGGAAAAAAATTGTAAAGGTCAGTTGATATTTATTTGTTGACCAAACTGATCAGTTCCTATCAAGAATTTCATGGTTTGGAGCAGCAAATTTTCGTTCTTAACATGTTAATGGCCTAATTAATTCATTTTCTCGTGTTAAGGCTCAGCTAAGTTTGGTTGACTTTTGGAATGTCATGTTGCTTTCCACGATCCTTTTCTCTTGTTTTGCTGATCTCTTTCTGTGATTATTTCTAGGATATTTTACTTCTTCTTTGAATCACGCCACAACAAGGAGGATCCTGTTGTAATCTGGTTGACTGGAGGGCCAGGATGTAGTAGTGAGTTGGCTATGTTTTATGAAAATGGTCCTTTCAGTATTGCAAGCAACATGTCTCTTCTGTGGAATGAGTATGGATGGGACAAGGTATATTCTTTAATGTTCTTTAATTCATTGTGGTGAGATTGGATCTTAATATACAAGGCCCTATTCTATATCATAATTCTCAGCTACTATGCAAAATAAGAAAAAAACAAAAAAAAAAAGAGGCACTAAACAACATTATTTTGAGCTTATCGGGTCTTTTAGGTAAATAACATTGGCTTGTAGACATTTTCATTTTTTTCCCTCCATGTTGGCGGATTTGATAGAGATACTGAATACATCTTCCGAGGATACTGGTTTTTCCTTTGTAGACTGGATTTGTTATTTTGCTTCTCTTATACCACTTGTTCCTCTGGTTCAAATTTTCTTCTTTTTCCAGTCAATGTGTATGTTGAAGCATATTTCTTAGTTAACTATTATTCATCTTTAATGGATATCCTGTATTAACCCGTAGCTTCAGGAATCCTTCTTCTCTGCTTCACCCAAAGTCCTGGTGAAACTTTTATGTCTCATGCTGTTTCTTCATCTCTATTTCCGCCTTTTGTTGAAGTTTGTCTTTCTACCTTTCTGATTCTCTACAGTGTACATAACAGCACACTACACTGATTTGCAGGCATCAAACCTTTTGTATGTTGACCAACCTGTTGGAACTGGTTTTAGTTATACCACAGATCGTCGTGATATTCGTCACAATGAAGATGGAGTTAGCAATGACCTATATGACTTCTTACAGGTTTGTATTGTATAATATTCTTCTAGCATGGCAGAGGATTATTAACTGGTGATGACACAAATAAAAATTTTGAGTTGTTTTTCCTTTCCTAAGGAGATGGAATTGTTAAAGATTTACTGAAGCAATTGTTCTGGAAGTTCATTTCGATCAAAATGCATCCATTTCGTCTGGATAAATTTTTTTTACTACGTGTATATGATTAAGTTCGGTCTTTTCATGATACCAGGTATTCTTTGCAGAGCATCCTCAGTTTACTAAGAATGACTTCTACATTACTGGAGAATCTTATGCTGGACATTACATTCCTGCTCTTGCTGCTCGAGTCCACCAAGGAAACAAAGCTAAGGAGGGAATTCATATAAATCTAAAGGTGCATAACTAATCTTTCCTACTGATGATTCATAGTATTTCAATATGGCTTCTCTGTATCTTATCTCAATGTGTTTGAAACAGGGATTTGCCATTGGAAATGGTCTTACTGATCCTGCAATTCAATACCAAGCATATACTGACTATGCATTGGAAATGGGATTGATTACAAAATCTGAATACAATCGTATCAACAAGGTGATTCCAGTGTGTGAAATGGCAATAAAGCTTTGCGGTAATGTTATATCTAGAACTATTCCTGCTCTTATAAATATTTGACTTTAGCATTGATGCTTACAATATTTTGTTCCGTTACAGGCACTGATGGTACAATTTCTTGTATATCTTCATATTTTGTTTGCAATACCATATTCAATAGCATCCTGGCACATGCTGGCGGTATCAATGTAAGATAACTGGGAGACTTTATAAACCTTGATTCTTTATTGTAATTCATAACTGTGAAATTTGTTTTTTGATCATGCATTAACCGTGAGACTGATTTGATTTGCTGATGTCTAGTGTTAGTGCCTGTAAGAATATATTTTCTGCCAGAAATAACTTTTCTTTTGTATTGAAAGCCTGAAAAAATCAGTTTCCACGTAGAACAATACCTGTCAATGATCGAAAAATGTAGGGTATGATGATAGCTTTTGACGCCCGGTCTTGCTTCTCTGAAGGGACAGTGTGGTAAGAAAGGAGATGAGAGAAATAATAGGAAAACGTCAAAAGAATGATGTTCTGCAAACTCATCATTTTTTGTTCAGAAAAGATATTAATCATCTTAAATTACCTTTTTCTGGTTAGAACATACTGGGAAAACCACTTTGCATTATTGACATGTTTGATGTTAAGACATTAAAAGTGTTAAAGAAAGATGAGAAGGTGAATCTAACCTATGTTCTATCTGCAGTATTATGATATCAGAAAGAAATGTGAAGGGAACCTTTGCTATGATTTCTCGAACATGGAGAAGTTTCTGAACCTAAAATCTGTTAGGGATGCGCTAGCTGTTGGGGATATTGAGTTTGTCTCCTGTAGTCCGACAGTTTATCAGGCCATGCTGGTGGACTGGATGAGGAATCTTGAAGTTGGCATTCCTGCTCTCCTTGAGGATGGAATCAAGTTGCTTGTGTATGCCGGTGAATATGATCTAATCTGCAATTGGCTTGGTAAGGTCCCAAGCTTGATTTGAAATCGCCTGAGTAAATAAGATGCCATTAGTTTCATGTGATTGTCAAGAGAATGTTTATAATCATACCTGTGCAGGTAATTCGAGATGGGTTCATGCGATGGAGTGGTCTGGTCAGAAGCAATTTGTAGCATCTCCAGAAGTGCTATTTGAAGTTGATGGTTCAGAAGCCGGGCTATTGAAAACCTACGGCTCTCTCGGTTTCCTCAAGGTCTTTATCCTTCTCTTATGTGCACGCAAACACATTTCTGTACACGACGCACATTTTTATCGTTGTTGTTTCATAAAATAGAAAACAGTTTACTGTTAGTACTGATGCTATCATGATATATAACGCCTGACAGGTCCACGATGCGGGTCACATGGTTCCAATGGATCAACCTAAAGCTGCCTTAGAGATGGTGACAAGGTGGATGAAGGGCAGCCTGTCTGAAACTGCAGGAGAACCAGAAAAATTGGTTGCTGAGATGTAATCGTCTTTATTACCCTTAAGTCAGAATATCACATGTTTTTCAGTTGAACATGTAAATATTTGCTTAAAGGTCTCATGTGAAACTGGAGAACACTGTAGCTTGGTGCTTTTCAACATTTAGTAAATCAATTTATATAATTACCCTCTTGACATCCTCTAAAACTAATTATGTACATAAAAACAGTGTATATATTATTAATTTTTACTAAAAAAGTTATTTATTTTTTATAACTAATATTTTATCAAGCACAGAAATATTTACTTTTCAAATAAAAATTTTACATATCAGTTTTAGGTAACTTAAAACACTTACAAGAAATTTCTTCAATCCACCCCAAGCATACTCTTGCTGATTAACATAGTTTCATCTTTTGACAAGCCTGGAAAAGCTTATAAAATAAGCAACAAATCCAATGAATATTGATATCATCCTCACCTCCTCATTTTACAAGTAGAAATAAGTTTTTATATCTATTTTACAATGTTTACTCATTGAACTAAAATTGAATTTACAAAGAGACTTTTCCTCTAACATAACTCCAACGAGATTAATATTGTGTGGTGTTTTTTGGGATTTCACCTTTCTTCAAAAGTAAGAGTGAGTGCTCAGCAATATCGATAAGGTCCTTGATGTTGTGGATGGATCTTTCCTCAGAACCCGCCATGAAAATGACACGAACTTCAGCTTTCTTAGCAAGTCTTGCTGCCAAATTAAGCGGCAACTTTGGAGAGTTGAGGCTTCGCAAAATTTGGCGATAAAGGGAAAGAACTCGTCCTCTGTTTGCCATCAAATCCGCTGTTGTTGCCCATATAAGACCTTTGCTCATTTCCTCGAATCTAGCTAATTAATTGAAAACTGGTAGACTTTGGGCCTGATTACCCTCTAGATATATGAGTAAAAATATCTGCCCTGGACACTCAACCAAAAACAAGCAGCAAAAGGTTTAAATCACATATCCCTCAAGCATAAACCTATTCCAGAGGTATAAACTTATTCAAAATAGAATAATCCATGTTTGATAAGTCAAAACCAACAAAAGCACTTCTCTGAAATCATATATACACGTTTGATCTATGAGGATGTTTGATTCGACTTCTTATTTGGTCAAATCAGCTTAAAAATTTATTTAAGCTGGTTTGACTAAAATATGAGCTCATTTATGTAGAGCTTATAAATCGACCAAAAATACACATTTGCAAACACAAATTCCTTTCTAATTTTTCAAGAACTTATAAACCTTATGAGCTTAAGTCTCACTCACTACTACTAACTACATTGATGACATTTAAATTAGTGACACCTGTAGATGTACAGTTATTTTTTTTCCCACACCCAATCTAACTACAGATTTAACTATGTTATGAAAACATAGACGTAGTTACGTGTATGTTCATTGTAGTGTATAGAGGTGTCACCATGTTTCCTACTTGGATTACGACAGTGACATTGTTGGAAGTTGTTAGATTTGATAAATTCAACAACTTGGAGAAGTTGCCTCCACTAGGAAAACTGCCAGTCTCTTTAGTCACTCACAGTACAGTTTTTCCAAATTGAAAAAACTAGATGCTGAGTCTCTGGGAATAGAAACAGATTATATACCCAAATCCCAGATTATTGCCTTGCCAAGCTCACAACACTCAAGTTTTATCAAATGGATGGTTGAAAGAGTGGGATTATAGAATCACAATAGTAAGCAGCAAAACAATAATAATGCCAACCCTTTGTAGCTTACAACTTCTCATTTTCTCTAAGCTAAAGGCGGTGCAAGATCTTCAGGGATTCCCTTGAAAGTGATTGCATACCGACCAGTGTTCACCGGTGTTCAATTCTAGAAGAATGATACCTAAAGAAGTAAGCAGAAGAATGGTCCAAGATTTCACATATTCCCAGCATCTTAATTTATTAGGATTGTCATTAATGAAAAGGGGAGTCAACTTTTCAAGCATCTACCAGCTTTTCAATTCTTTTAACAATCAGGTAAAAACTATTTCTTGAAGTTTTGGGCTTGGAGTTTCAAACATATGTTTACTTCTAATATCTTTTATCATATTAGATTAAATGAAAGTTTCATAATCAAACATAAATTTCAAAACCCAACTTGGTTTGTTTCTACTCTCTGTTTGTGCCTTCTACCTTGTTTATGTAGTGGGGAAAGTCTTTGATTTTCTCCATTAAGAAACAAATTTCTCAACATTTTACCCCATAAGAGTGAATCCTAAGGATATAATTTAGGACGATAGTAAATACCAGCTCTAATAATTTATGATTAAACTACTTCATTATAAATTATTTCTCTCAATAATTTTGATTGAATAGCAGCAAATATGAACATCAAACAAGCACGCATGCCTATAACAGTACAAACGATTTTATTTCAAAAAAAAAAAAACAGTAAATATGAACCTCAAATACAAACAAAGATAAATAAGCGGAGGATGTTCTCATATGATTAAGAAATCAACGAAATCATTATATTAAGAAAAATAGCAAATCTATAAATCACGAACGGTATAGTGGAAAATGCGCAGAAATTAGAGAGTTGAGAAAGAGAACTTACGGCCTCTCAGTGAGAATGAGATCCAAGCAGTGGGTCGTAATGCTTTCTGGGACTTCCGGCGAAAGACTAGTTTTTGCAGGTAGGGAAATCAGATAGAAAGAGAGACATCCATGTGCATCAAAAGGAGGAAGAAATTTTGTTTTTTTAAAAGAAAAGAGAGAAAAAGAAGAGTTTTTTTGGGCTTAATTTTCGAAATTAATTCCATTGGGTTGGGATATATTGTGGGCTGAACAGTTTGGGCTTCTTTTGTATTAATTTGCTTTGAAACTTGCAGATAATTCCTTCGTACCCAAGAACGGAGGAAGATGAACCAGTGAACGATAAGAAAGAGTATACAGCAATCTCATGGCTTCTTCTCTTGGCTTCACTGCCATTCATTATCTACATTCTCATGGACGTCTCTCTCCTCCAGCCCCAGCAAGCTATTTCCCAGTTTCACATATTTCAATGGTCATACCCTCTTTGTCAATTAAAAATAATTACCAACTCATGAAGCTCAAGCGCCCTGTGAGAGCTTCACTTGAAGGTCTGCATGGTTTTGTACCTTTTATTGCTTTTTGAGGCCTTCGATTTGTTTGTAGAATAATGTTGGCAACTGGGTTTGTGTGGGTATTAGCAATTATATTTGTGATAGATGATGCTTAGCTACTTAAACTTGTTTGTACCAATTGGAACGCAAAAGTTTCTTCCTTTTGTTTTAGAAAAAAGAAAAAGATTCAACGAGATTGAAACTAATGGAAAATATAGCAATCTTTGACAAGGAAAAAATGGTAAAATTTAGGTTGATTGCTTCTTTCCAGTTGGGTGTTGGGGACAACGGTTTAGACCAATTCCTACTTTCATTTTGCTTTCTTATGATTTTCTATATATACACACACACATGTACTTATGATTGTGTACAGGACCAGATGAGTTAATTGAAGATTCAAAATTTGTTCCCCTTAATGCTGAAGATCCTAGATACGGTCCACCTGTAAGTTTTGGTTAGTTACCTTCCTACTGTTACAGATTTTACATGAGAAAATGCATTTTTGTAACAGCCTGTTTACTGTCACTGAGTAACTGCATACTTGTATTATCATTTCTAAGAAAAGGCAGAGTTTTATCATAGGAATTTCTGCGTCCAAAATGGTTCTAGTCTTTGAATATCTGATGATTTTATGGCTCCTTGGACCTGAACCAAAATACATCTGAAAGAAAACTTGAGATGTCAATGAGGTAGAGAGATTAAATTCTGGATCTAATGTTGGATTTTGCAGGCTTTACTATTGTTGGGATTTGAGTTGGAGGAAGCAGCGGAGGTAATTCTTAACTAGCTCGGACGATTTAATCTTTATAAAAGATGGCTGAGGGAAAAGGGTTCGGATGATGAGTATATGCTTTCTTCCAACTTTCCTTTTCTCCTTCAGTTTTGGAGGGGCATAAAGTGAGGATGCTAGTATATTTCCTGGATAACTATTTTTGGAGAACTATGATTAAAAACTTAAGATAGTGTGCCTAAATTCAAGTAGCAACTACATTTGTAAGGATCATTTTGCATCTGCTTCTTTGCTGAACTTAGTTCAAGACATGTCATTTCTCTCACATCCTGCAACTGTCTACATCTTCATATTGCAGATACAGCAGCTTTTGAAAGAATTGGATGGGGAATTCATGGAGGTAATCTCTCACATCTTACTCTCAGATTTATAAAAGAATCCAATGGGTTAAATGAAGTCCACCTAAAAACTGGAACTTGCACATGTGATTATCTTCCCAAACTTTTCTGATAAGGTCCTGCTTTGGTATTATGTTTTACGTCAATGATTCTTCCCTAGTAAAAGAATTACAGTGAATTTGTCAATAGATTGGAAGTAGTTTTTCCTTTTGTATCTGCTCCTGACTAACAGAGATTCTTCTATGGAGGAAAAAGTGTTGAATTATGATTTCAGCTAATTGCAGGATCCAGATATATTTTCATATTTGGAGGATCTTTATAATTCCTTTCTAATGTGTTATGAAATCTCTTTTGTCCTAAGTCTTGCTGGGTAATTTTGCCATTTTCTTCCTGTTCCTCAAATTAGATTTTAAGGGTAAGAAACATGATTATTGCTCTTGTTTTTGCATCACCATGGCTCTTCTAAGATTGTAAACCCATGTTTGCAAGTGAAATATGCATCTTATTTATGTAAAATTTTGCTGCATTATGAATTTTAATCTTGGAATTTGTTACTCTATAGGTTATTTATTGTACTGAAGACATGATTCCTCGTTCCTTATGGGAAGCAGTGAATACAAGGCAACCTAATTTGGGATCACTGAAGGTTAAACTATCAAACCTGCAATTGGCTTCTTCTCTTTTCATATATCAAACAGTGTGTTCACAGGCTTCATCATAATAAAAGTATGCATTTTATAATTGCTGTACTCTCTTAATATTTATTGGGTTGAGTACTGTGATTTCAATTTTAGTAAACATTTGATGATTTATAAAGTTTACTTTCACTCCCAGTTCATAGCTTTTATTCTCTAGTCCCTTGAAGTATGAGATGCCACCCTCTTAAAATTCAGAATTTTCATGCATAGTTATTGATATTGTTTATAAACTACCAAAGGGCTTTATCACTCTAACTCTTGAAAAGTCCAGCTTGTATATTGTCTAAAATGTGCTTACTCTATGGTGTGCTCAGATTGCTAAGTCAGTACCGAGGATCTGCTTCTTATCTGGCCTTAGTGGAGAGGAAATGATGATGTTCATTGATGCCTTCCCGGAAGCTGGTATACAAAGCATTTTCTCAAGGACCCTCGTTTCAAGTTTATATTTTGACTTTAGTTTAGATCCTGATCAGAAATATAAAAAGGATTTAGAAGATTCTGAAAGTTGATTTTCTTTCTTTTTTTATTAACTGATTCATAGCAAGCAAAAAAATTTTGCAAAACCCAAAATAGTGATATTCAGTTATCTTGATGAAATGTGCGATTGTTCCTTTGGATATATGCAGGGCTAAAACCAGCTGTATTTGCTGCTCTTGTTCCCAACAGTGCTAATAAACCAGTCCAGGAACTGATAGAAGAGATCATGGGGGATCATGAAATGCTGGTGAGACATATCATACTGTTATATTTACCAGATATAGTTTTATGTTGTCGATAGGCTAAGGCCTAACCCCGTGTTACAATTCTAATTTCCTGTGCAGACTAGAAAGAAATCTGGGTTGACTTAGAAGTGAGTACCATAAACTCCAAGTTTAAAGATATTGCCTGCATGGAGATAGGTCTTTATAAATTTATAGAATTAATTCTTACTCATGTATTGCCTTTATTAGTTTATTAGAATTAATTGTCGGTCATGTATCCATGTGTTTATTACAATAACTTGAGTATTTACTGCCGTCTTTTAAGAGATGAGACAACAGTTCTAAATGTAGAAAAGGAATAGTTATCAAGGCTAGACTTCTTTATAACAATTGACAAAAGGCTAATATAATCATCCAAGACTTGTTAAAAGAACACATGAAACCTTAACCATAGAACAAAAATGATGTAGAGATCAAAAACCAGAGGCTTCAAGTACCTTGGTTGGCTATGGAGTTGAAGTCAATTCCTGCATAAAATTAAGATTTTGTCATGTCATACAGCATTTTGAGTGGGTCTACAACATTGCTAACAACATACAGTCACCAGAATGATGTCCCTGCTGAAGTTGTTTTCTTACTTCTAGAGAACGAAATTCAAGGTGGAACGTTGTCTCCTTCCATGGCCAAGTAGTTTTCGAACTTTTAGACAGTGAAATGCAAACAGGTGAACGCTGAACATAGCATTTCCTTCTATTCTTTTTTTAAAAAAATAAATAAATGGCATATCTTTTGGTTCATCCTTCCTACCTCCTCTTTTTCTTTCTAAAGAAAGCATCAATTTAGAATCACAAAACTGCCCGATGTAAAAAAGGTTTGGTGTACTACTTTTCCAGTTTACAGTTACATGGTAACACAATCATCAATCAACCTCTCATCTCATTAACAAGGTACAAATATTAAAAGTCCACTGGTGCAATCCTTTATGTACTGAACCATTAACTGAAACTCATGTTATCAGACACTATTTAAATGAAGTCTCTTAATTTGTCAAATCTCTTTTGAACCCAGAAAGGTAGTTTGTTCGAATCAGCGTCCTGAAAATGGAAAAGATAATCAGTCAGCAAGCAAAGATTGAGAAGTTTGATTTGATGTCACTAGAAGGATGCCAAGGATATTTAGTAGCCATGTCTTGTAATCTTTATTCAATACAATGAATATTCTCCGGGTAAACTCTCTTGCTATTTCTTTTCACCACCATGCTAAAAAAATGCAGATTTGAGATGATGATATATTGGCTTCTGTTGATGCAATGTATAAAATATAAAGGTTACTTCCATTTTGAATTAGTAATCTTCATACTTTCTTCCAGTACCAAAATGCTCGAAACGAATTCCACTAAACACAAAATCATTGAAAAGAAGAATGCAGATATTTTAAAGGAGCTAATTAATGTATGCAACATGAACCTTTACAGCTAGTAAGTTGCTATGCTGAGATTGATCAACCTTGTAGAAGATCATCTATTCTTGAGGACATCAGAACCATTTACATCATCCACCCCATCAAAAGTCTTCTTTTTTATTTCTTTCCACACAATCTATAGAATGATAAGTGGAATCATATAAGCGAACTTGCACCTACTCCTGATGCTCTTCCATGCCCACAGCTCTTCCCTCACCGAACCTGCCATCACTCAACTCATTCCTAACAACCCATAAATCATAGTCCAAAAGCTTGTGTACCGTAGGACACCACAGCAAAACATGATTACAACTGTCCTCTGCCCTCTTACGCAAACACATTCACCAGGACCTTACCCCTCATCCTCAGCTTATCTGTAGTTAAAATGCACTCTCCTCTAGCCTCCCATGCAAAGAATGATACCTGTGGGGGAACTTTAACCTTCCAAATCTGTCTGTACGGGATCCTAACAGCATTGACATCACATTTTAACCTTCCAAATCTGTCTGTACCAGGACCACTTCACTATTCCTTAAAGATGAGTAATAACATAATGGACTCTAGATGTGGATCAACCATAAGCAAAACCATACTTTTTCTGACCTAAATGCACTGCATCTCACGCATCTACCTATTTACAACTGTAACACTGTTCATGGATTAAACTACTAATCCTCCATAAATTCATACTCAAAGCCAATGAACACTCTAAGCAGAAAGCAGCAAACAACTAATCAACATAAACAATTTTCAGACTTTGAGAAGTATCAAAATGCATAAAAAAAGGGCCATACCTGGGATGAATTTCTTCAAGAACACCAACCAAAATTTACTCTTCCTCATCACTCTCATCACTGAAGTAACTAGCCTTTTTCATCACCTTCCTCTTCCTTTCCTCCCCATCTCCTTCCTCCATTCTCCTCAACCTCTCCCCTGCTTCATCATCCACTACCGACGCCCAATTCTCCTCCTCAAAACACTCACTTCCCTGCTCTCCTCCCTCTTCCTCCTCTCCCTCCCCTTCCCTCCTCCTCCTCCCCCGCTTAGAGACCACAGGTCTTTCCCTCGGCCCCAACTGATTCCTAGGACACTCATACGACAAATGTCCCGAAACTCCACATTCGTAACACTTCGACTTATCCTTATACACCTTCTTCTTTATAAACTCCGCCGCCCGGCCGTTGTCGGCGGCGATTGACGCCGTTAGTGTTCGCCCATTGAGAACCTTGCCATCCATGGTACGCGCCGCTTTGAGCGCGTCGTCACGGGAAACGAAGAGAACAAAAGCAACACCGCGAGACTGGCGGGTTTCGCGGTCTTTAAGGACGGTGACACGCGCCACCTTCCCGAAGGTGGAGAAGAGGGTGTGGACGTCGGAATTTGTCAGGGAGTAATCGAGGTTCGCCACGTATACCGTTGATTTCGAGGGGGCGAGGCCACCAGAGCCGTTGGATTTCTTTGACCCAGTGGATTGGATCCCACGACCGCCTTTGGCAGCGGCTGTAGAGTTTGACGACGCTGAAGCTGAGACGGAGGAGTAGCGGTAGTAGAACGTTTCGTCCTCGTCGCTGTCCATTTCTGCCCGGCTTCTCACACCATCAACAGTACCTGAAGATTTCCGCTTAAAGTGAAAACCCTTTGAGGAATTGAGAGAAAATTTGATGAAAAAATTGAACTTTATTTTTTATTTTTATTCATTAATGAACAATCTCTTAAATAAAGATAAATACTTTAATTTCTAAATTAATTCATAAACATACCCTAATATTTTTATTTCTTCCATCAATTTAGTTTATAATATTTTAATTACAAAAATTAAATTTATGAACTTTTTATTTTTTTTCATAAATTATTCAATTAAGTAATAAATTGAGTATATTTAACACTCATGTAATCAAAATTGATTTGGAGAAAGAACAAAAAAGTTTGTAACTTTATAAAAATAATTCAAAAACTTGGAGATCAAATTAAAAAAGGAGCAAAATTTCATTTGCTATAAGAACAAGTTTATCTTTTTATTTAAATATTTTATTTTTTAAGGAAAAAATGTAAATATTAATGAAGGAAATATGTATATATTATGTAACCCGCTTAAGCATGTCCTCGGCGGTGGCACGTGCAGTAACCGTGAGATCACGGCATCTCCTTCCTTGTGCCAAAATGTATATATATATATATATTTTATCAGACAATAATCAGCATATTGTCTGTATTTGCTCTGAGCTGAGTTTGGATTGCTTTATCTGCACACTTATATCTATCTCAAAAGAAGAGAGAGAAAGGGTTCCGGCTAAAGGATAATATAAGTTTATGGTGAGCAAGGAAGCTTCAACGATATGCAAGGTTGAGTCTTTTTGTTTCTTTTTATCCTATATCATCATCGGGTCGTCTAGGGTTTCATGTAAGTTTTTCTATTCTGTATCTGTTTCTTTTTCTTCTTCTTTTTTTGCTCTCCTTTTCTTTGCGGCGACGAATCAATAGGGAGCGAAACTATGGGAACCAGGTTTTCTTTTAAAAAAATTACACATGGGTATTGATTTCAATTCCAGATCATGTTTCTGTAGGTTCCCCTTTCCTGGCAGAATACTGGGTATCGTTTGTTTCTACGGAAATTTTTTTAAGGAAAGGTAAAAAATGAACCTTTTGTCCTAACTGCAGAAACTTTCTATGATTTCTTTTAATAGACTAGTGTCTCAATGATGCAAGATTACCACTGGTGGCCACTAGCCTGCTCTGGGGTTATTTGCTTTTTGTCTAATGCAATTCATCTTTTCATGTAAATCAATCTGTCGATAATGTATTGTGAGAAAATTTGATGAAGTGTAGACATTAAGAAAATCAGTTGGTTCAGTATGTGAAGTGGTATTAGCTAAAATTTATGATCTCAGCTCCTTATCATGAGTGTTTTCAGTTATATTATAACTATTATTACCATTTGACATCAAACTGACATTTGATTTTTGGGACGGAACGTTGAGAAAATAACTCAAGTTTATGATGTGAGAAGCATGTCGTCTGGATATCTGACTGAGGTCAAAGATTATACATTTCATTATATGCGAAGTAGTATCTATTTATTACTCTTGTTTTCTTTTTTAATGCCTTCTGTTGAATCTCGATATGAATAACGGACTGAATACTGATAGAAATTCTTCTAGAATCCTAGATATAAGAATTATGCGGAACCTTTGAAGTTAGAATAATGAAGACTGCACTTGTATCAGTAGTGAGAACCTTTTTTGGGGAGAGGGAGGCTGCAGTAGCAAGAAATTGTTGAATCTTTCTTCCTTTATTGTTTTGTTACAAGCGTCACTGGTTGCATTCCATTATTGCTGAGTATTAGATGATTTTGGTTAAGAGTTGTTGAATGATCAAGTCAGGTGACCAATTATTTCACTTAAGCCTATAAGAAAATAGACTGCTGTATTGTTTATATTCTTGAGAGAAAGAGAGTAGTTATACTTATCCAACGATTTTAACTTTTTTTGGATTTTTACTGGCTTTGGTTACATAGCCCAAACTGTTCATTACTATTGAGCAAATATAATATGGCATTTGCTGAAGGAAAAGTTGGAAACCATGTAGCATGAGCACCTTTTCTAGCTTTTATTTTCTACACTCGCATACTTTCTGCATGTGTTTAGCCATGAAAATTGGTAAGAGGTGGCTTTGTAGAATAACCAAGTACAGAGAAAATAATTCCTGAAAAAAGTTAAAATAATATTTTCAAATTTTCAAACTCCATCATCATTCATATTCTTTTTTGAAATAAAAAGTGTGATCATCATTCACATTATTATTTTATTTATTCTTAATTTTATGTTTTTTGTGAATAAATACATGCAAATTTGAGAATAAAATGAAAAAACTTTTTCATGTACCAAATGGACGTTAGGTTTCAGGATTTAATTTCTATTAGCAGTGTTCCTACAACCGAACTATTTTTGAAACCAAACATTTATGTCATTTTTTCAGCATTCTCCACAAATCCTTCAATAGTTAAAACCTTGCAATACTGTAGGTCTCATCTAAATTTTAACCTTCTCCAATTCAGGCTGCCAAATAACCCTGGAAAATAGACATTATACCGGGGGTCTGCTTGAACTTCCACTGATGCAAGGTGAGTAGCAATTAGATTAACTTGTCCACCAGATAGTTAGAAATAGAGGAAATTTAGGTGAAAAATAGGAACATAGAGATAGATCAAAGGAAATAAGAGATCATGGTAAAGACATATAGGAAAAAATAGATTGAATGAAATAGGTTAAACAGAATAATGACCAGAAGAATAAACAGAGAGATAACGAGAAATAAAATCCTCGCAAGAAAATTCTCAATCCATCATTTCCTAAGTATCTTCTTTGTTGGTTGATTGTATAGGTATTAGTTAAAACTAATAAAAACTCCTATAATACTTAACATCAACATAAATGGGAAACTAAACCTTATAATGCCTATATAAATTTGAATAACCTAAATAACTCCTCAAGAGAAAATAATAATTTATTATTACAGAAAACTTAGTTTGAAAATTGGCTCCAAAATAATATTTTCTTGTTTGGCATCATCCACTCTCATGGTTATGAGTGAGGGAGTACTATCCGTACCAACTGGATGGTGATGAATTGATCTCCCCGTTCCCCTTCCCCCCCTCTTCCCCATTCTCCTAGGGTAGGTGAAGAATATGATTTCTGCTTATGCCTTACAATTGACAATGGCAAAAAAATTATGAGCTCATGTTCTCCGTTATCTGGATCATCGACTTCAATTATAATGTTAATTCTACTTCTAGCTTTTTGGCTTTTTATGGATACTCAAATGACATGCAGTTCTTACTTTACTATTACAGAGTGTTACCAAGCAGAAAGTTTTCCAAAACTAAGATTTTCAAGCTTGAATCATATGACATATAACTTTTGAAAATTAGCTCACTGTATTTTGACTCTCTCATCATTGGTCAAGATGCATATTTAAATTCGTTTCTTCTTATGTCGCTCGTGTCTTCTTGTGTTTTCTTTTTAAGCCTTCTCTTGAAATGGCTTGTTTGCTTGATTCTGGATAATAGCAGTGATGACATGCCATTTGGCTTTCCAAGATGAATGAATTCTCCACTGTCGACGGCTTTGTGGAGATAAGTGAATGCATGGCGGAGATGATAAAATACATCGCCAATGAGCCCTCAGTGGGTCTTTTCTACATACAGCAGCACACTCAAAAGGCAGTGCCAAACGTTGTTACTCTTAAGAATAATGTTTTGGAGAGATCTCGTGAAGTGACTTTGCACACCGAAGACTTAGAAGATTCTATTGCCATGGTGAAGTCAATGAAAGAATGCGGTTCTCCTATTGCTGAAGAAATGATTCAAGACATCAAAAACTCCTTGGCAATGATGTCAGTGAAACAACCAAGGAGAGGGCCAATTCGTAACTCAACCTCCAGTTTTCAGATGGGAAGAACTCGCAGCTGGGGACCTGCCACTTGGAGTGGCAGCTCAGATTATGCCCAGGCTGGTGAAAATAGCAGTTATTTCTCAACTGTATTCAAGTCAGCGAGAGAAAGAGCCAGCGGCTTCAAGTGGCCACAGCTTGATTCCAAAGAGCCAAAAGAAGAACAGAAACAGAAGCTACTGCTGCCAAATCCATCTCCACCTTTGTCAGTTGCATCTGCCAGCATTTCATCTGTACCAGATACCGAAGCTGATGAGCTGCCCTTATCAAGTGAAGTCGCAGATGAAATCCCTGAAAAAGAAGAGGAAGATACACAAGTTGATGTAGACTCGCCTAGCCATAAACTATTGTTAGTCTCTGAAAACTATGACCATTTTAAGGCAAATAAAGAAGCCAAACTAGAGGAATGGTTAGGAGGGACTGATGACAAACAACCATGAAAGCTGCAAGGGAGCACATGATGCACCAAGGCTTGAGCACTTGGATATCAAATAAGCTTTGGCTTGTAAATACTATTGTTTGTTACAGTATATATCCTCTGATAACAACCAGATACAATAAGAGATTGATTTTTCTACAGTATATCCAAGATGTCAATCCCATTTTAAGCCCAATAAAATTTAAAAAACAAAATTCATTTCTGTTGCGCTAAGGATTTGGAGTAACAAAATCAAATTCAACTGTTTTACAATAAAGATTATATTAATATATATATATATATTTTTATTATAAGGAGAGACAAAAGTCAAAAGAAAATTAAAAGATTATCATGCATATCTGGAGACAAGAAATATTTATGATATCGTCAGTGAGAAACTGTTGTAAATCATTCGGTACTTGAATATGAGAATGGAGATCTATTGATAGAGAAAAGCCGACATTTGCCAACCAATCAGCGCATCTATTTTCTTCGTGATAGACATGTTGGATTTTGATATGCTAGTTCTGCAATAGTAAATGTTTGATCTCACGAACGATGGCGGTATGCGCATTAATGTCATAATCTTCCTTAATAAGTAACCACACTGTAAAAGCACTATTTATTTTCAGGATAATGCTACGGAATCTAGCATGCTAAGCGAGTTGAAGGCCATCAAGAACATCCCAAAGTTCAGCCTAAAGCACATAACATTTGTTAATCTTCCTGCTAAACCTTTTCAGATAGACACAATCCTCATCCCTAATAAGTCCGCCATAGCATGCAAAGTTGGTAGCCGCATGATAAGCACCATCAGTGTTCACGTTTCACCAACTCTTGGGAGGTTTCTGCCAAGTTACAAGTTCTTTTGACTTCTGCGTCATACCTGAAAAAAAATAAAAATTCATATTATTAGTCATAAAAATATAATCAGTCATGAGAGACACATTCTTAACAAATTTATCGATGCTATTCTTACTCTCTTGAAAAACAAACTTGTTCATATGGTTCCATAGGCTCCAGCAAGTAAGGTTAAATGTCACTCTCTAATCCTGAATTGTCTTGCATCAGAGCCAGTTATTTTTGAGATTGAGCACGAACCACTCGTCAACAGTACTGCAGAAGAAAGTTGAACGGGCTTTAATGGGTATGATCTTCAACCACAGTAATTTAGCCACGCCGCAATTATGGAAGATATGATCCACATCCTTAATAGGATCTCCATATCTACTGCACTCCGCAGTAGAGGATATGTGATGTCGGTATATCTCCCAATTCATCAAGATTTTTCCCTTAGCAGCCAACCAAAAGAACATACGCACCCGTTGAGCACCTGACCAACGCCAAATGTCTCTCCAATTCCTATCCTCTGGGTGCCAATAATGACTCGCTAAGAGGACGTAAACCGAGCTAACCGATAAACATTCAGAGCTCGTCTCACCCCAAAAGCAAGAGTCTGGGATGATGTCATCTCTAGAGGCCGATATTGCAGCCATCTGGAGCAGTGTGTCCATCAGCAACACCCGGTGCAGGGCTTCCCAGTTCTATTGGCCGAACGACACCACGTAATCCCTGACACATCTATGGAGATCATGCTCAACAATAAGTGCAAAAACCAAAAGCTTAATTCAATTAGTGTTTTAATTTTAAAAATTTTGGTTTCTTGTAAATCAATTAGTGTTTTAACTTTATAAAATCTTCTTAACGTTTAATATTTATTATTTTGAATAGAATATATTACCCCTTTTAATTAAATTAAGTACAAATTTTTAAATAAATTTCTTTATTCTAAATACAGTTCAGAGTTACCTTGGTGAGGTGGGTTCAAAATTGAATCTTAGCTTGTCTGTAAATAATAATATACACATCATATCCTACCAAATTATGACTGTGAGAGAACAGTATTAAGTGATAGAGAATGATGCGGTCCAATGTGATATCATATAGACAAAACAAGAAATAACTTATAAGTTAAGAATCCGTCCAAGCATACATATTGATTTTCTACCAAACAAACTCTACCGAAGGGTTGCCAACGAGAAAATAATTATACATTTATTTACAGAACCAGTAGCAACAGCCAAAAGCTTTGGCCTGATGGTGAGGTTTCCTGATTAAAAACTAGGCATAGAGGGGAGGGACTATCTTCCGTATCTTCGACTTTCCTGAAAGAAAAGATTAAAAAAAAAAAAAGAAACCTTTGCTCCGTGCTCTCGTGGGGACAAAGCCCCGAGAAATAGTAGAAAATTTATAGTTTGGTGTGCTACACGCAAAGACTTAGGCCTGCAATCCATGAGAAGGAATTTACAGGTTTGAAACTTGTGTGTTAGACACCAGGCTGTGATGGTGCTGTGGCTATATAAAGTCCCAGGCATAATACAGCCATCATTCATGCCACAGTTGCTTCATTAATCAGCCTTATTGCACATCGAAAATGCAGAGAAATTAGACATTTCTCCACTAAAAACAAAGATATTTGCACAATATCCAGACTCCAGGCTCATTTTTTTCTTGTTAAGTTGCAGCAGTCTTTTTTTAATGCCATGATAGGATCGTGGCTTCTCTCTCGTTTGCAACTATCATGACTTCACTATTGTTTTTGCAATTAATAGGCCACTTGGACTTGCTCATCAAGTAACTCAGCCATAACCTATTCTTCCCAAGGCAGTCATATTGGCAACCGAAGAGTGCTAACAAGCAGGAGCTCTAATAAATTCCAGCACTTCAAAGTCATTGCAAAGATTCTGTTCAACTCTGGTTTCATGCTAACATATTGTATTATTTCACCTATCTATCCACAGTGCTGCTGCAAGCAAGAATGCCAACATGGTCGATAATCTTAATATTAATGATCTCCCAAACAGCTGAAAGCCACAGAATTCTTCTCATACCACGATGGAACAGATAGATCTGTAATGGTCTTCCGTAAAAATTTAAGCAGAACAACAACATTTACTGCCTTAACGAACTTTCGTGATATCTAGAATCCATGTTGCATCTCAATTGGATGAGGCCTTCTGCTTACTGGTTTCACATGGACCTTGCCCTAACAAAATATTGACAGGGATATCATCAGGCTTACTTTTGGAAAATCTTGGCATATTTAAAAGAGAATTTTCTCTACTAGTATGTAACAAGTAAAAGTTCCAACACTTCTACTGAAGATAACAATATCAAATAATTTTCATGGTTGTCAATGATATAAAAGGGGATAGACATGACAAAATATGTCAACTAATGATTTCATCACGCTAAATCTGGACTGATAAAAACAGCATAATTTAATTGGGTAATACAATGAGAAATGAGCACATGAAGAAGAATTTAATTGAAGTGGATATCCAAATAGTTAAAAGTTCAAAATAGAGCTACCAAATAACCAAAAACAACCAATGTACTACCTGAACCAGAATTGTGAGAGGTTGCTTGATTCACGTTCCGGATTTCTTCCAACACATTACCATTTACCACATTTGCATTGGGTGGAGGGGCCACAAAACATTCATTGTTGCCTGTTGCTTGGTTCCTACTTTCACCAGACACGTTACTTCTTATCACATTTGTATTCTGAGACACCAATCCTTTACCATTCCTCACTACTTTTGCCCTTCTGATAGATTTTAAAAGTACAAGAAAGCAAACCAAGGATCAGACCAGACTTTATATTTGAGAAATTGGAGGAATAGCACACAGGTAGGGAAATATACCTGACCAATTTTCGCTTAAGAGTGCCTGTTTTTAGCTTCAACATTCCTTTTCCAAAATAACATGAAAAAATTGTTAGAAATTTCATACTGAAAAGTATCTCATAGTTTGTGGAAGAAAGTAAAATTACACCAAAAACTCACCTGGTTTTGAAGAAGAAGATGAACTGGGTTTGCGACTGCTCCTCTCAGCCTTTATGGAAGCAATAACAGAATCAGCAGCAGACCCCAAACCTTTTCTTCCTACCAGCTTTACCCCCAGCTTCTCGCAGAGGTAATTCAGTCTCATCTCATCACCCCCTCGCACCTCTCTCAACTCAAGCACCTGCTGCCTTGACAACAAGGTGTAAACATGAAGCTGTTGTTGCTGATTGAAATGCGACTGAAGCTGCTGAAAAAGTAATTTATTTGAATGCTGATCTGGTCTACCACCTTCATAATTTCTTTTTCGCGGCTCATTAAGCATAACCCTTAAAATTGCTGGGGATTTTGTATCACCATTCTTACCGCTAAAAATTACAGAAAAACTACCAAATTCTAAATCAGGATCCCTAAATAAATCTGCAAGAAGGGAAGCACAAGAATAGGCATTCTTTGATGGGCTCCTGTCAATTTTCATCCTTGAAGCTCGAGCATTTGCATAGTTTGCCATATTTGCAGCTTCCCTAAGTCCAGTGAGGAAAGCTCCATGCATAGTTGCAGGGTATCGCCTACTAGTGGCTTCCCCAGCAAAGAAAAGCCTGCCATCCCCCACACTCTCAGCTAATATATCATAATCATCTCCTGATGCCCCCACTGCAACATTAGAGTACGAACCTAGACTGAAGGGATCACCACCCCATCTGGTACATACAGTCTGGATAGGTTCTGGGACATTAATTCCTTGCGGTTCATATATACCTGCTCATAATAACTCCCACCGCATTATACTAACTACCATAAAATACTTTAATGAACTTCGGAATCAAACATAACTACTTTACAATTAATTAATAAACAATAAATCATGATTCCTAAGAATTTCCTGAAAAGATAAGCTAGCTTTTGCATAGTTCTACTTACCTGAATATTCCTTTTTTTTCTCATAAGAAGCATCACCTATTCATAGAATCTTCTTGAATTGAAAAACTAAAATATCTTATTTTTTTTAGAAATTATTCAAAATTATCTGACACACGGGGTACAAGAAGTTAAAGAGCTAAAACTGAAACTTCTTTGCATATGACTCATGAGGCATAGGGTAAACAATTATACATGATTTAGAATGTTAAGATTAGCGAGTATCACATCAGACGAATGGAGCTCCTGATTAGTTGTGGGAAAAATAACAGAGCTAAGAATTTGGTGATATGAATAAAATGAATTGGCTACCTTTAAGAATGTGTAGGACATGGGTCACTGCATCAGTTGGGGGCATTGTCTCGAACTTATGAGCAGCGTCACCTGCTACTAAAGCAATCAAGAGAGGACCACCAGCAACTGGTGCATAACTGTAAAACAGAAAGAACTCCCCTCGACTGCTTGGATCCTCGGCAAGATGTCCAAAGGTATCAACATCTGTACCCCAAAACACATAAGGAAAAAGCATGGCAACTTTATTGAGTAACCCAAAACCCAACCTCTTAATTCCGTCTAGCTTCCTCTGAGGCAACTCTGGTATAAATTTGATAGATCCACTCTTCAAAACCCCCAGTGCGACAGTACAAAGAGCCATGTCAGCCTCGTAAACATGGCTTCCAGCAATTACCTGGACACCATCAGCGCCATATCTAACACTGTGGACAGTCTTCTCATATAAGATCGGCACATTCTCAGCCAAAGCCTGAACGAGCCTTCCATTCCCTCCAGGCAGGAAGCAGTGGTCCCCTCCCATATCATATGGATCATCTTGGTCCCAAAATGCGAGTGAGAGCTTTGATACCAAGCCTGCGTTTGCATATTCCAAATTTGCAAGATGCCAATTAAACAAGTTCATCTCCTCAGTATTTACAGCATCCCCATAAACCTGCCGAAATGTTTCCAATGCCGCCCCAAGTGAAACATCCGTTGAAACCTCGCCCATCAACTGCCTAAGCTTACTTGCCTTATCCAAAAGCCGATTAAAAGCTGTTTCCAGTTTCATATCCATATCAGGATCAACGGGTTTCCCATCCATTCTGTAAAGTGGACACTTATCTCTCACCTTATAAAGAGAAGAGCCCAGTTGCCTGGCAACAATCCCAAGTGGGTTCCCTAATGTACCGGTCAAAACACTCCCACCTAAATCCGCTGCTGCGGACACCCTATTCCCTCCTTCCATCTTCTTCGTGTAAACCCTCCCACCAGGACGCTTCCTACCTTCCAAGACAGTCACCTTAAACCCAAACCTCATCAACTGTCGCGCAGCAGCCAATCCAGCCAACCCCGCCCCAATAATAACTACAGTAGACTTGTTCGGTTCCGCCGGAATCCTCTCTTTGATCGCCGGCGCAACTCCAAAGTTAATATATCCATGCGTAACCAAATAGTTATAAGCATTATCCAAAAGTGTGCTGCAATGCTTAGGAATAGAATCAACAAACATCTCCTTTGTAATCCAAGTGGACGCATTTTCGCGCCATTTGGCGATGATATGGTTTCTAATCAAAATGTAATTCACCTGTTCTATGCCTCCAACGACAGAGACGACACCAAAATCAATTT
Organism: Carica papaya; assembly: GCF_054855325.1. Taxonomy (NCBI): domain Eukaryota; kingdom Viridiplantae; phylum Streptophyta; class Magnoliopsida; order Brassicales; family Caricaceae; genus Carica; species Carica papaya. Next base: position 1,237,650 of record NC_142310.1, on the reverse strand, counting down.
CCTCATCGGTGAGGGAATCTGCGGGGAATCCGGCCGTTAGCCCGATCAATGCCTCGGCCGTCGACTCCTTGTTAATGACGATAATCTCGTCGCCAATTCCCGGACTGGGTTTTATCGTCGTAGATGAACTATTTTCTACGCTGGCTTTGCTTGCAGAACCTGGAACTGAAGTAGCAGAGTTGAAATTGTTGATACCGGGGAAAGCACCAGCATTCGGGATCGGAGGAATGTGAAACGATGTGGCAACGCGTTGAGGCCGACCTCTTCTTCGTTTCTTCGGGATCGAGAAGGAGAGAATTTGCTTGGAATTAGGGTTCGGGTTTGGAATTGAATTGAAATTAAAGGTATAGTTATAGCTAGGGTTAGGATTAGGAACATGATTGGGATTGGGTTGGGCAAGGGGAGTGTAGAGTGAAAAAGGAGGGAGTGGAAACGAAGAAAACTGATCGGGATTCTGGTCCGCCGGGTCCATAGCACGATACGCTTGTTTGCTTGCCGGTAACTCTGGTAGAAGAGGATATGAGAGACGAACGAAGAAGGGGTGTGTTTGGTTGCGAGGATAGCAAAAATAATTTTGTTTTCGAGATAATATCACAAAAATTTATTTGGATAAGGTAACCACGTTTTTTGTTTTTATAATAATTAATTTATAATTTTTTATTTAATATTATTAAAATTTATTTATGTATTGATAAAATTATAATGATTAAATAAAATTTTATTAATTTTTAATATATTTTAATTAAAAAAATATTTTACAATAATTAAATTTTATATATTTTTAACATTATATTTAAAAACATAATCAATATTCAACTGTAAATATTAAATAAAAAATATTATTATTAAATTAACAAAGTCTTATATTTCACTTTCTCGTATTTAAAAATCATAACATAATATTTAAACTACTTATAAAGAACAAATAAATGTTTCAAACAATCTTTTAAACTAAAACTAAATTCCACTTAATTATATCTCCATAAAAATCAAACTCACTTTTAACAATAAAATATATAATTTTTATATTATTGTGTTTATATTATATATTTATCTTTTTAATTCATATTAATTAAATATATATATATCTGATGAATAAATTATATTTTTCGAATGTATTACTAAAATTTAAAAAAAAACATAATTGGGAGACAAGAATACTAAATATGATGGATTGAGTTTGAGAAACTGATATTTTTTTATTAATTATATAAAAATAAATATATCTCACATATTAGTATTCAAATAATTATGACATATTTTGTTTTTTATTATTATATTTATCTCACCTATATGATGTGCTACTCGTATAATAATTTTGGTAACATTATAACAAAATTTGCTAATACTTATAAGGAGATGAAATTGAGATTTTTAATGCAGATGGTACAGTATTTGATGCAAATGTTGGGTTCGTGTACGAAACAATTATTAGAAAATTGACAAATGTTATTATGATTGTTTTTTTACGACTGCCTCCTAGAATATTAGTTTTTCTACTTAACGGAACTATTCGAATGCCACAATGCATTGCAATATATTGTATATCTTGTTCAGGAATCAGGAACTATGTAAGTTGACGCTCAACCGGTGAAGACTGCACTAACATTAGAAGAAGACGATTACTCTGAAATTAACTTTATAATAAAATATTACAAAATGATGTTAAAACTCAAACTGAATGTATCAATATCTCAAATTCGAAGACAACATAACAGGGTGACTCATCATATAACGAGGGTTGCTTGTGATCACTCTAGTTTTAATATATAGAATAGACTGCCTCCTGAAATTACTGTATTATTTGTATGAGTTTTAACAAATTTGACTATTTTTTTTTTTAAAAAATTGAGATTTTAAAGAAAATAAAGTAAAATTGAAGATAAATAATTTTAAAATGGTAAGAAATAGAGATCTAATTGAAAAAGAGAGAAATTTATTTAACGAAAAATATTTCTGAAAAAAGGAAAAAAGAATCTTATTTGGATTTCGACCCGGTTTAGATCTGGATGCTCCATTTCAACATTTTACCCGAAACGAAAAACAAACCAGAAGAAGAAAAATCAATTATTATTTTACAATTTATCGTTGTCGACAGCTCCAGAGTCCTCTCTTTTATTTTTCTCGTCCTTGCTTCTCTACCAGGATTTTGATTTTTCTTTTTTTTTTTTTTACTTTGAATCAAATTTTTTTCTCTTAAGATCTCCCGGATCACGAATGCTGGACTAGCGTCAAAACGACGGCGATTCCGAGAAATCAGAGGTGCGGCAAGACTCAAAACCAAAATCCAAATCTCTGCTGTTTGTTTCCTTTGATTCATGATTTCACGTACTTTCTTTCTTGAAATCTCCTTGGATCTACTTCTTCTTATTCTTCGCATTTTTATGATTAATTGTTTTTCGAGCTGTCAAGAGCAAAAGCACAGAGAAACCAAAAGCTGAATTTCATTCCTCTTTTTTCTTTTGTTGTTTAAAACCAAAATGCTCAGTTTTGTACAAAATCAATGGAGTTTTCTTTCTATTTTCTACAGGTTTAAGGTTATTGTTTTGTTTTTCTTTTAGATGCGAGTTCGCGTTAATTTCTTAATTTCTTTATGCATTTGGGATTTTTTTTTTGAAAATTTTTCTCTTGTTCATCTTCGAGTTTTATTAGCCTTTGAGCAGTTTAACTGAAAATTATATCTCGTCGTATCTATTTTTTTTTTCCTTCTTTTTATTAGGAATATCAGGTAGTGAAGTTTTCAGCGACTCTGTCCGGGAAAATCATACTCGTGGGCTATAATTAAGTAGCGGTTGGTTTATAGAGAGTTATTTGCTGTTTTCAGGCGGGATCAAGACCTTCTTGCGAGGGGTTGAGAACGCTCATTTTTTGGTTCTAAAAGTTGGATGAGGTAAAGGGTAATGGGGTTTTTTGATGGACTGCCGGTTCCTCCAGAGAAAGCAGTAAGTTCAATTCTCTATCTATTTTTCACTTTAGGTGGAAGATAATGTGCTGATTGGCATGTGGGAATTCAAATTAGAGGTTTGAGTTTCATATCTTATACTAGGGGTCTATACTTTAGTTGGAATCAGATGTTCAATAACCCCAGATGAAGAATATGAAGAAGGGTGGAATTTGCTATGTGATCAGTGAGCTACTCTCCCTTGTGAAATGCCAATACAGGAACACCACTTCACCTGCTTATATTCCGGGGATGCTATATGCTGGGTTTTATCCTTTTGGAAATCATAATAAAAGCTCAATAAATCCAGTCAATATAATAAATGGAATTAGTGGGTTGTCTCATGTTAAGGGAAACATTTCTAGTGTTGCCGAAAAGTATCAACTTCTTTTTTCTTTTACTCAAATTTGTGACAGCTAAATCATTTCCTGTCTGATTTATGACCATGGATCCTGGATGTGGCAGTATAGTCACTTCCATTGATGAAATTGTTATAACTGGCGAAGAAACTTCTCTTCCTTTCCGGGTTGCTTTATATTATGACAGCCACGCGGTAGGACAGATAGGAAAATAAAATTTTTGGACAAATGAAGCCTCTAATATCATAAAGTTTATTACAAGACAGACAGAATTTGAAGTTATAATAATTTTGATGATTTGTTATCTAAAGTCAGTGCTGATTGCCTTATTTTATTATGGCAATAATTTTGATGATTTGTTATCTATAGTTGAATACCTATCAAGGACATGCCCCCGTATTTGGCATCTAATCTAAGTACGAGTAGCATAGATTTTGAGAATTGAAAAAAGAGAGATGTTATAGATACTCATACTGTTCTATTTTTCTAATCTTCTGATGTTGTTCTATTTATTTTTTCAAAAGAAAAAGGACTTCCAGTGTTGTTCTTTCTCAAAATTTATTTCACTCCTTTGCTGAACACAGTATTTAAGGGAAGAGCTCTCCAGGATAGATGAGAGTTGGGCTGCTGCACGTTTTGACTCATTACCTCATGTTGTCCATATTTTGACATCAAAAGATCGCGAAGGTGAAGTCCAAATTTTAAAGGAGCAAAGCGATGTTGTTGAGGAGGTAGTGGATGAAGTGGTGCATGCTTACCACAGTGGGTTCAACAAAGCAATTCAAAATTATTCACAGGTTCCATAATTAATTTAATATTTTTTTCTTAGACTCAATCTTTTTCCTTCAATATCTTCCTTTTAAATATCAAGGTGTTTGTTTCTGCTTAGTTGTTGAGTTACTGTTCTATATTCTGAACTTGGTTCTGATGTTCTTGATTAGTTTTGGAAACCCGAGCAGAGTTGGAAATTTTTTAGGTTTGATCTCATTGCAAACTTTGTGGTTCAGAGGCCAATCTAGGTATAGGAAAGAGTCTGATCATGTATTATTGACTGATAAAATTACCGATACTTATCTCAAAAACTAACATATTGATGGCAGATTTAGTAAACTGTAGCACTTGCTTTCTATGATGTCACAGTTTGGTTGACAGCTAAAAGTTAACCAAACCATCATATCTACTTGTAAACTAATTATCTGTTTGTGCTTTTTGTCTTTACACCTTTCTGGTGGGTATTAGACATATCAGAGTAGGCGCTTAAATTCTAATTTTTGTATCTCTGATTTCTTTCCTATTAGATCTTGCGGTTATTCAGTGAATCTACTGAAAGCATTGCAGTCTTAAAGGTTGATTTGGCTGAAGCAAAGAAGCGACTTGGTGCACGCAATAAGCAATTGCATCAACTATGGTATCGGTCTGTTACATTGCGGCACATAATCTCACTTTTAGATCAAATCGAGGGTATAGCTAAGGTAGGCAAGAAATTTTTCGTGTCTTCAGACTATAAGTATCAATTGTTTGCGTGTGTGGTCATCTGTTGAGCTCTCTTCTTCCTTGTCCTTCCATCCAGTGCCATGACTAATTTACTGTGCTATGATATTTTGTTCTTGATCTCTGGTTCTATTTCCTCATATCTTTCCATGTACATAATTTGATGTTAAAATAAAACAATACGCACCCTTTTTATGGATTGATGTACTTCACTTCAAATATCTATCTAACACAGACATCAAAAATCTACATATGATGCTCCTATATTATGTTATTGCCCTTAATTCATAGTTGTTATGTATGCTTGTGATGTAGAACAAGTTGGCTCTAATATTGACTGATGTGATATAGGATGAGTTGGTATAGTGCCAAATGATATAGAACAAGAGAATATGGAGTAATTTGATGAGAACAGTACATATCAAGATGGCGAGAAAACATGAGTTTGACGAGAGATTTCAGGTGGCCTTGTGCGTTCATTGGGTTTTTTCTCAGATAACTTTTTGGATCTTAGCTCTTTAGTGGAACTTTGATGAAAAACTTTGCTCAAAGGAAGTAGTTATAGCTCAAACTGACTATTCTTTAACAGTGAGATGATCCAATGATCAATGCCCTTGGAGAGTAGCGATGCCATCAGCTCATATCCCTCCTTTTCTCTAAACAAGAGGGAGGATTTGGTGGATCAATGAGGAGTAGAGAATAGAACAAAGATGGAATCAAGAAGACAAAAGTAAAAATATGACTAAATTGAAATAAGAAACTTGTTTCGTTTGTTTATTTTCTTGATCCATAGCCTTTATACATACTAATCATTGGCAAATCAGTGAAATATGCAAAACTAATGGAGTAAAGATCAAAATTTTCTAGTGTCTAATCAAATTGAGAATACCCGAAACCTAGGTAACCTGTTATCCCAAAAACTCTAGATGCATAAGATACTATCAATAAGCATTTTCTAATCTAAAACTCTTCCAAGTTAGCTTCTTCCCATTCCCTATCATTTTGTAGATATTTTTCTTTCATGGGCCAATTAGGGTTATGAGCTACATGTGAGGCAAACTTCCCCTCAATTATTTTGTTAGGGGTATTTCAATCTGACTTTATCCACTGGAAGTGGTTTTACCAAGCTTGCTGGTACAGGCTGCTCTGCTTGTGTGGTGCTTTATTCTTCTTCTTTATGTCTTTGTTTAACTTGTACCACAAACACATGAAATTATTTGTGTGACAGTTGTTGAGGGTAAAATTGAGATTATTCTGGAAATAAGGTGACTCTTGAGAGTTATTTTTTCTCTGTTTGAAACATGGTCTAGGTTCCGGCTCGGATTGAGAAGCTCATTGGTGAAAAGCAATTTTATGCTGCAGTTCAAGTGCATGTTCAGTCTAGTCTGATGCTTGAGCGGGAGGGCCTTCAAACGGTATATAATAATTGTAGTTTTATACTATCGTAAAAAGAAAATGTGTATTGTTTTATTTGCAAGGCTTGGTGTGTGATCTTTTTGAGAGAGGCATTTTGTTGAATGATTTCAAAGTTACCTGCATTACATTGGGATTTTTTGGAAATAGGTACTTTTCAAACTACTGTGATTTCAATAACTGTTTCTGGAAGTCTCACCTTATTCTCTATGTGCTGATACAGTTCGCGGTGTCAGTACAGGCAAAAAATTAAGATTTTTTGCTCATAGTTTTTGATAATAATCTTAGTTTAGTTTAGCTCAATAAAATACTAAATTTTATGATATTGCTTTGATCAATATGGCCAGGTTGGTGCTCTTCAAGACGTCCGGTCTGAGCTGACGAAACTGCGAGGAGTTCTTTTTTATAAAGTTCTAGAGGATTTGCATGCACATCTTTACAATAAGGGTGAATATAGGTATTTAGTCTTTTTAGTTTCTTCTGTGTCTGTATTGGGCTTCAATCTTGTATAGTCTGCAAGAATTTAGCCCCAGCTTTTTGAATTTGCTTGTTTTTCAAAGCACATGTAATTTTATCTTATCGTACTCTGCTTCATGCTTTTATCTGCTCACGTGGTTTGAATTGTTGTCTTGATATTCCACATTCCTGGACATATTTTATTCATCTACTAAATAATGCATATAGATTATGAGAGAACATTTATGAGAGTTTGTGTGAGTAATATTCATGAGAATTTAACAAAGTTTATTTATTAAGTTCTTATAAATCTTAGATAGGATGGGGAAAAGGTAATGAAGGTTGTTTTCTTAAACTCATTTGTTACCTAAGGACCTTTGGTTTGATTGTTCATCGTTCCCTCCCTTTCAATAGGATAAGGGATCTAGTCATAATCTGTAAGCTGGACATGGAGAAGGCGTATGACTACGTTTGCTGGAACTTTGTAGATTATTTGCTGAGTAGAATGGGTTTTGGGGATAAATGGAGGGGTTGGATGAAGACTTGTATGAGGACCACATCGTTTGCTGTTTTGGTTAATGGTGGGCCTTCAAGATTCTTCACGGGTTCCCGGGGGCTGAGGCAAGGAGATCCACTGTCACCATTATTATTCATCATTGTCATGTAAGTGTTGAATGGTATGATTGAACGAGCAAAATAGTGTCAGCTTCTCAAGGTTGTGGAGATTGGCAGGGGTGAGGAGGAGATGGAAATTTCTCATTTATTTTTTGCGGATGACACCTTGCTGTTTTGTAAACCCGATAAGCAATTTCTTCTCCACTTGAAGTGTATCCTTCTCTGTTTTCAAGGCGTTTTAGGACTAAACATCAAACTTGACAAAACAAAACTTGTCAAATTGGGGGGGAAGGGTGATGGTTGTGGTCTTGCTAAGGTGTTGGGCTGTAAGGCGACAAATCTTCCTATTAAATATCTTAGGGTTCCTCTTGGCACTAAATAAAAGGAGAAGAAAACTTGGGAACCGATAATTGACATGTTTGAGTCTAGACTTGCAAGATGGAAAAGAAATTTCTTGTCTAAAGGAAGTAGACTCACGCTTATAAAGAGCACATTCGCAAATCTACCAGTCTATTATCTCTCAACGTTGACCATTCCGGTAAGTGTTGCTAAAAGATTAGAGACCATTCAATGTCGTTTCCTGTGGGTTGATAATGAGGATAGAAAAAAGTTTCATCTTGTCAAATGGGATGATGTAAAGAAGCCTACTCATGATGATGGTTTGGGCATTCGATCGGTGGTTGAATTTAATAAAGGCTTACAAGGCAAATGGTTGTGGACATTTTTGAGAGATGAGGGTAGGATGTGGAAGAAAGTGATCTTGGCTAGGTGGTAGTCCTGTGCACTTATGGGTCTGGGGAGGGTGGACAGAAAAGGGCACGACTTAGGTCTGTGGAGGAAAATCAAGATGGGTTGGTCTGTTTTTGCGGAGAACCTGTGCTGGAAAGTGGGAAGAGGTAATGAAACTAGACTTTAGCATGATCATTGGTTGGGGGAGGGGTGTCTTAAAGTCCGTTTTCCCAGAATCTATGCAATTGCACAATCCAAAAATATGTTGGTGGAAGAGGCTTATGAGCGGAATCATGACAGATGCATCTGGTCCATTAATGTATGCAGAAATCTGAATGACTGGGAAGTGGAGGAGTATGTTAACTTGTTGAAGAACATATTTGACTTTCAACCTTGCAGTGATCCAGATCAGGTGCTGTGGAGGGGGTGCAAGAATGGTGAGTTTTCGGTGAGCTCTTACTACATAAAGTTGATGGTCGCATGAAGTATAGTTTTTCCAGATTTCCCAACAACTTAACCTGGAAAAACTCTGCACACCAGAGGATGGCTTTCTTTGCTTGGGAGGCATGCAAGGAGAGTATTTTAACTTTGGACAAGCTGATGGTCAGGGGATGTATTTTGGTGAATGGTTGTTTTATGTGCTTGGAAAATGAGGAAGACTGTCGTCACTTATTGCTTAGGTGCCCTACTACCTATGAACTCTGGTGCTTGGTGTATGGCTTGGTAGGAATTTGCTGGGTACAGGTTGGTTCGATTGAGGAGGAGATTTTGGCCGGGAGTGGGGCAGGGCTGAAAGCTGAAATTGCGAGACTCATCCCCTTGTCTGTTTTTTGGGTTATTTGGAAGGAAAGAAATTCAAGAGCGTTTGAGGGGATTGTGAATAATATTAGTAAACTTAGAGAGAGATGGTTTAAATACTCTGGTTGTCTTGTATTGGGGCATGATATCATTAGGGTTGAGGATTTTGGAGATATCATTGACTCACTAACAAATCTATAAATTTTTTGTAAAGGGGCGGTACCTCTCTTCTTTGGTAACTTGCTAATACAAATTTATGTTTTTCTTTAAAAAAAAAAGATTTATCTTTCAAATATCTCCACGGCCATGAGTCCCATGAGATGGATGCACAACCAAAAAAAAAATGGAAAGCGACTCTCTGTTGATTATTCAGTGTAAGCTATTTCTGTTCTTAAGCTAACTATTTTTCTTCTGCAGCTCAGTTGCATCAAGCATGCATGAAAGAGATGATGAAATACCAACTACAACAGCTGTTGCATTTGCAGCAAGTAGTACACAGCCACTATCTCGAAGGACCAGGTTACTGAAGGGTGAAAATCAATTTGGTGGTCTTGGGGCTACAGATGGATCATATAGAGCAAATTCAATTGATGGAGGGTAAGATGAGGAACCTCTTTGTTACTGGTATTTGTTTTTATCCTTCGTGTTGTCTGTTCTTTATTTTTCTATCTACTTCTGGCTTTTCACTTCTTTGTAAAAATAGAAGATTTGATAGGAAAATTTCAATTCTTAAAAGTACTGAAACGGATTTTCAATATGCATGTATATATATATTATAACTTTAGAGCTGTAATAAATTGTTGTCGTCTTCTTCTTCTTTCTAAGAACTGTGGAGGTTCACCTTGTGGCTTTAATATTCTTTAGATCCTGTTTCATTGTCCATTGTGGATCAGTGAATTTCTTTCGTTGATTTGCTTTTCCCATATCAAGATAACTGGCTAATGCATTCATTTATTGATTAGGAGATACTAGTGCCCTTGTTTTAATATCTCATTAGTATGGTTGTGCGGTTTTCTTCTTGTACTCTGTTGGAGACCAGAGAGGAGTTCTGTGGGAAAATAACATCCTTTTTATGAACTTCACAGAATTCTTTCTAGCTCTTTCCATTATGCTTCTTGTTCTCACATGGTATTGTTCCTAAAATTGTATCAGGTTTTTGAATAATATGTTTTCGCTGTTTGTAAAAATTGTATCAGGCCCTTGATGAACTTGAGAATTAAAATGCTTCAGTCAAATATATTGGCTTGACATGCATGTTGGAAGAATGCTTAGGCTTCTCATATTCTTTTTTTATAGAATAAACTTTTATCTTCTTTGACCCTTATTCATGACTTGTGTTGCAGCTCATCGTTTGATGGCCACGATGAGGAGGGTTCGTTGGAACCACCTGATGAAGCTACATCAGATGGACATGCTGTAAGGCTTAATGGTGGTGATGGAAAAGTAGTTCCTCGTCAACTTCCACCATGGCTTTTGGATTCTACTCCCGATGAATTTATTGTATGAATCCCTTGCTTGCCATTATCTTTTCATGTGGATGCCATCATGGTTTCTCTTGTTGTATTGCCTAAAGCTTATTTCTTTCTTTGTTCTAGGAAACAATAAAAAAGAGTGATGCTCCACTCCATGTGAAGTATTTGCAGACTATGGTTCAATGCCTCTGTATGCTTGGCAAAATTGCGGCTGCAGGTGCTATGATATGGTTGGTTTCTAGTTCATATGGTTCTTTTGTTGCCTTTCTGTCATGGTTTGGAAAATAATATTCTTCAATAGTTGGTAGCATGTCAAATATTAAGTTAGTAAGTATTACTTTCATGCCCAACACTAATCTCCGTTTCACAAGAATGCAACTAATCATCAAAAAAGCACTGATGGGTGCCACTGTTGTAAAATAGTGAAGCTATTTACCTCAAGTGTAACTTCCCTTCTATTTTTCTCTGCACTGATTAAGGACATTTCCTCATTGAGAGATGTCATCTCTTCCTTCAGCAGGATCTGGACTCTCACTTGATCATATTCTATTGAGCCTGCCATAAATTTGTATACTTTATCTTTCTCAAGAAATTTCTTCAAGGCTGCTGCGTTTTTTGCTGTTCTCCATAGTGATACTATGGTATTGATCATGCTCTTGCCATAAGTGTTTTAGAAGGTTTGAATATTCTGTGATTGTATTGTAGCGTTGTTTAATTGTGTAAGTTTTGACGACTAAATCATACATCTAAGCTGCACCTTTGCCTTAGAATAGATTTTTCGGATTGAATCCCAAATATATTTTGCTGTGGGTAGATATATAACTGGTTTACTGATTTATGGAGTCATGGAGTTCCTGAGTCAGACCATAGTCATAGAATCTTCCTCATCCCAAACATCGGAAACAGGATCTCCCGGTTTTGGTGCAATGCAAGGAGGATGACTTAGCTTTCCTCGACCCTTAAGAATGATCCGAATCAATTGTGACCAAGTCATGTGTTCCTTCCTGTTGAAGTGGTAGACAGGTTGAATTGGTTGAAATTCACCATTAGTTTGTGCAGAATTTCCCATGTGAGAATTTGTACTAGTGATTTGAGACGTAGCAATAATTTAGATTTTAGGGCAATTAAGGTCAATTAAATAAACCAAATTAAGGGTTTTATTGGCCGGACAACAGCTGTGGCGTGGCTGGGCAGTGGCAGCTGTGAGGTTGCAAAATGCGGCTGGAGAGAGACAGCAGTGTGATTGGAGTGTGGCTGGAGGCAAACACGACTTTTTGTTGGTGGGGTGACTGGTTGGCTGCGCAGCTGCAGGTTGCTATTTGTGCAGCTGCTTTCTGGCAACGAAAGCCAGTGATGACTGGTGTGGTGGCTGCTGTGAAGGTTGACCCCCTTTAGGATTTTCTTATTTTAGCAATGATTGCCAAATAAAGTTTGTAAAAGTGTTTAGGGTTTCTTAACCTAAAACTCTATACCATGTAGAAGAATGAATTGTTGTGTATTTTCTTAAATAATAGGGTCTTGTACATACAAGTAAATAGCAACAATAAAAGAAAACAGTATTAGTTACTTTGATTCGGGGTATATTAGTAATATACCCTTTATCCTAATGAAACTCGAATTTGTACTCCTTAACAGATTCCCTCTTTCTTTATCTAATATATTTCTTAAATAAATAAATAAGGAAAGAAATCAAGTAGTATACTTTGATTGAGACTCATGCATACTCCCTTGGCCTACTTTTAGAATTGACATACTCTTCCTAATTTCTTCTTCAGTGAAGGAAACGGACCTTTGTTATTAGTCGCAACTAACACTCGGTAAATTGGGAGGAAATGACTTTAGATAGAAAGCATTAGCTTGTTTTGTAATTAATTTGTGGTATCAAGAGGAAGAATGTACCTAGTCAGCAAAATCTTTGTGATTAAAAAGATAGTTCTGAGTTTTTTTGCTTTCATTTCATGATAATATGCTTATTCACACTTCTGAAGAAAAAAAAAGCTTATTCACATGAACAAAGCTCCAAATGTGCCAAATGTTTGATGGGATTTGTTCACCTTTTGGGAGGATTAGAGACCAATGGCTCCAAACCCTTGTTTTTTTTTTTATTAGAGGCATTCTCTTTCTGCAGAGGATTATGTAGACATTGCGGATATTTTCCTCACTTTGTAATTTGTATTTGGGTGGCACCCCATACCCGCAGGTTCCTTGTTTTTTTTTTATAGAAAAAGAAGTATTATTAGGCAAGATGAAATAAATATAATTACAGAGAATAAGACATCCTCCTCATGACATCGAATAAAGATATTTGAAAACCAGCAAAAGAAACAAAGATAACATGAAAAGGTTCATCCTGCAGTGAACAAAATTATTGCCTCCCAATTCCTGTGAAGCTCGGAGAGAGCAGAATCAGGATAGTTCTCATGAGCTTTGGCCGATAAGGTGGCCAAAAAGGCCAACTGTTCCCAAAACTCCTGAAATGATGAATAGCAGTCCCAAAAAATCCTAAGGTTCTGTTCAAGCCATATAATCCATCTTCCTGAGATAAGATATGTCAAATATTAAGACAGTTGTTTTAAGAAGAAACTATTAATCTAGGTGTTGTGTGCTACTTTTATACCATTACCATGTGTTTTTAATGAGAATGGACAAAACTGTGTGGTGGCACAGATGAATGAATCTGGCATTGAGCATTCAGATAGAGTAAATTTTTGCGTATTATTTTGTTATAAAAATTGCTAAACAATCTCGATATACTTTTTGAAACTTTCTTCCATGTAAAGTTTTGTAAATCAATGGTGAAAGCTCCCTTTGCATCAAATATGTTCATATGAATTGCTGTCGTTGATTGGATTAATAGTACATATTTGCTTCAATGCTTTAGACTAGGTTGCTTGCGGTCTCTTAAGATGTCTCTGGTATGCACTTTAAGAAGTCCAATTTCCATAAACACTTGTTTCTTCACCACGATGTGGCTGAGAGACTCCAGGTTAGGCTTTTTGATACTTTTGGCCTAAGATGGGTTTGTCCTCCATTCCTTGAAAGTTTCCATCTCCTCTTCTCTGCAAGAGTCTGGCAGGATTACGAATGGAAATTGCTTCTGGAGGTGCTATTTTTGTTGCTAGTCTTTTTAGATTGTATTCACTCTCCAATGATGATGTTGTGAGACAATTTCTTTTTGGGCTTCCTTTTGGGTTAAGGTTAATGATCACGGTCTCTTTTAAGGGATCTCTTTACCTATTATAAAAAGAGACTGCATATATATATATATATTTTGTGGTTGTTAACTTGTTTTCTGGTTTTCTGTTTTCTATTTTCTATAGTGTAAGGGGATATCTTATCCTCCTTTTATGTACCTTCTCATTCTCTCTTTCTGATGATATTTATTCTTCTTTTAAAGAGATGAATGAATTAATGGATAGTTTAGCTTCTTCTTTGAATATGTACATTCAGACTTGTTTTTCAATTGGCATAAATCTGTATTTCAAAGATAATATACGTGATTTATTGATTTCTTTTGTAACAGCCAGAGACTACGACCCACAGTTCATGAGATCATTACATCTAAGATCAAAGCTCATGCAGAACTTATTAGTTCTTCGAGGTCTGGCATTGGTCAGGGTGATCGATCCTCAACTACTGGTCTCCATTTTATGAAGGGACAGTTAGAAAGCTATCACTTGTCAAAACAGAAGCGTCAGAATGGGATATCACTTGTGGGGACTCTCTCAGCAGTAAGTCCGGTCTCTCCTGTTATGGCTCCTGCAGGAAAAGCACAGGCTGCAGCGAAAGAGCTTCTTGATTCAATTTTGGATTCTGGTGTTCGGATATTAGGTGAGACATTAATTTGATGTGTTTCTCATGTTATGTTGGGAAGACTTTTTAGTCTTGTTCATGTATTTTCTAATTATTCTCTTACCATGTGACCCTAACACAAGACTTCTAGCAATTAGGACTGAAGAAAATGAACCAAAATACCTTCCAATCAAAAGTTTGGAAACTTTAATGTAATACTTTTAGTTCCAGGTTAGGCTCCTTGAAAGTTTCCATCTCCTCTTCTTCCTTCCATCTTCTAACGTAAGACTTCATTTGGATGGACTAGGCAAGGTTTGTGCCCCCCAAAACTTATGGTTTTTTTTCCTACTTCTTTATGTGGTTTTGGGATGAGTAAGGAATACTCTACTCTTAGGAGAGGGGCTATCTTTGCCGGACTTTGGGTGTTTGGTTGGAGAGAAACATAATAATTTTTAATCAACCCTCCTCTTTTCGTAATGACAATTTAGATAGGATTTGTTTTTAGCATCTCTTTGCAAAAGGGAATGGTTTCTCTTTTAAGTTTTTTTTTTCATTTTTTTTCTTCGGGGGGGGGGGGGGGGGAGAGGCGTGGGTTAGAATCTTGTATTGAACTTCTCTTTACCTTTATTTCTATTTTATTTTTCTTGTTTTTGGAGAATAGTATATCCTCCTCTATGTTGTATTTCCTATTTCTTCATCTCATATATTTCTTTTTCCATCAAAAGAAAAACTTAATGTTGGGAACATATTAGGCTGATGTGGACACTAGTTCACGAGGAGTGAAATAGACCTTTCTGTAAGGGGTTGAAGTTGAGTCCAAGTAATGGTGCTAGAGCTAGCAAGATGTAAGAAGGAAGAGGTGAGAAGAGCAGACTGGGACTTAGGGACTGCTAAAGCTTTAGCTCATATCAGTGCAAGTGTAGGGATTAGCATGGACTTTACATTATCACTCTTATCCCCAAAATCCTTATCCTTGAAAAGGTTAGATCCATTAAACCTTTTATCTTTTTTTCCTATCAGCTTGCTGACTCATGTTCATGAGATTATTACAAAGGTCTAGGCTTTGGGGTTAGCTAAGGTGTTCTGGTATAAATCTCTATTGATTAGAGCATATTTGTTGCCAAAGAAAATATTTTTGATGTCTTTCTTATTCATAATAAAGCAGTTAAAGATGATCAAGAAGAAGTTGAAATTTCTTGTTTTTCAGTTGGATTTTGAGAAAGGGCATGATAGATTGGAGTCCCTTTCCTTGGGAGAAAGTCATGGGCAGGAAAGAATTTAGAGACAGATGGAGAGGGTGGATTGGGGACATTTAACATCTGTTGCATTCTCTATCACTGTTAATAGTGAGCCTAAAACGTGGTTTAAGAGCTAAAGAGTTGTGAGACAAGAGGATTTTCTTTTTCTTTTCTGTACACCTTGGTTGTTGATGTTTTAAATCGTATCCTTTCCAGGGGCTTTATGCAAGCTTCTTTTGTGAGGGAGGACAATGTGGACGCTTAACACTTGTATTTTATAGATGACCCCATCATTTTTGTGCCTAAGATAGGAATGTCTTTCTTAACATCATTTGCTATTTATAACTATTGAGGTTGTAAGTCAGCTTATTAATTTAAAGAAGGGTGGATTTGTTGGCATTAGATGAGAGTCATGTCATTGTTGATCTTCCTATGACTATTGGTTGCACTGTTTTGCATTGCCCTATTATCTATTTAGAGTTGCCACTTGATGGTAATACTCGTCCTAGTTCTTTTAGGGACCCTATCTTCGGTAAGACCAGCAAGTGTCTTGAATATTGGAAAGGTGTTCTTTTCTCTTTAGGAAGTCAAGTTATTATCCTCGGTGCTTGTTTGTCAAGTATACCTCCTTATCTTTTTGTCCTTGTTTAGAATCTCCAATGATATAGCTAACAAAGTGGAGAAAACTATGAGAGATTAGAGATTCTCATGGTTTGAAGTTGTCGTGGTTTGAATTGGGGGAGGACTCTAAGGATCATTGGTTCGATTAGAAGTGTGTTGCAAGTATATAAAGGATGGGGACGTCGACGTTGAGAATCTTGTACTGAAGAACCCCACACTTGTGGCTAAATGGTAATAGCGCTTGCATTTGATTATGGAGCTTCTTTTGGTACCTTTTTCTTTGTGGTAGAGAGTGGTCGAGTGCAAGTTTGGGTTAATCTAAAACTCAGGGATGCTAAAGCCAGATCAAATATCACTTACAGAAGCTGCTGCAAATCCATTTCTCGGGTATATGATTCTTTTTTCCGCTTGTTTCTTTTAGCCAAGGGTTCCCATTTCCTCGCTTGGGAAGGTAATTGGAGGGGTGAGTCATCTTTTGCTACTTGTTTCACTCTCATGTATAGCCTTTCTTATAGGTATGTACCTCAAATCTCTATTTTCACAAATTGTTTCGATGGCCAAGTTTCCTAGAACTTTCTGTTCTTCTGTAAACTAAATGAGAGGGAAATGAAAATTTTGATATCTTTGATTAACAGTCTGAATTGTTTTTTCCCAACCCATACTCTTGATAGCCGTGCTGGGAGCCTCGAGTCCTTAGGTCTTTATACTTGCAAATCTTTTTATTAGTCACTCGTCAAACCTAATACTCATACAAAGTTATCTTGTTCCATACATTGGGAAAGTAAAAGCTTTGAAGTTTTTGTTTGGACTGCAATACTGAATAGGATTAACACGAATGATATTCGCTGAAGTTGGAGGCCTCATATAACTCTTTCTCCTTACATTTGTTTGATGTGTTTCCATAGTTCAGAGAGCATCATATATTTTTCCAGTATTCTGTGGTGCAGAAGTTGTGGAGCAGGTTGTTTTTCTATGTTTTGAGTCGTGTGGCTGTTCCTCCTAGGTTGGAGATATTTATTTCTACCACTATGTAGAGTAAACTGGACCAAGGAGCATAAGATGTTGTAGAAGGGCTTCTTTTGTGGATCTTGGGTCAATTGGTGGGAACAAAACGCAAAATTTTTTCAAGGTCTGATTCTTTTGAGACAAGGACATAGGATGTTTTTTTGTAAATTTTTTAGTGTATGCGTTGATGGCCTGCCATTGATCGAACTTGGGGTATACTTAATCTCAATGCATTATAGTTGGTCCCAAGATGCATTGACCACCAAACCAAAATAATGTTTTCGTCAATAGGAAGTACGATTTACATAGGAATGGTTGGGATTCCACAGCTTAGGAATCTTCGACTCAGAGAAGCCCGTGGAAGGGCATTTATCAGCTTTTTGATCTTTTCAATCCTCTTACTTGGTTGATGTTGGCAATGGTACCCTTGTTTTGTTTTGGGAAGACATTTCGATTGCTGATCTTCCCCTTGCACCATACACCCGGTTGTCATTTATAACCACTTTAATGGTTGGTCTCTTAGCTTTGAACTTCTTCTTTTCCAGGAATCTAAAATGACTGTGAACTCCCCAGATTTGATTTTTTAACATAACCTTGTTTATCTGCTCTCATCAACCGGATTACAGAATCTGGACGTTGGATTCAATGAGTGGGTACACCTGTAAATATTTCTTTACTTGTCTTACTCACCTGTAAATATTGCACGTTCGAAAACCTAATAATGTTATTTCTCCAGAATTTTGCATTGTGTTATAAAGAGGCGGAGTGCCGTTGTCATCTCTTTTTGCATTTTGAGTTAGCTTGGAGGCTTCAGTCTGGACTTTTTGGTACTTTTAGTTTTAGCGGGTTGATCATTCCTCTCGTTATGGTTTTCTTTCTATGAATCTTTAAGGGTGGTGGAGTAAAGAAGGAAGCTAAGGTGCTCCAGAGATGTGCTTTTGTCACTGGTCTTTGGGTTTTATGGTTGGAGCACAATGCTAGTCTTTTCAGGGATTGTTATCTTCCTCAATTCGTTCTCTGGATAGGTTGACTTTCTTTTTATTTTTGTGGGCCAAGGCTCATGGTATTTTAGGGATGTAACATTGGCTGTTTTGCAGTGAAATAGCCAATGATACATCAATGTTGTGTCTTTTTCCTATTATTTAGGAGGATTCCTTGTTCTCTGTTGTAATTTTTTGACTTCTTTCTCATAATATATATATTTTTCTGTAAAATAAAAAAAATTAACCACCAGTTTCATATATTATGGGATAGGACGCTATTCTTTGCTCCTAGACCCTATGATTTCTTTGAGAGAAAAAAAAAACTCTTGTTTTTATTTGGATGATGCCTTTATCCATTTTGCAAATGGATTTTATCTCTATTATTTCTTACTGCATTCTGCTTTTAGTTTTTCTCCTTTTGTAATTTTTTGCGTTCTTTTATTTTTTTCCTGGTTTGGAAGGATATTTTATCCGTTTCATCTCTATTGTAACTTTTACTTCTCTTCAGTATATATTATATATTTTGTTCTATAAAAAAAAATGTTAGGGCTGATATGGCTAAAAGCTCAATAATGGTTTGATAGCCTTTGAATGACAAAGAATATAATTGAGAGGAAAATAAAGTCAAATAAAGTAGGACAGGTAAATGTATAATTTGAAAATTCAAAGGGTAGTTGGCCCAAAGCTTTGGAGAAAATTGTACTTTTTCCCTTAATATTCAAATTAATATAAATTAAATGTGGCAATTGTAATTTTGCAGAGAACCATGTTGTTGTTGGTGAGCTTTTGGAGTCTAAGTCTACTCAAGATGACGGTAACACAGCAAAGTCAATGCAGGCAGAGGCCAACTGGAACCCCGATTCTGATGCATCCCAAGTTACTGGAGGCTACAGTATTGGCTTTTCATTGACAGTTTTGCAGGTCTGCCTGTTGTAACGATGCTCTGCCTACCATTCATCATGTCTTAAATTGATGAAGATACATTCAGTCTGAACATATTTTCCGAGCTTATCTTTATGTTATTATTTTCCCTGAAATTATGTACTGAAGAGTGAATGCCAACAACTCATATGTGAGATTCTGCGAGCTACTCCTGAAGCTGCATCGGCAGATGCTGCTGTTCAAACAGCCAGACTTGCGAACAAGGTCCCTTCAAAGGAAAAAAGGCAAGTGCCTGTAGTTTCATGTTTAATTTTGTCATGAGAGTCTGCTTTATTCTTTCTTCACTGTGAACCTCATTTATTCATTTTTTTTTATAAAGAAATATTATCAGAGAAAAAAAGCTGTTACAAGTGATAATGAGAGAGTAAGATATCATCCAGGCAAAAAGCAGAAAACAAGAAAAAAGGTCTTGACAGAATAAATGTCCACTTCCTTGCGAAAAAGGTTTATAAATTCCCTCAAAGAAACCTTGGGCTTTTGCCCGAAGGGGAAGCAACTAAAATCAGCCTACCGATACCATGTAAGATGGTTGTAATTGATGTTCAAAAATCGTACTTCCCTCCTGCCAAATTATGCACTAACAGGCAAAGATAATCCTCTTCCGCAGCATCTCATGCTCATTATTTGCCCCGCATCATGCAGAAAAGATTGAGATAAGAATATCCAAACTAGAGGGGTAGACCCGAACTTTCCCAAATATCGCTACAACTTCCTTATAGAGGACAATCAAAACATTTGATTATTACCCTAACCATGAAAATACATCAAGCGAATTTTGCGAGAGAGCTTTATGAGGTTTCTAGATTTCAAGGATATTGTTGCTTAAGTTCCTACCAGGTAATATACGACCGATCACTTTCTAGTTTCAAAAACCACAATTGCATGTCTCTCTCAAGGTGAAAGGAAGCTTATCCTACTTTCTCTTCTTATGGTGTATTTTGGTGTTTGAAGAAATGATTACATCTATTTTGCCATCTAATGAATCAGTGCTGCCAACATATTGAGAGAAATCCAATTTGGAATATTGAGGAACAAAAGGGACTTTTTCCGACCCTTGTCAGCATTGATTTCTTCAATAAAGGTATAGTGCTTTAGTGATTACTTTTTGCCTAGTTGGGATCTATGGGATTGGATGACATTTTTTATCACACTTTGGATGAACGCTCATGGACAATTTTCAGACACTGTTCTCTCTGTTTTATATAGGAATTGGGAGGCAATAGTCTTGTTCCTCGGAATTAGGAGTCTATGCTCCTTTGTTAGGATTTTTATGTTTTCTTTTTCGCTTTTGTTATTTTGATTTTTTTCTAATTGAAAATATGAAGATGTCTTATTCTCCATATTTGTAATCTTCTTTCTCTTTCTAATAATATTTTTTACCTAGTAAAGGAAATCTCTGTCTCCATCCTGCCTGCTGATCGTCCTGTGGGTAGTTCTTCTGACAATTCTTTCAAACATCTAGCCAATATTTGTTGGGGCAGTTAAGTTTTCACGATACAAACAATCCTGTGCAGGATCATCTTGTTACAACTCGAGAAATTCTCGAGTTGTTAAATAGTTTGCAGATCACCCATAACTTCTTATTCTGATGCCAAATAGATTCCAAAGTCCTAGACCTAGTTCTGGGTCCTCCAACACTGAAATCTGCAATTACAGAACCAAAATGTTTCTTTTTTCTTCTATCTTTGGGGCCTATTTTGGATTATTCAGAAGCTTGTGCTCATTATGAGAGAAGCAAACGATCTCCTGAACAATATTCTTTAGTTTACTGACAAACTCAGAGAAACATTTTCAGCATAATTTATTCTTAAACCAGATGGCCTTTATATGATCTATTACCTAGGAATCCAGTGACCACTATACAGGACCATAACTTAAATTGAACTCAAACTGGAAAATTCAAACATAAAACCATCCAGCAATATCCATACAATAAACCACCCATTCTCAACTGCCAAACTAACAAAACACTAATGTATAACAATTTAGTTATTAATCTAATTCTCCTTCCTTTTTTCTTGTGGGTGAACCTCTTATAGTCCTTGGTTGTGAATAGATGGATTATGTGCTTCTTTCATGCCATTGACATTTATAATTATTTGCTTCTTTCATACTATTGACATTGTATCTTCTGGTTAATATTGAAGTACTTGCGTTGATTCGGAGTTGTTACTTGTTACTTGGTATATTGCACATAATCATGTGCTTTTGCGACTGAGCTTTCCGTGTGATTATTATATGAAGAAGCTAACTGCGCATTACGTGCAACTTTCTCTGCTTGTAGATGTTTATCTCTCTCCAGTTTTGCCTGGATGTTTTTCACTTTTGAAGCTAGTCTCTACATCTGTATTTTGTTGATATGGTTCATTGAAAGCGCATACTTGACAACCCTCCATACCCCCTCCTTTTCATAAGCTCTTTTGCATATGGACTGTGTGATATAATGTACCAAAATATCTTTGTTAGAGATGATTGCAATGGTTCTCCTTGATTCTTAGTATGCGTGGAATTTCTGTAAAGTTATGATGTTTTAACGATTTGACATTGACAGGGATGCATCAGAAGATGGTCTTACATTTGCTTTTCGTTTCACAGATGCTAGTATATCAATTCCTAACCAGGGTATGGTAAATAGTATACTTTTGAAATGCCTACACCTCTCTTAATTGTTTTTATGAAAAATAGAAATGTCCTTTGTCATCTTTTTGGCCATGATCTATGCGAAATTTTATGGAGCTCTTTGCAATTGATGGTTTTAATTTGAAGGATATCAGTATAGAATGATCTCTGAAGAAAAGAATCTGTATTTATAATTAGTTTGAGAAAGAATTTTTTTTGTTCGAATTAAATATATACTAGAAGGATCTACTCTGATTTGTGGTAAAAGAAAGGCTTGGTCTAGTAGCATGCGTTAAGTAATCTTTCTTGAAGAATATTTATTTTAGTAATTGTTAGAACATAAATAATAATATTAGGCTTTTTCCTGTAATTTTAAGTTTATAGAACAATGAATTATCTTACTCAATTACTTCATATGATGCTAGAGTTGGAGATCTAGATTTTTGAATCATGATAATCAAAAGTATGGGTTACAAAGAGTGTTTTGCTATACTGCCTTTTCCTTCACAATTGGAACTGTTGCTTCTTGTGTGTGCCTCATGTTTACAGATTTTGAGGCATAACTTTTTTTTTGTATTAATCTTGAAAAAAGTCTTGTCATACTCTTCCACATGTCTTTGTGTTGTTCGTTTATAGTGGATACTCCATTTGTCAAGGGTATAAGTTCTCACTTAAAAAGTTTCAGCAAGTTGCCATGCCTTGTGTGTTTACCTTCTTGCAGTTTTATTTAATCACGTGGTGTTTCTAAATTCTAAATCAGTTTGCATTTTGATTAGTGTTGACATTTTATTATTATCTGCTACATTAAAAAAACATTTTATTATTATCTGCATCCTCCTTTTCTAGGAGTCGACCTCATTCGTCAAGGTTGGAGTAGGAGGAGCCCGAATGTATTGCAAGAGGGTTATGGGTCTGCAGCTGTCTTGCCTGAACAAGGAATTTATCTAGCTGCATCGATCTACCGACCTGTGCTTCAGGTTTGAAAGGATATCATTGTTTGTATATATATAATGCATTTACCTGTCGTCTTCACTGGTGCTCGTCATTTCTGACCTTACCTGCTACACAGTTCACAGATAAAGTTGCTTCAATGTTGCCAAAAAAGTATTCCCAGCTAGGGTAAGTCTGGAGGCTCTTTTTTCCTTATCAAGTTCAATAATTTGTCTTTATATGGAAAATTTTGTTGTAGGCATGCAATAAAGCCTGGCCAGGGAATCTAGGTCTTTTTAATGATCATGTTTAGATTTTTGCTCTTTTTTTATAAAAAAAATAAAATTCAAGCTAAAGCTAGATTATTCCTTGAACTGAGGAATGTGATGGAATAATATGGAACAAACTCTTTTAATGTTAAGCTATATTATTGTGTATTGCTTCCACAAGTTGCTAGAAGTGAAAAATGATGGCGATTAAATTGCAACCGTGTAGTTTCTTTTTCATGAGGTAAAAGATGCAGAAAATGCAAGGAAAGTTATAGATACTAATGGCATTAGTATCTAGGTGCCAGATGAATAGTCAAGTAGTATATAAGTGTTGAATAATCAATCTGGTTTCTTACCAAGAATGTTGATGGAGAAAAATGAACTGAAGAAAAATGGGACCAACTTTGCAATTTGATTTGACATTGTGCAATTGTTTCTTGTTTGAGGCTTGTAATGCCGCTGGCATAATATGCTCTTGATATATATTACTTTTTCAATTCTTATAATTTTTTTTTTATATTGTTTATTTATTGTGAAATTTTCTTCTCATGATAGCTGGTCTGCTCTAGAATCTTTTTGATATATGTAATGAACTATTGCTCACCAGATCCAAGTTCAAATTTAGAATTTGTGCTGTTTTCCTCTGCATTTTTATTGTTTGATTGATGACAACATTTTTTCATGATCTAAGTTTACTGAACTGCAGGAATGATGGATTGCTAGCCTTTATGGAGAACTTTGTGAAGGACCACCTGTTACCAACTATGTTTGTAGACTACCGGAAAGGTGTACAACAGGCTATATCAAGCAAGTTCTACTAACCTTTGCATCAAACATTTTGTATCAATCATTAGATTAAGTATTTCTTTTGAAACTTGAGGCGAATAGCATAATTCGTTCTAATTTATTGGTAACTTGTCTATGCATTCATGGATAATTCTATTTAATTAGTAGTTACTATATTAGTTTTTTATTTGAAAAGATTACTTGTTTGTTTGGCTAGAAATTGTCTAGATTTGACACTTGGGTGCTAGTGTTGAAGAAGTCATGCTAACCTATTTTGGTTTTTGTTAAAGAGAGTATGTAATTAGGTTAAAAAGTATTAGGGTAAAATACACCTATATAATTAATGTAATTAATGGTTATTTCCTTTTCTATCCTAGAAAACTTATATATAAATTTGTGATATTCAATAAAATGTACATTCGACCATTCTTGATATGGTATTCAACTCAAGGTTAAGAAATCCTAAACTCTTTTATAAACCCTATTCGGCATTTCTTATCGAAATAAGAAAATCCTAAAAAGGGACAGTGTTCGTTGTCAGTCACTACAACCCTAGCCACTGGCTACCACAGACCGGCCATCTCCACCACAAATTGACCATCATAGTTGGCCTTAGCCATTAGAACCTTACGGTTAGGAGTAGCCAGAAGGAGCCGCTTAGCCGCTAGCTGCCAGAACCACATGTCTGCACCTGTATAACCCCTATTCTGCCAGCCCCGCCAAAGCTGCGTGCTAGCTTCTTCTGCCGTGTGCCCAACCTCCTGGGTTGCACACTGCTAGCCGTATGGAGATCGAGGCGCAACCCATCCTATCGCGCTTGTCTTTGCCCAGCCTACTAAGACCCTCGCTGCCACCTTCTTGCTCAGCTGCTCCAGGCGATGGTTTTGTCTAGGGCACGCAGCTGCGGTATGTACTAGTAACATCCTTCCCATGATCTTTTATTGACCTTAATTGTCTAAAACTTTAAAAACATGTTGGAGCTTACATCCCAAAGTGTAGGAACAAATTCCTACATGGGAAATCATACCCAAAACAATAGCTAATTTTAGCCAATCAAGTCTGCTTACCGTTTCACCAGGACCAGGAGGCTTCAACTTTAACGTATGAGGTGAGCAAAGACTCAATGATTATGGCGTGACTTTTGAACTTTTTGTTGCCAGAGATACACAAAGCATTTATAATCTTGTATGCAGTCGAAGAAGTATAGGACACAATTAGAGAAACCTATTTTAAAGTCAAAGATGCAGCCCAAATTTACAACTTGGATGTCAAGACATGGTCCACGAATTAAGAAAATAGGTAAGCACTGAATATTCTAGCATATTGAGATGTTGGTGGCAAGAATTGGATCAGTAACGGAGTCTTACAGTGGACTGTAGTGAGGATGTAGACCGTCTCAAACAGTTTGTGGATAAAGATCGGGTCTATAAGTTTCTAATAGGACTCAACCAGGAGTTTGATAAAGTAAAGGTCCAAACCTCAGGCAAAGTATTTGGATACACCTGGTGAATCTCTCTCCGCTATTAGTATAGATTCTAACCACAAGTTTTGGTTCTACCACAAGAAACTTGAGCATCTATCCTTTTCCATTTTAAAGGTTATGTTTCTTCCGTTATTTAAAAAATTTGATTATGAGAATTTACATGATGATGTATGTGAATTAACTAAACATTAGGCATGTACAATTTCTTATTAGCAAGAAAAGAAGTGTTATAAAATGTGGTAGAAGTGTGTACAATTAACCAAACATAATTTATCTTGACTGTGGGATTAAGTTTTATGCTGAGTCACCAAACAAAAGAATTAATCAAACATAAGCGTGTACAATTTCTCAAAAGTGGTAGAAGTGTTACCATTTGCTTACAAAAAAATTTTGTTGAACAAGACTCATATTTTTCTCAACCTTATCTTCAGGGGAGTTCTTTACCTTACCATCCTTGTCACATGCTCACCACCACCACAAAAGAACCCATGGAAGCCACTAGAGAACTCACCTACTCAAAACCTGACTCTAGATTCACTTAGGTGTATACTGAGAGGAAAAATCTGCATTCTGAGCCGAAACAAGTTCAAAAATCTGACATGAATTATGAGACTGAGGTAAACCCTGAAATCATACATAGTTTGATAGTGATGTACTCATTCCAATTTGTAAAGGCACCAGGGCATGCACTAAGTGTCCCCTTGACCTTATTTCACAGTTTGTAGCATTTGGTAAATGTTTGCAGTCCTACAAATATGTTCTTACAAGTTTGAACATGGAGTGCATCTATAACACTATATTTGAAGTACTATCCTACGAGAAATAGAAAAATGCCATGAATGTTGAAATGCGGACGCTAGAAAAGAATCATATATGGGATGTAGTGGACTTGCCTAAAAAGAAGAAACTTGTGGGTTGTAAGTGGGTCTTCACAATAAAATATAAGGTAGATGAGACAAACAAGAGATATAAAGTAAGACGGGTGGCAAAAGGTCATAACTAAATCTATGAGAGAGATTATCAAAAGACATTCACACTAGTAGCGAATATGAACATAGTGCAGATCTTGCTATCTTTAGTTGCTCATCTTTATTGGTAAGTACAACAATTCGATGTGAACAATACACTCCTACATAGAGATATGCAAGAAGAAATAAATATAGAGAGATTTGACAGGAGCAGGACCACATAAAGTTGTAAGTTGAAGAAAGCGCTCCATGGACTCAAGCAATCATCTAGAATATGATTTGGTAGATTTGTAAAGGCGATGACAGACTTCGGATGCAAGCAAACTCAAGGAGACCACACTCTGTTTATCAAACATTCTAAAACAGGAGGAATTATCATTCTCCTAGTATATGTCGAGGGCATTATTGTCACAAGGGATGATGAAAAAAAGAAATTGGTATCTAGCAATGCTTGACTAGAGAATTTGAATCAAGAAATTAATTAAGTTAAAGTACTTTTTGATAATTGAAGTCATCCACTCAAAATTAAAGATTTTCATCTCCCAGCAAAAATCCCTTTATCACCTATTAAGAGATATGAACAAAGTTACATGTAAGCCAAGTAGTACTTCTATCGATCCGATCATAAATTAGGAGTGACAGAAGAGAATACCCCAGTAGATAAAGAGATGTATTCGAGATTAATTGAGATGCTGATATAACTATCACACACAAGACCCAACATCGCCTATACAATAAGTGTAATAAGTCAGTTCATGCACAACTTTAAAGAATTATATTTATAGGTCGTTTACAGGGTGCTGCATCACTTAAAATGGTCACCTGAGAAAGGGATCATGTTCAGAAAGAATAACAGTTGTTCCTAAAAATCTATACGGATGCATACTACACAAGGTCAATGGTGGATGTAAGATCTTCGATAGCTTTCTATACCTTCTTTAAAGATAACCTGGTTAGATGAAGAAATAAGAAACAAAATGGTTGTTCAGAAAGGGATCATGTTAAGAAAGAATGACAGTTGTTCCTAAAAGTCTATACAGATTCATACTACACAAGGTCAATGGTGGACATAAGATCTTTGATGGCTTACTATACCTTCTTTAAAGATAACCTGGTTAGATGAAGAAATAAGAAACAAAATGGTTGCAAAGTCAGAGTACATCAGAATTCCAAGTAACGACTGAAAGGGTATGTGAATTATTGTAGTTCAAAAGAATTTTAGAATATTTGAAAATTGAGTGGGATAACTCAATGCACCTATACTGCGATAATAAATCATCCATAAGCATAGTCAGTGTAACATGATAGAAATAAACATATTGAAGTTGATAGACATTTTGTTAAAAAAAACTAGATAGTGACTTAAGATGCACCCAATACATGCCAACCGCTCACAGCTTGCAAATTTGTTGACTAAAGATCTAAGTAGTGGAGCATTGAGACTATCATTGATAAGTTAGAGATAGACAATATCTATTTTTCAGTTTGAGTATGAGTGTTAAAGAGAGTATGTAATTAGCTTAAATGTATTAGAGTAAAATACACCCTATATAATTAATATTCTATTTCTTTTTTTTATTTTACAAAGTTTGTATATATAGGGCTGTGATAGTTAATAAAATACATGTTCAACCATTCTTCACAATTTTTGAAACGTATGAGTTGGAGTATGATAATCATGTAAAAACTAAAGATTCTTGAAGTAACAACTATCTATTTCTAGTGTAATGAGATATTTGTGAAAACAATTATTTGATCTATATTTTTTACTACTTTTTTAAATTGATTCTATCATTTGATTTATTTTATAATTTAGAATATTCTATAGTTTTCAGGTTTCTTGACATCTTTGGCAATATGGTCGGTGCATATCATAGTATCTCTAATGGGTTTGGAGAGTTTATTGAAGATTCTTAATTATTGAGAGTTTTTATTCTAAATTTAGATACCAGATCTTTGGTTGGCTTCTTTCTTTCTTCAGTTATTTCTGTTTTGTTTAGTTGTTTTACATCATATTTCTATGTTCTAACTATGCAGTGTAGAATTTTTTTTAAGAAATCCCTGTTCCAAGTATGTTTATGGTTGTTTGTTTGCGCTTCTGATGATTCGTTCCGAAATGCTTCAATCTTGCCCATTTTATGTGAGAGTATGGTGTTTACAAATATTCATACCAGAAATACTCTTACAGGTCCAGCTGCATTTCGGCCACGGTCACATACTATCACTACTTATACTCCATCTATTGAAAAGGGTCGACCTGTCTTACAGGGGCTTTTGGCAATTGATTTCTTAGCAAAAGAGGTAAGCACCTGATGCTTCCTAATTTAAGAGGAAGACTGTTTCCCCTCATATCCTTTCCTTTTCTTATTCTTGGAGACATTGAACTAAGTTCAGCATGACAAGGAGCGAGCGTTAAAGTTTTTACACCATTTTGCTCCGTCTTGTATCATTTAAATTTCTGTCAAACCTTACCCAGAGTGCTATGGTTGCGTTAACATACATTTATTGCTCTAGGTGCTTGGATGGGCTCAAGCTATGCCTAAATTTGCTACTGACCTTGTGAAGTATGTGCAAACATTCCTCGAGAGAACATATGAAAGATGTCGGACATCGTATATGGAGGCATGTATACTTCTCTATTTTCTTTTCTGTTTATGTAGAGTTTCATCATTACTGTCTAACTGTATTGGTTTCCTTCTCTGTTAGTCAGAGGATAAGGTATATGTTGGTTTATTTTCTCGTTGATGTATATTTCTTTTTCTTCTATAAAAGTCTACATAATTTATTGCAACATACTTCTATGTATATTTTAATATGGTCATTTGACTTGCACGATCCATCTTTGATCACGCATCATATTGAATTAGTTAAACTATACAAATCATTGAACTCAATAATAATGAGGCATGGATATTTCTCTATTTTCTTTCCCATTTACTTAAAAGCATCATAGTCATTGTGGTTTCATCATCGCTAGCTAACTGTATTGGTTTCCTTTTGTGTTCTCCATTTTGCTAGTAAGAAAACTAGATTATAATATAGTGGTTTATTTTCTGGTTGATGCATATTTCTTTTCTTTTATAAAAATGGGAACCTGCATAATTTGGTGAACATTTGGTTAGGCTGTAACTTGTGTTATGAGTTTTAAGAGTGCTGTTAAAATAACTGCTACCTAAAAATGCTTTTAATCAAAAGTTATTTAGTGTTTGGTATAAATAGTTGTAGAAAGTGTCGTCATTAAACAAAAAAAAACAGAAGTTTTGTGTTCGGTAAAATTTACTTTTCAAATTGAAGTGTAAATTTTTAATAAAATCCAAATCCATTTCTTAGAAGTTACACATTTGTAACTTTTGGCTTTAAACCTATCAAAAACAGGCCAGCACTTTTTATTTTACTCATTTGTTGCAGAAATGTTTTTAAATGCAAAAGCCGCTGTCAAAAGCTGCCGAACAAGGACTTATTGCAATTATGCTTTTATATACGTCAACATGGTTATTTAACTTGCATGATTCATCTTTGATCATCATCATATAGGATTAGTTAAACTGTAGAATCATTAAAAATCAATAATACATATATATATAATTTAAAATTTCAACTCCAGAAAGCCTTGAACATGATGGCATGGGATTACCCATGGTTTCCCTTCTATTTATCATCATTGTCCT
The DNA here is from genome assembly GCF_054855325.1 of Carica papaya. NCBI lineage: Eukaryota > Viridiplantae > Streptophyta > Magnoliopsida > Brassicales > Caricaceae > Carica > Carica papaya. The sequence goes on along the minus strand of NC_142310.1, from coordinate 1,208,072 downwards.
CTCTTTTCTATCATTTTCTTATTTTTATTGGTATTGTTTGTTTTCTTTAGTTTAAGTTCACAGAATGGAAAATCTACTAAGCTATGCTAGTCTTATCTGAAAATTCATTGTTTTTGTCAACACATTAACTGTTTTCCTCCTGAGTTTCATTTTATACTTTAAACACCTTTCAGTTTAAACAGGGCTTAATGGAGCCCCTTTTGGTGTGCTAACTTATTTACAATGACCAAAACATGTCTGACGACATTTGCCGGCCTTTTAAATTTTTTTAATCATTAGTGCCTTGGTAACTCTGTTCACTCGTTTTAAGTAGTTGATTATATTGTTGCTAGAATCTTATATTCATTATTCAAATTTTATTATTCGATTCAATTCGGTAACAAAATGATTTGACTTGTATGAGTGATTGATAATGAGTAATAGACAAATCATGAAAAACAATAGTAAATTGCATGATTCGTTTAATTTTTTTTGTGACTTACTCGATTTGAATTGAAAATTAATTCTGATTAAATAGTTAGATAATGTCGTTATTTACTTATGAGCTAGAATAGTTATACAATTTGCTTTGGAAGCAAGTATGTCTTTAGTTGATATATTTATTTTAAAAAAATATTTTCAGTTGATATAATATTAGTATAACTTTCTTACATATTTTATTTCTCAATATATTTTTTCAAAAAAATTTATAAACATGAAAGTAAACATTATTAATATTGAAAAATGGATTTTCGATTCACAGTTTGGATCTTTATTAAAAAACTAATGACTTGCATTTGGTGGAGACTGTTTGGAGAATAAACTCTTATTCTCTAACAAAGACTATGACAAATATGGCAACTCCATATGGTCTATAGGTGCAAGTATGAAAGGTTGTCCAGGACATTCCTGTTGGAAAAATATTATTGCCAAGATATCTTGAGAAACCATCATCTTTCACCTTAAAAAATCAAGTTATATTTACTTATCATGTTGCTAAGGATTTGATAGGATAATTTTCTGGAGGCATATGCAGTGAAACATTGGCAAACATGATCATGCCAAGGATAAAACTTCTGGAGGCATATGCAGTTAGAGATAGGGAGCTTTGGGAAAATGAAATAGTGGCATACGTGATCATGCGAACCTAGGATAGCTTTAAGGAAATAACATAGTGGTAAAAGATGAAAAGACTACTGTAAGACACAATACTAGGAATTATGCACATACATGTCTTTAACATGTATGGTGTAATGCTAGAGAATATAAAGCCTGGGTTTCTGCCACTTTTTCGAAAGAATCATCCTACAGAAGATCTGGTTCCTAGCTTGTTCCATATGTATCCTAACACTTAATATGGGTTATTTTCCTTTATGTTTATAAACTTTATTTTGTTATGTTTCAGGCTGTTCTTGAGAAGCAGAGTTATATGCTCATTGGCCGACATGACATTGAGAAATTGATGCGACTTGATCCAGTGAGCGCTTGTTTACAAAGTACACTTCATCAATCAGCAGTAAGAAATAGTGGCTCTCACTCCGAAGTTGTTGATGTCGAAGCAGAACTCAGTGAGTTATTCTTGAGTTTGCGGCCTATCAAGCAAGTATGTATTTCTCTGCATCAGATAAATGTTGGAAAGAGTTACCTTTTTGAGCCCGAAAAGGGCTATATGTGCAGACCCTTTTGAAATTGACTTGTCAGAAATACTTGTTCTGTTATTTAATGATGAATTATCTTTAATGAAGTATAATGAAATAAAGAATCTTGGTTGAGCATTTTGTTTCTTTATTTTGCACATTCTCTTGCAGGATAATTTAATTCGTGATGATAACAAACTTATTTTGCTAGCATCCCTGAGTGATTCATTGGAGTATGTGGCAGATTCAATTCAAAGGTAAGTTCTGCAGCATCAGTTTTATACTTGACTTCCTTGTCGTTTTCTCCTTGAAGGTTCACTCTTGAAAAGGTGGAAACATATATAAAGAAAACACGAGGTAGTTGTATGACCAAAAATGTGAAGCCTCCTTTTGCATATTCCCAGCATTCATATGAAAATTCAAAAAATTTATGTCCACTAGTGAGTTATATTAGGTTTAAACTTGTGGGGTTACTAAATACTTAGTGTGACTGCATTCTTATCATTTTTAATGAAAAAGTCGACACGTTCTTCCCTTTCCAAGTTGCACATATCAAACTGCCTTAAATTTGCAAGAATTCCCATCTTGCATTTAATGTGGAATCGACTCTCAACAGGTCCATGATGATAGGAGATTTATGCTTCTTAAAAATTTCCATTAGTGAAGTATTGAGATAGCTATAAACAAAAGAATGTTAATTTGATCTCAGGCTTGGACAAATTAATCTGAGAGCAGCGAATGAAGTCGAAGATGGTGGCAATCATCATCACAGGCGAACAAGCAGTGCGCCAACTAGAGATCTGGCATCATTTGCAGATGAATATAGAAAGCTGGCAACTGATTGCCTCAAGGTTTTACGTGTAGAGATGCAGTTGGAGACAATTTTTCATATGCAGGTAGTTTATTTTTACATCCTTTGGAACCTAAGAATTATTTGCAGCGGAAAATATCAACTCACTGTTGCATGATTCACAAAGGAAATGACAAATAGGGTATACTTAGAGGACCAAGATGCAGAGGAGCCAGATGACTTCATTATTTCACTCACTGCCCAGGTTAGTATCTTTATCTTAAGATTTTGTTGATGAGTATTGGTATAAATCATGTGTTCAGTCCTCCAAGAATATGTTTATCCCAGTTTTGGCCTTTCATTTAATGGGTATATGCTTATTGGCGATTGATTTTTTTGTTGGTTTATGACCAAAATTTCCATGTTGTGTGACCAAAAAGAGTGCTCAGAGAAATAACTCGGAATTTATTTTAATGTTATGCTGAGTCTCATTGAGTATATTATTGGATCCCACCTGGAGATTCAAAGGAAGGAGATGGGTGCAGGTGTGGAAATAATGGATGACATGACCTTGCTATTATTGAACTACTAATTTGCTCATGCACAGTATTCATAAGATCTATGGGAATTTTTGGTGCCTTTAAGTAGTTTCCAATGTGGAGTCTTAATTTACTTTTCATAGATGTGTTGATCTAACTGGAGGCATGGCCTGCTTTCCTCTTTCTGTGCCGTAGATAACACGTAGAGATGAGGAGATGGCACCTTTTGTTGCAGGAATTAAACGCAATTACATATTTGGTGGTATTTGTACGATTGCAGCTAATGCATCCATCAAGGTTTACTTTTTTATTTACTGTTTAGATTTTGGCTAATTATAAACGAGTTTTGTTTACTTAATGCTCTTTGTAGTTTCAATTTGCTATGTGTTAACAGTTAAAGCTCAATTCACGTCACTGCTAATGGAACATTATTGTTTTATTAGGCTTTGGCAGACATGAAATCCATCAATCTTTTTGGTGTTCAGCAGATATGTCGGAATTCAATCGCCTTGGAGCAGGTAATTTCAGTTTTTCTTATTATTATTTTCTTCTCATTTTGTGAAGGCACCGAAGCAAGTTTTTGTTTAAAAAGGCATTGGAACAAGCAGGGTACAGTGCGATCATGTTTACATTCTCTGAAAGCACTACCAAGAAGATTTCCTCCTTGCCCTCTCTTAGTTGAGATAATAATGTTTCTTTGCTCCAATTTGCTAAAAGTCTCCAGTTTGTCTTTCTCCCCTTCATTTTCAGTGGCTACTAATTTCTTCTTTTATCCGAAAAAAAAAAAATGAAACTACTACTAGTTTACATTACTCCTTGTTAAGCTTGTCATGTTTATTCTATATGCCTAGAAGAATTAAAGGTATCAGTGCTTTTTGTTTGAATGAGTTTGAGCTTCAAGAATTGAGAATCTCTAATGGCATATTAGCCAAGGCTCGTTACAGGCCTCACTTCTGTAATTCCTGGCCTTTGCTTGTATTTGACATTGTTTCTTAGATGGATGCAATGAACCCTATTTCTTTATGCATGCTGATCTAGGAAGCAGACACCAAAGGTTCGAGTACCTTGTTTGTTTAAATTTTGAGTCCTCAAATCACTGCACTAAACTCATGATATTACATGATGTTACAGGCCCTTGCAGCTATTCCTTCAATTGAAAGTGAAGCTGTACAGCAAAGATTAGATCGTGTTCGAACCTACTATGAACTACTAAATATGCCATTTGAGGTTGGGCATCTAAACTCATGGCTTATGTGTGAACGTTGTATTATTATCATAAAAATTGATATCAGAAATAGACCAATGTTTGTACACTTTTTGCAGGCATTGCTTGCCTTTATTACCGAGCACTCGCACTTGTTTACAACATCAGAGTTAGTCTCTTAAATCTATCAATCTATTGACCTTCTTCCAGCAAAAAAAAAAAAAAAATTACATAAGTTGTGATTATCTACTAATTTTTTTTTTTCTTACAGGTATGCTAATCTCTTAAAAGTTAAAGTACCTGGGAGGGAGATTCCCCCTGATGCTCAAGATCGAGTATTAGATATTTTATCCCACTAGCATCATGAATGGATGATATACCGGCAAGATAAATTATTTACAGTATTTCATTCAGGATGTCATGCTTGCTTGTATAGATTCGATGGTTCATCTGTTATGGCAGTATATGGCTGGATAAAGAAGCTGTTTCTCCAAAGTTGCCGCACATTGCAGTCACTTTGTTTCAAATTTTGTCATGTATCATTGATGAGGAATGTTCTCCTGTATTTTGTTTTAGTAGTTTTTATTCTGTGTAGCATCAATTTTGTGTGGTTGTCTGATGGTGAGGAACAGATTGTTTTGATGGTCATGTATAAAGTCTTCGCTGCGCTTGTAAATTGTTCATATTGATTCTTTTTTAAGAAAGGCGATTCCATAAGTTTGTGAAACTCTGAACTTGCATACTAATTGACATTCATGGTCCTTCCCCTCTGCCTTGATCCTCTAGCTAGTGAAGCTGTGGGCAATTCTTCTTCGACATGAGAGAAGGAAAATCTATTTATCATTTTATCATTTTTCGTATCAATTATTAGTTGTAATTCCCTTATTAGACTTGATGTGTATGTTTAATCGACAAAATTGGAGTTTTGAATTATTACTCTTGGCTTGCATAACTGTGATCAGGGGGCAGACACAGACCGCTTGGATTTGCATGTGTACTTGTACTGATTTGTTGTCATAGAGAAATGGAGGTTCTTTGCAACTCTTTGATCAATATGATTTGTTACAATATTTTGATGAACTCACTGATTTTAAGTACCACAGAATGCTTCAAGAACATTGTGACAGTGTAGTACTTAGTATTGCGGATGCATTCTTCAACAACAAAATGAAACATGTTAATAAATTCCGAGCCTGCATTTATTTGTGATATATCCAATAGTTTAGGAGCTACTGCCTTAAAATTTTATTTGTTAAATTCATTTAAGAATGCATACTTATTGATCGTTAAATGATAAAAACATGTCAAAAGAAATATCAACTATTTATTTCAAGTAAAATTAGAATAATTAATTTTAAATTATGCAAATTTTAATAAAATTTTATAGAAATTAAAATGTATATTATCTAAATTCCACTTAAAATTATGTAAAACATATTCTTACCATTTGAAAATGCTCCTCATCTTCTCATAATTAATCCCCCAAAAAAAAACCACAAACAAGCTCCAGGTTCCAAACATAGCCTTAAAAACCATTTGATGCGTTTCTGATTTGTACCCGTGGAAATAAATGTTACAAGAAGAAAGAAACGCAGGGGTACACAGTCAACAGTTGCAGAAGAGCCATAAATTACATACTGATGAACAACCGGAAGTATCTAATTGTTTCCTAAGTTTGGTTAGCCTTGTTGATGGTAACTAACTTCAAAATCATGAGTCAGATTTGTCTTCTTATTTCTTCTTACCAGCGGTTTTACTCCATGTGCACGCTACTGCATAATCACTAGTTTCGGCTCAGCTGTACTACTACTGCGTAATCACTAGTTTCAACTCAGCTGTACTGGTTAGTCACACATTTGTTTATAGCAAAACAAAAGGAGACTGGCTCTAGTATCTGCTGCGATACAATGCTAGATATTACTTCACAGACAAAATCATCGTTCATCCTGAATTTATACATTTTACCATCATTCTGCACCGTGATGGGATTGAAATGCAGAGCTTGTTTTCAGTATTTTCTTAGCTAAGCTGCGGATATCTTCTCTACTTGACTCAATGGAGATCCGAATAAGCTCTTCAACTCCTCCAGTGGTTATGAAATCCCTGACGTTATCCTCTGCAATGCAAGATCGACTAAAATAGGTCAAGATTATCAGGATAGAACCTAAAGGCATCCTCGATAATGAAGATGGGGAAGAATATCTAATAGGATGATTGCAACAAAAATTAACCTTGACTACAAAATGAAGCAACTTTGATGAAAATCTTAATATGATATCAGATTTTTAGATGACAGAATGATGACTCAAAGGATATCGTCAATCAACGTATTAATGCCACAAAGGCATGGTTTTCAAACATGGGATCTATGGTGGCTGGCCATGTAACTTGAAGAAGGAGATTAGTTTATATAGGTTTGGAACCGACACTGCTTTTAGTTCATTTTCCATTTAATTCCTAATAAATTCCTATTTTTAATTCTTATATTCATCTTAATTGAAACACAATTTGTTGTGCTCAAGTTCCCATCACCCTTACTTTTAATTTCTTAGTGGGGGAACTTAGCACCCAACTCGAGTAAGTAAGAATTGTTCCCACAATGAAGGAACTCAGAGTAGAGAGGTGGTAACTGAAACACGCAAATTATGCATATATACAATGACTATAAAAACTAAAATTGAGAATTGAATGGGAAATTATTCAAAAGAAACCTAAGTACAGTTGTATAATTGTATTATTGTATTGACAGTAATACTCTAATATGGATGATAATCACAATCTTTAATATCGACTGAGAAGTTACCATTTTGGGCTAAATGACAAAGTGCAAGCTCAACATGGCGTCGAGCTGAAGCTGAAGTGATATTTGAGTTTGAAATTAGCCATTCAAGAGCACCATCTTCAATCAGAAGCGAACGACCCTTTCTGTGTCCTGCAGCACCTATATGTCAGCAGTTGTGAGATTAGATATTACTGCTATTTGAGCAAAAGGACGCAGACCTTGAATGATTCCTCGAGATTCACATTTTGCAAAGTTTGCCATCCCCCTGGCAACTTGTGCCATGACATCAATATTCCCACATCCAACCATTCCTACTAGGGCTTTGATACCTCCATCTTCTTTCAGCATCATGTGTAACCTTTCTGTTATGCATCCAAAAGAAAAGGGGAAAAAACTGTTAGCAGAAAATACAAGAATATCTCCTTTTACTGCATTATCTATGTTCTTCACAAAATACATCAAAATCATTCTAGCTTTCTTTTTTTGGGATAAAAGTTTATCAAGAAAGTAGTGCATCAATACCATATTGATGCTACTCAATGATATGAAATCAGAAATCGACTTCATGAACCATGCTTTAACCATTGATAAACAAGGTAACTACTCTTTCACCTTACCATTTCCACACAAATTAGCAAGGGCACCAGCTACCATTCTAAGTGTTTGTGAATCATCTGTTTTGGATGCTATCGTTGCTAGTAACCGAGCACCTCCTCTGCTCATAATTAGTCCCTGATTCATCTCTGGGAATGTTTACAAAATAAAGATGGGTTACGATTATCTGATTTTTGAAGTGTATGCATTTCTACAATGGGCTCATGCAATGCAATTGGAATCCAATTGGTGCAATCATGCCAAATACGAAGCAAATACTGAGAAATGAAGAAGTACACAATGCAGCTTCAACTCAAACTTCAAAAAATCATTCAGAAAAGACTTGTGCACCATATCTAAAAGAAAGCAACTTTAAATGGGGGAAGTATATCAATTACATTCTAAATAGTTATCTATAACAATTTTTGATGATCTGGATATTGTAAAGAAGAGTAAGGAACTCAAGTAGCTTGTGTGCATAATTTTGGTCACAATTTCTTGTAGACATTACTTGCTTGAGCCATACTTTTATAAATGTCTCCACAGTAATGGATACTATCTCTTCATGTTTTTCACTTCACTCAAACAATATTGCCCTTTGATATCCAGTCCCTTTTATATCAAAATCAGTTTTCGTAAATTGCTTGCAGTCTATTTACTCTAGGACATGAAGGTTTATTCACCAGAACTTTCTAAAGCCCAATAGTTACTGAAGCAATACAGGTGATGACCTTCTGCTAAATTCACAACACTTGAGATCCATCCCACAGCTAATACAGACAACAGATTCCAACAATTGGCTGTCAGTATTACTATATTTTCCTGTAATAACATAGTTAGAAGGGAAAGCAAGATTACCATTCATGGCCAAATTTGCAATGGCCCCAGAAGCCACTCTAAGAATAGTTGGGTGTTCTGATGCCTGCAACAGCATTAGCAATGCATCTAAGCCACCTTCCTCGACAATCTTCTCTTGATTTATATCTGAAAATACATAAATCCTTAATTCAACCATTCAAGCCTCAGAGACAAATATCTTAATACTCCAATATTGCTATCACTGCCAACAGAAACTAACAAAGATATTCTGGTTAATGGACATTTTACCAAAACTTATGGAGGTTTCTATCAATCCCCTGACAAATGGAAGGACCTTCCGAAAGCACTCCATGGAAAGGTAAAGAGCAATATATTATGATAGACACATACCAACTAATGACTATTATCCGAGATTCCCCACCAAAGTCGAGTTCTTTTAAAAAATAGGGAGATTAATGCAGGAACCTAGTAGTTTTTCTATAGGATTACTACTGAAATTTTATATTTTAGCAAGACTTTTATATCTTTTTAGCTTTTATTTCTTAGTTAGTTGGTGATCGTATTTTGTTATTGTTTTCCTATTTAATGATTCTGGTCATGTTAGACTATACAGACACCATCTGAATATATAGGTTGTGCATCATTATTAATCATGCTGCTTACGAGTAAAAATCTATTGATACAGTCATTGAATTGAGTGCCTATTAATCTTGTTATTATGGTTGCGGCAACTCTATGATTGTGGTTGTTGACAATCCATGTTGATTGCAGGTGTGATCTGTCTTTCCTTTTCTTTGTTTCTTCTATCGTCCTAAATCCAATTCCACTGTGTTACATTAAGAACAACATATAAAGTGGAAATAATGAGGCCACGTAAGAACAAACACCTTCATGTAAGAGGCATGCTTGATCTAATACGATAATCCATTATCCAATACCTCATTCCAGTGAGACACAACTAATATGATAATCCCTGAGTTGGTCAGATGTTATTTTTAGCAATGTTCTCAAGTTTAGAGCACTTAATACTTTCACTATAATTTAATTGCAAGGCAGGTCAAATCTAGGACTGAATATTAAGATGTATTACTCTATTCCAAATTATGGCAAAATATCTAGAACAACAATTTGCTATTATAGAAAATACGCATGAATAAGAGAATTCATGTGCTCTGTTAGGAGATGCTTCTGCTGCATAAAGGATGATGGTACATGTGATTCACTAATTCTTCAGTCCCTTCTTTTCTTCTGTCAAAACATTTTTTTATGTCCTTGTATAAATTAACAACATGTATGAACACTTTCTTCTTCATTCATATAGAGCCTTACCACATTAAAGATTCATTCTTCCCACCATATAGAGAATGAATATGATGAAAGGAAAAGATTACAAAAGGAAACTTGGAACAAGCACACGTTAAAAGAAAGAAGAATATTTGAAAAATGAATATATTGCACTATTATTATGAATAACAAGAAATGCAGATATCCATTAATCCACTTAGATATTCATGAGGAGGTTAAAAGAAGTGCACCTTCAGCAGCAAGATTGGCTACCACTTTGACAACCTGAATCTGAACTTCTGTCTCTTCAGAAGTTAATAGCTGTAAAATCTTCTGAAGCCCAACTGAAATTGTTAAAATAAAGAACTTATGAATTTATCAATACATGTGAAATTGGAGCAGGAAGTGTAAAATCAATTTAATCATGCCTTAATGAAATAAATCAGATAGTTAAATTGATCGTGCCTTCTTCACATATCTTGGCAATTGTGGCCCTTTGACCAGAGAGCTTCTCCCTTAAGGGACTTGACTTCTGTAAACTCATTGTAGTCCCAAAGACCGAAGATCCTTTATCATGAGTTTCATTTATATGTGATTTCTTATCCTGCAAGAGATTGAGATGTAATACCGAAATACATTAAGAGTGAACATGATATGAGGCATGCATAAATAGCTTACCTCTAAGTCATCATTTTCAGGTGCTACATTCTTTAGTTTGATCAGCTCATTTTCAATAGCCTTCCTCTGCTTCTCTTCAGATAGAAGCCTTTGCCTCGCAGCTTGAAGTTCTTCACTAATTTTTTCCTTTATTACCAAATTTCAGAAGCAAATATAAATAGCCATAGAGCTTTTAAATTTTAACCTATATATAAGATATTTGATACAGGAAATTGGCATGCAAACGCAATCCAGAAAAACTCCATTGGACAATTGCAGTATAAAAAATTAACCCAGTAATGTGTCAATCATACCTTCTCTTGAAATAGATCATCATAATTTGCTTTCACAGATTGAAGTTCATTTCTTGTTGATTGATGTAGCTCAGATATTTCTTTTATCATTTTCTTAAGTTCAACAGTCTCTTCCTGGACCTGCGTTTTATAGCAGATGGCAACAAGATGAGATAACAGAGTAACAGAAGTCAAGAAACATGCAAATCATCTTCTATAAATTAAAGTTATTAAGACTAAAAATAGAGGAAGAAAGGAAGGGTTTCTTTACGATTTTCCATATTAGGAAAATTAAACTAGTAGAACTGAAAATGAGTGAGCCTTAGCAGTGTATATAACAAAATAACCTCACACATAAATAATGTGACACCTTGCATCACTTCCTCTATATCATTGTATTATAACTTGTTCTCACAGAATGGTGTTGCATTTAGATTTCGTATGAAGAAAATTTGAGAAAGCAAGGCTTCCGCCTGAATTGCATTTTTCCTTTAGGAAGCCACACGAGGAAGAATTCTTACCATAGACAACTTAAGGAAGAGGGGAAAGATTATTGTCAATGGTTGTCCTATGTGTTTGCAAGGGAGCGAATCCCCCAATCACTTTCTCATTCAGTGCTCTAAGGCTAAATATTGCGGTTTTCTGCTTTAGAAGACCTGGGTTCTGGTTGGAACTCTTAGGATCTTTGGACTTGTTCAGGCATTAAAGATAGTCAACATAGGAACAATAACTGCTTAAAGTTATTCCTGTGTTTATTTCATGGATCATTTACACAGAAATTAATGAGCATATTCTTTAAGGGATTTGCTTTTCTTTTGTTAGAATCAGAGATCATTGCTTCCAGCTAATATTGACATGGCACTCCATCCTTGATTATGTGGTTTTGGGAAATCTTATTAACTTTTTGATTCCTGAGTTTTAAATATCTTGTACATGGGTGGTACCCCTTTAGTACCTTTTGATACCATTTAATTCTTATCTAATATAATGTCAGCTGAATAATAACCTAGTAGAAAATGGCATTGAATACGCTGCAGGTGACATAAGCCTTGGATAGCACCACAAATCACCTGCACTGAGTTTTGATGATCACTTAAAAGCTTCTTTGTTTCCTTCAATTGTTGTTCTGCACCTCCAAATCTATCATGCTCATTCTCTAACTCTTTAGTGAGCTCTTCTATTTTCTTCTCGTACATCAGCGCGGTGTCACTAAGCGCCTTCTGATATGTAGAGATTTTGATCTCTTGTTCCTACAGGCAATAAAAAACAGCATTTTACATTGTGGTTCTTGCTGAATCTTATGAAAAATGAGAAAAGAAACAGCTTCACTACATGACTTAGAGAGAAAAATTCTCAAAGAAAATTGCATTAAAAAACCTTCAACGACTTATGATTCGAACTCATAACACAGATCAATATGGTGTATTATACCGAAACTAAAAATCCTTAACAGTTAGAAACAAAAATAACTGATACCAAAGCTAAATCAGCATATATGTTACTAACTTGAATTGACTTTTGATAATCATGTAGGAGCTTCTTCATCTCATCCAGTTGTTCCTGAGCACTTTCAAATATCGCCTGGTCGTCTTCTTGTTGCTTAATTAACTCGACCATCTTCTTCTCATACATTTGAGTGGTATCAGCCAATACTTTTTGATAAGTAGAATTTTCAAGCTGGTGCTGCTAGTAACAAAGAAAAACATAAGCAAAAAAATGTTCAGTAATGAGTCTCAGAACCAACATTCATAAGGAGACAGTTCTTAGCCTGGTGATAGCGGTTATTTGTCATGTTCTGTTGTAAGCATAGAAATGCCTACAATCAAGAAGAATGTATCCAGTGAAAAACTCAGAGTTCTCGAGCACTTTTTAGTCTTGAAGATGTTTCTTGGGTTTCATATAACAAGAATAAGTTTTGTTAGTCAAGAGAGGACAGACGGAGAGAAACAAACCAGAAGCATTCTGGTGATTCCCGATTGATTTGCTCTAGAATGTCCTATAACCAGATTTAGGTTACAAAAGCATACCACATAATTAATTACTTAAATCAGCTGCCATGCAGGAAGACTATCATGCAAGAAGAAAGTGCCTATAGCATCTGTTAAACTGCAGAAAAGATGGCTACATAATAGTTGAAAGGATGAAATGTTAAGGTCACGATTAAAAAATAACTCAGAGTCAAAGTACCATGCTATGTTCCAGACTCATTTCTAATTGAGTAATCTTATCATGCGCCAGCTTGTTATGATCCTTTTGAAGGTTCAACTCCTTTAAGATATCTTTCATCTCCAGTTCCAGGTGAGCATTTTCCTTCTGTAGAACCTGCAAGCAGTAAAAGGTACAAGGAACAGCATATTACTCAAACAGTAAGTCGTATTGAACACTAATATAACTATAGATGAGTTCAACAATGGGTAATTGAATCAAAGTAAGTATTTTGCCCACCATGAGCTTGGGTATGTGAATCCTTCAGCTACTTTTGAATCAAATATCAAGTCTTTAAATAAGAATATGCTAGAAATTAGATAAAGATATAAAGACAGTATTCTAATTCTATGTCAGTCGTGCTTAATTCCAACTAAATTAAGAGTGTTGCCTTGACAAGTAAGAATATAAATGTATCATTCTAGGATTTAATATAAGCTGATACGAGCAGAGTTAGTTCAATTGTTTGTCAAACATAAAGATTGATTACATTGAATTGAGATTAAAATAGTAGGTTCTACTTAATCAGATTCACTTACCCACACAATTCTTTTAAGCAATTAACATTGTCCTGGTTGTTAAAAAATGAGTGTTTCATTAGTTACTGTGACATTACACGAGCAGGGAGACATAACTACCTCACATCTTGTGACCAGATCCTTTTCAGCTTCAGCAAAAGAATTTTGATACTCAATCAGCTTCTTCTCCAAGTTATATTTTTCAATGTCTCTCAGCTTCTGTTGTCTGTCAATTTCTGCAGTAAGATGATCTACTTGAGTCTCAAGCTTCCGGCATAAACTTTCATAATCAAATTCCTCTTTAAGCTTTAGTATGTTTACTATTTTCATAGCCTGTAAAAGTAAGAAGATATTAGGATTATGTGGTCTAAAAGTTTGTCAAGAAAGATAAATAGCTACCATAAAAATCAAAGATGTATTAGTGATTGGCATGAAATAGCCATCTTCTAATTCAGGCCATAACATTTGTGCTCTTATGTACACCGAAAAAGAGAATAATAAAAGGAAAAATCCATTATTTTTTAATAGAAAAAGAAATTTTATTAAGAAAATTGGAAAACAGCACAAAGAGGAGAATAAGACATCCTCCAAAACAAAAAGAGAAAACATTAACAGAACATTAAATGATAAAATACATGAGCAGTTAATATGAAAAAGCGATAGTCTTCCGATCCGGATGAAGATTGGAAATTACTATCTAAGAGAAGTATTTGTGTGCTTGCCATAAGGTTGCTAAGAAAATCATTCTCTCCCATAGTTCATGAGAAGATATGCATCTATCATCGAAGATTCTTCAGTTCTTCACAAGCCATAATGTCCATAGCCCAGCAAAAATGACTCCTCTCCACAATGTTTTTGCTTCCTTCCTTAACCCATTGCCCCTTATGTGTATGCACAGGAAGATCTCAACTGTAGGTGGAGTGAAACAATTTGAGAAATCTAGTCCACATCTTCCAGGAATAAATGGGAATGAGATTCACCTTTTCTAAAGCACATGACACGAGTATCTGGAGATAGAGCGCAGAAAATATGGCAGATTTGAAGCATCTCATTGGTATGAGTCTTTAATGTATAGCTATCCAAGTAAACACCTATACCTTTGATGAATTTTTCAAAACACCTTAGCACTGTCAGACTGGCTGAATGTTGGTTTTAATGAGATATTCAAATAAAGACTTGCATGTGTATATCCCAATGGTCCAAAGATGAGGTTCTAGTGTCCAGCTGGGAAGATAGGTGAACTAGGCCCCTTAATCCCAACAGATTTTGCAATTGAAGAGTCTCTTTACCTAAAAGGTTATGGGTGAAATGGAAGTTCCTACCATTGATGGACATGAATTGTGAGACTAGGACATTGTGTCTAGATAAAAGGTTAGTAATTGAGAGGCTAAAGGTTGATCTCCCATCAAGGTGTCTTCCTAAAACATAATCCTAGGTCGATCTCCCAAATGCAATCTGGTTAGGGACAGAAATAAAAGAGTAGTTTGGGAGATGAATTTCCAAGGGCTGTGATGGAATATATCTTGTCATGTTACAATACCCCATCCATCTTTGTTGCTCTCATAGATAATATTTGTCACTCTGTCTATAATACTCCAGTCCCACATTAGGAAGATATGTGATTGTTGAGCTCCGTCTAAGATCTCAAGTCACATATTACTAATAATTTGAAATTAAACTTTTGAAAACCAGTGATTTGAATCTGAAAGTTTATTGGGTTATTGGTACTTGGATCCGAAGCATTACAAATGGTATTAAACTATGTGCTAGTTTGATGACTTTGACTGGTATGATATAAGACCTTGTAGACTCTCGAACTGTGATTTGTGATTGTGTGATATGTGGTCTTGATGAGAACATCAAGGATGTGAATGATGGAGATTATGATACTCCAATCCCAAATTGAAAAAAGATATGATTGTTAAACTCCATATAAGAGCTTAAATTATACACTATTAATCACTTGAGTTTAAATTTTTGAGAGTCAGTAACTTGGGTCCGATAAATTATTGGGTTAGTGGTGCTTGCGTTCAGACTGTTACACTGTGCCACTGAGAATGATGGAGATTGCGATACTCCAATATCACATTAAAAAAATATGTAGTTTTTGAATTTCATATAAGAGTTTAAGTTACACACTATCAATAACTTGAGTTTAAATTTTTGACAGCCAATAGCTTGGGTCCGGTAAATTATTGAGTTTAAATTTTTTTAAGTCAGCTTGGGTCCGATAAATCATGTTAAACAGTAATGCACGTGTGACCAATTACATCCTTACTGCCGTCCATCACTAAAGAAGATCTGCTTCAAAAATCAATGTGTCAAGTACTGCTCATTGTAGAACTGAATATCCAAGTATTTCAAACTGAAAATGTTTCAGCAGTTAAAATGCGAAGTACTTGGAAACAGTTACCTTTTTTGAATGTAAATTAGGGCGAGAGAGAGAGAGATTTGCCAATTATCAAGATATGAAATTGCATATTTTCTTAGGAAGGAGAAACCCAAAGAAACTAAGAAGAACTCATAGAACTCACCCGCTGCCCAAACATGATTGTGCTAGTGGTCTCTGCACGATGTCGTGCAGATGGCCCAATTGTTATTATTAGGGAGGTCCTTGCAGATCCTATTTGAGTAGAAGTAATAATCCTTATCAATTTCCAAAATCAAAAAGAAAAAAGAAGATAAAGTGAATAAGTACATGCAAACTGAGCAAAATCAGCGACAAATGTGCTTCACAAGTAGGAAAAATCATTATCTTCCTGCCCATAAGTGAGAAGTCTAACTAAACTAAAATTAACCAGGAAAAATAAGCAATTCATCCCAGAAGTAAGCTTATGAATGAATTGCATATTTCAATTTAACATCACATGAAGAGTCTAATTAAATTATAATTTATCAAGAAAAATAAGTAATTTACCAAAAACTGTATTTCTGAATAAATTGTGAATTTTTGTGCAGCATGATTTGCATCTAGAAAACCAGAAAACAATTATCTTTCTAAAAGCAAAGAATTTTTAGATGACCTCCAAAGGAGTCACGAAGAAGTCTTGTCAGCTTAGAATCCCTTATTGGTATATGAGGACTGTTTTCTGCCAATGCATTTATACATTTTCCAAGAGAAGTGAGTGAGAGATTAATGAATTTAGCCTCTTCAAGCAAGTGACCTTCACTACCTGCAATCCAAAAGAAGCATGATATAATAAATTCTAGTTTCAGTTTACAGAGAGAAAAATATGCATTCAGAACCAATTAGGCAATTACTAAAGTAAATCTTTAGGGAACAACAGCATCACTCAGTAAAGGATATAACAAAATGGCAGAAGGCAAGTTGATGATAAACTGAGGCACAAAGCGGAAAACCACTTGATAACTACTTTAGCTGGTGAAATGCTATGAGATGTAAGAAGTATTCAACAAACCAGATTTGTCTAATCTTTCAGATCCTGCAAGATCCACAATCAGCAGCTTGCTCTTTCTAACCATGGGTATACCTTTGTCTCCTGGTAAATCATTTTTTTCCATTTTACCTTGTCCATCTATCTTTTCATGGATAGATCGTCGAACATAAACCTTGTAAAATAAGATATTCATATAAGTAGATTATTTATTTTAGAAATGTTCAAATAAGTAGCTACTTTAAAGGAACATAATATGCTAAAAGATTCTCACCACAAGAATTGCGTGACTGCGGGATGATTCTGCATTTAACTTTGTATTAGCTGCGTGCCTGTTTGACTCACCAACTTGCAGTAACTGCTCAAAGTGATCTAGATCTTGAACTTGAATTACAGCAGTGCCTGGCAATGAAACTTCCCCTGTCTTTGGGTCCTCATTGATAGGAATATTACTCTTTTCAGGTGCAAGAAGATCTTGTATTGATTCCATATATAACTGGAGCAACAATGGAAGCAAGAAATATAAATGGTAAACATACTTATAACCTAATAGATATACTTTTTCATATTATAGTGTTAGAATATCAAATGATAGAACAGGAATGTAAATGCAAACAAAACGTTAAGATGAGATTTTCACACCTTGGAAACAATCTCTTATTGGATATCTATCATTATACCCAGAATTTACTGTTATAAACCAGGAATATTTATTTTCCTTCTACAGTATCTTCTTTCATTATGATACAAATTCTTGATATTTGCCTTTATTTTTGTAACCATATACACGTTACTTTCTGTGGAAGAATGAATATTGTGTCTATCATTAAATGACGAGGCCCTATACATATATATATATATTCTCATAATAATGAAAAGAAACCTTATTTTAAAAAAAAATTAATGAAAGAAAACCTACAATTATTTACACAAATAGGCATTTTGATCAATACACCATTTACCCTAATATTAAAATATACATTTTCCAAGACCCCTCCAAGCTTGTGTATATATATTGTTCATTCCCAACTTAGCAATGATTTTATGGAACCCTATATTACTTAAGCCCTTAGTTAATACATCTGCAAGTTGCAAGTTGGTAGATATGTAAGATGTACATTTAGGCCATTGTCTAATTTTTCTTTGATAAAATGTTTACCAACTTCAATATATTTGATCATATCATATTGTATTGGATTTTGAAAGTTGATCACTGATTTGTTGTCACAATGGAGTCTCATAGGACGATCCCATTTAATCTTTAGGTCTTCCAAAATTCTTTTTTATCACAGCAGCTCATATACTCCTTATCCATTGTCCCAGATTCTGACTCAGCACTAGACCTTACTGTCATATTCTGCATTTTATTTCTCCATGTTACTAAATTTTCTCTAAGAAAGGTACAATAACCTATGGTGAATCTTCTGTCCACTACTAATCCTGTATAATCTATGTCAATGTAGTTTTTCAAGAAGTGATCTTTTGTTTCTCTTTAACATGATATTTTTTCCTAATAACCTCTTTAGGTAGTGTAGCACTAGGTATGGGCCTATAAGTGCACATCATATTTGTTCCTAGTGACCTCTTCAGGTAGTGTGCACATCTTTAAGTTGTGCATAAATTAACTTATAACACTTACTACATAGATAATATTTGGTTCTCAACTTTTGTCTTCAGGAAATCTCCTCCATCTGAATCTTTTTTATTACCTTTTGCTCTAAGTATTCCCTATGCACCACATCTTCACCAAATAAACCATTTTTAGCTTCCAATTCATCAATTGTCACAATTTCCTAAAATAAGGGAATTGTGCTCATTCCCATCTTTTGCTCATTCTCTTTACTCCAATTTTTTTTTTTTTGAAATAAAAAAAGAGAAGATGTATTAATGTAGGTGCTAAAGGAGGACCACCCATTTACAAAAAATTTACATGTCAATTAGTATATTTACAATAAAATCAAAATCTTCAAAACATTCTAAATTATGCCTTAAAACAGTAGAGCTAAAATAATAAAACAATTTATCTTTGATGCCATTAAAATCTTGTTCAAGCCCCTCAAAAGGCCTGTTGTTTCTCTCTTCCCAAATAACCAAAAAAATGATAAGAGGGATTAATTTAAGCGCTTTGTTACTACTCAAACCTTCCCATGCCAGAAGTTCGGAATAAACAGAATCTGCCATTATTTAAGAGATCCCCAGAAATCCGAGTATCATGCTCCAGAGATTATGAGATGTTTGATATTTCAAGAGTAGATGATTACATGACTCAAGAGATCTCTTACATAAGAAACACCTGTTGACAGTAGTATGCCTTCTTTTCATTAAATTGTCAATTGTCAAGATTTTCTCTTTTACAGCTTCCCAGACAAAAAAAAAAAAACAATTCTTAGAAGGGCACCCGATTTCCAAATGATTTTTGAGGGGAAATGATATTTTCGTTAGGGTTATGACCGGATAGAAAAGAATAGAGAGAGCTGACACTGAAGAGACCATTCTTTTTAAATTTCCGATGCTATTTATCGTTTTGATTTTGCAGTTGTGTGTTTGCCAATAAGTGAAGTAAGAATTGATAATCTTCTAGTTCCCAATCTTAAAGGTTCCTCATCATTGGGACACTTCATGAGGTAGGAATGACTGAACCAGCAATATCATTTACTGTGACAACTTTGTTTTAGCAATTCCATAGATAAAAGGATATTCATCTTTTAATTTTTTTGAGCCGCATCAAAAATCTTTCTAGAAACCGACCTCGAACCCATTATCAATATTCCATTTTGATCACTGAAATATCACATTATTTAGTGTGATGATGTTCTTCCATAAACTGTAACCATAGTTGTTTTTAATATAAAAGAGATTTTGTGGATTGCCATTATACCATTTTGAGTCTATTACCATTTTCCAGAAAATGTCATTTTCATTCTAATATCTCCAAATCCATTTACTAAGAAGTGCTTTGTTTAATTTAACTATTGATCTTAGTCCCAAGCTCCTTTCTTTTAAGAGTTTTTTGATCTCCAACCAAGTCACTAAGTGTTATTTCTTACAATTTTCACTATCATCCCAAAGAAAGTTACATTGGATCTGCTCTACTTTTTTTGACACCTTATTTGGTATGTTAAGCTCCGATAAAAAGTAAATCGGGAGATTAGAGAGTGTACTTTTAATTAAGGTCAATCTACCTCCTTTTGATAAAAAATTTTTCTTCCAGATGGATAATCTATTTATTGAACAAATCGATCACAGGTTCCCAACAATTACTGTCATTGTGTTTGGCTTTACTCCAACTTTTGATCACTTCGTTCAATATCTTTAACTTCTGTGCTAATTTAGAACTGACATTTCCACTCACTCTATCATTCTTCCACCATGCTTCGACTTTTTCACAAAATCCATTCACTTTTAAGTCAATTATCTTCGAAATTGAAAGAACATGGAGCCCATCTGATCCCATCAAACTCAAGACTTACGGGAAAATGATAAGACATTACTCTTGGTAGTAGCATTTGACAAATCCCTAAAATTTGCAATTGGTAAGAGGTTGACACCAAAAATCTATCAATACGAGCACATGCTGGGTTGGTCTTCTGAGTCAACCACGTCCACATACATCCTAGTAGGGGTAAGTTAGTCAGGTCCATTTTGTCTAAGCTTCTTGCTAATGCCAAATCATGAACTAGAATCATTCAGACGATGTTCTATGGAAATATAAACTTCTTGCTTAAAAGTATCATATATTACCTAATATATTCGATGAAAACACTATGATTATTTTGTTCACTCAAAGCCAAACTTTTACAAGTTTAACTTGTCCCATTATATTATTTTCTTTATAGAAAATATTATTAGATAGAAAAGGAAGAGTGCATCAAGGAATAGTTTGTCCTTTAGAAAGAGAGAGAAAGAAGAGAAAGACTAGTCATCCCATTATATTATATACTAGCTTCAGAACTTAGAAGCAATTCTTTATCATTGAAAAATGGCTCCAACTATTATCCGACCAAAAAGTCAACAATTTAAGTAGAGAAAAAAATGGACAGTACCCACTGAAAGATGAAGTACCACTGCAAATATAAACAACATTGAAGTACCTGTAAATATGACATTTCCACAATTTCAGATATGGAAGATGTATTTGCCATTATATCCTCCATTGCTCTGACCATAATACCACGCTCAGCTGCATCATCTTTACCCAGTCTTCCAACCGTGTATGTTTTGCCAGTACCCGTTTGACCATAAGCCATAACTGTCCCATTATATCCATTCAATACACCCTGCAAAATTATGTGAAGTTGATCATACATGATAAACATGAAGCCCAAACGTAGTTATGATTAGTTTCTAAAAAATAAATGGAATATGACTTTGAATTTATCAACTAATAACCAGGATGCTCTTACAAATCTATACAGGCAAAACACTAAAACTAACATAAAAGGAGCACCTCAGCCAGATTGAAGGGGCATTTAGAAATGATTATCTGATCCACTAAAGGCTTTAAGACAGGAAACAGTACCCCATATATTAGTTACTTACCTCAACTACAGGTTTAGCCACCGCTTCATAAACACGCTTTTGAGAAGCAGTTTCTGTGAAAACTTCATCAAATTTGTATGATTCAGAGCTCCAGTTGTTTTTTCTCAACTTCAAACGCTTTAGCTGCAAGGGAAAAAAGCATGGTTTAGATAAATATAATGGATTTGTTAGTTGCTGTTTTCATGAGGAAACATGCTTCAGCTGTATGGGGAAAGGGTAGCGGTTAGATAAATCCAATGGGTTTGGTGGCCGTGCACACACATAAAAAATCTATAAACAAACGATCATTTGGAATCAAACATGGTAATTTTCATTATCATGGGAAAACGACATAAGTTGTGAAAAGAACAAGTCACCTCTGGCTGCAATTCAACACAATCAGCAAAATCAGCATCTGAAATGAGATCCTCTGAATTCTTTGGTCGAAGTCTAACAGCAACCCTTACTCTTACAGGATCTGCAAGTAAAACATTAAGTGAAGATACTTCAGTCAAACTTTGGCCATTAATGATTATAGTAAGTAGCAGAGTTGGCATTTCTAACACAATAAATCTTTGAAATCCTTTGCATGAAAATCATCGCAAAAATTGCAGAAGCAACAGATTAACTTGATTTAATGTTGACCTACACTAAGAGCATAAAGTCCAACTATATTTTGGTTAAACCTGAAACATCATCCAGCTCAAACTGCAGCCCGGTAGATGGTCACTGTAAATAGTGTCTTACCATGATCATTGAAGAGAGAGGGGGAAAGGACAATGTAGTGCATGAAGGATAAAAGAGAGGAGAATAGCTATGGTAGTTACCTTATCAGTACGATCATTTATGGTGTCAACAAAAGTGACAGTGCAGGTGGAGGAATATAGCATATCTAGAAAGCATAATAACATTTTTTTAATAAAAAAAAATTATAGTTCCTGACATAAGTACACTATAATGGAATCCTTAGTAACTACCAAATCATATATATATATATATGCTAAATAAGGCTGTCTATATTCACAATCAGATATCATAAAATAAACTATGTATGTCAATTCAAATATAGTCCTAACAATCATTAGAGAGTACAGCAGGAATATGTGACTGGATGCTTTGATTTGGATATATAATCCTAACATCTAATCTACGAAGCTCTGTTCATGAACAAGATTAATAACTAATAGCAATCAAAATTACATGAAAGTAACTCAAAAACAAACATAAGAATCCAATCCTCAAATGTCCAGATCGCATCAGCAATTCAGGAAATGTGTACCAGTAGGGGAAAAAAGATCCATATATAATTGTTTAAATAAGGAAGCTGTACTCATTAATCTCATCCACTAACCATAGAAAAAAGAAGGAAACTGCATAATGCAAACAAAAAGGAATGTAGCGAAAAAACAAAACCGGAAATTTAAAACCAAAGATCAACAGATAAAACAAACTTCATATTCCTTTCTTTTTTGTTTTCTGGAGCGAGTAAACACGGATAGAGGCATACGTGAGGATATATATAAAAACATACATATGCATAAAGCACGGAGAGACACATTCATTAAGCTAGAGAAAGAGAGAGACCGTTGTCATCCTGAGTGGAGAAAGAGCGAGAATTAGGAGTGACAGAGCGCCTGGAAAAAGAAGAGGAAGGTCTGTCCTTGGAGCGAACTCCATAATTGACACTTTTGGATGGTAAATTCAAAGAGGAAGAAAAAGAGCCTTGACTAAGAGGCGGAATGTGCTGCTGTAGCACTCTCTCTGCTCTGTGAGTTCCCGTTGATGATCTCACCCCGCCGGAAGCCGAAGATGCCATCGTCAAACATAGCCAATCGAATCCCCCGAACAGAAGGAGAGAGAAACAAAGAGATTTGAAAATTTAAAGGAACATTCACTGATTGTTTGGTTAGCAACCTCTCGCGAGAGGGAGAGAGAGAGAGAGAGATTGAGGCCGGCACGATGAAGAAAGAGAAAGAGAAGAATGTAGAAAATAGAAGAGGAAATGGTTCCCGCGTCTGAGAGTTGTGTGGGTAAACGTTAAAGGACGGCTAATCTCTGAGACAAACAGTACACAAGTCATTCTCTCACTTTCTTGTTTTTTGAAATAAAAGTTTAAAATAATAATTTATTCCACTAGTATTAAATTTTGTTCTTAGTTCATATTTTATTTTTTAATTAAATTAATTTTTTTACTGTTAAAATATGTATAAATAAATGTTACGTTAAATATCATATAATATTTAAAAAAATAAATATAGATAAATCAAATTAATTTATAAATTAAAAAAAATTAATCAGCAATTAAATAAAAATTTTAAAAAAAATTTCTCTAAATTATAGAATAAGAAGATAAAAATTAACGAATATCATATACCATTAGAATCACGAAAATTAAAAGATTTCTGCACAAATTTCCTCACACGAGATGCTTTTAATGTAACAAGGTTTTTACGAGTTTGTCATTTTTTTTGTAGTTTCAGACTTTAGTGCTATTTTACGACAATACTATGAACACCTTTGCCTTCTAAAATCAATAGGATCACTTCCTTCGTAATTTTATACTACAACAACACTTAGTAATAATATTAAGATAGAGTTGGACAGTTTCACTATAAACCTATACAACACGAAAAAACTCGTTATTTATAAACTTAGTCTAAATTCATAATAGTTTAAAAATATTGTATTATATCGATATGGGTTTGATTACAGTAAATCTTCCGCAAGATTTATTACGCTGTCGTATTTAATTGTATTTTATTTTTTGTCGTATTATACATCAATTTAGATAACAATTAATTATTTTAAACGCATAAATAACTTAAAATGATTGTTTGGTTTCAAAATTTTGCAAGAAAATTATAAAACAAACAATTAAAAGTAAAACATTTGTTGTAAACATGATGAATTTCATTTTTTGTTTTTCTTTTAACACTTTGTAATTTTGACATACATGATTCAATAATTGAAGAACTTTATAATAAAATAAATGGAATTACTTATCCATTCATAATAAAGCATTCCTTCATACATATATACATACATATATTTGTAAGTATTTGATTTCTTTAAGTTGTTGCATGTGATTGTGTGACACCATGAGGTCCACACCCTGCAAAATGTCTTTTAAAAAAATATATCAATCGAACAAAATTTAATAATTAATAAATTGGGGTTTTTCTATATTTAAAATCAATTAAATATATGCAATTATTATAGGAGATGACCATGTCTCTTTTTTTCACTATTATAAAATTCTATATTTTAATAATTAAATATACATATATGCATACAAAATAAAATACAATCATTAATACTACGATTTTTTAAAGACAATACATAAAAAATATAATTTTACTCGAATTCATAAAAAAAAAAATTATTTAATTAATTAATAATTAATATTATTAAAAAAATTAATTATAATTATAATTTAATATTAAACTTAACAATAAAATACATTTTTTTTTTATTTCGGTTTGAATTATCTCGCGATAAATTCCTCGTACATTATATAGAAACAACAACAACAGCCAACCCAACAACAATAATAGAAACGAAAAAAATTAGTGAATTCATGATAAATTTCTCGTACTAAAATTTAAAAAAAAAAGGTTAATGATACAATAATATAATAAATTATGTTTGCGTATTTAATTTAAATTAAATATTTTTAGGGTTTTTTATTTATTAGAATTAATATTTATATTTCAAATAATTAATGTTTAAAAATTAAGCAAAGACAAAATACAATTAAATCAAATAGAACTAAAACTAATGAGAAGAGAAAAAAATAAAATTATGGACTTGAATTGCATCTCTTCAATTATTTATGTGTTAGGTGTCGGTGGGGAAGGGTGACCCAATTTAAGAGACGAATATAGAGGTTAAATACATTATATATATATATATATATATATATATATATAATGTATGAAGAGTTTTCATACACTATTTACTGGATTTGCAGAGTGAGATTTATCTTGGTGGGTTTTTTCCTTTAATACGAAATTTCTTTTAATGTAAACTCGATGTGTGTTTTTTAACTTACAATTCGTCGTTGTAATTATCGAATATAATAAAATTTTGAGTATTCAGATATGTTCTTGTTATTTTTAAGAAAATAACTCAATAACGAATTGTTTCTTTTAAAATATGTTCCGTTTATTTTGTTCGTAACAATTCAATCAACTCTTCAAATAAAAAAAATTAGATATTCTCTCTTTCGAGATCAACACATTTGATATTATTTGACGCATAATAATTTCTATATACATATTATGGATTTGCGTTATTAGGTGTTATTAGTTATTAGTGTTTTTCTGTTACGGAAAAATTTGATCTCGGTAGTTTATATATTTATACGGGTTTAAATTTTAAAATTTTTTAGGGTTTGATCATATTCAAATTATTAGTACATAAATAAAAAAAAAATTAAAAATATCCCAGTAACCTAATTCAAAAAACCCAGCAACAAAATTCATTATTTTTAGCCTTCCACACACACATACATATATATATATATATACAGACAATATATATGTGATAAGATCAGTTTATTTTAAAGAAAAAAACAAAGGCAAATAAATGGTTAATAAATAATTGATGGTATAATGATCTTTCTGTTCCTCCTCCAATTGTCAGACTCTCAGTCTCAGATAGATCACAACAAATTCAAGCCCTCAGTTTTTTTTTGCCTTAAAATTTCTCTTAACCTCTACTGCATATTCCTTCTCTTAAATTTGTACCAATTGTTATTTTAAACTAAAAGATATTAAACTTCAATTTGAACTTTCATATCAAATTATAACAATAAGGTATTTTAATGACTAATATATTTTTATTTTTTACTCGTACGCTACAAGTTTAAATCTCATTGATGATATATTGTTTGCATTTTGTTAGTACATTATGCATCAGTAATAATTAATTTGGTTTACGATGTCTGTTTAATATTAATAAATCGTTTATTTTTTAAAGTAAAAAAAAAATGTTTGAAAACGATTAGATTATTTTAATTATGATATATACTACGAGTTAGAGTTCGAACTGATATTTACTTTATCAAAGAAAAAAATAAAACTATCGTATCAAATTAATTATTATATTATATAAATACGATAATATTATATTGATGTTTATACTACGTCTAAATATTATTTACTATATTTCAATCAAATTTAGCCAATAAAAAAAAAAGATTTAATATATTGTATTTGACTACGTAAAATAGTAGTGTATATGTATTCTTTAAAATGCTTATATAGGTCTAAAGCTTCACTTACCTTTAGTTATAATATAAGGTTATAAATCTTTTAATAATTTTTTAAAACAAAATATAAATTAAGTTAATTCCTAAAAAGAATATAATAAATAAATTTTATTTATATTTTAATCATACATATGAAAAATAAAATTTTGTTAAGACAGTGTAAATTTCTGACGCGTTCATGTTATCGTGGGCTAACGACACGTGTCATCAATGGGTCAAATCTTCTGGAAGAGAAATCAGAAAATCAAAACCCCAAAATCCAAACCCTTGATTCTCTATAAACACCGACTTCATCATCATCATCGTCATCATCATCATCATCGTCATCATCCTCATCGTATCAGTCCATTTCTTCCTCCTCTCTAGCATGCAATGGGTTCGGCCGCCCCTGTAGACGGCCCCCATCAACAGAACCGCAACCAGAAGGAGGCGGAGCGGCAAGGAAACGGTCATCTGTTTCTCGAATCTTTACCGGTGATAGACATTCGCTTCCTCTCTCAATCAGAACTCCTTGCCCTTTCGCTCTGCTCCTCAGCCTCGTTATCCCGTTCTCTTCCGGATGATGACGATGTTATCATCCCTAAAATCGACCGCTCCGTTTTCAACGAGTCCGCCGGCAGCCGCAAGCAGACATTCTCCCGTCTCCGTCTTGCCACCCGCCATAACCACCATAATGAAAATAATCACTCCATTCACAAACCCTCTGTTGTTTCTCAATCGCTCGAACGAGAGAACTCTCAAATTCTTTCGCTCCTCAAATCGCTCTTTCCCCTCCCTGAGGACGATGGTACCGACTCTGGACAAGTCATGGTGGAGAAGGGGAAGGAGGCGGAGGAGGACGGGCAACTCTTTCCGGTTCGGGTTGAATACAGCGATCCTGATGGGAATTCTAGTTCAGCTTTCCAGAGCATTCCTGTTGACGTCGTTAATTCTGTTCAGAGGAAGAGGAAGCGAGGTCGGCCAAGGAAGGAGGAGAAGCTTGGCGGTAGGGTTACCTGGAACGGTGGTTGCGAAGTCATGGCTGAGAGTAAGGTGGTTGGTGGTGACAGTATAGGTGTTTCAGAGCAGACGGTGATGGAGAACAGGGTCGGCATGGAGGTGGATTCGGTCGCCCGGAATGCTTAGGACCCGTTGAGGAAACTGTAAGTGCTCATTAACTTTTTCCATCACTTTCTTTCAATGCTTTTCTTAAAAAAATATTATTTCTGCTAGAAGAATGTGTCTGGTTTTTAATACATTGGTTTATTTATTGAAATTCATAAAGTTGAGGAAAACTTTTTGAGTATTGCTACATAGTGCCTCTTGATAAATGAAGTAGGTAGTAGCATATACATGGTAAAAGTAGAATAAAGTATTTCTTTACAGTGGAATTCTAATATAAGTGCATGTAACATGGAGTTTGTGCTTGAGCAGTGTGTCTGATGCATGGTACGTTATTGGTATGCTTGTGAAATTCAATAAGTTCATTAAGTTATACATTAATCTTTTCAGTACAAAAGGAATTATTTAACTATATTAGCAAGGCTTTCTTATATGACTCAAGAGTTCGTTTATGGGATTATTTTTCTTTTCTAACTTCTTATATTGATATTGCCAAAATAGCGGAAAATGAATCGGTTGCACATGCACACACATGTAACGGTAAGCAGCTTGATTCTGTTTTGTATTTAACATGTGCTAGCATTGTTAGGAGATTCAAAATGACTGAAGTGTTTCTGTTTTTCCTTTAATTTGTCTTCATTATTGTATGAAAAGTAATATTTTTTCTTTGGGAGATGAGGTTTAGACTAAGAGAAATGCTAAATGTACAAAAGGCCTGTATGAAAATTCTTGTAAAAACTGATATGATGGCCAATGTGGATAAAAAAATTAATAGTTTACTTAATGTGGATTAATATATTATATTATCATCACATCATATATGCCCTGTAGACATTATAACCATTTATGGTAGAAGGTAGTTTAATATATGTGCTATGGAAGATATGAGATATTCTGTTTATGAATGGTTAATTTCTTATTAGTTAATTTCTAGATGACATTTTTTACATATACGGAATTTAATTAAAATGATTTTATGCCACATCTTGTGTTTAAAAAATTACAAAACAGTAGCAACTATTAATGGAGTTAAAAATGGTTCAGAATAATGTAAACAATAAAATGTTCATATTGTGTCATATGATTTCCTAGTTTGAGTGTCGTCTTAGGCCTTCTGATTTGTGACTTAGAGACTGTTTGAAATTACTTATTTTGGTGCTTATAATTAGTTTTAAGCAACTCTACTCTAGTATTTGTTTTTTATAACATAAAAAATCATGATGCTTGGTAGGTACTTGAAAAGACACTTTAACATTCCAGAGAATAAGCACCGTAATTGATGCAAAATTAATTAGCTTTAGATTGTATAAGTATTAAAAATCATAATTTTATTACATGCAAAACTACTATCCTATTTAAGAGTGTCATTATAGTTTTAGACTACTTTAGGTTTTTCTTCTTATTAGGATTTTGTTTTCCTATTTATATTAGTAATATTGGTTTGGGAGGTGAAGACCATAAGAGATTGTTTCTCCCCGCAAGGAAGAGGGAAAAAAGGCACTGTCATCTATCTCGACCAGTATTTGTTAGTTTGATCCTATTTATAAAGGTTACTTAGGAAGCATTATATGTATCTTCATAATTTCACTTTTTGGAACAAACTTCGGTTGTCCGTAAAATATTTCGAAAGTTTCAACAATTTTCTAATGGTTTAATGCAATCAGATCTTTAAGTGTGAGCATAAAATTTTTTGTGTTGTCAAAGAAACCCTAGGTTAAATGTCTAGATTTTAATCCCAAATTTTTAGGTTGGCAAATTAATCGTAATTAGTCCTACATCACTTGGTATTAGAACTGAATGAATTCTTCACTGAAAACCTCAAACTCCATATCTGAACAGGCCCATCCATCAGAAAAAGATATAGAAAAATTAGAACTCTAAACCTATAAATCAGCAGCCTGCTGCAATCACCGAAAGAAGTGTACCACGAACAACACAGTCATCACTGGCATGAAAATCCTCTGGAAATAAATTCTAGGGATGATATCTATGTTCTTATTCGTAAACTTCTAACAGAATTGCTTTTAAGCTTTCCACTCTTTTGAAGCCTTCATTTATTTGGTCGAACCCCTTGTGATGCCTTCTCCATAGAAATCTCAAGCTCCATTTTGCAGCATGGGCATGAAGACTTGCATGTCTCAGCCTCTCTGTTGCTTCAAGATGTACTTTCTCATCTCTGGTTCTTCTCCTTACATCTGCCCTAGAACTCCATGGTGGTTTAAACAGCTTTACCCACATACTGCCCCCGTAATCCTCCACTACCCGGTTGCCTCCTCCCCCTCATGCATTAATCTTTCATACCCTCTCCCTTGGTCTCTCTGTTATAGCCCGAAATCTGCTTCCTCCATTGGTACCTAAAGCTACCAAGAATGGTGTTGCTCCCACCATGCTTGTCACCCGTTAACCTTTGTCTTGCTCCCAAAAGAACTGTTTAGAAGTTCAGATCAACCATTTGACCTCCTCTTCCATGAACACTGTCTTTGATCGAAAGCCCCTTACTAATCTTACTTAAGCTGACACCTTTTAGCTCTCTCCAGCCAAAATCTATGTCATATGATTTCCTTTCTATGTTCAGACATCCTTGGAGGATAACCATCACGTATACAGTGTAAGAGCTTCCAAAGAAAAAGTTCTAATGCCATAACT
This sequence comes from Carica papaya, assembly GCF_054855325.1. Classification (NCBI taxonomy): domain Eukaryota; kingdom Viridiplantae; phylum Streptophyta; class Magnoliopsida; order Brassicales; family Caricaceae; genus Carica; species Carica papaya. The sequence goes on along the minus strand of NC_142310.1, from coordinate 1,177,839 downwards.
AAAATAAATCAAAGCAAAATAAAATAACAAAAAATAAACCTGTGCAACACACAATCTCATAAATCTTGTTTAACAAAAAAGTCTTTCTAGGAATCATAAGGGAATTGCTCTTAAGCATCCTACTCCTCTCTCTTTTGCTAAATGCAACCAGTTATCTTGATTTTATTTTATTTTAAGAACTTAAGTTACTTTAAGGAGTTAAAATGGTAAAATTATCTCGCACTTTCTGGACTCTTTTTTATTTTTATTTTTTTGTTAGATAATGTTTAACTTAGTTTGTGTGGTTGTCCACTAAGTTACTTTCTTGGTCAGGCAAAAAAAGGGAAACTATAAATGCTGAGAGTAAATGATTGTCAGGGAATTAGTTTTCCTCATGCCTGGCACAATATTTGGACTTAGATTATCAACGGGGAGCAAATTCTAAGAGCCACTGCGCTGTGCTGTTACTTTATTTTCAAGAATAGCCTAATAAGATGTGCTAGTGAATAAATTTAAATTGGAAGATTTCTTATATGTAAAATATTCATATATATCTTATGATCAGCTTACTAAAATATTTGAAAGTAAAAACACTTTTTTTCATCAATGTTTGACTTCATATATTCAAGTGTTTGTTGATTGATGTGTGATGGTCTATTCCTGTAGGCCTGCTGCCTGGTGCTGCACGCGTGTTTATACACAACAGCAAGCACAAGACATGCAAAACCATGAATACAAATATACACATGTTTGTACACAGGAGCAAGCACAAGACATGCAAAAACATGAATATATACCTTCTTGAAACTTTTGATTAATCTGAGATGGGGTACTGTGATTTTTTGTGATAATTTGAGACCAATGAATTGCTGTAAATAGCAGTATTGGGGCCAAAATCTCATCATTGATTTTTTTGAGCTCCTTCGATCTTTCTATCTTGGCCAGGCCGGAGCAGATGTAAGCTCCATTGTTGTGAAGCTTGTGTTCACAGAGTGACTTGCTAGTGTTCAGTATCCTCATTTTCGTTACAATATAAAATACATGAAAAAATTGAAACCCAATTCTTTGTTTCTTTGCCTGGAAACTTTTACCATTGAAAGCAGGAAAATTAAAAAACCTGCATTGAAGATGCGATATATGCATATCTGAGTTGTTTAAAATCTTGTCGTTGGCAATGGTGGACGATTTAAGGAGGTTCCCATGTACTTGTTGGTTATTGGTAAACCATCTATGAAAAGTTGTAGAGCAATAATTGAGAAGTTGAGTAGAGCTGGGGCCGATCTCTTCTCCCTTCTTTGTGTTACTTCGGATTTATTTTAGTTGGTCAACATTTTTAAGTCATGATTCTTATTTCATTTTAACTTTACTGTTCAAATTTTGAACTATCCAACCTCTTCTCCCTTTCTCTTCATTACTTCACTATTCTTACCAAAAACCATCAGACTTCTGATTTGGTTCTATTTTTGTTACATCCATTTTTATTAAATGGCATTATGTACTACCAAAAACCATAAAAAAAAATTAACTATATATTAGTAAGGAGTTTATCTTTTAGAAAAAAAAAAAGAAAGAGAGAACAAACTTTGTATACATTATACGTTTATATACTAAAATTACAAATATATCATCCAAAAAAGAAAATAATATATGAATTTTAGAGGAACAAAATAAAGATTTCTAATGGGTTCACAAATTCCAACCACATGTAACATAAACTACAAGACAATCCTGATGAGATAAAGCTAATAGGACAGCCATTACTTGCTAATGCACCAACATAACTATTTACATAAAATTATAAAATCATTCCAAGTAGATGAGGAAATCTTTCCATAACATTTAGTTTCCATAACTATCACTTCAATTTGTTCTAGATCTCTTCAAAAAATTTACGAGCATCTTCCGGGCTCGCACACTTTTATATAAAAGCCGGTATATACCTACAAAACCAAATAAGTAGATAAGATAAATGATAAACGTACATACAATCATTTGACAAGCATACTAGCAGACCGATAAGCACATGATACTTTGCTTCAAAGGTATGCAATTGAAAAACAGTACTAGTACCAAATAGAATGCAAGACAATGTAACTCAATGAAGCAATCCACAAGTGTTGAGTAGCAAAAATTGACTAAAAGAAACTACAGCTAATTATGAATCCAAAGAAAGTAAGAGGATAATAGGTTGCAGGAGAGACATTGGATGAAAACGCAAAATTCAAATGGAAGCACCAATAAAACTTTCATAGAATCAGTATATCAAACAGTATTCGTTCTTGAAACTAACATATTATTTACATTTACTTGAACCTTTTGCTGAAAATACAATATAATACACAGAACACAAATCAGAATACTAAAAAATTAAGTAGATAAATCACGTGCAAAATCAATAATCAGGAAAACAAGAGACGAAAAAAATACCTGAAGCAAACGCGAGCAACTGGGAGATTCATGCAAGGATGATGATGACGGCAATCATGATAGCAACGGCAACGGACTGTGATGGCTACGTTGATGGATTTGCATTGTCAGAGCATCTTGTCATAGATGATGACGGGTTTCCTTCCAACAGAACTGTATCAGGGGTATAAAAATCATTCTAACCCATCTATGTTTAAATATTATAGTTCATTTCCAAATTCTATCAATTTAAAAAAATAGATTTATTAATCCAATTTCACATGAAATTCATTTTAAAAGTGAAATTCCAAGGTTTGGAACATTTTCAGATATGAAAATCCAGATTCCACAAAAGATTTTGGAATTTATTATTTCCAATCACATTATTTAAGTCTTAAGCTAAGTATGTTACTTCCGTTTTTACAAGAAATATATAGCGGAAGTAAGAGCAAGGAAAACTTTCAACTAGCAAGTTGATGATGTGATTGGTATCAAGGAACTTGCTTGTAGGGAGACCAACAAAAATACACGTGGTGACTAAGCTGCAACTTCCCTAACTCTTCCAACCCATTGCCTGGAGGTTGCTTTGCTTTAGTTCCATGTGCATCCCTATCCTGGAAAGGAAGAACGGAGAGAGCTAAATTGACGCATATAACTAAATAAGTAATAAAAAGTTGAAGTTTGATTTCAGAAAATAGATTTGTATAACAACCTTCATTTCTTTTATGGTTTGTTTTGTATCAAAATTTGCACTTTTGGGAAAATAGGAAACGTAGGGTTTCTTACCTACTCTTAACAGAAGAAATATTTTGTCTCTAATTACTCTGATAACAAACTTTTAAAGAAGATTCATGAAGACATACCTTTATTCTAAGGTTTTGGAGGGAAAACTAGGAGTACACTAGAAAGTTTACATGAGAGAAACACTCATGAGTTTTAGCTGAAGACACAAGTAAAAGACAATTTCCACTTCTTCTTCAACAAATAATTTCTAGAGAAGGAGCAAAAAGAAATTAGTAGAAGTTTCCTAACAAAGAAAAAGAATTAAGTTTTTTACCAATTGGGGTCAGCCAGAATGATCACTTTTTTCTTTATTACTCCCTCCAAGGTATGTCTAAATGACCTGTCCCACCCAATTCTTAGATGCTCGGGGAAATTGTGATAAAGTTCAAATCCAGTTTTTCTACCAGAAGATCAGAAATCCATGCTAGGATCCAATAGATTATCTTTATATGCAAGGACACCAGATTACCCGTATAAAATCATCTTCCAGCCATAACGAACAAATCAAGTTGTTGCTCTGCATAAGTCCTTCCTATATTTTGTTCTCTGTGAACCCTCTTTCTAACAAATCTCTAGTCCTGTCACTCAAAGCTCTAAAACTAATATCTTCCAGCTGCGGTGGAAGATGAAGTAGTCATATATAATGGACTAGTGGTGCGGTACTTCTTAATTTTCCTCATTCCCCAATGTTTGGGAAAGAATCTGGAACATTAAAAATAAACTGTATTTTATTGTTGAAAGAGTAAGAGAAGAAGGGAAGTTATTGGAAGTGATACCCAAGTACAGACGGAAGTCTGAAACCACCAATTCTTACGCGCTTTAAGGAATGAATCTGGAGCAAGGGTAAAAGACCTTAGTATGTGTAATTATTGCATTAATCAAATAGAAACAAGGTTAATATGAAGTAGCCAATGAAACTAAACCAAGAGATGCTCCAATATTAGCAAGTTCATAGCAAAAAAGTGTTTATATAAAATTTTTAAATATTTTGGATGCAGTGGCTCAAAACAATCAATCAAACAGATAAAGGCAGGTAATGTACTGAATGAATGAATAATGACATTTGTAGAACATTTTTTTATTAAAATTGTGATAGTTCATTTTTTCTAAGGTGGACTTTGACCAAAATGAACAAGAAGTAAATAGCTAATTTTAGGTGAAACAATGCCGCCATAAATACATCAAAGCTGACCTCAAGTCCAGCATGTTTCACTAGTTCTCTTACTTCATGATTCCTCCCTTCATGAACCTGCAAAAGTCAAGTTTAATCAAAGCTAAGCTCCTAGGGTATTTAGGACTTGACATGCAGAAAGATGACAGTCAAAGCATCTTATAGGAGTTTTCTTTTTGTCAGAAAAAAATAAAAGGACTACTTGAACTGCAAATAAGGACCAAATGACCTCAGAGGTTGAAGATTTGCATTCTAGTTGAGGTTTTAGCAACCCAAATTCATCTACTAAAGCATCCACAGTACAAAAATTCATAGTTAATGACAGAATCAGGAGTGAAGATCAATTCATTATAGAATACCTTTTACATGGCTCATTTTTGCAGTCCCATACCATGTACAAAGACTTTTTCAATTAAACGTATCCCATGAACAGCCAGGGGCATTATGTGTCACCAAGGTAGTCAGACTAGATTTTATTTTGTGTTGTTTAATTTTTCTTGTATATACTTATTCTTATATATATAGACCAACTCACACGTTATAGGGATTTCAGATCAAATAAACCCAAGCTGGGAACACCAGAAGAGTGTCATTTAATTTATAATTTCAGCTCAAATAACATGGACAGCATATTCAGTTTACTTTATGATTCACAAAATTCAGCATTGAAAATCAGTATATCTTTTTCTGGCTCCTTTTATCAAATAAAAGGAAGGCAAAATGCTTTACACAACTTTGGATCTCAACAAAGACAAAATGGCAGAATGGTATCCCAACAACAAGGTCCATCGAAACAAAGGAGAGGATAGTCTAAAACATAGGTAATTTCAGCATCATTACAATAAAGTAATGAGATAATTATAACCAAACCATGACTGCAGGTATTCAAAATATTTAAGAATCCAAGGACAATTGAACAAATAAGTACCACAATACGGAGGCGAGGTCTTTCTATATCAGGCTGTCGAGGCAGTAATTCCACAGAATCTGGAGTGCAGTGGATGCCATCAATTACTGTCCCTTCATTGATGGCAATTAAACGTTTCTTATTTACAACTCCATCAATTGTTGCAATGTATCTGAGATTTCACAATGTTAACATGTAGATCATCAATATGAGCATCCAATGTTCATCACAACTATCACAATTGGAGTGTCAATAAAATAATCAGGAAGGCAAGGGGATGATATCATTTTTCTTAGTAACAGAAAAATAAGACCAACAAATTCCATCAAAAAGAATAACAAGTATACCAAGTAAGCAGTTAACATTGGCTATCTCCAGGCATTTTTAGCTGGCGAAGATTTATTAGTCTTTCGATTGAGGACCTAAAGTTGAAACTATCCTTTGCTTGGGGTTAAGAAGGTTGGGCAAAGGGGACAAGGTTTTCCTGCAACCCCCCTCTTGCACCCACCATGACCAGAAAAAGTCAAACTTCTCTCTGAACCACTTCCAAGTAAATACTACTAAATTTATTATCAGTTAACACGATAATTACAAAGAAAAGGCAGCTCTGGATTCTGAAGCCTTACTCTTTCTGTAACCTGGAGGAAGGATGTGAAAGTTTCTGAGCGAACTCTCCTGGAAACAGAAAACACAAGACACCTTAAAATGAATTTGCTCAACTTCAAGTCTACATTCTATAAAACAAGGAATCATCAAACATTCACCAATAGCTTACCGTCATTAGTCACAATAATTAAACCAGTTGTGGCAACATCAAGGCGGCCAACAGTAAAGAGTCGAGGTTTGGGTATCCCTGGATTTCTTTTGTCCTAATTTGCAAGACATACAAACAAAATTTAAAGTAAACATTCCAAGGCTGGCAATAATTTCTTCTAAATTCTTGGCCAAATAAACGGATGACTAGAAAAACATAGATCTGTGGTTGCCATATTAATATACCCAGCTCTTCATATAATCGTCAAACAGAGTAATCACAGATTTAAATTCTTTCTCCCCAGATGAGCAAATGTACCTGTTATTATACGATTGCATTAATACCCTCCTAAATGTCAAAAAAGTGAAAATAATCCTGAAAAGCAGCAAGAGTCCAAGTAATCATGACAAACCCTTTTGGCTTGTTCAGTGCAAGATACACCTTTGGAGGAAGTTTTTTTGGAAGACGGTTACCATTGACATATATAATATCCCTTGCAGGATCAACCCTGGTCTGCACATTACCACAGGCATAAACTGCTTAGCTCTTCTTAACAAACTGTCCTAGCACATATAATTCGGAATAAAAAATCTTTTACCAAAAAAAGGTGCAAAATCTACCATATCCCAGAAGAAACCATTAATAGTGACTTAATACAAGAAAATGCACAACAATTTGCCAAGTAACCAAAACCTGACCTGAGGAGTGTTACAAACAGAACCATTAACCGTGACTTTGCCATCAAAAATAAGCTCTTCACTACTCCTCCTAGATGCCACTGATAATACCATATTCACAAAATTACAAGACTTCCAGATAATTAATATACGTAAACCACTTTAAAAGATTGAACAGAGCCTTATAATTCACAAAAGAAACAATATGGAAAATTTTGAATCGCACAGAAATCAAAATGAGCATATATATGCGTGTGTATACAGAATTGTAGTATAATATACCTCCGGCAGCAGCGAGGACTTTGCTGAGGCGTTGGGGAGGGTCCCTGAAGTTCTGATTATAAAATCTTCGCGCCGCTTTCGAAAGCTTGGGCTCTGCAGACGAAGACTCAAATTTCATTTTCTTCTTGTCCTTTTTCTTAGCATTCTGTGTTTTGGCGTCGGCGAGCGCGTGGATAAGGCGCGCCGGTGGGTGCGTCTGGAGCTTAAGATTGCCGTCCTCGCCGCGGACAATCCAAGGGATGAACAACTGCTGCCCGCTACCACCAAGGAAATCGACCTCGTCTCCTAGTTGATTTTCTTCATCGTCTGTTCTTTTAGGCGTTCGGGACTCGGGTCTTGGTGGTGCAAATGTAATGTTGAATTCGAGCTGAGGAGAAGAAGAAGGTGATGAAGACGATGAAGACGATGAAGAAGATGATGAGAGACAGCATGTGATGCGAGGAAACGTGCGGATGCATGTAAGGTACGGAACAGGCGTCTTGCTTTTAAGAAGTGAAGAAGAGAGTGACAGCGTTGCTGCTGCTATTACTGCAGTTGTCGTCGTCGTCACTATTGACGCCATTTTTGTGGTTCTTGATGCTGTGGATACACAGTTGCAGGGGTTTGGAGAGACTGCTTCTTCTTCTTTCAGTTGGAGGTAAATGGTCTAAACCCGAAATAGAAATTCTAAGCGGATCTCGCTCGCCCGACCCGCTTCTAAATATATAATTTAATCCATATACAAATTGTGGAAAATTAAATTAATAAATGTATGGAATTAAATTAAACATATATTTTTATTTCCAAAATTAGTTTAATGCATACATGTAATTTTTTGAGAGAATATTACATGCATGAAATGAATATAATATATATATATATTTTTTATGTATGTGTAAAATTAAATTTGTTTAAAATTAATTTTGTGTAAGTTAATTATTTCTATTATTAGTTAATACAAAAATTGAATTATTTCTAAAATTAACTTAATAAATTATAAATTAATTTTGTGGAAGGTGATTATTTCTATTATTAATTAATATAAAAATTGAATATTTCTAAAATTAATTTAATACATGCCTAAGTAGCTTAATGCCATAGATCTAATTGATTTAATGAATACATAGATGTGTATAAAATTAAATTAATTTAATATATGCATATAAATTAAGCATTTCCATTATTAATTTAATTATACATATATAAAATTAAATTAAAAATATTATGGGAACAATTGTTTCATATTTTTAGCTATAAAATACATGCATACATACACTAGATAAAACCAAATATTATGCACTTGTTAATCTCCTGTCATTTTGAAAAAGCATAGTCATTGCTAGTTTCATCAAAACCCATACACAATTTTCTTACATATACATGTCAACTAAAACTATATTTCCCACCCACAAACAAGTGTAAACCATTGAAACTTGCATTTCAGAGATTACTAACCACGTCAATCCGCTGGAGCAGTTCCAATATACTTGCAGCTTTTCTCTTGGCCCTATCAGTGCCGGTTTCAGACAGTTCCTTCAATGCCTCTTCCGCACCGAGTTGCCTTGCTGCATTCAATTGTACCAAATCACCAGTGCACAGTGACCACAATATGGCTGCAGCATTCTCCCGGTTTCGTGGTGACCCAGTTCTTATAATTTCCATTAGGACCGGGATCGGCTCAGCTTGACCAATTGCAGTCTTTCCTTCTTGGTGACCAGCGAGAATAGCCAGAATTGCCAATGCTTCGTCCACCATTCCGCCTCCAGCATCCTTTAAGAATCTCACTAATGGTGTCACAATGCCAGCCTTCACAGCCCTTGCCTTGTTGCCTTGATAGATGCAGAGATTGAATATGGCAGTGGCAGCATCCTTCTTTCCTCGTGGTGTCCCATCGCAAAGCAACTGTATGAGAGCTGGGATTGCTCCAGCTGCTCCTATAGACATCTTATTATCGTCTACAACAGATAAACTAAAAAGTGTGGCTGCTGCATTCTCTCTGGCTTCCATGCTGCCTTTTTTCAGCACGTCTACTATATCAGGTATGGCTCCTGCATTTACTATACTTCCCTTATTACTATCATTTATGGAAAGGTTGAGAAGAGCTGTCACAGCATGCTCTTGAGTGCGAGGATCTGCGGAAGATAATAACTCAACAAGTAGGGGAATGGCTCCAGCTTCAGCAATGCTTACTCTATTATCTGCATTCCTCTTTGCTAACAACCGTAGCTCACCAGCAGCAGCTCTCTGTTGTTCTGGATTACCATTTGCCAATTTTTCTAGTAAGATAACAACAGCATTTCGATCACAGTCTGAAACGCTGCCTCCTGGTTTTTTGGTTCTACAATTCCCTTGATTTTTTGGCAGCTCAACACCATTGCTCTCACACCAAAGAGCAATTAGACTTTTCAAAACATAGTTAGGTGTCAATGCTGTGTGCAACAGAGTCTGCTGCGTTTTGGGACAGGTTCTATGTCCAGCATCCAGCCATTTCTGAATGCATGATCTTTCATATGTCTACAGAAGAAAGAAAGAGTTAAATAATGCAACAGATAAGATGCAAAATTATGAAGTATCAAATATAAAGTTATTTTCCAGTTAAAACCTGTCCAGTTGAAACGATAACTGGATCTTTCATCAGTTCAAGCGATATTGGGCACCGGAAATCATCAGGGATAACAGGAGATCTGTGTCTGAGAAATATTTTTTCACCCTCAGAAGTGTCACCTTCAGGGCTTTCGACTGACACACAGTCCTTTAGCTTCCTAAGGAGGGATGACATTTTCTCAACACCATCACCTGCTTCCCCAGCACTTGCGACAACCAGTTCATGGATCGCGAGTGATTCTTTTTTTAGATCATTGATGGTCCTGAGTTGCAATTTTTCCGAAATTCTTCTCAATACTGTAGGGTCAGTCTCTCTTTCTTTTTGTGCTATCGCTAAATCGAGGTCCAGTTGTAAATCGGGTGAGTCAGGTGTCTCTTTTGCTCTTCTGAACTGTGCATGCACAAGTTCAATCTGAGAACAAAGACACAATAAGTTCATACTAATTGTCAGTACAGGTCCACAGGTTTCATCATTAAAAAATTCCTAATGATTTGAGTGTCAAAGAAATTAAAAGGAGAAAAGAAAAGGAAAGAACAAAGATCAAAATAGAGAATTTTGTTTAACCATTCTGTGGAAATCAACTGAACTGAAAAATACCTGTTCTTGAACTTCCTCTGTTAACTCAAGCTTATCATAAGGAATTTGGCTTAATGCTTCTTCAATTTGTTCTGTCATTTCCTGGAATTTATATGCAATATTCTCCCTTTGCAAAACCTGCAGAATGAGAAATGTTGCTTAGTAATAATATAAAAGAATCTGCAGGAGTATTGATCCAAGAAAAAATATCTGCAAGACTGAATTATTTGAAAAAACATGAAAGACCTAAAGCACAAACGTTTGATGCTTCCACAGTTACATTCATTCCGTAAGTGATCATAGAAAGTACCAGTGAGAAACATCCTACTCATCAAAATCCAATTACACATACTAAAAAAGGAAAGAAAAAGAAAAAAAAGAAACAAATCTTAGAGAATTCCAAAAAATAAGAAATGAGGAAGATACATAGATGGACTTCTTTTCTTGAAGTAAATAATTTCAGATTTGATCCAACAAATGAACATTCCCAAGTTTAACATCTTGGGAAATCCTACAACCTATATACCAAGTCAGAAGGCTCAATCCTTGACCAATCAAAAGTTCAAATCCCTGATTCAGGTTAGGATTGTGAAATTAGAGAATTTCCTAGGAGTTCAGCAATACTAAAACCACCTTCATGTAAGAGTAGTTTTTCTTTGATTCATGATCAAACTCAGTTCTTTTAAACCAAAACAACATAAGAATACTCAAAATTTTCAACCTAGGCGCTATAAATTCACATGATGTAATCATTTAACTGATACCAACTTTCCATTTATTCAAGTTCCACGATAAATCAAAAGCCGAAAGCAGTAAATTTTCCTTCTTCTTTCCCAGCAACCAAACAGAAAACTACAACCAAACAAATTACCTGGTAGAGCTTACTCCCTCCGTTGACCGACTGGAGAAGCTCTTTAGACGAATCCAAAGCGATCTTAAGCATTTCAAATCCTCGAATCTCTTCTTCGTCAAATTCTTCACTGCCATCCTTCAATTCCTCAAACAAAGAGCTCAACAACTTGATTCTACGTACCAAATCTCCATGCATCCTCTTGCATATGTTCTTGCACTCGGGCAACCTGGAGATCTCCTTCACTAACTCGGCAATCCGACTCACTAATTCGCCCCGAGAGTCTTCCATTAATCCCATATGGGTTCCACCAAAACTCAATTTTGAAACTCTGACCGGAAAGCAATCCACAAAAGAAACTGGAAAATTAGAATAAATAATTGATAACCAAGGTTTATGATCGATATAAAATAGACCCGGATGATGGGATCGAGTGAATTTCAATGGGTTCCTTGTAGATCAAGAACAAAACGCGGGAAACGCCATGGTAGAAGATGGAAGCTGCGCCATCTGATCCGGGAAAAGAATAATTTTGGGTTTAGCAAAAACCGAAAAGAATATAACGAAGAAGAAAAATATTTACTTCATACGCCGACGATGACTAATTAGGTGATAGTGAAACGATCACCGAGAAAAAGATAGATGACATCATTTATGACAAAATTATTGCATCATATATATGAATTAATTGATTTTTAATTAAAAGTGTATTAATTTAAAATTGTAAATTTAGAGAATTTTACTTTATTTATACTATACTTTTCATATCATATGAAAATTAAAGTCACACTTGATTTATTGAATCTTACCTTAGTTAAAAGTACGAATTTTTATTTGTTGGGTAAATTAAATCAAGACTCTTAAAATTTGGGATAATTACAAAAAGGTCCGTTAGTTTGTGGAAATAACATTTCAGTCCTTCTATTATTATTATTTAAAAAAAAAAGGTCTCTTCAGACGAGTCCGTAAAGAAATGGATTGACGAAGGTTCTGACGCCGTGAGGTCAAATGCTGTGTGGTGACGGCAGATGGAATTGCTCAACGCGCACGTGTCTTCTCGAGCTGACGTGTTATTAGTCAGCAACTCAAATGGACGTGACGTGGCGGCATGTCGTTGACGTGTTTTTTTTTTTTTTTGGGGGACAAAGAGAAGATTTTTTTCCATGTGGGTCCCACCAAGTTTGACCGTTGACCCACCTACCGAATACTACATTAACAATTGAGTCTATTCAGCAAACCAAATGCAATACAACGACTTGATTGCTGATTTCTCCCAGAATTACAACCCCACAGTGAGGCTAATCAAAAGAATTCAAATAACTTCCAGAAATCTGATGGCAAAAGAAACAAATTTGCTAAAATCTGGTAAAACACATATAGAAACAATATATAAAAAATTTACAACCTAGCCAATGGCATATAAGGCCCGCCAGCATGGTCGAACACCTTAGTCAGTTATAAGCAAATTCACTGTGTGAAGGTTGATCCTGATGTTGCAACTATAAATTTTGAAAATCAAGATGATAACAATGTAATAAAACAGAACAATAACCACAAGGGTTCATTACAATGTACACATACTTCCGACAACGTGAGGAGTTAAATGCGTTCGCGAATGCTCTTTAACTATGAAGGAGGAGGTCGAGGGAGTCTCTTAGCAATTTCCTGCAGAAGTAAAGGTTTTCAGCCTCAAGATTAAATGATAACTACTTTTCAGCGTCAAGAATAAATTGTAAATGCAATTAAGCAAGCATTAAGTGTTCATTCCAACGCTTAAGAACAACAGCTGGTGTGCCACTAAATGCTTATAATATGCATGCATGCACCTTCACTGTTTATTTTCAAATCACTGTTTGTACGTAGAAGGTCTCAAATAAATATACCATCAAAGTACTATAAATTTCTTATAAGATAAAATCAAGGCTAGCAAATGACAGAAATGGAATTTTAGCCTTAAACCATAATATAAGCATTTAGACCTTCCATGGTGGCAACAATTACATGACATTCGACTAGCCAAAGAAGCCTCAAAATTTGACAGACTAAAACCAAAACCATGGTCACAGAAGACTATGCATACAGAGAAAAAAAATTAAGCATAAACATCATAAACTAAAACATCAATGCCGGGCAAGGCAAGTTCCTAAAAGGGCTGTCCGTGTACAGGGGAGGGCATGTGTATTAGGTATAAATCAAATGTATTTAACAAAATTCAAAATATTTATGAGGTTGCATAACTCAGAAAAACAGGGGCAGCTGTCAAAACATAGCTTAGAAAATGAAATCAGTTATCTCTAACTTGATCAAAAGCCATATGTTCAAGGCTTGATGCTAACCTGGTTACATGGCTATTCAGTATTTAAACTTTTCTCACTTTTTGTCTCCTCCTTTATAAGAAGGGCAGAGTAATTATGAGATATTTCATCAATTTAGTAATTGCAGTGATTAGAATTGAGAATATATCTCATTCTAATGATGTTAGTAATATGCTAAGCATAGTGTTGCAATAGGTCATGATACAAAATTGAGAAGCCAATTATCCATCTCCAATGGTAGATAAGGGGAAAATGTTGTAGTATCAAACTTTATTTCAAAAAAAAGGTGGTTGTATCAAACTTACTCTCTTGATTGTACATAAAATCTTTTTTTTAAAAAAAGGGCTGTCCATGTACAAAGGAGAGAATGTATATTGGGTATACTTTAAATGCACTTACAAGAAAAAGTCAAAATATCCATGAGGTTCCATAGCTCAGAAAAACAAAGGCAACTGTTAAAACATAGCTTAGAAAATTAAATCAGTTATTTCTAACTCTACCAAGAGCCATATGTTCAAGGCTTGCGCTCATGTTAACCTGGTTATATGGCTTGTCAGTTTTTAAACCTTTCTCACTTTTTTCTCTTCCTTTATAAGAAGGGCAGAGTACCTAAGAAGATACTTCGTCAATTGCAGTAAATAGAACTGAGAATAGTTCACATCCTAATGATGCTAGCAATATGCTAATCATAGTGTTGGAATGGGGCACGATACAATTTGAGAGGCCAATTATCCATTTTCAATTGTTAAATAAAGGGAAAATGCTGTAATATCAACCTCTCTCTCTTGACTGTATATAAAGTAGTTTTTTAAACAAGGAAACATGTTTCTCCGACTGTCCATGTACAAAGGAGGGAATGTATGTTGGGTATAAGTCCAATTTACTTAACAAAAAGAAGTCAAAATATTATTTCAAAAAAAAAGAAGTCAAAATATCTATGAGGTTCAATAGCTCAGAAAAAGAGGGGCAACTGTTAAAACATAGCTTAGAAAGTTAAATCAGTTATCTCTAACTCTATCAACAGCCATACATTCAATACTTTTTGCTCATGCTAACCTGCTTATATGGTCATTCAGTACTTAAACCTTTCTCAATTTTTCCTCTTCCGTATAAGAATGGCAGAGTGCTTATGAAGATATTTCATCGATTTAATAGTTGCAGGAATTAGAATCATGCTAGAATAAGAAAAGATGTTAGAAGTACCTCAAACAGCTGATTTATATTATCAGCTGTCTTTGCAGATGTCTCAATAAAGAACATCCCATTCTTCTCCGCATAGTCAATGCCATCCTTCAAGAACAAAAGTGATATGTGATGTTAGAAAAAGTAAATGATAATTCATCTGAGATATATGGATCCAACACATTCAGTAGCTAGCAATTACATTCACCTGTACTGGTACTTCTCGTTTCTCATGAAGATCAGCCTTGTTACCAACCAAAGCCATGACTATATCTGGGCTCCCATGTTTTTGTAGCTCCTGTTAGAAGGTAGAATTCATTAGTAGTTCCAAATTTTATACCATAGAAACTTTTTTTTTTTTCCTTTTTTAAATCAAAAGGGCATGGTATATAATTCCCACGGTTTAGCAAACCATTCGAGATTTTGTAAACAAGAAAGTCGAATTCATACCATAGCAAGTCATAAGTTAACTGACATATACAGTTTATGTAACGGCCTTAACTTTTAGGAAAGGAAGAATCCAACAATGTAGTTAGTTGGTTAAGCTTAAGCTCATCATTATCCACTTCTGCCTTTTTAAATATATTCCATAACCACAACAAAATGTTGCTTCTACTCAAAAGAAGAACTATCTGGTTTTTGGAATTGCATTTTTTTTTCTTTTTTTTTTTTTTGATAATCAGAAGCCAAAGGGATGCCACGAGTATTTGAGATAAAAAAGATGCACAGTAATGTTTATAGTTTGGAAGACTAATTGAAAATTAGAATACTATGCATAACCTTATCAAACAAATGTTCTGCCAGGCAAACAAACTATCTAAAGTACTAAAGACCGAGATATAATTTTATTTGCAATTGAAACCATGGCCACATAACTAGTGATGAAACCTTATCATACTGCAAAATGTCTCCCATGCATGTGAAAGAACAAAGCCATTTATTTTTCTGCTACAAACTTACACCCATAAGTATGGGAATCCAACCAATGCGTCACTTGAAAGGTCTATAACTTTCATCCTGTGACTTGTCATAAAATTTAGCATCCTCATGACTCACCTGGCACTAGGTTGGCCCCAAATTTCACAAGTATGAAAAATAACAACCAAGCAAGAGAATGCTTGGTTAACAACATCACACTTCTTTTTTTCCTTTTGGTTATTTGCTCATCTTGCTCGGGAGAATGACTAAATACTAGCTCAGAAATCAACATGGAGAATGAACCTGTCAATAGGCTGTTGCCAATTCAAGTATCTAAGGAATTCCAGAATATCAGAAACATTTACACCGAGAAGAATTTTTCATTTTCGTTGGCAAGAACAGTATGCAAAGTAAAGTTTGGAGAGCTCTACAGTCAGAACTGCTGAGCCATTGCTGATAGGTACAAATCTGCATATTAAATGGAGATACTATCATTCATGACATTCTCCCCGTTTAACACCTTCATCCCTTTAGCTTTTTTTTTGATAGAATACAAACTTTCATGACTTCAAGTGTCATTGACGGGAGAAAATTGTGGCAATTTCTTTATCTAGAGGAAAAAAATTATACATAAATATTAACACAGCACCAAGGGGGTGCCACAGCATACAAAAGCTTTACAAGTCGGTCAAAATGTCATTAAGTTGCCCCAAATCCTCCAAACAAACAAGAGGTTGACCCTTAAAAAAATATTAAGGTTTGGAACCACAATTTTCTAACTCCATGGGGAAAAAAACGGCTTTCTTTAAGGCTCTTCTATCCTTTCCTTCTAAATGGCCCACATGATAGGTGGGGATAAGTGAGATACATCTTTTCATGCTTATCCCTCTAGAATTAGATGCCATGCCATGCCCAAACATCTTTAGCAACAGATTTGATGACACCCAGCCCTGCCCAAGGAACTTGAGAGCGGCGCCCCAAAGGTGGTGTTTATATTGTGACTTACCTCTAACCAACTGCACCTGTTGGTTCCCAAAGGCATGTATGCCTGTAGAGTTCGCATGTCGTATTACATTAGATGTTTCTAGAGTCTTACTTGACAAGTCTTGTACATGTGAATATCTCTCAATAGAGAATTTGGAAGAAGTAAACTTATAGGCACATGTTAGAGAGGACTTCTCTAGTTTCCACCACAGATTTGAAGATGAGAGATAGATAAACAAGAAACTTCTTCTCAAAAATAACAAAATAGAAACAAGAAGGCTTTATTTCATTTGATTAAAACTTCTCAATATTAAAAGAAAAATCTCTGGCATTCAAAATATGCAAGTGAAGCCATGAAAGTTCAGTGAGGGACTGGGGCAAGCACAAGAGACAAATGAGAGACATTCGAAAAGGAGCTGAGCCTATTAAGTGAAGATTGACTCCGCCATTCCAGTGGAGTAACATTGTCCACAGCTTGGCAAGTATAAAGAGTGGCCCAGGATATTATATTGAGCAAGATAATGACATGAAAATCTTAGCTCATGCAACATAGGAAGATAGTGAAAGATCTGAGCATGTTACACAAGAAGCTACCATTCTGATGCCTCTACCACTAAATAGGAAGGTCATGACAAAGACCATCATATCCAGGGGCATCAATGTCTTGAGTCTCACACCGCCCCAAAAAAAGTTATACATTTGTTCTTAATTTGAATTTTGAGTCTATTTAAAAAGAAAAAGTTTGACTTTTGAGTCATTTAGAAATTTCTAAGACAATAATTATTTTAAAATAAACAGAAACATTCAATGTGTGAATCAGTTTTTACCCTCTATACAAGGAGTTTGTACTCCACACTACAACTTCTAGTACAACATTTTGATTTAGTTCTATATATGTTGACGCTAAATCCTTAATGCAAATCATTGCCAATTAGATTATATTGCAAACTAAAATATGATCATTGGATGGTTTTACAACTTTGATCAAACCTTTGCATGGTCAAGTGCAAAATAAATAATTTTGTTGAAATAAAAGTATAAAATAAATAAAATAAGGATGATTCCTAGATGGAAGCAAAAGATGGTGAAAGAAGTGAAGAAAAAAACAGAAAACAACAGTCCTTCAATCAATGTGAGAGGTACCTTGACCCAATATTGTGCTTTGCTGAATGAATCTGGGCTTGTTATGTCATACACAACAACAGCAACTGCAGCTCCTCGGTAATATAGTGGTGCTAATGCAGCATACCTAAGGAAGAAACAGTAAGCAACTAAAACTTCTCCAAAGTAAACAGTGTTGGAAGAAAGGAAGAGCAGGGGGTAGAATCTATAAATTTTATTAGATGAGCTATCACAATAAATTTTACAGTGTAGATATAGTGTCTGGATGTGTTTGAGAACACTTAATATTTTTTTTGAGAACACTCAATATTTTTTGGCCACAATACCTCTCCTGGCCGGCAGTATCCCATATTTCAAACTTCACTGTAGTAGAATCTTGCAAGGCAACTGTTTGAGAGAGGAATGAAGCTCCCACAGTTACCTATAATTACAAAGATCAAATAATAGTGATTTCATAATTGCCAAATCTCCCAGGCTCTCAAGAGAGAAGAAAATATGCTCAAATCCATGCAGATGGGAAGTGTTTGATTGCTATTTTACTTAGAAAGTAACAAGGTATAGATTAATTATTGATACTAATCAGTACTTAAGTTCTTCTTACCTTGGATGTTGGGTCAAATTGGCCACGAACAAAACGAAGAACAATGCAGCTTTTACCAACGCCAGAATCACCTAAAAGAACCAACTGAATGGCAAAATCAAAGGAAATTTTAGTAAAAGTTAGCAAAACAGGAACCATTAGTACTAAGTCTTTATTTAACGGACAAAAAAGAAGAAAAAAGAAGAAAACTTTTCTAGTTCTAGTAATAATTTGGATGTACCTCATACCAACAATAAATACTGAAGCTGCAAGGACTGGCATTTTATTCAGTCCCATTTTTCTTTATTTTATATGAGTTTCCACTGAATGCAAATGAAGGTAACAATGCTTGTACAGTAGGTGTGCCAAGGAAACATTATAGGAAAATTAGTTAGTTTAAGCATAAAAAGTATCTCTAGGATCTACTTTCAAAAGAAAATGCCCATGCAACCAAAAACAACGTCTCTGAGCCATCCACGATCTTAGCTATGGGAGTCTAATCCCATCAAAATCCCCCAATTTCCTTGAAAATCATCCAGCAAAAAAGTATGATTATCACCACAATCATTCTTTCAAAATCATTCAAGACAAAACCAGAGATTAAGGTAAGGGCTCTTTTGGCTTTATTTCTCTCCTAGAAGTTTGAACTCGTCATGAACTTAGTTGGTTCCCAATGGAACTAACTACTGTTTTTTTTATAAATAAAAAGTGCAAAGTATATATTACTAACAAAAAAACACCAAGGGGGTGCCGCCCATGTACAGAAGTATTTACAAATCAGTCAGTATAACTGACTACTCTTTTATCCCAAGCAAAGAGGAATCACATCCCAGCCAGATATCCCTAGCCAAGAAAGTGCACAATAAAAGGTGGTTAGTCCTCTAGAGAGTACGCCCTTGCAAATATAACACCCACT
Organism: Carica papaya; assembly: GCF_054855325.1. NCBI lineage: Eukaryota > Viridiplantae > Streptophyta > Magnoliopsida > Brassicales > Caricaceae > Carica > Carica papaya. The sequence goes on along the minus strand of NC_142310.1, from coordinate 1,158,853 downwards.
AATGATATTTATGTTCTCTTCCTTGAGGTGCCAATAGTCAACATTTTCTCCAAGGAAAATGGAAGCCAACATCCCACAAAGTCATATGCTATAACAGGAGCACACCTAAAAAATTCCTGCTGCCTCAGGTAAAGAACAATCTTCCATTTACCATAACTCTAAAATACAAAATTTTGAAAAATATATTCGAGCTTCCTTCCTTCCAACCACTAATGTTCATTCGAGAGAATATCATACAATACTTCCCAATTTGCCGAGGTCGAACAAGATTTAATAAGGACATTGCTCCTAGCAATGGCATGAAGATCCAAAATTCTCCTTCAACACCAATATCATCATAAAAAGATCATGTCAAAAAAGAAGAAGTTCACCATTTCCATGTTGCTCAATAATGACAAAGAGATCCAGAAACTTCTTCTTTACCAACATAATGCCAACTAAACATCATGCCAAAAAAAAGAAACCATCAATTCTATATCACCTCAAAATAGAACAAAAGTACCTTCCTTCATTAGTGATCCAAACACTACAATCAGAATGCACCTTGATACCACCGCCTTCCTCCCCCTCTTCCTCAGTAATGAATTGCCACAACTAAATATCAAGAAGTGGCTTGTCGATTATAGCAACTAACTTTCAGAAGGCCTCTATAGTGATTCAACTCATCGAGAAGTTCAATCCAATTACATGGATCATCCAACTACCAATTATAAAGCTTCCTTTTCAGTTCACTTACTTCCCCGTCCACATCAAATAAGAAAACTCCAGAAATCACCTCAAAGCATAAATACCCTTTATTATCTTCAAATTATTTACCTTTACGCGTAGATTTTTGGCGTCAGTTGCTCCACTATTCTCCGAATTGTTAAGTGACCTGATACCTGACTCCCCAGAACTCCCAGCTGCAAAAAATAAATAAATAAAATAATAAACAAAAATTAAAAAATCTGTAATAATCAAAAACATGAATATCCAAAACCTTTGTTAACTCAAAAATAACCATGCTTATTAAATAACTATCCCGAAATTCCAAAATTCTCGACCAACCCGAACTCCTTCAGCTCAAAAACCCTAAGATGTCAACCGAATCGTCAAGATCAGAAATTAATATCCTTTATAATCACGTAACTAAAAAGATTTCAATCAGCGAAAGCCCTTATAAAAAGAATTGAAAACACAAGATTATATACAATAGGCGTTTACCTAGAAGAGAAGAGGAGCAACCCATAGCTCGTATGATAAATATGCGCCTTGAAAGTACGTGGTCTTGGACGACTTACGAAGGAGGAAACTGTTATGCTTGATGTTTGATGTGCAGCGACGGACACAGACGACGAAGATGATGGTCGTCAATGGTGATGCTCGTCGCCTTCCTTGGAGTTTCTCGAATTCAATTTTAATTTTTTTAAAAAATAATTTTTTATAAATTACTGAATGCGGACATGTCTTTCACGCGCTCAAAATAATACCATTGTCTTCTTCTTTAATTTTTTTTTTAAATAAATATTTTCTTATGGCATAAAGTTTGTTTGTAGTAAAATTATAATTGCATTATAAATTATAATTATTTTTAAGAATATCCTTTACAATTATAAAAATATGTTTTTTTGTTGTTAATTTTTTAACTAATTTACAAAATTAATTTGTAATATAATTAATATATAATTACAATTATTTTTAAGAATATTTACATTAATTATAATTACAAAAATTATGCTTTTTGTTATTAATTTGTAAAATAAATTATAATTGTATTACATACAATTACAATTATTTTTAAGAATATTTACAAAATAATCAAGTTAATTATAATTACAAATACATATATATATATTTTTTAATTCTTATTTTTTGTTACCTAATCCAGGAACATTGTTAGGCTTGTTGGCTGCAATGTGTATCCTTGTGAACAATATTACACTTACTTCTGAAAACATAGTAGGAGATTACTGAACTTCAAAAACATGTATAAGAAAACTGTGAATCATCAATCACCACCTAAACCAACACCATCAAATATACAACACTGCCGGAGTAACCGAATAAATAGAGATGACAAGGGGCCGAGATTAAAACTGCGAGCAACTTACTCCTCCTTAGGATCGGCCGACCTGCAAATTACCATTGCAAGTAACAGAAGTGAAACACATTATCGCCTGAAAGCATTTCTTTCTGCTTCATTTCTACCTTGTAAATAATGGGTTCTGCGACGCACACTCTCCTCTATTGTTGAGCTACCTCCTTTCTCAGCACCATAAACACTTCTATGGGCGGCATCCAAGAAGCTCCTGCCACCCATTTTTACTGTGCTGGTCGATTTAGCTTCTTTTGCATCATCCTCATCAGCCTTCTTCAACCTTTTCCATCTCTGCTCGTCGTGCAAATCAGCATCCGTTTGCATCTCGCGAAGCCTCGCAGCTCGCTCTTCTTCCGAAAGTTTAGGGGCGGTACTTCGTCTCCTATGTTGTGATTCATGTTGATGTATAGTTTCATTTTCTTTCCGCTTTTCTTTAGCATCAAAACTCATTCTACCTTGAGAAGAATATTTTTCGTACTTTGACTTGTCAGTATTCTCCCTGCCTGTACCTTGACCATAATCTTTGACAGTTCTTGATTCTGATTGGTTAACAGATGACCGTTCTCTGTATTTCTCCTTGTGATAACTCTTCCTATAACTCTCTGCTTCCCTCAATTCCTCTTCTGAATCAAGTTCTTGCTTATCATAATGCTTCGAGTAAGTTGAGCTCTTCTGACTAGCAGTTTTTCTTCTTTTACCCCCTTCGGCAATCTCATCTTTGGCTTTTCGTTCCAATTGGTAACTGGGTGACCGCTCTTTGTATTTCACCTTGCAGTAACTCTTCCTTGGGCTTTCTGTTTCCCTTGATTCATCGTCCGAATTAAGCTTTTGTTTATCATAATCTCTATTATAACTCGAGGTCTTGTGAATGCCAGATTTTCTTCTGTCATCCTCCTCAGACATGTCGTCTTCTGAATCTGAATGGTGTTTGGATGAGGAATGTTTAATTTTCTTTGAAATACCATGACGATAATTCTTCCGAGATTCCTTCTTGTCTCGAGCCTTCTCCTTGGATTTTTTTCCTTCAACCTGATGAAAATTGATAAATAAGCACAGAGTCACAGGCAGCCTAAACTATGTCCATCACATACATCTAGATGTGCTTCAAGGCATGACATATCTATCTCCAACCATAATTTCAGGGCAAGTTAGAGTAAACTGAAATTTCACCTCATTGACTGGGAGGTGGTTTAATTTAATAAGCATTTGAAATATGTAGAGAATGTGATTGACAAAATTTTAAATTTTTAGGTAAAACAGATTCAAAGAGACACTTATAAGATGAAATTCGGACACCAGAGAACATGCAAATGTTTGTGGTAGTGTACAGCAAACTTTACAACTGAGAAACACCTACTCTGAAATCTGTCAAAATCCTTGATGGGCATTGGAATAGTCCCCTAGAATACAAGTTATAAGCTTCGTAACTTCAAAGCTCTTGGTTGGTTGTCAAATGCATAAAAAATTTTAGAACATTGATAAAGACCTCATAAAATTGTGCTCTTAAGCTTATAAATGAAGCCACCGCCCTCCAATTTATTGACAAACAGCATAACTGCACAAATAAGACTTAAACAAATAATCCATAGTCTTCAACAAGAAGGCAGCAATTTCTTCCATTGCATTAACTATATCTGTCCTCTTATAAAAAAAAAATCAACTATATCTGTCCTCCAACTACATCTTCCTACAACAAAATCCTTGGTTTGAGCATGCAAGTGAAGAGTAATGTCACCAATTAGATAGAACTGAAATCTCTTCAATGCATAGAGAAGCTGCTCGTGTCCATAGGCAGACTGAAAAATTTGTAGATTGACAATTTTCAAAAAAGGAAAAGAAACAAGAACTCAAAATCATTACTTCGTACCACAGACCACATAAGCAAGTGCATCGCAGTCAGCTTTTCATGTCAAGTCTTCATATGCTAAATCCAAATCTTAAGTGCTAATAGCAAAACTATATCGCCGAGAAGAATAGCCAATCATCGCTTACGAAATTCGGATTTTCAACATAATAGCGCACAATAACAGCAAAAAACATATATAGACTGCGGAGGGATCAGATATATATGAAAACATACAGATTTGCGAATGAGAGCCATCTGGACAGGATTGTTCTTGAGGCGAGCAAGGGCCTCTTGCTCGCGCTGGCGAATAAGAAGCAACGGATCAGAGTGGAGCTTGCGCCAAGCATCATTGGCAGAATGGGGCTTCTCCTCGAATAAGGCTCCAAGGGCAGACGATTGCTTCTCGTCATTTTTGGTGCTGGCGCCAGGCACGCTTTCTTCTTCGAGAGCCTTGAAGGCGACTCCTCCTCCTTCCGAGCCACCGGCGCTCCTCCCAACGGCTAGTCCTGAATCGTAGAGGAATTCTAATCTCTCTTGCCTCCTGCAAGTAGCCAAAGAGTAAATTTATTATAAACCCTAACCCTAGTATTTTGGTATAAAATCAAGAGGGGAGAAATGCTTACGGAACAAGACCAGCCTGCTCTTGGAGAGCACGAAATTCAGAGCGTTCTCTTTCTTCTTGGATCTGTTTGCGGAGTTCTTCCAACTTCTTTTGCTCAGCTTCGTGCTTCTGCTCCGCCTTCCATACGTTCTCTATATTTCTCAAACTACCTGTATGCCATCCCTTCTTGTTCAGAAACTTCAACGCCATGTCGGCTTAACTCTTGCTTTCCTTCGTCCCTAACTCAGATCAAGAATTTTCACAAGCAAAAAATCGGAGATTAAAACTTCGGAAGTTCAATCTCTGTGTTGCTATTATATATGCAAAGCGCGGATAAGAGTAATCCTAACCTCGAATGGAAAATATTAATCCTAGCCAAACAGGAAATAACCCTAAGCCAAACAGAAACTAGAAAACCCAAAGCCTTTTTAGTCGCGGTACCGGGTATTTAATTCTCGGTTTGTTATGTCAATTTAAATAGTAATTTATTTAATTAAATTTTAATTCTTTTGTTTTTTAATTATTTTCTAATAATTAAAAATTTTAAATATTTTTGTAAAAAATATTTTTACAAAATTTTAATATTATACTTTAAATAAAACATACTAGTTATATTTAATAAAATTAATAATTTAATTTATTATTAAGACTATATTAATTAAATTATATTAAATTTAATTTATTAGTTTATTATTAAGACTACAACCATAACATATTAAAAATTTAATTAATTTTTTATTCAAAAAAGTATATAGTTTTAATTTCATAAATATGATTCTTTAGGCAATTATTTGGGTTAGAATAATACTTATTAAATTAATAAATTAACTTTATTAAAATTTAATTTGCTTAATAAACCATTTAAATTTGGGTAATTCGTCTCCAATTACATACTATTACCTCGATCATGAATTATTATGTCAAAAACTTCATTATCAAACTTAAATTTTTAATAGTATACAATTTAAGTTTTTAAAACGAAAGTCTCGAACTTAGAAATCTCGAAAATTCATTCAATTGCAAAAATCTCGAACTTTGAGTGGCTTTCGATTTAATTAGTTTATTTTTTTGCAATTTTATCTAAATAAAATAAGCTTGTAATATAAATTAATTCACATGGTATTAGAAATATAATTAAAATTAATTTAGTTATACATTAAATTGCAACATTAGGTTATGTACAAATTGCAATACATGTGCATTCACCTAAAAAGTTACTTTTGATTGGATTTATTAGAATTAAAAAGACCTGTGTTTAAACAGATCTAAACAGTAAAGAAGAAGGTGATCTACCTCACAAAAGTATCAAATCAGGTTAAATTTTTTTTTCCTGAGAAGATGAAAAGAGCAAGAGTGGAAGGAGCACCTGCTCATAAAGTTGTCGTAGTTGGTTGAACAATTATTTCTTGATCATCGTCGTCTAGTAACACTTTGAATTTCAAAACCTTCTGGAGCCGAGCAACGGGTTTCACTTGCTTTTGTGGTGTTTGATTTTGATCGACTATGCATTTGCCCGCAGGAAGGTTAGCTTCTGATGGTCCCGCCTCTTCGCGAACAACAGGAGCAGCTTCTGAGAAAACATATATATTTTTTCCAATCAAAGAAAAGAACAGAAAAAATGGTGTCGGCATATTTAACATCGCCAATATGATGCACATTTCATCCGTGTGCCCGGGAGTGCTATAAAATTAGAAACTATCTAATAGCAAGGATGCAAGTTCCTTCTAAAACTCATATACATCGTACATAGCTTTTCAAAAATAAATATTGTGCTTTATTCCCAACCGGGAACTTAACACCTAGATTGTGTTTAAGTAAGCATTTAAGCATTTCAAATCACAAGTAAAGCAGATAGGTAATGCCTGTCGGAGAATGTACGATGAACAAAGAAAAAAACAGAGAGAGAGAGAGAGAGAGAACTCAATAGAGAGAAGAAAGCTATCCAACAGTCATTTTGAGTCACCTGGTTGGGTATTCTCCGGTTTCATAATGACATCCTCTATATGTACCCCGCAAAAATAAAGATGAAATAAAAATGAAGGGTAAAGAAAAGGAAATTCCTCCTAGTTGATAGATAGTGAAAAAGTAAAATAAATGATACGTAAAGATAAAAAGACATGTCAAGAATGGTGATGGATCAACGGTCATAAAACAGAAGCAAGAAATTGGACTAACCATCTTCAGAGAAAACCAAGCAAGTCCCAATGGTCTCTTCATATTCTCCTATCTGTAGAAATTAAGAACCCAAGAGCTTAAGCTAACTTTCAAATCCTAGCAACAAGTTACAGAGAAAGAATCAACATTATATTAGGCTAACAAATGCTTAGGTCTAATATGATGAACACTGAGTAATTAGCTTGAGATGCATGGAAAATGACATGGTTGCAAATTTCACCAGGTTATGAAGGAACATAACAAAAATGTCGCATAGAAATATCTCTCAAGTCTCAAGGATTTCTAACTGTCAGAATAAGTCGCTTTATTAACTGTTGCAAATATCACCATCTTATTAAAATTTAATAGAATCTAATTATATTTCTTTTTATCTTTTTTGTTGAAATATAGAGGAGAATTCTTATCCTTAAATAGGAAGCCGAACTCTGACGAGAGAAAGGAAAAAGCATTAAACTTTACATATGCTAATTTATTTATTTTTTTTCTGAGATAAAAGTGAGTAATAGTATAGAAATGACGCCAAGGGGGCGTAACCCATGTACAAGATGTAGAAAAGAATTTACAGGTCCGTAGAAAAGAATTTACATATGCTAATTTCTTTAAACAGTGAAAATGTAATATTCAATCAGGCAAATATGAAAGAATGACGTTCATGTAGCCAATCCGAACTAGTTCAGGTTCTTAGTTAAGTTGACTCTTGTGCTAAAATCTAAACCATAAAAGCTTTCAAAAAGCATGGGAATTCTTGCTTTCTACATTCAGAAAGAAAACATAACATTGCAAGACATCAACTTACCAGCTTCAATTTGTTGTCTATTATCAATATGGGGTGCAATGTATCCAGGCCCTGAAATATAACATAACTAAGTAAAAAATAAAGTAAAGGAAAGGACAAAGAAAATGTCCTAATTCATAACTAATCTTAGCTACAAAAAAAGTATAGTAATAGAAAGAGGAACTTTTTATGCAGAGAATTAGGCATTAGCAGATATGACACTCAACCAAAAGACGTTATACCATTATTAGATCCGACACTTGTCGACAAAAATCCCAGAGGTCAAAAGAAAACACAACCAGGCTCAACTTTTCCTTTATGAAGTAATTCTACACTGCACATGGCAGGAACAGAACCCTGAACCTCCAAGGCTGCTAGGACATCTCTAACCCTGCTAAAGTGAAATGAACTCGTTCAATTTAATTTAGCTAACATGCAAATGCAATTTAACTACTTTAAATCAAACTTTCATTACGTTTGCATAGCATTGTAGCTCAAGATCCAGATTTTCTCCTTTTATTTCAGAATAAAATTATTAACAGGATCAGAATGAAATAATTTAAATGGAAGCCAGTATCAGACAGGCAAATATTGTGGAGAGTATGAGACAAAAAAAACATATAAGCTTTGTGGGTTTGATTCCCACAGATAGCATCATAGTTTGTTAAAGCAAACACATAAGTATTAGACGTCGCTTAGTGTTAGAAATAATGTTATTAAAAGGATTACGAAATAATTGAAACTAAAAGCAGTGTCTGGTAAACCATCGTATAAATATTTTTTTTTTTGAAATAAAAAACCAACCTATAAATATTATACCTCATTTGGTATTAGAGTAGTTAGAACAGCCAGTAAACTTACAGATAATACATATGGTGCATTTCCAGGGATGTCAACTTGCCCAGCAACAGCATCTAGATCAAGCAAAACATATTCTTCTTCATCCTCCGCAGGACCATTGTTTGTTAAGTTCTCCATTTCCTATGCACAAATAAGTTTGAGTTAAGAGGTGATAGTGGCGCAAAATGTTGATGCATGTTTGAGCAAAGAGAAGAAAAATCACAAAGAAAACCACCCCTTCCACTGCTACGCTGAGCACCCTTTCTTATGTTGGGTGTCACACCAGTGACGTCGAGGCACTCACAAAAAACACAAAGGAATCACCAGTGACTCAGTCACCCAAAAATGAACTGGTCTAATAGAGATAACAATGAGTCCGAAAAACCAAATAAGATGGGAATGGGTGAGGCACCCATATTGTGATATAGACTAAGAAATAATAGCTCTAAGTAATACTGGCTAAGTACTTGTCATTTACCTGAAAGCTAGAGTTTAATTCTTCACCATGAAGAAACTAAAATGCAAAATGTAAACATCAGATGTAGTTAAAAGAAATAATCATCCTATGCAATATGTAAAAAGAGAAAGAAGCACAAAACCAACACATGCACCGTCATCAACACCTTATAACCATATCAATATGACTCTTTATCTTGAAAATGTCCCAAATCATATACTATGAACAAGCATACACCAATCAATGTTTAAGATTGCTACTTTGCAACTCCAACACCCAAAGAGACCAAGTTCACATATCGTCTATAAAAATGGAAAATAAAAAAACCTGGACAGCAAGAACAATCCCCAAATAATCATCAAGTTTTCCACTTTAGCAGCCAAGTAACCAAGAAAAATTAAAAGTTGTGCAACCCAAATTTATCATAATGCAACGTGTCCAGGGAACACGTGTTTAGGCAGCAAGCGTACATATATAATAAATACCAAAAGCCACAAATCATAGACCTATCACAATCCAGTGAGACCAGGTGAAAACTCCGCAAAAACAAATATTTAAATTCAAAGTTCAAGGGACTCGCCAGTAATACTATTTTAGGCAGTTATCTCAAAAAAAATACAATTTTAGGCAGAATTAGATGCCAAAAATACATTGGTCATAAACCAAAGTCCTAGGTCAAAATTTAACAAGGAGGGAAGGTGTTAGGCATCCTCCTTGTTGTGTAGCAGCTAATTAGTTTAAACTAATGAAATTTAAAAATAAAGCTACAGAATACAATTAATAATAACCTGAAAATTAACACAACACTTTGGAATGAAATTACACAATGCAAAACAAGTTCAAAAGCATGTAAATCAGTCTATTTAGTATATATTCTTTCTGAAATTTTCCAATTGATTAAATACAAACATCTCCTAAGACAATAAGTACATTCTCGAATTCATGATCAAAAATGCAATTTTTTAGTGCTACAAACATATGCTTAATATCTCAAACAAATAACTTCTTATTCATGCTAAAATTTAAACAACTCAAGGATTGTATCTAACTCGAAAAATAAATTTTCTAGACAAAAGGAGTTCCAATATCCCTTTCTCAATTCCCACTAACAAAGTTTAAAAAGAGATAAACCGAAACCGAAGGAGAAGATTTACACATCCAATCAAACACTAAACTATTACCACTTCCAAAAGAAAGACTACTTGAAATTCCAAACATTATTTTATTTAGAAACTCAAAATAGAAAAATATAGTCAATGAGTCAAATATCTGTCAACACAATAAACCCAAACCACGACTCTAAACTATCTAATTGTTTCACCATATTCACATCATGCATCTTTCTCATCAATTCAGTGGATCAAATACACAACAGCTGCCCATTTTGTCCCACCAAACTAATTCAAGATCAAGTCTGAATTCAACAAAAATTGAGTAAGATCAATCACACAAAAATATTACCTACTGAGTTCCCGAATAACAAACTGTTTCCCAACTCTGTTTTGCCTCTCTCTGCTGGCACCGCTTCACCCCTCTGCTTAGAAAATCTCCCCTCTTTTCTTCCCCGAATTTCCTTCTTTTTTCACTAAAGCTCGCTCCAAAATTGAAGTCCTCTCGTGGGCTCACTCGGTCCTCCCTCTTTGACTCTGTTTTCAGATTTTTCCTCTCTCAAACCCGAAGAAGGAAGTGTCCCGAAGGAACCGGAAAGCTCCTTCCTTTCTCTCCTCTCTTATATGCTCTCTCTTTCTCAGCTCCCACTCTCTCGTCAATACCCAATTCAGCCACTCTTCCCCTCTTTTTTCTTTTCTTCCTTACTCGCCCAAACGCTCTCTTTCTATAGCCGAAATCTCCACCAAATCACAAATCCCTCTTCTCTTTTTCCTTCACTCAATCTTCTTCTTATTTCTCCGCTGCTCCTTCTGCTTCACCGTCGAGTCTCCTCCTTTCTTAGCCTGTTTCAAAAATCCTTAGATTTTCGGCTTCTCCCTCGTCGGATTGCGTTTCCTTCACGCTTCTTCTTGTTTTTCTCTTTTTTCAAAATCCCTCCGCTCTCTTATTTTGCTCTCTGCGTCTGAAGCAAGCAGAAATATAGAGCCTTCCGAAACGACGCCGTTTTAAGTAGAGAGCCGAATGGGCTGGGCCGAAAGAGAAAAATAAAAAGAAGATGGGCCGGACCGAGCTGATTGTTCCTTTTCTTTTGGGCCCGTTTAAAGTAGATTTATAATATTTGGGCCGGACCCAAACCGGCCCATAGATAGCAAGCAAGAAGTAATTAATTATTCGTATTTGGTTAATTCTTTTTTTTTTTAAAAAAAAAGAATTATTCTCGTACAATCTTATATATATATATATATATACACATATATATAATACACCTATAATATACAAAATTAAAAAAAAAAATACTATAATAAATTTTTACTGTATATGTTCAGTCACACCAATAATATACATATATATATATATATATAACTAAAAATTTTCAATTCCTATTTTTGAAAACTGGAGATTAAAATTTCTATGAAAAAAAAATTAAGAGCGAAGGTCACTTAAACACGCTAAGTACATAATAATTGTAGATAGATTTAATAAAAATAGTTTAATTAATTAATTAATTAATTAAGATTATGATATAAATAAACTAGATTAAAATAATTAATATATTGATTAAGATAATAAATAATTAAGCATCACAAAACTGTTTCGGCTAAGGCAAACAAACCCATCAAAAGAGACTGAGGATGGTGAAAGCGAAAATGTGTGTATATGTGTGTGCGCGTGTGTATATATATATATATATATATATATTATATATACAACATTAATTAATAAATTTTACGCATTTACCAAAAGAAAAAATAGTTAAACAAAAGAAATTAAATTTATTTTTTTAAATATAAAAATATAATTTAACTATTTTATTTTAATTTATTTCGTTAAAAATAGAAGAAAAAAAATGTTTACATATTAATTTTTAATTATATATTAAATAAATTTTCACTAATAATTTAAATTTATTATTTTAAAAAAAAAATTGAGGTGGTAAGGAAGGAGAAAAGAAGTGTCGTTGTCACCAGTTAGTCCCTTCCATCTTCTTCAACTTTGAAAAGCATGTCATATATATATATATATATATATATACAAACAACACATATATACACACACACACACACCCATATATATATATATATGAAGGTGGGGTTGTGTCTATACTAAACAATTATTTATTGATACTCACGTTCTAGATGGGTTTATGAAACATCTATCATAATGAATATGTAAGATTGTACAAAGTAAGAAAAAGTAGGTGACCTACAAAATAATTATATAATCAACATATATATACACACACACACACACACACAACATAAAGTTAAGTAGCAAAGAATCCAAAAAGAAATGGGTATAAAATTAAAGGGACGGTGACTCACATTGCATTAAAAAAGCAAGTGAGAAACTATAGACTATGAAAATATATAGATACACACACATATGTATATATATGTATGGGATGATTCACGAAGATATTGATTGGACTATCCAACCTCCTAGGAGACAAATCCACCTGAAGTTTAGATAGAATTGAGATGTCCAACTTTTTAAAGTATAAGTATATGTATGTGTGTATGTATATGTATATATATATTATAAGCATTTTACACTTGGGTTTAGTTTCCTCTTTTGTGTCTAATCATAAAATTAAAATTTCCTAATCTTGTCACCTAATCCCTACACTGTACCAGGTATGATCCTCAACAAGACTTTTTGAACAATTAGGATAAGCCCATCATTTCTGCCTCTCTTAACTCTCAAAATCTATCAAATAATTAATTAATGTTCATCATCATAAAGTCAATTATGCATGCATGGTGCACAATAATTTTGAGTGACACAAACTTTTTTAAATACCTAATTCTTCAAACCAAATTTGTAAAAAAATTTTCGTAATTTTAATTTATTTACGTACAGATATGAAACACAGTTCGATTAGTATAGTTTGATTTTTTAAAATTTTATACGTAATGAATATAAATTAAATTTTTTTAACATATTTCATTTTAAAGTAAAATGCAATGCTGAGTTTCTTATTGACTAATATTGTGAAGGATTGCTTAAAATTATTAATTTTTAAATGAAAAAATATACGTGAGAATCATTAAAAAAAGTTCAAAAAGAATATAAAAAGACAAAGAAGTGAAGAACTTGCACGCTTGTCTTACAAAACCTAATATAAAAAAAAAAACTCGAAAACTAACTAACAAAAACAAAAAGACATTTTAAAACAAACATGATTAGAATTAGATTGAATCTGAATGGAAATAATTAGACCATCTGAATATCAGTTAATCTCTAAAAATCCAGAGAAAGTCAAGAATTCAACAAAAAACGCTGATGTTATTGAATTGAAATATCATATCAGAAAATAAGTCAAGCCGACATCTTGACGACTAGAGAAATACCAACCAGAAAAAATAACTCATATTATAAATTGTAACAATTAAAATTAAAAAAAAAAACTAAATTGAGACATAAATTTAAAGGAACTCTCCAAATGCTTGATATAAACATATAAATTACTTATAAGTAAAACTTCAATTACTGAATCTCAGAGTTTAAAAAAAAAACAACAAATTTGATACTCTTCAATAGAAGAGCATCGAGAATGCATTAAAAAAAAATTAATACTTCTATCTCATTCTATTATTGTTGTTGTTAAGGTCGCTACCACCATTATCATTAGCTTACCACTACTGTCGCTCATATGATTTTGTTGTTATCACCTTATTGTTATCATCATATGTTGTTACATTCTTAATTGTTGTCGTAGTTAACCACCACCATCGTCGCTGTTATCCTATGTGTCGTCATTGTCACCAATATCATTGTCATTGTCGTCGTCATCTCACTCTACTATTGTGTCACTATCTCGATTATTATCACAAAGACTCGTACTACCACCCTTATTATTATCATATCATCTATTGTCACAGTTGTCATTATTATCACTACTAAAATCATTACCAATTATTAACGTGAATTAAGATAATGATAATAAGATATTTTGTATCATACTATTTATTTTCTTATCCAGTCATCATAAATATATCGTAGAATAATAATATTTACTTACTTTATCTTACTTAAGTCAAATACTAAATCTAGTCTAATAACATAATGGGAACGCAATCACGTGTTACAAATCTTTCCCTGTTCTTACAAATTCTCATTTTGTTTCAATTTTTCACGATTCATATGTCAATTTGGAACAAATTCATAATCGAATATGAATAGACGTAGCACTTGAATAGTTCTTTTTTAACATGTAAATTTCATTTATCTCAAACTCAAAGCGTATAGATAGATATAATTTTGGGGGCCATGTTGTTCAAAATTTCTCCTTAGAACATAATAACAAAAGGTTACATACCACAATGTGTAGGTCCTTTACCCCTTTAATGGGTAGATAAACATCAATTCTCTCTCACCTTTTTCTCTACATAATCAATCTCCAATTAATATTTCTTCTTAATGGGCTTTGAAATTTCTTGTTTCTTTGATTTTTTTTTTTTTTTTAGAATTTCTTTGACCATATTTGGTGTTTGCTTAATTTTGGGACCACCATGAGAAGCATGGGTGAATTGAACTTGAAATAATGGACAAATTGGTCCAAAGCAATTTCATTATTGTACAACCTGTTTTAGAAATGTGTCAATAATGCACTAATTAATTATGAGTTTAAATTACGAGATAACGAAAAAAAAAAGTAGATAAAAATACAATCCAACTCGAACTTATAATTTTTTATAATATTACATAAAACGACATATTACGTTAAAAAAATAGTTTAAGGATAAATCATAATTTATATATAATTAATTACGAAAATTTATATATAGTTTATAATTATCTTTACATTTTTAATCTTGGGTATTATAATTTATTTATATAAATAAAAATAAAAATATTTTTAAAAAATTATATATATATATATATCTTACAACATTATATGAATTGATACATCGATCATTTATCAATTAAACATATTCAAATCATCCATCTAATTTTGTCAAAATAAATCAAAAAAAATCTTAACATATATAAATTAAAATTAATTAATTAAATGTATTTTTTAAATTTAAATAGCATAATTAATTAATTTGGAGGTGGGAAGTTCCCACGCTCGCTCTCCCAAAAGTACAAAGGCTAGAATTGACTCAATCCACGTGCATAAAATTTTCAATTTAATAAGATAAGATAAGATATGTCACATGTAATTTTCACTCTCAAATTTTTGTCACATATTACATAGTTTTTTAGGCACCAAATTCACGGCTTCCGCAAATCAATACTCGCCACGCGTCTTGGTCGGTGGGGGCTTAATCAATTTTTTTAAATGTTAATTAATTTAATTTAATCATAATTAAAATTTTAAATAAAATAAATAAAATATTATGTTGTGATTATATTCTTTTAATTGAAATATTTATAACGGGTTGTAATTTTTATACTTATATGTTTAATTATGTTGCTTAAATTTATATACCCATTTATATTTTTAAAATGATTCTAATTTTAAAAAAAATTAAATTAAGTCTCGATAAATTTATTAGAGTGATTATTTTTTTAATTAAGATAATTATAATAAATTATAAATATAATTTTATATAAATAAATTGATGAATTATAATTATAAAAATTAAAATAGTTGTAACCCACGATGGACGGTGAAATTTAACGGTGTATGTTAGATTGAGTTGTTTCTGGATTTCCCAACATGAACCGTGCTAAGCAATTATTAACACCACCTTCAATGAATCGTCACCGACGTTATACAGTACACAGTTACTATTTGCTTCTATTTAAATATATATATATATATATATGTATTAATTTATTTTTAAAAAATTTATTTATTTAATATTTATGTATTTAATTCATAATTAAATTAAATTTCTATTAAAAAATTAAATTCATGACTAAGATTGTTTATTCTATACTATCAATTTTATAGTTCTTGAATTGAATATTTAATTATTTTATAATTAAAATATTATTTTTTTAATTTGTGTTGTAGTCATATTTATATCTTATAAAGTTGAAATTTGAATTAGATTTATTTTAAGAGTCAATTAAATTAATAAATAGCTTTTCAAGAAAAAAAAATATATTACCCTTGATGGAATTTTATCATATAAGTTATAAAATTATTTCAAATGTAATATTTTAATATTTTTTCCTTACTGTCTCAAATAATATAAGAATATAATATTTATATTTAAAAATAAGAATTTAAAAAATTAAAAAATTATTATCATGTGTATTTTTTTTCGTATAATATTTATTTATTATTATTTATATAATTTAATATATTACGACTATTTTAATTAAAAGAATTTAATTATTATAAACTATTAATTTCATCTACGGATATTTTAAATAAATTATTATTTAAAATTTCATTGATTTTATCCCTCTACTTCACATTCCTTTGCCCTCATCCCCTTTAATTCTTTTTCTATCGATTTTGAATACATATACATAGATATACATACCAATATAGATACATACATGCATATATATATATATATATATATATCAATTTTAGACAGCAAAGTAAGTATTCCTGTGATGAAAGTGATTGCTCAATGAAGTTCTAATGCAGCTATGCAAGACTTTTAGCAGGCAACACAACTAAAGTTGGTGCCACGATTTAGCTGGTGATTTCCAGAAAACCCAACAAGACAATGTTGTGAACTTGTGTGTGTGTGTGTGTGTGTATACATGTGTGTGTGTGTGTATACATGTGTGTGTGTGTGTACATATACATACACACACATACACACACACACACGAGCTTGAGAGTGACTTATCGTGAGCCATGCACCATTTAATCAACCATTTGTAGCTGTGTTTGATTAGACTAACCCTCTTTTTCTCAGGGACAACCCAGTTTAATGGGTCCATTGTTTTCATTTAATTATTGTATTAATGTTTCATCATGCTGATTTTTAATTTTTTTTAACTTTTCATTATCGAGCATTCTGTAAATATAGTGTTTATATAGTAAGAATTGTATACTACAACTTTGCAGTTCTTCTGAAATTTCGTCCCTTAAATTTTGATGCACCCAACTTTTTGCATTCGAAACTTACCACTACTTCACTTCTTTAAAGCATCATTGATTGATATGTCTTTCGTAGCAATAAGTATATATTAAACGAATATAAAGTAAACCCACGATTCATCCAAAAGATTCTTGTTGAATATACAATTATTATGATTGTTTGAATAAATCCCGAAATCATATCAAATATTTTCTACTGTTACCGAATAGATTACTTTGCTCCATACAAAGATTTTTTTTTTTGGGAGAAAAATATGATAGGTCGATCAATTCTTATGCCTAAGACATTGTTTCTTTTAATTCATCATGTAGTAAGGTAGATTTTATATCATGTTCTTTGAATTCAACAACATAAATGGCAACTAGGGAAATAAACTGAATATAGAAATATGTTTTAATACATGAGAGAATACTTAATAAAAGTCAATATCATCTTATGGTATGACCATTTGTAACGATGATTGCACTATCTTTAAAAACTCAATGACATCTAATTATCTTTTTCATTTAAATGATTTTATTGAATATACGTCAGACTTATGTATAAAGACTCAACTTCTTTTATCATAAATATATATATATAGATATATGTTTTGAAGATTCATTTCTAATAATTACAGTTTTATAGCTATTAGTGTAAAGGTCCAAATATTCATACTAAATAATAATAAGTTTGCGAAAGTAATTCAGAATTTAGGGTTTACACTATTTGTATAATTTAATTTAAATGTCCAGTAGAATTACGAGAATATCATTTAAAAAACATTAAAAAAATATATAAACTCAAAACCTAATGCAATCGTCCTCCGAGGCGTAATTGGGAAAAATGAGAGGCAACCTTTGTCCTAATTCTCTTACTGTCCAAGATTCAAATTTTGGTCATCGTCTTGATATGAAATGGTTAATAATAAGGGAGTGAGCTACACTAACTCAGTAAGAATATCAAAACTTTACTATTGATACGAAAAATCAAAGATTGGTAGAAATCGTAAAACAACCAATGAAGTTTTTTTTTTTTTAAAGTAAACTCATTCAACTTGAAAATATTAATTTCATACTCACCTTTAAGTTCTCAAATACCACTTATGAAGTAAAGAACCAGGATAGCAATACATTATATATTCTAAGAGACCAACAATGATCAAATTTTACATTTTTTATTTACTTACCGATGCCGCTGGGGGTCCATAGGGGTTTCCACTATACATGGACCCAATATCCATTCTATTAATCAATCGACTGTCTTCACACTCCGTCTGGTAATGGACGCCAAATGTATCACCGCCTCAATATCTCGTCCGGTATGAGAGTGAACAAAATACTTTTCAACCCCTTCCAGTATGGGACTTTTCAACGTTCGACTGAATGTAACATCCACGGTAAGGTATGCCCTATGTATCGGGTCTCTACACCTTCTTTCCATGCTCGATAAGACTTTTAATTTGATAACATTAACTAATATATACATGTCTACATCACCATTTAGCCTCCAATTACATACAACAATCTCATTTCATAATTACATGATAATAGAACAATAATTAAATAGACAATATAATTTAATACTCGATAATTAAAGAAGGCGAAATCAAGATATTCATTCAAATAAGTTAATTGATAGGGATAAAACGGTTGAATAAACTAATAAACAAGAAAGCAATTAAAACTAATGAATTAAAGTGCTTGAAGTAGCGATAAGCAAACAAATAGTATAATAATAAAAAGCAATATAGATAAGTTAGGGCAATTGTACACTGATAGGTTACCGGCTCTATTGGTGACATGTATTTAATTAATTAGGAGTTGTCAATATTTAAAATCTTCTATTTATTAATTTATTAGACTTTATTTAACAATAACAGGAGAAAGGGCGAGGGATTCTTACATTGAGTCAGTGTTCTAAATACCATCTTTCTTACTGTACTTCCTGGCGATTCCTGATTCCTGGATTTCTTGAGTTTTTTTGCGAAAACTAAAAACGCGCGTCTAATATCCCGAAAATACTAGAAAAATGGCCAAAAGGGTTTAAAATTTTCTCGAGGCCGGTTTAGGGTTTTGGCACCGGCTCCGTCACCTACCTACGACGGTTTCTCCTCATGGTCAGGCTAGTTTCAGCTGATTCTATGTGAAAACCTGTGAAATTTAAAGTTATATGGCCTCTGTTGGTGGAAGAAAGAGAAAAACTAAAACTTACTGGTGGTTTGGAGTTCCAACACGGCGGCTCTACTGTTCCTCCCTCGTGGTCACGATTTTTCTTTAGTTACCCTACACTGAAAACACGTTAGAAACCAATAGTTGAAAAATGGAAGGAAACATGAAGGAAATTCAGGCTCACCGAAGGGGTTTTGGGCTTTGGGTGTGGCAGCTCAACCGAGGTCCGCTCTTTGTTTCCAGCTTCTCCTTTGGTTTTTCGGCACCGATAAGGGTTTGAGGTGGCTTAAAATTAGAAAACAAAGCAAATGGGAAGAAAAAACTCACATTTCACTGTCAATTTTGCCTCCAGTGCGGTGACAACGGTGGTCGGCTTCCTCTCCTCCAGCAACTAGTTCATTTTTCGGCCACCCTTCTTCTTCTTCTCTGATGGTCTCGGTGGCTAGGGTTTTGGGGAGCTGGGTAGCGAGGTTTAAATACCTCCTCGGCTTCAATCTGGACCATCTGTGCAAGGACACGTGGAGCACCGAGAATCGTTCGATCGTGTCTAAAGGAGAAAATAATCTGGACAGTCAGATCCATGACGAGCCGTTCAATCGAGCCTATTCAGAGAATCGATCTCAACTATCCACACGTGCGGGAGGGACCCTGAGCCATTCGATCAGTTTGGCATGTGGATCATGAGCATGGCTTCTCGCGTAAAACCATCTTGGTGTGTCCGACACATGGCACACAATGATTCATCGTGCCGTCGACGTGGCCATCCCACATGGCCACATTTTTTTTATGATTTGGTCTCTATTTTTTTTTTATTTTTCTTTTAAGTATGTCATTTCTTATTTTCAATTTGGTTCTGATTTTTTAAAATTATTTTCAAGTACACTCAAAATGTATATTAAATTAAAATTTAAAATTTTTAAAATTCTTATTAATATAAATTTAATCATCCTAAACCTAAATCCTAGAATCGGGATGTTACAATTAGAGTTACTAACCCCTGCAATTTTATGACTAACAAGGAATAAGCTATCAAATTTATATATCCATACTTTGTGGCAATTCAAGATTTATTTGGTTTCTCGTCTAGTAGTACTATTGTATTACTATAGAGTTTCATATAGTTCCATCACTCAATTTTACACATTCATTTTACCATCATAGATAATTGTATCATGTTATTTGTTCTGACTTAATCAGCAAGATCAACAAGTCACACTTGATTTGGATTAGAAAAATTGACAAGTTAAATTGATAAGAACTAGGCAAATCAACCTTCATTTTATAACCTAAGCTCAAATTGGCCAAGGCCCAATATATTGGATTTGAAAGACAAAGCTCAAGCCTAACCCGTTAAGTTCAAGCCGAAGGGTCAAGCTAGTCCATCTCTTTAGTCGTTATTTTATCTATTAATTTTTTACTTCTCTATAATTAATAAATGTTTTAACTCCTTAGTAGAGGTTTAATATCTACTATATGACTTGTATCAACAAAATTATTGTAAATGTCAGGTAGAAAATACAAAGGAATAATTACTTTTATCTTATGTATTACTCCTCACATCAGCGTTCTCCAAGTTCATGATGACTTTACCGAACTCATGAATATCTTTCTTGATAGATTTATCATATTCTTTGAGAGAGTTTACAATATTTTGTTCTAAATAAAAATGACTTACGAATAATTTTATCATCTAATGTGACTCCAACTTTAACTATAGTTATAATATTCTTAATTAATGTTAAAATATTTAAAATTAGTGTATAAATATAATTCTTGAATTTTTTATTTGATGTATAAAATTTAAGTTTTAATTTTATAAATTATTAATTAATGTAAAAATGAAGACAATTAAATGGAGGATGAAATTGAAAATAACTTTTTAAAAAAGGGTAAAAATCTGGGTTCTTGGGATATTTTTAATAAAAAATTTGAAAATTGGGAGTTGAAACGCAATTTAAAAAAATTGTGTCACGTAAGACGCCTAATCAGCAGACCCGACGAACCGGAGTACGCTGCGTGACAAGGGACGCTAGCGCAGTACCACGCGGGAGGCCACGCTAGCGATCCGTGTGCCCACGATCGGACGGTCCAGATTTGTTCCCATGCGCACAGACGGTCCGGATCCGTTCCGTCCCAAGACACTATCTGACGGTCAGATTTAAAAGCGATGAATGGTCCAGATCCATTTCTTATTTAAACGCAATTGAATAGTCCAGATTAAATCGCGATAAACGGTCTAGATTTACTTTTTATTTAATTGCGATCGGACGGCCCAAATCAAACGAGATGGACGGCTCAAATTAAAAAGGGACGGATATAAATAATCCCCTTCATACCAAACCCTAACCCTAACCACTAGCCCCCCCCCCCCTTCCCCCTAGAGAAGAAGATCCAGTCACCAGGAAGGAAGCCAACCGCCGCTGCCGCCGCGCCGGAGCCACTTCCAACCGCTAAAAAAGGTAAAAAAAAAAAAATACTTGAAATTCAATTTTAAACACCTTCACGGCCAAATCGGAGCAAAAGAACATGTGGATTAGCTAGAAACCGCGAGCAAAGTGTAGCAACATCGCCGCGGGAAAATACAAAAAAGGCCTCTGATGAGGCCATTCCTAACTCCTGTTCTGCGTAATTCTTCCATCATTGTAATCACCATTTCCTTCTCTACAGGTTGATCAAAGCAAAGCATCCAACCGCAAAGGTGAGTCGGCGGAGCTGCTGCAACGAAGAATCCCGTCGCTGGTAAGTTTCGATTTTTTGACTTTCTTTCATCAACCGAAGCCTCTTAACGTATTTTCTCACAGGAATTGATACAAAATTGGTCGAATTCGGCTAAAAATGACCGAAAATAACTGACTTGAGGCAAACTGCCGCCTGTGGCGGCGATGCCACCGTGCCAGAATTTCAGAATTGGCCAAAAAGGGTCCCTAACATTTATTTTAGATTTTTAGGATATTTCTAGATATTTGAAGCGCGTTTTAATCCCTGAAAAAAAATTTAGAGAACCCGGAGACCGCTAATAAGCGCAGCCAAAAGTTTAGCATTTCGGACATCAATTTGAACAAGAATCTCTCACCTTATTCCCTATTATGGAATTGAAGTTTAATTTTAAATAATATGGTATTTTGTAAAATTTAGAAAATATTCATAATTAATTACAGACTACTAATAGAGTCATAACCGGTTAGTTACTATTATTTGATATGTTTAACCGATTACTTAATTTTACAGTTTGAATGCATGATAATACATGATTGATTGATTTAATAGTTGGAATGTATGTATTGTTTGCTTTATGGGATTACAATTGAATTGAGAAATTAGAAATTAAAAGTAAATAAAAAATTATTTGATCAAATGGATGCATGAAACGATAGCCTTACTGGATATCTTGGGAGATGGTGGATGGACCGGGTGTATAGAAAATCCTACCGTAAACGTTGTCTCATACCGGACGGGATATCAAGACTTACTAATATGACGTTCATACTGGACGGGGTATGAGGACGGCCCGTTTCACCTTCATATCGGATGATGTATCGAGATTTGGTAATTTGGCGTTCATACCGGATGGGGAATGGGGACGGCCTGTTAATTGAAAATGTAACGGCCCCGGAAAATATTAAAAAAGAAATGAGTATTTAAATATATCGAATGCGGAAGCGAGATCAAAATTTCAGTTAACATCCCTTACACGAAAAAAACCAAAAAAACGTACTTAAAATATAAAAGGTTAAACTAACTAAGAAAGAAAACTCGAAAATAAACTATGCGTATGACTACAGAGTCTCTAGGCATCCCCTTCGTCGTCCTCCTGCGGAATGGGCTCGGGAACCATGTCTTCCTGATCTGAAATGGTTAATTAAGGAGTGAGCTACACTAGCCCAGTAAGAACATCACGATATCTCATCGTCACGGAGATAAAGGTGGGTAGAAAACCACAAAAAGACCAATGAAGCATAATTTACAATAAACTCGTTTATTAACATGAAAACCTTTACCATCCACTTACCTCGGTGGAATTTATGAAAACAATATAAGAAAAATAATAACATTATCACAATCATGGAATAATATAAGCTGTAAAACATAGCACTTATCACGCCTTTTGTAATTCAATCATTATACAACATATCCTTTTCTCATTTACCAGCCTACTAGTATCCGTGGGGGTCCATAGGGGTTCCGCTACCCGTTAATCTTTAACATTCATAATCAGTTTCCAGGGCCGTCCCCATACCCCGTCCGGTATGGGCGCCAAAACCATGAACCTCAATACCCCGTCCGGTATGAGGGTGAAACGGGCCGTCCCCATACCCCGTTCGGTATGGGCGCCAAAACCATAAGATCTTCATACCCCGTCCGGCATGTGAGACCACAATCCCGGTAGGGTTCCCTACGGACCCGGTCCGTCCACCATCTCCCAGGATATCTAGTCAGGCTAACCCCATCATACAATTATCAGTCTACACAATCTTTCATTTTCCTTTTCCTCAATAAGCATCATCAATTCACATACAAACAAGCAAACAGTAGTTCATGCCAAACAGACAACATACAGTATCGGTTTTTCAGTCATTCAACCCATGATTAATAAGAACGTAGTAAATGCACACAAATCTGTAAAATAAACACATCAAACCTCATTTTGCATTTAAAGCTGTAAACAGGCCAAATAACAGTAAACCACCAATCACACTAGACTCGGGCTCCATTAGCTACCTTAAGCAATTTCACACATGCATTAATTCAAGAAATACCGTTTTATCATTTTGAACTTTAATACCGTGATAGGAAATAAGGTGAGGGGTCCTTACTTGTTTTCGGGATCCGAATACGATTCACAGTGCGCCTGCAGGCTGTCCCTAATTTTCCCTGAATTTTTCCCGGGGAAATGAAACACACTAACAGTACCTGCACGTGTTCCAAAAAAATCCAAATTAGGCCCAGGGCCTCTTTCGGCCCAAATCGCAACTCCGGCACGGCGGCTCCGCCGTGCTCCGGCGACGGCGCCGCCGCTGGCGGCGACGAGTCGCCTCGGGTTGACTGTTTTCGGCCGTTTTTGGCCGAATTCGGTCACACTCGCATTGGTCCTTGTCAGGAAACAACCCTAGGGCCCTCGGGGGGCCAAAAAATCACGGAAAAGCGGAGCTTACCGGCGGCGGCGCTCTCGGGTACGGCGACTCTCCGGCGAGGTTCGTGTTTTGGTGATTTGGCTTCGGTCAACCTGTAGAGAAAAGAATGGTGATCACGGTGATATAAAAATTGCATCGAACGGAGGCCGGGAAGGGCCTCGTCGGAGGCAAAAACCGAGAGGGGGCGCGGCGGCGCCGCTGGGCTTCGGCCGCGTATTCCGGCCGTTTGGCCGGGATTTCGGCTTCGATTTGGCCATAGGAGGAATCAGTGGGGAAAAACGAGTCGGGGGTATGAAATTTACCTCGATTGGCGGTCGGAAATTTCCCCGGTGCGGCGGCGAGTGGCGGCGGGTGGCGGCGGTCGGCCTCTGGTTCGTCTTCTCCGGCGAGCGGCTGGCGGCTAGGGTTTGTGGTCTGGTGTGGGGGTTCTATTTATAACCCCTTGCCTTTTGATCACAGCCGTTCATTTCGTTTTAATCTGGGCCGTTCGTTTTTGATTGAATCTGGGCCGTCCGTGCGTTTGAATCTGGACCGTCCGATTGCGCGATTGATCTGGGCCGTCGGATCGCACCCACGCGGATCGCCAACGTGGCTCCTTTTGGAGTGACGCGATCTTGCCACGTGGCAGGCCCCGGTTGGCCGGGACTGCTGACCGGGCCTGCTGACGTGGCTGCTGACGTGGCCCCCCCCCCCCTCTTTTTTTTTTTTTTTTTTTTTTTTTCCTCCTCCTTTCCGGGTGCTACAGAAAATGTTAAAGGAAATAGTTCACGCATAGTGGGGACATCTCTATGAACCCCCATGGATACCAGTAGGCTGATAAAAGAGAAATTGTTGTTCCAACCGATTGCATATGAAATTATGATATGTGTTATGTTATTGACTATATAAGTTATTTTTATAAATCTCGCTATGGTAAGTAGACGGTAAATAATTTTATTTATTATAAATGAATTTGTTTAATTAAGAACTTCATTAGTTATTTTTATAATTTTTACCAACCTTCATTTCTGTGTCGGTGAGTAGTGTGATATTCTTACTGGGATAGTATATGTAGCAGCCCCGGTAATTCAAAATGGAAATTATATTATAAATATTAAATGCGGAAGCGAGATCAAAATTTCAGTTAACATCCCTTATTCGAAAACCAAAAACGTACTTAAAATATAAAAGATTAAACTAACTAAGAGAGAAACTCGAAAATAAAACTATGAGTATGACTACAGAATCTCTAGGCATCCCCTTCGTCGTCCTCCTGCGGAACGGGCTCGGGAACCATGTCTTCCTGATCTGAAATGGTTAAATAAGGAGTGAGCTACACTAGCCCAGTAAGAACATCACGATATCTCACCGTCACGGAGGTAAAGGTGGGTAGAAAAACACAAAAGACCAATGGAGCATGATTTATAACAAAGCCTTTTATCAATAATAAAACCTTTACCATCCACTTACCTCGGTGGAATTCATAAAACAATATAAGAAAACAATAACATTATCACAATCATAGAATAATGTAAGCTGTAAAACATAGCACTTATCACGCATTTTGTAATTCAATCATTATACAACATATCCTTTTCTCATTTACTAGCCTACTAGTATCCATGGGGGTCCATAGGGGTCCCGCTACCCATTAACCTTTAACATTCATAATCAGTTTCCAAGGCCGTCCCCATACCCCGTCCGGTATGGGCGCCAAAACCATAAACCTCAATACCCTGTCCGGTATGATGGTGAAACGGGCCGTCCCCATACCTCGTCCGGTATGGGCGCCAAAACCATAAACCTCAATACCCCGTCCGGTATGAGGGTGAAACGGGCCGTCCCCATACCCCGTCCGGTATGGGCGCCAAAACCATAAGATCTCCATACCCCGTCCGGCATGTGAGACCACAATCCCGGTAGGGTTCCCTACGGACCCGGTCCGTCCACCATCTCCCAGGATATCTAGTCAGGCTAACCCCATCATACAATTATCAGTATACACAATCTTTCATTTTCCTTTTCCTCAATAAGCATCATCAATTCACATTTAAGAAAGCAAATCGTAATTCATGTCAAACAGACAACATACAGTATCAGTTCTTCAGTCTTTCAACACATAATTAATAAAACAGTAATATATGCACTTGAAACTATAAAGTGAACACATTAAACCTCATAATGCATATAAAGCTGTAAAACAGGCCAAATAACAGTAAACCATCAATCACACTAGACTCGGGCTCCATTAGCAACCTTAAGCAATTTCACACATGCGTTAATTCAAGAAATACCGTTTTATCATTTTGAACTTTAATACCGTGATAGGAAATAGGGTGAGGGGTCCTTACCTGTTTTCGGGATCCGAATACGATTCATAGTGCGCCTACAGGCTGTCCCTAATTTTCCCTGAATTTTTCCCGGGGAACTGAAACACACTAACGGTACCTGCACGTGTTCCAAAAAAAACCCAAATTAGGCCACAGGCCTCTTTCGGCCCAAATCGCAACTCCGGCACGGCGGCTCCGCCGTGCTCCGGCGACGGCACCGCCACTGGCGGCGGCGAGTCGCCTCGGGTTGGCTGTTTTCGGCCGTTTTTGGCCGAATTCGGCCACACTCGCATCAGTCCCTATGAGAAAACAACCCTAGGGCCCTCAGGGGGCCAAAAAATCACGGAAAAACGGAGCTTACCGGCGGTGGCGCTCTCGGGTGCGGCGGCTCTCCGGCGAGGTTCGTGTTTTGGTGATTCGGCTCCGGTCAACCTGTAGAGAAAAGAATGGTGATCACGGTGATATAAAAATTGCATCAAACGGAGGCCGGGAAGGGCCTCGTCGGAGGCAAAAACCGAGAGGGGGCGCGGCGGCGCCGCTGGTCTTCGGCCGCGTATTCCGGCCGTTTGGCCAGGATTTTGGCTTCGATTTGGCCATAGGAGGAATCAGCGTGAAAAAACGAGTCGATGGTATGAAATTTACCTCGATCGGCGGTCGAAAATTTCCCCGGTGCGGCGGCGGGTGGCAGCGGTCGGCCTCTGGTTCGTCTTCTCCGGCGAGCGGCAGACGGCTAGGGTTTGTGGTCTGGTGTGGGGGTTCTATTTATAACCCCTTGCCCTTTGATCTCAGCCGTCCATTTTGTTTTAATCTGGGCCGTCCGTTTTTGATTAAATCTGGGACGTCCGTGTGATTAAATTTGGGCCGTCCGATCGCGCGATTGATCTGGGCCGTCCGATCGCGTGATTGATCAGGGCCGTCCGATCGCGCCTACGTGGATCGCCAACGTGGCCCGTTCAGGAGCGACGTGGTCTTGCCACGTGGCAGGCCCCGGTTGGCCGGGACTGCTGACCGGGCCTGCTGACGTGGCTTTTTTTTTTCTCCTCCTCGGTCCGAGCGCTACAGTATAACTCACTCTTTCATTAACTATTTCAAATCAAAATGATCAGGATCCAGAACTAGATCCACAAAAGGGTTGCGAGTAGGACGTTCAGTTGTTTATTTTTAATTTATTTCTTTGGTTATTAATTGTTCTTTTAGAAGTTTTATTTCCATAAGTCATATTTGGTACTTTCAGTTATTGTGTAAGGAATGTAAACTCTAACTATTTATTTCGCTTCTGCACTAAATTTATAATTTATTTTTTTTGAAATTTATAAGGTCGTTATAATTTAGCACAAAGTATTTCTTTGAAATCTCTCAGCAAAATTTTCTTTAAAAGTAAAAATTAAATTTTCATCAATGCATATTCTATCATATTTTACTTCTATTATCATCTCGAGTAAATTAATATGATTAAGCTACCATAATCGAAAGAAGCATTGCTAACTTAGCTCGACTACAACTTGTTATTGCTCATTCTGAACAAAATATTCAAACTACAAGTGAAAAAGAAATATTTATCTTAATAATTGATTTTTTTCTTCTTTGGATAATATCACAACATTACATGCAATATATGGTGTCACATATCATCATCTAAATAAATTATTCATTAAAATTATACATTTTTTGACAATTAGGTTGCTTGTTTGTGTTTTTTCTTGAATAATTTTCATATATATATATATATATATTTTAAATTAACTATTCAATAAAAATAATAATTTTATAGGAATATATAATGTATAAATTTAAAAATGCAATAATGAGTAAGGTGATGTGATATACATATTTGTATATATACACACACACACACTATATACATATATATATATATATATGAGGCACATGAGCACATGCAAAAAGACTATTATTTTTATTTTTATTTTTTTTATAAAATTTTCATTGATGATTTACATAACAAATAATTTCAGAAGTTAAATTATCTTATGCACACATCTTTCATTTACTTTATATTAAATAAATATGTATACATAGATAGCTAATAAATCATGTAATATTATTATATATGTGTGTATATATATATACACTTTTACAATATTTAGTTTTATCATTTAAATTTTTTCATCTCATATTTTAAACAAAAATACAAAAAAAAAAATCAGAAGTACCATGTATCAAAAAATTATTATATACATATATTTAGATTTATAAAAAAAAAAACAGAAAAATAAAACTATCACTAAAAAGATAATAAATTATTAGAGAAATTAAAAATAAAAAATCTCTCAGGTGCCAGCTTACAAAAGGAGATCGTGTGAGGGAAGGGACAGGGAGACCCCACAAACATTATCCAAAACGGTGGCCCCCACATTTCCTCTTAATATTTAACTATCGCACGTGTCAAGGTTCTAATGTGGGCCACGCTTTCCAATCTATTAGGATTTATTACGACTTTTAAAATAATTAAAAAATAAAAACTTTTTTAATGCATAAATTTTAAAATATTTGTGGCTTCTACTTTTTTAATTATAAATATTTCTTTTAATTATAAATAATTTTTTTAAACAAATTTATTAGTGTTTTTTTTATGTCGATACCATTTTAAAAGTTGATAATTAAATCGGGATTCTCTCTTTTTTTGGGTCAATGATTATCCTAACGTCTAAATCACTTTAGATTAATAAAAAAAAATAAGGAAAGATTATTAAAAACCCTAATATAAAAATTTCGAAAGCGATTGTTATACATTTCTTTACTTATTTATATAGATTAATATATATTTTCGTGATGTAACTTAATATATATATTTCTTTTTTAATATTTTCCGGAGCCGTTACAGATATTTTCTAATATCTAATAAGTATTTGATTTCTCATTCAATACTGTCACGTGTTTTATGTCACTCGCTTATCACCATGTAATTTTTTTGCATACTATTACTTTTCTTTTTCGATTTCAACGTAAATAGTGATATTATACTCGTTCTACACTTAACATAAATAATCAAACTCGAGAAAATTATAATAATGAAAAAAAAATAAAAAAAATATAAATCTAATAGATATTAATAAATTTAGCAATGACTCGAAACTTAATAAATTCATGAATGAATGAACGAGCAAATAACATGAAGGTAATTATGGTTCATGATATTTTAGTATAATGTATCTAATTGTAGTACCGTTAGATTGATATGTTAATAAGGTTGATTTTAGTTATTAATATTTTAAATTTCAATATATTGTGTAAAATACATAAATAACGTGACATTATTTGTTAATTCCACATGTTTTTAATTACGAATAAAAAAGGACATAACACGCATGATTTATATTTAAAATAATTTTTGAATATAAGTATAGTTTCAAAATTCTAAAATTATCTCGAATAACTTGGTTATAATCCATAAATGTAAAGTAATCTCGAGATTTTATATGATCTTAAGACTTCTTTATAATATCAAAATTTTAAATTTATCATATACCATCGATCCTGATATTATTTTGAAACTCAATATTTTCGAAAAACTCCAACACTATTAAACATCCCAAATAAAGAGTAGTCTTATAATTTAGTATTGCTCCGAGATTTCAATATAACTCTTGACCCTCAATAAATCTAATAAATTCAAAACACATAAGATTATAGGGATAAGTATTATATATATATACATGTATATATCTGTTTTTAATGAAATTAATATAACTTTTTATCATATTAAGATTAATACATTCTCTATTTATTTTTTTAAAAATATATTAAGGAGTGTATATATTATTGCAGATAATTAATTGCAGTCTTATCAATGTTATCTGCAGCATTAATGCTCCTTTTTGTGATGTAAATGACATTAATTTGTTGCATTAATCATAATCACAATAATTAAATTATCAAAAACAGAAGAAATTGCATGTCAACCCCAACTCACTGACTTGACATAATTTAATTCACTATTAATTCATAAATTTGTGATTATATATAATGTAAAAAAATATATATTATGAATATTAGTATTATAAATATTTATTATTTATATATTTTTTAATTATTATTATTATTATTTGAATTAAATAAATTCTCTAAATTATAATTTATCTTGTAGTTTATTTTTAAATTTTCTTTTGTTACAAATTTAATTTCCCAACTACATAATTTTTTTAAAACATAACTTTTTAATAAATCTTTTACAATAATAACAATTTTTTGTTTTTTTTGCATTACTTGGAGATAAATAAAAAAATTTAAATAATATGATATTATAACTTTAGATTAAAAATTAATATTTTTTAATATATATTATTATAATTTACAAAGTTATTCGTCTGTGAATTTATTATAGTAGATAAGAACAAGTTGATAAAATCATATTTTGAGAAGAAATTTTAATTAATGAATTTACTTAAATCGGTAGACTTTTTAATTTTTACAATTAACTTTTAAACTCCATTTAAGATAAAGTATTTGCCTTTTTAATTTAAGATTAACATGTTAACACAATCTTTTAATCACCATCAAATTTATCATTAGTCACTTCTATAATCAAAATGAAAAGTACTCTTCATGATCCTTGAAAAAGAAAAAGTACCCTTCAATTTTCATGATTTCCATCAAAATTATTTCCATATGAATTCAACAGCAGCCATTAATAGTGTGTACATACACATATATATATATATATATATATATACAAAGAACAAAAATTTAACTAAAAATGTGACATTAGTTGATTAAGATAATCATTACTCAAGTAAAATGGTTGATATGTCAATTAATTTATTGAATTTTACTTTTATATATATTATTATTTGAAAATTATTTATATTATATTGTAATTAATGAGAGTATATAATAAATCTCAATCATTAATACTACAATTAAGAATCTGAAAAAAAAAAAAAAAAGATGAGATCTAAGTCAATGAAGAAACTGAATTGATTGTTTGATATTATATATATATATATATGTATGTATGTATGTGTGAAGGAAATTGGAAATAAGGGTTTCTATATTTAGAAAATTGCAAAAAAGGACCTTAATCTCATCAAGTATAATATATCTGAAAATTACCCATATATTTTTATTATATAATTAACTAAATTTCATTTTCTTCCCCCTACAACCCAAGAAGAAAAGAAGAACTAACACAGAGAAAATTTCCTACATGTGCTTGCTATTACATATATATATATATCTATATAAACACAAAAACAGAAAAGAAAACTAATGATTAAACAAAACCCCTAATATATATAATGTGTGTGTGTATATATATATATATATTGTGTAGATATATTAAGAGTCAACACAGTCATGCCAGCAAACGAGCATGGCGATACAGCGTCTGAGAATGTAGAACCTTGCCCTCTGCTCCTTCACTAATCTGCTGCATCTCTTCCCAAACGACCTGCACGGGTCTCGCACGTGCCTGTCGCAAAAGCTCTGGTTCTCCTGCTTCATCATCATCTTCTTCTCCTCCTTCTTTCTTCTTCTTTCTTCTCTGTACTTTCTTGATGCTTTCCTCTGTGTATTTGATGGGTATTTTTGCAAAAGACTAATTGTATTCTGTGGCTGTTTTGGTATTATAAAAAACTCAAAGACTGTAAGAATGAAGATAGAAGAGAGAGAGAGAGAGATTCTTGTACCAAGTTTGGTAGGGAAAAGAGCCGAGGGTTTTTAGGCTTTATATAAGCTTGATTAAACTCCTGGGTTCAGTAGGTCAAAAAGACAATTTTACCCTTCTAAAATTATATTTTTTATTTATAATACGAGGACATTATGGTCAATTCATAAAACCAACTGCCTGCTTCACTGGACTCCATTATTTCGAGTGAAGCTTCTCCAACTTTTACAATTTTTATTTTGTAATTAAATTATACGTACGAAAAATTAAATTTTATATAATAAAAAAAAAAAAATTCAAAATTCCATATAATTTTTAAAATATGTAAAATTATTATAATAATATATAATATATAACAACTAGGGATTTTGGTGATCAGCATTAATAAATTAAATTAAATTAAATTAAACATTAATTAATTTAATTTAATTATAATTAAGTGATAAAACCTGAGATTTGGATTTCTGGGTAGTCTAGATTCTGCTTTCTAGGGGGGACCGCTGTTGACTATGACCGGATGGGCTTGTTCGAGCCCATTAAGCTTGGTGGGATGGCCGCACGTGTGCGATTTTGGAATTTTAATTAATTAATTAATTAATTAATGAATCTTTGACTCGTGTGTTAGTTTTTTTTATTAATTACACACGCACACACACACATATATATATATATATGTATATACACAAATTATTGGTACATATATATTTTTTCTTATTCTCATATCATGTCTTGTTGAATTTTGTTTGGCCACCTCGAAAAGTAATATATATATATATATATATATAAATTTTAAGTTTGTAAAGAATCTTTCCTTTTAAGGGATCGTAATCACATGGTTAAGAACAAAATTAATTTAAAAATGGGCATTTAATCAAAGATAAAAAGCATATTATATAATTTCCTGTTCAATTCTGTACTAGGGAGATTAAATTTCAAAGAAAAGACCAATAAGAGTTGACAAACTTTTCTTCTTGAGATGTTACGTTATAAATAAAAAAAACTATACATATATTATTGCAAAAAATCTATAACCTATTAAGCTTAATCACAAGCTTAACAATGTTAAAATGCTTAATGATTCATCAAATTATAAGTGATCCTCGAACCGGTATGAAAACCGGGAGCAGAGTAGAGTAATCCTTGAAATGGCCATTAGTCTTGCCGTCCAAATCCTTAACAAAGTGAGATACAATGATATTGTTTGCGTCAACGTTAATTTTAACTTTGTGCAAACTATACAGATTTGGCTTGATAGAAATTGAGATGTTAAGAGTCATGTCTACATAGAATGGAACGGTCGTACAGACTTTTTGGCCAATAAGGCTTTCTCGTTACCCTCTTGGCTATCGTTTTCAAAATTATTCATCTGCAACTCTTCTTAACATGATAAAAAACGACTTCATTAGTGTCTCGTAATCTAGAATGTATAAAATCTAAATCTTATTTCTTGTTTCGTTTTTTCCTTCATTGTATTAAAAAAAAAAATTATAAGCGAAGCTTACTTTTTTTTATAGAATATGCATAATGTATAAGTGTGATATATAGTTGTTTCTTAGTATCTCAAGCTTTTATCTACTTTTAGAATTTGCTTAATTTTCATTGATTTAAGTGTCATAACGATTTCATTTTTCTTTTTTAACAAAAGTTGACTATTGTTTAGTTTTTCCAAATTCAAATAGTTAAAATTTTATTTAACTACTTAAATAATACATTAACATTAATCACGATCATTAATCTCAAACTTTTAAATATCGTTACTTGGAGTTAAAGACATGTACTCCAGATAAGATGCTAGACTTTTGCTTCATTGCCTCTAAAAAGGAGAGGAGGACGTCTCTCGTAACGTTCCTAAAGAAATTGGACCGTCCTTCACTATGATATCTAAAAGGATTATGCCATCAAATATTTGAAAATCTAGTTGAAGAAATTAAGAAATCAAATGTAATAATTAGTTGATCAATTACAATATAAAACTATATATTCAAATTTCGCAAAATCCTGTACTATTAAAAGTGCATGTAGTAAATTTTAATTCCAATGTTTCGTTTTAGATAGTAAAAAGTTACTTGTTGATACCTTTGTTTTGAATAAATAACAACAAGACGTCATAAACTTTGAACAATATAAAAAATAGAATAAAAAATTTGTATTATGATAGTAGTACAGTGAAATATATCTATGTAAATAGAGAAACTAACTATTTTTAAGATGAGTTAGCAAATTAGATGTCAATCGTTAAGTAAATTTGGTATATGGTTGGATTGACAGTATGCTAAACTTTTTTTATTAAATTATAAAAGCACGCTGTCCTAAATTGAGTTCTAATTAAAGAAAATTGTAAATATGAATTGAGAGAATTGTGTTCTAGGCCACTCATGATATTTTATGTGATCTTATTGTTTAATTATTTCTTTGATAGGTTTGGTACGTTCGAGATTTTATCCATTTGCATATAAACGAGTGTAATGGATTCTAGAGTTGTTTGGATGAGGACTTTTGAGATTGGTGGTAGAGAAATAGTTGGTTATTTAATTTTTACAATGTAAAAAAACATTATAGACTTGGAGATTTTAAGTTTGAAGTGAGATAGTAAGACTCTTAAGTTTTGGGATGAAGTAGCTTCTATAAGTTCTTGTGATGTTATGTTATTCTATAAGTAGAGATTGCACGAACGAGTTAGATTGGTTCATTTAGTATTTAGAAAGTGAATAGAATTTATTGTTTACGTGTTGAGTTTCAAGTATGAATGTATAAATGATAGTACAGATGTAAGGGATATAAGTATGAATGTTATAGTTAATATATTCGGGTTATCACTTTTGTGTTTGTGGATGACATGTATGGTCATTCCTGAAGTAGGTTTTCGAGGTACGTCTATGATTATACTTATTCTTCAATATTTTTCAATTTTATAAAATAAATATATGAGATCAAAATTATCAAATAATGTATAAATTTATCTATAAAAAGTATATATATATATATATATATACATATAAAGGAATATTTATCATACAAAATAATTAATTTAGTGCTAAACTCAAAATTAGAACAACCAAATATAATTTATGAAAAAGAAAAGATTCTTGAAATCATCATATCATAACAAGAAATGTGGTGGATTGAGATTTGAATGGGGACTCTCAACAATACCCAATCATTCCATGTTCACATTATGCATGCCAACTATCGTGAACATATATATATATATATATATGTATATATATAACACCAAACTCTCTTTGGAGCCTTGCACGTGTGATAAGGTTTTGATTTATTCAAAGGAAATTCAAGCAAGTCATGATAATTTAATTTATTATTATTATTATTTTTTAACAATTTAATCAGTCAAATGTGTAATGATTGGATGTGAATCAATTAAGAGTCTCAAACTTTTAATTATATATATCGTTTCTAAAAAAAATATATATGGGTATATATATATATATATAATTAAAAGAAAAACTAAAATTTCCCATGTACATAATGGTTTCTTATTTTTGGAATATTTTTTTATATTTTAAATAATTTTAAAATATAATTCTAAAATTAACATAACAATTATATATATTTTTAAAGATAGCATTTTAGTTTATTTATTATTTATAGTAATTTTTTTTATATATTTATATTTTGGATAATTTTAGAATATTATTAAATTATATATAATTTTTTAAAATAAGATTTCATTTCTACTTGTTATCTAATTATATAAATTTTTAATTGAATATTTTATGCACTACATTAATTCTTTGCCACTTATTGATTTCAACATATAATTTATTGTATAGATATTTTATCAAAAAATAAAGTATGATAATTCTTTTAAATTTTTTAATTTTATAAATTTTTTGTTAATATAAAATAATATTTATATTTTTTTTTATATAATTATAAATTTTTTAAATCTTGTTTTGTAGCACGTACTAAAAATCTAATTAGTATAATAATGTATTTATTATTTTATAATATTTCATCCAAACATATCCTTAATTTCCCTTGGGAGTATGGGCTCATAGGCCCATATGCCATATATATATATATATATATATGGATATTTAAAAGTATACTATATGATAATTTAATTACAATAACTTATATCTTAGACATATTACCATTGCTGTAAAACTGTTTTGATATCTTTACGTTTAGTTTAGCTTAATTGACCACAATTTTTAAATATAACTGGATTATTTCAAGCGTTATATATATATATATATAGATATATGTGTATGCATACATATATATACCCATTTATACATAATATAACAATGTTTCTTAATATTTTTTTAACAATAATACAACACTTTCATCAATATTTTTTAACAAAATATAAGTTTTTTCGTTTAACTAATTTTACTTTCACAAGTTGAATATAACACAATTCGACTTAAACCCGTATTTAAAAAAAAGATTGAAATCGAATTTGATTGGTTAGAATTAAAAGGGTATTGATCCAAAATCTCGTGTGTGTATATATATATATACACACACACACACACACACACATGTATGCATGCACAAGACAAATATATCCTTACTAGGTTAGATACACCTTTAAATATCCTTTATAGATTACAAATTCCACTAGTAATTACAATATTATTGTATATATAAAACCATATATTTGATTTACTCCCACAATTAGCAAACATCTAATTTAACAGACAAACAAACAAACAAAAACTCGAAAACATAGAACATCAATCTTCTTGATCGTGATACAATTGTTACATTATAATCGACAGAGATATCACCGATACATAATTCGAATCATTCATGGCTGTCCGGTCACATTATTGTTGGTTGAGGAGCACAATGTGGAATCCAAAGTTTGATAATTTATGTACCGACTAGGAGCCGAGTTGGGATGAAATCCCTTGGGCAAACAATCATTCACCTCTCCACCGCGAAACCCTCCTCCCCTATTCGGGTTCGGATTCAACGCCACGTAATCATAATTACCAGAAGATTTTGGTTCCTGCAATCGCCTTGCTTCTGCCATTAACATGGCGGCCGGAGTTGACAGGAAAATGAGGAAGACAATGAAGAACAAACCCAACAAGCTTGTCATCTTAAAAAATGCACGTATATATATGTGTAGCTAACCTTTTGTAACTATGTACGTGTGTAAGTAATAAGAACTAGTGGGTAAAGAATGGGAAGGAAAAAAGAAAGAAGGGTTGTAAGTATTGTTTGGATGGTGAGAAAATTATATCAATGTGTGGAAGTTTGAAGAGAAAGTTAAGGAGAAAGTGTATATATAGGCTAAGATGTATTACAAGTTGTGCGGTGACTTTGGTTAATTGGCATCTCTGTAAAGTGTTAATACTCGTGCTTCTCATTACTTCATCTCCCTAGCTAGCTTCCTTAACTTCTTTTTCTTTCTTTCTTTTTTTTTTTTTTATTTTATAAATTTTCTTGGTGTCCAAGTCAATCTTCTACTTTAATTTTATCGTCATGCTTTGCTAATTAATATATATATATATATATATGTATTTATAAAGTAATATATTAGTCATATTATTCTTCCAACTTTTAAAAAAATCTTACCACAAGATAAATATTTTCCACAATTGGAAGAGAAAATATTGTGGTTATCCAAATTAATGATTATATATAAAAAAAAAAAAAAATCTCTAAATATTTTTGCTTTCCCATCAAAATTACTATTTATTTTTTTACGATAATTCTCTAAAAATATCAAATTTATTATTTTCGGAGTATATTACAACCTAAAAATTATTGATTTATAATGTTTTATTAATTAAATTAAAATTTTAATTTATCAATATATTGTTGAAGTCGTAGTGATTAAATTAGATAAATTTTAGTGAAATTATTATATTTTTAAGTAAAAGAAATATTTTATATTATAATTATATTTTATTTTTTAAAAATAATTTATTAAAAATGTAAAATTAATTATTTTATAAAATATTTATTAAATTAAAATGACTGATATATAATATTTAATTTATTGAATCGTAAATTTATTTTATTAATATGCTGTTAAAATTATAGTTATTAAATCAAATTAATTTTAATATAACATTTTGTTTTACACTAAAAATGAAAATATTTTATTCTTAGGGTCAACCTCTGGTTTTCACTTGCTACAAAGTCAACCCCTATCGTCTTCTCAATAAACAGATGGAAGCGAGTGATTGGTCCACGTGTGTCAGGTAGTAGCTTACCAGTTCTCCGGCCAACCCATAAGAGATGGATCTTCACCGGTTCTGCTTAATTATCCTTTGCCACGTGTACCTTTTTATATTATATATTATATATGACTTTAAAGGTCATGTAAGTATAGATTTGTATGCAAAAATCTCAACGCCTGCTATAAATCTTTGACACGTGGAGCGTGATAAAGCTGTTTCGCCGGCAATTAATGATCTTGATTCTCTTGGTTTCTTGGTCAACAAATTAATTAGTTGACGAAGATTTGCATATACATATACATATACATATACATATACATATACATATACATATATGAATTTGATTGGAACGTTACGTGGTGTTTGTGAAATGGGCTTCTACAAATGGGCCTGGGCTTTTTTGACTTATTTTCTGGGCCAGAGTTAATGGGCTTACTAAGATGGGCTTTATTATTGAGAATCTGTTTCTTTCGGGTTCGGGTCGGTAAAACGAGGTGCGGGTTAGAATGGATTCGGGTTTGGCCTTCTAGAATTCGTCGGATCTTGTCCTACTGCGTATATATATTTATATTTATATAAATAAATAAACTATATTATTAAATAAATATTTATTATATTTATATCGATATATTACTAAATATATTTTTAATTTTTTTTATGAGTAG
This sequence comes from Carica papaya, assembly GCF_054855325.1. Classification (NCBI taxonomy): domain Eukaryota; kingdom Viridiplantae; phylum Streptophyta; class Magnoliopsida; order Brassicales; family Caricaceae; genus Carica; species Carica papaya. The sequence continues at coordinate 1,119,913 of NC_142310.1, read as the reverse complement.
AAATATAATTATATTAATAACATAAAAAATAAGAAAAATTAATACGATATTTAAATTTACAAAGTTGAAATTAAGCATGCTTGACCCATGAGGTGATTAATAAATAAATCAAGTGACAGGTGTATATATATATATACATACAACACACATACACATTATCCCCTCCTTCACAAAATCTGTACGGACGCTCATTTAATTAATTAATTAATTAATTAATTAATTACATAAATCCAAGAATTAAAACTTTAAGAAAAGTATTAATTAACTAAACCATAATTTTGATGGTCGGCCATCACATGGATTAATGTGACAAAATTTAGGTTTCGTTCGTAATTAATACTAATTATAGATTCCCAATTAATAATTATAGTGGTTTGAGATTCCAATATATATATATATATATATATTGGATATATATATATATATTTTATGCTTGTGAGTATTTTAAGCATATATGTTTTGATGCTTATATTCGGTACTATAAAAATATTCACTACATCTTCGAAAACGACCTTAATTAAAAATACGTAGAATTTCAAAATAAACTGAATTTTAATTTAAATAATACTCATATTGAATAATTGAGATAGATATTTAAAAATGGAAGCATACATGTGTAATACCCGTAATTAATTTTTTTTAAAAAAATTAAATTTAATTTATAAAATATAATTTTTAAATTTATGAATTGTTATTTAATATAAAAATTAGGAAAAAATAGGTGGAACATGAAATTGAACATAATTTGAGAAAAAAAGATGAAAATTTAGGTTCTGGAGGTGTTTTTTAAAAAAAAAATCGAAAACTGTATATTAAAATACAATTTAAGAAAAATGTGCTACATAGGACCGCTCAGTCAGCAGTTTCGACGAACTCCAGTGCACCGCGTGACAAGTTATGCTGACGTGGTGTCACGCGGGAAGCCACGCTGGCAATCCACATGCCTGCGATCAGACGGTCCGGATTTGTTCCTGCGCGCGTGCATGGTCTCCTCAGGCGCGATCATGCGGTTTATATCAAATCGTGATGAACGGTTCAGATTTATTTTTTATTTAAATGCGATCGGACGGCTGAGATCAAATGTTATAGACGCTCCAGATTAAAAGGAGACAAATATAAATATCTCACTTCACACCGAACCCTAACCCTAGCCGACAGTCCCCTGCTGGAGAAGAAGAACTAGTAGCTAGGAAAGAGAGCCGACCGCTGTCCGCCGTCATGCCGGAGCCACATTCGACTGCCAAAAAAGGTAAAAAAATTTCTATTCATTCGAAATTTAATTTTGAACATACGCATGGATAAATTGGAGTAAAAAGATCAGCAGATAAGCCGAAAATCACAGGTAAAACTCGGTGGCACCGCCACAGGAAAAATAAAAAATTACTTCCGATGAAGCCCGTCCTGATTTCCATTTCATGCAATTTTTTCACTATTATATTTATCATTTTGTTTTTCACAGGTTGACCAAAGAAAAAGGCCCAACCGTGAAGGTGAGCCAGCGGAGTCGCCGTATTGAAAAACTCCACCGCTAGTAAACTTCTGTTTTTTTATTTTTTTCGGTCAACCGAGATTCCTTAACGTGTTTTCTCGCAGGGATGAGTACAACAGTTATGGAATTGAAGTCCGAGATAAATCGCTATCGTGGGCAACAGTTCTGAGTGTTTTAGGATATTTTTAGGTAGTTGGAGCGTGTTTTAATTTTCAAAAGAAAATTCATGGAACACGTGGATACGCTAGTAAGTGCAGTTGAAAGTTTGATGTTCGGACACTGATTCAGGTAAGAATCCCTCATCTTATTCCCTATTATGGAATTGAAGTCTAATTATAAATAATACGGTATTTTGCTTAATTTTAAAAATTTTGATAATTAATTTCAGGTTACTAATGGAGCTGGAATTGGTTATTTATTACTGTTTGTCATGTTTTAACTGACTGATTGATCTTACAGTTTTAAATGCATAATAATACACTAGAATTGGTAAGATGATTCAGTTGTGTTTCCTTAATGGATGTATTGCTTGTTTTGCGTGATTTACAGTTAAATTGTGAAACTGTAAATTAAATGTAAACGTAGAATTATTTGATTAAGTGAATAAATGAATGGTAGTCTTATTAGATATCTTGGGAGATAGTAGACGGATCGGGTATATAGGAAACTCTACTGTGAACGTTGCCTTATACCAGACGGGATATTGAGGATTGGTATTTTGGCACTCATACCAGACGAGGTATGAGGACGACCTGTTTCACTCTCATACCAGACATAGTATTGAGAGATGATATTTTTAGCGTTCATACTGGAAGGAGTATGGAGACGGTTGGTTAGTTGACAGTGTTGAATAAGAGTTCACGCATAGTAGAGACATCCCTATGGAATCCCATGAATACTAGTAGACTGATAAAAAATAAAAAATTGTTATTCTGGTGAATTGAATATGAGATTATGATATTGTTTGTGCTATTGACTCTATAGGTCAGTTTTAAAAATTTCACTACGGTAAATATATAATAAATGATTTTACTTATGATAAATGAATTTACTTGAATTAAGGGCTCTATTAGTTGTTTTTATGATTTTTACTAACATTCATTTCTGTATTGGTGAGTAGTATGACATTCTTACTAGGTTAGTGTAACTCACTTTTTCATTAACCATTTCAGCTCTTGATCTACAAGAGAGTTGCGAATAGGATGTCCAGTTGTTTACTTTTCATTTATTTCTTTGATTTTTCGTTATTTTTTTAGAATAACCATTCTCGTAGCCTTATTAAGTATTTTAAATTATCGTGTAAGGAATGTAAACCCTAACACTATTATTTCGCTACCGCATTCAATTTATAATTTATTTCCTTTTAATTTTCGGGTCGTTACAACATGAATCTATAATGGAAGAAATTTGCTCATTTTGCTATTGATTTTTTAAATCAATACGTATTCCTTTGGAGTTATCACACACTCTATTTATGGTGACGTGATAACATAATAGAAGCAAGTCTACATGTGATTTGAAAATCATAACTGCTTATTTATATTTTTAAATTTTTATTATTTCTAATTTTATCCATCAAATCAGAAACAATACTTTTGATCTCTTCACACGAAAATAACTTTAATTTGATGCATCAAGATCCAATATACCATTAACTATATTATATCACTTTTCACCGGACTCAATTAATTTGATAGTTTTTTTATGCATAGTAATTTACACATATAAATTCACATGGTAAATTTAAAACCCAACAAAATAAATTTTATAATCCTAATTTTTATTTTTTTTTATTTTCTTAATTTAAATATTTTTTCCTATAAAAAATAAATATAAATTAAAAAAAATGAGACAATAATAAATTTCAAGAACTCGATTGAATTTTGTTTAAATTAATTAAAATAATTACAATATATTAAAAAAATTACATGTAAATTCTGATTTTATTGTTATTGTTGTTATCGTCGTCCAATTTGTTAACCACGTGTGGATAATCTTAAGTTTTTTCTCGAATATTAATAAATTAATTAAATATTATTTTTTTTTAAAAATTAATAAATTAATCACTGGAATTGGTGGAAAACATTAAACAGCCAATTGCTTTGGAAAACCACCTTAAGAATGGGCTACCTTGGATTAATTAACTTATACAATTTGGATTAATAAATTAATCAAAATAGTACTTGATTAATTGATTAATTAGTATTAAAGAAATAAGATTCCTTAAAAAATCAGTTTTGTTAAAATTTTATTATTTTGATACACATAAATATATATAAAATTTTAAAAAATATATATATATATATTTATATCTGATCTATGTTATCTTTCTAATTATGATAAAATTTAACAAAATATAAGCGTTGATAAATCGAATCATAAGCAGACAAATAGTCTAACATCACATGAATTAAATCATTATCATTCACATGATTATCACTCGTGATCATGCACTTTTTACGTTGAAAAGAATCGATCTTAGTTAAATTTGACTGTCCTATAAACAAGAGGTGCAAAAAATTTATTAATATAGAAAAAATAACTTTTTTAATAAAAAAAATATTATTAATTTTTTTTTCTCGATATTAGAATAAAAATTTAAATTGATAAAATTAAGTTTGATCAATCATATATATTTCTGTAACTACTTAAGTTAACAATTAAGTTATATCAACTAATTTTGAAATTTACATAATTTAGCGTTGTTTTCGACGTACACTTGTGATTTTCGATTACTTAAGTGAATATTAAGGAAACATCTCTTGAATCTATAGTGCACTAAACAGAGTCTCGAACACATTGACCTAAAAAAATATAGAAAATAATTACACAAGAGATCGAAATGGGCAACGGGTGATAAAGAAATGGTAAGTTTAGTAAAGTTATTATATTTTCGAAGTTAAAAAAAAAAGTAATTTATAATGGTTAAGTTGTTTTAATTAGAGTAATCACATAGTATTAGGAATCTGAATTTACCCATTATATATATATATATATATTGGGTTCGAAAAGGCTTTGGGGAAATGAAAAGCAAAATCTTGTGCACAATCTATATAGAAAAATACATATAGAAAAAGAATATATAACAGAGGGAGTGATGATGCAGAGAAATGTAAAGTAGTACTAGGTTGTTGGCCATAAGTAGGACACACAGCCCATCTCCCTACAATTATTTAAAGGTAAAAGGTGCCTGCAGGTGGGATTGAGGCTCCACAGAGCTTAATTATGGCCTTTCAAAAAACCCTAAATTGACCTGCAAATTAATTACAACACGATCTGACACACACACATTTTGCTGCTAGTGGCTAAGAAGTATACCCTACAACCAGGGTTGCCCAATAAGTTCTTGTCACTTTCAAAACTGGATTTGATGAAATAATTTTCTATACAGATTGTATTAAATTTTTCAAAGCATAGAGTTAAATTACCAGTTTAGTGATCTTTAGATTATAGATTACATTTTAATATAGTAAAATAATTATTTTTATTAAAGTTAAAGTATAAGTCATTATGAATTGAAGCAATGGGATATATATATATATACAATCTTGATTTGCAATTTCGTATACTTTTTTTTTAATTATCTAACACAATTACATTTAAATATATGCTTTTGGTCATTTGACTTCCTCTCTTTTCTCATCAACTTGGATACCAATTAGGTTGTCATTAAAGTCAAAAAAGAAAAGGGTCAAAAGACAAATTTTTCTCATTGATTGATTAAGAAACTCACGTAATTTCAGAACTAGATGTGTGTGTATACATATATAATTAGTGCTAGGCTAAAATTTCTTGTTTCACTAAAACAAGATGAAACCAGAACCTTCTCTTTTCTTAATCTATGCAAGGTCGAACAATCAATGGGAGCTGAAGAATCTTCTCTTTTCTTTTTTCCCATATAAGCTTCCATAGATCAAATGCCAAACAGAAACTATTTTACTGACAATGATTGAAATTTGAAAGGCATATATTTTGAAAAATCAATAAGATTCTCCTTGTACAATTTTGTTATTCCTTTCATCAGGCATAATTATTGTAACATGACCCATTATTGTTTAACATGCATGGTTTCGTTGCTATGATCATCAAATTGCCACTATTAGAGGCAGCTTGCTTAATTTCAGTTTAGATGCACCATAAATTCAACATATATATATATATATATCTCTAGATTAATATATATATAAGTATGTATCACTCTTGAGCATGGTTCGAAAAAAATCAATATATATATATTTTGTGGAATTGAGAATGAATTGGTTTTGAACATTGGAGTGGTAGGAGAGAATGAGAATACCATGAATTTAGAGGGTCAAACAGAATAATTACTGCTTTTTAGGAGTCTCTTTATGGACATAGATAGATACACTTACATTTTGAAGTACAAAAAGAAAAAAATAATTTGCTATAGTATAAATAAAAATACAAAACACTACTATTTGCGGGCAAACTCAATAGTAGTACTTACAATTACATTTTATTCATTCCTCACGGAACAATGAGTAATAATAAATTGCTTCTTCATTCGCAAGTAAAATGAAGTTTTAGACATACGATACTTTAGTGGACTTATAGATGCGTGGGATGATAGGGATCTACAAAACTTTTAGGTTTTTTAGTGAAGACTTCTTCTTCAATGAATCTATTCAAAGATATATTTTTAATATTTATTTAAAATAATTTAAAATCTCTAAAATGTACACAAACTAAAAATATTCTGATAGCTTCTGTCATTGTTAAAAGTCTCATCAAGGTCAATTCTTTCTTCTTGATTATAACCTTTAGCGGCCAACCTGACCTTGATCTTCATAATAATTCTATTTGCATTCATCTTGTTCGTGAAGATCCGTTTAGTATCTATTATAATTTTCTCTTTTGATTCAAATACTAATTCCTAAACTTTTTGCTCTATTTTGGCTCATTTTTAGTGGCCATAAGACATAGGCTTGTGACCTCCTTTTTATTTTTGTTCTTACGTTTATTGTTATATTTATCATTATATAGAGTTACTAGTGCTTTGTTCTTAATCTTTTTGAGTCCTTAGCTTTGGACCATCCGAAAATAATATGACTAGGCTTGTTGCACTTATAGCATATTAGAGGTTTCTTCTTACCCGATTTATCTTTTAGTGATGATTTTTTATTCATTGGACTTCTTCTTTCACATGAATCTTTTAGATTTCTCAGTGAAGAGGCCCATTTAGTCATTATAATCTTCTCCACTTTCAAGCTATAATAAAATTATAAATCAAAAATGAGATTACATTGACGACCTAGTCATTCATAAATAAAGTACATACATATATAAGTTTTTTATAAACTCTACTTGAAACATCTATCATATATAAAAAATCATTTCCAAAATTAAATCAAGGTGTAGCAATGAAAAAAAAATAATATAAAAAATAGAGAAAATGAAATCAGCTTCATCCCTATATAGTTCCAACTCCCAAATCTATATAGAAGCCAATAGTTCATATGCTTTCCCCACCTCCATTCTAGCAAACACATCTATCATGTTATTTTTCTCCCTTAATGTGTATGAAAGTTACTACTCTAAGCCTTTCTTTTCCATTGGTTATTGCATTTGCAATCATATTGAGCCTCTAAGGAACTTCATTATTAACAACCCAAGACACCGGGTGCGTTGAAGTCACTTCCAATGATCATATAAATGGCATTGACATTCTTGTTTGATACCACGATTGTTATAACTCTTTTGGTTGCCATTGATTCAGTTGTACTAGAATCTTGTGCCCCACATTCTTCGAGGATATACATATTATCTGTCTCTCTTGGCCCTTCAACTCTGCCAATGCCTACCAAGCCTAGTTTGTTTTGCTGATGCATTCATATTAAATTTCGTACATCTCAATTTTAGCGACACTCATTTTATAGGTTTTTGTTATGATATACCTATACTCGTACACATCACATCTTCTTAACAGATAAAAAAATTATTTATCATACACCTACAAAGCTCTCATTAGGTAAATTTACCCATCATGCCAACTTGATCTTGATTAGATCTCTCACCTCCTAATTTGAAACAAATAGTATAAAAAATTTCTAATTCTTTATTAATCAGATGGATTAGACGATCGCATGAAACAATACATCAATGATCTTCCTTTGCCGCCAACCACCACCAATAGATGACCATGAAGACAACGAATTTTTGATCGTCAATGGTGGAACCCGCTTAATGCTCCATCAGTTCAAACACATTAAGTCCTCACACAAGTTAAAAGACAAGTGGTCTAACTCCCTCAAGCATAGTAGTACTTAGAAGTATATTTTCTAAAACAATCATTTGCATAATTGTCATATTTAATGTAAAGTTTTTTTATGGATATGGAAAAAGCTTAGATATTAAATATAGTGGAAATAGCAAAAAAAAAAAAAAAAAAAAAGAGCAATGAAGTGACTGGTAAATACTTCTGTAATCAAGATTATACTGTAAGAAAATCTAATTAAGTTTCTAGATGAGAAAATTTTCCCAATCCTAATCATCAGAAACGAAGAAAAAGTTCTGGGAGTTTTCTAATCACATGAATTGTGAAATCTCTTGATTATTGTGAAACAAAGAAATTAATTAAGTATTAAAGGTGCAGGAAACGTTTACAGTGGGAGTTTTGAAGTTAGGAACAGAAACCAAGGTGGTAGTAAGAAATGGACAAAGCAATGAGGAGAGAAAGTAATTATTTTAATTTGTTTTCTTGTGATTTATATTTCAATAACGTATAATAAAGAAATTAGTAACTGTAAGTAAAAGGTACACGGAGTTTCCATGCACCTGTCACTCACTCATTCAACCCTTTGGCTCAGACCTTGTGTGTGTATATAAACACCTCAAACACAAACCCTTCTGCATCACCTTCTTCTTCTTCTTCTTCTTCTTCTTCTTCTTCTTCTTCTTCTTCTTCTCTCTCTCTCTCTCAGTGTGTGTTCTTCTAGTGTTCAAAGGGTACTGATAATTGTAGATCTTCTACAAATTTGTTTTCTCGTTATTTTCTCTTAACTGCTCCTTGAAATTTCAGTGGTGTCTCTTATCTCATGTTTGGCTATTTTTTCCCGTATTTTCTCTCCTTTTTCAAGAGTTCTTTTGAGATTTCTTTGTTGTTTTCTCTTTTATCTCTTGTACCCACGAGAGATTAAGTTACTCTCTGCAATTTGATTCTGATCTTGTCTTGTTTGCCACTTAAAAAAAGATCTTGCAACACAAGCCGAAGAACCAGGGAGAATGTTTAGAGTTCCTGCCGTTTTTTTCCCCTATGGAAAAGATTTGTATATTATTTTCATCATTAGGGTTTCTAACCAAATAAACCAATGAAGAAAAGTCGTGTCTCAGTTCTTACCCCTTGCTTTTTTATTCTGAAGTACCTTTCTCTTTATATATCTACACTTGTTGATAACTTCTCTTCTTTCTTCCTTTCTTTCCGTGGTGCTCTATGTATGAGCCCTGAACATTCTACCGTAGAGAGAGATGATCGGTCATTGTTTGCTGGTGCAGCATCATCGAGATTCACATATATATTGCTAATATAAGGTAGCATATACATATATTTGTAATCAATCATCAGCAGCCATTGATACAAAAAGGATTTGCTAGCTAGCTATCCAGTAAGCTATGAAAATGAGAATCTTGATGATGCTGCATCGGCCATAAATGACTATACTACAAATATACGCACACACAAGCCACTGATCTGTAAATCTTATCTTTTGCTCTTATATATATATATAAGATAACTTTAATTCTTTTCCCTAATTAAGTGGTGGGTTTTTCCCGTAGGGATATGCCCTAATCAATTCCATTTGCTTTTCTCTAACTTTAATTTATGGTTTTTTTTTTCCTTCCAGCAAGTAAAAGTCTAAGAGAGGGATATTGTGGAGAAGACAGGGTCATGTGGGTAGATGGAATACAATTACAAGGTGAGTAAGATTTGAGCTTAATTAATTTTTTCTGCTAATCATCAATTGGATATTAGTAAGCATGCATGTGATGTTACAATTTTCATTTGTGTTCTAATTGGTTAGGTTTTTTCAATATATATATACGCACACACACACACACACGTATATATATATATATATATAGAGAGAGAGAGAGAGAGAGAGAGAGAGAGAGAGAGGGATAAAAAAAAACGCGAAGCTCTTAATTTATTTATGAGGATTACAATAAATGGATTGGTGGATAGATTGAAGGATTTAATATTTGGGAATCCTTCCAAATGTTTGTCTCTGGATTACTCGAGCATTTTTTTTATTAAAAGATTCTCTGCAAAAATTGGATTAAAGTTCATATCACACCTGGGTTTTCCTAGATTCTTTTCTTATACCATTTTCCGAGCTTGATGGAGCAACTTATTTAATATGGAATTCTGCAAGATATTGTGCATACTGCATATATATGTACAAGTCCCTATATACGTCTCTGATCTATTTGTTTCTCTATCTCTACCTGACTGATCTTACTACTTCCCATTCAAAGAAGATATGTATGATATATAAATAAATACAGACACACACAGATAGTCAATTTTTATTACCGTGGTTTTTAAAGTAGCATAAAATGAAATTCGATTCAAACCATTTCTTGAAATTTACTGGAATCTTAAGCACAGTTCTTAATTTTATCTTCGACAGGCAGCTCACAATATATATATATATATACATATATATATGTACATATGTATTCCTTAAGAATAAGTAACATGAAGAAGAAAGACAAGGTAGCTAGTGTTTTATTTTTCAGTGGCTCACATGATTATATACAGGCCAGAAGTAAATTATTTAATGGTTCGATCATGTCAGAGGCAGCACCACCAAGGTAGAATATTGTGTTCAATTATTGAAGCTTAGTTTCTTTTTCTTTTTCTACATATACAATACATCATACACTATATATATATATATACATATATGTTAGCTTCAGCTTACAGATAATAACGTATTATATTTGATAGAAATAATTAATTAATCTAAATCATTAGCATTATTGCCAGAAGTTGTGGCCTACTTTGTCTCTCATTGGAGTTTTGTCCTTGCAACCATTATTTCTTGAAGGAATATAATTAAGATGTCTTATATGTTATAAAATTGAAGTGTATATATATATATATGAAGTTTTCTGTTGGTCAACTACATAGATTGGATTAGAAGAAGAATCTGAGGCCGTGTCATCTGTGCATTTAGTGATGAAAATTGTTGTCACTTGACAAGATCTGTTTAACTATCTTGTAAGGTGTTCGACGTAATCAGATCCAATCGTTTACATAATCTATATGCTTGTGTGTGTGTGTGTGTATATATGCATATCTTGATCAGAAATATGAATTTTTGGGCATACATTTCTTTTTCACATACTGATAATGGGTGTTATATATGTTAATTCTATTCCCAAATCTCCTACCAAAATCTTAGTACTATTATTTGTACATGTACATGTATATATATATTGTGGCATAATTTATAATATATACCTTGGTTTAGAAGGGTTAAGTTAGTCTCTACATGTTTAGTGAGAACAAGCTTGTTCTTATACAAATATGTATATATGTGTGTTTAATTCTTTTAAGAGTTAGAGACCTATACAATTTACCCAAATAATTTTATATGCAAAATTCTTGGTGTATATATATATTGGGTTTAGCAGGAAAAGTTCACCATCTTATCTTCTAATTTCGAAAATGGTGATATTGAAATGTTGGTACTATATGTCTCTAAGTTGATGGCGACCTATCTGTTTACTGATTTCCTATGAAATTTTGTTGCTCTCTCAATCTTATTTCTATACCATTTATATATGTTAAGAGAGAAAGAGATAGATTAACTTATATATATATATATATATAAGGTCCCTAGCTAGCTATCAACAAAGAATGTCCTGCAAGAGAAAGCCTGAACATGATCAATACATATGCACGTTTCTTGCCAACAATTCATCATCAAGTATCTTGTTCAATCAATGCACGCGCTTATTGATCATAATATACATATATATTTGACATGTATATGTATGTATATGTGTATGATCGGTCGGTGATGGGGTCACGAAGAAGAAGCCGATGGTCCCCATGAGAGAATATGATAAAAACGTTATGACGTCCACAATGTCATCCTCCTTAAAGGTTCAATCTCGTAGAGTACGAAAAATTTAAGACCACAGCTAGCTATGGTGACGAACAGTAATTAATTGTACATATCACCTTGATCAAAACCTTTCCCTGCAGCCTCTGATTTTCTTCTATATATATATATATACACACACACACACATAAAGATCAACTTTGATTTCTTCCTAACTTGCTTTTCTCGATTTTGTACTATAAGTAACTCTTTTTGGTGTGTGTGTGTGTATATATATATGTATACTTATGTTTATAAGTATACTTAATTTGTTAAAGTTAAGAAAATTTGGTTTCTTTCATCCAACGTAATAGAAAATTTGATCAATTTCGGTCTTGAATTTAAAGAATGACTAAAAATTAAACGAAACAAACTAAACAAGATAAATATAATAAGTAAATCGAACCAATCTTCTAAATCTGTTCAAATTTTTTTTATTAGAAACCCTCTTTTTCATATTTTTTCTACTTTATTTAATTTTATTTATTATATATATATATATAATTGTTTATTCACTTATATATATATGTATGTATAAACCTTAATTACCTTGAAGTACCAAATATTAGAGAAAATTCCTTCACAATTTTAGAGAATTACCAAATGGGTTTACTAATCATTAGTCAAAAATACATATACATATATATACGTATTATCTAAAGTCCAATATGTATATATACCCTTATATTTTCATGCAGGATCTCATGCACCATTGTTGTTTGGTAGATTCTTTGAAGTATCACGCAAAATTAAGTGAAACAGAAAAAAAAAAATCCCAGAATAGTTATAATTAAAAGAGAGAGATTCAGAAAATGTATTGCTTATTTCTAAGATTTGTAAAAATACCCTCTTACAGACATTTATTTTCAAGTATTTTGAGTGAATATATAAAAGTATTTTGCAGAGTTCTTGATTATTTTTTCAGAAGAGCTAATTGCATATCAATATGGGCTTGTATTATGGAAATCTTAGTAGCTATTCTGGTTCTTTATCGGTTTACGATAAAGTTGAGGGGGCCGCTTTTAATGAGCTTTTAAAAGTTTAATGTTGATGGCTCCGCTATGAATAAACCAGGCCCAGTAGGTTCCGAGGAAATTTGGAGAGACTAAACAACATGTGTTTAGTATATATATATTTTTTTTCCAAGAAATTGTGGTAGTAAAAGAATTTGTTTTAATCTTGGTAAATAACCCGATTGCGGGGTATAGAGAATTATATGATCGAAGGTGACTCAACTATAATGGTAATGTGGGTAAATAAAAAGTCATGACCGTGAAAATTGAATACGATGTCGAATGAAATTTGAAATTTGGTGGAAAAGTTAGGAAATGTCGTTTTAGTACGTATAAACAGAGAATAAACATGTTTTAACAGAGTGATATGGCCAAAATTGGAGTCAACAGGGAAGGAAGATCATATATGGGAATATGATATGTATTTATGAAACAAAGGAAAGCCAATCTCATTTGAAAGACTAGAAGAAGTATCACACGCCACTTCCAAATTACAATATGTATGAAATACAAAAGGGTGTATATATATAAATTATATATACACAATATGTGCAGCTAAAGTAAATGGAGTTTTATTTCACGAACAGCCTAAATTGCTGCTCTGCTTTGACGACCATTCAGCTTATATCTTTCATTAGAAATTAAGCATTGAAAATTTGTACTCCATGAGATTCTGCTTTGGCAACCTGATCAATCAAGAAAAAGTATTAGAAAACTCGGACAAATTCGAAAATTAAATAAAATATCCGTAATTACCTTATCAACAAAACGTAGTGATTTAATTCGTTGTCAAAATGTAAGGCGTTGATAAAGTTGGTTCGCTGCCTAAACATGACCCTCCTCCTTTCTCCGGGCTTGGGACCGGCTGTGGGAAAAGACTTTTTATATAGGACATGAACCGCGCGTCACAGGCGGAGTTATCATCACGCAGGCTTAGCCTGCTTCATACTCTAGATTATCTTCTTCACGTACATAAACATCAATCTAAATCTAACTTCAAATTCAACTAAGTAAAGCAGAAAATTGAAAGACGGAATTCATCCGTCGCTACTTATATCGTAGCCAATTTGCCCCCGTCGCTAATTCATCCATCAATTCAATTGATCCGTTGCGAATTTGCTACGGTCCCATGTCTTGATGGTTTTTGCGACGAGATCCTTGTCACTAATTCTTTTTGATCAAATTACATATTAAACCCATGTTCACGGGGATACCTCAGCCTATCATTTGTGCTCTGAAATACCTGATATCCGAGGCCGAGGAGCCAAGATATCGAAGTAGTGTTTCCTTGTTAACTTTGATCAGTTAATGAAGGATAAGGAGAAGGCTAGGAGCGACAAAGCACAAGCTAGCCATCCAACCCACATTAAGTTTTCCGGAAGAAACATACCGGTCGTGGCAAAAAAACCAACCGCCGCAAAAAGCGAGCCGATATTCTCAAGAACAGCCGAGATTCTTGGATACCCATTTCTCAATGACATACCACTGAACGATGCTGCAAAAGCTAGGACAACATTAACCTTTGCAATGCTGGCGAAGAAGCTTTCCCGTCCGAGAGAAGATGACAGAGCGAGCGCGGCGGCCACCTGGTATGTCAGACTTATATAAGTCTTACCTTGTTGGCTAATACTTGATGATGATGATGATGATGATGATGATAATGATTCTCTTCTGGCTTGGTGTTGATTATTACTAGTTTGCATTTCGATGTCGAAGCAAGGAAGTTGAAGATTATGAGTAGTGGTACTGTAATTCCATAATGTAGGTTGACGATGATGATAATGGTTATAGTGTGTGTATTGGTGAAATGGTGGGTTGTAACATCTGATTCTGGTAATGGAGTTCTGGATAGTGTGTGGTATTGTGTTGTTGGGTAAGGAAGAAGGTTGTCGTCTTGATTGGATAAATCTAAATATTCTCTCTAGTAGATTAAGTAGAAGGGAAATCAATGGTGGTGGTGGTGGTGGGGACGGTGGGGGTGGTGGGTGGTTTTCTTGTGAACCAGGCGGTGGCGGAGAGGCCATGAGAAAAAAGAAAAATCCAAGGGTGAAAGAAAAAGAAGTTGATGATGTGAATTGAGAGGATTTGTGGCACTTCGTGATATATACGGGATGAAGGAAAATTCCAGAATCGCAGGGGCCTTGACTGCTTAATTGGGAAGTTAATGGGGAAGATGCTAACAAACTAGTCCGAAAACGACGTCGTGTATTTTGTCTAAAAAGCTAAAATATATATATATCCCCCCCCCACACACACACACACTTAAGTGAAAAAAATGTCATTCTTGTAATAAATATTTTATTAAAGAAAAGTACTTTCAGTCAACTTAAACAGTAATTAATAATGTATATTGACATTGACTAAACATATAACGGTCACTAATATACACTTTAATTTACAGTAAAGGACATCGTGTGAAAGCATCCGGTTCTTTCACAGTATTGATTATAAGAAAAGGAATCAAGAAGATTAGAATCTATATAATATATATATATATACGGACCACCCAAATCCTCGTTCACGCGGAGAATATATAATAAAGTAGATCAAGGACATTACAGTTCTGGTTCGTCAAAAGATGAAAACTTTCTTTGCATTAACACGGCAATTTCTTTTCCTTTTCACTGTTTCTCCATCATCATGAAATGGCCCTCCACTTTAAGTAAAAAAGATGAGCTATTGTTAGTACTACAGTTTACTTCATGGAATTTTCTTATCACCCACGCCATACAGATTATTCTCCAAGAAAGGAATCTACGTGCCCTTTTCTTTCCTACATCACCTTTTCTTTCTTCCCACTATAAGTGTGAAATCAACCTCTACATTTTCTCTATCTTTAACACATAAATTTTCCAATAACCCTCAAGAAACCATTTCCCTATCTTTAACACAGATCTTCCAAACCAAACATGGACGCATGGCATCATCACTTCCTCTAAAAATCTACTCTCGTAATCACCATGTCATGACCGCCAACCCAGACGAGGAGCAAGATTGCTCCTACATCCAAACAACGGTCTTGGAGTCTATCTTGTTCTCGTCTTTTGCCATTGTTACTCTACTCATAATAACTCCGCATGAATATATCGATGGAAGTCCAGTTCCAACAATCGTCTTCAAGGGTCTTCCTTCTGTGTTTCATGGTTTTATAATATCGATTATTTTTGCTTTTCTGGGTGCGTTTTGTGCTTTACTGGTTTCTCATAGGCCAACTATTGCTAGGTTTTGTGGAGTGTCGTCTATGGTGTCTGTAACCTCAGCTCTTATGTCGGTGTTGTGGGCTTTGGCCAGGGGAAATCTTGTCTAATAAGTATCTCTTTTGGGTCTCTGTTTAATGGAATAAAGATGGGATTAAGTTTCTAAATGAACAAGTCTGAAATTCAAGGTATCTTTAGCTATTTATTCAGAATATTATAATTAAATTTACTTGTATTACACATTATTGATTATTATATATCTACCTTTTTCTTTGTATACTATATATATATATATATATGGGTAGATCAGACGTGTTCTGCGTGCAAATTTAGAACCCAATTGGAAGGAGAGAAAACACTGCTGAACATTCAAATTAGTGGGATAATAAGAACTACCAATAATCTAATTATTATATGTCTACCCTTTTTTCTCTGGACAGATATATACATATATATATATATATATATATTATATTGGTAGATCAGGTGTGTTCCGAGTGCAAGTTTAGAACCCAATTGGAAGGAGGAGAAAACACTGCTGAAGCATTTAAATTATGTTTATGAAAATTTTGTGATCAAAGTTTAGTTTCAGTAATTTTATTATGTTTGTGAATAAAAAAAAAAGAATTTACATAATATAATTAAAAGAATTATTTGGATTAATAATTATTAAATTTTGATAAAAATAAAGTTAAATAATTAATATAATTATAATTATTAAAACATTATTTGCTAAAACCAAACTTACCCAATTAGATAACATTATAAGCCCATCCCTCTCGAAATCCCAGCCCAACTAAGTCAATCCATGAGGTGGAAACCAACCCATCCTCGCTGAAACGGCACCGTTTTTTCTGTGTGCTCCATCTTTGTATATATACATGTCTAGGTTATACTCATATTCTAATTGTAGTCAATATATATATATATATATATATATCAATTGGGTTATCCAGAATCCTCAGGAGGAATTAGGTTTTCTTGTTTTTTTAAAGTAGGAAAGGATTTTGATTTAGATATAAATCCTCCCCTACTTGATACGACTACAACATCGGGATAAGCTTCCCGATTTCTTCCATATTCGGTGCTTCACGTAATTATATGTATTAACAAGCCTACTAAGTATAATTTTCTTCATGCATGTATAGGCTATAAATCAGAATATATATATATATATATATATGTATCGCACTCAAGAATTGCAGGAAGGACGACAAAGCCAATTAATCAATCCTTTACAACAAGTATTACTGATTGGTTCTAGCCAGAAAACTTCACATATGGAGGGCGCCGGAGCAAATTTCAAGTCAACGTTTCTGTTCTTAATTTTCATTGCTGCATCATGTTAGTCTCTTCTCTTTCTTCCTTGTACAAAATCAATATATATTGTATCCCATGTGCGAAACTCTACATATATATATATATAATATAATATTGAGGGTAACACTGGGTTTGATTATTTTGTAGTGTTGAAAGTGGAAGGGGCGTACTTGAACGAAGGCTCAATTGCACCATGCGCAAACAATGATTCCTGCAAGGTTTTCGAATGTGCAGGAGGTGAAAGATCAGCACTTTGTATTCATCATCGTTGCAGATGCCCAACTGGGCCGTCGTTGGATTTGATGAATGGTAGTTTATCTCGAGCATGTAATGAAGATGATGGATGCAACAATTTCTGCTCTTCTAATTACGTTTCCAAGTGTGTTGACAACAAATGCGCATGCATTGATTATAGTAACTAAATATATATACATGAATGTATGCATATTTATATGCATATACACAGATAATAATGCTTCTTTGGTATGTAATTGGTTGACAAATAAGAAGTCACTAAATACAATTAATCACTGTGTCTAATATTATACGTAATAGGATTACTTCCAAATGAATTAACAAAATTAATCAATTAACATAATTATTTATTATTGAATATAAAGAATACTTAAACTACCTATATATAGTATATTGTAAGTTTGAATAAGCAACCTGCTATAAAACTTACAGAAAATGTATTATCACGGATATAACTACAAGTAAACTTAATTTTTTTTTTTGGTACAAGGAAATGCAAAAACCAAAAAAAAAAAATAAGAGATCGTTATGCATATTTTGGGTCAAAAGACACTCATAATATCGTCAGTGAAGAGTTATTGAAGATCATTCTGCACTTAAACGTGAGAATAGAGACCTACCGGTAGGGATAAACCAACATTCACCAACCAGTCAGTACATTTATTCCCTTGACATGTTGAATTCGGACTTGCCAATCCGACGGTAACAAATACTTGATTGCACGAACGATGATGACATTAACAAATAATTTTATGATTAATCTTAACAGATGGTGCAGACGAATTAACACTTTGACTTCTTTAATTTTTAAATAAACACTCATTAGGTGTGTGTAACTCAGATTTAATTTTTTCTTTTGTCTCCTAGAATAATTTATTAATCAAATTCATTATTTGTTTGCCTTAATTAATATTAAAAGTATAGTTAATTAAGAATTCGTATGCCGCTAGAAACAATATTCTATAATCACTCTTCATTACTTGTTCGACCAATGCACTTACTAGTAAAAAAAGGTTAATTTTTCTTTATTAGCACAGGCATTGGAGGCCATGTTTCCACACTCAAGGCACAAGCTCATGTCCGTTAGCCACAAGCGCGCATGCTTCGAGCATGCGCGCTAGCCGTGTTGGGGCATGAGCTTGAGTATCAAAATATTTTCTTTAAATACTAAGAGATTTAGAGAATTTAAATTATTAATTAGTAACTAGAGATTCAAGTTGTAGCAAATATATAAAAAAAATAATTTTTTTGTTAACATTTCCTAAATAGTTTCATATCTTAAAAATATTAAATTATATTTAAACCGATATCTAAATCCCAACTGATAAAACTTGGTGTTAATTAGTAATTTTACTTAATATTTTATACTCGATAAAATAATATACTAATTTTTTACTAAAAAAATGTAGTTCAACTTTAAAGTAAAAATAAAGAACATATATAAAGAACACAACAAGAGTTTTCTTATACATATAAAGTACATAGTTCATTAAAAGAAAGAAAAATCAAATTGAATCATTGTGATTATAATATTTTTCTAAAAAATATTATCATAATGTTGCTAAAATAAATTACTAATAAAGTTGTGCTATAATTATTTTTAGTTATTTTCTATAAGTGTATATATATATCCTTTTGATTTCATCATTATATTTTTTATTACGTCTTATATAGATTCTATATATAATATTACAAAATCTCTCGAATTTCTTTCCAATTGAACAATTCTTGGGTACAAGATCATGCTATAAGTCAACATTACTACTCGTCTTTATGGTTTTTGCGTCATGTAAGTCCTTCTCTCTTTAATTAAATATTTTTCTCATTATCAATTCATAATTAAATTATTAATACCATATACTTTGAATAATACAAAATACTTTAAACACAACAAGAATTTTCTAGTATATATGAAGTACGCAGTTCATTTGAAAGAAAGAAAAATCAAATTAAATCATTGTTATCATAATGTTTCTTAAAAAAAATTATCGTAATGTTTTTAAAATAAATTATTGATAAAATTGTGCTATAATTGTTTTTAGTTATTTTCCATATGTATATGTATTCTTTTGATATTATCGTTATCTTTTTCCATTACGTCTGATATAGATTCTATATATAATATTACGAAATCTCCCAAATTTCTTTCCAATTAAAAAATTATTGAGTACAAGATCATGCTAAGAGTATTCAATGTCGATGATGACCTAACTATAAATAAAGTTTATATCCGAAGCCTCTTTAAGGAAAATCAATTCAACCTTTTCTCCATATGTTTTTATTTTTACCAAGCTAATTTAAACAAAATGGAAGGAGTAACTTTTAAATCGACATTACTGTTCATCCTTGTAGTTTGTACAACATGTAATCTCTTTCTCTTTAACGATTTCTTTTTTTTTTTTATATATTATTGATTTCTTTATCCCTAATCACATTAGTGTTATTTATATTATTAGATGTAAGAGCCCAAAAAATTCAAAAGGAAATATATAGTAATTTAAGTGCGGAAGCGAAATAAAAGGTTAAGGTTTACATCCCTTACACAATAACTTAAAAGTACTAAACAAACATTATAGAATGAATTCTCTGAAAGAAACACGAGAAATGAGAAAAGTAAAGGAAAATATAAAGTATCTAGCATCTACTCGCAATCTTCTTGCGGATCGGGCTCGGGAATCAGGTCCTCTTGATCTGAAATGATTAAATAAGGGGTGAGCTACACTAGTCTAGTAAGGACATCACACTCTATCACCAGCACAGAAGTAAATGTTGGTAGAAAATCAAAACTACCAATGGAGTATTAGATTTAAACCAATACATTTATTTAAAATAAAACCATTTACCCTTTTACTTACCATTGGAGAATTTATGAAAACAAATTATAGAAACAATAATATCATACAGATCATAACTTCATGCACGACCAGCAACATAGAATATATCATAAATTCACATTTATTAACAATAAACGAAATCGTAACCGTTTCTCATTTCACCAGCCTACTAGTATCCATGGAGATCCATAGGGGTGTCCCCGCTACACGTGAACCCTTTCTTTAACAATCTTAATTACATAGTCGACCCCATACCCCGTATGGTATGAGCGTCAAGACATTAAACTTCAATACTCCGTCTGCTATGAGGGTGAAGTGGGCTGTCCCTATACTCCGTCCGGTATGAGCACCAAATTAGCAAGTCTCCATACCCCGTCTGGTATGAGACAACGTTCACGGTAGGGTTTCCTATGAATCGGGTCCGTCCATAATCTCCCAGGATATCTAATGAGGCTGTTATTTTATCAGTTTATTAGATCACACCCATTTCCTATTTTTTCTTAGTCTCCGTTATCAAATCAAATATTATCACATAAACAAATAAACATGCATCAGGTAATGCAATCATGTCTCAAATCTCAAAATCAAACAGTGGTCAAGTATCACAGTAACACATGCATTCAAACATTAAAATAGATAAACCAGATACCATCATACTTTTAGACTGTAAAATAAATCAACAGAAATCAACAGAGAACAATGTCCGGTTCGGACTCCATTAGCAATTCGTGATTTATTATGCACATATATTTAATTTATACAAAATACAGTATTATTATTTATTCAAACTTTAATTCTATGATAGAAAATAGGATGAGGGGTCATTACCTGATTTGATGCCGGAAAGCTAAATGGTTTAATGCACCTACGGGCAGTCCCTAGGTTCCATGAATTTTTATTCGGGAACTGAAATGCGCTTACGGTATCTACAAATATCTCAAATAAACTTAAAAATCAGTCCCAAGGCCTACTCGACCAATTTTAAAAATCTGACACGGCGGTTCCGTCGTGCTCTGGAGACGGTGATCCGCATCGGGTTGGCTGTTTTCGGCCGTTTTTGGCCGAATTCAGCCAAATTTGCATCAGTTCTTGTGAGAAAACACATTTAGGGTCCTCGGTTGGCCGAAAAAATGTACAAAATTGAAACTCACCGGCGGCGGGGCTCTCCGTGCGGCGGCTCCTCCGGCTCACATTGTGGTTGGGCGTTTTGCTCCGGTCAACTTGTAGAGAAGGAAACTGTGATCACAACCGTGGAAAAATTATGCGAAATGAGAATCAGAAAGGGCCTTATCGGAGGCAGTTTGTGAAATTTCTCGTGGCGGCGGCGCCGAGCTTCGGCGGTATTTTTCGGCCAATTGGCCGATTCTTTCACTCCAATTTTGCCATGGGTGGGTTTAAAATTGAATTTTGTGCAAGAGAATTTTTTTTTACTTCTTTTAGCAGTCGGAAAAGGTTCCTATGCGGCGGCGGGTGGCTGCGGTCGGCTCTCCGGCAGCTGGGCTGTCTTCTCCGATGAGGGGTCTTGGCAGCTAGGGTTAGGGTTTGGGTGCGGATGGGGTTATTTATACCCATTCGCTTTTGATCTGGGCCGTTCATCGCTTTTGATCTGGACCGTCCGATCATGATTAAATAAGGAGTGAATCTGGACCGTTCATCACAATTCAATCTGGGCCTTCCGTGCACAATTTTAATCTGGACCGTCCGTGTGCGCGGGAACGAACCTCAGTCGTTCGATCGCACGCACGCGAATTGCGTTAGCGCCTCTGCCTCCTGGCGCGTCCTGGTTGGTCGAGGCTGCTGACCGGCCATCTGACATGGTGTAATTTTTTTAAATTGCGTTTTAACTCCTGGTTTCTGATTTTTCTTTCAAAAATACACCAAAACCTAAAATTTCACCCATTTTTTCAAAATTATTTTCAATTTAATCATTAACTAATTTTTCACCCTTATTATTATTATTATTATTATTATTATTTCATTAAATTAAAATAAAATAAAATAAAATAAATTCAATTCAATTAATAAATAATTATATTTATAAAAAAATTAAAATAAAATAAAATAAAAAATTAAATATTGGGTGTTACATTAGATCTTGTTTAAACTTTAAAAATTAGCTAATGAGATATTATTGAAATGATTGTAGGTATGCCCATCTTAGTATCTTTGTGCAGTGTAGATAAGGAATGTAACAGTGTACGCATTCCTGCGTGTTCAGTCAAGACTTGTGTTAACAGCAGATGTGTTTGTGCGCGCTGTGATGACTGCACTTCGGACTAGGATTGTGAAAAGAGTTACTTTAGTTTGTGTAAAACTAATAGACATCAAAGATTTTACTTTTTCTTACGTGAAAAATACTTCAATATGAACAAAAAAACTATGAGATGCAATCTAATGAATATACGAAGTTTTCTTTTCTCACACACTATAAAAGGGAATGCGTAATAACAACTCAATTTTCATCTCAAATTAAAAAATACTCTTTCCCGAAAGATGATAATAAGAAAATAACTAGAAAAAGTGGAAGGACGTAAAAGTAATCAAATTGAAGAATAAACTAATTCTCTAATTTAGAGAGAAACAAAATTGATCAAAAGGATGAACCCAACAAAATTTATACCTTTGATTGTTAAAGAAATTCTGATTTTGCTCAATTATTGAGATATTTGACTAATTTTTCTGTAGCGCCCGGGGAAATTGAAGAAGGGAAAAAAAAAACGTGTGTGCCACGTCAGCAGGCCCAGTCAGCAGGCCTGGCCAACCAGGACCTGCCACGTGGCAAAACCACGTCGACTGGGGACGTGCCACGTTGGTGATCCGCGTGCGCACGATCGGACGGCCCAGATCAATCGCGCGCACGGACGACCCAAATTTAATCAAAAACGGACGGCCCAGATTAAAACAAAATGGACGGCTGAGATCAAAAGGCAAAAGGGTATAAATAAGACCCCCACACCAGACCCCAAACCCTAGCCGCCTGCTTTCGCCGGAGAAGACGAACCAGAAGCCGGCCACCGCCACCCGCCGCCGCACCGGAGGGATTTTCGACCGCCGATCGAGGTAAATTTCATACCCCTGACTCGTTTTTCCACGCTGATTTCTCCAGTGGCCAAATCGGAGCCAAAATCCCGGCCAAACGGCCGAAAAACAGGGCCGAAAGCCAGCAGCGCCGCCGCGCCCCTTCTCGGTTTTTGCCTCCGATGAGGCCCTCTCGGCCTCCGTTTAATGCAATTTTTATATCACCGTGATCACCATTCTTTTCTCTACAGGTTGACCGGAGCCGAATCACCAAAACACGAACTTCACCGGAGAGACGCCGCACCCGAGTGCACCGCCGCCGGTAAGCTTCGGTTTTTCGTAAATTTTCGGCCCCCCGAGGGCCGTAGGGATGTTTTATCGCAAGAACCAATGCGAGTGTGGCTGAATTCAGTCAGAAACCGCCGAAAACGGCCAACTCAAGGCGAACCGCCGCCGCAAGCGGCGACGCCGTCGCCGGAGCATGGCGGAGCCGCCGTGCCGGAGTTGCGATATTGGCCGAAAGGGGCCCTGGGCCTAATTTTGGATTTTTTAAGAACACGTGCAGGTACCAGTAGTGCGTTTCAGTTCCCCGGAAAAAATTCAGGAAAAATTAGGGACAGCCTGCAAGCGCACTGTGAAGCCGTGTTCGGACCCCGAAACGAGTAAGGACCCCTCACCCTATTTCCTATCACGGTTTTAAAGTTCAATAAATGATAAAACGGTATTTAATGAATCAACGAATGTGTGAAATTGCTTAAGGTCGCTAATGGAGCCCGAGTCTAGTGTGTTTGTCGGTTAATTGTTATTTGGCATGTTTTACAGTTTTAAATGCATTATGAGGTTTGATGTTTTCATTTTATAGTTTCGTGTGCATATTGTACTGTTTTATTGATTATGGGTTGAATGACTGGGATATTGATACTGTATGTTGTCTGTTTGGCATAAATTACTGTTTTGCTTGTTTGTATGTGGATTAATGATGCTGACTGAGGAAAAAGAGAATGAAAAATTATGTAAATGGGTAATGGTATAATGTGGTCAGCCTGACTAGATATCCTGGGAGATGGTGGACGGATCGGGTCCGTAGGGAACCCTACCGGGATTGTGGTCTCCCATATCGGACGGGGTATGGAGATCTTATGTGTTTTGGCGCCCATACCGGACGGGGTATGGGGACGGCCCGTTTCACCCTCATACCGGACGGGGTAATGAGGTCTATGTTTTGGCGCCCATACCGGACGGGGTATGGGAACGGCCCTGGAATATGATTTCGGGTGTTAAGGGTTAACGGGTAGCGGGACCCCTATGGATCCCCATGGATACTAGTGGGCTGGTAAATAAGAAAAATATGTTGTGTAACGATTGAATTACGAAAAGCTTGATAGGTATTATGTTATACAGTTTATATATATGGTTTCATGATGATGATGATGTTATTGCTTTCTTATATTGTTTTATGAATTTTACCGTGGTAAGTGAATGGTAAAGGTTTTATTATTGATAAAAGGATTTGTTGTAAATTATGCTCCATTGGTCTTTTTGTGTTTTCTACCCACCTTTACCTCCGTGACGGTGAGATATCGTGATGTCTTTACTGGGTTAGTGTAGCTCATTCCTTATTTAATCATTTCAGATCAAGAGGACATCGTTCCCGAGCCGGTTCCGCAGGAGGACGACGAAGGGAATGCCTAAAGACTCCATAGTCACATTCGTAGCTTTTACTTTCAAGTTTATCCTTTAGGTAGTTTGATCTTTTATATTTTGTGAGAATGTTTTTGGTTTTAGTGTAAGGGATGTTATTCAAATTTTGACTTCGCTTCCGCATTTGATATTTTTTAATATACATTCCATTATGAATTACCGGGGCTGTTACATTTTCAGGCATAATAAACAAAATATTTGAATTGGGCACATTCTTTGGAAATCAATTAAAACATTAGAAAATTAAATGTTACATATAATCAATTTTTTTTTTCTTCATAGAAACAAGTCAACATTTTAGAAAAAATAAGCTTAAATCTAATTTATAAAATTATCATTATTGAGTGTAAATATAGCATTTATATGTGATGCAAACTTTAATTTGTTGTATAATGTACAATATGTGCTTAAAAACTTACCTTCCATTTGTGAAAAGAAATTTTAATTTTGATCTATTGAAATATTTTACTAATCTTTCATGCATACCAAATAAAATATTTGAATATAACACACCAGCAACATATTCAAATAGGCTACGATTATCACTTATTAGAATTTATGTATCAAATCAAATATTTGATATAGAACACAAATGTCTATAAATAATAAATATTCATTAAATTCTAAGAGACACCGAGAATTTAAACCATGAGGGTAGAGAGAAAAACAAAATTTCTTAGACATTATAAAAGATTTTAGATCATAAATAACTTGATATTCAAGTTATAGCAAATATAATTGCACTTTTTTTAGTAAAAATTTTGTAAATACTTGCACATTTTAAAAATATTAAATTATGTTCATCTATTTGGGTATTAATTTTTTTTTTTTGGTATATATAAATTACCCACTTAATTGAGGGGAAAAAAATCAAAATTGAATTCTTATTATTATATAGTTTCTATACATAAGTATAAGATTTCCCTAATTTCTCTCCAATCAAACATTTTTCAAGCACAAGATGGTGACACTATAAATAGTGTTCATATCAAGAACTTCCAAGAGCCCAAAAAAAGAAGAAGAAGAAGAAGAAGGAAAAAACTTCTTCTGCCACTGTTTTAGTCAAACAATTTAATCAAAACAAAATGGAGGGTGTAATTTTTAAGTCAACATTATTACTGGTCCTTGTGATTTTTGCATCATGTAAGTCATTCTCTCTTTGATTATGTAAGTTTTTATATATATATATATATTGATTTTATCATTATATTTTTCTATTACGTTGATATAGATTGTATAATATAATATTACAACATTTTCAAATTTTCTTCCTAATTAAACAATTAGGAGTAACTTTTAAGTCGACCTTTTCGAAGCAAAAAACAATTCAATCTTCTTTTATGTTTTACCAAGTTAATTTAAATAAAATGAGAGGAGTAACTTTTGAGTCGACATTCCTATTCATTCTTATAGTTTGTATAGTATGTAAATCTCGTTTTCTTTAACGGTTTCTTTTTTCTTAGTGTTGATTTCTTTATCCCTAATCACATTAGTGTTACTTATACAATTAGATATTGTTTAAATTTTAAAAAGTAACTAACGAGATATTATTAAAATGGTTGTAGGTATGCCCATCTTAATATCTTCTTGCAGTGTCGATAGCGAATGTAACAGTGTATGCATTCCTGCGTGTTCAGTCAAGACTTGTGTTAACGGGAGATGTGTTTGTGCGCGCTGTGATGGTTGCACTTCAGACCAGGATTGTGAAAAGAATTGCTTTCGTTCGTGTAAAACCAAGAAGTGCAATAACGGTTCATGCAATTGTGATGGTTGTGCTTAAAAGAACTCAAGAGAGAAAAGATGTTTACATTTATTTCCTAATAAGTAGTTAACATATTTAATATATTATCTTTGGCACGAGATGCAATTTATTTGAAAGTATTTAATATATTTAATTTTTTTTTTATTTCTAAGAAGGATACTTTAATTTAAATACCATAATTTATAGCTCTTATATTTTGATAAAAGTAAAGAAGTTATATGATTTCTTAAAAAAGTAATTTTAGTTAATTATCAATATTCTAAACAAATACTTTTTAGAAAAAAATAATTGTTAAAACAATAGAAATTTAGTTTCATACATAATTAATTTTTTCTTATAAAAAAAAGTCAATTTTTTTTAGAAAAATAAGCTTAAATCTAATTTCTAAAATTCTTTATATTGAGTGCGAAAATGGGATTTAAATATGTAATTCAATATTTTGTAAAAAAAAAATCTAATTTTGCTCAACTATTGAAATATTTCACTAAGCTTTCATGAATAACAAAGAAAATATTTGAATTATGTGCACTCATCAAGATTTTTTAATATAGAAAACAAAGCTGAGAAACAAAAATTTATACTGAAAAATAATAAATATTTTTCAAATCAAAATTTTTTTAAATCATAAGAGACTTAGAGAATTTAAGTCATGAGGGTAGAGGAGAAAGTGAAATTCTAAAAATTATTTCAAAAGATTTCAGATTTTCAAGAATCAAGTTATATAAGGGTGTACTATACTTGTTGATTGTTTTTCATATATATGTATATATATATATATATTCTTTTGATTTTATCATTCTTTATTATCTAATATATCCGATATGGCTTCTATACATAAATACAAAATCTCCCTCATTATTAACAGTAACCCGTTTATAAATATTGTTTATATCAAGAGCCTCATAGAGCAAAAAAAAGAAAGAAAACTTCTTCTCCATTAAAATAAAATGGAAGGTGTAACTTTTAGGTCAACGTTACTACTCGTCCTTCTGGTTTTTGCATCATGTAACTCCTTCTCTTTCAATCATCTCTTGTCCTTATCACCAATTTCTTTATCTATTAATGATCATATTAGTTTTACTTGTACAAAAAAATCTTGTTTCAACTTGAAAAAAATGACTGATGAGATGATATTAAATTGGTTGTAGGTATGCCCGTCTTAATAACTTCTTGTAATGTGAATCACGATTGCAACAAGGTATGCTCTCCCAAGTGTGAATTCAAGACATGTCGTAATGGCAAATGTAATTGTGCAGGTTGCGGGAGTTGTCGTGTGAATGGAGATTGCAAAAAGACATGCCCTCAAGCATGTTCATCCGTGAATTGTGTTAATGGTTTATGCTACTGTAATGGTTGTGCTTAAAGAATTCAAAAGAGAATATGTTCGCTTTTATTTACTTATAAAACTAGTATTTGAATATAAAATATATATTTTGTTGAGAAGAAAAATATAATACAATAATGTCTCTCAATTCACCAAACACCACAAGTTCTTCTGTTTCTCTTCTTATATAAACTAGAATAGACAATATATAAATAAACTCAATCAAAAGAAAATAAATCAATCACATCGATAAACATCAATGATTTTTTCTTAATGTGAAAAATACTTCAATGTGAAAATAAAAACCACGAGGCCTAGTCCAACAAAAAACTTCCAGTAATAAAATAATGAATATACAAAGTTTTCTTCTCTCGCACTTTTTTCATCTTAAATTAAAAGTAGAATCTTCTCCCAAAAATGATAATAAACAAATAACTAGAAAAAGTGGGATGAACAATATTGATTAAAAGACGAACTCGATCAGATATATTTTACTAGTGATTATGCAAAAATATTTTTCAAAAATAGTTAATTGAACAATATAAAATTAAATGTTACATATAATCATTTTTTTTTCTTCTTATAGAAACAAGTCAACATTTTAGAAAAAATAAGCTTAAATCTAATTTATAAAATTATCTTTATTGAGTGTAAATATAGCATTTATATGTGATGCAAACTTTAATTTGTTGTATAATGTACAATATGTGCTTAAAAACTTACCTTTGATTTGTGAAAAGAAATTTTAATTTTGATCTATTGAAATATTTTACTAATCTTTCATGCATACCAAATAAAATATTTGAATATAACACACCAGCAACATATTCAAATAGGCTACGATTATCACTTATTAGAATTTATGTATCAAATCAAATATTTGATATAGAACACAAATGTCTATGAATAATAAATATTCATTAAATTCTAAGAGACACCGAGAATTTAAACCATGAGGGTAGAGAGAAAAACAAAATTTCTTAGACATTATAAAAGATTTTAGATCATAAATAACTTGATATTCAAGTTATAGCAAATATAATTTTAAAAATATTAAATTATGTTCATATCAGCATATAAATGACAACCGGCATGATGGGAGTTGATTGGTTTCATCTATTTTGGTATTTAACTTTTGTGAAAATGGTAGAATCTCTTCAAAGGAAATATGATAACATAAATGCTCTTAGTAAAGCAAGAGTTTTCTGATATATATATATATGTATGTATGTATGTATATAAATCACACACTTAATCTATAAATAAAAAAGAATTCAGTATTGAATGATTATTATCATAATCTTACTAAAATAAATTCACCATAAAAGCTTGTAACTTTGTACCCTAATTGTTGTTTGATTTCCATACATATAGATATTATCTTGATTTTATTATTATTATTCTCTAATATATCCGATATGATTTCTATACATAAATACAATATTTCCCTCATTTCTTTCCGATTAGGCAATTCTTAAGCACAAGATAGTGCTAAAGATAATCGATATTGACAATAAACTATTCTATAAATAGTGTTTATATCAAGAGCCTCCTAGAGCAAAACAAAAAGAAAAAAAACTCAACTTTTTCTGAAATTGTTTTGTCAACGAAGTTAATCAAAACAAAAATGGGGGGTATAATTTTTAAGTCGACATTACTGCTGGTTCTTGTGGTTTTTGCATCATGTAAGTCTTTCTCTCTTTAATGATCTAATTTTCTTATTATCAATTTCTTAACCCGTTAATGAATGAATTAGTTTTACTCGCACAAGAAAACTTTGTTTCAACTTTAAAAAGTGACTAACGAGATGTTATTGAATTGGTTGTAGGTATGCCCATCTTAATATCTTCTTGCAGTGTGGATAAGGAATGCGACAATGTATGCTTTCCTACGTGTGAATTCAAGACTTGTATTAATGGTAAATGTGTTTGTGCGGGTTGTGGTAATTGTCGTGTTGATGAGGATTGCAGAAAGACATGCCCTAATGCATGTTCATCCTTTAATTGTGTTAAAGGCTTATGCTACTGTAGTGGTTGTGTTTAAAGAACTCAAGAGAAAATATGTTCACTTTTATTTACTAATAAAACTAGTATTTAAATACAAAATACATATTGTGTTAAGAAGAAAGTATAATACATCAATTTCTCAGTTCTCTAAACACCATAAATTCTTATTTTTTCTTTTTTGTGCAAAGTAAAATAGACAATATATAAATCAATCGCACCAATAGACATCAAGGAGGTAAAAATTCTTTGAAGAATCAACCAATCCTCTAATTTAGAGGGTAAAAATTGATCAAAAGATATACTCAATCAGATATATTCTTCTGGTGATTCTAATAAGTATTTTTGTAATAATTCCGGAAATCCAAAAGGAAATATATAATAATTTAAGTGCGAAAATGAAATAAAAAGTTAAAATTTACATCCCTTAAACAATAATTTAAAAGTACTAAACAAACATCACATAATGAATTTTTTGAAAAAAACACGAGAAATGAGAAAAGTAAAGGAAAATATAAAGTATCTAGCATCTACTCGCAGTCTTCTTGTGGATCAGGCTCGGGAACCAGGTTCTCTTGATCTGAAATGGTTAAATAAGGAATGAGCTACACTAGCCTAGTAAGGACATTACATTATATCACCGTCACAGAAATAAAAGTTGATAGAAAATTAAAATAACTAATGGAGCACTAAATTTAACAAATTCGTTTATCAATTGTAAAATCATTTACTGTTCACTTACCGTAATAGGATTCATGAAAACAAACCTATAAAGACAATAACATCATACAGATCATAACTTCATGCACAATCAGTAACATCGAACATATCATAAATTTATATTCATTAACAATAACTAAATCATAACCGTTTCTCGTTTCGCCAGTCTACTAGTATCCGTAGGGATCCATAGAGGTGTCCCTGCTATACATGAACACTTTTCCTTAACAATCTCAATTACAAGGTCGTCCCCATACCCCGTCCAGTATGAGCGCCAAGACATTAAATCTCAATACCCCATCCGATATGAGAGTGAAGTGGGTCATCCCCATATCCCGTCTGGTATGAGCGACAAATTACCAAGTCTCCATACCCCATCCGGTATGAGACAACATTCACGGTAGGGTTCCCTATGAACCCGATCCATCCACCATCTTTCAGGATATTTAGTGAAGCTGTCATCTTATCTGTTTATTTGATCACACCCATTTCTTGTTTTTCCTTAGTTTCCGTTACCAAATCAAACATAATCACATAAACAAATGAACATGCATCCGGTAATGCAATCATATTTTAAATTCCAAAATCAAACAGTGGTCAAGTAAGGTAGTAATACATGTATTTAAATTATAAAGTAGATAAACCAGATACAATCATACTTTTAGACTGTAAAATAAATCAACAGAGAACAATGTCCAGTTCGGGCTCCATTAGCAATCCGTAATTAATTATGCACATTTATTTAATTTGTACAAAATACAGTATTATCATTTATTCAAACTTCAATTCCATTATAGAAATAAGGGTGATGGGTTCTTACTTGGTTGACGCCGAAAAACTAAATGGTTTACTGCTCCTGTTGGCGGTCTTTAGGTTCCCTAAATTTTTCTTTGGGAACTGAAACGCGCTTACGATACCTATAAATATCCCAAATAACCCAAAAATCAGTCCCAAAGCCTACTCAGCCAATTTTAAAAATTCAGCACGGCGGCTCTGTCGCTTGCGGTGGTGATCCACCTCGAGTTGGCTGTTTTCGGCCGAATTCAGCCAAATCTGCATAAGTTCGTGTGAGAAAACATATTTAGGGCCCTCGGTTGGCCGAAAAAACGTAGAAAACTGAAACTCACCGGCGACGGGGCTCTCCGGTGTAGCGGCTCCTCTGACTCACGTTGCGGTTGGGCATTTTGCTTCGGTAAACCTGTAGAGGAGAAAACGGTGATCACAACGGTAAAAAAATCACATCGAACGAGAATCAGGAAGGACCTCATCGGAGGTGTTTTTCGAAATACCCCGCAGCGGAGCTGCTGGGCTTTGCCAGCATTTTTTGGCCAATCGGCCGGTCCTTTTATTCTGATTTGGTCATGGGTGAGATTTTTATCTCGTTTGGCGGTCAGAAATTTCTCCGGTGCGACGGCAGGTAGCGATAGTCAGCTCCCCAGCGGCTGGCCTGTCTTCTCCGGTTAGGGGTTCTAGCGGCTAAGGTTAGGGTTTGGGTGCAGATGAGATTATTTATACCCATCCACTTTTGATATGGACTGTCCATCGTTTTTTATCTAAACTATCCGATCGCAATTAAATAGGAAATGAATCTGGACCGTTCATTGCGATTCAATCTGGTCCATTCGTGCACGATTCAATTTGGGCCATCTGTGCATGATTCAATCTAGGCTGTCCGTGCGCGCTTCCAATCTTTGCCATCTGTGCGCACGGGAACGAACCTCAGCCGTTCAATCGCGCGCGCGCGCGGATCGCCCACGTGACTCCCCCCGTGTGGCCTCCCGCGTCAGCGTCTCTACCATCTGGCGCGTCCTGGTTGGTCGGAGCTGCTGACCGGGCATCTGGCGTGGCACAATTTTTTTAAATTGCGTTTTGATCTCTGATTTTTTATTTTTCTTTCAAAAATACCACAAGAACCTAAATTTTTACCTCTTTTTCTCAAAATTGTTTTCAATTTAATCCTTAACAAATTTTTACCCCTTTTTTCATTAAATTAAAATAAGTTAAATAAAAAATAACTATATTAAAAAAAATAAAAATAAAATAAATTATTGGGTGTTACAATTTTTTAAAAAACAAAGTTATTAAAAGAATAGAAAATTAAATATTATATATAATTATTTTCTTTTCTTATATAAACAAGTCAATGTTTTAGGAAAATATGCTTAAATCTAATTTTTAAAATTCTCTATATTGAGTGTACATATATCATTTATATTTGATGCAGAAACAAGTCAATGCTTATCTTTGATTTGTTAATGAAATATGATTTTGTTCAACTATTGAGATATTCTGACTAAGGGTTCATGCATTACTTTTTAATTTTACTAAATTGAGAAAAAAAAATCAATATTGAATTATTATTATTATAATTTTACTAAAATAAATCACCATGGAAGCTCGTAAAGTTTTCATTATCATTTTCTAACATATCCGATATGATTTCTATAGATAAAAACAAGATTTTTCTGATCTCTTTCAAATTAAGTAGATCTTAAATACAAGATAGTGCTAAGCATACTCAATATTGAAGATAACCAGTCTATAAATAGTGTTTATATCAACAGCTTCTTGGAACAAAAAAGAAAAACTTCAACTTGTATGCAACTACTTCGTCGACCAAGCTAATAAAACAAAATGGAGGGTGTAATGTTTAAGTCGACATTGCTACTAATCTTGGTGGTTTTTACTTCATGTAAGTCTTTCTATCTTTAATGATATGTTTTTCTTATTATCAATTTTTTTTATCCATCAACGATCATATTAGTTTTATTTGAACAAGAAAAATTTGTTTCGACTTTAAAACGGGGCTAATGAGATACTATTAAATTGATTGTAGGTATGCCCATCTTAATATCTTCTTGCCATGACAATAGTGATTGCAACAACTTATGCTCGCCTGCATGTGAAATCAAGACTTGTGGTAAAGAAAAATGTCGTTGTGGAATTTGTGGTACTTGTCGTGTGGACGGGGATTGTGGAAAGGCATGCCCTCATACGTGTTCAACCTCGACTTGTGATAACGGTGCATGTTATTGTGATGGTTGTACTTAAAAGAGTTCAAGAGCAAATATGTTCACTTTTATTTGCTAATAAAAAAAAAATTAAATATAAAATATATATTCACTTAAGAAGAAAAGTACAATACAACAATTTCTCACTTCACGAAACACCACAAGCTTTTCTTTTCCCTTTCTTGTACAAACCTAAAATTGACAATACGGAAATCAACTCAATCAAGAAAAAAAAATAAATCAATGGCACCAATAGACAGTCGAAGAATTTTTTTACGTGAAAACACTTTGATATAAAGAGAAATACCATGAGACCTACTCCAATCAAAAACTTCTACTAATAAGTCAATGAGTACATAAGATTTTATTCTCTAGCACCACTAGAGGCAATCCTTAACTTGATGTGTACAAGGTTATGTGAATATCATTATCTTTTAGTATCCAAAATTTTGACTAATCTTCTACGGACATTATATTTTAATTTGATATAGTAAAATTCAAGATCTATTTAAACTTCTCTCTTTAAAAACCAAACTTGAGATTAGCTCTTGTCAATACTAAGTTTCATGCTCTAAGAATTGCCCTTGCGAACATATTAAACATTTGAGAGTAGAAAACAAGGTTAGGAAACAAAAATTAAGACTAAAACATAATAAAGGTTGTTAACTCAAAGTATTTTCTTCAAAATTTTAAGAGATTTAGTGAATTTAAGTTATAAGAAAAAGAGAAAAAATGAAATTCTAGAACTTATTTATCGGAATTTTAGATTTTTTTGTTAAAATTTTCTAAATTTTTCTTTTTATATTTTAAAAATATTATATTATGTTCAGATCGACCGATGATATCCATTGATAAAATGTGTATTGATTGCTTTCATCAATTTTGATTAGGATTTCGTATTCGGTAAATTGACGTATTACAGAGAGTATATAGTTAACTACGAAAAAATAATTAATTTGAATCATTATATTTATAATGCTGCTAAATAAATCACAAGAAGGCTTATAACGTTGTACTATAGTCGTTTCTTACTTTTCATACGTATAGGATATTTTTTGATTTTATTATTATCATATTTTCTAAAATGTTGGATCTCAGCATATAAATATAAAATCTTCCTGATAGATTTCCAATTTAGTATTTTGAAGTGTAAGATAGTGTCAAGTCTACCTGATTTCAATAGTGACCTACTTATAAAGTTTATATCAAGAGCCTCCTAAACTAAAATATAACTCCATTTTCACTAGAAAATAAGGAGAGTATATATGTAATTTCCAAAGAAATACTTTTGAAAAGTATAAATATTTAGAAAAAAACATTACAAAATTAATATCACATAATCAATTTTTTTTCAAGAGAAATAAATCTTATTTCTAATTTTTTTAATTAATATAAAGATAGTGTCGAAAGATATCATGTAATATTTTATTTTCACTATTTGTACTAAAAATTAATAATACATAACGTTTTTACGAGCTTGTTTTTGATTCATGTTTTCAGACTACAAAAATTATATTTAAGGGTAATTAAATTATAAATAACTGATTGGATTTTTTTATCATTTTAAAAAAAAAATTAAGATAATCATTTTATAAAAGAAAAACGTATAAACATCGTGGATATAGTTGGTCAAATACCAAAAATCAATATGAATACCATTTATTTATCATGAAAAATTGAAAGTCAAAGGTGTTACATCATATATATTTTATTTAGATAATATCACAACCTTGTCAAACACATGTATCCTAAATATATTTCTTGGAAGAACATGTAGGAGGGCATGATTTTCTTGCAATCGCCATCCAAATTAAGTTAACGAGCACAACCAACACAAACACATTGACCATCAACACGAATCTTTGATAAACATGTATGAAGACATTCCTTATCGCAATCCTTGTCCACACTAGAAGAAGAAACTAAATTGGCACCAATATGGCATTTGCATTCATGATTAATACAAACCGGGAAGCCAGTTTTACACCCTGGACAATCGTTAGAAGAGGAACATGGACTCGCCCTCAAGACCGGCATACCTACGACCAATATCATAGTATTAATTTAGCTACTTTTTAAAGATGAAACAAATTTTACTTATATAAATAAAACTAATCATTAATGTATAGAGAAATCAACAATAAGGAAAAAAGAAACTAAAGGAAAAGGGACTTACATGATGCAACAATCGCAAGGATGAGCAGCAACGTCGACCTAAAGATTACTCCGTCCATTTTGTTTTTGATTGACTTAATATGACTGTAGAGATAAAGTTGAGTTATTTTTTAGTTTTAACGATTCTTGATATAACCTTTATTTATAGACAGGTTACGAGTGACATTAAGCAGACATAATATTATTTTGCAGATAAGAGTTACCTAATATAAAGTAAATCAAAAAATTTGTTTATTTATATATAGAAGATATATCATATATATTAAAATACAAAATAATAATAAATCAAATATATATATGTATAGAAAGTGAACACCAATTATGGTACAATTTAAATGTAACAAATTACATTTTTTATTAAACATATAATGAGTGATTTCATAAGCTTTTATATAGATTTTTAAGATCCTTATATTAATAATTTCTCAATATACCAACAAAATCTTTATATATTAATAATATATTATACTATAATATTTTTTTATATCTTTTAAAGAGATTTTTTTTTTTTTCAAATTGGTATATTATTTTATTTTAAAGTGACTATTTTACATTCCTTATTGATCCCTATAATATGCACAATAATAAATTTATTAAAAAACTTAAGTTTATAATTTTATATTAAATATAAGGAACATATTTCTTAAAGCATAAAACATATAAATATAAATTATTTAGTTTGCAAATATGTTAAATTAATTAAACTTATAGTTTATATACAAACAAAAATATTATAATAAAAAATCCATAAATTTATTTTTAAAAAAAAATAATTCTTATATAATTTTTTTTTATAATTTTATAATTAATACCAGTCAAATATTAAGACCAAAATTAATTGATTTAAATTTATATTTAATTTTACTATAATATAAAATTGTATATATACGGAATTAAAATTTATATTTAATTACTACGCTACTCTTTATAATTCTCTACGGCCATTGTCGGCCCATTAAAGAAAAGCCCTTCATACATCGCTTTGGAAAGGAAGTACCGTAGAAGATCTTCTTCCTTCTACCCTGTTAATAGGGAATCCTGCAAATCGGAGTAAACCTTTTAGCCTGCCGAAGATTCAATCGCTGATCCTTGTTTTGACCGAAGAAGATGGTACGCTAATTGTGGTTCTTGATTTTCTTTTTTCAAAAATTTCGCAAAAATTAGGGTTTGTGCAGATTTGATTGTTTCTCTTTATTTATTTCAATTGACTAATTTCTTGTGATTGTGCTTTTGTTCCTTGTTTGAATTGCTGATATTGTTATGCTTCTGGAGTCTTGAAGAATTTCGAGCATAATCCCCAATAAAATTTGGTTTTGATCTATGGAGTATTTGTGATATCCCTTCTTTAGAATTTTGCTGTATTAACAATTGTGGATGGTCATGATTCTTTCACTTTAAATTAAGAGTTATTCTAACCATCCTGCCGATTACTCTACCGGGAAGAAGAAGGTTTTTTTTTTTGTTAATGTTAATGGGCGTCTTTTCTTCATTTTCTTCCAATCGAAAACGTGTTATGTATCTATCTTGCATATTTTATAGAGGTCTTCTAAACATCTAAACGATTCTTTTCCGTTTGCAGTCTTCACTTGCAGCTGCTAGGGCAGACAATTTTTACTACCCTCCAGAATGGACCCCAAAACAGGTATAGTCTTGCATTACTGCTTTGATATTTTGTTGCTCTGTGAATGAATTTTATATGCTGATATCGGTTTTATTTTCAGGGTTCATTGAACAAGTTTCATGGCCAGCATCCACTGAGAGAGAGGGCAAGGAAGATGAACCAAGGCATTCTGATTATAAGGTAATGAGTTCTTGCACTCATTAGGTGTTTTTTGTAGAATAATCATGCCTTGACTATGGATGATTAGGAAAGAATCTGATCTGGTTCATGGTATCATTACAAATATGCGTTTTTCGTTCTAGTCAATATGTAGCAGGACTTTTATCTTGGTTTATTATGCATAAAAATCAGGAGAATAGAGTTCTTGTGAATATAATTGTTAAAGGAAGCTAATTCTAGAATCGATTTCTTCTGAGATGGCATAGGGTCCTTTCTGTTTTCGATCCGTTTCCTGATTATATGTTTTTGATGAAGGCAAAACTGACAATTAATTCAAGTTTGTAATCCTTATGAACTGTCAAGAAAGTAGGATAATCGTAATTAAACTTTATTCGTTAAATTTCACCGATTCTATTGTTTAACAAGTCTTAGTTGTCCACTTATTGTGGGAGCACATGTCAAATTTCACCATGTTGAACTTAGACTTCTCAAGTTCTTTTTGTTACTAATATTTCTGGTTTCAGGTTCGAAATGCCATTCAATGTGTGGTGCGGTGGATGCAATTCTATGATTGCAAAGGGTGTACGATTCAATGCAGAAAAAAAACAAGTGGGAAACTATTATTCTACAAAGGTATGTTCACAGGTTACTTTTATTTTTTTTGATGGGAAAGCTAACATGTTGAAGAAAACATCAAATTAGTTACCCTATGTGATTTGGAGAGTTTAAATACATTCAGTTCCATTTTGTTTAATGCTGCTTATCTACGTGATATAAGGAACTTCTCTTACATGGCTTTCTTTTAGCCATATTTTTATGATCTAAAATTATTTCTTAAAGTACACTAGCATTAAATTTTCTTGTTTGTATAGGGTTCTCTATGGCACTAGTTTGTGTGCTAACAGTAAATTTCTTCTTCTCGTTTAGATATGGAGCTTTACCATGAAATCTGCTTGCTGCCAACATCAGATTGTTATCCAGACGGATCCGAAAAATTGTGAGTATGTGATTATCAGTGGGGCTCAGCGAAAGACTGAGGACTTTGATATTGAAGATGCAGAGACCTTTGCGCTTCCAGCGGATGAAGGTTAGTATTCACCACTTTAAGCCACTAAGGGGTTTATATTTTGCTTTTAGGTGCACAATGCCTATTACTTTGCTGCTCAGTTCTTCTATCTTTGCTTTTTATTGAATAATTTTTTTTGGTATAGAAAAAGGTAAGCTTGCAGACCCGTTTTATCGACTCGAACACCAGGAAGAGGACTTACAGAAGAAGAAAGAAGCTGAACCAGTACTTGTTCGCCTCCAGAGAGTGTCTGATGCAAGGCATTCAGATGATTATGCCATCAACAAAGCTCTAAGAGCCCAATTGAGGGTAACTTCTTGATTTCTGTTAATTAAAAAGGATATTTATTTCAACCTTGTTTATCAATCTTTTCTCACGCTTCTTTTTTTGTTTCCTATTCTCAGAATCAGAAGAAAAGAGTTGCTGACGAAGAGAGGGCTTCGAAAAAAATGGGGCTAGGCATACGGCTGCTTCCAACGAGCAAAGAAGATGCTGCTGCTGCAGCACATGTGAAGTTCTCATCCAAGTTTGACCGAAACAGGAAGGATAAACGAGCGCTGATTAATGCTTCTTCGATTTTCTCTGGATCATCAGCATCAACCTCAAATTCAAAGCAATTGGAGTTAGAATCAAAGAGAAGAAGAATCAGTGCATCTGCAGCTTCTAATTTGCTGAGAGGAGGATTCAAGCCGTCATCGTGGTCACAGAGTTCTTTGCTGTCAAGCAGGCATAATCGCGCCCCAGTCACCGTAAGAAAATTTTAGATAGAGTTCCCTTAAAGTTGTAAGATGATTGTTTTACTTGTCAGATGCACGATGGGGAATTCTGGTATGAAGCCCATGTAAATATG
Organism: Carica papaya; assembly: GCF_054855325.1. Classification (NCBI taxonomy): domain Eukaryota; kingdom Viridiplantae; phylum Streptophyta; class Magnoliopsida; order Brassicales; family Caricaceae; genus Carica; species Carica papaya. The sequence goes on along the minus strand of NC_142310.1, from coordinate 1,080,265 downwards.
CATTTACTTGAATTTCTCATGATCTCTGTTTTTTTGGGCAAATTTTCTCTCAAAGTGGGTGTTGTATGATATAATATTTTTGAAATGGGATGTTTTTCAAGTTTCTTGAGCAGCTAATAACTACATTATGTAGTATATTTATCACAGTATATATGTATAGTTGGTGTTTAGGATTGGCATAGGTGGTTTCTTCTGTCTGATTGAGCTTCCATAAATTTTTGCTTGGGGGATTGTTTTATTTTCTTTCTGAGCTAATCTGTTGATTCCAATTCATTTATTTATATATTCTCTGTTTACTTTTTAAAAAATTCTCAAAATATACAATTCATGAATTAAAATGGGTTGAACCCAAAAATAATTTATAACCATATTAGTTCGAATTTTTTTAACGAATTATAACCATGCCAACTAAAAGAATCTTATTACCGAAAATTATTTTTTTTACAAATATAGTAATTTTGATATTACTTAACTTAGTTTGATCACGATAATTTTATTAATATATTAGTGAATTAAGTTATCGATTCAACTGAATCAAACAATATAAATATCTCGAGAGTCTTTTAATTCACACCAAATTTTTTTATTATAATTTTGGTGGCTCAAAATCTAACTAAAACCTTCAATTTCATTAGATTTTAAAACTTGCAACGAATTTTAATTTGGTATAAGTATTTAGTACTTATAATAAAGTAAATATTGTAAGTAACGAACAACTATTTAGTTGAATAATTTATATTTCTCATTATATAAAAAATGTATTATCTAATTATGAATCTGTAAATTTTTTAAACTTTTAATTTAAAGATATCTACTTGATATACTTTATATATTTATCTATTTTTATGTTCTAGCAGTTTGATCAATGTAATTAGTTGGCAACATGTTATAAAGTGATCATAATGAATAATGGCCATTAATGTATCTATCAGTAACTCTCTCTCTCTCTCTCTCTCTCTCTCTATATATATATATATATGTATATACACATATTACTCTAGGTATATACATATGTAGATTATGCAAAGGCTAGGTATTAAACCGCAATTCTCAATTTTATGTGTAAAAAGTAAAAAACATGAAATGAGTATGGAGCAGATATAGATTTAATGGTATAACCATCCCCTCCTCCTCTTTATATATGATTACATTTTAAATATCTATTTGTATGAATAATTTAATTAGTTTAAATCTATAATTACATGTTACAAAGTACGATACGAGTAGAGATATAATAAGTAATAAAACGAGTAAATTTAGGTAACTATGATATATGACCGATAAAAATATTTACGGGTAATGAATAAAGAATGTATTATCGAATTTATATGTGAAGTAAATACGAGTATATATGTTTTTAGACAAGCGAGGTGTAAAAAAAATCATAACTGCCGGTTTATATCCATCTCATACCCTGTCTCGTGTTCATCCCTAAACACTGTACAATCCACCTGATGATTATGATTAAATTCGAAATTAGTGAATGCGTGGAAAACTCACATGCATGCGATGGTGAAGCGTTCTGTTCAAGCATGTTCCTTATTTAAGCCTCTGCTTATAACTCGCATGCATGTACTTTTTGATTACTATTAATTTATATGTATATGTATACATATGTATTCATTACGACTGATCAGGAGCTAAAGCTTCTCTGTTAATTAATTAGATGGGGGATTACCAACCTTTATAGCCAAGTGGAGAGAAGTAGAACACAAGCCACCGGCTCTTGTCTACATATATATATATATATATATATAGATCATCATGCATGCATCTTCATGTAGCTGCAAAATAATATTGCCTTGTGCTTTAAGCCTGAATCATGATATAGTCATAATTAGAAATCTAAAAAATATATAACGTAAATATTAGATTGGCCCAATATATACATATATATATATATATATACACACACACACACACATTAGATTAAAATTCACCTAACAATTAAATTAAAATATTTACTCTTGCTCATGGAAGATATAATTTATATTTAAATACTAAAAAATTTGAAAATGTTAATTAACTATTAGTAAAGAAACCCTCTAATTATATATATATATATATATATATTGAATTTTGTTGAACTGACTAGAATCTCATCAACCCACTTACGATCTTTTTGCTTTTGTTTATCTCTGTGTTTTTTTTTAAAAAAAAAAAGTCAGTCCAGGGACCTATATATACAAGCTATATAGCAATAATTACAGTCCTGTCTAACTTTGGTTATGACTTGGGGTTGATCTATATATATATATATACATATATATATATATATAATGGTTGAATTCATATTGGTTTAGAGACAAAGCTAGGAATAATTGCTGTTCACTTTCGGCTTTGGTAGAAAGAAAAGGAATAATGAGAAGGTAATGTGGAAATGCACTTGGCAATTTGAAAGAGACTTAACGAAGATTGGATTTGGAAGCGCAGTGTCCCACTTTGAGGACACATTCCATGCATTTTTGGATTCAGCTGCTATATATATATATATATATACATATATATATATATGCATATATATATATAGGTTAACACTTTTGACTCTACCAGTCGATAGAATCCATATTGACCGAGCAAAAACACATTAGTTCTTGTTTAGTTTCTTTAATTTGACTGTCACATGCTTATATTCATACATATATTTATGTAGAGAGGGTTAATTATTAAGACATATATGAATATAGTTATAATGATCAATACATCTAGACAGCTTTTCTAGCAAAAATCATGTGGGGTTTGAAACAGGGTTGAGAGCTTGATCATGATATATATATATATATATATATATATACATATACTTACTTTAGACCTAGAAAGAGATCCACCTTTTGAATATTAATTAATCTGATTATTTTTTTTAATTTATTTGTTTATTAATACATTTATTTTAACTTGAATTTGAATCATGAAAAGACTATTAATAAAATTTTATTAATTCATAGAAATAAGTAAAGTCAATATATATATTCAAATAACTCCATATGTGACTTTGAAAAATAAGTTTGTTTGATTTATGAGAAATAAAGTTTCATTTATTGTTAAAAGTTTATAATATAAAACTGAAATTTCTATAAATCATATTCTAAAACTTAAATATTAAATATTCTAAAGATATACAATATATATATTTTTTTTTTGACTTTTTGACATATTATAAATAATATACAACCTAACGAACTTTTTAGAGAAAGAGAGAAATACTAATCAACTAAATTGATGTTATTCAGTAACAACGTACGATAATTGATATATTTTGAATTAGAGTGAAAGTAATTTATTATTTATAGTTTATTCTTTTTTTAGAGGTGGTATTTGATAGATTTATTAGAACTTATAAATATGAAATTATTAAATTCTTAATTACGTTAATCAATAATAGGAGTACGTTAACAAAAGCGTTACGTGATCTTAGATTGTTCTACACTCATATGGTCACGTGTCTAAACTCTTTTTTATCCAAAATCAATGTCATGTATTGTTATTATTGAACATCTCGAGATTTACAGAAAACTGTTATTAATTGATTATACGCACTTACTACTTTTCTGATATTCGTTTATTCGTAAAATTTCTTAGAATGTTATGCGTTTGTCTACTAATCAGTATAAGTGTCTTTAAATAAAAATTCTTTCTTATTGGGGTCGAGAGAGATTTTGTTTAAGATAGAAGTGGTGCGAGAATTCCATATCTTGACGATGTATCTATTGAATTCGGTTTTCTTTAGTTATTTTGCTACTCTCCTTATACTAGATTTTATAAGTTTTTATCCAAACATCTTATGTATTACATTTATCTTGTGGAATGATTATTATACTAAACTACGTCAATACATTCAAGATTTAAAGAAATAGTTGTTTTCATAACACATATATGTGTATATAATTGTTCGATTTTAAAGAAACACTATCATATATATATACATAAATACACACACACACACTTTTCTTGAGGTATTCGGCCCTTGTGATACATACTATTCGCATAGAGTGAGTGCAAGTAGTAATTTCATAACTAATTTTAGATTAATCTTTATAATACATTGGATTTTGGCTATTACTTCTCTAAATTAATTAATTAAATTACGGTATTAAATCTTTGAACATAATTAGCAAACGTCATGACAGAGTGGGGGTGATGTCATCATCAACCCCACACAGGAGTAGGGATGCTTCTCGTGGGTAATGTTAGTGGGTGGTGCAGCTATCATCAAATGTTTGAATTGGGTATATTGCTTATAAATAAATATACATACATATATATACATACATATATATATATATAACCCTCGTCGATTTAAATAAATAAATTAAAAAAAAAAAGGTACACAAAAGATGAAAAGATAAAACAATGGGGACCAAAGCAGCCATGCGTGTGACCAAAAAAGGGTCCTTAAAAATAAATGAAGCAAAAAAAAAAAAAATCCCTTGTTACAAGCTAACTCTCCCTGCCCATATATATATATATATATGAATATATATATGTGTATATATATATATATATATATATATATTGGAGCAAGCAAACAGTGAGAAAGGGGAATGTGTAGACTAGACTTATAAGGTAAAAAGAGGAGGAGCACAAATATAAAATGGAATTGGTAAGGGAGAGGAGCACTAAGAGGAGACATTGGTAATGACCTTGTTGGTACTTTGGATTTTGATGGGTTTTGTTGATCATGATTTGGGTGTTGATAATTTCAAAATTTTCAGCTGCCCAAATCCAATTTCACAAGGGTAAATTATATTTTGTATTATACATGTATAATTTATGTGTTTTTTATAGCTTAAAAGTTAATTATTTAGTGAATTACAAAAATATTTCTTGATGTTCGAGTTAGATTTATTATTTTTAAGAATAGTAATTTAGGTTTTGTACTTGTTGTACCTCGACAAATGTTAAATAATATTTAAACTATCATATTTATAATAAGAAAAAGATATTGAGGTTTAGTTGGTGGTCATATGTTATAAGGACTTATTTAATGCTGACTTATGATTATACTACGAGGATAAACTGTATTTAATGTATAAAAAAGTAGCGTCACATTGAAAAATAGAAAATACGTATTTAATGTAAATAACTTGAAGTATTGAAATGACCCAAAGAAATAGTTGGAAGTGTATGCTCATGTTTTATACAAATTTGTACGAGTAAATTATTACTTTCAAGTAGTAATACTCACAGTATCATACGTATTCTTAAAATACTTAAAATATAACTAAAAATGTTATTTTTAAAAAAAATAATTTTTTAAAAAATAATAATAATTTCACGTTATACATATACTTTGAGGACCGATAATTTACCAATTTTTAAAAGATTTAAGACAGTAGAAAAATGATAAGAATTATAAGTGGGTGACTGTTTTACTGTAATAACTATAATGCTCAAATCAGAAAGAGAATTATATGTAAATAAGGTAGAGAAACGTAAGAAAATTGTCTCTTGCACCTTATCCGGAGATTATGGATTGATATTTATACTATAGGAATTTATATTGTATGTCTGAGAGAACAAATTATTTTGTTTTATGTTATGCGTTAGGTTTTTTCTTGATGATGTCCATCTAACAATCATTATGATTAAAGCCACTGAAGCTTCGAATAGGTTGATTAAGTGGATTTCATCAAAACTTATATTTTTCATAGTTATTATAATTAAAAATAACAACTTTACTCGAAAACAATAGAAAACTTATGCAGAATCTCTAACAAGATAGAGTGAGTATTCTGATTGAATCCAAATAAAATTGAGATGAGAACAATCGAACTATTTATGTAGTTTAGAGATTGAAGAAGAGGTACATGCATTATTCTTTCCCGATTACCTGTTTAACATATAAACGACATATTTTTAATTTTTATATAATATTTATATCATTTATAGCTATAGTTACTTAATTACATTTCTCATAAATAATTTGGATATTTATTTTTTTTAATTTACATTAATACGTTTTATTGTTATAGGTTTTTTTTAACAACTCTATGGTATGAGATTGCAAAAATAAGTTTTGGCATAATTTAATTTAATTAATATAAAAAATTAAAATAACGTAAAAAATTTATAAATTTTTATTCTCTGAATAAAACCAGAATGACGTGTCCCTAATGAGGATCATAAAAGAGGGAGGATCTCGTAGGGAGAAGGAAGCAGAAGGTATTTCTTATCTTTAAATATACTTCGTTGTTAATGACAGAAAATAACATTTTTTGCAAGTTCGTCGAATCATAATCTTTCATATTTCTTGATGGTTGAAAATTCTTCAGAGACTTAGTACCTGAAACAAGTTGAATGATTATTTTCGTTGACATACGATATTATACAGTAAACATCGCTTTATTAAAGTTGTTGATGTTACTCCACAGAAGGTCATCCAATAAATTGTGAAGATGAGACCAGCAATTAATTAGATTAGGTATAACGTACCTACAGAGTCTATGAAATCTTTATATATCTAAAATATAGTCTCACTAAATAAGAGTACTGGTTTCTTAAAACCAAAAGTTCTTTGAAATGTAAATATATTAGTTTGGATAGTAGACGTATGTCTTTCTATATCAACTATAATTAGAGATAGATAAGATTATTCCGAAGAGCGAAGACGGTAGTTGTGTGTATTTACCGTCTCATACATTTTTTTTTTTGTCTTTTACATTGTTAACTAGTGATTCAATTCTATATTTTTACGTTTTCGTTCTAAATTTTTTATCGAAACCGAGTATAACAGGGTAAATTCTATAATGATTCATAAAATATAAGATTTGTTAAACTTCGTATTAAAATAATACAACAAACATCAAAGGTAACCTTCTCCATGCAGGTAAAACAATAATGTTGTTGAAAAGTGGCAATATAAAAGGGAGGTTGCTTTAATGATTCTTGTTTGTAACTTTAGTTTAGTCAAGCTGCAGCTTATAGATATATAACTGTGTAATTACCCACAACTTTGTTGGTCAAGACTGATCAACATATCTATATATATATAATATATATATAGCTACATACATATATATATATATAGCTATATAACCAGCTTTCAACTTCTATTTCACTCCTCATCCACACAACTTTGCTTTTTACCATTATCTATGATACTTCAAAAGCCGCATTTCAACTTTTTAACCCCCAACCAAGCTGATTACCACCTCGGGTTACCGTGCCAATTTGCTAAAAATTATATGTATATACAATTATATCGTGTTGTATTACGTATATACATATATGTGTGTGTGTGTGTGTGTGTGTATGTATATGTATATGTAAGTACTTTTTACACATTCTTTAATTAGTATAATAATAATAGAAATGATTTTAATTAATTTTACCCGAGCGATCATAATAACTTTAATATTTTCTGAAACTTTATTATCAAGGAAAACAAAATTATATATATTTGAGTACGAAGTGGAATTTTATGGTGAAGGAATATTTAACATGGTGGCTTGATACATACATACATACATACATACACACATACATATACATACATATATGTATGTAACTCACCTATATATATATATATATATATTAAATGATGTTGTTCAAAATGAGCTTATACTAAAATAAAATTCAATCAAGAATTAAAAATGAGAAATATTTAAAAGAATTAATTATTTGAATAAAATAATATTTATTTAAAATTACAATTCTAAGTCGTAAATTAAATGAAAAATTATACTATAACATATATGTATACGTACATGTTCTTATATTTGGGTATGTGTATATATATATATATATATATATGTAAATCATGAGCTTTCATTAGGCAGGTAGTCAGTCTCCTATGAAGACACTAATATCATGGGGTCACTTTAATTGGGAAACACACACTTGACACTACTGATACATATATATATATAAATATATATTTACCCATATATATTTATGTGGGTATGTGCGTATACACATATATATATACATATACATATACAAAAGAGAAGGCAGAGGCTGCCCCGGCTAAACCATGACATTGATCAACATGTGTCATCTTATAACATTTGAGAGACAAAATTCCAATTTGACCAATTTGTAAATAATTAGGAGACAAGAGTCGGGGGGGGGCCAACAACATTTCATTTCTAAACTTAACAGCTGCCCCAATTCTCTTAAACCACGAAAATAAAGTATTGTGCTAAAATTTTATTTTAAATTTAATATTAATTAATATATTTAATACATAATTTTATTTACGTCTTAAATTTTTTATAATATTTTATAAATATATAATATTTGTTAAAATTCGAGTATTATACGTTTGATTATTGAACGATACGAGTAACGTGTTATTTTAAATAATGTGTTAATTGTGAAAAAAATATATTTAATTTGTATAAAATTGTGGAAAATTATTATAAATATTATATTAGTTTATATAATTTTACGTGTGTATATGTGTGTGTGTGTGTGTATATATATATTAATATTATTAATAAGTAGGGAAGAAAGATGGAGTGTGTTCCAAGACACAATGATTACTTGGTCTTGGGGAAGCATAAAGGGTAGCCTGGAAATAGCGTAGAGTGTGGAACAACGTGGGCGAGGCTTGACCGAGGCGAGGTTTTGAAGAGTCTCTCCATCCATATTAATTAATTAATTAATTAAATCAAATTTAATATTAATTAAGTAATATTTATATAAAAATAATAATAAAAATAAATATAAAAAACACATGGTAATATAGAAGAAGAAAAAAATATGGATTTTTTTTTTTTGTTTTTTTAAATATATTCATCTTAAATAATTTTTAAAAATACATAATTAATCTCGTAATTATATATTAAGATTTAGTTAATTAAAAAATAATTTTGAAGAAATGAAAAAAAAAAAAGGGTTTAAGCTAAGGCTTTTATCATGATGATACTATCAGCCTTTTTGGTCTTTGGTCGGTCGACAATCTGTGTGTTGTGTGTTCACTGTGTTTGTTTTTGTGTTTCCCATCTCCTCTCTCCGACTGCACTCACACACTGTAATTATCACTTCGAACCAATCACAAAACTCCCAATGTATTCTTATTTTAATCTCTACCAGTCATGTAATACATGCATACATACATACATACATACATACATGGCCATATATAATAATAATAATAAGAACAATAGAAAAAAGAACTAGGTGAAAAGAGAATGCCGTAAGAAGAAAGGAAAGGAGAGTAGCAGTAGTTGCAGACTATCTATATATTTAGAGTGGTGCAAAGAGGAAAGAAAAAAAACAAACCACAAACCAAAAAGACAAACCCCCCAAGCAAAACCCACAAAACCCAAAATCCAAATCCAGTGATTTTTAAAAAGACAAAAAAGAAAAGAAAAAAAAGAAAAAAGAAAGAGATTGAAAGATCATATTCATATTCATAATTCACAGAGAATTCTTGTTTGTCTTTCTTTCTAATTTCTTTCATCTTTTTTGTTTTTGTTTTTTGTTTTTGGGTTTAATATCACCCACCCACCACCAAAACCAAACAGAGAGCACTGGTCAGAAGTCAATCACATACATATATACATATAAACATATACAAGCAAGGTTTGTTCTCTCTTTTCCCCCCTTCTATTCCCTCGTACCCTTTTTAGCATTCTTTTTGTTCTTGCTTATTTTGAAGTGTAAGCCAACACCCATATATCATTTTTCCCCTTCAGTCCTACTTTCCATTTATATTAAGTTATCCCCATGAAGCTACCCGAAACAATCCTCACAAAATTCAATATATACATATGTATGTATGTATGTATGATCTCTTACGAGTTTAATTAACCCTTGTAGGAGAGATAATTAGAAGAGGAAGAGGGAGAAAAGAGATGTGTGCAAAGAAGGAAGACGATCAAGGAGAGTGTTCTCAAGCTATGATCCATAACATGCAAGGCTTCCAAGAACAGCTTCTTCTTCACCAACAACAACAGGGTAATGATATCTATGGAATTACAGGAACTAGGGCAGGAGCAGGAGGAGGATTTCTTTTCCCTCATGAAGTTCCACCAATCCTCCCATGGTCTCTCCCTCCAGTCCACTCCTTCAACCCGACCCATTTCTCCCCGAACCAGCCGGGAGACCATGACCCATTTCTAGTTCCGCCGCCGCCGCCTCCGCCGCCAATATCCTCCTATGGAAGTTTGTTCAACAGAAGAGCACATGGTTTACAATTTGCATATGATGGTACACCATCAACCGATCATCTGAGAATCATCTCGGAAATGGTTCAGCCCGGCGGAGGTCCTTTCGGGTTACAATCCGAGCTGGGTAAATTGACTGCACAAGAAATAATGGACGCCAAGGCACTGGCGGCGTCAAAGAGTCATAGTGAAGCTGAAAGGAGACGAAGAGAAAGAATCAACAACCATCTTGCTAAGTTGCGCAGCTTACTACCCAGCACCACCAAAGTAAGTGATTGATCATAGCTTAGTGCATATTAAAATTTTTCCAAAAACCCAAAAAAAAAAAATGAAATTTAAGAGATGGGTTTGTATATACATATATATATATATATAATATGATCATGCGCATCACATGTTGTGTATATAATATGCTAAGTGTCACTCACCTTTCATGTACCCATATTGGTTAGTATAATAATGAGCTTTTTTCACATTCGAATATCTCTGTAGATTTTCCAAAGATCCTACTTAGATTATTGGTTTTGATAAGATGAATACATTTACTCATCTTCGATGTGAAAGGTAGTCACATTTTTATGCCTTTTAATAATTGTCATTTATTGAAAATTTTGTTTTTTACGACTTTATTTTTTTTAAAAAAAAAAAATGGTGTCTTTTGGTTTATTCTTCTGGGTCTTGTGGTAGTTCCGAGGAAAGAAGGAAAAACGAAAAGGGAATAAGCGTTAATGTCGCTCGGCTGATATGATAAAGAGAAACCAAAGAGCAGTTGAAAAGCTTCCATGGAAATTTCTTGCCGGAGCGTCAGTCAAAAAATATATATAACAAGAGAATGAAAAAGAAAAGAAAGACACAGACAAATCTTGCATCCTTTTGTCAGTCACATTACACCATGCGCTTCTTTCTTTCTCTCTTTCTTTCAATCTCACCCACCCATTAACATTATGGCTACTTTTTAAGCTTTGAAGAATCATCAAGTCACCAAATTCAATCTCTTCTTTTTATACGCTAATCTCACTTTACCATAGCAATTTCATGTCAATCTTCTGCTTCATGTTTCAGTTTCCCCCGCATGAGCCCCAATCCTCAATCAAAATTTCAGATTTAAAGTCTCTTTCTTTTTCCCCTTCTCGAACATTTTTGACATCGTTTCCCCTGCAGGTAATTGAGTTAATAGTAAATTTGTAAGCAAATAGTGTTGTAATCTTTATACCAGAGAGAGATTTCATGAGTTCGAGTTGGTCTGTCATTCTTATTTTATTATATTATGGTTGATTTATGCTTATAATTTTAAGTCATAAATTTATTTTCTATTCACTAGAAAACATTTAAAACGAAATCTTATTACAATTTTTTTGTTGGTTTTTGGTGCAAATTAAGACGGACAAGGCATCTTTGCTAGCAGAAGTAATCCAGCATGTGAAGGAGCTAAAACGTCAAACTTCACTGATAGCAGAAACCAGTCCAGTACCAACGGAGGTGGATGAATTAACAGTGGATGCATCTGATGAAGATGGTAAGTTCATAATCAAAGCTTCACTTTGCTGCGAAGACAGATCTGATCTCTTGCCGGATCTAATCAAAACTTTAAAAGCTTTGCGCTTGAGAACCCTCAAAGCTGAAATCACAACGCTTGGTGGACGTGTCAAGAACGTCTTATTCATCACCGGAGAAGACGATTCAAACGACCAACAACAACAACAACAACAACAATATTGTATAAGCTCAATACAAGAAGCACTTAAAGCAGTAATGGAGAAGAGTTCAAGCGATGAGTCTTCTTCAGGAAATGTTAAGAGACAAAGAACCAACATCAATATCATTGAACACAGATCTCTTTAAGTTATATATTTAAATTGATCTCATGATTTTGATTTTCACTTGGGTGTGTCAAATTTTCAATTTTTGTTTTTCTTTTCAGTGTGTTGTGTGTATTAATATAATGATCATTATAAAGAAAATAGTAGGGGAAAGAAAATTTGATGAATAGTCAATTTAGTGGCAGCCTAGACTTGGCCACAGGAGATCATTCCCCCCATTTTGTATGACATGTGTGTTTTATATGCATGATGCATGCATACACAGAACCAGACAGAGATAGGGTTTGTTCATTAATACTTGTATGAGAGGTAGGAACAAGAAAGGATCTTTTTCGTGAGAAGAGAAACCTTATATCAGCTCCAAACATGGAAAACGTGGACTTTGATTCCTCAGTGTTCCACTTTGGACAACAAATACTTATCCTCTATACATATACATATATATATATATACATGTACGTATGTATGTATGGAGGGTAGTACTCCGATCTTTTTTTGTATTTTTCTTTTCCACTAGACTGTTTCTCTCTCTTTCTGGCGTCCGTTCTTGGTGGCATTATTTATGATGATGATGATCATCATCATCATCATGTAAGAATGGTGACGGTGCCAAGTTTCTATCATCATGTGCTAGCTATATATACGTCCCCACCACGATCATGATCGTATTCCTCGTTGCTTTCGTACAATATTATAATTCCATTCAGTTTCGGGTTTTCCAGTTCACCCAGAAAAAAAAAAAAAAGAAAAAGAAAAAGTTGGAAAACCCTAGCGAGGCATGCAATTGTACTTTCTGATGAGAAGGTTGGTGATGATTTACGTTTCGTTGTATGGATTAGTTTACATAAAGGATATATGTATATATATATATATATATATACACAACCCTCCAATATATATATATTGAGGGGGGGTGGCATTGCCACCTAGTTCTATTTTGATTCTTATTAATTATCTTCATTATCCTCGTTCTTATCATGTTTTCTTCTGCATTTTGTGCAGTTTATACTTAGTTTTATTTGCTTAATTATCTATATAGTTATATATATACTTCGGTTTATGTGCTTTAGTTGATTATATATGTGTATACGTATATATATCCATACATATGTTAATTGGATATTAAAGTGTTACTTAAGCATGCACGTTAATCTAAACGTACATGTACTAGTCACGGGTTCCCGGGTCTGAAGTATTGAACTATGTATAGATCCATCGTGTATATATACATATATATATATATATATATGTATATTGCGAGAATTAACTTAATGGATTTGATTAGTACTAATGGAAGTGATAGTACAAGATGTCTCTGTCCGCTAGGAATTAACTCTTTTTAGTGAAGTAACTTGGAATAAACTTTGTGAAAAAGGGTTTTCTAAAAATATAACTTTAAAAAATGGACTTTACAAAAAGGAAAGTGATATTAAAAAATAATATGTATTTAATTTATAATATATGATTTAATAAAGTTAATAACTCAATTTACTATTACATTGACGAAAGTGTAATGACAAAGTAAATTAAGTCTCGATGATCTTATTATTTTTCTAAAAGAGAAAAATACTATTTACTGATTAGATTTTTGTAATTAGAATAATTATAACGGGTTAAAATTCTAACATAATTTTTTTTTTCATGCACATTTTTCTTAGTTATAAAATTTAGTATTCTCTATATACAAGATAATCTGTAACCTACATTAATTAATTTACATAAATGTGTATCTTTCTTAGCATTATTGAAAGAAAAAAGTAAAATAATCTATGAAATTCATGGTGGTTTGTGGGTCTATAAAATATATATATATGTATATACATATATATATAATGTTATAGCTTTTCATCAAGAATAAGCAACATTGTTAGATAACCAATGGTGTGTAATACCAATTTAATTCATGAGTCATTTAATTTTAATGTGATTAGAAATTCTAGTTAAACATAATGGAAGTGTTCATTTGAGAATCTAAAGGTGTTTAATTCTAATACAAACTCTAAAAGTCAAAAAGAAAAACTTAAAGTTCTATAATTTCAATAAAAATGGTGTCAAAATCCTAAAAAAAATAATACAACGTTGTAAATTAAGAATCATAAGAAGTTAAAAATCTCATTATTTATATTAAGAATAAGATTATATGTAAAACAAACATCAATTTATATTCATAAAGATAAATTTAAAATAATTTAAAGTACTGAAATACGAGAAACAACTACTTGTTGTACAAAATAATTTAATTGATATGTATATATTTATTATGTTATGCAAATGCAAATGTGTACTTGTGGTATTTCGAGTTTAAAAAATTCATCATATTAACTTTATTACCAACAATAACGAAGAGGCATATGAAAACAATAATTTAATTAGAAATAATAATCATAAGCTTTCAAAAAATATGAGAAGATAAAAAACTAAGGCATTCATTCAAACACTTAATTCATACACATGGAGTAGCACTCATGTTTATCAGTATATAGACTATATAATTCATTATATAACTCTGATTTCTCGTTCACTAAAATCATTCATCAGGATAATAAGTATATCATATTTTACTGAACTATACATTTTTTATCATAATATAATCGATAATTATAAAAATAAAAAATAGATTCTCTCATACGTTAATCATAAATTATACTCTTGATCATAGGTTAAAGAATGTTCCATCTCTAATTTTCCGAAGCATCAAACATATTTTTGCTTCAACCTCATTCTATTCATCCTCCATTCATAATCTCATAAAAGAAAGAATACCCTTTCTCAAGAACATAAAGCAAACCCATGAACATGTGTATTATGAGAACATTCCTTATATATTTAATCCAAATGTAATGTAGAATTCAGTCATGGAACTCTGGAATAGACAACCAATCAAAGCCAGAATATAATTTAGCATCTCAATAGAATCTAAGTGGGAAAAGGAAAATGATAAAGAGCAACAAAGTTATTCATTTTCTCATTAGCCAAACATGTAATGCATTTCAATGTTTCCTCATCAACCATGGATTTGCAAGATCCAGGACAAGAAAAACAGAGCAGTTGAAGAAGAAAGCTAACGTAACCCAAGAAAATGCTCTTCATTCAAAGCCCTCTCCTTTTTCTGTTTTTGACATGACCAAGAAACCCTAGAATCCGATAAGTCCCTCCTTCTCAAGCTCCCATTTTTTTCCGGTAACCCACTATGGAGAAATCTTTTTCAGAACTCTAATCTCTTCTATCTATTTCTGCCGCCTCCTCAATCGTCTCCTTTCCCTCTGATTCTCTCTCTCCCCCACGAAACCCTGCAGAATGCTCCTCTGTTTTTTTCCTCTGAAAATCCCTCCATTGCACTCTGTTTCTTGGGAAGCTCTCAACGAAGAAGAAGAAACCCACCAAATATTCTCCATCTTTCTCACGGATTTGGAGCTTTCCCCAAAGATTTGCTGCAATGGCCGCGCTCCACTTATTTACCTCTACTCACCCCTGAAAAGCCAGGATCTTTTCTCTCATTTAAAATTTCAACTCCAAGTTTTCATATACGAAAATCCCAGATTCCGATTCAAAAATGCCAACTTCAAGAGTTATACCCCAAGTTAATCTTGTATTTTGAGAGTTATTATCTCTATTTTCGAGTTTCATAACTTTCTTCGAAAAATTTTGAGCCGGATGATCTTCATTTCCATGGAAATATCTCTGTGGGGAATTTCTATGAACATTAAATTTGTTAAAGATGATACAATATTTTAAGAGTTGTAAAACACAAATTTTAATGTATTATATCTTTCTATTAAGATATATTAAATATAAATTCCATGGCCAGAAGCTGTCAAATTCATGTATGTTATGGGAATAAAGATTTTATACTCATATTCTCTTGCAGGATCACATTATCTTTGTCCACTACTTTGCAGAGGTATAATAATTAATTAATATTTAAAAAAAAAAAAAAACCCATTCTCACCCACCAACTGCGGGTGACGATAACAACGCTCCCCACTCGACCCCACTGACAGTTGTATAGCAGCTCTAAGTACACAAGAGAACGCTCCTATGCCCGCCACGTGTCATAAACGTCCACGTCATGCCGCTGTTTAACTTAACTGTAAATCCATAAGTATCTAAACCACGAGCAAACCAGGTGGGCCGCTGTCATCATCTTTTCACTTTATTATTTCTTCCGAAATTACCCTTCACCCTTCTTCTCCAACTGTCCTCGTTTTGGTTGAAACGGTAGGGGTATTTTGGTCCGGAAAAGTTTCCAGAATCGGAGACTTTTTTTTGATTTAGCGTGAAAGCGAAGGTTCTATTCCAAACCAAAAACGTCTGTGTTTCAATAATCCCTCTCTCTCTCTCTCTTGAAACTTCCGTCTGATCTTCGTGTTCGTCAAATCGTTGCTATCATCTGGTTTTTTCTTCTGCGGAATTGAATTTTAAACTTCCGTTTTCGGTAATCGCTGCATTTTTTTGTGTGGATAGAGATATAAATGTCGGTGCAGAGAAGAGTGATGAGCTGGAGGAGAGTTGCGAAGTCGCTGCAAGCGGTGGTGGCTCATGTTCTGCTCTTCTCTTTCTCCGTTTTGCTCGCTCTCAGACTTGATCATGACGTCTCCTACTCTTGGTGGTTCGTTATTTTCTCCCTCATTTATCTTCTTTTTGTTTTTCCGTTTGGTTGCTGAGAAAAACTATGGAACTGCGGGAAAATCTAGAAAATTGTTGGAACCTAGAAATTGTGTGGCTCTGTAATTTTGTTCTTTTGGGGAATTCAGGAACTATTGGCGGAAATCACTATAATTTTTGGTAGGTGTATGTATTAATTATGCATATGCGGATGTATTAATCATGTTTTGGTGATATTCCTCTTACTATTGTATGCATTTTTTGAATTTGAATTTCTTGTCGGCGTCTTTTTAGTTTATTCTGGTAGGTCTTATGTCCAAGTGGGGACCAGATGAATTGAATGTTATGCCGATTCTAGGTAGATGATTATGTGAAATTCTTATTTTGTTCCGGGAAACCCTACTCTGCAGTTGACAGAGCTATACGATTATTACAGAGTACCAAACAAAATGCTGCTTCCTTCGTGAACTTGGAGCTTAAATTTATCTGGACCTAGACAACATTAGATATTTTTGCACCTGTTGTATTATCAGGAAGGTGACAATTAACTGAATCTTTGGAGACGATGGAAAAGCTTAAAAAAAATGCTAAATTAGAACATATCTATAAAATGAAACTGAGTGTGGCAATCAAGAAGTTCTCTATTTGAATTGCTTCTGGAGTTAATAAAATCCATGGGATTCTTCATTTCTTATGGCAGATTATCAGGTCATTATGAGACATACCTCGATTGACAATCTGCTTTAGGGTTCAAAATGTCCTAACTCTCAATCATGCATGTAGGTTTATGTTGTGAACTTTCCAAAGGAATAACTAGCTAGTGAGTTTATAGTAGCTGTTAAAGATCTGCCATCAAAAAGGAATGGTTACATATTATAAGAAACAACAGATGAGGGACGAAATAAAATTATCACATGGAATACACCTTCAACATGCATGGATGATAGTCACTATTTAATTATTTTCTTCATTTTCCCTCTTTTTTTATCTTTATTTTTGGTTCTTTTTTCTATGTCACAGGATTATATTTGCACCTCTGTGGCTATTTCATGCTGTAGTAGCACGTGGCAGGTTTTCCTTACCTGCTCCATCAATGCCTCGCAATCGACATGTATGAATACAATCTCATTATGTTGGATATTGTCTTCCTTCTGTTGAGAAAAATTTTCTATTTGTTGATCATAGCAATTGAACAGTAAAAAATTCTTTCTCATCATGGACAGTGGGCCCCATTTCATGCGGTCATGGCGACTCCATTGCTGGTTGCGTTTGAGCTACTACTCTGTGTGCGTCTCGAGGGAAAATATGGTAATCTAGTGTAAATTTTGTTGATATAATCATGTGTTTATGAGCAAACCTTTAAGTTTTTCCTTAAGGATTAGTAATAAATAAATGAATCATATAGTCGTTTGAGGTTTTGTGCTTATAAACTGAGTCTGGCATTGTCCCATCATTATTGCGGCCAAGTTGATCATACACATTTTATGTATGTCTGACTTCAATTAATTGTAAACACTATTTGACCATATACACTGCATCCTCAAGCATATCCTATAAATTGGAATGCTGTACTATGATATTGAAGGTTTGATCATTGCTCCTAGAATACTTCTGAATATATGTCAAATTCATTTTAAATGTCCAAGTAAAGGCCCCCTCCTTGTAAACGATGGTCGTTTCACGAAGGTAAAGATGTAGGTTTGGTTCATAACAAGCTAAGTCATAGTTAAGATGCTTATGTGAACGATTACTTTCGCAGCTAGTAAGGTGCAAATTATAATCAGAGAATATTTAACTTTAAGTAATCACAGACTCTGGATTTCTATATGTCAGTACATCTTATGGCCATTGAGCACATATTCAATGTCTATAAAATATATTTTTGATTTACAAATTTTATGTGTTGCAGTTGTGAACTTGAAAATTGTCCTTCTGCCCTTGCTTGCACTTGAAATAGCCATTTTGATTGATAACATCAGGTACTTTCTTTTCAACATTAACTTTACCTTATGTTTTGTCTTATGAGCATGAACACCGTGGACATAAAACATTGGTGCGTAAATATTGATTTCATTCATTATTAATTGACTTCATTTATAACAATGTAGAAATGAACCTCAACAAAGTCTTCAGACATTCACATGTTAAATAAATCAATAAAACATCAAGTCTATGCTATTGTTTTTCCAAATTTTCATCTTGATGAGAGCACAATTTCCATGTGTTCTTTATAGGATGTGCAGGGCTTTAATGCCTGGAGATGATGAAACCATGAGTGATGAAGCAATATGGGAGACACTTCCTGTAAGTCTTAGTTGTTCTAAGAAATTAAAAGGATCCATTTCTGAAAGTATACTGTTGGACATTGGTTGCTTTGCATCTAGGTTATGCACCCTGCTTCTGATCTAAGCAAGTGGTTAAATGGCAACGGCGACACAGTTGTCTGCCTGTCTAGCCACTGAGCTACCATATGGTCTAGCCATCTTGGTCATCTAATCATAACGAGTAACTTCCGTACATTTTCCTTCTTTTGAGTAAAATCTTAAATATTTGCTTGAAGCATAAATCTATCACCATGGCATATGTAGTATAGCTGTGAGGCCTTTCCTTCTAGTCAAATTCTTGATAGTTATTGGCCTCAGTCATACATGGAGTTGCTTGAGAATGGTAGAAATCAAAATTGGAAATTGTGAATTCATCAAATGGACAAACTAAAGGTCAGAGACACGGAAGGGGATGTTTAGACAATAATTGCATGAGATGTGCATTTGCTTCACACTGGTCTAATTGAGTGTGAAGCATTTAATTGATTAAGTAAACAATCAATCTGTGAGATTTGTAGGGATTTTCCAAGCTTATTTACCACTGAGGCTTCACAATTTCTATTTATACAATGATAATACAGAGGAAAAATGCAGCTGGCACACGGCATATTCTATATTTTATGAGGAGAAACAAGATTGTATTATGTATATTGGTGCTAGAACTTTTCTACTGTAACAAAAGTTTCAGTTTGGAACTTTCATGAATGTTCAGGCATCTTGAAGTTGATTTTTAACCTCATACCAATATTCAGCAATGCCTCAAATGAAATCGTTCTCGGTCTTGAGGCCAATATGTGAAGCACATATGTCTATTTTTTTTCTCTGGCGTTGAGCTGTCTGGTCATGTTATCTATTGGATCAACAGTTTTTCCTAGCTTGTATTGTAATTAGAACTCCAGCATGTTGCTGTATCCAACTAAGAAAAATCACAAAGTATAAACTTGTACATGACAAAGCAATCATGGCGATACTTTCAAACTGCATCCCATTTTCATTAGGGAAGCAAGGACAAAAGTTGCTGGTCAATCCAGACTATGATTTATCCGTCATATAGCTGACCATTTGAATTAGCCTTTTTTTAGCTCTAACCTTGTTCCAAGAGGAAAAATAAACCATATAAATGTTTGTGATTTTGAGCTGAAAGCTAGTTCCAAAAATAAGCTTGAATTTAATAACTTATCAATTGTTGGCTCAACGCCAGAGTAATACTCAGAAAAAGAATTCCAAAATTACATGGTTCATTACTATTTTA
Organism: Carica papaya; assembly: GCF_054855325.1. Classification (NCBI taxonomy): domain Eukaryota; kingdom Viridiplantae; phylum Streptophyta; class Magnoliopsida; order Brassicales; family Caricaceae; genus Carica; species Carica papaya. The sequence continues at coordinate 1,060,152 of NC_142310.1, read as the reverse complement.
TGTTCTCAATATCTGCTTAAAGCTCAAACAGTGAAGAAAATCACTATAATATTCCTCCAAATGATTCTTGTGGCTGCTTAAGTCCATTAACAGAAACAATGAGAACTCTGTAACATTCTACTGATGATGTTCCACTATAATATTTCTTTTATAATTTTGGAAATTTTATTTTATGCATTCCATCTCTTAGTTTCTACGCTAACTGCTAATCTTTCTTTTCTAGCACTTCTGGGTTGCAATCTCTATGGTCTTCTTCATTGCTGCCACTGCCTTCACTCTTCTAAAATTATGTGGTTAGTTGTCTTCTTTCTAACTGAATAATGATCACTTAATTGTAGTGAAAATGCTTTCATTTGTTACATGCACCTTTCTTTTCTTTTGAGGATGTCTTTTAGTTCTGGTGCCTTTATTATTTGCTGTAAATAATATATATGGTGTTACTCCTTTTAATTAATTTTCTGATTTCTATAAAAAAAAAAGTTTCTGATGACCTGAATGTGAACTGTGAGGAATATAGTGTTGATTTTCGAGTCATAAAAATTTGAGCTTACAAATGTTAAATTCTGGTTTTCAAAGTTGATTGCACCTTTTTGAAATTGGCAATGAGGAAAAGAACTGGTAAGTTGTAACTGATAAAATTTCTAGTCATGAAGGGCTATGTGTCAAACTATGCAACTATATTTGATAGAATATAGTCATATCTGAAAAAAAAATCGATAGAATATAGTCATTTTTGCTTGCATTTTGATGTGGTATCTATATAGCACAGTTTTGAACAAGCCTCTTGACTAATGATTTCTCGGCAAACATATGGTACATGTTGGTAGATCCTTTCGACAGAGTGATGCTAATTTTATTCTCCCCTTGCCTTTGTATTATATGCAGGTGATGTAGCTGCTCTAGGTTGGTGGGATTTATTTATAAATTTTGGGTATGATTCACTAGCTTTGTAGCAGCCTCCATCCTACTAACTTCTTAAATTCTCATGGGCCTTTTATCTGTTGTCACAATCCTATCTTTCCTTTTCACAGCATTGCACAGTGCTTTGCATTTCTAGTCTGCACAAAATGGCATAACCCAGCAATTCATAGGCGTCATCACATCCTGGAGCCTAGCTCTTCGTCAGTAAGTGTAAGATATCTTGATTGGAATGGGGGACTTGTAATTTCTTCTGATGAAGACCGGCATCAGGATGGCAGATTGTGCACCTTGCAAGATATTGGTGGACACATTATGAAAATTCCATTTATCGCTTTCCAGATTCTACTTTTTATGCACTTAGAGGTATAATTGTTGTGAAGAGTTAAGGATCATCTTGCTTCCACTTTCTTGGGTCTCTTTCAAGTTATATTACTAATAAGAGTATGCATTTTCCTATTATGTCAGGGAACACCACCTAGTGCTAGATATATGCCAGTTCTAGTTGTTTTTATTCCTCTGTTTCTGCTGCAAGGAGCTGGGGTCATGTTTGCAGTATATAGGTTAGTGGAGAAAACTGTTATCTTGTACCGTAGTGGAGCTAGTTCAGGAAGGTACTTTGATATTGCATCAACAGCTCGTGAATATTTTGGGTTCTTGCACCATGGATCAAGGTAATTGTTGAAGCTATTGTCATTTTAAAGTTCAACTGACTTCAAGTTCCTCATGAACAAACAATAATTATGTGGATAAAATGAATGTCAACACAATGTAAGTGCATTCGACTCTATTAACAGGTTGCTAGGTTGGTGGTCAATTGATGAGGGAAGTAGAGAGGAGCAGGCAAGACTCTATTGTGCTGAAGCTACCAGGTATTTTCTGTTACCTAGAACCTAATAAGTTCGTGTGGAGTTATGTGGAATAACTCCATTGATTATATGCACAGGCAATCGTCTTTCTATATTTTAGATGCCTTAGTGGTAAAATGTCAAAGATGCCTTCTAGATATCTTTTGCTTCTAAGGACCTAATCTGGTTATTTCAACCATCAATTTTTCATCAGCCTTATATCCCTTGCTTTTTATGGTCATTGGAGACAAAGAAAGGGGAGAGCTTTTGAGGTGGTACAATCTCCTTTCAAGGGTTTCTTTGGCTTCACACTCAGACTTTAGTTCACACATCATGATATTTCAAAGTTTTGTGCCTTAAGGGAGCCTGCAGATCTTTAGACTGCTTTTAAATGTATATTCCTTTAACATGGGTGTCATCCTCTTGGTGCCTTGTGAATAATACATTTTCTTGTTCTCAGATCCTTTCAGCCATTGCTAAAAGTGGAAAATGCTAGTGCCACACTGTACCATACAAAATGGATTTGTCAGATGTGCCAAGTTCTTGTCCATATCCTCTTAGTACTTTATGGTCCATCAATTTAAAAGAAACTGGCATCTGTACCTTTCTGTATCATCTGAAAGCATTTATTAGAAATCTGAAGTAATAACATGGGAAATTCTGAGATTGATAATGTCTCTCCACGTAAGGAGAAAAGATGTTTGATTCTGCTAACTTTAGGATCCGTGATGGATATTGATGTATCTAACCTTGATCCGTTACTAACTTTGCAACTGTGAGAATAGATTATCACTTCATACCTGTTGTCATTATTTGCCTGCTTCTCAGATGTAATAAATGGTGAAGCTGTTGAATAATGAATTGCTTAGCAGAGGAATCACTGTTGTCTTCTTTCTCTCTCTTCCATATCATGGAGACATTATGACAATACAAGTATCCAAGTTAGTGATGGCGAAAAACTAAGTGACCAGTGGAGCTGAACTGATCCCCTCTCACTTTTTCTGTATCTTTTCAGAAAGATGGTTGGATCAAGTTGGGTTTGTCTTCAGATTAAGACTTCAAAATCTTATCCAAACCTGACTGGGTCATATATAAACTATATTTTTCCAGATTTTAATTAAATATATAAATAGGAAAAAATAAAACCCTAAGCACTTGCAACATTCCATAGTCAGCTCTCGCAGTGTGTTCCGAAACACTTCGTTGCCAGCCACCATCTCCATCTCTTCTTCTGCTCTTCTCTTCCGTGGTTCAGCCCCAACAATAGCTTTCTTCTTCAGCAGCAGCTCTAGTGCTTGAGCCATAGGCAACTGCCCTTCCGTTACTCCCCTCAGTCTCTGGAACTCTCTGTCACCTGCTGCTCCAGCCTCTAGCAGCTCCAGCAGCCCAGCCGCAAGTCACATCTGCTCTGCTCAGTCCACCTGCTAGCAAAACAAAATGAAAAGGATGAAGCCACCCCTTAACCAGGGTGGTTTCAGCTTCTTACACAAATATGCCACGTAGGGTTCAGTCTTTAGTAAACCCACTATAAACCTGACAGCTTACAAACTCTAGCCGCTTATCTATATGGGGTGCTTCTGCCTTTTAATGGTATAATTTCTATTTGTTAGTCACATTTTTCTTTTGAAATAAAAAGTATAAAGGATTATATTACTATGGGCACCAAAAGGGTGTAAACCCATGTACAAAAAGATTTACAAATCTATCAACTGATCAATAAGGTCTCCCAAATCCTCCATCAACTGGGAAGAATGACCCAATAACAAAAAACCATTAGTCTGGAACCATCTATTCTTCAGAACATCAAACCCATTCACATCCTCCATAAAGATCTCTTATTCTTTCCCTTTAACTGTCCAAAAAATAGCGAGCAGTATCATGTCTGTATATTTACTCTTACTCCTGATGCCCCTCTATGTGAGATCTCCTCCCTCTCCTAATCTGCCATCACCCAACTGATAGCTAATAGCTCATATACTATTTCTTAGTCACATAAACTGATATGGTCTTGGAAGTACCATTTAGTGTGTTATCTGCTTTATAGATAAAATGTACTAGCCTTCTATTTGGACATTTGAGCTGATTAGCATGTTCATTACTCTCTTCATGCTCTTCACTAGTAGCTTATGTAATACTGAGAATTTAACCTTTAATATGTTGATATTCCAAAAATAACTGGATGTGTTCCCTTGCTGATATATATATTATGATTCTTGATTGCTGATATGTATATTATGACTCTTGATTCTGCAGAAGACTTAAGGGACTTGATGGATGTTTTGACTGACCTGTGAATTCCATTTTATAAATGAGCAGCAACCCCCTGTCAATGCATTTATCTCTTTTGCTCTTAAAAAAATGTGTTTCCTTGCTGATCCTTCCTTTAACCCTTTCAGTTACAACACTTTCTCACCAGATATTGTGAGGAAAATGCCCAAGTCAGATCTTGTTGATGAGGTAAAGATGTATTTCTCGTTAGCATTTTTGTAATTGTTGTTTTTTCTATTAAAATTTTCTTCATTCAATTAAATTTTCAATAAATTAGAATCTTTATTGTGCTATTATTGTCTTGCGATTATCCTTTCAATTGTTTGCATAACAGATTTGGAGACTACAAGCTGCACTTAGTGAGCAAACAGAAATAACTAAGTTTAGCCAGCAGGAGTATGAAAGACTTCAAAATGTACTAGTCAAGAACAAGCTTGTTCTATTTATCTTAGTCTTTTCTTTAAGAAAGAAAAAATTGTTTACATATTACAATTGTTAGGATCTACTATTTACTTGCATATTTATTTGATAAATCTTTCAGGACAAGATTCTGTGTCGAGTTTGCTTCGAAGAGCACATCAATATCGTACTTCTTCCTTGCAGACATCATGTGCTTTGCAGGTATTTGCATTGATTCATTTGTTTCTAATGTTTCTAATGAGCAGAAATTTTTGTTGTCAAAAAGATTCTTAATTTAGGTGAAAAAAAGAGATGAATCTGAAGCCCAAATGTGGATGAATATTATTTGACGGTGTAATTAATGGCTTAAAGAGAGAAGTAATCTTGAGAGTTTGTGCCTCTCGTTTCACTTTTCATCTCGTGAACTTCAGGAAAACTAGTTGGTTTGAGTAAACAATGCCAATAGATACTTCAAATTCCTGGCCATTGAACTCAATTCATTCGATGGTACTAGAAGGGGAGCTTTGTGAATTTTTCTGGTCTATGGGGCATGAAGCAGAAGATTCAAGTACGAGAATTGACTCTTGAAAATGTCATTGGGCAGAAATGGGAGAAGGAACTTCTTGGAACTAAGTAGAATAATGGTCAAAGGAGAAGGATGTCATTTCTATAAGTCATTGAGGCAAATGGATGATGACGGTTGTTTCCAATTGTTTGTTTAGTTTGCATGTTAAGCTTGGAAGAGGGGCAGCATGAGGTGGGGGAAAACTAGTTTGGTTGGATAAGAAATGATAGAAGTGAGCTTGTTTTTTGCAAGTTCTTCTGTTCTCGGGTTCATAACTCGTGGAGCAGAAAATCCAAGTTGGAGGACTGAACCCAATGCCCAGAAGGATTAATCTTTCTCCATAACTTATCCACAATTAAAGGGGATACCATGGAGAACAATTTTTAAATAAAAAAGAAAAGGGGTACTGTGGAGAAGTTTGAAGATTTTGTGGAAACAAATAAATTTGCAATTAGCTTTAATCCGCCTCTTTTATTCCAAGTTCGAAGGTGGAGAAGTGTATTTTAAGGATTTCAGGACCATTAGCCTAGTGGGATTTTTCTGCAAGCTTCTTGCGAAGTCCTTGCCCATGGACGGGATCATATAGGTGGTAAGCGAAGCTTAAAAAATTGTTTGCTGGAAGGAGACATTAGTGTTTAATAAGATGGTGGATGCTGCCAGGAACAAGGGAGAATTCAGTTTGGTGTCTAAGTGGATGTAGGAAAAAGTTATAATCATGTATTGTTATTGTTCCTCTTCTCATAGACTGCATCCTTTTGACAATGGTCTTTGGAGATAAATGATGCATCTGGATCTCCCCATGCTTTTGGAGGCTTCTTTTACCGTGGTCCTAAATGATGGACTATCCAAATTTTTTAATCCATCTAGGAGTCTAAGGCAAGGTGACAGCAATCTCTTTTCTTTTTCACTCGTGTTATATGAAAGCTTTTAATTAACTTTTACTCTGAGTGGAGGATGCAAATTTGATGAGGCTTTGTGTGGAGAAGGGGACCAACTGGTGGACATAACCCAACTTTTATTTGTTGGCGAGACTATCTTTTTTTGAGATATTTATAAATTTGTTCTTGGGTTGCACCTGACATGGTGCTCTTTTAATTATATCCCCGTTCTTCTTCTTCTCATATATATGTATTTGCACACACATCACAGAATGTTTATGGTACTTCACCCATTCTACTCTTTGCTCTTCTGGATTTTATGATTTGCTCATTTGTTGATCAATCTGGATTTCAGCACGTGCTCGGAGAAATGTAAAAAATGCCCCATATGCCGCGTCTGTATTGAAGAGCGACTGCCCGTATACGATGTGTAGTTTCAACATTTTGTAGAAAGTTTGGAAGCCTGAACTTCGTATCCTTGCTTCTGATTTTAAACCGAAGCAAGCATTGAGAAGCTGCCAGTCATGGTTTCTCTTGTTCATGCTGTTATATTAGTGTAAACAACATTGGGTTCAATTGTAAATTTATCATGCAATTCAATTAAATTTAAGTTGTTTCCCCCAAATTTTACTTTTAACCTTGTCCACCCACGGTACATTTTCACTTCAATTTGCCAAGCTTTTAATCCCTCTAATTGACGTACATATATATATATATATAATTAATTGTAATGAAAATAAGGTTTAGAAAATAATATAATAAAATAATAAATGAATTTAAAAGTAATTTCTCTTAATAAGTGGATATTTACCCAAGTACTAATATAATTAGTAATATCATAAAATTTATAATTTCTGTCATAAAATAAAAAGAAGATTATTTAATTAATTCTAACACCAAACTATATCAATCTACCACCCACCAAACAGTCTTCCTTGATTCCAAATTCATATTCACATCACAGGGGTTTCTGACCCGTTGATGATGTGGGACCAGTAATCACAGAAAGTCAACGCGAGTCTTCTTATACGACCGAGGAACACCGGATACTTCCTCCCCCACTCTTGCTTGACCAATGAATTGGCGCCTTTAGTTTACTTTTTTAATCCACGGAAGACAGCAATAAATCCGTTTCGAATTTCAAAATCATTAAGAAAAAATTATAAATTTTCCTCTCAAAACAATTATAACTTTATCATTTTCTCCCCCATAATTTACTGTCCCCAGACAAAGGGAAGCAGCAGAGCAGACGAAGTGTTTGATAGTTTTCTGCCCCTCTGATAACTACTAGTTTCTCTCATGTCTCGGTAAGTTGTATATCTTTCATGGAAAACAAATCGCATTGGGTTTGTGTTCGTGATTTTGATATGGGTATCAGAAAGCATCTTCTTTTTGTTTAAAGCATGAAATAAGAATAAAGAGTTTGTGGCTTTTGATAAACTACAGTTGTTTGAATGTTGGCCCCTCTGATAACTACTAGTTTCTCTCATGTCTCGGTAAGTTTTATCTTTCATGGAAAACAAATCGCATTGGGTTTGTGTTCATGGTTTTGATATGGGTATCAGAAAGCATCTTCTTTTTGTTTAAAGCACGAAATAAGAATAAAGAGTTTGTGGCTTTTGATAAACTATAGTTGTTTGAATGTTGGTTGGAAAATCTTCTTGGTTTTTCCCTCACATCGAAAGATCGGTTGGTATTCTTTCTTTGTAACCGTATGGGCACTTGAATTTGTAAATTTCTTTTCTTTTCATCTACATTTTTCTGCTCTTTACCTAGATTTTGATATTTTTTTTGTGTTTTTTGGTGTGGGTTTCTGGGTTTAATCGTGGGTTGATTAATGCAACCTGATTTGTGATTTTAGCAAATAGTTCTTGATCAAGTTACCCACTTTAAGCATTTGCTGGACCACCTTTTTTGCTCTCCTTTTCTTATCAAGTTGAGGTAAACTGTAAGGAAACCTAGCTTGCAAAGTTCACTTTAAGTGGTGTGATTCAGTATAGTTGCTTGCTAGGAGATGAGCATTGCCTATGGATGTATCTACTATAGTGTTATCTCATATTTTTTAGGTGTTGCTGTGGCATTTAGTACATTGAGTATCTATATTCATTGTCGGGGTAAATTGTAGATTATACAAAGTGGTGTTAGGATCAAAGATGATGTCGGAAAGAACAAACTTGGTATTAGTTTTTACCTTATTCTCAACTATGGTTTTTTTTGTGTGAGTTTCAAACAAAAATTACATTAGGTGACTTTTCTGAGCTTCTGCATTTGGTCATACTCATGGTCAAGCTGGAATGTATTGGATGGATCTATTTTTAGCCAAAAACTAAGCTTTATTTAGTGTGTTTGTTTGCTGCTCGTCATGGTATGTCTCCAACAAAGCTGTGGCTTCTTCTATTAAGTAAAGGTTTTATGATTTTACTTATAACTGGTTTGGAACCACATCTCTAAGTGGAGATTTTGGTTTCATTTTAATCTTGTGAAGGTGCTGTTATTTTATAAAATGTTCTACTTGCATAATTTTTATTTTTTTTCTAGTGGTCCATTTCCAGTTTCCTTAGTTGGACATTAGAAAGTTTGCACCTTGAAGTGTTTGTTTCTAACCATGTATGTTGTGGAGGAACTGAAGCTTTGCTTGGTACTGAACTGATAATGAAGTGCTTCAGAAGCGTCTTCTATGATGCAGGTCAAAGTGTACTGTATGTGTATGCAGTGTACATGTAGATTTATCTGTATAAACCGTCTGAAATATGTATCTTCTTGAACAAAAAGTTGTTGAATATTTGTACATTTGAGACATTTTCTATTGTGATTGTAAGCGTTTTGGTTCAAAGTTTTTCTATCTGGTGTTTTGTTGCTCTGACATAGACACTAAAATAATGCAGATTGATGTTTGAAATTGATCAAGTTTGTAGTTACTTCTTTCTGATTTTCTTTCTTTTGAGGAAATTGTATTATATTTTTTACTAGCATGTTGAATGTACTCCAACTGATGGATTTTGGAGGAGCCTAGAGTAACAATAGACTGAGAAAAGTTTATGCCTTTCAATAATGAGTTACTGATTGCTGTATAAATTTATCAGTATTTTTCTCACCATATGATAAACGTGTTAATTTGTAAATTTTTATGTCATGCATGTACAATCGTTATATTTTTTAACAAGAACGGACTTGTTAACTATAATTTCCATTTGACATATTGCACTTTATTTATGAATGTTAATTTTGGTGTTGGGGATACAGTGATGAGGGTATTGATGTTCATACATATTGCTCTATGTTTTTGTCATTAATGGAGGTTGACGGATTCTTGATTTCATATTAATTTTGGATTCAGAGCTGAGTATGTTCACGACAATTGTTCCAGTTTGGAAAAAATAATTCTGATCATATGAATATGTTGTGCAATATGCAGACCTACATGGTTGGTGGATAGTAACAGAATTGCAACAAAAATCAAGAGTGCCTCTGGGTCAAGTGATCCACAAAGAGTAACATGGAAAAGCAACCCAACTAGAGCTTGTCCAAATTGCCAACATATTATTGATAACAGCGATGTACAACTTCCAACTTCTTTACTCCTCAGTTTTAATCCTCTAATAACGTAGAAGATTATGTTGATTGGTCAATTGTGCATAGATGAAAATGTGAAGCCCAGAGTTCAGACTCTGATTCTTTTTTCTTTTATATATATTTTTAATTTTTTAGGTTTGTCAACTACCACACAATTCCCTGCTATGAGCTTTGATTGAAATGGGATGTTTGAATGGGTTCTTCCTGGCTTTGATAAGCATTTAAACCCTATCTTTTTTTCAGGTTGTTAAGGAGTGGCCAGGATTACCTCGAGGTGTAAAATTTGACCCATCTGATCCGGAGATCATATGGCATTTGCTGACAAAAGTTGAAGAAGATTTAGAACCTCATCCATTCATTGATGAGTTCATCCCAACTGTTAAAGAGGATGATGGAATATGTTATACTCATCCTCAGAATTTGCCAGGTCGGCTATATGACTGTAACCCTTGTTTGTTTTACTGTATGTGTATATATATTTAAATTCAACACATCCAATTAGTTTTTCTTTAAATTTTAAAACTCAATATTATAGGAGTTAAGCAAGATGGGAGTGTATCCCACTTCTTCCACAGAGCAATCAAGGCTTATAATACTGGGACACGAAAGCGTAGGAAGATCCATGGTGATGTTTCTGGTGATGTCCGCTGGCATAAGACTGGAAGGACTAAACCAGTAGTTCTGGATGGGGAGCAGAAAGGATGCAAGAAAATTATGGTTCTCTATATGAGCTCTGCTAGAGGAGGAAAAGCCGAAAAAACTAATTGGGTTATGCACCAATATCACCTAGGAACACAGGAAGATGAAAAGGAGGGGGAGTATGTCATTTCTAAAATATTTTATCAGCAACAGCAACCGAAACAAAATGATAAAGGGGAGCTAGATTTTCCAGACACCAATAATACTATGATTCCTAAAGTGGATCCTGTCACCCCAATGTCCGTGACTCCAGACCCTCCACGTGTGGAAAGGTGTTCTGAGTTTCTTTTGGAACAAGAGTCCACCGCCATTGACGTGGATATTCCTGCACAGGTAAAACTTGTTCCTTTTTTTGAAGTCTTCCTTCTCCGAGTTGTTAGTTTGGTGACATATTAGCTATGAGTCAGTTCATTTTCAAGAGTTCGTAACATAATCCCTGGATATTTTAGCAAATGCTCATGCCAAATCATATATGATGTCTTTCCTCACCCTTTTTATTCTTAGGCTGCTTCATTTAAGCATCCTGAGACAGATTGCATAGAGGAGGAGGTTCAACCTGACAGCGAAAGACCTAGCTATACTAATCAACTGAATAGAGAAAATCAAATAAATCAGATGGCAAACGACAATGAAGATCGAACTGATGAAGAACCCAAATGGTGGGACAGTGAATCACAATACTTGTTGGATTCACAGCAGCTGGTAGAAGGGCTGTCTCTGTGTGATGAGTTTCTTCAGAGCCAGTCTCCAAACAGGGAAGAAAATATCAACGAAGGGGGATTGAAGGGGAAACTGTGTCTTTCCGATTATGCTCAATTAGGAGCAGAAGATTTGAAAAAGGATTTGGAGGAGTGTCAAAATCTTGTCCTTGATCCAGCAAATATAGAACTCGATACACCACCTGAATTCCGGCTGAGCCAACTTGTACCTTCTCTATTTCATAAATTTGTATTTCATTTTCGACTTATCAAATTTAGTTATTGGCTCCTTAAATTTTCTGATTCTGATGCATTTCTTTCGTGTGTTGTAGGAATTTGGATCACAAGAAAGCTTCATTGCTTGGGGAGGGGGCAAGATCATCGACTAAAATGTTCATCATGGGTAAAAGTAAATCTTGTGGCCACCTTTGTGAAAATTTTGCTTGTTTTGTTTATCTCTTGATGAATACGAATTTGTGATGTATTCTGCTTGGCCACTTAAACTGTAATTAACCACCGTGAAGTTATTCTTATTCCATCAGCTAAGGGAACTTCCACCATGAAGAATTGTTGTTACCTTTCTCATGTTTTGGGAATATAATGAAAATTTGGTCTACCTCGCACTTGAAAACCTAGTGAGTAAAATATGCCCGGTATTACTTTTGCTTCGTGTCTGGAAGCTGGGATACTGTTGTCTCAATTTGCTATGTTCGAATTCAGTTTGTTGCTAGTCTCAATTTGCTATGTTCGAATTCAGTTTGATTTGGTTGCAGTCTGATGAACATCCTCAGTGAAGGTTACATTGAAGAGTTAACTATAGAAACTAATGTCCCCTTTGAAAAAATGTATTCCTAATTGGATGTTTTAAATTATATATATAATAAAAAATTAGTCTTTTATCTTTACATGTTAAAATTTCTTTTCAAATTTCTAGAAGGTTTACTGGATTACACATTGAAACAAATAAAAAAGTATATTTTGTTATCTGATTTAGTTTCCTTATAATTGTATACAATACTGAATTATAGATATATTGTTTGATTATATAGACAACAAAATCCAAGAGAAATTTCTGGAAAATCACTTCTATTGACTTACATGCCATATTTCTAAGCAAATAATCCAATGATTGATGGAAATAAATCATCTTGAACAATTCTTACCATAATTGTATTTTGCATGTGTGTGTATATAACATATATATATATTATATCAACTTGCTTAGCCACCCTACAAATTCCAAATCTTTATACTTACAAAGACTTAAATCTTTCCTTGGTTCTATCATACTGAAAGCCTTTTACTATAACTTCTTTCCGGCTAAAGCTGTTGAAGAAACCCTGATTGCTTGCAATGAACCCCACAAGGTAACTAGGGTTCTAATTGAAGCAAAAGATGTAAGCAATACTATGCCAGACATAGACCCCATTAATCCGTGGAAGATCCAAAAACTTATCAACTCAACTGATAATCACGAAATGGCATATTGGTGTTGTCACATAACGAAATGTTTGATCATGTGTTCAAACATTGGAGCTTAGCTATGGCAATCGGAAAAAAAATATTTTGTTGTCGTACTTGATTATATCTTGGTACCCATGAGATAGCAAGGTGAGAGTATTTATGTTGAGACGAAGCCTAACGAGATATACGTGCTTGTTTGTATGGAATTGTTTCGTAACTAACTACCTAAACTTAGAAATGAGATCGATTTATTTTATAATTTAAGGTTTGGAATTTTTGGATTTTAAGTTATTTTAGAATTGAACTTTTATTCGTTGAATTTATTAAATTTTATCCTCAAATATAATGTAAGTATTACTTTTTCTATTCAAAACTATCATCTTAAGAAGCTATTCAAAAGAAATATATAATAAGCATAAAACTTCTTTCAAGGGTTTGATTGAAAAAAAAAAAGATTTAAATAATAAATACTAACAATAGTTATAAAAAGTATGTAATTAAATAATAAAATTCTGCCGTGAAATATTGGTTTTTGAAAGAATGAGAGAAAATGCATTGTGCATGTACATCCAAAGCCCAGAGCTTTGCGAACCCAACCCACCAAAATAAATTTATTGCAAGTTTGAGGCAATTAATAAAACTGGTGCAGAAAAGTAGAAACTTGCAGCACTGGAATTTCTGCAATGAGGAAATTTCAGAGATTCCTCTCGATCCCGGTCCTAGGTGTGTTTCTGCTGATGGGTTTTGTGTATTACGTCACTGTTTTCGTATTCATTGAGGACTGGGTCGGGTTACGTAGCTCCGCTGGAGCTTTGAACGCTTTGATCTTCAGTTTCTTAGCTTCTCTCTGTATTTTCTCCTTCTCTGTCTGCGTTGTTACCGACCCAGGCTATGTTCCTTCCTCTTATGTTCCTGATGTTGAAGATTCTGGAATTTCTGGTCAAGAACCAACCAAAAATGTGAGTTCATTTAGATAAAAATCTCTCTTTTAATTGTTTTATTTATGGTATATTCGCGTTCTTTGTTTTTATTGGGTTCTGTTTGGTGCGATGAGAATGGTGAGGAAGAAGTATGGAAATGAAATTGTTGGATATCGTGTTACTTCTTGTTCTGGGTTGCAAGTTGCTCGAAAGATGATGCTATTTTTTAATTCATAGATTCTCTTTTTTTTTCCTTTTAAAAAATTACGATGTATAAATAGTTTTCTTACTGTGCTGGTTGATTCGTAGTTGTGGTATTAGTTAGTCAGAGTTATTGAAACTAATATTCTCTGTGTGTGTGTGTGTGCGTGTAATGTTCTCGAGCAAGATGAACACTTAGATGTGAGTTCCCCAATTTGCTTCTGTGTTTTGAGGATGAAAACGTAGCTAGAATAAGTCAAGTTCAAGAGGGTATTTCAGTTGTAATGTTATTTCGAAAAAAAGTATTTCAGTTCATTTAGTTTGAAATATCACCTTCTAAGTTCACATCTTACCAAACAACCAAGTAAGAGGTGGTGCGAGTATAGGTGGCTTGTATTCAAGAAGCATGCACTGGATTCAGTAATTGTTTGACTAAGTCAAGGGGGTTTAGCTAATGCTTTGAGATAGTGCTTAAATCGGATTGTGTAGAGATATTGAACTCGTGTTTTACTGCAAGTATGATGAATAGATTTACTAGAAGAGAAGCCCATCATTTTAAAGCAAATGAGTGTTTCAATGAGAACATTCATGTGGGGTGCAGTAAGATGGTAGCCCATGTTCCCCCTTTTGTTCACAACTCAAAAAATCTAAATTTTCAGCTGAAAACATTTATCTTAGGTTTGTTACATCACATGCATGAAGCTCATTTTTGACATTAGCTCCTTTTGATTGTTTTAGTTTTTTTCAACAAAATCAGAAGTATAGGAGCATTTGCTTTGTGATCTTGGAGAAGTTATGCAGTGGTCGGTGAAGTTATATAGAAATATGATGAAGTTATATAGAGTTAACACTGTAAGTGTTCAAAACAAATGCTGAATAGATGGGAATACTTATGCAGCCTGTTGGTCAAGTCCTTTCACCCCTTGGGTCAGGGGAAATGGTTGACTCCAACCTGTCCAAACTCCTGTCATATTTCAACTAGAGGAAGTCATTTGACATGTCAAATCATGGTCCTTTATGAGGTTTGTCTTGGAGAAGTATGAAACCTTTGCATTTTTTCATTAAGAAACGTGATTTTTGTGCCTTGTATTCCATCCATCCTTCCAATTACATTGGCATAAAATGAATATGGTGGTAGATATTTATTGATGACATATGGTCAGAAAGTAAAAACTCATTGGAAAAAATATGGACAAGAAACCAATACACAATATGTGGCAGATGGAATACAGCTTAAAAGTTTAGGTGGTTCAACCGGTGTCCAACTGAATGTCTTTACAAATGATCTTCCTAACTATGCACTAAGAAGCCTAAAGCTCACAGTTCATTTGCGGGGAATTTTTGGCAGCTTCCTGAGATCTTGACAATTATCCCTTTTCTAAAGCTCACTTTATACTTGAGTAAGCTCCAAAGTTTGGGAACATCATATTCCTAATTCGACAAGTGACACATAATTATTACATATCATGGAAGCATGATAGTGTTTGGGTAAATATACATGGGAATTTAAAAGAAGTTAGTTCATATAATGAAAATCAACTTTCTAAATTTACGCTTAGTTCATATAATGAAAATCAACTTTCTAAATTTACGCGCTCTGTACCCTAAATGGAGGATGTTAAGTGGAAACTGAGGTGTTGTCTAAGAGAATTATAGGTGAATGGTCTGCATGCTAAGACTGACTAGTTTTTTTGCTTATTCAAAAATTTCCAGGAAATCTGGGTATTTTCTGTTGCTTTCCCTATAGATGCTTTACTGTTACATACCTCTTGAAATAACTTGGTTTTACATGAGCTACAACATGTGATGCTTTCCTCAGGAAATGAAAATTTGCAAGTAACGATAGAGTTCATATTTGGTTTATTTACTTATCCTCCATCCTATGCCATGCCAAGGTAAAAAGTATTGGTTAATAAATCTTGCAGTAATTCCCCTTATCTAGGTAGATAGCTGTCTCCATGCGTCATTAGTCCTAAGCTTATTTCAAGTCATACTCAAAAAAAGTATTTATTATGTTTGCTAAGTCATACTTAATTTGAAAGTCTCAGGAATCTTTAGAGTCCATATCAAGGGACCAAGGCAAATCGTAATTCATATCTCTGTATCTCTCTCTCATTGTCTTCTAAATTCTAAAATTTTTTTTGAGGTATGATTGATTATCTTTATCCATTGTTTATTAGAAGTGAACATAACCTGCATCTAACAATGCAGATCTAAATTCCTTGATGTATAATTTCTGTTAGGGTGCAGCAATGAGACACTGTGATAAATGCTCCGCATACAAGCCTCCCAGGACTCATCATTGTCGTGTTTGCAGAAGATGTATTTTAAGGATGGTAAGTCAGGTTCCATCTTTTTCACCATAATTATCTAGGTATGGGCTTCACTTTTTATCATCATTTTACATACAGTGTATATATATATATATTCTATGTGATCGTTTCCCGCATGTAAATTGGGTGCAGGACCATCATTGTCTATGGATAGATAATTGCGTTGGTCATTTGAACTATAAAGCCTATTTTGTATTTATACTTTACGTGACTTTGGGGAGCATCTATTCTACAGTATGTATTATTTGACTTCTCCAAAGGCCTTGCTTTCGCTCAGTAAATTGCTCTTAACTTATTTCTGAACATCTTGGCATTGCCAGGTGATGATAATTATTTTTGCATTCCAGAAGAACTCGGATTACTATAGTGGAAGGATTTATATGAAAGTTTTTCTTGTAAGTTCATAATTGAGTGTTTAAATGTGTTCAGTATATATAACTTCCATTTGTCGGAGTGATTTTTTTTTTTTTGAATGTATTGTCGGAGTGATTTTATGAGTGAATACTTGAGTAAGACAAGGATTCCAGTTAAGGCACCAGTCCCTGCTTGTAAACGTTTTAGAAATTAGGATCTAATTGAAAAATAAACACATAAATAAAAGACACAAAAAATAAACTATTAGAATGATCATTATTTGATTGGATTGGCTTAAAAATGGTACAATATTGCAAAACTATGCATTTATTATAAAATGTAAATGAGCTATTGATTCGATCACAGCTATTTATTAGATTAACGGCTTTTAGCCTTTTCTTTTCCCCCTTTTAAAATAGCATTCTAGTTCTTTTGAGAAACTTGCTCAGTTATGTATTAGGAGCATTTCAGAATTTTTGGACTATGAACGGATCTCAATGTCCTTCTAAATGTGGATCTTCTTTCTGTTGTCAAATTTTACTCCTATTGAAAGTCCTGTACCTTAATTTTCCTTTTCCATTATCTTCTCTAATAATAACTTCTCCCCCAAAGCAAAGAGAGAGATAGCGAAAAAATAGAAATAAATAAAGTAGTTCTTTTTGTGTAATATTTTTAAAGGAATTAGATTATTCTAAGAGGTATGAGATGGTAGATTGCTTGCGGAGCAATGATGGTTGCATTGAGCATGACATTGGGAACTCTCTTGTGTTGGCATATCTACCTCATGACTCATAACATGACCACAATAGAGGTAACTTTTCTGTTTCTGAAGGATATGTAGTAAGATTGAATCTTTTCTTATACTAGTAGGTTAAGAGATCTTGAACGGTCTTTTGCAGTACTATGAAGGAGTACGAGCAGCATGGTTGGCTAGGAAATCTGGGCAAAGCTATAGACATCCATTCGACCATGGTGTCTATAAGAACATTTCTTTGGTACCTTTCTCTCTCTAAATTCATATTTTCTCTGTTTACCTTCAGCTATAGCTCTAACTAATTCAAACTTCTCTGCCTTCTGGTCAGGTATTGGGTCCAAACATGCTGAAATGGTTGTGTCCCACCGAAATCAATCATCTAAAAGATGGAATCAGCTTCCCAACTTTACGTGATAGTTCATAAACATTAAAAAAAAAAATTGATGGCATTCCATTCAGCATGAATGGTTGAGAAATTAGCATATTGCTCATTTGTAAACCAATTTTCAAAATAGAAAGCAGCTCGATATACAACTGGTGGGTCTATAGAATTGCAACATGGAAGTTTTCAACTGAAATCAGGTCAATCATAGAGTTTATATTCACTTTTGTTGTAGATTTTGTAAAGTCAAATGATCATTGCTTTTATTATTATTATTATTTTTCCCTTTTACAGCATACCAGTTTATGTGTATGTTCTGCTAAAAAAAAGTGTATGTTCTACTCATAAAACAAATGAGTGTGGAAATTGTAAATTGAATTTTATTTCCAACCAATATATATTTGGATTACTTGTCTTTTCCCAGCTGTGAGCATTAAGGTGGTGCATATAAGCAAGAAGGTTATTATCATTGTTACTAGGGATTTTCTCTCTATTTGTTGATGACAAAGACTAGAGGACAATTCAATTAGCTAAGTCGTAGTGCTTTCTTGTTTCCAAATTTCTTACTCAAAATGTTCTCTTTATTCTGAGGAGACCCGTAACAAAATTTTGGGTTCGCAGATTTTTCTGCTTCATTTAGTTTCATGAATAACTTCCGGCCCGTATCTTCACTTGGGATTTTAGGAGTCTGTTTAGACCTTGCTAGTGTTGGTTTTGGTGCATGTATCATTTGCCTCAATGTTCTGAATTAATGCATTTAAGATGTTATCTCAAGTTGGTCTTTGGTGGGAGACACAGCAGAATGATGTTTAGAACCTAACTGGTTGGTAGGCTCACTTTTAATCACACATTTTGCTGCCACAGTTTGTAGAGGTTTCCCTTGGCCAGAGAGTTGGAGGGGATGGATACACTTAAAGGTGAAAACATTCTCTCATCTGGAATTCACAAACATAACCCACTTCCAGTTCCAGGATTTAGTGTTGGAGATCTCTTCCCACAGGATAAGTGGGGAAAGACGAGGAGAAAACTGGTAGGTTTTATCGCGACATGTGATGATATTGAAGTGATCTCTGCCCTTCAAGAGACTTAGTAGAGAGTAGCTGTAGTCTGATGTGCAAGATGGTAAACAAAAGCATGTAAGTAGCATAGTATCTGCTTTGCAGATTTTTCAAAGTGGAACTGAGAGTTAAATTATTGGAGTTGGGAACAGACAAAAGAAATAATTAAGGTGAGAGTGAAGTGATATCCACAAATCTTACAAACAGGTACAAGAAAATAAAGCTTTATTCTTGTCAGGAGTGGCATTATAATGTTCTTGTAGTTTGTTCTATAGGTTTCTTAATATTAACCTGTTACCATTGGCAACCTAGTAAAAGCTCATTGGTTAAAGTTCATCTTTTTGATGCAGAAGAGAATCCTAGGCAGGAATACTCCTACAGTTTCCTCTATAGAGTAGAAGTAATAACTGTAGAATCTCCTTTGTTAATTCATATTGTTGATTAAACTTCATTAAAGTGATTTGCTTATTGTCTTCTTTACCATAAAAAAATATTTAACTATTGTTTTACTATCATCATTGATTTTCAGCCCACTGCTTGGATTAGACATGTAGATGTAGATTTTGGGTGACCTTCAACTGTATGTTTTTTGTTCTTCAAAGTTTATGCCAAATTCAAGTGAAAAGTTGTTGGTAAAGATAACAATTAATATAATCTATTCTTATAAGGAATAAGATATTCGAGATAATTTTTTTATTATTTAATTATTAAATTAAAATAATTTATTTATTTATTTACTTTTATTTAAGTGAAATTTTGAAAAAAAATAAATTATAGACGAGATTGAAAATAATTTAAAAAAAAAATAAAAATTTGAGTTCGGATGATATTTTTGAAAGAAAAATTAGAAACATGATATTAAAGTGTAAAAAAGAAAAGTTTAGTCATGTAGGACTGTCCAATAAGCAGTCCTGACGAAGTAGAGCATGTCGCGTGGCAAGGTACGCTGACATCGGTGTCACGCGGGAGGCTATGCGAGCGATATGCATGCCCCACAATCGAATGGCCCAAGATCGATTTCGCGCGCGTGGACGACCCGAATTCGTTTCTCCTTTAAGTACGATCGACGGTTGAAATCAATCGCGATGAACGGTTCATATTCGTTTTCTTTTTATGTGTGATCGGACGGACGAGATCGATCGCGATAGACGGTTTAGATTAACGCAAGATGAATATAAGTACTTCATGTCACATAAGAGCCCAAACCTTAACCGTTAACCTTCACCGAAGAAGAATAACCAGACGCCGGAGAAGGAGGCTGACCGCCGATGCCGTTGCACTAGAGTCACCGCCGGCTGCTAAAAAAAGTAAAAATTTCTCTTACCCACTCGGAATTCGATTTCGAGCATCCCTCTAGCTAAATCGGAGTAAGATGGATGGTGCAAGAGTCAAAAATCGCGGGTAAAGTTCGACGAAGCCGCGACGACCAAAATTTTCAAATACCTCCGATGAGCCCCTTCCTGCTTCCCATTTCACACGATTTTTCGGTCATTGTGTTCGCCGTTTTTTTCTGTGCAGATTAGCTAAAGGAAGAATCTTAGCCATGAAGGAGGACCAGCGAAACCGCTACACCCGGATGTTCTTCCCCTTCGCCGATAGGTTCGGTTTTTGTAATTTTTCGGCCAACCAAGGTCCCTTAACGTATTTTTCTATAGGGATACGTGCAAAATTGGCCAAAACAGGCTAAAATCGGTCAAAATTGGCCAAACTGAGGTGAACTGCCGTTATGGGCAGCAGAGTCGGCGCTAGAGCACGACAACGCCGTTGTGCCAGAAACCCAAAATTGGTCGAAACGAGTTTTGAACACCGATTTTGGACTTTTGGGATATTTTGAGGTATGTGACGAGTGTTTCGAATTTCACAAAAAAAATTCAGTAAACTCAATACTCGTTAAGAAGTATAGTAAATAATTCGACATATCAAAATACCGATCCGGGTAAGGATCCCTTGCTCTATTCTTCGCTACGGTAAATTAAGGTTTAACGATGTATAATTTTATATTTTTTATAAAAAATTAGAAAACCCTAAAAATAATTATATGTTACTATTAGAGTTGCAATCCGATTAGTTCATAATTATTCTGATTTTCTGTTATTTTTCTTTACTGTCCTACTTGTTTGATTTTCGTATAGTACATGTTCTTAATTTATAGTTCAATTGTCTTATCAACTTATTTGGTTATTTTGATTATATAATGTCAGTATGAATGTAGTTTAATTGATAAGTGAATGTGATATGCAATATTGGTATGTATTTATTAATTATTTGTTGATAAAAATTTGTATATGAAAGAGTTGCTGGTTACCTAGGGAAAGGGCGGAGGGGCTCAGTATATAGGGAACCTTACCGTGAATTTTATCTCAGTTAGATGAGGATCAGAAATCTTTTACCAAAAAAGTTTAGGAATTATGGTTTACCCTCATACTGGACGGGGTATCGAGGTAATGGAATGTTTGGCGCTCATTACTGGACGGGGTATGGGGACAGCCGGTCAATTATAAAATTGGATATTGGGTTCACGAATATAGAGAATATCTATATGGACCCACAGGGGTATAAATAAGCAGGTTAGAAAATAAAATTATTGTCTCTTATTCTCTTATGCGTGAAGGTAAAAAGTGGTACGAATACGAATTTTTATAGGTTATTTTTGGAAAACTCATTACGGTTAGTATTAAACAAACATTTTCAAGTTTAAAGGTATTTAAATAAATCAAATGCTCAATTAGTTATTTTTTTAATTTTTACAAATATTTAGTTTTTTGTATATGTGATTAGTATGATATTTTTACTGGACTATTGTAACTCATTTATTCATTAATCATTTTAGATCAAAAGGACTAGGATTCAGATCTCGATCAATAAGATAGTTGTGAGTAGTTCACTACTCGGACTCCCTTCGAATGTTAGTGAAGATTGTTTTAAGGTACAAAGTATTCCTTTTTTTTTCACTTCTTTAATTATTGTTTGTTTTTCAGAAAAGACATTTTCGTAACCTTATTAGACGTTCTAAATTATTATGTAAGTAATGTAAACCCTAATTCTATTAATTGTTTCCGCGTTTAATTTTATGAATTCAGTTTCTTTTAAGGTTTCAGATTTTTACAAGAATCTTGTGACGTCTTGTAATATCTCATGCTCATATGGCAATTAATGTTTAGTAATGTTATGGAGTTTAAGTCTCTAATACTCAACTTATTAATAAAGAATGATTTCAATTAACGATGGTCTAATGGTTAAATTTTTATTAATATATTATAGGTTGACGGTGTTATCGTAAATATTTGATTCTGTCGGTCTATAATTTATTTGTATAGTTACAGTAGTTAAGTTGGATTTAGTCATAATAAATTATTATGATTCAGTAAAAAAAAAAAAGAAATTCTACAACAAAAAAATTCTATTTGTCGGAATAGTTATAATAGGTTATTCGATTAGCTATAAACTTTGATTTATATGTGGAATGCATTAACCTACATGTTAAGCACATATAATGAAATAATATTTCATGAGATTCTCATAGAAACAAAGAGAAAAGGTATGTAATCTCCATGTTATCTTAGATTCAACATGTCAATTATAAGTATGTGCTTTATTTCTCAATATTTTATGCTTGATTGGTGTGTTTATTGTAGACTTCTTTGGTGGGTTACTTTCATGATCTCATACACATACATACATACATACATACATACATATATTTATATATATATATATATATATACACATATACACACACAAAGAAAGAACTTTTTAACAAGCAAATTTGTGGTATTGTCTCCTTCCTTTGTTTTCTTTCTAATTATGCTTTTCAATGACAGCATTGTCTTATATTTAATAGCCGCCATGATGGTGGAATTTAATACTCTAAAAATAAAATACTTTATTGGATTTAATTATTATAATTTTTTTGGAAAATATGGTTAAATTATTATTTTTTAAATTAATAAATTTAATTATAATTACATATAAAATTTAAGTTCTCCCATTTAATTTTTAATTTTTTTTGGGTTGAGAAAAATATATTTATAACAATTATATTTTATTACTAATTAATATTTAAAAAAATATGTGGAATTTCTAGGCTATTTTTAGAATTAAATAATTTATTTATAAATTTCTATATTAAAATTGTAAAAAAATTTATTAAAAATGAATTTTATATAAAATTAAAAGTAATTATATTCCAATTTTAAAAACTTTAAAAGATAAATTAATTAAATCCTACAAGGTGTGACGTGGAGATAAGCTCGAGGAAATTGATGTGAACCAAATCTGAATTTAATTATATAATATGATATAGACAACTATATACATGTACATATATATATATATATATATATATATACACACACACACATGGTATTAAGTATAGTACAGTTGTTAATTTGATCAAATTGAAATACATGATTGATTCCCATGACATATACAGATAGATAATGTATAGAACAATACTATATATTATAGTACAATATTAGACACACTAGACATGGAATGTTTGAAATATGTAGTTACAATTTAATTTATTATTAATATATAGTTTTAAATTTTACCTTTAAGATAAAAAAATATATTAAGGTTTAATTAAATAATGCAATTTAAGGTAAGCAACATATTATATATATATATATATATATATATACACTAGTGGGCTTAATTAATTAATTAATTAATTAAAATTTATTTCTAATATAAAATTCTACAAGTGTCTCGACACTTCTGTCTTACAATCAACATCAAATGTCACCAATAATAATCTCAAAAAATAGTGTGAACTTTTTATGGGGTCACATTAGAAAAAATCATACATTGCCATATAATCTTATATATAATATAAACATACATACATACATATATATATATATATATATGCACATATAGAGATTGCTATAATTAAGAATTTTTAAAATTAACGTAATAGAAAATTATGTTTTAATTATATATAATTCAATGAATATAAATACACTTATGGTATATAAGTAACATATTATTCAAATAATTAATATATATATATATGATTAGTATTGTTTTTATTTAATAATTTTATGAATGAATTATTTTGTGCTTATTAATTATGTGAAGTGGCGATTCAAAAACGTCAATATGAAACACGTTCCCCAATGTGATTGACAGTCACAGATCCGATTGAAAAAAATATTTTTTAAAATTAAAATTATTAAATTAGTTTTCAAATTTTAATATTTAATATTATTTAATTTTTATATTTAATTCATAAAATTTGATGGGTTTTCAATAATATTTTTTTAATTTATAATTAAATAATTTAATTAATTAATTATAGTGAATATAATGTTGTTAATATAATAATTATAGAGATAAAAAATAAAAAATAAAAAATAAAAAATATAGTTTACATGGAATGTAAATGTTCACATGAAGAACAAAACTATATATGGTTATATATATATATATATATATATATTTTATTTGCTGTAATTATTATATAAATTAATAAATAGAATATTAAGACAATATTCAATTAAATAACATTATTTATAATTATAAAAATTTAATATTTTTAAAGATTAATAAATTAAATATTATATTA
Organism: Carica papaya; assembly: GCF_054855325.1. NCBI lineage: Eukaryota > Viridiplantae > Streptophyta > Magnoliopsida > Brassicales > Caricaceae > Carica > Carica papaya. The sequence goes on along the minus strand of NC_142310.1, from coordinate 1,036,271 downwards.
ATTGCCAAGTAAAATTAAATATGTTTATATTATTTATAATCTTTATAGGCTTACAGACTACCACTTAAAATTATTATTATTTTTTAAATATAAATGTTAAGCATTTATTGGGGATCAGAGTGGATTTATGACGTCATGTAACGACGAAGTTTGTGTTTGGAGGAAATAGGAAACTGTTTGGACTACACTGCAAAATCACAGCTTTATACAGTGAAAAGTTACTTTCTGTTTTCATCGTCTTCGTCACCTTCCCTAAACAGCGGGTAGTTACTGTATATGCTTCCTGCATATTTATATAGCCTTAACTGAAATGCCCGTAAACCACGACTCTCTATCTCTCTCTCTCTCCCTCTCTCTCTCTCTCTCTCTCTCTCTCTCTCTCTCTTTCTCTCTCTCTCTCTCTCTTCTTCTTGTTCTTATCAGTGGGTTTTTGCAGACACTTTCTGGGGTCTCTTTCTTAGCTGGATCTTTAATCTGAAGTCTTTCAGTTCGGTTCTCGAGAAACGCCAAGGTGAAAGAAAACAGGGGAAGGGAGATATTCTAAATCACTGTAGGTCTCTGACTTAAAAACGTAATTCATGTTTTTTTCATCTTTTATGTCTCTGTCTGCGTGTTTTTGTGTGAGGTTTTACATCTCTGTTCGCGTGTATTTCTATGCGCTTTCTGATTGGTTGCCGCGAAAACTGAGTCCTATTTTTTGTGTATCTTTTGGTTATCAATGGCGTAGTTTTTCGGCCGCCAAGAACGAATTTTTCTGCTTGTTTTTTCTCTCGTACTCTTTTCTCAGCAACCAAACAAAGCATGAATGGAAAATCCCATTTTGTAGAATTTTAAATTTAGTCCCTAGAGAACATGAGATCTTATACTCACTGGGTTTTCTTTTCGTTTTCTTTTTTGGTCTGTTTGGTTATATTCTATATTTTGGTGATGCCGATATTAACGTTTATTCAGATTAAATTTATGTATATATGTAAAAACCTTATGAACATATTTGGCAGCCATGTAGATTACCATTTTTAGAATATTTATTCAGATTTCTCTCTATTTTAAGCTAGCCTTTTTTTTAATACTATTTGACGTGATTAACTCAAATCGTTTTCTTCTCTTGTAATCTTTCAAGATTTAGGTGATTCAATTGAAAGAGAATCTGGGAAAACCAGTTAATCTCAGAAAAGATTTAAATCCATCTTATCAAGGTATGTATTCTATCCTTGGCCCTAATTTTTTTTTTTTTGCTGTAACTTGAGATTATGAATTAACTCATACAAAATTTGTGGGGGCGTATTGTTGGATTGGGTTTTGCAGGAAGGGACAATGAAGAACTCGGTATCTGACCAGAGCTTCTACATTGAGAGCGAAGAAGAAGATGAGGAGAAGGGTTTTGACGGTGAAGATGATGGAACTCAATCTGATTCTTCCGATTCTTCAGAGGAAAACCAACAGAATAACAGACCTAGTTCTTATACCACAGCTTGGCCTCAAAGTTACAGGTCCTCTATCTATATCTAGCTCCCTGTAGATGTCTATATACTACAATTGTGTATATGTTTATATATACAAATACCACACTGGGTATATTAATTATATATTTCCATCATCTCGTCCTCTTTGGTTGAAATTGGTTGTGCAATAGCCAAAATCCCAAAATTTTTTTTCTACTCTAGCTGCAGAAAGGGAATTCATATTTCTTTAATCAGTTTTCTAAGAAAAATTTCAAAGACGATTGATATAATTTTCTTTAGTGCTGTGTCTCCCATTCCATGTTTAAGAATCATGCTAGTATTCCCGGTACAACTCCACTATTGAATTCTTCTGTTGATTATGTTAGTAATGGTGGAGGTCTGTCTCTTGTGCAGGCCCCAACTAGTAGAAATATTTTGTTCACTTTCTAAACTGATCGGACATAGGGTGTCGATGTTATATAATAGCTCTTCAAGGAAGTTTCTACTTGCTTCCACCCAGATTTTGTAACGACAGTTTGTTGATAATTTTTCTGCCTTGTGGAGGTTTGAATGATAGACAGTCTAAAAAAACAGCAGTTTTGTACATTTAGTGGAGGAGGATGGTATGAAATTGGAAGCAAAATAGGAAAAATGTCATTTCTTGGAATAAATGGTTGATGCTGGTATCCTGCAGGATTTCTTCAGACAACAATTTTATGGTTGCTATACTTTTGTAAAAAGGTTAAGATGCTTATCATTTTTGTTCCTATTTCAGGCAGTCGATTGATCTGTACAGTAGTGTACCATCTCCAAGCATTGGTTTCCTGGGCACTCCTTCATTGTCAAGATTTGGCAGTTCTTTTCTTTCCTCATCGTTAACGAGAAGACATACTCCGGAGTCATTGTCTTCTATAACAAAGCCTCTGATACCAGCAACTGCAGATGAGAAACCACCACAGCACAGACGCAGTTCCCAATCTTTGCTTCCTCCTATTCCATCAAGGAGGGCTTCCATGAGGAAGGATGAGAAACTGTCAATGATCTCCCATGAACTCCCAATTTCTCGCAATAGCTCATTTGGTCAGGCTTTCTTAAATGGTTAGTTGCACACACTTGCTCATCAGCTCTATTTACTAGTCCGTGCTTAGCTCTACATTATGCATCATTCAGCAGCTACCCAATATATTTTGTACCTCCAGGTTAAATTCTCTTCAAAAGAATGTACCTAATCACTCTTTGAAGCTTTTTCTTAGCGTCTATAGATTCTCTTTCGAGAAAAATACCTTGAGTTAATTAGAGAATACCACTCTTACATTCTTGTCCCTCTTATGTGGATAGGTGTCCACCACGTATTCCAAGTTTCCTAGTGTGCTTGCTTTTCAAATTCTTCATATAGATTGCTTCATTATTGACAATTATTTAACTACAGTCCAATTTGTCAGTTTCCTGTTTCCTGCCACTTGCCAACCACAGATTACCACCACCATGTGTCATAATTTTATATCGACCCATCAGCTTCAAGAGGGCATTTCTGCCAATCATAGAATGCCAAATTTGCTTGCTTATCCTGGCTAAAAGGTCAAATTACATGAAGCACCTAGCACCATCATTGGTGGGCAAGCTTTGAATAGACTTCAGATTTTATATGCACCTCATGTTTCATATTTTCCTTGGTTTAACTAATGTTACTCACATGTAACAGTGCCTAGGTTTGATGATTACAGTATCATCTGTGATCTGCAAAAAAACCAAAATTGCTTTCAAAGGACAGAAATTCATAGCTTAATCAAGAAAGATAATATTTTTCTTAAAGATCTGCCTTACTGTCTTTGTTTGTGTGTTTGTTATGGATGAAAAAACAAACAATTCCTACATGTCCTGTGACCTATGCTGTTATATCGTATTCCCCTCTGCACATGGTGCACATGAAAGAATCAAGTAACTAGCAAGATTATTATGTGTATAGGAGATGTTTTGACTTGTAAATTAAATTACAGTTTAACATTAGTTTATCCAGAAACTACAAATTTTCAAAATTCTATTTTTAATCCGGATTTGTGCAGGAATGAATGTTTTATGTGGAGTTGGAATTCTTTCCACACCGTATGCTGCAAAGGAAGGAGGATGGATAGGTCTTCTGGTTTTATTGATGTTTGCAGTGCTTTCTTTTTACACTGGAATGCTCTTGCGTTACTGCCTGGATAGTGAGCCTGGTCTTGAGACTTACCCTGACATTGGCCAAGCTGCGTTTGGCACAACAGGCCGAATCATTGTCTCAGTAAGTCTATTTGATTAGTTTCTTTTTCTCTATGTCAAAAGTTTTTTCAAGCATTATTGATATTTGACTGTAACTTATCTCATTTCTGCTTTTGTTGTTTTTTGTATGCAGATAATACTCTACTTGGAACTATATGTAAGTACAGCTGGCTTTGTCTGAATGAGTATTTATTTAACTTTTTCTTGGAATCAACATAAAAATTTTTAGGAAGACGACATGAAAATCATAGGTTAGACTCCAGCAAGGCCCAGATATTTATTCCTTGGTCCTACATTTTGGATTAGTGTTGTCTTAGCCTTTTCCTTTTTTTGTTCCTGGTCCCCAAATGATGTGGCACAAAGTAAAGGGGGAGAGGCTTCTTGTCACACCTGTCCACCTTTCAATATTTTCCATTTGTCTATGGGCCGCATCAATTGAGTTAGTACATATTCATAAGCGTAGGTCCAACTTTGGTTCTGTATTTTTTTTTTGAAATATAAAGTATGAATTTTATTACTAACGGCACCAAGGAGGTGCTGCCCCATCTACAAACTTTACAAATCAATCAATGTATCAACGAATCATGCTAAATTCTCCATAAAGCTAGAGGATAACCCTATAACAAAAAACCAATTATTATAGGCAAAACAAACACTATCCCCATAAGAGATAGCGTGAATAATGTTTGTTTTGCCTAGTTGAATTCAGAACATAAGCTGAATGAATTGGAACCAGGGACATCATTCATCAGGTGGAGGCACCCTGACCTTAAGGCCTGATCAGGTTGCCTATATGTTCATGAGGGTGTCATTATTGTGGTACTTTCTGGTAGCATTAGCCACTAATAAAGAGGTATTTAATAACTGATAAAATTTTTAGAACTTTAATGTAAAACTAATTTGGATTCAATAATCACATGAAAATTCCTTATGTATTTTTAAGTTCAACACCTGTCCTCCAAGTAATGCGAAACGAGGTTCTATCCTAAACATCTCTATTATTAGCACTTTAGATCACTTGTGAAAAACTCTGATTGGTTGCAGGCTTGCTGTGTTGAATATATAATCTTGGAGAGTGATAACTTAACAGCATTATTTCCAAACGCGCACATAAGTTTGGGTGGATTTGAGTTAGACTCGCACCACTTATTTGCATTGATGACAACCCTTGCAGTTCTCCCAACTGTTTGGCTTCGAGACCTCAGCATTCTTAGTTACATCTCAGGTAAGTCACGTCGATTTTGGATTTTAATTATATGGGAGACAGAGGGAAGGAAGATTTTACTACAAACTACACTCCAATTGATACCTTTCTTTCTTTAGATGGACCTAGATTGTGCAATCTGCCTTTACGGAGATCCTACTTCTACTTACTCTTTGACTTGCTTCTTTTTCTTCCCAGCTGGTGGGGTAATTGCATCAATTTTGGTGGTCCTCTGCTTGTTCTGGGTTGGTGTAGTTGATCAAGTTGGTTTTCATAATAAAGGGACAATACTCAACCTCGCTACTTTTCCTGTGGCAATCGGTGCTTATGGATACTGTTATTCTGGACATGCTGTTTTTCCTAACATTTATACTTCAATGGAAAAACGAAGTCAATTCCCTGCAGTCCTCTTATTATGGTAAGCCGGAAATACCCATATATCTTCTCATTGAAAATCTAAATTTCTGAATATTTTAACCTATCAAAAGTGTATTTGATGCAGTTTTGGTATATGTACTCTTCTGTATGCTGGAGTTGCTGTTATGGGATATATGATGTTTGGAGAATCAACAGAATCTCAATATACACTTAACATGCCCCACAACTTAGTTGCTTCGAAGATTGCTGTTTGGACTACAGTATGTTGATTATTCATCCTTATAGTTCTCATCTTCAATCTTCTATTCACTTATTTTCATCGTACTGAACTTTCGAACCAACAGAGCTACAAGTTAAGCAAATTGTACTTGTTTACGAACAATGTTGTAATATTGAGTTTTATATCCCAATCAATATTCTTTGTTCTTATGCATATTGTTTGCCATTCTGCAGGTGGTTAATCCGTTTACCAAATATCCTTTTTCTCAATTTTATTTTCTTCCTTAGATGACGAAAAGAGAACAAAAGTTTTCTTTTTTGTTTGTCATTTTGCCGAAAAATTTTCTTTTTCGTTTGCATATCAGTATTTTTATTGAATTAAATTCTCATACGTGATATATCTTACATATTAAAAAAGAAGTTCCCTAACACGAAACCACATATGCGTTAACCCTTTCTCCGGTGGCATTGAGTCTTGAGGAATTGATTCCTTCACGCCATCGAAAGTCTCACATTTATGCTGTGGGTATCAGAACAATGCTCGTGATCTCTACTTTGCTAGTAGGCCTTGCTATCCCTTTCTTCGGTAAGTCTCTTTTTAGTATATAATTTAATGACAGCGCTTTCATCACATAGTTGATTGCTTAACTTGAGATCCTACTATTACGAATCATCTTACCAATCAGAAGACTAGCGTCTGATTATTTGGGAATTGATTTTCCTGTTTAATATTTTTACTTATTGTGACTATCGTCTATAAATTTTCTCGTTGCAGGCCTGCTGTTGTCATTGATTGGATCTTTACTCACCATGTTCGTTGTAAGTTGTTTCTTTAACTTCCTCATAATTCTTACATCTTCTGCCATGGCATTTGATTCAAAAGAACATTTCCAGCTTAATCTTTTCTCTATTGTGTCTTTGGCAGACCTTCATACTTCCATGTGTTTGTTTCCTGAGCATCCTGAGGGCAAAAATAACACATCTTCAGGTATAGCTGCACACACCCGTGCTCACTGACTAAGTTTCTTGTATAATTTAAAATTTTGAGATCGATTCTCATTTGCACTTGATTCCTCAGAAAGAAAAAATCTCTTTCTTTTTTTTTTTTTGTTTGGCAGGTTATAGTCTGTACTTTAATTATCATCATAGGGTTGATATCGTCAGCGATTGGCACGTATTCGTCCATGTCGAAGATCATTGAGAGTTTGAGGAACTGAATTTGATTCATTTTGTAGACTAGTCTGGCATCGTCAGTTCCAATTTTGAGTCAATTTTTGGATTGATGGAATCTTTGTTTTCCTTCATTTTTTGAGAACATTATTTTTGTTGGTACCCTGCCTGAAACATACAAGCTGGCCTTTACTCTTATCTGCTCTCGTATATATACACATCAACAATGGCATTTGGTAATCATATTCTTGCTATTGACAATTGAGGTACCATATTTTTACAGTGCATCAAGGATGAACATATATGATACAACTTTGATAGAATTCAAATTGAAACTTGTGTTGTACTAAATAATCCTTTTGTAGATTGCCAAATTATTAGTCTCTTGAACCCGTTAGGAGCATGCGAGTCAGATGATATAACACCATGCAACGACGAGAGTAAATGACTTTATTTCGAGTTTTTACTCCCACCCGTATCTCAAAAAAGATTTTTTTAATTTCTTATTGAATTATTTTTTGTAAAATTAAAAATACTGCAAGAAACAAAATGGTCAAGTCTAATATTTAGTGACTAATATAAACATGACTTGATTTGTAGATACCATCAATATTTGGATTTATGCCACCAGAGCAGACTACTAGGGGTCTAATTTTAGTAAGTCATCTCATCAAAGCACATGGAAGTGAAGAAAATATCAAGCTTATATAGGCATATCTCCCAGTGGCTGTAGCTAAGGCAATTGCAAGCTTACCCATTTTCTCTACGCAGGAGAAAGATGGATTTGCACCCTTTCCTGCAGTTCAAATGGCATCAATGACTCAACAGCAGGTCAATCCATTTGGTGGTCCTTATCAGCCAAGTTACCAACAGCCATTGTAGCAGCAACATTTAATGATGAACCCAACAAATCCTTTTGGCAATACAAGTTTTGGGTCATTTCCGGTTATTCTTCATGCTCGTCAACAGGCAAATAATCAATTTGGGAGTACAGAGCTTCTGTAATTTATATGTTTGAACATTTGTGAGTGGCTTTCTTTGTATTTTAGAGATGAGTGAAGTAGTATGAGCTCACGCATGAGGGATAAAATGGAAATGGTTTATCTCTCGTGCGTGAGCTCATACTACTTTACTCATTTTCAAAATACAAAGAAAGCCACTCACAAATATTCAAACACCGCAAATTACAGAAGCCCTGTACTCTTGAATGGATTGTTTGCTTGTTGATGAGCATGAGAATTAACCAGAAATGGGACGAAACCTGTATTGCTAAAAGGATTTGTTGGGTTCATCGGTAAATGTTGCTGCTGTAATGGCTGTTGGTAACTTGGCTGATAAGGACCACCAAATGTATTGACCTGCTGTTGAGTTATTGGTGCCATTTGAACTGCAAGAAGGGGGTGCAAATCAATCCATCGGACCCAGCAAACGGATCTTGCACCTCAAAATCACAAGCAATCACAAGCTTATGGAAGTGAATGGAATTTAATGCCCAGGTCTTCACAGGTACTTGCTGAGTTGAAAAGCTGCTATTTTGCAACAGTGAAACAATATCTCCTACTATCCCTTCACAGTCCATTTGCCAAACAGTTTGGTTTTCTTTACCTGTAGCTTTCTTATGCACGCAATTAGAGACCTTACTGTCTCTTCCTAGATCCAAAGATTGGTTAAGCAACAGAAAACTCAAAGAGCACACCCAGACCCTTGCATCACATTTGAGTTATGCAGCTATTACTATGGATCATCTGTGGCATTATCATAATTTCATTATGTTCTCTGATGTTGTTTTAAACTTGTAGGAATTATTGTCAGTATTCAGAGACTATTATCAAGAGCTCTGCAGCACTGGCTCACTACAGCAACATGACCCAAAACGGGTATAATCCATATACTGTGTCCCATCTCTATCCAAAATAGAGATTATCTAACGGTTTTATTCAGATCTCAGACACACAGTATCCATCCATGATTAGACACAAATTACAATTGGAAGCAATCCAGCTAAAATTAATGGAAAAGTTCTTTATACAACCTTGTTGATTCAAAAGATGAGTAGGTATTTTGTTACCATTTATAGTGATTCTCAAGCTCCGCCCGAAACTTTGCTGAACTCAATATGCTAGGCACATCCTTCAGTTGCACGAAATCTCTTCGAGTCGAAGTTCAAACTACAGACTCAACCAATTTGTTTGGTAAAATGAATTGGATTACAGGATAATTTGTAATCTCTATATATGAAATCTCTTCCTCGGGTGTGAAATCATTCTTCATATGAAAAATTTCCCAAATCTCTTCCAGACTTTTTCCCGCCATCAATCATGCGATGTGCTTGCAAAGCTGATCCAGCAGTGATTTCACATCCAGGTAATTAGCCACCTTAACCAATTAGAAAAATGTTTCTTCATCCTTCTGAAAGAGCTTGTTGCAAAACCCCTAGATTCCCATTCCTTTAGACTATTTAAACCTAGCTCAACTTCGTTTGAATGCTCCTTGAACCACTCGACCTCACCGACGGCAATGGAATAAGGCCGTCGCTGTATCCATCCTCCACCATCAGTTTTATGGTTCTCGCCTGAAACGCCAAAGATTCTTCCACCTCGAATACCTCATTGTCTGATGTCAACAGCTTCAAAATCTTTTTTCTGGCCTGGAGTCAAAGAAAACGATGATGATGAATGATTTCATTGTTGATGAAATTATATAATTATTAACTTCTCGAATGTGTCAAAAGTATATAGATCAGATGACATAACACTCTATTATATGAAGAATAAACTATTCGAATTCGAGTTTTATTTCCACCCATGTCTCGAAAAGGAGAAAAAGAAGCTTCTTCAATGCATTACTGAATTGTTTTTTTTTGGGCAAATTAAAAATGCTACAAGAAACAAAATGGTCAAATTGAATATTTGGTGACTAAAAAATGTGGGTAATAGAATTTGATTTAAACTTCAATTCCCCAAAATATTAATAAGAAGGATTAAAATTTTGAATAAAAAACATTACATATTTTAATTTATTATAGAGACAAGTAGAATAGATAAGAAGATGGTGTTATATGCTTCTTAAATAGTGATTTAGTTTTGTATGAAGACACATATATATATGTGAGTAAAGTAACTTTTTATAAACACTACAAAACAGTTTAATATTGTATGATGTGACAGTATGTAATTATCAAATAACACAAAGAAAAAGACAACACAGTAAATGATTCTACCTAACAAACATGGAAAAAAGTATTCCAGTTGCTAATATGGAAACAAAAAATTATACCATAAGAGTATAAAAATAACAATATATACGTAGCTTCGTGTTGGCTTTATGTACTGAGCATAGATTACATGACCATGAGATTCTGGTGGAACCCAAAACATTAGAGGAATCATGCTTTTATACCATTAGTTGGAGTAAACTCTCTCTTCTCAAGAAATATAGAGGATTAGGATTCAAGTTTACACGTGAAATACATATAGCTTTAGTTACAAAGTTAGCATGCCAATTCTAGGTACATCAGATAAATTACAAGCCAGAATACTTCAGTCTAAGTATGTAAAGCAAACACTTTACAATTTGGAATGCATTAGACTCTCGAACTCTATAATTTGGAAGAGTTTAATGGAGGTCAGACCTTTTCTATCATAAAGATTGTACAAGATTATAGTCAAAAGCAAATCAATTAGCATATGACTTGATCTGTGGACACTATCAATATCAATATTGATGCCACCAGAGCAGATTGCTAAAGAGTCTAATTTTCATCAAAACATATGGAAGTGAATGGAATATTAAACTTATATAGACAAATTTCCCATTGGTTGTAGCTAAAGCAATCACAAGCTTACCCATTTTCCTACACAGGACAAAGATTGATGACATTTAAGTTTTATTCAGATCTCAGGCACATCGTATCATCATCCCTTGGACACAATTTACAACTGTAAGAAATCTCGCAGCAAGTCAATGGAGAAGTTCTTTAGACAACCTTGTTCCTGATTCAAAAGATGAGTATGCTTTTTGTTACCAGTTATATATTAGTATCTACTTGTATTTTCACTATGAACTAATTGGAAGAACAATTTAACGTTAGATTAAAACTGGTAAATGTTGGAATTTTGATTTTCTTTTTTTCAGAAAGAAATATTATATACGCAAATTGCTTATTTCGGAAATAAAAGAATAATCCCGATGAATAGGAAAACTAAAACTAATTTTAATCGGAATCCTGATAGAAATCGGTTTCCTAATTTGTTAATCTTCTTCTTCTTCTTCTTCGTTTAGGAATCGACAAAACAATCTCTATATATATTCTGCACCTCTACACAAATAACTCCCATCAACAAAAACAACGTAGTGAAATTTCTACTTGAGGATAAATAAGCATCTAACAATGTCGTCATTACCTTCATCGTCATCGTCGTCTTCGACCCCGGCTGAGAAAAAGATCTTAACGCTGTTGACATCAGACAACCAGGTAATCGAGGTGGAAGAATCTTTAGCGATTCAGGCGAAAACCATAAAACTTATGGTGGAGGACGGGTACGGCGACGGCGTGATTCCGTTGCCGGCGGTGAAATCGAAGGTGCTAGTTTTGGCAATCGAGTGGTTCAAGGAGCATTCGCAAGAAGATACAGCGAGCTGCTGCAAGATTCCGAAGTGGAGAGATAGGAGGAGAGGCGAGGGTTTGATTAGTCTCAAGGAATGGGAAGCTAGGTTTTGTTACGAGGTGTTTCGGAAGGATGAAGAAACGTTTTTCGAATTGGTTAGGGCGGCTGATTACCTGGAGGCTGAGTCACTGCTGGATCAGCTCTGCAAGCACATCGCATCATTGATGAAGGGGAGAAGTACGGAGCAGATTCGGAAAATTTTCCATATCAAGAACGATTTCACGCCCGAGGAAGAAGCAGCAGTTCGCGCGGAGAACGCTTGGGCTTTTACTCCTGATGATTCCGATTAAATTTCTTGTGTATTTTACTTTATGTAATTTTCGAGTGATTTAATTTTTGTAATTAAATATTTTTTAATTATATTTATGCCTTTTAATTAATAGATTTAGAAAATTCGTACTTAAAATTTTAAAAATTATTTTAATTAATATAACTTTGTTATCTTTAATTATATTAATTAATTATTAATGACATAATAATATGGTAATAATTACAGTGATTAAGTTAAATTAAGTAACCAAATTTTTTATATTTTTAAATATAAAAATAATTTGTAAACGAAAAAATTAGAGTGAATTAAGATTAAAATTTTTAATTTTTTAAAATAAAAAAAAAAACACCTGAAGAAGGTCTGAACATCGGAGCCCACAACAGGCCTAGGGCCCTGTTCAATTCCTCATCATCATCCTCGTATAGTTCCAGCATACTCCCTAATTCCTCTGCAACAGATTCTTTGACTCGAAAATGTCGGAAACTGTGAGCTTGTCTCTATCTGTAAGATCTTTGAGGCCACGAAGCTTTTCAGTTGACTGTTCTACAGTCGTACCTCCTATAAGAGCCTCGTTTTCAACCTGGACAACAGATTCTTTCCCGAAAAAATCCCTGCGTTTTCCCGGGAAAATTTCCGTGATTGGCGTGAACCCGAGGGTCCTCAACGCTGGCAACGAAGAAGGGTCCTGGCTGGAGCTCGATGACTCGCCTGTGTCTGTCGAGCTCCAGCCCATTTGCAGCGAAGCCCAGTTCGATCAGGTCATTGCTGAGGCACAGCAGCTTGACGAACCAGTAGTCGTGCTTTGGTTAGTTTTTTTTCTTTTTTTCTTTTTTTAATCTGGTTTTGTTTGAGACGTGTTTTGATTCGATTTTTGGTTGTTTCTTGGATCTGGGTTGTTGGTTGGCCGCTGAGAAAACAATGGAATCTAAAGAAAAGTATGAACTTGCTTGGTGGTATTTGATGTTTTGGACTTCTGATGAATGTGAAATTTATATGTAAAACTGTAATGCTAAAGGAAAAAAAAAAATCATTTAAATTATTCTCAAATTGTTTTTGGCACAAGTGATTGTTTCTGGTTTAGGTGAAATTACAAATTTCATTTCATTTGTTTCGAACAGGTGGAAATTGGGGATTAATAAGTGTGAATAGCCTTCCTTCTTGTATTTACTCTGTTTAATTGCAGCTATATAATCACTGAAATTTCTGTATTTCATTATTAGTAGTTGATTTTAGAAATATTGTTTTGTTCTTGTTCAGATTTTGAACAGATGTACTTTTCATGGAGTATATTTTCTTCATGAAGATTTATCATTTTGGGTTAGTGAAGTAAAGCTATATGAATGTGTAGGATGGCAAACTGGTGCAGAAAATGTATATATTTAAAACCAAAATTGGAAAAGTTGGCTGCTGAATACCATCCAAGGTGAGCTTTTTCTTCTCCGATGACATGAAGTGATCACTCAATCTTAAAGTTAACTGTTGGGAGAAGTTGCTCTGTTGTTTCTTGAGCATTTATTGTCATTCCCACTATGGTAAACCTGCAGATTCCGCTAATAAAATTTAAGTATGCTGCCGCAAGAATAAGAATCTCAAAAGCCTTTGGCATACAATATTTCATTTGATTTTTTTTAGCAGTACCTTATTTCTCAACAGAGGAACATAAGATTTTCTCTCATATGCAGTACCAAAGATGAAAAAAGTGTATTTGAAGTAGTTGAGCATATTAGGCAGTTAGCAACTCTGCTTGCTTACCAGTAAAGAAATGTCCAGTTTGGTTGAATAATTTTAGACTACTTTCCATTTGTATTAATGTTCTTCAGTGAGATAACTTTTACGATTTAGCAAGCCACCTTGGTGACTTAATTAATAAACATTCTTTGTGCTCTTGTTTGTTTAGATTGCCGTTTTATTGTGTTAATGTCAACAATGTTCCACACAAGCTCGTTGCTCGTGCTGGAGTTACTGTAAGTCTCTTGTACCTTTACATGGATTGTACTCCCTGTGGTTTGTAATCCACGGGTCTTTTATATAGTTTGTATTTATGGATTTTACACGTCATCCAATGAAACTGTGCCTGCAACTTCGTAATGAAAATTTAGGATAATTTTCTTATTAAGAATAAGAGGATTAAATCTAGGTATCACAATTAGTATTTCTAAGATATCAGGTGGAAGAACAGGATTTCTTAAGCATCACACTTAAGATTTGATTGTATCATATAATCACAAAGCTTAAGTTGCTATAAGTTCTTCTAATGATCATATTCTGTTGAAAGAGATTATGATGCTAATTTATAGAGTCAAGTTCAATCCTAATCTAATTAGTACTAGAAACCTTAAAAAGGAACTTACAAAGAACTTAAAGCACAACTAAATCCTCGCAATACTAGAAAGATAAATATCACGAATCGATAATAATCATAAACTGAAGTCTGAAGCGAAGGTGCTCCATCACAGAACGGGTTATTTATAAAAAGGTAATAGCTTGTACCTTAATGCTAGTATCTTTAGCACAACTTGGTTTATCTTATTCTCCCCTCATTTAGAAAAATCTCTATTATCTGCCTATTGACAATTAGTATCATGCTGTTCAAAGATGTATTTGCACAAATGATTGAGAAATCTTTGCATTTTTCACACTGGCATTTCCCTTTTACTAAAAGATTTTCTTGCTGGATGATGACTCATAATATATGATTGAATTGATTATGCCCATCTATGATTATTTTCAAGTCTAGAGAATATTTATCCGGCTTTCAGAAATAAGGTAGGATATGTAGAATATGATTGTCAACGAGACTAGGGAGTCCATGGGAATCAGAGTTAAACTTGTCCGTCAACAAGTTTGTAGGCATGACTGCTTCTGGTATCTTCAATGGGTCCATCTCAAGGGATGATCAAGATGTATATGGAATGTGCTTTGTGTACTTTGTTCAAATTGTCATCCTCTTCTCTGATGAAGATGATGCAGGTAACCTTGCAAGTCCTTCTGTGCATCGAGAACACCCCTTGGTGACTTATCTCTCTCCCTGTATGTGCGTCATGTTTGTATGTATTCTGTAAAGGGACTACGTGGATGGAGTATAGAGAATGTGCTGTCCATAGGAAACTGAGAATGGTGAAAATTACTGCTCTATCTTGGATCAAGCATTCACAAAGACTTGAAAGATTGATGGTTTTAATATACTAATTTCAGCAAATTGTTATGGACGAAACAGTATTCTTTGAATTGTGTGTGATTGTAGATTACCAGCCAAACCGTTAGGAAATGATGGACAGTTATAAGGAAACCTATTCCTTATGGCAGAGATTTCTGGGAAGTTCTGAAACAACATTTCCCAAATTGATCATTATCAAAGAGAGGGTCCTCGAATCAGCATGTTGCAATAAAATGAAAAGGAAAGAAAAAGAGAGATAGGGGTTGATTTACTGAAGGGTGGAGGAGACACTAGTTGAGTATAGATTGGAAGGTTTACATAATAGGTACTTTTATGCATTATTTATTAGGTGCAGAGTAAATCAATGGGTTACTCTTGAAAAAAAAGTCAGTGGGTTTAATTAAGTTTCCGGATATTTTATTAGGTTCAGCTTTCTTCACAGTTCTCAATCCCTGACATGTATTTTAAAAAAGCTCTTTCTTGAAGCTTTATCAGTCTCACCGTGAGGCACATGTTGCTGTAATTTTCAGGGAAGAACATCAAATCCTTATTTTTGAGATATTCATAAGTAGATTATGGATTAAAGTGACCAGGCCAGAGTTAAATAAGTGTCACAGTTGTGGAATTAAACTCATGAAATTATGGCCAAATTTGGTTTTTTTCGCTAACCCCAGGTGTGTGGTCGGTTCTGAACTTCTGATTGAATTATATTATTCCACATTCATCAAAGAACTTATATCTGTCAGAGAGATAACTGATTAGCTTGCCTGTCTTTAAGCGCTACTAGCTCGATGATGCAGCTTATATCTTGCATGCCTAAAGTGACATTTCTGTTAATGATCAGCATCTTAGATATGTCAAATAATACACCTTTTGAATAAAAAAGTTAAAAACAATTGGCTCTATCATAAAGAATGCTTAATGTTTCCTTATTTTGACTATGGACCATACTGGTGAGAAGTTAATTTTGATCTTATATATTCAGTTTTATTTTGCTTTAGTGATATATCTGGAATGATGACTGAAGCTAATCGTACCTTCTCATGTATTTGAACGGGTTCAACTACATAACTATGCAGAAAATGCCAACTATACAGGTGAGTTTCATTTACATCGTAAGGTGGTAATTGTTTACATTGTAAGAAGGCTGACTTTAGTTTCGATGTAATCTTTAGTCATCCTTGAGTTGCTCAAGCGAGAAATTGGATTAGCAGCAGGTTTCTTCGGAATAGCTCATTTATTGAACAATCTCGAGATTTAATGGGTGGATTTATAGCATAAGTTCAGTTTGATGACAGCCCTAACTATGAGTTCTTTCTCATGGATAAGTATATCTTTCACTTAATTTGGCAGCTGTGGAAAGATGGCAAGAAACAGGCTGAGGTGATCGGAGGCCACAAAGCACATTTAGTCGTTAACGAGGTCCGACAAATGATTGAGAACGAGTCTACCATGTAAGAAAGATTTCCGAGTTTTCATCTTTTTTCAATCATCTTCTTTCATTTTCACTAACTCGGAAGAAAATTTTACCTTATCAAGTTACATCAGTAAAATTCCTACTGAAGTCGATTTTCAAAGTCATACTCCTATATGAATATCATCGGGAGTCTATAGAAAGAATAAAAATTTTCTTTTTCTTTTGTTCCTTACTAATTTATATACGAAGTTATTTGTGTATTGTATTAGATCAGTTGTATCAGTTTCGTACTTTTTGTCGAAAATCTAAACGCATATGAAGATGAATACTTGTGCATATAAGAACATATACAATTTACTAATGAAATGGTTTCAATCAAGGATTTTGGATTGACGAGTGAAGCCAATTCAACGAGTTCTGATGAAGATTTTTCGTGTGACAAGAAACTTTCGATTCAAATTGAATATTAACATAATCATTTGTAATTTAACCAATATAACTTTGTAATCCGGAATTGTCGTTAAAAAATATTTGTACTTTGATTTATAATAATTCTGTAACTTGAGATTACGGCAAAAAAGAATGTAAAAAAAAAAATTCACCATGTTTAAGTTTTTGAAATTATTATTGTTTTTTTAATATAAAGTTAAAATTGCTCGTGGTAACAAAAGTAATTTAATAAATTATTATTTAAAAATTTCTTAAATAATAAAAAAAATTCCAAAAATTAGTATCATTACTTACTTTAGAAAGTATTTTTCTTCTACAAATAGTTATAATTTCCTTTTTAAAATCATTATTACATTATAATAAATATAATTTATTATATAATCAATTAATTAATTACATTAACTTGACAAGAAAATAAATTTATTGACTACAATAGGATATAATCGAAATTAAAAATAAATTCCTTAATTATTTTGGAAATTTCACATCTTAAAAGAGGAATTTCAAAGAGTAAAATTGGAAATTATGTAAAAGAAAAAAATAAAATAAAAAATCACATCTAGAATTTTCCATCTATGTCCCTCTAGTCTCTCCGCAACTAACGTTCTCATGCATTGTAAATCTCGATCATCACCGTCCATTTTCAATCAAACGTTTCACATCGTCTGATCATCTCCCTCCTCGGTCCCACTGCCTTTTTTTTTTTTTTTTGAAATTTCAATTTTGTTTTCTCTTTCCATTTCTCTGAAAAGGAAAATAAAAAATAAAAAAATAAATAAGAAGTGACCGTTTTGAAGAATCGCAGAACTTCACGCGATCTCAACCTCCATGTTTGCTGCTTTATATTCTTTTTTCTTCGAATTGTTCTAAATTCTCTCCTTCCATTCTCGATCTTCCCTCCTCCTGTCTTTTTTCCCCTTTGATTGTCTTCAGAAATTAAGCACAGAGAAATTAATTAATAAATAAGCAACTTACAATGATTGCAAAAACCTTGTCATCAACCCTCAAATCTGGCACTGTAAGTAACACGACGCCGTTTTTAGTTATCCTCAACTGTCCCCGTGCAATATGATTGATTCGTATTTGTCTTCTTGGATTTCTGTCGTTGTTCTTGATTTTCAATTTTGAGGGGGTTTTTTTTTTAATGTTTCTGTGTTCTCGGTTTCAGTATCGGGAAGTTTGATTTTGCGCTTTTGAGGTGTTGATGCGGGGATATATGTGAAGAGGTAAGGGATTTTGGGATTTTCTTTTAATATTTTTGGAGATATATATTGATGATTGAATTTTGATAATCAGTTATGTTTTGTTTGGTTGTTGAGAAATGTAGTGGGGAAAGCAAAAAATAATTAAAAATTTGGGTCCCAATTATGATTAACACTCATGAATTTGTTTTAAACAGCTTAGAAAGTGTAGAATATGTAAAATATTATTTCTTTTTCAGTCATCCTTCTGAATGGCTTTTGGTTAATTTAATGTCTTCAGAATTTTTAATAAGTGGGTTCATGGTTTTGTTTTTTTATTGTTTCCAAGTTATCTGCATCCTGCTGTTGAATTATGACTAGTGTTTGGATTATTGTGTTTATCTTCGGTTTGCTATGTTCTGTTAACTCCTGATTGATATATGTTGTCATGGTTGTATTAGAGCCTTGGAGATGGTTAATGGAAGTAACATGGATATGTTGCCAACTACTGGAAGTGGTCTCCAGAGTTCCCATGGGGATTTGCAAGAGAGCTTGCAGAGGGAGCTTGAATTAATACTGCAAGAGCAACGCAATCAACAAATTAATCAACAGATTCTTGGTCGAGAAAGGGATCTTAGCATGTACAGGAGTGGCAGTGCACCTCCCACAGTTGAGGGATCATTAAGTGCTGTGGGCAGTCTGTTTATGAACTCTGACTTTAATGACTTGAATAGTCTTAGTAATAGTGATAACAATCAATTTTTGTCAGAAGATGAGATACGCTCACACCCAGCATATCTTTCCTATTATTATTCTCATGAACACGTGAATCCAAGGTTACCTCCACCTTTGCTGTCAAAAGAGGACTGGCGTGTTGCACAAAGGTTTCAGGCAGGAGGGTCTTCTTTTAGCAGTCTTGAGGACTGGAGGAAGAAGAAGGTGGATGGTGCTGATAGCTCATCACTCTTTGTGATGCAGCCTGGACTCTCTGTGCAACAAGCAGAGAATGATCTAATGGAAATGAGGAATGCTAGTACAAACAATCTTTCCAGAAATATGTCAATCGAATGGCTTGGTAGAGGCTCAGATGATTCTGTTGGATTATCTGGTACTGGTCTAGGTCCAAGGAGGAAGAGTTTTGCTGACATTGTTCAGGTAATTGATATGGGTCATGCATTTTATATCATCTGTATGGATTTGGCTTTATGTTGTATAGTTAGTGGCCATATTTGAGTTGCCCTTGTATGCTTTAGCAAATCAGCATCTTGTGATCTCATTAGATGCAGTTTCTAAGATTAAGTCTCTAATACCTACACTAATATGAGCATGTAATCTTAGGGAGGAGTGGATCGAAATGCATCCTTACCAGGCCACCCTTCACGCCCTTCGAGTTGTAACTCATTTCGTGATATGGTGGATACAACTGTTGTATCTGATTTCCACTCAGCTGGGTTATGTAATGGATTGCAGGCTGTAGAGACATTGCACTTTGGAGCTGCTCCCCCTGCGTGGATGGGAGTTCAGGGCCATGCCCCAACTGATTCTCACTCATTGGCATCTGCTGTAGGTTCATCATTGTCAAGGAGTACAACCCCTGAACCACAGCTAGTTGGGAGATCTCTTGGTCCTGGTCTTCCTCCTGTGGGAAGCAGAGTTGTAGCTACTGAAAAGAAAAATGCTATTGGCTCTAGTGTTCAAAATGGTCAGTCTGCTGGTGCAACTGAACTTGCTGAAATTGCAGCCTCGTTGTCTGGCTTGGCCTTGTCAAAAACTAGACAAGTAAATGAAAATTGTCTTGTACAGTCAAAGCTTCAAATGAATCTTGACAGTCAATGTGATCTTATATCAAGTATGCCCAATGATAAAAAATGCAGTCTCCAGCAAATCATAGAGAATTCTTGTTCTGAGAATCTCCCATATTCGACCAAGTATGGTGGATTATTGAGGAAAAATGGAATGGTAGCGAACCTCAGTGCTTCTGTAATGGGTTCCAATGGACAAATTAATATTCCAAAGAGAACTTCCTCCTTTGCGAATCTGTACTCAAGAACAAATTCTTCAGGCCTTGGAAGCTTTGAGGGATCTAGTGTTCATAATCAAAATGCAAATTTTGCTAGTATGGACTTTACCGAGCATGTACCTGGTACTTGTTCTCTCAATCAAAAGTTGAACTCAAGTATTAAGAATAATCTTGATGCAGTTTATTTCTGTTTTCTCTTTCTCTCTCTCCCTCCCTAGGCATTCCTGCAGAGATATTTTGGATGACATTGTTTTTTTATATTAGGTACAACTTCAACTGTTAGTGGAGATGGGCAAAGTTTGAACAGATTGGTAAATCAATTAGGTTCTGATGTTCATTCTCCAGTTACAGACCCACGCTATATTCAACACTTGCAAAGAACTTCTAACTATGCAACACGTGGTCCAAGTGATCCTTCTTTTATTAGGAACCATGTTGGAAGTTCACATGGAGACTTGGATGGCCTTCAAAAAATGTATCTTGAGGCATTGCTAGCTCAACATAATCAACAGTATGATCTGCCTCGTTTAGGTAAATCTGGTGGTCTGAATCATGCGTACTATGGGAATCCATCGTATGGTCTTGGTATGCCATTTCCAGGGAACCCCATGGCAAATTCTGTTCTTCCTTCTCTTGGTTCTGGAAGATTTAAGAATGACCGAGTCCCTCGATTTCCTTCAATGATGAGAAGTCAAATGGGAGGATCCCCAGGGCCATGGCAATCAGAGGTTGGCAATGCTGTGGATGGTAGGTATATGTCTTCGTTATTAGATGAGTTCAAGAACAATAAAGCTCGATCTTTTGAACTTTCAGACATTGCTGATCATGTTGTTGAATTCAGGTATGCCCATAAAGCCATCTTTAGTGTTTTTGTCGACTAATGTATTAAATAGGCTACTAAGCATGTTATTTCCTGTTTCATTATGCAGTACGGATCAGTATGGAAGTCGCTTCATTCAGCAGAAACTGGAAACTGCCACTGTGGAAGAAAAAAACTTGATATTTCCTGAGATTATTCCTCATGCTCGGACTTTGATGACAGATGTTTTCGGGAATTATGTTATACAGAAAGTATATGCTCATAGTTTGAAATACCCATCCACGTGCTATATGATCAATCTTTAATCAAACTTTTTGCTTCATTTGCAGTTTTTTGAGTATGGAATGGAAAATCAAAGAAGAGAACTAGCCAGCCAACTTATTGGTCATGTTTTGCCTCTGAGTCTTCAAATGTATGGTTGCAGAGTAATTCAGAAGGTGCTTTCCTTAGCTTCTATTGTCTCAATCTTTTCTTGCTTAATGATATTTGTCTTGTGGTTTCTCTTCATACCACTTCTCTATAAATTGATATATCCTCCAAAATGTAATCTGATATGATCTGCTGCCTTAATTTCTCTATTGTTATTGCCACTGAACCCCTCGTATAGGTATTTTTGACTGGCTTTTGGCAGTTACCATTTCACTATTTCATAGGCTTTGTTTCAACAGCTAAATATCTTTAAGCTCTGCCATGGGTTATTCATAATTCTGCTAATTTTCTAGCTTTTTGGAGACCCCTGCAAACATAACCTTTGATGTATAACTAATGCCAGCTTCAGGAGGAAACTAAGAGAACACTAACATAAAAGAGAAGAGCGTAAAATGAGTTTTTTTTCTCTTCATTACCATAAAAGAGGAAATATAAAGAGAATATTAAGGGACCAAAATCAGTACAGGATATCTTGCAGCTAATTTTGGTCCAAGATATATTGCAGCAACCTAAAACCAACTCCCCCAAAAAGAGAAGAAGAAGAAGAAGAAGAAGAAGAAGAAGAAGAAGAAAGGAAAAGGAAAATCAGTACAATATGGCATTTTAACAGAGACCATGAGCTTCACTCAAAGAGAAGCCTAAAAAGCCAAGAAGGCTAATTTGTTCCATGTTGACAAAGGGGACAAAAATCAGTCTTTTAAAACTTTAGCATTTCTGTCAACATCCACAACATATAATATCTTGTCTTATTATTTTCTAATTCTTGTTCCTACCAAAATCATGCGAAGAGAGAGCGTAAAGATTTCAAGAAATAGACAAACTCAACTGTTAAAAAATCTCATAAAGCCTATCCCCATAGTCTACAAGTTACACTGTAGTGGAGATAGAGGTGGCTATGAGACTCAGAAATATGATAACAGATGACAAACATATTAGTAGATAGTGCACGATTGGGACTGTAAACCTGAAGCAGGTCAATAGTGTCAATACGGTTCAGAATTGCAGTGCAAATGAGAATCTTAAATTTAAGAAGAGTTGTCAGCTTCCAAAAAGCATTTGGAAAGATATTGCTTTGGTTTCTGGCAGTCCAACTTAAGAGGAATTTTCACCTTCCAAAAAGCCTTTGGAAAGTATCGCTCTGGTAATTGATCTGGGGAATAAGGTAATAAAATGAATGTATAAGTTTAGATCCCAGAAGAATCCAGAGTTCACATTCTTCTTTCATGTCTAGGAGCAATTTGAAAATGTTTGAGGAGATTAAACAAGGGCATCAAGCCATCACTTTCCCTGTCATTAAGGTTTGTTAAAAGGAACTAATTCCAGTAGCTGTGGCCATCAGAATGAAACGAGAAATCTGTGAGAAGGGTCACGGCTTCTGATAGGCTATTAAAGTTGAGGGAAGCGGCTAGATAAAGAAGAATTACACTAACAAGAATATGTTTACTAGACTATTTCTTCTCTGTTTTCTTATTTCTCTCCAATCTGTTAAAGGTCTAAATCATTCCTTCTTTTATGTAGTAGCTCAACTATTTTGGATGCAGGCATAAGAAGATTTCCTGTTTTTAGTTTAATATGGAAGAGATTGATTTGGAACCTGAAGTATCAATATGACCTCTTTAAGCAGAGAGAGTTGCAGAAACATGCATATTACTTTGTGTGATAAGGACTTGACTTCATACCGGTCATGGGCTGTATTTCAACACTCTTTAGATCCCCTATGTATACAAACCCCATTAGCTTTGGACTGATAGGGACCAGTTTTTGGAATGCTCATGTTGAGAGATTACCTAAAAGAAAGGGTTTCCATTTTATTTCTTCGAGAACTGTTCAGGTCTAGGGATTATATGGAAGAAAACACATGGAATATGGGGATGGTTATCATATAAGTTAAAATGAAATGTCTGTTTACTTGTGTCGTGTTCTGTATACTAGAAGCTTCTAATGCTCTAAGCATTTTTTTAAAAAAAATAAAAGTGTAGAAGTTTGTATTGATTAATGGTGCCAAGGGGGCAACGCCCATGTACAAAAGATTTGCAAGTTGGTTAGCATATCCTAATGCTCAAAACATTGACACAGGCATTGGAGGTTGTGGATGTGAATCAGCAGACCCAAATGGTGGCAGAGCTTGATGGTGCAGTGATGAAATGTGTTCGTGATCAGAATGGTAATCATGTCATCCAGAAGTGTATAGAGTGTGTCCCACAAGATCGGATCCAATTTATTATCTCAGCTTTCTACGGGCAAGTTGTTTCTTTATCCACACACCCTTATGGCTGCCGTGTCATTCAGGTTAGAAATTCGAGGTAGTTATGCAATTTTTTTTTAATTTTTCTTTTTTATAGACGGTAGCTTTCTAATTGCTGTCATTTTTTTTTTAACGTCATCAGAGGGTCCTGGAACATTGTCATGATATAAGCACCCAACAAATAATTATGGATGAAATCATGCAATCTGTTTGCACTCTGGCGCAAGATCAATATGGGAATTATGTTATTCAGGTAGTATATTTTTCTAGATTTGGTCCGCGATATCTGATGTTTTACCAAAAATATTGATTGCATTCCATTCCATTACAATTTATTAAACTTTGTTCATCTTTATGTGATGGGTTTCTGTATGATGATGAGTATTTCATGAATATCGTTAAGAGAACTGTCATTTACCATGCCAGTTTGGACAGAAGGTGGAATCCAAGGGACCAGAAATGGTTCAAAAGAAAATTATCGTCTATATTGGATTTCTAGCAATTTGGTAATTGGATACGCATAGTATATTAGCTTAACATCATCATATCTTTATGTTGTTGTGCAACTCTTATTTTTATTTTGTTGTTTTTCCCCTCTCTTTTTTCTTTCGTTTCTAATGCTTTCTCTGAAATAGATATTTATTTTTCTGTTATGTCCATTGAACCTATGCTGTTCTTTTACTGTTAATAGCTGTAATTAGATTTTTTTATTGTCTTATGACATATGGCTTGAGAAAGTACCAAAAGGAGTACAAGTGAAACACATAATTCTTTTTCCAAAGAAAAAAATTATCTGCTTGGCTAGTTGTCTTTTTGGCTGCTCAATGGCCAAGAGTCACGTGGCTGGTCGAGGAAAGTTCTGTTCGTCCACAGCCAACAAAGGCAAGATCTGGTTGTGCAACCAGCTGAGCCAAGTTCTATGTGTGGAATGCTCGACCTATCAGGGCCGTCTTTTTCACACAGCCAATTGGTAGACTTTTGTCCCATGACCATCCGCCCTAACTCCATGGTTTGGTGGTGTTACAACCAGCAACTTTGAAGTATGGTTGTGTTACTGATTGAACCAAGGCCTGATGCCAAGGCTTGGTTGCATCACCAGCCTGTGGTCAGGCCAAGATAACCTGATTATTGGCCAAGGCCAGATCTGGCATGGTGACCAATTGGATTTGTTCAACAGAGTCCATAACATCACTGGCTGGTGGCTATCTGGCCATGAACTCTTGTGGGCTAGTGGCAGATTGCTCACAGCAGAAGATGCAATTACTGAAGATGGATACTGAATACAGTTGTGGTTAAAATTAATTCAGGTTATTTTGGTCTTTCTGCAAAGTAACATGTTGCATCTTTAAAAAAGTGTGTTTGTATGGGGTTCAGATTCAAGCAAAAGCATCCTGGAGAGTTGAACATTCAGTAGTATACACGTTTGCTTCTGTTGCTTTTATTTGCAGGCTTCCGTTTTCTAGTTTTATGGTTTTCTTAATCAATTTTCTGAATGATTTTTGGTTGTGCATATATGCAACTTTTTATGTCTCTACAACCTTGTGGAAGCTCTGCTGCAAACATGCCCTGCCATCCATATATATGTATGTGTCTATGCATGCTTAACATAATTGGTAATCCCTCCCTGATGTTTATCCATTTGCTGCTGTGTAGCATGTGCTAGAACATGGTAAACCACATGAGCGTTCTGCAATCATTTGCAAGCTTGCAGGACAAATTGTAAAGATGAGTCAGCAGAAGTTTGCTTCTAATGTTGTTGAGAAGTGCTTAACTTTCGGTGGCCCTGAGGAGCGCCAACTTTTGGTGAAAGAGATGCTTGGTTCTACGGATGAAAATGAACCTTTGCAGGTTTATTCTGCTCTTTTCTTTATTATATTAGATAAATTACTTTACAATATTTTATTAAACGTTATCTAGATAAACGCCACATGATTATTGTTTTCACTCGTCTTCTTGCATATTTGGCTTCTTGAGGTTTCTGATGAGTGTTAAATCAAAAGAGAAAGGATTCTGATTACTATCACTCTAGTTGAGTGTTATTATTGTTAGATTTATGTTAAATCTATTGTTTCTTAGAAATGGATGTATGTATCTTGTATTGTGTATTTATCATCTTCTACAGTTTAATAAGCTCTACATTTTTGAATAGGAGATGGCATTAGTCAAATAGAAAAAGTTATGATAATAAAGACTTAATATACAATGCACAGTTAAAATACAAATGAGTAATGAACAGAAATCTCTAAATGCAGGCAATGATGAAAGATGCATTTGGAAATTATGTTGTGCAAAAGGTTCTTGAAACATGTGACGATCAAAGTCTGGAGTTGATTCTTTCTCGAATCAAGGTTCACTTAACTGCCTTGAAGAGGTATACTTACGGTAAACATATTGTTTCTCGAGTCGAAAAGCTTATCACAACTGGAGGTAAAGAACCATTGTTGAAACTTTCGCTTCTTGTTTGGTTGTTAGCATAAGGGCTCACAAACTGTAACTTTTGGTTTGCAGAACGGCGCATTGGATTGTCATCCTCCTCACAATCTGCTTGATCCATTAAGTCTTGAACAAGAAGGTGGCACCTTTTTCATTGCCTTTGCCGGTAGACTGCAAAAATAAAGGGCATAGCTTTTGTACAGCTAACAAGGATGTCAAGTCATCCTAAGACATTACTTTATGCAAATATTAGTAGTTGTAAATAAGTACACGGAACTAGCAAGCAGAGAAATAAGATGTTTTTTTCTTGTTGATTTGTATATGCATCAAATTACTGTAAGTTGATTGAGAACTTTACCAGGAGGTTATGTCAGGCAGACGAGATCAGAGAGCTGAGTTATCTTAATTGTAATTTTAAATATTTGCCTTCTGGGAAAGTATGTGTATATATATACGCACATACACGAACCAGTCCTACAATCTGTAAAGCATAATATAGAAACATGTTAGTAACTGAGACATAGTATACATATATATGGAATAGGAATCTTCAATGTTAAAAAAGTTATGTATATGTGTAAATATTTTGTAAATTACCTACAGTATCAAATAAGGTAAAATTTGTAGTATCACTTGTTTAACTTGTATTTGATATCTTAATTTCTGCCTTTAACATTATTATTATTATTATTACACGCTGATTTTTAATATTTAAATATATAAATCTTGTAATCAAGTAATTTATACTTTTTAAAAGAAAAACTTTAGATTTTGCGAATCTCTTTGTGTAATTCATATTAAATTTTATTGAATGACCTTTCTATTTACGGGTTTTGAGTTTGGTAGTTTTTAATGTTGAATTTGTATAAGTTGCAAACTGTAAATTAAGATGAAACTTGAGAAGAAAATTTTTGAACTCTTACGCGTCCAATAATTGAAAAAAATTGTTATCTTTCTTTCTCTTCTTTTATGAATGCCGAGATTACTCTGTTTTAAGTTCATTTACGACCGTAATTTAGATAAATTTATTAATGCATATAGAACTAGTGTTCTCAAAACACAACTAAGAAAACATGAAACTATTATATAAAACAATTATTATCATATAATAAATCTTACCCTGCACATTATTTGGCACGTTAAATTTTATGATCTGATTCTTTGTTGAGATTTTTAGTGATAATTGTAATATAAAAAATAGAAAATATTGTTATACTGAGGAAAGTAATTTTATAATATTACATACTAAATTAATTTCTTTAACACTAATTCTATAGTTTTAACTAGTTATTTTTTTATGATGCAAAAAGATAATTTATATATTTTTAAGTAATTTATAACATAAACAATTTTTAAAAAATAGTTTTATTTTACGGCTTATAAGTTAAAAGAATAAATAAATTTTAAAGATTATGTGTAAAATTTATTTGTATAACTAAATAATAAATGTAAATAAAATATATTGATTTATGGTATATAATAATTTTATATTTTAATTTTATAAATAAAAGTAATTCAGAAAATGATTTACTTTAAACAAAGTAATTTTTTTTATAGATTTATAGGTAATATTTTTTTTTTAATTTTTTCATTATAAATATTTTTATTTCTATATAATCAGAATTTTTATAAAAAATAAAAAAAATTAATCCTGAGATTGATCAGCATGCTTCATGGGAAGATAAGGCTATTGATATTGAATCCAAGAAGCAAATCGACAAGAAAATTTTTGAACTTCTGCGCATCCAAAAATTGGCGAGAAAGGGCTGCAGAATAAGTGAATACTGAAAAAGATAATTTCCAGTTTACACCTTCTTGGATGCTTAGATAGATCTATTGCTCGGTATCCGAGTTGCAGATTTCTGTTTATATTATATTTTTTAATACATGATCAGTTATAATACTCTGAACATCAATGTCATACAAATGGTAAAATATCAATGGCATCGAACATCTAATTAAATATACCTATCAGTAAATTATACTTCCAACAAATAAATTCTTCAGATTATGAAAACGAGAGTGTTTACACCTTCTTGGATGCTTTAGATAGATACAATGCCCATTTCCAGAGTTGCAAATTTCCAGTTTTGGCCAAGAATCACCACTCCGCCGCTCGTAGTCCTGAGACACAGCCCAACTACTGCCAGCCGCTACCTTCACTCTCTTCTCCCTCTTTTCCTTTCTCATTTTCTGCGCTTCTTCGTGCCTCCCCATGCTGGCATATATTTCTTTGGTGAGAGAAATTCTGCTATCTGATTCTTTGCTGATATCTTTATTGATATTGTTATAAAAGAGAAAAAAAAAAACAAAGAACTGCTACGTTTGTATATGTGTAATCATCTTAGAAAGCTTTATTGATGAGAACATAGATAAAAGAAAAGCAAGATTCCATAAAGATTGAAGCAAGATTCCATAAAGATTTCTTATCCTTTCTCCTGCTCAACTGCAAATGTTTCTGTCCATCATTCTTCTGCTTTGACGGCAACCAAACACCAGTTTTACACATTCTTGGTCTTATCACGTCGTTCCTTTTTGGAGAAGCATGAGAGCGATGATGTGAATCTATATTTTGCATGAATGGCTATGGGGACAAGGAAGGGGAGAGAGAGAGTCCTACAAAAGTAGAGACCAAACGATAGAACTTTAGCAGAACTCTTCTTTCTCTTCTTCCTTGTCTCCTAGCCTCTCATGGTTGCAGATCCAAAGAAAAGACTACAAGATATAAAAGAGAGGATAGATGGTAATATTTGGCATGAGTGGCTATGGGGATAGAGGAGGAGGAAGAGGGAGTCCTACGAAGAAGAACCCAAACGAGGGACTTAAGCAAGATTCCCTTCTTCGTCCCTCTCTATCTCCTAGCCTCTCATGGGAGGAGATCAAAAGAAAAAAAAAAATGCAGGGATGAAGTTTAAGGTTTGTAGGTATATATAGAGAGAGAGGATAGATGGTAATTAGGAAACTTAACAAATTTTTATTTAAGATTAAAAATTAAAAAAAAAATTATTGGATGTCTTTCCTTTTTTCTTATTGTGTGAAGGGGGTTTCATTGTGATAGACGAGAAAATGGAGAGATTTTCAGAGAGGAAACAGAGGGTTTGAGAGATGAACTGGGGGAGGAATAGAGAGACAGTTTTTATGCCGCCGTCGTTCTGAAGAAAGCTGCAGGAAAGTTATAATGCGTCCAATGAACGCATGCCACGTGTTTACGAGTCCTAGCCGTCTTCCACCTACGAGAAGACACGTATATCTGTTTGCACTCTGCCGCAAGATTTGGTCCCCGTCGTCTGATGTTTTGCACAGAGTCACGCGGCTGGTCTGAGGCAAGTTCTGTTCGTCGTGTGGAGTGATCGTCCTCTCAGGGCCTTCTTTTCCACACAGCTGATTGATATACCTTTGTCTCATGACCAGCTGCTCCAACTCCATGGTTGGGTGGTGTTGCAACAAGTGATGGTCGTGCAACCAGGCCTTGGCGTAGACTGATCGCATGACAATCAGGCCACGATACCTGATTATGTTGGCCAAGGCCAGATCCGGCACAGTGACCAACAAGATTTGCAGGCTTGCGTTTCCTATTTCTATGCTAAGAAAACTGTTTGGTTTATTAGTAATGAGACATAATATAAATATTATATAAATTATTAAGTAAAATTTGTATCATCATTTTATTTTATTTGTATTTAATATCTTAATTTCTGACTTCAACATTATTATAATTATTATTATTTAAATATAAAAATTTTGTAATCAAATAATTTCTACTTGTTTTAATGAAAATTTTTTGATTTCGTAAATTTTTTTGTGTAACTCATGTTAATCTTTATTGAATGATTTTTTTATTCACATGTTTTGAGCTTGTTAGCTTTTTCGTAGTTAATTTTTATTTATAAAAAATATATATCTATAATTTAAAAATAAAATAGAATATTTATATTTTTTTTATTTTTATTATCTGAGAATATTTCTGGACAAGTCATGAAAAATGGCTTAATTTGATTGTGGAATAAACAGAAAAATTAAGAAATATTTAGACATGAGAGTGAAAATTTGATAGAGGAACTCTGAGATATCTTTATGAATGATCTAAAGAAATATCTGAAAAATAATAATTTTTTTATTATTTAATTAAAATACTTGTTTTTATTTAAAATTAAAATTTTTTAAAAATATATTTGATATGTCTCCTTCTTTTTATATGTAATTTTCATATATTAATTAAATAACATAAAATATAAATTTTAAACTTCTCACTTAATATTTATAATCTTTAACGTTAATTAAAAATATATATAAACAAAATAAAAAAGGTTAATATTATTTTGTAATAATTATATGTTTAATTTAATTAAATTTAATAAAAATAAAAATAATAATAATTATAAAAATAGGTAAAATTATTTTTGGGAATTAATTGAAAATGATTTTGAGAAAAAAAGGTGAAATTTTGAATTCTGTGGGTATTTTTAAAAAGAAAATCGAAAACCGGAGGTCAAAACGCAATTTAAAAAAGTTTCACAACGCCAGCAGCCCGGTCAGCAGCCCTAGCCAACCAGGCCACGCTGCGTGGCAAGAACGCTGACGCGGGAAGCCACGCGGGACGGGGCCACGTGGGCAATCTGCATGCGCGCGATCGGACGGCTCAGATCCATTCCCGCACGTACGGACAGTCCAGATCAAAAGAGCGCACGGACGACCCAGATCTCACGTGTGCGGATGGCTCATATTGAATCATGCACGGACAACCCAGATCGTATCGCGATGGACGACTCATATTTATTTCAAATTTAATCGCGATTGGACAGCCCATATTAAATCGTGAGGACGACCCAATCACCGGAGGAGCCGGCCGCCGCCACTCGCCACCGTACCGGAGGATTTTTCTACCACTTAACGAGGTAAAATTTCTCCCATTGGCTCATTTTTCGATGCTGAATCCACCTATGGTCAAATCGGAGCCAAACCACCGGCCAGTCGGCCGAAAAACACCGCCGAAGTCTAGCGGTGCCGCCGCAGCTTCCTCGATTTTGGCCTCCGATGAGGCCCTTCTCAGTTCCCGTTTGATGCAATTTTTAGACTACTGTGATCACCGTCCTTTTCTCTACAGGTTGATCGGAGCAAAACATCAAATCGCGACTCGCACCGGAGAAGTTGCCGCACCCGAGAGCTCTGCTGCCGGTAAGTCTTGATTTTTTGTGATTTTTTGGCCTACCGAGGGTCCTAGGGGTATTTTATCGCAGGAACAAATGCAAGTTTGGCCGAATTTGGCTGAAAACGATCGAAAACAGTCAACTTAAGACAGACCGCCGCCGTGGGCGGCGGAGCAGCCGTGCCAGAGTTTCCAAAAATGGCCGAGTAGGCCCTAGGTCTGATTTTGAGTTTTTTTCGGGACATGTGTAGGTACCGGAAGTGTATTTCAGTTTTCGAAAAAAATTCAGGGAATCTAGGGACAGCCTATAGGCACAGTGAGAACCCGATTTCAGACTCCAAAGCAAGTAAGGATTTCTCACCCTATTTCCTATCACGGTATTAAAGCTCAATAAATGAAAAAACGGTATTTCATGAATTGTGTATAATTAATTAAGGTTGCTAATGGAGCCCGAATCTGATGTATTTTTCGGTCAGTTGTTGTTTTAATTATTTTACAGTTTAAATGCATTATGGTATCCGATGCTTTTATTCTATGGTTTAGTATGCATGAATCACGGTTTCATTTATTATGGTTTGAATTATTGTGAACCCGATGTTGTGTTTGCCTTGTTGGTGTTCATTACTGGTTTACATGTTTATATTTGATTGGATAATTGAGACTAAAAAAATGAAAAAAAGTATGTGAATTGATAAATGGATAATGTCGACAGCCTAATTAGATATCCTGAGAGATGGTGGACGGACTGGGTTCATAGAGAACCCTACCGGGAACGTGGTCTCTCATATCGGACGGGGTATGTAGACCTTATGTGTTTTAGCGCCAATACCGGATGGGGTATGGGGACGGCCTGCTTCACCCTCATACCGGACGGGCTCAGTTTATGGTTTTGGCGCCCATACCGGATGGGGTATTGGGGACGGCCCGTTTCACCCTCATACCGGACGGGGTAATGAGGTTTATGTTTTTTTGGCGCCCATACCGGACGGGATATGGGGACGGCTCTGGAATCAAGTTATTAATGTGAATGGTTCACGTGTAGCGGGACCCCCCTATGGATCCCCATAAATACTAGTAGGCTGATAAAAGAGAAAAATTATTGTCTGATGATTAAAAAACGATAGTCTTATATGCGTTATGTTACAGAGTGTGCATGATTTTATGATATTTATGATGTTATTGTGTTCATAAGTTGTCTTTTATGAATCTCACCGAGGTAAGTGGACAGTAAAGGTTTTTATTATTAATAAATGAGTTTGTTATAAATTATGCTCCATTGATCGTTTTTGTTTTCTACCAACATTTACTCCTGTGGCAGTGAGATAATGTGATGTCTTTACTGGGTTAGTGTAGTTTATTCCTTACTTAGCAATTTCAAATCAGGAGAACTTGGTTCCCGAGCTCGTCCCGCAGGAAGACGGCGAATAGATGACTGAGGATTTCATAGATTTAATTATAGCATTCATTACTAGTATTTACTTTAGTTGGTTTATTCTTTCATACGTTTAATATGCTTTGGTTATTGTGTAAGAGATATTAATCAGAATTTTTATTTTGCATCCGCACTCAGAAAATTTTTTATATATACATTTTTCTTTAATTTTCGGGGCCGTTACAGACCCAGTCACAGGAGAAGTCGGCCGCCGCCACTCGCTGCCGCACCGGAGGATTTTTCGATTGGCAAATGAGGTAAAATTTCTTCCATTGGCTCGTTCTTTGATGCTGAATCCACCTATGGCCAAATCGGAGCCAAACCATCGCCAATCGATCGGAAAACACCGTCGAAGCCCAGCTCGCAGCTTCCCTCGGTTTTTGCCTCCGATGAGGCCCTTTCCGGTTCCCGTTTGATGTAGTTTTTACACCACTGTGATCATTGTCCTTTTCTTTACAGGTTGACTGGAGCAAAACATCAAATCACGACTCGTGCCGGAGAAGCCGTCGCACCCGAGAGCTCCGCCGCCGGTAAGTCTCGGTTTGTCATGATTTTTTGGCCCACCGAGAGCCCTAAAAGTGTTTTATCACAGGAACCAATGCAAGTTTGGCCGAATTCAGTCAAAAACGGTCGAAAACGGCCAACCTGATGCAGATCGCCGCCGCGAGCAGCGGCGGTGCCGTCGCCGGAGCACAGCGAAGCTGTCGTGCCAGAGTTTCTGAAAGTGCCCAAGTAGGCCCTGGATCTGATTTTGAGTTTTTTCGGGACATGTGTAGGTACCGAAAGTGTATTTCAGTTCCCGAAAAAAAATTCAGGGAATCTAGGGACAGTCCGTGGGCGCAGTGAGAACCTGATTTCAGACTCCGAAACAAATAAGGATTTCTCACCCTATTTCTGATCATGGTATTAAAGCTCAATAAATAATAATACGACATTTCATGAATTAATACATGTGTATAATTAATTAAGGTTGCTAATGGAGATCGAATCTGATGTATTTTTGGGTCAGTTGTTGTTTGATCTATTTTACAATTTTAAATGCAGTATGGTATTTGATGTGTTTATGTTACAGAGTGTGCATGATTTTATGATGTTATTGTGTTCATAAGTTGTCTTTCATGAATCTCACCGAGGTAAGTGGACAGTAATGGTTTTTATTATTAATAAATGAGTTTGTTATAAATTATGCTTCATTGTCGTTTTTGTTTTCTACCAACCTTTACTCCTGTAGCAGTGAGATAGTGTGATGTCTTTACTGGGCTAGTGTAGCTCATTCCTTACTTAACCATTTCAGATCAGGAAGACTTGGTTCCCGAGCCCGTCCCGCAGGAAGACGGCGAGTAGATGACTGAGGATTTCATAGATTTAATTATAGCATTCATTACTAGTATTTACTTTAGTTGGTTTATTCTTTCATACGTTTAATACGCTTTGGTTATTGTGTAAGGGATATTAATCAAAAAAAATTTTCGCTTCCGCACTCAAAAAATTTTTATATATACATTTTCTTTTAATTTTTGGAGCCATTACAGTTGGTATCAGAGCCGCGTTCATCGAACTCATCCCTTACACAATAATGCTTAGAGAAATACCCACCGATAAATCGTACTCAACAATTACTTGTGAAATGCAGGTGCAGAGAAATGAGGAGAGGAAGACCCCCATTAAACCAAGCAGCACGGGATGATTCGCTTCGGGAAGATGTGGACAGAATATTTGAGATGCTGGAAAGGATCATTGCTGCCCAGCAAGGTCGATAGGAGAGAAGGGAGTTACTCGACCCTCCCCCACTACCACAGGTTGAGCCACCGCTGCAGCAAGCGGATCCCAAGCCACCCCGGCACGAGCCTGCTCCTCCACAGTGCCACCCGGCACCACCGCTGCAGTATAATTCGGTGCCCCAGCCACAGTACTGTCTGGCACCACTACAGTACAATCCTGTGCCCCCACTATATCAGCAGGTGCCACAATAAGGCCCCCCAGTCTATCCCCAACCGGGTCCAGTCCCTCTTCCTCGGGACCCAGCTCCTTCATTGATCGACCCGGGCTACATAGAGAGGTACAAGAGACTAAACCCTTCCACTTTTACGCGGGATGGGGGGTCCTCTTTCGAAGATGCCCAGTACTTGTTGGCGGAGACTGAGAGAGCTTTCAAGACCTTGGGAGTGGTTCCTGAGTAGAGAGTTGCCCTTGCTTCCTACATGCTAGTAGAGGAAGAAGGTCGTTGGTGGGAGCTCAAGCAGACCACCCTACCTACACCAATCACTTGGGAGCAGTTCTTAGCGGTCTTCCATGCGGAGTATCTCCCCGAGCACATCTGACACCTAAAGGAGATGGAGTTTATTCAGCTAGTCCAAGGAAACATGACGGTATCGGAATATGCTCGTAAGTTCCTAAAGCTGGGTTGATATTCCTCGGAGACATTGATGGATGAGGGCATGAAGGCTAGAAGATTCCAGTGGGGCCTCCACCCAGAGATCAAGCAACACTTATTGGTACTGGAGCTCAAGACATATTTAGCCGTTCTAGCAAATGTGCAGATTGTGGAGAGGAGTTTCAACACCTGTCCTCAGTCAGTAGGGAGTCATCGACCCTCAGCTCCACTCCGCAGACCAGCACCTACTGCGTCGGTCCAACCATATAAGAGGCCCAGACCAGTGGCAGCACGTGGAAAGATTTGTCAGCACTGCAGTAGGGATCACGAGGACCGACCATGCTACCGCCTCAACAACACCTGTCGTATATGTGGTAGTGCCCAGCATTACGCAAGAGAGTGCCTGAGGAACCAGAATCAAGGAAGACCTCCTATTCAGGACATGGTTTATAACCTCACTCAACAGGATGCCGATGCCGATCGGGATGTGGTATAGGGTATGTACACTATCTGTAACCATATTGCTCATGTTTTATTTGACACTGGTGCATCGCATTCATTTGTTTCACATGTTTTTGCATCCAAATTTAATGTATTACCTAATAAACTTGATTCAATGTTAATTGTGTCTACTGTTGGGGGTGAAACACTATCAGGGAAAGTTGTCTACAGGGCTTGTGCCGTGGAGATAGCAAATAGAAAACTGAGTGTAGACCTAATAGGGCTAGACACGGGGGATTTTGATGTAATCTTAGGGATAGATTATCTAGCGGCGTATCACGCCACCATAGATTGCTTTAACAAGAATGTTATATTTAATCCTCCTAATGAGGAGCCATTTACAAATTAATAAAATCATCTAGTACTTATTCATTGATGGTAAGTTTTTTTAATTTTTAAGTACCTTAATCTTGCTATTTTCTCTAACTAGGCAAGCCCAAGAAGGAAATTTGTATCCAAGAGATTCTGGTAGTCCGAGACTTTTCAGATGTGTTTCCATACGAACTGCCCGAACTACCTGTGGACAGAGAAGTCGAGTTCACTATAGACCTACAGCCAGGCACCCAGCCCATTTCGATTGCTCCTTACCGCATGAGTCGCATTGAGATGGAAGAGTTGAGGAAACAAATCACTGAATTGTAAGACAGTATTTTTATTAGACACAATGTGTCCCATTGGGGTGCCGGAGTCACTTTTACCAAGAAGGGAGATGAAACATTGAGACTGTGTATTGATTACAGAGGATTGAACAAGGTTACAATTAAGAACAACTATCCCCTTCCCAGGATTGATGACCTATTCGATCAGTTGTATGGTGCACAGGTCTTCTCTAAAATAGACCTACGATCAGGTTACTATCAGGTGAAGATCATAATAGAAGACATCCCCAAGACAACCTTTTGAACTAGGTACGGACACTATGAGTTCTTTGTCATGCCATTTGGGCTAACCAACGCCCCGACAATCTTTATGGATATGATGAACAGGGTCTTCAGAGAGTTCTTGAATCAATTTGTTATCGTGTTCATCGATGCCATCTTAGTCTATTCAAAAAGCAGAGATGAATATACTCACTATCTTGCCCAAGTTCTGCAGGTCCTCAAAAGAAAGAAGTTTTTTGCAAAGTTGAGTAAGTGTGGATTCTGGTTTGAGCAGACCGCCTTCCTAGGACACATCATATCAAAGGATGAAGTATCAGTGAATCTCGAAAAAGTTGAAGCGGTACTTGGCTGGGAGAAGTTGACATCAGTTAAGGAAATCCATAGCTTCCTGGAAATGACAGGTTATTACCGCAGGTTCATTAAAGGATTATCCAGTTTAGCAGCTCCCCTAACCCGACTCACAAAGAAGAATGCCAAGTTTGAGTGGAATAAGCACTGCGAAAGAAGTTTTTTAGAATTAAAAAAGTAGCTGACTACTGCACCCGTGCTGGCTTTACCAAGTGGATCGGGGGGATATACAGTTTATAGTGATGCCTCCTATCTAGGCCTGGGTTGTGTCCTAATGCAGCATGGGAATGTCATACCTTATGGGTCCAGACAGTTAAAGAATCATGAGAAGAATTATCCCACCCATGACTTGGAGCTTGCCGCAATCATACACGCCTTGAAAACCTGGCGTCACTACTTATACGGAGAGACCTTTCAGATCTATACCGATCATAAGAGTTTGAAACACATATTCACTCAGAAAGTCTCAACATGCGTCAAAGAAGGTGGATGAAACTCCTTAAAGACTATGATTGTGATATCTTATACCATTCGGGTAAGGGCAACGTGGTAGCAGATGCTCTCAGCAGGAAAAATACAGGTATCTTAGCCCATTTGATATTTTCAGAATGCAGGCAAATTGGGGCCACACAACAGGTTTGACTTTAGGACTTGAGGAGAGTCACATGTTTGGGCCGCCTGACAGTCCAGCCCGAGTTAATCCAGAGAATAAGAGAAGCTCAGTCAGTCGACCCCGCCCTAGTAGCCCGCAAGATTGATACAGAACAGGGAGTGAGCTCAGAATTCTGAGTATCTACCGATGGGTTACTCCGGTTCCAAGACAAAGTGTGTGTTCCAAACGATAGTGAGTTAAAGAGAAACATCATGGCAGAGTCCCACAGCTCGAAGTTTGTCACGCATCTCGGAAGCACCAAAATGTACCAAAGCATACGACCCCGATTTTGGTGGAATGAGATCAAGAGAGACATAACCGACTTTGTATCTAAATGCTTGGTATGTCAGCAGGTCAAGACAGAGCATCAGCACCCAGGTGGGCTACTTCAGCCTTTACCGATCCCAGAGTGGAAGTAGGAACACATCACCATGGACTTTGTGACGGGATTATCTAATGCACGTTCAGGACATGACACCATCTGG
Source organism: Carica papaya (assembly GCF_054855325.1). NCBI lineage: Eukaryota > Viridiplantae > Streptophyta > Magnoliopsida > Brassicales > Caricaceae > Carica > Carica papaya. The sequence continues at coordinate 998,693 of NC_142310.1, read as the reverse complement.
ATAATTGTTGACCGGCTTACCAAATCTTCCCACTTCTTCGCCATTAGGATGACCGACCCCTTAGACAAGTTGTCAAGAATGTATATCCAGAAAATAGTTAGATTGCATGGAGTTCCAATGACAGTGGTATCCGACAGGGACTCTAGGTTCACTTCTCGATTTTGGAGTAGCTTTCAGCAAGTCGTGGGAACAAAGCTGTCTCTCAGTACTGCCTTCCATCCTCAGACTGATGGACAATCAGAAAGGACAATTCGTACACTTAAGGATATGCTCCGAGCTTGTGTCCTTGACTCTGGGGGCCATTGGGACGACCATTTACCCCTGATAGAGTTTGCCTACAACAACAGTTACCAAGCGAGCATTGGCATGGCTCCGTATGAGGCGTTATATGGGCGCCCATGTAGGTCACCAATTTGTTGGGAAGAAATGGGCGATAGAAAATTATTCGGTCCGGAGTTGGTAGAGGAGACCACGTCTAAAATAGTTAAAATCAGAAAGAACATTCAAACGACTCAGAGCAGGTAGAAGAGTTATGCGGACACCCGAAGGAGAGATATAGTGTTTGAGAAAGGCGACCAGGTGTTCCTTAAGGTCACTCATTTCAAGGGAATTAGTAGGTTCAGCATGAGGGAAAAACTGAATCCCCCGATTTATTGGACCTTTTGAAATCTTAGACAGGATTGGTACTGCTGCGTATAGACTAGAACTGCCTCCAAAGCTCTCCAATGACCACAATGTGTTCCACGTGTCCATGCTATGTAAGTACAATCCGGACCCCTCTTATGTCTTAGCTCATGAATCGCTTCCACTCCGAGAGAACTTATCTTATGAGGAAGTACCAGTCGGTATCACGGACTGAAAGAGCAGGATACTCCGCAACCGAAAAATATCATTTGTAAAGGTCGTGTGGCAGAACCACACGCTAAGGGAGGGTACATGGGAGCTAGAATCAGACTTTAGAGCTCAGTATCCCAATTTATTCGATCAAGAGCAAGAGACAAATTTGGGGGACCAAATTTCTTTAAGGGGGGAGAGTTGTAACACCCAATTTTTATTTTTATTATTATTGGAAATATTATTTTATTTTATTTTATTTTTAATAATTAATTTATTTTGTAATAATTATATGTTTAATTTAATTTAATTTAATGGAAATAAAAATAAAAATAATGATAAAAATGGAAAAAATTATTTTTGAGAATTAATTAAAAATAATTTTGAAAAAAAGGGGTGAAAATTTAGATTATGGGGGTGATTTTAAAAAGAAAATAAAAAATTAGGAGTCAAAATACAATTTAGAAAAGTTGCGCCACATTAGCAGGCACGTCAGCAGCCCGGTCAGCAGCCCCAGCCAATCAGGACACGCCGCATGGCAGGAACGTTGACGCGGGAAGCCATGCGGGACGGGGCCACATGGGCGATCCGCGTGCGCGCGATCAGACTGCCCAGATCCGTTCCCCCGCGCACGGACGGCCCAGATCAAAAGCGCACACGGACAGCCCAGATCAAAAGTGCGCACGGACGGCTCAGATCTCACGCGTGTGGATGGCCCAAATTGAATCACGCAATGACGACTTAGATTTATTTCTAATTTAATCGCGATCGGACGGCCCAGATTAAATCGTGATGGACGGCTGAGATTAAAAGGGAAATGTTATAAATAACCTCACCCACACCCAACCCCAAACCCTAGCTGCCAGAACCCTCGCCGGAGAAGACGACCCAGTCACCGAAAGAGTCGGCCGCCGCACCGGAGAATTTTTCGACAGCCAAACGAGGTAAAATTTCTCTCATTGGCTTGTTTTTCGATGCTGAATCCACCTATGGTTAAATCGGAGCCAAACCACCGGCTAATCGGCTAGAAAATGCCACCGAAGCCCAGCGACGCCGCCGCAACTTCCCTCGATTTTTGCCTCCGATGAGGCCATTCCCAGTTCTCGTTCGATGCAATTTTTACACCACTGTGATCACCGTCCTTTTCTCTACAGGTTGACCGGAGCAAAACATCAAATCGTGACTCGCGCCGGAGAAGCCGCCACACCCGAAGCTCTGTCGCTGGTAAGTCTCAGTTTGTCATGATTTTTTGGCCAACTGAGGGCCCTAGAGGTGTTTTATCGTAGGAACCAATGTAAGTTTGGCCGAATTCGGTCGAAAATAACCGAAAACGACCAACCCGAGGCGGATCGCCGCTGCGGGCGGCGGAGCCGTCGGCGGAGCACGGCGGAGCCGCCATGCCGGAGTTTTCGAAAGTGGCCGAGTAGGCCCCGGGTCTGATTTTGAGTTTTTTCAAGACATGTATAAGTACCAAAAGTGTATTTCAGTTCCCGAAAAAAATTTCAGAGAATCTAGGGACAGCCCGTGCGCACAGTGAGAACTCGATTTCAGACTTCGAAACAAGTAAGGATTTCTCACCCTATTTTCTATCATGGTATTAAAGCTCAATAAATAATAAAACAGCATTTTATGAATTAATACATGTGTATAATTAATTAAGGTTGCTAATGGAGCCCGAATCTGATGTATTTTTGGGTCAGTTGTTGTTTGATCTATTTTACAGTTTTAAATGTAGTATGGTATTTGATGTGTTTATTCTATAGTTTCGTATGCATGAATCACAGTTTTGTTTATTATGGTTTGAATTATTGTGAACCCGTTGTTGTCTTATTTTGTGTTCATTACTGATTTACGTGTTTATGTTTGGTTGGATAATTAAGACCAAGAAAAATGAAAAAAAGTATATGAATTGATAAATGGATAATGTCGACAGCCTGACTAGATATTCTGGGAGATGTTGGACGGATTGGGTTCGTAGGGAACCCTACCGGGAACGTGGTCTCTCATATCGGACGGGGTATGGAGACCTTATGTGTTTTGGCGCTCATACCGGACGGGGTATGATGACGGCCCGTTCCACCCTCATACCGAACGGGGTATTGAGGTTTATGGTTTTGGCGCCTATACCAGATGGGGTATTGGAGAAGCCCCGTTTCACGCTCATACCGGACAAGCTATTGAGGTTTATGTTTTTAGGCTCCCATACCGAACGGGGTATGGGGACGGCTCTAGAATCAAGTTATTAATGTGAATGGTTCACGTGTAGCAGGGACCCCCTATGGATCCCCATGAATACTAGTAGACTGATAAAAGAGGAAAATTGTTGTCTGATGATTGAAAAACGAGAGTATAATATGTGTTATGTTACAGAGTGTGCATGATTTTATTATGTTATGATGTTATTGTGTTCATAAGTTGTCTTTCATGAATCTCACCGAAGTAAGTGGACAGTAAATGTTTTTATTATTGATAAATGAGTTTATTATAAATTATGCTTCATTGGTCGCTTTTTGTTTTCTACCAACCTTTACTCCTGTGGCAGTGAGATAGAGTGATGTCTTTACTGGGGTAGTGTAGTTCATTCCTTACTTAACCATTTCAGATCAGGAGAACTTGGTTCCCGATCTCGTCCCGCAGAAAGACGGCGAGTAGATGACTTAGGATTTCATAGATTTTAATTATAGCATTCATTACTAGTATTTACTTTAGTTGGTTTATTGTTTCATAAGTTTAATATACTTTGATTATTGTGTAAGGAATATTAATTAGAATTTTTATTTCGTTTTCGCACTCAGAAATTTTTTATATATACATTTTCTTTTAATTTACGGGGCCGTTATGTTCATCTTTCTGTATATTTCGGTATACTTTATTTGAGGGAGTTTGCTAACAATACTCATAAATTCATAGTAGCTATAAAGTCTTAATAAGTAAAAATTTCTGCTGAAATAAAATCTCTTACTAAAGCACAAATATTTTTATTTTTTTTTTCTTTATTTTACAGCAATCAATGATTTTATATATTTTTATCTAATAATCATCATTCTTGATCTTCCATACTCACAGTCAATTCCAAACCTTTTTTGGTAAGATTCCATAACTGTGTGCATTATGTACGAAGCAATGAGCTTTCTCCTTGTATGTATGTAAACAGAACTGGCTAACCGCACTCCAAACAAATGTTTCAGAATAAAATTTTTTGTACTGCCAACAATTCCAAACCTTTTTCGGTAAGCGCCTCAGATTTTGACGAAAGTTTTAAGAATAGCAAACTCTTCACAGAAGAACAGGCACTTGAGTCATCAACTTCAGATACTTTCTAGAACCCAGATTATGAAACTTCCAAACCTTTCCTTGTCGCTTGTCCCGTTCCTTGCAGATTATGAAAACGATAGTGTTCACACCTTCTTGGATGCTTAGATAGATCCGATGCCCATTTCAAGAGTTGTAAAATTCCAGTTTTGGCAAAGAATCACCACCCCGCCACTCTTAGTCCTGAAACACAACCCTTCACTCACTTCTCCCTCTTTTCCTTTCTCATTTTCTGCGCTTCTTCGTGCCTCCCCATGCTGGCATATATTTCTTTGGTGAGAGAAATTCTGCTATCTGATTCTTTGCTGATATCTTTATTGATATTGTTATAAAAGAGAAAAAAAAAAACAAAGAACTGCTACGTTTGTATATGTGTAATCATCTTAGAAAGCTTTATTGATGAGAACATAGATAAAAGAAAAGCAAGATTCCATAAAGATTGAAGCAAGATTCCATAAAGATTTCTTATCCTTTCTCCTGCTCAACTGCAAATGTTTCTGTCCATCATTCTTCTGCTTTGACGGCAACCAAACACCAGTTTTACACATTCTTGGTCTTATCACGTCGTTCCTTTTTGGAGAAGCATGAGAGCGATGATGTGAATCTATATTTTGCATGAATGGCTATGGGGACAAGGAAGGGGAGAGAGAGAGTCCTACAAAAGTAGAGACCAAACGATAGAACTTTAGCAGAACTCTTCTTTCTCTTCTTCCTTGTCTCCTAGCCTCTCATGGTTGCAGATCCAAAGAAAAGACTACAAGATATAAAAGAGAGGATAGATGGTAATATTTGGCATGAGTGGCTATGGGGATAGAGGAGGAGGAAGAGGGAGTCCTACGAAGAAGAACCCAAACGAGGGACTTAAGCAAGATTCCCTTCTTCGTCCCTCTCTATCTCCTAGCCTCTCATGGGAGGAGATCAAAAGAAAAAAAAAAATGCAGGGATGAAGTTTAAGGTTTGTAGGTATATATAGAGAGAGAGGATAGATGGTAATTAGGAAACTTAACAAATTTTTATTTAAGATTAAAAATTAAAAAAAAAATTATTGGATGTCTTTCCTTTTTTCTTATTGTGTGAAGGGGGTTTCATTGTGATAGACGAGAAAATGGAGAGATTTTCAGAGAGGAAACAGAGGGTTTGAGAGACGAACTGGGGGAGGAATAGAGAGACAGTTTTTATGCCGCCGTCGTTCTGAAGAAAGCTGCAGGAAAGTTATAATGCGTCCAATGAACGCATGCCACGTGTTTACGAGTCCTAGCCGTCTTCCACCTACGAGAAGACACGTATATCTGTTTGCACTCTGCCGCAAGATTTGGTCCCCGTCGTCTGATGTTTTGCACAGAGTCACGCGGCTGGTCTGAGGCAAGTTCTGTTCGTCGTGTGGAGTGATCGTCCTCTCAGGGCCTTCTTTTCCACACAGCTGATTGATATACCTTTGTCTCATGACCAGCTGCTCCAACTCCATGGTTGGGTGGTGTTGCAACAAGTGATGGTCGTGCAACCAGGCCTTGGCGTAGACTGATCGCATGACAATCAGGCCACGATACCTGATTATGTTGGCCAAGGCCAGATCCGGCACAGTGACCAACAAGATTTGCAGGCTTGCGTTTCCTATTTCTATGCTAAGAAAACTGTTTGGTTTATTAGTAATGAGACATAATATAAATATTATATAAATTATTAAGTAAAATTTGTATCATCATTTTATTTTATTTGTATTTAATATCTTAATTTCTGACTTCAACATTATTATAATTATTATTATTTAAATATAAAAATTTTGTAATCAAATAATTTCTACTTGTTTTAATGAAAATTTTTTGATTTCGTAAATTTTTTTGTGTAACTCATGTTAATCTTTATTGAATGATTTTTTTATTCACATGTTTTGAGCTTGTTAGCTTTTTCGTAGTTAATTTTTATTTATAAAAAATATATATCTATAATTTAAAAATAAAATAGAATATTTATATTTTTTTTATTTTTATTATCTGAGAATATTTCTGGACAAGTCATGAAAAATGGCTTAATTTGATTGTGGAATAAACAGAAAAATTAAGAAATATTTAGACATGAGAGTGAAAATTTGATAGAGGAACTCTGAGATATCTTTATGAATGATCTAAAGAAATATCTGAAAAATAATAATTTTTTTATTATTTAATTAAAATACTTGTTTTTATTTAAAATTAAAATTTTTTAAAAATATATTTGATATGTCTCCTTCTTTTTATATGTAATTTTCATATATTAATTAAATAACATAAAATATAAATTTTAAACTTCTCACTTAATATTTATAATCTTTAACGTTAATTAAAAATATATATAAACAAAATAAAAAAGGTTAATATTATTTTGTAATAATTATATGTTTAATTTAATTAAATTTAATAAAAATAAAAATAATAATAATTATAAAAATAGGTAAAATTATTTTTGGGAATTAATTGAAAATGATTTTGAGAAAAAAAGGTGAAATTTTGAATTCTGTGGGTATTTTTAAAAAGAAAATCGAAAACCGGAGGTCAAAACGCAATTTAAAAAAGTTTCACAACGCCAGCAGCCCGGTCAGCAGCCCTAGCCAACCAGGCCACGCTGCGTGGCAAGAACGCTGACGCGGGAAGCCACGCGGGACGGGGCCACGTGGGCAATCTGCATGCGCGCGATCGGACGGCTCAGATCCATTCCCGCACGTACGGACAGTCCAGATCAAAAGAGCGCACGGACGACCCAGATCTCACGTGTGCGGATGGCTCATATTGAATCATGCACGGACAACCCAGATCGTATCGCGATGGACGACTCATATTTATTTCAAATTTAATCGCGATTGGACAGCCCATATTAAATCGTGAGGACGACCCAATCACCGGAGGAGCCGGCCGCCGCCACTCGCCACCGTACCGGAGGATTTTTCTACCACTTAACGAGGTAAAATTTCTCCCATTGGCTCATTTTTCGATGCTGAATCCACCTATGGTCAAATCGGAGCCAAACCACCGGCCAGTCGGCCGAAAAACACCGCCGAAGTCTAGCGGTGCCGCCGCAGCTTCCTCGATTTTGGCCTCCGATGAGGCCCTTCTCAGTTCCCGTTTGATGCAATTTTTAGACCACTGTGATCACCGTCCTTTTCTCTACAGGTTGATCGGAGCAAAACATCAAATCGCGACTCGCACCGGAGAAGTTGCCGCACCCGAGAGCTCTGCTGCCGGTAAGTCTTGATTTTTTGTGATTTTTTGGCCTACCGAGGGTCCTAGGGGTATTTTATCGCAGGAACAAATGCAAGTTTGGCCGAATTTGGCTGAAAACGATCGAAAACAGTCAACTTAAGACAGACCGCCGCCGTGGGCGGCGGAGCAGCCGTGCCAGAGTTTCCAAAAATGGCCGAGTAGGCCCTAGGTCTGATTTTGAGTTTTTTTCGGGACATGTGTAGGTACCGGAAGTGTATTTCAGTTTTCGAAAAAAATTCAGGGAATCTAGGGACAGCCTATAGGCACAGTGAGAACCCGATTTCAGACTCCAAAGCAAGTAAGGATTTCTCACCCTATTTCCTATCACGGTATTAAAGCTCAATAAATGAAAAAATGGTATTTCATGAATTGTGTATAATTAATTAAGGTTGCTAATGGAGCCCGAATCTGATGTATTTTTCGGTCAGTTGTTGTTTTAATTATTTTACAGTTTAAATGCATTATGGTATCCGATGCTTTTATTCTATGGTTTAGTATGCATGAATCACGGTTTCATTTATTATGGTTTGAATTATTGTGAACCCGATGTTGTGTTTGCCTTGTTGGTGTTCATTACTGGTTTACATGTTTATATTTGATTGGATAATTGAGACTAAAAAAATGAAAAAAAGTATGTGAATTGATAAATGGATAATGTCGACAGCCTAATTAGATATCCTGAGAGATGGTGGACGGACTGGGTTCATAGAGAACCCTACCGGGAACGTGGTCTCTCATATCGGACGGGGTATGTAGACCTTATGTGTTTTAGCGCCAATACCGGATGGGGTATGGGGACGGCCTGCTTCACCCTCATACCGGACGGGCTCAGTTTATGGTTTTGGCGCCCATACCGGATGGGGTATTGGGGACGGCCCGTTTCACCCTCATACCGGACGGGGTAATGAGGTTTATGTTTTTTTGGCGCCCATACCGGACGGGATATGGGGACGGCTCTGGAATCAAGTTATTAATGTGAATGGTTCACGTGTAGCGGGACCCCCCTATGGATCCCCATAAATACTAGTAGGCTGATAAAAGAGAAAAATTATTGTCTGATGATTAAAAAACGATAGTCTTATATGCGTTATGTTACAGAGTGTGCATGATTTTATGATATTTATGATGTTATTGTGTTCATAAGTTGTCTTTTATGAATCTCACCGAGGTAAGTGGACAGTAAAGGTTTTTATTATTAATAAATGAGTTTGTTATAAATTATGCTCCATTGATCGTTTTTGTTTTCTACCAACATTTACTCCTGTGGCAGTGAGATAATGTGATGTCTTTACTGGGTTAGTGTAGTTTATTCCTTACTTAGCAATTTCAAATCAGGAGAACTTGGTTCCCGAGCTCGTCCCGCAGGAAGACGGCGAATAGATGACTGAGGATTTCATAGATTTAATTATAGCATTCATTACTAGTATTTACTTTAGTTGGTTTATTCTTTCATACGTTTAATATGCTTTGGTTATTGTGTAAGAGATATTAATCAGAATTTTTATTTTGCATCCGCACTCAGAAAATTTTTTATATATACATTTTTCTTTAATTTTCGGGGCCGTTACAGACCCAGTCACAGGAGAAGTCGGCCGCCGCCACTCGCTGCCGCACCGGAGGATTTTTCGATTGGCAAATGAGGTAAAATTTCTTCCATTGGCTCGTTCTTTGATGCTGAATCCACCTATGGCCAAATCGGAGCCAAACCATCGCCAATCGATCGGAAAACACCGTCGAAGCCCAGCTCGCAGCTTCCCTCGGTTTTTGCCTCCGATGAGGCCCTTTCCGGTTCCCGTTTGATGTAGTTTTTACACCACTGTGATCATTGTCCTTTTCTTTACAGGTTGACTGGAGCAAAACATCAAATCACGACTCGTGCCGGAGAAGCCGTCGCACCCGAGAGCTCCGCCGCCGGTAAGTCTCGGTTTGTCATGATTTTTTGGCCCACCGAGAGCCCTAAAAGTGTTTTATCACAGGAACCAATGCAAGTTTGGCCGAATTCAGTCAAAAACGGTCGAAAACGGCCAACCTGATGCAGATCGCCGCCGCGAGCAGCGGCGGTGCCGTCGCCGGAGCACAGCGAAGCTGTCGTGCCAGAGTTTCTGAAAGTGCCCAAGTAGGCCCTGGATCTGATTTTGAGTTTTTTCGGGACATGTGTAGGTACCGAAAGTGTATTTCAGTTCCCGAAAAAAAATTCAGGGAATCTAGGGACAGTCCGTGGGCGCAGTGAGAACCTGATTTCAGACTCCGAAACAAATAAGGATTTCTCACCCTATTTCTGATCATGGTATTAAAGCTCAATAAATAATAATACGACATTTCATGAATTAATACATGTGTATAATTAATTAAGGTTGCTAATGGAGATCGAATCTGATGTATTTTTGGGTCAGTTGTTGTTTGATCTATTTTACAATTTTAAATGCAGTATGGTATTTGATGTGTTTATGTTACAGAGTGTGCATGATTTTATGATGTTATTGTGTTCATAAGTTGTCTTTCATGAATCTCACCGAGGTAAGTGGACAGTAATGGTTTTTATTATTAATAAATGAGTTTGTTATAAATTATGCTTCATTGTCGTTTTTGTTTTCTACCAACCTTTACTCCTGTAGCAGTGAGATAGTGTGATGTCTTTACTGGGCTAGTGTAGCTCATTCCTTACTTAACCATTTCAGATCAGGAAGACTTGGTTCCCGAGCCCGTCCCGCAGGAAGACGGCGAGTAGATGACTGAGGATTTCATAGATTTAATTATAGCATTCATTACTAGTATTTACTTTAGTTGGTTTATTCTTTCATACGTTTAATACGCTTTGGTTATTGTGTAAGGGATATTAATCAAAAAAAATTTTCGCTTCCGCACTCAAAAAATTTTTATATATACATTTTCTTTTAATTTTTGGAGCCATTACAGTTGGTATCAGAGCCGCGTTCATCGAACTCATCCCTTACACAATAATGCTTAGAGAAATACCCACCGATAAATCGTACTCAACAATTACTTGTGAAATGCAGGTGCAGAGAAATGAGGAGAGGAAGACCCCCATTAAACCAAGCAGCACGGGATGATTCGCTTCGGGAAGATGTGGACAGAATATTTGAGATGCTGGAAAGGATCATTGCTGCCCAGCAAGGTCGATAGGAGAGAAGGGAGTTACTCGACCCTCCCCCACTACCACAGGTTGAGCCACCGCTGCAGCAAGCGGATCCCAAGCCACCCCGGCACGAGCCTGCTCCTCCACAGTGCCACCCGGCACCACCGCTGCAGTATAATTCGGTGCCCCAGCCACAGTACTGTCTGGCACCACTACAGTACAATCCTGTGCCCCCACTATATCAGCAGGTGCCACAATAAGGCCCCCCAGTCTATCCCCAACCGGGTCCAGTCCCTCTTCCTCGGGACCCAGCTCCTTCATTGATCGACCCGGGCTACATAGAGAGGTACAAGAGACTAAACCCTTCCACTTTTACGGGGGAGGGGGGGTCCTCTTTCGAAGATGCCCAGTACTTGTTGGCGGAGACTGAGAGAGCTTTCAAGACCTTGGGAGTGGTTCCTGAGTAGAGAGTTGCCCTTGCTTCCTACATGCTAGTAGAGGAAGAAGGTCGTTGGTGGGAGCTCAAGCAGACCACCCTACCTACACCAATCACTTGGGAGCAGTTCTTAGCGGTCTTCCATGCGGAGTATCTCCCCGAGCACATCTGACACCTAAAGGAGATGGAGTTTATTCAGCTAGTCCAAGGAAACATGACGGTATCGGAATATGCTCGTAAGTTCCTAAAGCTGGGTTGATATTCCTCGGAGACATTGATGGATGAGGGCATGAAGGCTAGAAGATTCCAGTGGGGCCTCCACCCAGAGATCAAGCAACACTTATTGGTACTGGAGCTCAAGACATATTTAGCCGTTCTAGCAAATGTGCAGATTGTGGAGAGGAGTTTCAACACCTGTCCTCAGTCAGTAGGGAGTCATCGACCCTCAGCTCCACTCCGCAGACCAGCACCTACTGCGTCGGTCCAACCATATAAGAGGCCCAGACCAGTGGCAGCACGTGGAAAGATTTGTCAGCACTGCAGTAGGGATCACGAGGACCGACCATGCTACCGCCTCAACAACACCTGTCGTATATGTGGTAGTGCCCAGCATTACGCAAGAGAGTGCCTGAGGAACCAGAATCAAGGAAGACCTCCTATTCAGGACATGGTTTATAACCTCACTCAACAGGATGCCGATGCCGATCGGGATGTGGTATAGGGTATGTACACTATCTGTAACCATATTGCTCATGTTTTATTTGACACTGGTGCATCGCATTCATTTGTTTCACATGTTTTTGCATCCAAATTTAATGTATTACCTAATAAACTTGATTCAATGTTAATTGTGTCTACTGTTGGGGGTGAAACACTATCAGGGAAAGTTGTCTACAGGGCTTGTGCCGTGGAGATAGCAAATAGAAAACTGAGTGTAGACCTAATAGGGCTAGACACGGGGGATTTTGATGTAATCTTAGGGATAGATTATCTAGCGGCGTATCACGCCACCATAGATTGCTTTAACAAGAATGTTATATTTAATCCTCCTAATGAGGAGCCATTTACAAATTAATAAAATCATCTAGTACTTATTCATTGATGGTAAGTTTTTTTAATTTTTAAGTACCTTAATCTTGCTATTTTCTCTAACTAGGCAAGCCCAAGAAGGAAATTTGTATCCAAGAGATTCTGGTAGTCCGAGACTTTTCAGATGTGTTTCCATACGAACTGCCCGAACTACCTGTGGACAGAGAAGTCGAGTTCACTATAGACCTACAGCCAGGCACCCAGCCCATTTCGATTGCTCCTTACCGCATGAGTCGCATTGAGATGGAAGAGTTGAGGAAACAAATCACTGAATTGTAAGACAGTATTTTTATTAGACACAATGTGTCCCATTGGGGTGCCGGAGTCACTTTTACCAAGAAGGGAGATGAAACATTGAGACTGTGTATTGATTACAGAGGATTGAACAAGGTTACAATTAAGAACAACTATCCCCTTCCCAGGATTGATGACCTATTCGATCAGTTGTATGGTGCACAGGTCTTCTCTAAAATAGACCTACGATCAGGTTACTATCAGGTGAAGATCATAATAGAAGACATCCCCAAGACAACCTTTTGAACTAGGTACGGACACTATGAGTTCTTTGTCATGCCATTTGGGCTAACCAACGCCCCGACAATCTTTATGGATATGATGAACAGGGTCTTCAGAGAGTTCTTGAATCAATTTGTTATCGTGTTCATCGATGCCATCTTAGTCTATTCAAAAAGCAGAGATGAATATACTCACTATCTTGCCCAAGTTCTGCAGGTCCTCAAAAGAAAGAAGTTTTTTGCAAAGTTGAGTAAGTGTGGATTCTGGTTTGAGCAGACCGCCTTCCTAGGACACATCATATCAAAGGATGAAGTATCAGTGAATCTCGAAAAAGTTGAAGCGGTACTTGGCTGGGAGAAGTTGACATCAGTTAAGGAAATCCATAGCTTCCTGGAAATGACAGGTTATTACCGCAGGTTCATTAAAGGATTATCCAGTTTAGCAGCTCCCCTAACCCGACTCACAAAGAAGAATGCCAAGTTTGAGTGGAATAAGCACTGCGAAAGAAGTTTTTTAGAATTAAAAAAGTAGCTGACTACTGCACCCGTGCTGGCTTTACCAAGTGGATCGGGGGGATATACAGTTTATAGTGATGCCTCCTATCTAGGCCTGGGTTGTGTCCTAATGCAGCATGGGAATGTCATACCTTATGGGTCCAGACAGTTAAAGAATCATGAGAAGAATTATCCCACCCATGACTTGGAGCTTGCCGCAATCATACACGCCTTGAAAACCTGGCGTCACTACTTATACGGAGAGACCTTTCAGATCTATACCGATCATAAGAGTTTGAAACACATATTCACTCAGAAAGTCTCAACATGCGTCAAAGAAGGTGGATGAAACTCCTTAAAGACTATGATTGTGATATCTTATACCATTCGGGTAAGGGCAACGTGGTAGCAGATGCTCTCAGCAGGAAAAATACAGGTATCTTAGCCCATTTGATATTTTCAGAATGCAGGCAAATTGGGGCCACACAACAGGTTTGACTTTAGGACTTGAGGAGAGTCACATGTTTGGGCCGCCTGACAGTCCAGCCCGAGTTAATCCAGAGAATAAGAGAAGCTCAGTCAGTCGACCCCGCCCTAGTAGCCCGCAAGATTGATACAGAACAGGGAGTGAGCTCAGAATTCTGAGTATCTACCGATGGGTTACTCCGGTTCCAAGACAAAGTGTGTGTTCCAAACGATAGTGAGTTAAAGAGAAACATCATGGCAGAGTCCCACAGCTCGAAGTTTGTCACGCATCTCGGAAGCACCAAAATGTACCAAAGCATACGACCCCGATTTTGGTGGAATGAGATCAAGAGAGACATAGCCGACTTTGTATCTAAATGCTTGGTATGTCAGCAGGTCAAGACAGAGCATCAGCACCCAGGTGGGCTACTTCAGCCTTTACCGATCCCAGAGTGGAAGTAGGAACACATCACCATGGACTTTGTGACGGGATTATCTAATGCACGTTCAGGACATGACACCATCTGGATAATTGTTGACCGGCTTACCAAATCTTCCCACTTCTTCGCCATTAGGATGACCGACCCCTTAGACAAGTTGTCAAGAATGTATATCCAGAAAATAGTTAGATTGCATGGAGTTCCAATGACAGTGGTATCCGACAGGGACTCTAGGTTCACTTCTCGATTTTGGAGTAGCTTTCAGCAAGTCGTGGGAACAAAGCTGTCTCTCAGTACTGCCTTCCATCCTCAGACTGATGGACAATCAGAAAGGACAATTCGTACACTTAAGGATATGCTCCGAGCTTGTGTCCTTGACTCTGGGGGCCATTGGGACGACCATTTACCCCTGATAGAGTTTGCCTACAACAACAGTTACCAAGCGAGCATTGGCATGGCTCCGTATGAGGCGTTATATGGGCGCCCATGTAGGTCACCAATTTGTTGGGAAGAAATGGGCGATAGAAAATTATTCGGTCCGGAGTTGGTAGAGGAGACCACGTCTAAAATAGTTAAAATCAGAAAGAACATTCAAACGACTTAGAGCAGGTAGAAGAGTTATGCGGACACCCGAAGGAGAGATATAGTGTTTGAGAAAGGCGACCAGGTGTTCCTTAAGGTCACTCATTTCAAGGGAATTAGTAGGTTCAGCATGAGGGAAAAACTGAATCCCCCGATTTATTGGACCTTTTGAAATCTTAGACAGGATTGGTACTGCTGCGTATAGACTAGAACTGCCTCCAAAGCTCTCCAATGACCACAATGTGTTCCACGTGTCCATGCTATGTAAGTACAATCCGGACCCCTCTTATGTCTTAGCTCATGAATCGCTTCCACTCCGAGAGAACTTATCTTATGAGGAAGTACCAGTCGGTATCACGGACTGAAAGAGCAGGATACTCCGCAACCGAAAAATATCATTTGTAAAGGTCGTGTGGCAGAACCACACGCTAAGGGAGGGTACATGGGAGCTAGAATCAGACTTTAGAGCTCAGTATCCCAATTTATTCGATCAAGAGCAAGAGACAAATTTGGGGGACCAAATTTCTTTAAGGGGGGAGAGTTGTAACACCCAATTTTTATTTTTATTATTATTGGAAATATTATTTTATTTTATTTTATTTTTAATAATTAATTTATTTTGTAATAATTATATGTTTAATTTAATTTAATTTAATGGAAATAAAAATAAAAATAATGATAAAAATGGAAAAAATTATTTTTGAGAATTAATTAAAAATAATTTTGAAAAAAAGGGGTGAAAATTTAGATTATGGGGGTGATTTTAAAAAGAAAATAAAAAATTAGGAGTCAAAATACAATTTAGAAAAGTTGCGCCACATTAGCAGGCACGTCAGCAGCCCGGTCAGCAGCCCCAGCCAATCAGGACACGCCGCATGGCAGGAACGTTGACGCGGGAAGCCATGCGGGACGGGGCCACATGGGCGATCCGCGTGCGCGCGATCAGACTGCCCAGATCCGTTCCCCCGCGCACGGACGGCCCAGATCAAAAGCGCACACGGACAGCCCAGATCAAAAGTGCGCACGGACGGCTCAGATCTCACGCGTGTGGATGGCCCAAATTGAATCACGCAATGACGACTTAGATTTATTTCTAATTTAATCGCGATCGGACGGCCCAGATTAAATCGTGATGGACGGCTGAGATTAAAAGGGAAATGTTATAAATAACCTCACCCACACCCAACCCCAAACCCTAGCTGCCAGAACCCTCGCCGGAGAAGACGACCCAGTCACCGAAAGAGTCGGCCGCCGCACCGGAGAATTTTTCGACAGCCAAACGAGGTAAAATTTCTCTCATTGGCTTGTTTTTCGATGCTGAATCCACCTATGGTTAAATCGGAGCCAAACCACCGGCTAATCGGCTAGAAAATGCCACCGAAGCCCAGCGACGCCGCCGCAACTTTCCTCGATTTTTGCCTCCGATGAGGCCATTCCCAGTTCTCGTTCGATGCAATTTTTACACCACTGTGATCACCGTCCTTTTCTCTACAGGTTGACCGGAGCAAAACATCAAATCGTGACTCGCGCCGGAGAAGCCGCCGCACCCGAAGCTCTGTCGCTGGTAAGTCTCAGTTTGTCATGATTTTTTGGCCAACTGAGGGCCCTAGAGGTGTTTTATCGTAGGAACCAATGTAAGTTTGGCCGAATTCGGTCGAAAATAACCGAAAACGACCAACCCGAGGCGGATCGCCGCTGCGGGCGGCGGAGCCGTCGGCGGAGCACGGCGGAGCCGCCATGCCGGAGTTTTCGAAAGTGGCCGAGTAGGCCCCGGGTCTGATTTTGAGTTTTTTCAAGACATGTATAAGTACCAAAAGTGTATTTCAGTTCCCGAAAAAAATTTCAGAGAATCTAGGGACAGCCCGTGCGCACAGTGAGAACTCGATTTCAGACTTCGAAACAAGTAAGGATTTCTCACCCTATTTTCTATCATGGTATTAAAGCTCAATAAATAATAAAACAGCATTTTATGAATTAATACATGTGTATAATTAATTAAGGTTGCTAATGGAGCCCGAATCTGATGTATTTTTGGGTCAGTTGTTGTTTGATCTATTTTACAGTTTTAAATGTAGTATGGTATTTGATGTGTTTATTCTATAGTTTCGTATGCATGAATCACAGTTTTGTTTATTATGGTTTGAATTATTGTGAACCCGTTGTTGTCTTATTTTGTGTTCATTACTGATTTACGTGTTTATGTTTGGTTGGATAATTAAGACCAAGAAAAATGAAAAAAAGTATATGAATTGATAAATGGATAATGTCGACAGCCTGACTAGATATTCTGGGAGATGTTGGACGGATTGGGTTCGTAGGGAACCCTACCGGGAACGTGGTCTCTCATATCGGACGGGGTATGGAGACCTTATGTGTTTTGGCGCTCATACCGGACGGGGTATGATGACGGCCCGTTCCACCCTCATACCGAACGGGGTATTGAGGTTTATGGTTTTGGCGCCTATACCAGATGGGGTATTGGAGAAGCCCCGTTTCACGCTCATACCGGACAAGCTATTGAGGTTTATGTTTTTAGGCTCCCATACCGAACGGGGTATGGGGACGGCTCTAGAATCAAGTTATTAATGTGAATGGTTCACGTGTAGCGGGGACCCCCTATGGATCCCCATGAATACTAGTAGACTGATAAAAGAGGAAAATTGTTGTCTGATGATTGAAAAACGAGAGTATAATATGTGTTATGTTACAGAGTGTGCATGATTTTATTATGTTATGATGTTATTGTGTTCATAAGTTGTCTTTCATGAATCTCACCGAAGTAAGTGGACAGTAAATGTTTTTATTATTGATAAATGAGTTTATTATAAATTATGCTTCATTGGTCGCTTTTTGTTTTCTACCAACCTTTACTCCTGTGGCAGTGAGATAGAGTGATGTCTTTACTGGGGTAGTGTAGTTCATTCCTTACTTAACCATTTCAGATCAGGAGAACTTGGTTCCCGATCTCGTCCCGCAGAAAGACGGCGAGTAGATGACTTAGGATTTCATAGATTTTAATTATAGCATTCATTACTAGTATTTACTTTAGTTGGTTTATTGTTTCATAAGTTTAATATACTTTGATTATTGTGTAAGGAATATTAATTAGAATTTTTATTTCGTTTTCGCACTCAGAAATTTTTTATATATACATTTTCTTTTAATTTACGGGGCCGTTATGTTCATCTTTCTGTATATTTCGGTATACTTTATTTGAGGGAGTTTGCTAACAATACTCATAAATTCATAGTAGCTATAAAGTCTTAATAAGTAAAAATTTCTGCTGAAATAAAATCTCTTACTAAAGCACAAATATTTTTATTTTTTTTTTCTTTATTTTACAGCAATCAATGATTTTATATATTTTTATCTAATAATCATCATTCTTGATCTTCCATACTCACAGTCAATTCCAAACCTTTTTTGGTAAGATTCCATAACTGTGTGCATTATGTACGAAGCAATGAGCTTTCTCCTTGTATGTATGTAAACAGAACTGGCTAACCGCACTCCAAACAAATGTTTCAGAATAAAATTTTTTGTACTGCCAACAATTCCAAACCTTTTTCGGTAAGCGCCTCAGATTTTGACGAAAGTTTTAAGAATAGCAAACTCTTCACAGAAGAACAGGCACTTGAGTCATCAACTTCAGATACTTTCTAGAACCCAGATTATGAAACTTCCAAACCTTTCCTTGTCGCTTGTCCCGTTCCTTGCAGATTATGAAAACGATAGTGTTCACACCTTCTTGGATGCTTAGATAGATCCGATGCCCATTTCAAGAGTTGTAAAATTCCAGTTTTGGCAAAGAATCACCACCCCGCCACTCTTAGTCCTGAAACACAACCCTTCACTCACTTCTCCCTCTTTTCCTTTCTCATTTTCTGCGCTTCTTCGTGCCTCCCCATGCTGGCATATATTTCTTTGGTGAGAGAAATTCTGCTATCTGATTCTTTGCTGATATCTTTATTGATATTGTTATAAAAGAGAAAAAAAAAAACAAAGAACTGCTACGTTTGTATATGTGTAATCATCTTAGAAAGCTTTATTGATGAGAACATAGATAAAAGAAAAGCAAGATTCCATAAAGATTGAAGCAAGATTCCATAAAGATTTCTTATCCTTTCTCCTGCTCAACTGCAAATGTTTCTGTCCATCATTCTTCTGCTTTGACGGCAACCAAACACCAGTTTTACACATTCTTGGTCTTATCACGTCGTTCCTTTTTGGAGAAGCATGAGAGCGATGATGTGAATCTATATTTTGCATGAATGGCTATGGGGACAAGGAAGGGGAGAGAGAGAGTCCTACAAAAGTAGAGACCAAACGATAGAACTTTAGCAGAACTCTTCTTTCTCTTCTTCCTTGTCTCCTAGCCTCTCATGGTTGCAGATCCAAAGAAAAGACTACAAGATATAAAAGAGAGGATAGATGGTAATATTTGGCATGAGTGGCTATGGGGATAGAGGAGGAGGAAGAGGGAGTCCTACGAAGAAGAACCCAAACGAGGGACTTAAGCAAGATTCCCTTCTTCGTCCCTCTCTATCTCCTAGCCTCTCATGGGAGGAGATCAAAAGAAAAAAAAAAATGCAGGGATGAAGTTTAAGGTTTGTAGGTATATATAGAGAGAGAGGATAGATGGTAATTAGGAAACTTAACAAATTTTTATTTAAGATTAAAAATTAAAAAAAAAATTATTGGATGTCTTTCCTTTTTTCTTATTGTGTGAAGGGGGTTTCATTGTGATAGACGAGAAAATGGAGAGATTTTCAGAGAGGAAACAGAGGGTTTGAGAGACGAACTGGGGGAGGAATAGAGAGACAGTTTTTATGCCGCCGTCGTTCTGAAGAAAGCTGCAGGAAAGTTATAATGCGTCCAATGAACGCATGCCACGTGTTTACGAGTCCTAGCCGTCTTCCACCTACGAGAAGACACGTATATCTGTTTGCACTCTGCCGCAAGATTTGGTCCCCGTCGTCTGATGTTTTGCACAGAGTCACGCGGCTGGTCTGAGGCAAGTTCTGTTCGTCGTGTGGAGTGATCGTCCTCTCAGGGCCTTCTTTTCCACACAGCTGATTGATATACCTTTGTCTCATGACCAGCTGCTCCAACTCCATGGTTGGGTGGTGTTGCAACAAGTGATGGTCGTGCAACCAGGCCTTGGCGTAGACTGATCGCATGACAATCAGGCCACGATACCTGATTATGTTGGCCAAGGCCAGATCCGGCACAGTGACCAACAAGATTTGCAGGCTTGCGTTTCCTATTTCTATGCTAAGAAAACTGTTTGATTTATTAGTAATGAGACATAATATAAATATTATATAAATTATTAAGTAAAATTTGTATCATCATTTTATTTTATTTGTATTTAATATCTTAATTTCTGACTTCAACATTATTATAATTATTATTATTTAAATATAAAAATTTTGTAATCAAATAATTTCTACTTGTTTTAATGAAAATTTTTTGATTTCGTAAATTTTTTTGTGTAACTCATGTTAATCTTTATTGAATGATTTTTTTATTCACATGTTTTGAGCTTGTTAGCTTTTTCGTAGTTAATTTTTATTTATAAAAAATATATATCTATAATTTAAAAATAAAATAGAATATTTATATTTTTTTTATTTTTATTATCTGAGAATATTTCTGGACAAGTCATGAAAAATGACTTAATTTGATTGTGGAATAAACAGAAAAATTAAGAAATATTTAGACATGAGAGTGAAAATTTGATAGAGGAACTCTGAGATATCTTTATGAATGATCTAAAGAAATATCTGAAAAATAATAATTTTTTTATTATTTAATTAAAATACTTGTTTTTATTTAAAATTAAAATTTTTTAAAAATATATTTGATATGTCTCCTTCTTTTTATATGTAATTTTCATATATTAATTAAATAACATAAAATATAAATTTTAAACTTCTCACTTAATATTTATAATCTTTAACGTTAATTAAAAATATATATAAACAAAATAAAAAAGGTTAATATTATTTTGTAATAATTATATGTTTAATTTAATTAAATTTAATAAAAATAAAAATAATAATAATTATAAAAATAGGTAAAATTATTTTTGGGAATTAATTGAAAATGATTTTGAGAAAAAAAGGTGAAATTTTGAATTCTGTGGGTATTTTTAAAAAGAAAATCGAAAACCGGAGGTCAAAACGCAATTTAAAAAAGTTTCACAACGCCAGCAGCCCGGTCAGCAGCCCTAGCCAACCAGGCCACGCTGCGTGGCAAGAACGCTGACGCGGGAAGCCACGCGGGACGGGGCCACGTGGGCAATCTGCATGCGCGCGATCGGACGGCTCAGATCCATTCCCGCACGTACGGACAGTCCAGATCAAAAGAGCGCACGGACGACCCAGATCTCACGTGTGCGGATGGCTCATATTGAATCATGCACGGACAACCCAGATCGTATCGCGATGGACGACTCATATTTATTTCAAATTTAATCGCGATTGGACAGCCCATATTAAATCGTGAGGACGACCCAATCACCGGAGGAGCCGGCCGCCGCCACTCGCCACCGTACCGGAGGATTTTTCTACCACTTAACGAGGTAAAATTTCTCCCATTGGCTCATTTTTCGATGCTGAATCCACCTATGGTCAAATCGGAGCCAAACCACCGGCCAGTCGGCCGAAAAACACCGCCGAAGTCTAGCGGTGCCGCCGCAGCTTCCTCGATTTTGGCCTCCGATGAGGCCCTTCTCAGTTCCCGTTTGATGCAATTTTTAGACCACTGTGATCACCGTCCTTTTCTCTACAGGTTGATCGGAGCAAAACATCAAATCGCGACTCGCACCGGAGAAGTTGCCGCACCCGAGAGCTCTGCTGCCGGTAAGTCTTGATTTTTTGTGATTTTTTGGCCTACCGAGGGTCCTAGGGGTATTTTATCGCAGGAACAAATGCAAGTTTGGCCGAATTTGGCTGAAAACGATCGAAAACAGTCAACTTAAGACAGACCGCCGCCGTGGGCGGCGGAGCAGCCGTGCCAGAGTTTCCAAAAATGGCCGAGTAGGCCCTAGGTCTGATTTTGAGTTTTTTTCGGGACATGTGTAGGTACCGGAAGTGTATTTCAGTTTTCGAAAAAAATTCAGGGAATCTAGGGACAGCCTATAGGCACAGTGAGAACCCGATTTCAGACTCCAAAGCAAGTAAGGATTTCTCACCCTATTTCCTATCACGGTATTAAAGCTCAATAAATGAAAAAACGGTATTTCATGAATTGTGTATAATTAATTAAGGTTGCTAATGGAGCCCGAATCTGATGTATTTTTCGGTCAGTTGTTGTTTTAATTATTTTACAGTTTAAATGCATTATGGTATCCGATGCTTTTATTCTATGGTTTAGTATGCATGAATCACGGTTTCATTTATTATGGTTTGAATTATTGTGAACCCGATGTTGTGTTTGCCTTGTTGGTGTTCATTACTGGTTTACATGTTTATATTTGATTGGATAATTGAGACTAAAAAAATGAAAAAAAGTATGTGAATTGATAAATGGATAATGTCGACAGCCTAATTAGATATCCTGAGAGATGGTGGACGGACTGGGTTCATAGAGAACCCTACCGGGAACGTGGTCTCTCATATCGGACGGGGTATGTAGACCTTATGTGTTTTAGCGCCAATACCGGATGGGGTATGGGGACGGCCTGCTTCACCCTCATACCGGACGGGCTCAGTTTATGGTTTTGGCGCCCATACCGGATGGGGTATTGGGGACGGCCCGTTTCACCCTCATACCGGACGGGGTAATGAGGTTTATGTTTTTTTGGCGCCCATACCGGACGGGATATGGGGACGGCTCTGGAATCAAGTTATTAATGTGAATGGTTCACGTGTAGCGGGACCCCCCTATGGATCCCCATAAATACTAGTAGGCTGATAAAAGAGAAAAATTATTGTCTGATGATTAAAAAACGATAGTCTTATATGCGTTATGTTACAGAGTGTGCATGATTTTATGATATTTATGATGTTATTGTGTTCATAAGTTGTCTTTTATGAATCTCACCGAGGTAAGTGGACAGTAAAGGTTTTTATTATTAATAAATGAGTTTGTTATAAATTATGCTCCATTGATCGTTTTTGTTTTCTACCAACATTTACTCCTGTGGCAGTGAGATAATGTGATGTCTTTACTGGGTTAGTGTAGTTTATTCCTTACTTAGCAATTTCAAATCAGGAGAACTTGGTTCCCGAGCTCGTCCCGCAGGAAGACGGCGAATAGATGACTGAGGATTTCATAGATTTAATTATAGCATTCATTACTAGTATTTACTTTAGTTGGTTTATTCTTTCATACGTTTAATATGCTTTGGTTATTGTGTAAGAGATATTAATCAGAATTTTTATTTTGCATCCGCACTCAGAAAATTTTTTATATATACATTTTTCTTTAATTTTCGGGGCCGTTACAGACCCAGTCACAGGAGAAGTCGGCCGCCGCCACTCGCTGCCGCACCGGAGGATTTTTCGATTGGCAAATGAGGTAAAATTTCTTCCATTGGCTCGTTCTTTGATGCTGAATCCACCTATGGCCAAATCGGAGCCAAACCATCGCCAATCGATCGGAAAACACCGTCGAAGCCCAGCTCGCAGCTTCCCTCGGTTTTTGCCTCCGATGAGGCCCTTTCCGGTTCCCGTTTGATGTAGTTTTTACACCACTGTGATCATTGTCCTTTTCTTTACAGGTTGACTGGAGCAAAACATCAAATCACGACTCGTGCCGGAGAAGCCGTCGCACCCGAGAGCTCCGCCGCCGGTAAGTCTCGGTTTGTCATGATTTTTTGGCCCACCGAGAGCCCTAAAAGTGTTTTATCACAGGAACCAATGCAAGTTTGGCCGAATTCAGTCAAAAACGGTCGAAAACGGCCAACCTGATGCAGATCGCCGCCGCGAGCAGCGGCGGTGCCGTCGCCGGAGCACAGCGAAGCTGTCGTGCCAGAGTTTCTGAAAGTGCCCAAGTAGGCCCTGGATCTGATTTTGAGTTTTTTCGGGACATGTGTAGGTACCGAAAGTGTATTTCAGTTCCCGAAAAAAAATTCAGGGAATCTAGGGACAGTCCGTGGGCGCAGTGAGAACCTGATTTCAGACTCCGAAACAAATAAGGATTTCTCACCCTATTTCTGATCATGGTATTAAAGCTCAATAAATAATAATACGACATTTCATGAATTAATACATGTGTATAATTAATTAAGGTTGCTAATGGAGATCGAATCTGATGTATTTTTGGGTCAGTTGTTGTTTGATCTATTTTACAATTTTAAATGCAGTATGGTATTTGATGTGTTTATGTTACAGAGTGTGCATGATTTTATGATGTTATTGTGTTCATAAGTTGTCTTTCATGAATCTCACCGAGGTAAGTGGACAGTAATGGTTTTTATTATTAATAAATGAGTTTGTTATAAATTATGCTTCATTGTCGTTTTTGTTTTCTACCAACCTTTACTCCTGTAGCAGTGAGATAGTGTGATGTCTTTACTGGGCTAGTGTAGCTCATTCCTTACTTAACCATTTCAGATCAGGAAGACTTGGTTCCCGAGCCCGTCCCGCAGGAAGACGGCGAGTAGATGACTGAGGATTTCATAGATTTAATTATAGCATTCATTACTAGTATTTACTTTAGTTGGTTTATTCTTTCATACGTTTAATACGCTTTGGTTATTGTGTAAGGGATATTAATCAAAAAAAATTTTCGCTTCCGCACTCAAAAAATTTTTATATATACATTTTCTTTTAATTTTTGGAGCCATTACAGTTGGTATCAGAGCCGCGTTCATCGAACTCATCCCTTACACAATAATGCTTAGAGAAATACCCACCGATAAATCGTACTCAACAATTACTTGTGAAATGCAGGTGCAGAGAAATGAGGAGAGGAAGACCCCCATTAAACCAAGCAGCACGGGATGATTCGCTTCGGGAAGATGTGGACAGAATATTTGAGATGCTGGAAAGGATCATTGCTGCCCAGCAAGGTCGATAGGAGAGAAGGGAGTTACTCGACCCTCCCCCACTACCACAGGTTGAGCCACCGCTGCAGCAAGCGGATCCCAAGCCACCCCGGCACGAGCCTGCTCCTCCACAGTGCCACCCGGCACCACCGCTGCAGTATAATTCGGTGCCCCAGCCACAGTACTGTCTGGCACCACTACAGTACAATCCTGTGCCCCCACTATATCAGCAGGTGCCACAATAAGGCCCCCCAGTCTATCCCCAACCGGGTCCAGTCCCTCTTCCTCGGGACCCAGCTCCTTCATTGATCGACCCGGGCTACATAGAGAGGTACAAGAGACTAAACCCTTCCACTTTTACGGGGGAGGGGGGGTCCTCTTTCGAAGATGCCCAGTACTTGTTGGCGGAGACTGAGAGAGCTTTCAAGACCTTGGGAGTGGTTCCTGAGTAGAGAGTTGCCCTTGCTTCCTACATGCTAGTAGAGGAAGAAGGTCGTTGGTGGGAGCTCAAGCAGACCACCCTACCTACACCAATCACTTGGGAGCAGTTCTTAGCGGTCTTCCATGCGGAGTATCTCCCCGAGCACATCTGACACCTAAAGGAGATGGAGTTTATTCAGCTAGTCCAAGGAAACATGACGGTATCGGAATATGCTCGTAAGTTCCTAAAGCTGGGTTGATATTCCTCGGAGACATTGATGGATGAGGGCATGAAGGCTAGAAGATTCCAGTGGGGCCTCCACCCAGAGATCAAGCAACACTTATTGGTACTGGAGCTCAAGACATATTTAGCCGTTCTAGCAAATGTGCAGATTGTGGAGAGGAGTTTCAACACCTGTCCTCAGTCAGTAGGGAGTCATCGACCCTCAGCTCCACTCCGCAGACCAGCACCTACTGCGTCGGTCCAACCATATAAGAGGCCCAGACCAGTGGCAGCACGTGGAAAGATTTGTCAGCACTGCAGTAGGGATCACGAGGACCGACCATGCTACCGCCTCAACAACACCTGTCGTATATGTGGTAGTGCCCAGCATTACGCAAGAGAGTGCCTGAGGAACCAGAATCAAGGAAGACCTCCTATTCAGGACATGGTTTATAACCTCACTCAACAGGATGCCGATGCCGATCGGGATGTGGTATAGGGTATGTACACTATCTGTAACCATATTGCTCATGTTTTATTTGACACTGGTGCATCGCATTCATTTGTTTCACATGTTTTTGCATCCAAATTTAATGTATTACCTAATAAACTTGATTCAATGTTAATTGTGTCTACTGTTGGGGGTGAAACACTATCAGGGAAAGTTGTCTACAGGGCTTGTGCCGTGGAGATAGCAAATAGAAAACTGAGTGTAGACCTAATAGGGCTAGACACGGGGGATTTTGATGTAATCTTAGGGATAGATTATCTAGCGGCGTATCACGCCACCATAGATTGCTTTAACAAGAATGTTATATTTAATCCTCCTAATGAGGAGCCATTTACAAATTAATAAAATCATCTAGTACTTATTCATTGATGGTAAGTTTTTTTAATTTTTAAGTACCTTAATCTTGCTATTTTCTCTAACTAGGCAAGCCCAAGAAGGAAATTTGTATCCAAGAGATTCTGGTAGTCCGAGACTTTTCAGATGTGTTTCCATACGAACTGCCCGAACTACCTGTGGACAGAGAAGTCGAGTTCACTATAGACCTACAGCCAGGCACCCAGCCCATTTCGATTGCTCCTTACCGCATGAGTCGCATTGAGATGGAAGAGTTGAGGAAACAAATCACTGAATTGTAAGACAGTATTTTTATTAGACACAATGTGTCCCATTGGGGTGCCGGAGTCACTTTTACCAAGAAGGGAGATGAAACATTGAGACTGTGTATTGATTACAGAGGATTGAACAAGGTTACAATTAAGAACAACTATCCCCTTCCCAGGATTGATGACCTATTCGATCAGTTGTATGGTGCACAGGTCTTCTCTAAAATAGACCTACGATCAGGTTACTATCAGGTGAAGATCATAATAGAAGACATCCCCAAGACAACCTTTTGAACTAGGTACGGACACTATGAGTTCTTTGTCATGCCATTTGGGCTAACCAACGCCCCGACAATCTTTATGGATATGATGAACAGGGTCTTCAGAGAGTTCTTGAATCAATTTGTTATCGTGTTCATCGATGCCATCTTAGTCTATTCAAAAAGCAGAGATGAATATACTCACTATCTTGCCCAAGTTCTGCAGGTCCTCAAAAGAAAGAAGTTTTTTGCAAAGTTGAGTAAGTGTGGATTCTGGTTTGAGCAGACCGCCTTCCTAGGACACATCATATCAAAGGATGAAGTATCAGTGAATCTCGAAAAAGTTGAAGCGGTACTTGGCTGGGAGAAGTTGACATCAGTTAAGGAAATCCATAGCTTCCTGGAAATGACAGGTTATTACCGCAGGTTCATTAAAGGATTATCCAGTTTAGCAGCTCCCCTAACCCGACTCACAAAGAAGAATGCCAAGTTTGAGTGGAATAAGCACTGCGAAAGAAGTTTTTTAGAATTAAAAAAGTAGCTGACTACTGCACCCGTGCTGGCTTTACCAAGTGGATCGGGGGGATATACAGTTTATAGTGATGCCTCCTATCTAGGCCTGGGTTGTGTCCTAATGCAGCATGGGAATGTCATACCTTATGGGTCCAGACAGTTAAAGAATCATGAGAAGAATTATCCCACCCATGACTTGGAGCTTGCCGCAATCATACACGCCTTGAAAACCTGGCGTCACTACTTATACGGAGAGACCTTTCAGATCTATACCGATCATAAGAGTTTGAAACACATATTCACTCAGAAAGTCTCAACATGCGTCAAAGAAGGTGGATGAAACTCCTTAAAGACTATGATTGTGATATCTTATACCATTCGGGTAAGGGCAACGTGGTAGCAGATGCTCTCAGCAGGAAAAATACAGGTATCTTAGCCCATTTGATATTTTCAGAATGCAGGCAAATTGGGGCCACACAACAGGTTTGACTTTAGGACTTGAGGAGAGTCACATGTTTGGGCCGCCTGACAGTCCAGCCCGAGTTAATCCAGAGAATAAGAGAAGCTCAGTCAGTCGACCCCGCCCTAGTAGCCCGCAAGATTGATACAGAACAGGGAGTGAGCTCAGAATTCTGAGTATCTACCGATGGGTTACTCCGGTTCCAAGACAAAGTGTGTGTTCCAAACGATAGTGAGTTAAAGAGAAACATCATGGCAGAGTCCCACAGCTCGAAGTTTGTCACGCATCTCGGAAGCACCAAAATGTACCAAAGCATACGACCCCGATTTTGGTGGAATGAGATCAAGAGAGACATAGCCGACTTTGTATCTAAATGCTTGGTATGTCAGCAGGTCAAGACAGAGCATCAGCACCCAGGTGGGCTACTTCAGCCTTTACCGATCCCAGAGTGGAAGTAGGAACACATCACCATGGACTTTGTGACGGGATTATCTAATGCACGTTCAGGACATGACACCATCTGGATAATTGTTGACCGGCTTACCAAATCTTCCCACTTCTTCGCCATTAGGATGACCGACCCCTTAGACAAGTTGTCAAGAATGTATATCCAGAAAATAGTTAGATTGCATGGAGTTCCAATGACAGTGGTATCCGACAGGGACTCTAGGTTCACTTCTCGATTTTGGAGTAGCTTTCAGCAAGTCGTGGGAACAAAGCTGTCTCTCAGTACTGCCTTCCATCCTCAGACTGATGGACAATCAGAAAGGACAATTCGTACACTTAAGGATATGCTCCGAGCTTGTGTCCTTGACTCTGGGGGCCATTGGGACGACCATTTACCCCTGATAGAGTTTGCCTACAACAACAGTTACCAAGCGAGCATTGGCATGGCTCCGTATGAGGCGTTATATGGGCGCCCATGTAGGTCACCAATTTGTTGGGAAGAAATGGGCGATAGAAAATTATTCGGTCCGGAGTTGGTAGAGGAGACCACGTCTAAAATAGTTAAAATCAGAAAGAACATTCAAACGACTTAGAGCAGGTAGAAGAGTTATGCGGACACCCGAAGGAGAGATATAGTGTTTGAGAAAGGCGACCAGGTGTTCCTTAAGGTCACTCATTTCAAGGGAATTAGTAGGTTCAGCATGAGGGAAAAACTGAATCCCCCGATTTATTGGACCTTTTGAAATCTTAGACAGGATTGGTACTGCTGCGTATAGACTAGAACTGCCTCCAAAGCTCTCCAATGACCACAATGTGTTCCACGTGTCCATGCTATGTAAGTACAATCCGGACCCCTCTTATGTCTTAGCTCATGAATCGCTTCCACTCCGAGAGAACTTATCTTATGAGGAAGTACCAGTCGGTATCACGGACTGAAAGAGCAGGATACTCCGCAACCGAAAAATATCATTTGTAAAGGTCGTGTGGCAGAACCACACGCTAAGGGAGGGTACATGGGAGCTAGAATCAGACTTTAGAGCTCAGTATCCCAATTTATTCGATCAAGAGCAAGAGACAAATTTGGGGGACCAAATTTCTTTAAGGGGGGAGAGTTGTAACACCCAATTTTTATTTTTATTATTATTGGAAATATTATTTTATTTTATTTTATTTTTAATAATTAATTTATTTTGTAATAATTATATGTTTAATTTAATTTAATTTAATGGAAATAAAAATAAAAATAATGATAAAAATGGAAAAAATTATTTTTGAGAATTAATTAAAAATAATTTTGAAAAAAAGGGGTGAAAATTTAGATTATGGGGGTGATTTTAAAAAGAAAATAAAAAATTAGGAGTCAAAATACAATTTAGAAAAGTTGCGCCACATTAGCAGGCACGTCAGCAGCCCGGTCAGCAGCCCCAGCCAATCAGGACACGCCGCATGGCAGGAACGTTGACGCGGGAAGCCATGCGGGACGGGGCCACATGGGCGATCCGCGTGCGCGCGATCAGACTGCCCAGATCCGTTCCCCCGCGCACGGACGGCCCAGATCAAAAGCGCACACGGACAGCCCAGATCAAAAGTGCGCACGGACGGCTCAGATCTCACGCGTGTGGATGGCCCAAATTGAATCACGCAATGACGACTTAGATTTATTTCTAATTTAATCGCGATCGGACGGCCCAGATTAAATCGTGATGGACGGCTGAGATTAAAAGGGAAATGTTATAAATAACCTCACCCACACCCAACCCCAAACCCTAGCTGCCAGAACCCTCGCCGGAGAAGACGACCCAGTCACCGAAAGAGTCGGCCGCCGCACCGGAGAATTTTTCGACAGCCAAACGAGGTAAAATTTCTCTCATTGGCTTGTTTTTCGATGCTGAATCCACCTATGGTTAAATCGGAGCCAAACCACCGGCTAATCGGCTAGAAAATGCCACCGAAGCCCAGCGACGCCGCCGCAACTTTCCTCGATTTTTGCCTCCGATGAGGCCATTCCCAGTTCTCGTTCGATGCAATTTTTACACCACTGTGATCACCGTCCTTTTCTCTACAGGTTGACCGGAGCAAAACATCAAATCGTGACTCGCGCCGGAGAAGCCGCCGCACCCGAAGCTCTGTCGCTGGTAAGTCTCAGTTTGTCATGATTTTTTGGCCAACTGAGGGCCCTAGAGGTGTTTTATCGTAGGAACCAATGTAAGTTTGGCCGAATTCGGTCGAAAATAACCGAAAACGACCAACCCGAGGCGGATCGCCGCTGCGGGCGGCGGAGCCGTCGGCGGAGCACGGCGGAGCCGCCATGCCGGAGTTTTCGAAAGTGGCCGAGTAGGCCCCGGGTCTGATTTTGAGTTTTTTCAAGACATGTATAAGTACCAAAAGTGTATTTCAGTTCCCGAAAAAAATTTCAGAGAATCTAGGGACAGCCCGTGCGCACAGTGAGAACTCGATTTCAGACTTCGAAACAAGTAAGGATTTCTCACCCTATTTTCTATCATGGTATTAAAGCTCAATAAATAATAAAACAGCATTTTATGAATTAATACATGTGTATAATTAATTAAGGTTGCTAATGGAGCCCGAATCTGATGTATTTTTGGGTCAGTTGTTGTTTGATCTATTTTACAGTTTTAAATGTAGTATGGTATTTGATGTGTTTATTCTATAGTTTCGTATGCATGAATCACAGTTTTGTTTATTATGGTTTGAATTATTGTGAACCCGTTGTTGTCTTATTTTGTGTTCATTACTGATTTACGTGTTTATGTTTGGTTGGATAATTAAGACCAAGAAAAATGAAAAAAAGTATATGAATTGATAAATGGATAATGTCGACAGCCTGACTAGATATTCTGGGAGATGTTGGACGGATTGGGTTCGTAGGGAACCCTACCGGGAACGTGGTCTCTCATATCGGACGGGGTATGGAGACCTTATGTGTTTTGGCGCTCATACCGGACGGGGTATGATGACGGCCCGTTCCACCCTCATACCGAACGGGGTATTGAGGTTTATGGTTTTGGCGCCTATACCAGATGGGGTATTGGAGAAGCCCCGTTTCACGCTCATACCGGACAAGCTATTGAGGTTTATGTTTTTAGGCTCCCATACCGAACGGGGTATGGGGACGGCTCTAGAATCAAGTTATTAATGTGAATGGTTCACGTGTAGCGGGGACCCCCTATGGATCCCCATGAATACTAGTAGACTGATAAAAGAGGAAAATTGTTGTCTGATGATTGAAAAACGAGAGTATAATATGTGTTATGTTACAGAGTGTGCATGATTTTATTATGTTATGATGTTATTGTGTTCATAAGTTGTCTTTCATGAATCTCACCGAAGTAAGTGGACAGTAAATGTTTTTATTATTGATAAATGAGTTTATTATAAATTATGCTTCATTGGTCGCTTTTTGTTTTCTACCAACCTTTACTCCTGTGGCAGTGAGATAGAGTGATGTCTTTACTGGGGTAGTGTAGTTCATTCCTTACTTAACCATTTCAGATCAGGAGAACTTGGTTCCCGATCTCGTCCCGCAGAAAGACGGCGAGTAGATGACTTAGGATTTCATAGATTTTAATTATAGCATTCATTACTAGTATTTACTTTAGTTGGTTTATTGTTTCATAAGTTTAATATACTTTGATTATTGTGTAAGGAATATTAATTAGAATTTTTATTTCGTTTTCGCACTCAGAAATTTTTTATATATACATTTTCTTTTAATTTACGGGGCCGTTATGTTCATCTTTCTGTATATTTCGGTATACTTTATTTGAGGGAGTTTGCTAACAATACTCATAAATTCATAGTAGCTATAAAGTCTTAATAAGTAAAAATTTCTGCTGAAATAAAATCTCTTACTAAAGCACAAATATTTTTATTTTTTTTTTCTTTATTTTACAGCAATCAATGATTTTATATATTTTTATCTAATAATCATCATTCTTGATCTTCCATACTCACAGTCAATTCCAAACCTTTTTTGGTAAGATTCCATAACTGTGTGCATTATGTACGAAGCAATGAGCTTTCTCCTTGTATGTATGTAAACAGAACTGGCTAACCGCACTCCAAACAAATGTTTCAGAATAAAATTTTTTGTACTGCCAACAATTCCAAACCTTTTTCGGTAAGCGCCTCAGATTTTGACGAAAGTTTTAAGAATAGCAAACTCTTCACAGAAGAACAGGCACTTGAGTCATCAACTTCAGATACTTTCTAGAACCCAGATTATGAAACTTCCAAACCTTTCCTTGTCGCTTGTCCCGTTCCTTGCAGATTATGAAAACGATAGTGTTCACACCTTCTTGGATGCTTAGATAGATCCGATGCCCATTTCAAGAGTTGTAAAATTCCAGTTTTGGCAAAGAATCACCACCCCGCCACTCTTAGTCCTGAAACACAACCCTTCACTCACTTCTCCCTCTTTTCCTTTCTCATTTTCTGCGCTTCTTCGTGCCTCCCCATGCTGGCATATATTTCTTTGGTGAGAGAAATTCTGCTATCTGATTCTTTGCTGATATCTTTATTGATATTGTTATAAAAGAGAAAAAAAAAAACAAAGAACTGCTACGTTTGTATATGTGTAATCATCTTAGAAAGCTTTATTGATGAGAACATAGATAAAAGAAAAGCAAGATTCCATAAAGATTGAAGCAAGATTCCATAAAGATTTCTTATCCTTTCTCCTGCTCAACTGCAAATGTTTCTGTCCATCATTCTTCTGCTTTGACGGCAACCAAACACCAGTTTTACACATTCTTGGTCTTATCACGTCGTTCCTTTTTGGAGAAGCATGAGAGCGATGATGTGAATCTATATTTTGCATGAATGGCTATGGGGACAAGGAAGGGGAGAGAGAGAGTCCTACAAAAGTAGAGACCAAACGATAGAACTTTAGCAGAACTCTTCTTTCTCTTCTTCCTTGTCTCCTAGCCTCTCATGGTTGCAGATCCAAAGAAAAGACTACAAGATATAAAAGAGAGGATAGATGGTAATATTTGGCATGAGTGGCTATGGGGATAGAGGAGGAGGAAGAGGGAGTCCTACGAAGAAGAACCCAAACGAGGGACTTAAGCAAGATTCCCTTCTTCGTCCCTCTCTATCTCCTAGCCTCTCATGGGAGGAGATCAAAAGAAAAAAAAAAATGCAGGGATGAAGTTTAAGGTTTGTAGGTATATATAGAGAGAGAGGATAGATGGTAATTAGGAAACTTAACAAATTTTTATTTAAGATTAAAAATTAAAAAAAAAATTATTGGATGTCTTTCCTTTTTTCTTATTGTGTGAAGGGGGTTTCATTGTGATAGACGAGAAAATGGAGAGATTTTCAGAGAGGAAACAGAGGGTTTGAGAGACGAACTGGGGGAGGAATAGAGAGACAGTTTTTATGCCGCCGTCGTTCTGAAGAAAGCTGCAGGAAAGTTATAATGCGTCCAATGAACGCATGCCACGTGTTTACGAGTCCTAGCCGTCTTCCACCTACGAGAAGACACGTATATCTGTTTGCACTCTGCCGCAAGATTTGGTCCCCGTCGTCTGATGTTTTGCACAGAGTCACGCGGCTGGTCTGAGGCAAGTTCTGTTCGTCGTGTGGAGTGATCGTCCTCTCAGGGCCTTCTTTTCCACACAGCTGATTGATATACCTTTGTCTCATGACCAGCTGCTCCAACTCCATGGTTGGGTGGTGTTGCAACAAGTGATGGTCGTGCAACCAGGCCTTGGCGTAGACTGATCGCATGACAATCAGGCCACGATACCTGATTATGTTGGCCAAGGCCAGATCCGGCACAGTGACCAACAAGATTTGCAGGCTTGCGTTTCCTATTTCTATGCTAAGAAAACTGTTTGATTTATTAGTAATGAGACATAATATAAATATTATATAAATTATTAAGTAAAATTTGTATCATCATTTTATTTTATTTGTATTTAATATCTTAATTTCTGACTTCAACATTATTATAATTATTATTATTTAAATATAAAAATTTTGTAATCAAATAATTTCTACTTGTTTTAATGAAAATTTTTTGATTTCGTAAATTTTTTTGTGTAACTCATGTTAATCTTTATTGAATGATTTTTTTATTCACATGTTTTGAGCTTGTTAGCTTTTTCGTAGTTAATTTTTATTTATAAAAAATATATATCTATAATTTAAAAATAAAATAGAATATTTATATTTTTTTTATTTTTATTATCTGAGAATATTTCTGGACAAGTCATGAAAAATGACTTAATTTGATTGTGGAATAAACAGAAAAATTAAGAAATATTTAGACATGAGAGTGAAAATTTGATAGAGGAACTCTGAGATATCTTTATGAATGATCTAAAGAAATATCTGAAAAATAATAATTTTTTTATTATTTAATTAAAATACTTGTTTTTATTTAAAATTAAAATTTTTTAAAAATATATTTGATATGTCTCCTTCTTTTTATATGTAATTTTCATATATTAATTAAATAACATAAAATATAAATTTTAAACTTCTCACTTAATATTTATAATCTTTAACGTTAATTAAAAATATATATAAACAAAATAAAAAAGGTTAATATTATTTTGTAATAATTATATGTTTAATTTAATTAAATTTAATAAAAATAAAAATAATAATAATTATAAAAATAGGTAAAATTATTTTTGGGAATTAATTGAAAATGATTTTGAGAAAAAAAGGTGAAATTTTGAATTCTGTGGGTATTTTTAAAAAGAAAATCGAAAACCGGAGGTCAAAACGCAATTTAAAAAAGTTTCACAACGCCAGCAGCCCGGTCAGCAGCCCTAGCCAACCAGGCCACGCTGCGTGGCAAGAACGCTGACGCGGGAAGCCACGCGGGACGGGGCCACGTGGGCAATCTGCATGCGCGCGATCGGACGGCTCAGATCCATTCCCGCACGTACGGACAGTCCAGATCAAAAGAGCGCACGGACGACCCAGATCTCACGTGTGCGGATGGCTCATATTGAATCATGCACGGACAACCCAGATCGTATCGCGATGGACGACTCATATTTATTTCAAATTTAATCGCGATTGGACAGCCCATATTAAATCGTGAGGACGACCCAATCACCGGAGGAGCCGGCCGCCGCCACTCGCCACCGTACCGGAGGATTTTTCTACCACTTAACGAGGTAAAATTTCTCCCATTGGCTCATTTTTCGATGCTGAATCCACCTATGGTCAAATCGGAGCCAAACCACCGGCCAGTCGGCCGAAAAACACCGCCGAAGTCTAGCGGTGCCGCCGCAGCTTCCTCGATTTTGGCCTCCGATGAGGCCCTTCTCAGTTCCCGTTTGATGCAATTTTTAGACCACTGTGATCACCGTCCTTTTCTCTACAGGTTGATCGGAGCAAAACATCAAATCGCGACTCGCACCGGAGAAGTTGCCGCACCCGAGAGCTCTGCTGCCGGTAAGTCTTGATTTTTTGTGATTTTTTGGCCTACCGAGGGTCCTAGGGGTATTTTATCGCAGGAACAAATGCAAGTTTGGCCGAATTTGGCTGAAAACGATCGAAAACAGTCAACTTAAGACAGACCGCCGCCGTGGGCGGCGGAGCAGCCGTGCCAGAGTTTCCAAAAATGGCCGAGTAGGCCCTAGGTCTGATTTTGAGTTTTTTTCGGGACATGTGTAGGTACCGGAAGTGTATTTCAGTTTTCGAAAAAAATTCAGGGAATCTAGGGACAGCCTATAGGCACAGTGAGAACCCGATTTCAGACTCCAAAGCAAGTAAGGATTTCTCACCCTATTTCCTATCACGGTATTAAAGCTCAATAAATGAAAAAACGGTATTTCATGAATTGTGTATAATTAATTAAGGTTGCTAATGGAGCCCGAATCTGATGTATTTTTCGGTCAGTTGTTGTTTTAATTATTTTACAGTTTAAATGCATTATGGTATCCGATGCTTTTATTCTATGGTTTAGTATGCATGAATCACGGTTTCATTTATTATGGTTTGAATTATTGTGAACCCGATGTTGTGTTTGCCTTGTTGGTGTTCATTACTGGTTTACATGTTTATATTTGATTGGATAATTGAGACTAAAAAAATGAAAAAAAGTATGTGAATTGATAAATGGATAATGTCGACAGCCTAATTAGATATCCTGAGAGATGGTGGACGGACTGGGTTCATAGAGAACCCTACCGGGAACGTGGTCTCTCATATCGGACGGGGTATGTAGACCTTATGTGTTTTAGCGCCAATACCGGATGGGGTATGGGGACGGCCTGCTTCACCCTCATACCGGACGGGCTCAGTTTATGGTTTTGGCGCCCATACCGGATGGGGTATTGGGGACGGCCCGTTTCACCCTCATACCGGACGGGGTAATGAGGTTTATGTTTTTTTGGCGCCCATACCGGACGGGATATGGGGACGGCTCTGGAATCAAGTTATTAATGTGAATGGTTCACGTGTAGCGGGACCCCCCTATGGATCCCCATAAATACTAGTAGGCTGATAAAAGAGAAAAATTATTGTCTGATGATTAAAAAACGATAGTCTTATATGCGTTATGTTACAGAGTGTGCATGATTTTATGATATTTATGATGTTATTGTGTTCATAAGTTGTCTTTTATGAATCTCACCGAGGTAAGTGGACAGTAAAGGTTTTTATTATTAATAAATGAGTTTGTTATAAATTATGCTCCATTGATCGTTTTTGTTTTCTACCAACATTTACTCCTGTGGCAGTGAGATAATGTGATGTCTTTACTGGGTTAGTGTAGCTTATTCCTTACTTAGCAATTTCAAATCAGGAGAACTTGGTTCCCGAGCTCGTCCCGCAGGAAGACGGCGAATAGATGACTGAGGATTTCATAGATTTAATTATAGCATTCATTACTAGTATTTACTTTAGTTGGTTTATTCTTTCATACGTTTAATATGCTTTGGTTATTGTGTAAGAGATATTAATCAGAATTTTTATTTTGCATCCGCACTCTGAAAATTTTTTATATATACATTTTTCTTTAATTTTCGGGGCCGTTACAGACCCAGTCACAGGAGAAGTCGGCCGCCGCCACTCGCTGCCGCACCGGAGGATTTTTCGATTGGCAAATGAGGTAAAATTTCTTCCATTGGCTCGTTCTTTGATGCTGAATCCACCTATGGCCAAATCGGAGCCAAACCATCGCCAATCGATCGGAAAACACCGTCGAAGCCCAGCTCGCAGCTTCCCTCGGTTTTTGCCTCCGATGAGGCCCTTTCCGGTTCCCGTTTGATGTAGTTTTTACACCACTGTGATCATTGTCCTTTTCTTTACAGGTTGACTGGAGCAAAACATCAAATCACGACTCGTGCCGGAGAAGCCGTCGCACCCGAGAGCTCCGCCGCCGGTAAGTCTCGGTTTGTCATGATTTTTTGGCCCACCGAGAGCCCTAAAAGTGTTTTATCACAGGAACCAATGCAAGTTTGGCCGAATTCAGTCAAAAACGGTCGAAAACGGCCAACCTGATGCAGATCGCCGCCGCGAGCAGCGGCGGTGCCGTCGCCGGAGCACAGCGAAGCTGTCGTGCCAGAGTTTCTGAAAGTGCCCAAGTAGGCCCTGGATCTGATTTTGAGTTTTTTCGGGACATGTGTAGGTACCGAAAGTGTATTTCAGTTCCCGAAAAAAAATTCAGGGAATCTAGGGACAGTCCGTGGGCGCAGTGAGAACCTGATTTCAGACTCCGAAACAAATAAGGATTTCTCACCCTATTTCTGATCATGGTATTAAAGCTCAATAAATAATAATACGGCATTTCATGAATTAATACATGTGTATAATTAATTAAGGTTGCTAATGGAGATCGAATCTGATGTATTTTTGGGTCAGTTGTTGTTTGATCTATTTTACAATTTTAAATGCAGTATGGTATTTGATGTGTTTATGTTACAGAGTGTGCATGATTTTATGATGTTATTGTGTTCATAAGTTGTCTTTCATGAATCTCACCGAGGTAAGTGGACAGTAATGGTTTTTATTATTAATAAATGAGTTTGTTATAAATTATGCTTCATTGTCGTTTTTGTTTTCTACCAACCTTTACTCCTGTAGCAGTGAGATAGTGTGATGTCTTTACTGGGCTAGTGTAGCTCATTCCTTACTTAACCATTTCAGATCAGGAAGACTTGGTTCCCGAGCCCGTCCCGCAGGAAGACGGCGAGTAGATGACTGAGGATTTCATAGATTTAATTATAGCATTCATTACTAGTATTTACTTTAGTTGGTTTATTCTTTCATACGTTTAATACGCTTTGGTTATTGTGTAAGGGATATTAATCAAAAAAAATTTTCGCTTCCGCACTCAAAAAATTTTTATATATACATTTTCTTTTAATTTTTGGAGCCATTACAGTTGGTATCAGAGCCGCGTTCATCGAACTCATCCCTTACACAATAATGCTTAGAGAAATACCCACCGATAAATCGTACTCAACAATTACTTGTGAAATGCAGGTGCAGAGAAATGAGGAGAGGAAGACCCCCATTAAACCAAGCAGCACGGGATGATTCGCTTCGGGAAGATGTGGACAGAATATTTGAGATGCTGGAAAGGATCATTGCTGCCCAGCAAGGTCGATAGGAGAGAAGGGAGTTACTCGACCCTCCCCCACTACCACAGGTTGAGCCACCGCTGCAGCAAGCGGATCCCAAGCCACCCCGGCACGAGCCTGCTCCTCCACAGTGCCACCCGGCACCACCGCTGCAGTATAATTCGGTGCCCCAGCCACAGTACTGTCTGGCACCACTACAGTACAATCCTGTGCCCCCACTATATCAGCAGGTGCCACAATAAGGCCCCCCAGTCTATCCCCAACCGGGTCCAGTCCCTCTTCCTCGGGACCCAGCTCCTTCATTGATCGACCCGGGCTACATAGAGAGGTACAAGAGACTAAACCCTTCCACTTTTACGGGGGAGGGGGGGTCCTCTTTCGAAGATGCCCAGTACTTGTTGGCGGAGACTGAGAGAGCTTTCAAGACCTTGGGAGTGGTTCCTGAGTAGAGAGTTGCCCTTGCTTCCTACATGCTAGTAGAGGAAGAAGGTCGTTGGTGGGAGCTCAAGCAGACCACCCTACCTACACCAATCACTTGGGAGCAGTTCTTAGCGGTCTTCCATGCGGAGTATCTCCCCGAGCACATCTGACACCTAAAGGAGATGGAGTTTATTCAGCTAGTCCAAGGAAACATGACGGTATCGGAATATGCTCGTAAGTTCCTAAAGCTGGGTTGATATTCCTCGGAGACATTGATGGATGAGGGCATGAAGGCTAGAAGATTCCAGTGGGGCCTCCACCCAGAGATCAAGCAACACTTATTGGTACTGGAGCTCAAGACATATTTAGCCGTTCTAGCAAATGTGCAGATTGTGGAGAGGAGTTTCAACACCTGTCCTCAGTCAGTAGGGAGTCATCGACCCTCAGCTCCACTCCGCAGACCAGCACCTACTGCGTCGGTCCAACCATATAAGAGGCCCAGACCAGTGGCAGCACGTGGAAAGATTTGTCAGCACTGCAGTAGGGATCACGAGGACCGACCATGCTACCGCCTCAACAACACCTGTCGTATATGTGGTAGTGCCCAGCATTACGCAAGAGAGTGCCTGAGGAACCAGAATCAAGGAAGACCTCCTATTCAGGACATGGTTTATAACCTCACTCAACAGGATGCCGATGCCGATCGGGATGTGGTATAGGGTATGTACACTATCTGTAACCATATTGCTCATGTTTTATTTGACACTGGTGCATCGCATTCATTTGTTTCACATGTTTTTGCATCCAAATTTAATGTATTACCTAATAAACTTGATTCAATGTTAATTGTGTCTACTGTTGGGGGTGAAACACTATCAGGGAAAGTTGTCTACAGGGCTTGTGCCGTGGAGATAGCAAATAGAAAACTGAGTGTAGACCTAATAGGGCTAGACACGGGGGATTTTGATGTAATCTTAGGGATAGATTATCTAGCGGCGTATCACGCCACCATAGATTGCTTTAACAAGAATGTTATATTTAATCCTCCTAATGAGGAGCCATTTACAAATTAATAAAATCATCTAGTACTTATTCATTGATGGTAAGTTTTTTTAATTTTTAAGTACCTTAATCTTGCTATTTTCTCTAACTAGGCAAGCCCAAGAAGGAAATTTGTATCCAAGAGATTCTGGTAGTCCGAGACTTTTCAGATGTGTTTCCATACGAACTGCCCGAACTACCTGTGGACAGAGAAGTCGAGTTCACTATAGACCTACAGCCAGGCACCCAGCCCATTTCGATTGCTCCTTACCGCATGAGTCGCATTGAGATGGAAGAGTTGAGGAAACAAATCACTGAATTGTAAGACAGTATTTTTATTAGACACAATGTGTCCCATTGGGGTGCCGGAGTCACTTTTACCAAGAAGGGAGATGAAACATTGAGACTGTGTATTGATTACAGAGGATTGAACAAGGTTACAATTAAGAACAACTATCCCCTTCCCAGGATTGATGACCTATTCGATCAGTTGTATGGTGCACAGGTCTTCTCTAAAATAGACCTACGATCAGGTTACTATCAGGTGAAGATCATAATAGAAGACATCCCCAAGACAACCTTTTGAACTAGGTACGGACACTATGAGTTCTTTGTCATGCCATTTGGGCTAACCAACGCCCCGACAATCTTTATGGATATGATGAACAGGGTCTTCAGAGAGTTCTTGAATCAATTTGTTATCGTGTTCATCGATGCCATCTTAGTCTATTCAAAAAGCAGAGATGAATATACTCACTATCTTGCCCAAGTTCTGCAGGTCCTCAAAAGAAAGAAGTTTTTTGCAAAGTTGAGTAAGTGTGGATTCTGGTTTGAGCAGACCGCCTTCCTAGGACACATCATATCAAAGGATGAAGTATCAGTGAATCTCGAAAAAGTTGAAGCGGTACTTGGCTGGGAGAAGTTGACATCAGTTAAGGAAATCCATAGCTTCCTGGAAATGACAGGTTATTACCGCAGGTTCATTAAAGGATTATCCAGTTTAGCAGCTCCCCTAACCCGACTCACAAAGAAGAATGCCAAGTTTGAGTGGAATAAGCACTGCGAAAGAAGTTTTTTAGAATTAAAAAAGTAGCTGACTACTGCACCCGTGCTGGCTTTACCAAGTGGATCGGGGGGATATACAGTTTATAGTGATGCCTCCTATCTAGGCCTGGGTTGTGTCCTAATGCAGCATGGGAATGTCATACCTTATGGGTCCAGACAGTTAAAGAATCATGAGAAGAATTATCCCACCCATGACTTGGAGCTTGCCGCAATCATACACGCCTTGAAAACCTGGCGTCACTACTTATACGGAGAGACCTTTCAGATCTATACCGATCATAAGAGTTTGAAACACATATTCACTCAGAAAGTCTCAACATGCGTCAAAGAAGGTGGATGAAACTCCTTAAAGACTATGATTGTGATATCTTATACCATTCGGGTAAGGGCAACGTGGTAGCAGATGCTCTCAGCAGGAAAAATACAGGTATCTTAGCCCATTTGATATTTTCAGAATGCAGGCAAATTGGGGCCACACAACAGGTTTGACTTTAGGACTTGAGGAGAGTCACATGTTTGGGCCGCCTGACAGTCCAGCCCGAGTTAATCCAGAGAATAAGAGAAGCTCAGTCAGTCGACCCCGCCCTAGTAGCCCGCAAGATTGATACAGAACAGGGAGTGAGCTCAGAATTCTGAGTATCTACCGATGGGTTACTCCGGTTCCAAGACAAAGTGTGTGTTCCAAACGATAGTGAGTTAAAGAGAAACATCATGGCAGAGTCCCACAGCTCGAAGTTTGTCACGCATCTCGGAAGCACCAAAATGTACCAAAGCATACGACCCCGATTTTGGTGGAATGAGATCAAGAGAGACATAGCTGACTTTGTATCTAAATGCTTGGTATGTCAGCAGGTCAAGACAGAGCATCAGCACCCAGGTGGGCTACTTCAGCCTTTACCGATCCCAGAGTGGAAGTAGGAACACATCACCATGGACTTTGTGACGGGATTATCTAATGCACGTTCAGGACATGACACCATCTGGATAATTGTTGACCGGCTTACCAAATCTTCCCACTTCTTCGCCATTAGGATGACCGACCCCTTAGACAAGTTGTCAAGAATGTATATCCAGAAAATAGTTAGATTGCATGGAGTTCCAATGACAGTGGTATCCGACAGGGACTCTAGGTTCACTTCTCGATTTTGGAGTAGCTTTCAGCAAGTCGTGGGAACAAAGCTGTCTCTCAGTACTGCCTTCCATCCTCAGACTGATGGACAATCAGAAAGGACAATTCGTACACTTAAGGATATGCTCCGAGCTTGTGTCCTTGACTCTGGGGGCCATTGGGACGACCATTTACCCCTGATAGAGTTTGCCTACAACAACAGTTACCAAGCGAGCATTGGCATGGCTCCGTATGAGGCGTTATATGGGCGCCCATGTAGGTCACCAATTTGTTGGGAAGAAATGGGCGATAGAAAATTATTCGGTCCGGAGTTGGTAGAGGAGACCACGTCTAAAATAGTTAAAATCAGAAAGAACATTCAAACGACTCAGAGCAGGTAGAAGAGTTATGCGGACACCCGAAGGAGAGATATAGTGTTTGAGAAAGGCGACCAGGTGTTCCTTAAGGTCACTCATTTCAAGGGAATTAGTAGGTTCAGCATGAGGGAAAAACTGAATCCCCCGATTTATTGGACCTTTTGAAATCTTAGACAGGATTGGTACTGCTGCGTATAGACTAGAACTGCCTCCAAAGCTCTCCAATGACCACAATGTGTTCCACGTGTCCATGCTATGTAAGTACAATCCGGACCCCTCTTATGTCTTAGCTCATGAATCGCTTCCACTCCGAGAGAACTTATCTTATGAGGAAGTACCAGTCGGTATCACGGACTGAAAGAGCAGGATACTCCGCAACCGAAAAATATCATTTGTAAAGGTCGTGTGGCAGAACCACACGCTAAGGGAGGGTACATGGGAGCTAGAATCAGACTTTAGAGCTCAGTATCCCAATTTATTCGATCAAGAGCAAGAGACAAATTTGGGGGACCAAATTTCTTTAAGGGGGGAGAGTTGTAACACCCAATTTTTATTTTTATTATTATTGGAAATATTATTTTATTTTATTTTATTTTTAATAATTAATTTATTTTGTAATAATTATATGTTTAATTTAATTTAATTTAATGGAAATAAAAATAAAAATAATGATAAAAATGGAAAAAATTATTTTTGAGAATTAATTAAAAATAATTTTGAAAAAAAGGGGTGAAAATTTAGATTATGGGGGTGATTTTAAAAAGAAAATAAAAAATTAGGAGTCAAAATACAATTTAGAAAAGTTGCGCCACATTAGCAGGCACGTCAGCAGCCCGGTCAGCAGCCCCAGCCAATCAGGACACGCCGCATGGCAGGAACGTTGACGCGGGAAGCCATGCGGGACGGGGCCACATGGGCGATCCGCGTGCGCGCGATCAGACTGCCCAGATCCGTTCCCCCGCGCACGGACGGCCCAGA
Source organism: Carica papaya (assembly GCF_054855325.1). Taxonomy (NCBI): domain Eukaryota; kingdom Viridiplantae; phylum Streptophyta; class Magnoliopsida; order Brassicales; family Caricaceae; genus Carica; species Carica papaya. Next base: position 955,202 of record NC_142310.1, on the reverse strand, counting down.
TCAAAAGCGCACACGGACAGCCCAGATCAAAAGTGCGCACGGACGGCTCAGATCTCACGCGTGTGGATGGCCCAAATTGAATCACGCAATGACGACTTAGATTTATTTCTAATTTAATCGCGATCGGACGGCCCAGATTAAATCGTGATGGACGGCTGAGATTAAAAGGGAAATGTTATAAATAACCTCACCCACACCCAACCCCAAACCCTAGCTGCCAGAACCCTCGCCGGAGAAGACGACCCAGTCACCGAAAGAGTCGGCCGCCGCACCGGAGAATTTTTCGACAGCCAAACGAGGTAAAATTTCTCTCATTGGCTTGTTTTTCGATGCTGAATCCACCTATGGTTAAATCGGAGCCAAACCACCGGCTAATCGGCTAGAAAATGCCACCGAAGCCCAGCGACGCCGCCGCAACTTCCCTCGATTTTTGCCTCCGATGAGGCCATTCCCAGTTCTCGTTCGATGCAATTTTTACACCACTGTGATCACCGTCCTTTTCTCTACAGGTTGACCGGAGCAAAACATCAAATCGTGACTCGCGCCGGAGAAGCCGCCGCACCCGAAGCTCTGTCGCTGGTAAGTCTCAGTTTGTCATGATTTTTTGGCCAACTGAGGGCCCTAGAGGTGTTTTATCGTAGGAACCAATGTAAGTTTGGCCGAATTCGGTCGAAAATAACCGAAAACGACCAACCCGAGGCGGATCGCCGCTGCGGGCGGCGGAGCCGTCGGCGGAGCACGGCGGAGCCGCCATGCCGGAGTTTTCGAAAGTGGCCGAGTAGGCCCCGGGTCTGATTTTGAGTTTTTTCAAGACATGTATAAGTACCAAAAGTGTATTTCAGTTCCCGAAAAAAATTTCAGAGAATCTAGGGACAGCCCGTGCGCACAGTGAGAACTCGATTTCAGACTTCGAAACAAGTAAGGATTTCTCACCCTATTTTCTATCATGGTATTAAAGCTCAATAAATAATAAAACAGCATTTTATGAATTAATACATGTGTATAATTAATTAAGGTTGCTAATGGAGCCCGAATCTGATGTATTTTTGGGTCAGTTGTTGTTTGATCTATTTTACAGTTTTAAATGTAGTATGGTATTTGATGTGTTTATTCTATAGTTTCGTATGCATGAATCACAGTTTTGTTTATTATGGTTTGAATTATTGTGAACCCGTTGTTGTCTTATTTTGTGTTCATTACTGATTTACGTGTTTATGTTTGGTTGGATAATTAAGACCAAGAAAAATGAAAAAAAGTATATGAATTGATAAATGGATAATGTCGACAGCCTGACTAGATATTCTGGGAGATGTTGGACGGATTGGGTTCGTAGGGAACCCTACCGGGAACGTGGTCTCTCATATCGGACGGGGTATGGAGACCTTATGTGTTTTGGCGCTCATACCGGACGGGGTATGATGACGGCCCGTTCCACCCTCATACCGAACGGGGTATTGAGGTTTATGGTTTTGGCGCCTATACCAGATGGGGTATTGGAGAAGCCCCGTTTCACGCTCATACCGGACAAGCTATTGAGGTTTATGTTTTTAGGCTCCCATACCGAACGGGGTATGGGGACGGCTCTAGAATCAAGTTATTAATGTGAATGGTTCACGTGTAGCGGGGACCCCCTATGGATCCCCATGAATACTAGTAGACTGATAAAAGAGGAAAATTGTTGTCTGATGATTGAAAAACGAGAGTATAATATGTGTTATGTTACAGAGTGTGCATGATTTTATTATGTTATGATGTTATTGTGTTCATAAGTTGTCTTTCATGAATCTCACCGAAGTAAGTGGACAGTAAATGTTTTTATTATTGATAAATGAGTTTATTATAAATTATGCTTCATTGGTCGCTTTTTGTTTTCTACCAACCTTTACTCCTGTGGCAGTGAGATAGAGTGATGTCTTTACTGGGGTAGTGTAGTTCATTCCTTACTTAACCATTTCAGATCAGGAGAACTTGGTTCCCGATCTCGTCCCGCAGAAAGACGGCGAGTAGATGACTTAGGATTTCATAGATTTTAATTATAGCATTCATTACTAGTATTTACTTTAGTTGGTTTATTGTTTCATAAGTTTAATATACTTTGATTATTGTGTAAGGAATATTAATTAGAATTTTTATTTCGTTTTCGCACTCAGAAATTTTTTATATATACATTTTCTTTTAATTTACGGGGCCGTTATGTTCATCTTTCTGTATATTTCGGTATACTTTATTTGAGGGAGTTTGCTAACAATACTCATAAATTCATAGTAGCTATAAAGTCTTAATAAGTAAAAATTTCTGCTGAAATAAAATCTCTTACTAAAGCACAAATATTTTTATTTTTTTTTTCTTTATTTTACAGCAATCAATGATTTTATATATTTTTATCTAATAATCATCATTCTTGATCTTCCATACTCACAGTCAATTCCAAACCTTTTTTGGTAAGATTCCATAACTGTGTGCATTATGTACGAAGCAATGAGCTTTCTCCTTGTATGTATGTAAACAGAACTGGCTAACCGCACTCCAAACAAATGTTTCAGAATAAAATTTTTTGTACTGCCAACAATTCCAAACCTTTTTCGGTAAGCGCCTCAGATTTTGACGAAAGTTTTAAGAATAGCAAACTCTTCACAGAAGAACAGGCACTTGAGTCATCAACTTCAGATACTTTCTAGAACCCAGATTATGAAACTTCCAAACCTTTCCTTGTCGCTTGTCCCGTTCCTTGCAGATTATGAAAACGATAGTGTTCACACCTTCTTGGATGCTTAGATAGATCCGATGCCCATTTCAAGAGTTGTAAAATTCCAGTTTTGGCAAAGAATCACCACCCCGCCACTCTTAGTCCTGAAACACAACCCTTCACTCACTTCTCCCTCTTTTCCTTTCTCATTTTCTGCGCTTCTTCGTGCCTCCCCATGCTGGCATATATTTCTTTGGTGAGAGAAATTCTGCTATCTGATTCTTTGCTGATATCTTTATTGATATTGTTATAAAAGAGAAAAAAAAAAAACAAAGAACTGCTACGTTTGTATATGTGTAATCATCTTAGAAAGCTTTATTGATGAGAACATAGATAAAAGAAAAGCAAGATTCCATAAAGATTGAAGCAAGATTCCATAAAGATTTCTTATCCTTTCTCCTGCTCAACTGCAAATGTTTCTGTCCATCATTCTTCTGCTTTGACGGCAACCAAACACCAGTTTTACACATTCTTGGTCTTATCACGTCGTTCCTTTTTGGAGAAGCATGAGAGCGATGATGTGAATCTATATTTTGCATGAATGGCTATGGGGACAAGGAAGGGGAGAGAGAGAGTCCTACAAAAGTAGAGACCAAACGATAGAACTTTAGCAGAACTCTTCTTTCTCTTCTTCCTTGTCTCCTAGCCTCTCATGGTTGCAGATCCAAAGAAAAGACTACAAGATATAAAAGAGAGGATAGATGGTAATATTTGGCATGAGTGGCTATGGGGATAGAGGAGGAGGAAGAGGGAGTCCTACGAAGAAGAACCCAAACGAGGGACTTAAGCAAGATTCCCTTCTTCGTCCCTCTCTATCTCCTAGCCTCTCATGGGAGGAGATCAAAAGAAAAAAAAAAATGCAGGGATGAAGTTTAAGGTTTGTAGGTATATATAGAGAGAGAGGATAGATGGTAATTAGGAAACTTAACAAATTTTTATTTAAGATTAAAAATTAAAAAAAAAATTATTGGATGTCTTTCCTTTTTTCTTATTGTGTGAAGGGGGTTTCATTGTGATAGACGAGAAAATGGAGAGATTTTCAGAGAGGAAACAGAGGGTTTGAGAGACGAACTGGGGGAGGAATAGAGAGACAGTTTTTATGCCGCCGTCGTTCTGAAGAAAGCTGCAGGAAAGTTATAATGCGTCCAATGAACGCATGCCACGTGTTTACGAGTCCTAGCCGTCTTCCACCTACGAGAAGACACGTATATCTGTTTGCACTCTGCCGCAAGATTTGGTCCCCGTCGTCTGATGTTTTGCACAGAGTCACGCGGCTGGTCTGAGGCAAGTTCTGTTCGTCGTGTGGAGTGATCGTCCTCTCAGGGCCTTCTTTTCCACACAGCTGATTGATATACCTTTGTCTCATGACCAGCTGCTCCAACTCCATGGTTGGGTGGTGTTGCAACAAGTGATGGTCGTGCAACCAGGCCTTGGCGTAGACTGATCGCATGACAATCAGGCCACGATACCTGATTATGTTGGCCAAGGCCAGATCCGGCACAGTGACCAACAAGATTTGCAGGCTTGCGTTTCCTATTTCTATGCTAAGAAAACTGTTTGGTTTATTAGTAATGAGACATAATATAAATATTATATAAATTATTAAGTAAAATTTGTATCATCATTTTATTTTATTTGTATTTAATATCTTAATTTCTGACTTCAACATTATTATAATTATTATTATTTAAATATAAAAATTTTGTAATCAAATAATTTCTACTTGTTTTAATGAAAATTTTTTGATTTCGTAAATTTTTTTGTGTAACTCATGTTAATCTTTATTGAATGATTTTTTTATTCACATGTTTTGAGCTTGTTAGCTTTTTCGTAGTTAATTTTTATTTATAAAAAATATATATCTATAATTTAAAAATAAAATAGAATATTTATATTTTTTTTATTTTTATTATCTGAGAATATTTCTGGACAAGTAATGAAAAATGGCTTAATTTGATTGTGGAATAAACAGAAAAATTAAGAAATATTTAGACATGAGAGTGAAAATTTGATAGAGGAACTCTGAGATATCTTTATGAATGATCTAAAGAAATATCTGAAAAATAATAATTTTTTTATTATTTAATTAAAATACTTGTTTTTATTTAAAATTAAAATTTTTTAAAAATATATTTGATATGTCTCCTTCTTTTTATATGTAATTTTCATATATTAATTAAATAACATAAAATATAAATTTTAAACTTCTCACTTAATATTTATAATCTTTAACGTTAATTAAAAATATATATAAACAAAATAAAAAAGGTTAATATTATTTTGTAATAATTATATGTTTAATTTAATTAAATTTAATAAAAATAAAAATAATAATAATTATAAAAATAGGTAAAATTATTTTTGGGAATTAATTGAAAATGATTTTGAGAAAAAAAGGTGAAATTTTGAATTCTGTGGGTATTTTTAAAAAGAAAATCGAAAACCGGAGGTCAAAACGCAATTTAAAAAAGTTTCACAACGCCAGCAGCCCGGTCAGCAGCCCTAGCCAACCAGGCCACGCTGCGTGGCAAGAACGCTGACGCGGGAAGCCACGCGGGACGGGGCCACGTGGGCAATCTGCATGCGCGCGATCGGACGGCTCAGATCCATTCCCGCACGTACGGACAGTCCAGATCAAAAGAGCGCACGGACGACCCAGATCTCACGTGTGCGGATGGCTCATATTGAATCATGCACGGACAACCCAGATCGTATCGCGATGGACGACTCATATTTATTTCAAATTTAATCGCGATTGGACAGCCCATATTAAATCGTGAGGACGACCCAATCACCGGAGGAGCCGGCCGCCGCCACTCGCCACCGTACCGGAGGATTTTTCTACCACTTAACGAGGTAAAATTTCTCCCATTGGCTCATTTTTCGATGCTGAATCCACCTATGGTCAAATCGGAGCCAAACCACCGGCCAGTCGGCCGAAAAACACCGCCGAAGTCTAGCGGTGCCGCCGCAGCTTCCTCGATTTTGGCCTCCGATGAGGCCCTTCTCAGTTCCCGTTTGATGCAATTTTTAGACCACTGTGATCACCGTCCTTTTCTCTACAGGTTGATCGGAGCAAAACATCAAATCGCGACTCGCACCGGAGAAGTTGCCGCACCCGAGAGCTCTGCTGCCGGTAAGTCTTGATTTTTTGTGATTTTTTGGCCTACCGAGGGTCCTAGGGGTATTTTATCGCAGGAACAAATGCAAGTTTGGCCGAATTTGGCTGAAAACGATCGAAAACAGTCAACTTAAGACAGACCGCCGCCGTGGGCGGCGGAGCAGCCGTGCCAGAGTTTCCAAAAATGGCCGAGTAGGCCCTAGGTCTGATTTTGAGTTTTTTTCGGGACATGTGTAGGTACCGGAAGTGTATTTCAGTTTTCGAAAAAAATTCAGGGAATCTAGGGACAGCCTATAGGCACAGTGAGAACCCGATTTCAGACTCCAAAGCAAGTAAGGATTTCTCACCCTATTTCCTATCACGGTATTAAAGCTCAATAAATGAAAAAACGGTATTTCATGAATTGTGTATAATTAATTAAGGTTGCTAATGGAGCCCGAATCTGATGTATTTTTCGGTCAGTTGTTGTTTTAATTATTTTACAGTTTAAATGCATTATGGTATCCGATGCTTTTATTCTATGGTTTAGTATGCATGAATCACGGTTTCATTTATTATGGTTTGAATTATTGTGAACCCGATGTTGTGTTTGCCTTGTTGGTGTTCATTACTGGTTTACATGTTTATATTTGATTGGATAATTGAGACTAAAAAAATGAAAAAAAGTATGTGAATTGATAAATGGATAATGTCGACAGCCTAATTAGATATCCTGAGAGATGGTGGACGGACTGGGTTCATAGAGAACCCTACCGGGAACGTGGTCTCTCATATCGGACGGGGTATGTAGACCTTATGTGTTTTAGCGCCAATACCGGATGGGGTATGGGGACGGCCTGCTTCACCCTCATACCGGACGGGCTCAGTTTATGGTTTTGGCGCCCATACCGGATGGGGTATTGGGGACGGCCCGTTTCACCCTCATACCGGACGGGGTAATGAGGTTTATGTTTTTTTGGCGCCCATACCGGACGGGATATGGGGACGGCTCTGGAATCAAGTTATTAATGTGAATGGTTCACGTGTAGCGGGACCCCCCTATGGATCCCCATAAATACTAGTAGGCTGATAAAAGAGAAAAATTATTGTCTGATGATTAAAAAACGATAGTCTTATATGCGTTATGTTACAGAGTGTGCATGATTTTATGATATTTATGATGTTATTGTGTTCATAAGTTGTCTTTTATGAATCTCACCGAGGTAAGTGGACAGTAAAGGTTTTTATTATTAATAAATGAGTTTGTTATAAATTATGCTCCATTGATCGTTTTTGTTTTCTACCAACATTTACTCCTGTGGCAGTGAGATAATGTGATGTCTTTACTGGGTTAGTGTAGCTTATTCCTTACTTAGCAATTTCAAATCAGGAGAACTTGGTTCCCGAGCTCGTCCCGCAGGAAGACGGCGAATAGATGACTGAGGATTTCATAGATTTAATTATAGCATTCATTACTAGTATTTACTTTAGTTGGTTTATTCTTTCATACGTTTAATATGCTTTGGTTATTGTGTAAGAGATATTAATCAGAATTTTTATTTTGCATCCGCACTCAGAAAATTTTTTATATATACATTTTTCTTTAATTTTCGGGGCCGTTACAGACCCAGTCACAGGAGAAGTCGGCCGCCGCCACTCGCTGCCGCACCGGAGGATTTTTCGATTGGCAAATGAGGTAAAATTTCTTCCATTGGCTCGTTCTTTGATGCTGAATCCACCTATGGCCAAATCGGAGCCAAACCATCGCCAATCGATCGGAAAACACCGTCGAAGCCCAGCTCGCAGCTTCCCTCGGTTTTTGCCTCCGATGAGGCCCTTTCCGGTTCCCGTTTGATGTAGTTTTTACACCACTGTGATCATTGTCCTTTTCTTTACAGGTTGACTGGAGCAAAACATCAAATCACGACTCGTGCCGGAGAAGCCGTCGCACCCGAGAGCTCCGCCGCCGGTAAGTCTCGGTTTGTCATGATTTTTTGGCCCACCGAGAGCCCTAAAAGTGTTTTATCACAGGAACCAATGCAAGTTTGGCCGAATTCAGTCAAAAACGGTCGAAAACGGCCAACCTGATGCAGATCGCCGCCGCGAGCAGCGGCGGTGCCGTCGCCGGAGCACAGCGAAGCTGTCGTGCCAGAGTTTCTGAAAGTGCCCAAGTAGGCCCTGGATCTGATTTTGAGTTTTTTCGGGACATGTGTAGGTACCGAAAGTGTATTTCAGTTCCCGAAAAAAAATTCAGGGAATCTAGGGACAGTCCGTGGGCGCAGTGAGAACCTGATTTCAGACTCCGAAACAAATAAGGATTTCTCACCCTATTTCTGATCATGGTATTAAAGCTCAATAAATAATAATACGGCATTTCATGAATTAATACATGTGTATAATTAATTAAGGTTGCTAATGGAGATCGAATCTGATGTATTTTTGGGTCAGTTGTTGTTTGATCTATTTTACAATTTTAAATGCAGTATGGTATTTGATGTGTTTATGTTACAGAGTGTGCATGATTTTATGATGTTATTGTGTTCATAAGTTGTCTTTCATGAATCTCACCGAGGTAAGTGGACAGTAATGGTTTTTATTATTAATAAATGAGTTTGTTATAAATTATGCTTCATTGTCGTTTTTGTTTTCTACCAACCTTTACTCCTGTAGCAGTGAGATAGTGTGATGTCTTTACTGGGCTAGTGTAGCTCATTCCTTACTTAACCATTTCAGATCAGGAAGACTTGGTTCCCGAGCCCGTCCCGCAGGAAGACGGCGAGTAGATGACTGAGGATTTCATAGATTTAATTATAGCATTCATTACTAGTATTTACTTTAGTTGGTTTATTCTTTCATACGTTTAATACGCTTTGGTTATTGTGTAAGGGATATTAATCAAAAAAAATTTTCGCTTCCGCACTCAAAAAATTTTTATATATACATTTTCTTTTAATTTTTGGAGCCATTACAGTTGGTATCAGAGCCGCGTTCATCGAACTCATCCCTTACACAATAATGCTTAGAGAAATACCCACCGATAAATCGTACTCAACAATTACTTGTGAAATGCAGGTGCAGAGAAATGAGGAGAGGAAGACCCCCATTAAACCAAGCAGCACGGGATGATTCGCTTCGGGAAGATGTGGACAGAATATTTGAGATGCTGGAAAGGATCATTGCTGCCCAGCAAGGTCGATAGGAGAGAAGGGAGTTACTCGACCCTCCCCCACTACCACAGGTTGAGCCACCGCTGCAGCAAGCGGATCCCAAGCCACCCCGGCACGAGCCTGCTCCTCCACAGTGCCACCCGGCACCACCGCTGCAGTATAATTCGGTGCCCCAGCCACAGTACTGTCTGGCACCACTACAGTACAATCCTGTGCCCCCACTATATCAGCAGGTGCCACAATAAGGCCCCCCAGTCTATCCCCAACCGGGTCCAGTCCCTCTTCCTCGGGACCCAGCTCCTTCATTGATCGACCCGGGCTACATAGAGAGGTACAAGAGACTAAACCCTTCCACTTTTACGGGGGAGGGGGGGTCCTCTTTCGAAGATGCCCAGTACTTGTTGGCGGAGACTGAGAGAGCTTTCAAGACCTTGGGAGTGGTTCCTGAGTAGAGAGTTGCCCTTGCTTCCTACATGCTAGTAGAGGAAGAAGGTCGTTGGTGGGAGCTCAAGCAGACCACCCTACCTACACCAATCACTTGGGAGCAGTTCTTAGCGGTCTTCCATGCGGAGTATCTCCCCGAGCACATCTGACACCTAAAGGAGATGGAGTTTATTCAGCTAGTCCAAGGAAACATGACGGTATCGGAATATGCTCGTAAGTTCCTAAAGCTGGGTTGATATTCCTCGGAGACATTGATGGATGAGGGCATGAAGGCTAGAAGATTCCAGTGGGGCCTCCACCCAGAGATCAAGCAACACTTATTGGTACTGGAGCTCAAGACATATTTAGCCGTTCTAGCAAATGTGCAGATTGTGGAGAGGAGTTTCAACACCTGTCCTCAGTCAGTAGGGAGTCATCGACCCTCAGCTCCACTCCGCAGACCAGCACCTACTGCGTCGGTCCAACCATATAAGAGGCCCAGACCAGTGGCAGCACGTGGAAAGATTTGTCAGCACTGCAGTAGGGATCACGAGGACCGACCATGCTACCGCCTCAACAACACCTGTCGTATATGTGGTAGTGCCCAGCATTACGCAAGAGAGTGCCTGAGGAACCAGAATCAAGGAAGACCTCCTATTCAGGACATGGTTTATAACCTCACTCAACAGGATGCCGATGCCGATCGGGATGTGGTATAGGGTATGTACACTATCTGTAACCATATTGCTCATGTTTTATTTGACACTGGTGCATCGCATTCATTTGTTTCACATGTTTTTGCATCCAAATTTAATGTATTACCTAATAAACTTGATTCAATGTTAATTGTGTCTACTGTTGGGGGTGAAACACTATTAGGGAAAGTTGTCTACAGGGCTTGTGCCGTGGAGATAGCAAATAGAAAACTGAGTGTAGACCTAATAGGGCTAGACACGGGGGATTTTGATGTAATCTTAGGGATAGATTATCTAGCGGCGTATCACGCCACCATAGATTGCTTTAACAAGAATGTTATATTTAATCCTCCTAATGAGGAGCCATTTACAAATTAATAAAATCATCTAGTACTTATTCATTGATGGTAAGTTTTTTTAATTTTTAAGTACCTTAATCTTGCTATTTTCTCTAACTAGGCAAGCCCAAGAAGGAAATTTGTATCCAAGAGATTCTGGTAGTCCGAGACTTTTCAGATGTGTTTCCATACGAACTGCCCGAACTACCTGTGGACAGAGAAGTCGAGTTCACTATAGACCTACAGCCAGGCACCCAGCCCATTTCGATTGCTCCTTACCGCATGAGTCGCATTGAGATGGAAGAGTTGAGGAAACAAATCACTGAATTGTAAGACAGTATTTTTATTAGACACAATGTGTCCCATTGGGGTGCCGGAGTCACTTTTACCAAGAAGGGAGATGAAACATTGAGACTGTGTATTGATTACAGAGGATTGAACAAGGTTACAATTAAGAACAACTATCCCCTTCCCAGGATTGATGACCTATTCGATCAGTTGTATGGTGCACAGGTCTTCTCTAAAATAGACCTACGATCAGGTTACTATCAGGTGAAGATCATAATAGAAGACATCCCCAAGACAACCTTTTGAACTAGGTACGGACACTATGAGTTCTTTGTCATGCCATTTGGGCTAACCAACGCCCCGACAATCTTTATGGATATGATGAACAGGGTCTTCAGAGAGTTCTTGAATCAATTTGTTATCGTGTTCATCGATGCCATCTTAGTCTATTCAAAAAGCAGAGATGAATATACTCACTATCTTGCCCAAGTTCTGCAGGTCCTCAAAAGAAAGAAGTTTTTTGCAAAGTTGAGTAAGTGTGGATTCTGGTTTGAGCAGACCGCCTTCCTAGGACACATCATATCAAAGGATGAAGTATCAGTGAATCTCGAAAAAGTTGAAGCGGTACTTGGCTGGGAGAAGTTGACATCAGTTAAGGAAATCCATAGCTTCCTGGAAATGACAGGTTATTACCGCAGGTTCATTAAAGGATTATCCAGTTTAGCAGCTCCCCTAACCCGACTCACAAAGAAGAATGCCAAGTTTGAGTGGAATAAGCACTGCGAAAGAAGTTTTTTAGAATTAAAAAAGTAGCTGACTACTGCACCCGTGCTGGCTTTACCAAGTGGATCGGGGGGATATACAGTTTATAGTGATGCCTCCTATCTAGGCCTGGGTTGTGTCCTAATGCAGCATGGGAATGTCATACCTTATGGGTCCAGACAGTTAAAGAATCATGAGAAGAATTATCCCACCCATGACTTGGAGCTTGCCGCAATCATACACGCCTTGAAAACCTGGCGTCACTACTTATACGGAGAGACCTTTCAGATCTATACCGATCATAAGAGTTTGAAACACATATTCACTCAGAAAGTCTCAACATGCGTCAAAGAAGGTGGATGAAACTCCTTAAAGACTATGATTGTGATATCTTATACCATTCGGGTAAGGGCAACGTGGTAGCAGATGCTCTCAGCAGGAAAAATACAGGTATCTTAGCCCATTTGATATTTTCAGAATGCAGGCAAATTGGGGCCACACAACAGGTTTGACTTTAGGACTTGAGGAGAGTCACATGTTTGGGCCGCCTGACAGTCCAGCCCGAGTTAATCCAGAGAATAAGAGAAGCTCAGTCAGTCGACCCCGCCCTAGTAGCCCGCAAGATTGATACAGAACAGGGAGTGAGCTCAGAATTCTGAGTATCTACCGATGGGTTACTCCGGTTCCAAGACAAAGTGTGTGTTCCAAACGATAGTGAGTTAAAGAGAAACATCATGGCAGAGTCCCACAGCTCGAAGTTTGTCACGCATCTCGGAAGCACCAAAATGTACCAAAGCATACGACCCCGATTTTGGTGGAATGAGATCAAGAGAGACATAACGGACTTTGTATCTAAATGCTTGGTATGTCAGCAGGTCAAGACAGAGCATCAGCACCCAGGTGGGCTACTTCAGCCTTTACCGATCCCAGAGTGGAAGTAGGAACACATCACCATGGACTTTGTGACGGGATTATCTAATGCACGTTCAGGACATGACACCATCTGGATAATTGTTGACCGGCTTACCAAATCTTCCCACTTCTTCGCCATTAGGATGACCGACCCCTTAGACAAGTTGTCAAGAATGTATATCCAGAAAATAGTTAGATTGCATGGAGTTCCAATGACAGTGGTATCCGACAGGGACTCTAGGTTCACTTCTCGATTTTGGAGTAGCTTTCAGCAAATCGTGGGAACAAAGCTGTCTCTCAGTACTGCCTTCCATCCTCAGACTGATGGACAATCAGAAAGGACAATTCGTACACTTAAGGATATGCTCCGAGCTTGTGTCCTTGACTCTGGGGGCCATTGGGACGACCATTTACCCCTGATAGAGTTTGCCTACAACAATAGTTACCAAGCGAGCATTGGCATGGCTCCGTATGAGGCGTTATATGGGCGCCCATGTAGGTCACCAATTTGTTGGGAAGAAATGGGCGATAGAAAATTATTCGGTCCGGAGTTGGTAGAGGAGACCACGTCTAAAATAGTTAAAATCAGAAAGAACATTCAAACGACTCAGAGCAGGTAGAAGAGTTATGCGGACACCCGAAGGAGAGATATAGTGTTTGAGAAAGGCGACCAGGTGTTCCTTAAGGTCACTCATTTCAAGGGAATTAGTAGGTTCAGCATGAGGGAAAAACTGAATCCCCCGATTTATTGGACCTTTTGAAATCTTAGACAGGATTGGTACTGCTGCGTATAGACTAGAACTGCCTCCAAAGCTCTCCAATGACCACAATGTGTTCCACGTGTCCATGCTATGTAAGTACAATCCGGACCCCTCTTATGTCTTAGCTCATGAATCGCTTCCACTCCGAGAGAACTTATCTTATGAGGAAGTACCAGTCGGTATCACGGACTGAAAGAGCAGGATACTCCGCAACCGAAAAATATCATTTGTAAAGGTCGTGTGGCAGAACCACACGCTAAGGGAGGGTACATGGGAGCTAGAATCAGACTTTAGAGCTCAGTATCCCAATTTATTCGATCAAGAGCAAGAGACAAATTTGGGGGACCAAATTTCTTTAAGGGGGGAGAGTTGTAACACCCAATTTTTATTTTTATTATTATTGGAAATATTATTTTATTTTATTTTATTTTTAATAATTAATTTATTTTGTAATAATTATATGTTTAATTTAATTTAATTTAATGGAAATAAAAATAAAAATAATGATAAAAATGGAAAAAATTATTTTTGAGAATTAATTAAAAATAATTTTGAAAAAAAAGGGTGAAAATTTAGATTATGGGGGTGATTTTAAAAAGAAAATAAAAAATTAGGAGTCAAAATACAATTTAGAAAAGTTGCGCCACATTAGCAGGCACGTCAGCAGCCCGGTCAGCAGCCCCAGCCAATCAGGACACGCCGCATGGCAGGAACGTTGACGCGGGAAGCCATGCGGGACGGGGCCACATGGGCGATCCGCGTGCGCGCGATCAGACTGCCCAGATCCGTTCCCCCGCGCACGGACGGCCCAGATCAAAAGCGCACACGGACAGCCCAGATCAAAAGTGCGCACGGACGGCTCAGATCTCACGCGTGTGGATGGCCCAAATTGAATCACGCAATGACGACTTAGATTTATTTCTAATTTAATCGCGATCGGACGGCCCAGATTAAATCGTGATGGACGGCTGAGATTAAAAGGGAAATGTTATAAATAACCTCACCCACACCCAACCCCAAACCCTAGCTGCCAGAACCCTCGCCGGAGAAGACGACCCAGTCACCGAAAGAGTCGGCCGCCGCACCGGAGAATTTTTCGACAGCCAAACGAGGTAAAATTTCTCTCATTGGCTTGTTTTTCGATGCTGAATCCACCTATGGTTAAATCGGAGCCAAACCACCGGCTAATCGGCTAGAAAATGCCACCGAAGCCCAGCGACGCCGCCGCAACTTCCCTCGATTTTTGCCTCCGATGAGGCCATTCCCAGTTCTCGTTCGATGCAATTTTTACACCACTGTGATCACCGTCCTTTTCTCTACAGGTTGACCGGAGCAAAACATCAAATCGTGACTCGCGCCGGAGAAGCCGCCGCACCCGAAGCTCTGTCGCTGGTAAGTCTCAGTTTGTCATGATTTTTTGGCCAACTGAGGGCCCTAGAGGTGTTTTATCGTAGGAACCAATGTAAGTTTGGCCGAATTCGGTCGAAAATAACCGAAAACGACCAACCCGAGGCGGATCGCCGCTGCGGGCGGCGGAGCCGTCGGCGGAGCACGGCGGAGCCGCCATGCCGGAGTTTTCGAAAGTGGCCGAGTAGGCCCCGGGTCTGATTTTGAGTTTTTTCAAGACATGTATAAGTACCAAAAGTGTATTTCAGTTCCCGAAAAAAATTTCAGAGAATCTAGGGACAGCCCGTGCGCACAGTGAGAACTCGATTTCAGACTTCGAAACAAGTAAGGATTTCTCACCCTATTTTCTATCATGGTATTAAAGCTCAATAAATAATAAAACAGCATTTTATGAATTAATACATGTGTATAATTAATTAAGGTTGCTAATGGAGCCCGAATCTGATGTATTTTTGGGTCAGTTGTTGTTTGATCTATTTTACAGTTTTAAATGTAGTATGGTATTTGATGTGTTTATTCTATAGTTTCGTATGCATGAATCACAGTTTTGTTTATTATGGTTTGAATTATTGTGAACCCGTTGTTGTCTTATTTTGTGTTCATTACTGATTTACGTGTTTATGTTTGGTTGGATAATTAAGACCAAGAAAAATGAAAAAAAGTATATGAATTGATAAATGGATAATGTCGACAGCCTGACTAGATATTCTGGGAGATGTTGGACGGATTGGGTTCGTAGGGAACCCTACCGGGAACGTGGTCTCTCATATCGGACGGGGTATGGAGACCTTATGTGTTTTGGCGCTCATACCGGACGGGGTATGATGACGGCCCGTTCCACCCTCATACCGAACGGGGTATTGAGGTTTATGGTTTTGGCGCCTATACCAGATGGGGTATTGGAGAAGCCCCGTTTCACGCTCATACCGGACAAGCTATTGAGGTTTATGTTTTTAGGCTCCCATACCGAACGGGGTATGGGGACGGCTCTAGAATCAAGTTATTAATGTGAATGGTTCACGTGTAGCGGGGACCCCCTATGGATCCCCATGAATACTAGTAGACTGATAAAAGAGGAAAATTGTTGTCTGATGATTGAAAAACGAGAGTATAATATGTGTTATGTTACAGAGTGTGCATGATTTTATTATGTTATGATGTTATTGTGTTCATAAGTTGTCTTTCATGAATCTCACCGAAGTAAGTGGACAGTAAATGTTTTTATTATTGATAAATGAGTTTATTATAAATTATGCTTCATTGGTCGCTTTTTGTTTTCTACCAACCTTTACTCCTGTGGCAGTGAGATAGAGTGATGTCTTTACTGGGGTAGTGTAGTTCATTCCTTACTTAACCATTTCAGATCAGGAGAACTTGGTTCCCGATCTCGTCCCGCAGAAAGACGGCGAGTAGATGACTTAGGATTTCATAGATTTTAATTATAGCATTCATTACTAGTATTTACTTTAGTTGGTTTATTGTTTCATAAGTTTAATATACTTTGATTATTGTGTAAGGAATATTAATTAGAATTTTTATTTCGTTTTCGCACTCAGAAATTTTTTATATATACATTTTCTTTTAATTTACGGGGCCGTTATGTTCATCTTTCTGTATATTTCGGTATACTTTATTTGAGGGAGTTTGCTAACAATACTCATAAATTCATAGTAGCTATAAAGTCTTAATAAGTAAAAATTTCTGCTGAAATAAAATCTCTTACTAAAGCACAAATATTTTTATTTTTTTTTTCTTTATTTTACAGCAATCAATGATTTTATATATTTTTATCTAATAATCATCATTCTTGATCTTCCATACTCACAGTCAATTCCAAACCTTTTTTGGTAAGATTCCATAACTGTGTGCATTATGTACGAAGCAATGAGCTTTCTCCTTGTATGTATGTAAACAGAACTGGCTAACCGCACTCCAAACAAATGTTTCAGAATAAAATTTTTTGTACTGCCAACAATTCCAAACCTTTTTCGGTAAGCGCCTCAGATTTTGACGAAAGTTTTAAGAATAGCAAACTCTTCACAGAAGAACAGGCACTTGAGTCATCAACTTCAGATACTTTCTAGAACCCAGATTATGAAACTTCCAAACCTTTCCTTGTCGCTTGTCCCGTTCCTTGCAGATTATGAAAACGATAGTGTTCACACCTTCTTGGATGCTTAGATAGATCCGATGCCCATTTCAAGAGTTGTAAAATTCCAGTTTTGGCAAAGAATCACCACCCCGCCACTCTTAGTCCTGAAACACAACCCTTCACTCACTTCTCCCTCTTTTCCTTTCTCATTTTCTGCGCTTCTTCGTGCCTCCCCATGCTGGCATATATTTCTTTGGTGAGAGAAATTCTGCTATCTGATTCTTTGCTGATATCTTTATTGATATTGTTATAAAAGAGAAAAAAAAAAAACAAAGAACTGCTACGTTTGTATATGTGTAATCATCTTAGAAAGCTTTATTGATGAGAACATAGATAAAAGAAAAGCAAGATTCCATAAAGATTGAAGCAAGATTCCATAAAGATTTCTTATCCTTTCTCCTGCTCAACTGCAAATGTTTCTGTCCATCATTCTTCTGCTTTGACGGCAACCAAACACCAGTTTTACACATTCTTGGTCTTATCACGTCGTTCCTTTTTGGAGAAGCATGAGAGCGATGATGTGAATCTATATTTTGCATGAATGGCTATGGGGACAAGGAAGGGGAGAGAGAGAGTCCTACAAAAGTAGAGACCAAACGATAGAACTTTAGCAGAACTCTTCTTTCTCTTCTTCCTTGTCTCCTAGCCTCTCATGGTTGCAGATCCAAAGAAAAGACTACAAGATATAAAAGAGAGGATAGATGGTAATATTTGGCATGAGTGGCTATGGGGATAGAGGAGGAGGAAGAGGGAGTCCTACGAAGAAGAACCCAAACGAGGGACTTAAGCAAGATTCCCTTCTTCGTCCCTCTCTATCTCCTAGCCTCTCATGGGAGGAGATCAAAAGAAAAAAAAAAATGCAGGGATGAAGTTTAAGGTTTGTAGGTATATATAGAGAGAGAGGATAGATGGTAATTAGGAAACTTAACAAATTTTTATTTAAGATTAAAAATTAAAAAAAAAATTATTGGATGTCTTTCCTTTTTTCTTATTGTGTGAAGGGGGTTTCATTGTGATAGACGAGAAAATGGAGAGATTTTCAGAGAGGAAACAGAGGGTTTGAGAGACGAACTGGGGGAGGAATAGAGAGACAGTTTTTATGCCGCCGTCGTTCTGAAGAAAGCTGCAGGAAAGTTATAATGCGTCCAATGAACGCATGCCACGTGTTTACGAGTCCTAGCCGTCTTCCACCTACGAGAAGACACGTATATCTGTTTGCACTCTGCCGCAAGATTTGGTCCCCGTCGTCTGATGTTTTGCACAGAGTCACGCGGCTGGTCTGAGGCAAGTTCTGTTCGTCGTGTGGAGTGATCGTCCTCTCAGGGCCTTCTTTTCCACACAGCTGATTGATATACCTTTGTCTCATGACCAGCTGCTCCAACTCCATGGTTGGGTGGTGTTGCAACAAGTGATGGTCGTGCAACCAGGCCTTGGCGTAGACTGATCGCATGACAATCAGGCCACGATACCTGATTATGTTGGCCAAGGCCAGATCCGGCACAGTGACCAACAAGATTTGCAGGCTTGCGTTTCCTATTTCTATGCTAAGAAAACTGTTTGGTTTATTAGTAATGAGACATAATATAAATATTATATAAATTATTAAGTAAAATTTGTATCATCATTTTATTTTATTTGTATTTAATATCTTAATTTCTGACTTCAACATTATTATAATTATTATTATTTAAATATAAAAATTTTGTAATCAAATAATTTCTACTTGTTTTAATGAAAATTTTTTGATTTCGTAAATTTTTTTGTGTAACTCATGTTAATCTTTATTGAATGATTTTTTTATTCACATGTTTTGAGCTTGTTAGCTTTTTCGTAGTTAATTTTTATTTATAAAAAATATATATCTATAATTTAAAAATAAAATAGAATATTTATATTTTTTTTATTTTTATTATCTGAGAATATTTCTGGACAAGTCATGAAAAATGGCTTAATTTGATTGTGGAATAAACAGAAAAATTAAGAAATATTTAGACATGAGAGTGAAAATTTGATAGAGGAACTCTGAGATATCTTTATGAATGATCTAAAGAAATATCTGAAAAATAATAATTTTTTTATTATTTAATTAAAATACTTGTTTTTATTTAAAATTAAAATTTTTTAAAAATATATTTGATATGTCTCCTTCTTTTTATATGTAATTTTCATATATTAATTAAATAACATAAAATATAAATTTTAAACTTCTCACTTAATATTTATAATCTTTAACGTTAATTAAAAATATATATAAACAAAATAAAAAAGGTTAATATTATTTTGTAATAATTATATGTTTAATTTAATTAAATTTAATAAAAATAAAAATAATAATAATTATAAAAATAGGTAAAATTATTTTTGGGAATTAATTGAAAATGATTTTGAGAAAAAAAGGTGAAATTTTGAATTCTGTGGGTATTTTTAAAAAGAAAATCGAAAACCGGAGGTCAAAACGCAATTTAAAAAAGTTTCACAACGCCAGCAGCCCGGTCAGCAGCCCTAGCCAACCAGGCCACGCTGCGTGGCAAGAACGCTGACGCGGGAAGCCACGCGGGACGGGGCCACGTGGGCAATCTGCATGCGCGCGATCGGACGGCTCAGATCCATTCCCGCACGTACGGACAGTCCAGATCAAAAGAGCGCACGGACGACCCAGATCTCACGTGTGCGGATGGCTCATATTGAATCATGCACGGACAACCCAGATCGTATCGCGATGGACGACTCATATTTATTTCAAATTTAATCGCGATTGGACAGCCCATATTAAATCGTGAGGACGACCCAATCACCGGAGGAGCCGGCCGCCGCCACTCGCCACCGTACCGGAGGATTTTTCTACCACTTAACGAGGTAAAATTTCTCCCATTGGCTCATTTTTCGATGCTGAATCCACCTATGGTCAAATCGGAGCCAAACCACCGGCCAGTCGGCCGAAAAACACCGCCGAAGTCTAGCGGTGCCGCCGCAGCTTCCTCGATTTTGGCCTCCGATGAGGCCCTTCTCAGTTCCCGTTTGATGCAATTTTTAGACCACTGTGATCACCGTCCTTTTCTCTACAGGTTGATCGGAGCAAAACATCAAATCGCGACTCGCACCGGAGAAGTTGCCGCACCCGAGAGCTCTGCTGCCGGTAAGTCTTGATTTTTTGTGATTTTTTGGCCTACCGAGGGTCCTAGGGGTATTTTATCGCAGGAACAAATGCAAGTTTGGCCGAATTTGGCTGAAAACGATCGAAAACAGTCAACTTAAGACAGACCGCCGCCGTGGGCGGCGGAGCAGCCGTGCCAGAGTTTCCAAAAATGGCCGAGTAGGCCCTAGGTCTGATTTTGAGTTTTTTTCGGGACATGTGTAGGTACCGGAAGTGTATTTCAGTTTTCGAAAAAAATTCAGGGAATCTAGGGACAGCCTATAGGCACAGTGAGAACCCGATTTCAGACTCCAAAGCAAGTAAGGATTTCTCACCCTATTTCCTATCACGGTATTAAAGCTCAATAAATGAAAAAACGGTATTTCATGAATTGTGTATAATTAATTAAGGTTGCTAATGGAGCCCGAATCTGATGTATTTTTCGGTCAGTTGTTGTTTTAATTATTTTACAGTTTAAATGCATTATGGTATCCGATGCTTTTATTCTATGGTTTAGTATGCATGAATCACGGTTTCATTTATTATGGTTTGAATTATTGTGAACCCGATGTTGTGTTTGCCTTGTTGGTGTTCATTACTGGTTTACATGTTTATATTTGATTGGATAATTGAGACTAAAAAAATGAAAAAAAGTATGTGAATTGATAAATGGATAATGTCGACAGCCTAATTAGATATCCTGAGAGATGGTGGACGGACTGGGTTCATAAAGAACCCTACCGGGAACGTGGTCTCTCATATCGGACGGGGTATGTAGACCTTATGTGTTTTAGCGCCAATACCGGATGGGGTATGGGGACGGCCTGCTTCACCCTCATACCGGACGGGCTCAGTTTATGGTTTTGGCGCCCATACCGGATGGGGTATTGGGGACGGCCCGTTTCACCCTCATACCGGACGGGGTAATGAGGTTTATGTTTTTTTGGCGCCCATACCGGACGGGATATGGGGACGGCTCTGGAATCAAGTTATTAATGTGAATGGTTCACGTGTAGCGGGACCCCCCTATGGATCCCCATAAATACTAGTAGGCTGATAAAAGAGAAAAATTATTGTCTGATGATTAAAAAACGATAGTCTTATATGCGTTATGTTACAGAGTGTGCATGATTTTATGATATTTATGATGTTATTGTGTTCATAAGTTGTCTTTTATGAATCTCACCGAGGTAAGTGGACAGTAAAGGTTTTTATTATTAATAAATGAGTTTGTTATAAATTATGCTCCATTGATCGTTTTTGTTTTCTACCAACATTTACTCCTGTGGCAGTGAGATAATGTGATGTCTTTACTGGGTTAGTGTAGCTTATTCCTTACTTAGCAATTTCAAATCAGGAGAACTTGGTTCCCGAGCTCGTCCCGCAGGAAGACGGCGAATAGATGACTGAGGATTTCATAGATTTAATTATAGCATTCATTACTAGTATTTACTTTAGTTGGTTTATTCTTTCATACGTTTAATATGCTTTGGTTATTGTGTAAGAGATATTAATCAGAATTTTTATTTTGCATCCGCACTCAGAAAATTTTTTATATATACATTTTTCTTTAATTTTCGGGGCCGTTACAGACCCAGTCACAGGAGAAGTCGGCCGCCGCCACTCGCTGCCGCACCGGAGGATTTTTCGATTGGCAAATGAGGTAAAATTTCTTCCATTGGCTCGTTCTTTGATGCTGAATCCACCTATGGCCAAATCGGAGCCAAACCATCGCCAATCGATCGGAAAACACCGTCGAAGCCCAGCTCGCAGCTTCCCTCGGTTTTTGCCTCCGATGAGGCCCTTTCCGGTTCCCGTTTGATGTAGTTTTTACACCACTGTGATCATTGTCCTTTTCTTTACAGGTTGACTGGAGCAAAACATCAAATCACGACTCGTGCCGGAGAAGCCGTCGCACCCGAGAGCTCCGCCGCCGGTAAGTCTCGGTTTGTCATGATTTTTTGGCCCACCGAGAGCCCTAAAAGTGTTTTATCACAGGAACCAATGCAAGTTTGGCCGAATTCAGTCAAAAACGGTCGAAAACGGCCAACCTGATGCAGATCGCCGTCGCCGGAGCACAGCGAAGCTGTCGTGCCAGAGTTTCTGAAAGTGCCCAAGTAGGCCCTGGATCTGATTTTGAGTTTTTTCGGGACATGTGTAGGTACCGAAAGTGTATTTCAGTTCCCGAAAAAAAATTCAGGGAATCTAGGGACAGTCCGTGGGCGCAGTGAGAACCTGATTTCAGACTCCGAAACAAATAAGGATTTCTCACCCTATTTCTGATCATGGTATTAAAGCTCAATAAATAATAATACGGCATTTCATGAATTAATACATGTGTATAATTAATTAAGGTTGCTAATGGAGATCGAATCTGATGTATTTTTGGGTCAGTTGTTGTTTGATCTATTTTACAATTTTAAATGCAGTATGGTATTTGATGTGTTTATGTTACAGAGTGTGCATGATTTTATGATGTTATTGTGTTCATAAGTTGTCTTTCATGAATCTCACCGAGGTAAGTGGACAGTAATGGTTTTTATTATTAATAAATGAGTTTGTTATAAATTATGCTTCATTGTCGTTTTTGTTTTCTACCAACCTTTACTCCTGTAGCAGTGAGATAGTGTGATGTCTTTACTGGGCTAGTGTAGCTCATTCCTTACTTAACCATTTCAGATCAGGAAGACTTGGTTCCCGAGCCCGTCCCGCAGGAAGACGGCGAGTAGATGACTGAGGATTTCATAGATTTAATTATAGCATTCATTACTAGTATTTACTTTAGTTGGTTTATTCTTTCATACGTTTAATACGCTTTGGTTATTGTGTAAGGGATATTAATCAAAAAAAATTTTCGCTTCCGCACTCAAAAAATTTTTATATATACATTTTCTTTTAATTTTTGGAGCCATTACAGTTGGTATCAGAGCCGCGTTCATCGAACTCATCCCTTACACAATAATGCTTAGAGAAATACCCACCGATAAATCGTACTCAACAATTACTTGTGAAATGCAGGTGCAGAGAAATGAGGAGAGGAAGACCCCCATTAAACCAAGCAGCACGGGATGATTCGCTTCGGGAAGATGTGGACAGAATATTTGAGATGCTGGAAAGGATCATTGCTGCCCAGCAAGGTCGATAGGAGAGAAGGGAGTTACTCGACCCTCCCCCACTACCACAGGTTGAGCCACCGCTGCAGCAAGCGGATCCCAAGCCACCCCGGCACGAGCCTGCTCCTCCACAGTGCCACCCGGCACCACCGCTGCAGTATAATTCGGTGCCCCAGCCACAGTACTGTCTGGCACCACTACAGTACAATCCTGTGCCCCCACTATATCAGCAGGTGCCACAATAAGGCCCCCCAGTCTATCCCCAACCGGGTCCAGTCCCTCTTCCTCGGGACCCAGCTCCTTCATTGATCGACCCGGGCTACATAGAGAGGTACAAGAGACTAAACCCTTCCACTTTTACGGGGGAGGGGGGGTCCTCTTTCGAAGATGCCCAGTACTTGTTGGCGGAGACTGAGAGAGCTTTCAAGACCTTGGGAGTGGTTCCTGAGTAGAGAGTTGCCCTTGCTTCCTACATGCTAGTAGAGGAAGAAGGTCGTTGGTGGGAGCTCAAGCAGACCACCCTACCTACACCAATCACTTGGGAGCAGTTCTTAGCGGTCTTCCATGCGGAGTATCTCCCCGAGCACATCTGACACCTAAAGGAGATGGAGTTTATTCAGCTAGTCCAAGGAAACATGACGGTATCGGAATATGCTCGTAAGTTCCTAAAGCTGGGTTGATATTCCTCGGAGACATTGATGGATGAGGGCATGAAGGCTAGAAGATTCCAGTGGGGCCTCCACCCAGAGATCAAGCAACACTTATTGGTACTGGAGCTCAAGACATATTTAGCCGTTCTAGCAAATGTGCAGATTGTGGAGAGGAGTTTCAACACCTGTCCTCAGTCAGTAGGGAGTCATCGACCCTCAGCTCCACTCCGCAGACCAGCACCTACTGCGTCGGTCCAACCATATAAGAGGCCCAGACCAGTGGCAGCACGTGGAAAGATTTGTCAGCACTGCAGTAGGGATCACGAGGACCGACCATGCTACCGCCTCAACAACACCTGTCGTATATGTGGTAGTGCCCAGCATTACGCAAGAGAGTGCCTGAGGAACCAGAATCAAGGAAGACCTCCTATTCAGGACATGGTTTATAACCTCACTCAACAGGATGCCGATGCCGATCGGGATGTGGTATAGGGTATGTACACTATCTGTAACCATATTGCTCATGTTTTATTTGACACTGGTGCATCGCATTCATTTGTTTCACATGTTTTTGCATCCAAATTTAATGTATTACCTAATAAACTTGATTCAATGTTAATTGTGTCTACTGTTGGGGGTGAAACACTATTAGGGAAAGTTGTCTACAGGGCTTGTGCCGTGGAGATAGCAAATAGAAAACTGAGTGTAGACCTAATAGGGCTAGACACGGGGGATTTTGATGTAATCTTAGGGATAGATTATCTAGCGGCGTATCACGCCACCATAGATTGCTTTAACAAGAATGTTATATTTAATCCTCCTAATGAGGAGCCATTTACAAATTAATAAAATCATCTAGTACTTATTCATTGATGGTAAGTTTTTTTAATTTTTAAGTACCTTAATCTTGCTATTTTCTCTAACTAGGCAAGCCCAAGAAGGAAATTTGTATCCAAGAGATTCTGGTAGTCCGAGACTTTTCAGATGTGTTTCCATACGAACTGCCCGAACTACCTGTGGACAGAGAAGTCGAGTTCACTATAGACCTACAGCCAGGCACCCAGCCCATTTCGATTGCTCCTTACCGCATGAGTCGCATTGAGATGGAAGAGTTGAGGAAACAAATCACTGAATTGTAAGACAGTATTTTTATTAGACACAATGTGTCCCATTGGGGTGCCGGAGTCACTTTTACCAAGAAGGGAGATGAAACA
The DNA here is from genome assembly GCF_054855325.1 of Carica papaya. Taxonomy (NCBI): domain Eukaryota; kingdom Viridiplantae; phylum Streptophyta; class Magnoliopsida; order Brassicales; family Caricaceae; genus Carica; species Carica papaya. Next base: position 930,341 of record NC_142310.1, on the reverse strand, counting down.
TTGAGACTGTGTATTGATTACAGAGGATTGAACAAGGTTACAATTAAGAACAACTATCCCCTTCCCAGGATTGATGACCTATTCGATCAGTTGTATGGTGCACAGGTCTTCTCTAAAATAGACCTACGATCAGGTTACTATCAGGTGAAGATCATAATAGAAGACATCCCCAAGACAACCTTTTGAACTAGGTACGGACACTATGAGTTCTTTGTCATGCCATTTGGGCTAACCAACGCCCCGACAATCTTTATGGATATGATGAACAGGGTCTTCAGAGAGTTCTTGAATCAATTTGTTATCGTGTTCATCGATGCCATCTTAGTCTATTCAAAAAGCAGAGATGAATATACTCACTATCTTGCCCAAGTTCTGCAGGTCCTCAAAAGAAAGAAGTTTTTTGCAAAGTTGAGTAAGTGTGGATTCTGGTTTGAGCAGACCGCCTTCCTAGGACACATCATATCAAAGGATGAAGTATCAGTGAATCTCGAAAAAGTTGAAGCGGTACTTGGCTGGGAGAAGTTGACATCAGTTAAGGAAATCCATAGCTTCCTGGAAATGACAGGTTATTACCGCAGGTTCATTAAAGGATTATCCAGTTTAGCAGCTCCCCTAACCCGACTCACAAAGAAGAATGCCAAGTTTGAGTGGAATAAGCACTGCGAAAGAAGTTTTTTAGAATTAAAAAAGTAGCTGACTACTGCACCCGTGCTGGCTTTACCAAGTGGATCGGGGGGATATACAGTTTATAGTGATGCCTCCTATCTAGGCCTGGGTTGTGTCCTAATGCAGCATGGGAATGTCATACCTTATGGGTCCAGACAGTTAAAGAATCATGAGAAGAATTATCCCACCCATGACTTGGAGCTTGCCGCAATCATACACGCCTTGAAAACCTGGCGTCACTACTTATACGGAGAGACCTTTCAGATCTATACCGATCATAAGAGTTTGAAACACATATTCACTCAGAAAGTCTCAACATGCGTCAAAGAAGGTGGATGAAACTCCTTAAAGACTATGATTGTGATATCTTATACCATTCGGGTAAGGGCAACGTGGTAGCAGATGCTCTCAGCAGGAAAAATACATGTATCTTAGCCCATTTGATATTTTCAGAATGCAGGCAAATTGGGGCCACACAACAGGTTTGACTTTAGGACTTGAGGAGAGTCACATGTTTGGGCCGCCTGACAGTCCAGCCCGAGTTAATCCAGAGAATAAGAGAAGCTCAGTCAGTCGACCCCGCCCTAGTAGCCCGCAAGATTGATACAGAACAGGGAGTGAGCTCAGAATTCTGAGTATCTACCGATGGGTTACTCCGGTTCCAAGACAAAGTGTGTGTTCCAAACGATAGTGAGTTAAAGAGAAACATCATGGCAGAGTCCCACAGCTCGAAGTTTGTCACGCATCTCGGAAGCACCAAAATGTACCAAAGCATACGACCCCGATTTTGGTGGAATGAGATCAAGAGAGACATAGCCGACTTTGTATCTAAATGCTTGGTATGTCAGCAGGTCAAGACAGAGCATCAGCACCCAGGTGGGCTACTTCAGCCTTTACCGATCCCAGAGTGGAAGTAGGAACACATCACCATGGACTTTGTGACGGGATTATCTAATGCACGTTCAGGACATGACACCATCTGGATAATTGTTGACCGGCTTACCAAATCTTCCCACTTCTTCGCCATTAGGATGACCGACCCCTTAGACAAGTTGTCAAGAATGTATATCCAGAAAATAGTTAGATTGCATGGAGTTCCAATGACAGTGGTATCCGACAGGGACTCTAGGTTCACTTCTCGATTTTGGAGTAGCTTTCAGCAAGTCGTGGGAACAAAGCTGTCTCTCAGTACTGCCTTCCATCCTCAGACTGATGGACAATCAGAAAGGACAATTCGTACATTTAAGGATATGCTCCGAGCTTGTGTCCTTGACTCTGGGGGCCATTGGGACGACCATTTACCCCTGATAGAGTTTGCCTACAACAATAGTTACCAAGCGAGCATTGGCATGGCTCCGTATGAGGCGTTATATGGGCGCCCATGTAGGTCACCAATTTGTTGGGAAGAAATGGGCGATAGAAAATTATTCGGTCCGGAGTTGGTAGAGGAGACCACGTCTAAAATAGTTAAAATCAGAAAGAACATTCAAACGACTCAGAGCAGGTAGAAGAGTTATGCGGACACCCGAAGGAGAGATATAGTGTTTGAGAAAGGCGACCAGGTGTTCCTTAAGGTCACTCATTTCAAGGGAATTAGTAGGTTCAGCATGAGGGAAAAACTGAATCCCCCGATTTATTGGACCTTTTGAAATCTTAGACAGGATTGGTACTGCTGCGTATAGACTAGAACTGCCTCCAAAGCTCTCCAATGACCACAATGTGTTCCACGTGTCCATGCTATGTAAGTACAATCCGGACCCCTCTTATGTCTTAGCTCATGAATCGCTTCCACTCCGAGAGAACTTATCTTATGAGGAAGTACCAGTCGGTATCACGGACTGAAAGAGCAGGATACTCCGCAACCGAAAAATATCATTTGTAAAGGTCGTGTGGCAGAACCACACGCTAAGGGAGGGTACATGGGAGCTAGAATCAGACTTTAGAGCTCAGTATCCCAATTTATTCGATCAAGAGCAAGAGACAAATTTGGGGGACCAAATTTCTTTAAGGGGGGAGAGTTGTAACACCCAATTTTTATTTTTATTATTATTGGAAATATTATTTTATTTTATTTTATTTTTAATAATTAATTTATTTTGTAATAATTATATGTTTAATTTAATTTAATTTAATGGAAATAAAAATAAAAATAATGATAAAAATGGAAAAAATTATTTTTGAGAATTAATTAAAAATAATTTTGAAAAAAAGGGGTGAAAATTTAGATTATGGGGGTGATTTTAAAAAGAAAATAAAAAATTAGGAGTCAAAATACAATTTAGAAAAGTTGCGCCACATTAGCAGGCACGTCAGCAGCCCGGTCAGCAGCCCCAGCCAATCAGGACACGCCGCATGGCAGGAACGTTGACGCGGGAAGCCATGCGGGACGGGGCCACATGGGCGATCCGCGTGCGCGCGATCAGACTGCCCAGATCGGTTCCCCCGCGCACGGACGGCCCAGATCAAAAGCGCACACGGACAGCCCAGATCAAAAGTGCGCACGGACGGCTCAGATCTCACGCGTGTGGATGGCCCAAATTAAATCACGCAATGACGACTTAGATTTATTTCTAATTTAATCGCGATCGGACGGCCCAGATTAAATCGTGATGGACGGCTGAGATTAAAAGGGAAATGTTATAAATAACCTCACCCACACCCAACCCCAAACCCTAGCTGCCAGAACCCTCGCCGGAGAAGACGACCCAGTCACCGAAAGAGTCGGCCGCCGCACCGGAGAATTTTTCGACAGCCAAACGAGGTAAAATTTCTCTCATTGGCTTGTTTTTCGATGCTGAATCCACCTATGGTTAAATCGGAGCCAAACCACCGGCTAATCGGCTAGAAAATGCCACCGAAGCCCAGCGACGCCGCCACAACTTCCCTCGATTTTTGCCTCCGATGAGGCCATTCCCAGTTCTCGTTCGATGCAATTTTTACACCACTGTGATCACCGTCCTTTTCTCTACAGGTTGACCGGAGCAAAACATCAAATCGTGACTCGCGCCGGAGAAGCCGCCGCACCCGAAGCTCTGTCGCTGGTAAGTCTCAGTTTGTCATGATTTTTTGGCCAACTGAGGGCCCTAGAGGTGTTTTATCGTAGGAACCAATGTAAGTTTGGCCGAATTCGGTCGAAAATAATCGAAAACGACCAACCCGAGGCGGATCGCCGCTGCGGGCGGCGGAGCCGCCATGCCGGAGTTTTCGAAAGTGGCCGAGTAGGCCCCGGGTCTGATTTTGAGTTTTTTCAAGACATGTATAAGTACCAAAAGTGTATTTCAGTTCCCGAAAAAAATTTCAGAGAATCTAGGGACAGCCCGTGCGCACAGTGAGAACTCGATTTCAGACTTCGAAACAAGTAAGGATTTCTCACCCTATTTTCTATCATGGTATTAAAGCTCAATAAATAATAAAACAGCATTTTATGAATTAATACATGTGTATAATTAATTAAGGTTGCTAATGGAGCCCGAATCTGATGTATTTTTGGGTCAGTTGTTGTTTGATCTATTTTACAGTTTTAAATGTAGTATGGTATTTGATGTGTTTATTCTATAGTTTCGTATGCATGAATCACAGTTTTGTTTATTATGGTTTGAATTATTGTGAACCCGTTGTTGTCTTATTTTGTGTTCATTACTGATTTACGTGTTTATGTTTGGTTGGATAATTAAGACCAAGAAAAATGAAAAAAAGTATATGAATTGATAAATGGATAATGTCGACAGCCTGACTAGATATTCTGGGAGATGTTGGACGGATTGGGTTCGTAGGGAACCCTACCGGGAACGTGGTCTCTCATATCGGACGGGGTATGGAGACCTTATGTGTTTTGGCGCTCATACCGGACGGGGTATGATGACGGCCCGTTCCACCCTCATACCGAACGGGGTATTGAGGTTTATGGTTTTGGCGCCTATACCAGATGGGGTATTGGAGAAGCCCCGTTTCACGCTCATACCGGACAAGCTATTGAGGTTTATGTTTTTAGGCTCCCATACCGAACGGGGTATGGGGACGGCTCTAGAATCAAGTTATTAATGTGAATGGTTCACGTGTAGCGGGGACCCCCTATGGATCCCCATGAATACTAGTAGACTGATAAAAGAGGAAAATTGTTGTCTGATGATTGAAAAACGAGAGTATAATATGTGTTATGTTACAGAGTGTGCATGATTTTATTATGTTATGATGTTATTGTGTTCATAAGTTGTCTTTCATGAATCTCACCGAAGTAAGTGGACAGTAAATGTTTTTATTATTGATAAATGAGTTTATTATAAATTATGCTTCATTGGTCGCTTTTTGTTTTCTACCAACCTTTACTCCTGTGGCAGTGAGATAGAGTGATGTCTTTAATGGGGTAGTGTAGTTCATTCCTTACTTAACCATTTCAGATCAGGAGAACTTGGTTCCCGATCTCGTCCCGCAGAAAGACGGCGAGTAGATGACTTAGGATTTCATAGATTTTAATTATAGCATTCATTACTAGTATTTACTTTAGTTGGTTTATTGTTTCATAAGTTTAATATACTTTGATTATTGTGTAAGGAATATTAATTAGAATTTTTATTTCGTTTTCGCACTCAGAAATTTTTTATATATACATTTTCTTTTAATTTACGGGGCCGTTATGTTCATCTTTCTGTATATTTCGGTATACTTTATTTGAGGGAGTTTGCTAACAATACTCATAAATTCATAGTAGCTATAAAGTCTTAATAAGTAAAAATTTCTGCTGAAATAAAATTTTTTCTGTCGTTATTGTTAACATATAATGATTCTCTTACTAAAGCACAAATATTTTTATTTTTTTTTTCTTTATTTTACAGCAATCAATGATTTTATATATTTTTATCTAATAATCATCATTCTTGATCTTCCATACTCACAGTCAATTCCAAACCTTTTTTGGTAAGATTCCATAACTGTGTGCATTATGTACGAAGCAATGAGCTTTCTCCTTGTATGTATGTAAACAGAACTGGCTAACCGCACTCCAAACAAATGTTTCAGAATAAAATTTTTTGTACTGCCAACAATTCCAAACCTTTTTCGGTAAGCGCCTCAGATTTTGACGAAAGTTTTAAGAATAGCAAACTCTTCACAGAAGAACAGGCACTTGAGTCATCAACTTCAGATACTTTCTAGAACCCAGATTATGAAACTTCCAAACCTTTCCTTGTCGCTTGTCCCGTTCCTTGCAGATTATGAAAACGATAGTGTTCACACCTTCTTGGATGCTTAGATAGATCCGATGCCCATTTCAAGAGTTGTAAAATTCCAGTTTTGGCAAAGAATCACCACCCCGCCACTCTTAGTCCTGAAACACAACCCTTCACTCACTTCTCCCTCTTTTCCTTTCTCATTTTCTGCGCTTCTTCGTGCCTCCCCATGCTGGCATATATTTCTTTGGTGAGAGAAATTCTGCTATCTGATTCTTTGCTGATATCTTTATTGATATTGTTATAAAAGAGAAAAAAAAAAACAAAGAACTGCTACGTTTGTATATGTGTAATCATCTTAGAAAGCTTTATTGATGAGAACATAGATAAAAGAAAAGCAAGATTCCATAAAGATTGAAGCAAGATTCCATAAAGATTTCTTATCCTTTCTCCTGCTCAACTGCAAATGTTTCTGTCCATCATTCTTCTGCTTTGACGGCAACCAAACACCAGTTTTACACATTCTTGGTCTTATCACGTCGTTCCTTTTTGGAGAAGCATGAGAGCGATGATGTGAATCTATATTTTGCATGAATGGCTATGGGGACAAGGAAGGGGAGAGAGAGAGTCCTACAAAAGTAGAGACCAAACGATAGAACTTTAGCAGAACTCTTCTTTCTCTTCTTCCTTGTCTCCTAGCCTCTCATGGTTGCAGATCCAAAGAAAAGACTACAAGATATAAAAGAGAGGATAGATGGTAATATTTGGCATGAGTGGCTATGGGGATAGAGGAGGAGGAAGAGGGAGTCCTACGAAGAAGAACCCAAACGAGGGACTTAAGCAAGATTCCCTTCTTCGTCCCTCTCTATCTCCTAGCCTCTCATGGGAGGAGATCAAAAGAAAAAAAAAAATGCAGGGATGAAGTTTAAGGTTTGTAGGTATATATAGAGAGAGAGGATAGATGGTAATTAGGAAACTTAACAAATTTTTATTTAAGATTAAAAATTAAAAAAAAAATTATTGGATGTCTTTCCTTTTTTCTTATTGTGTGAAGGGGGTTTCATTGTGATAGACGAGAAAATGGAGAGATTTTCAGAGAGGAAACAGAGGGTTTGAGAGATGAACTCGGGGAGGAATAGAGAGACAGTTTTTATGCCGCCGTCGTTCTGAAGAAAGCTGCAGGAAAGTTATAATGCGTCCAATGAACGCACGCCACGTGTTTACGAGTCCTAGCCGTCTTCCACCTACGAGAAGACACGTATATCTGTTTGCACTCTGCCGCAAGATTTGGTCCACGTCGTCTGATGTTTTACCAAGAGTCACGTGGCTGGTCGAGGCAAGTTCTGTTCGTCCACGACCAACAAAAGCAAGGTCTTGTTGTGCAACCAGCTGAGCCAAGTTTAATGTGCGGAGTGATCGTCCTCTCAGGACCTTCTTTTTCACGCAGCTGATTGATAGACCTTTGTCCCATGACCAGCCGCTCCAACTCCATGGTTGGGTGGTGTTGCAACAAGTGATGGTCGTGCAACCAGGCCTTGGCATAGACTGATCGCATGACAATCAGGCCACGATAGATTAGGTACAGTGACCAACCAGATTTGCAGCCTTGCGTTTCCTATTTCAATGGTTTTCTTAATCAATTTTCTGAATGATTTCCATGTGCATATTTGCAACTTTTTCATGTCTCGACGACCTTGTGGAAGCTCTGCTGCAAACATGGCCTGCCGTCCATGTATATGAATGTGTGTAGGCATGCTTAACATAATTGGTAATCCGTCTGTGATGTTTATCCATTCCCGCCGTGTAGCATGTTCTAGAACATGGTAAACCCCATGAGGGTTCTGCAATCATTAGCAAGCTTGCTTCTAATGTTGTTGAAAAATTACTATAAAAAGACTCAATATATAGGATAGAGTTGAATACAAGTGAGTAACAAACAGTAACCTCTAAATGCAAGTAATAATAAAAGATGCATTTGAAAATTATGTTGTGCAAAAAATTCTTAAAACATGTGATGATCACAAGGCTGGAGTTGATTCTTTCTCGTATCAAGGTTCACATTACTGGTAATATTTGGCATGAGTGGCTATGGGGATAGGGGAGGAGGAGGAGGTGGAGGGAGTCCTACAAAGAAGAACCTAAATGAGGGACTTGAGCAAGACCACCTCTTCCACCTCCGCTATCTCCTAGCCTCTCATGGGAGGAGATCAAAAGAAAAAATTGCAGAGATGAATTTTAAGTTAAGGGTTTGTAGGTATATATATAATTTTCTTTATTATTAATTGATTAACAAGCAAGTAATTTAAAATTTTTATTTTTATTTAAGATTAAAATTACCCACAAACCAAGGCCACCTCACGGGAGGATCAGATTCTTCTTTAGTCAAGTACCTGAATCTATCAGGCATTGTACTCGCCAATCTCTCTGTCTCGTCAATCTCATCTCCAGTTCCATTGGTGGTTTCTGCTTTCTTCGAATTCAAACACAACCGAGATTTCCTACCCCTCAAAATCCTCGGAATTTTCTCGGACAGGCCGAGAAAGTTGCCGTTGAGCTTCTCGTTTAAGAATTCGACTGAAAAAGGGGGTTTCATTGTGATTGGGGGATGACAGACGAGAAAATGGGAAGATTTTCAGAGAGGAAACAGAGGGTTTGAGAGAGGAAACACAGCAAGTGCCGCCGTCGTTCTCGCGACGAACGCTTTTGCCCTGAAGAAAGCTGCAGTTTTTGTCCTAATTAATATTTATATAATTAAATTAATTAATTAATTAATATTAGTTGATACTCAAAAGAAAAAAAATCAAGTCAACTCAGCAAAGTTATAATTTGTCCAATAAACGCATGCCACGTGCTTACGAGTCCTAGGCTGCTTCCGCCAAGGGGAAGACACGTATATAAGGCAGACGGTAGCTCTCTGTCCATCTCTCTTCCTAAATTGTTCGACCTTTCTCATATTTACTTGTCCTCACGCCCTCATCTGGTTTTGCCTACTACAGCAATCCTCCTCTGCATTCCTCAGGTCGGTGTTCTTCTCTTTCGCTATTGAAATACGTTTCTTTGTGAAACTGAAGGATTCTGGATTTCTTCCGTGGTTTGAGGGTCACTGAGCGGGTTTAATGGTTGATAGATTAATCTTGAGTGAAGTTTTCAAGGTTTCTTTTACAATATCCTTGCGTTGATTTGTGATGATGAAATCTCTGTGCTTCGATTTTAATTTATTAGTAGCCACTTTCGAATCTTGCCTCACAATCAAGGATTGAAATTCCATCTCTCCATTCTTGGGTAAAGATTTCAAGTTTGAGCGTGATTGGTCGGGTTTAATGGTTGATAGATTAATCTTGACTGAAGTTTTCAAGTTTTCTTTTACTTCTCATTCTTTGTTATGCAAGATTTTAACAAATTCCTAATTATTTACAAAGATTTTGACGAATGTTTGTTTAACAAATTCCTAATTGTTTATAAAGGTTTTGACGAATGTTTGTTAGGTGTGTATTCCCTTAATTGTCTGTGCATTATTTTACCTGACCATTTTGAGTTACAAGCGAAGGTAAGCCTTGTCTTGCAGATTTGCCCAAACAAAAAAACTGTCATGCTAATCATTGTTCTTTATATTTCTGCTCGCGGCACAGTCAACCCTGGCAACACGTTTATTGCTTTCTCTCAACTGTTTCAAATGTTCCTAATTGATAAGTTATGTTTTGAAATGATCAGCCATGTCAAGTGGGGCATCTTTAGTCATCTGACTAATTGCTTGACAGAATTTAGCAGTTCTCGTTTTCAAGAAGTTTCTGTAATAGAGTAATAGTATTATTTTATTTCCCTTTTCCTATTGCAACTGCCAGACTTTAAGTTGATCCAGTTGTGCTTCATTTATAATTTATGTAGAACCTCTTTATTATTGTGTTTGGCAGTTTCGATCTTTATCGGATCAGTTCTATCGTTCTCCCGATCACCTTAAGGTTGTGAGACAGCAGGTTGTTAACCAGGTGGGTCGCGATTTGGGCAATAAGCTTATTTCCTTATATGAATTTTGCTATATTTTGTTTTGTTAACATATTTGATTGATGCTTCTTTCTGTCAAATGTTTTGATGTAATCAGCTCAAGTCCCATCCAGAAATGTATGGGGCTTATGTTCCTATGAAATATGGTGACTATTTGAAGAAAATGAGCTGAGTATTTTCTCATTCTACTTTTTTTGTTCTCTTGCACTTTATTCTTTTTAAAAAAAAAAAAAAAAAACAAATATTAGCTTATTTCCGTAGCTTTTATCAAGCATTTCTCACGTTTATATTCCTATTTTATGTGGATGAAATAGGACTGGTGAACGGGGTGATCATGTCACATTGCAGGCAACTGCAGATTGGGTGTGTACCACCATATACCTTGTCTACTTTTCATTACCTTGCCCCATGTATTAGTTGATATATATTCTATTGAACTGATCTGTTATGTAAAAGTTCATTTTCATAAAAGCTTATCTGCTTTAAGGATTAGATAAGATGATGGTAGCATAATGGTAATTGTTTCCGAAGATAATTTGAGAGATCTTTATTTCTTATCTCCAAAAAAAAAGGAAAGATAACGGGAGAACTCCTTTATTTTAGTCGAGTAGAGAGACTTTTTCCTTTTTGTCTGTTAAAGCAAAGTATCTCCTTGAATTTTTTACTTCTCTAATCTTTTATTCCTCAGTGAGGAAACTTGTTCTAAAGAGAGAAGTTACTAAGATATTTCTCATCCTTAAAATATAAATATTCATCTCATCCATAAGCTTGTGGTTGAATGTTTTGGAGAAGAATTCATTTGTTCACTTCCGTAATCGCTATAATGAGATTGTAAATGAACAAAGCAACAACATGCACAATGGCGTTGCTAACAGATGCTAATAAAAGTTTGTTGGCAAACCACACTAGCTGCTTTTTTATTTCTGGTTTATTGTCACGAAGTGATATCATGGGAGATTATACAGATTACTCATTCTTTTTCTCTGGAATAATTGCAGTGTGGCGTTAAGATATTCGTGATCACTTCCTTTAAGGATACTTGTTACATTGCGATCCTTCCACATGTTCAGAAATCTGAACGAAGTAAGTTTGCAGATACTCTTGTGGCCATCATTTCCATTTTTATATTGCCAACTTGATTTAAAACAGTTAAGAAGGACTGCAGACTGCCGTCATATGGAAATTGAAGGCATCGTTATGTTGTTATATTGACGCAGATGCTAAAAATAGAAATTTTTGTGTAATGTGCAGTTATTTGCTTGAGCTTTTGGGCGGATGTACATTACAATTCAATACTTACAGAAGGAGGTAAAACTTTTACATCCATGAATCCTTGCACGAATCATTGTAACATATCCAAAGTTCCCAACTGAAAGATTACATATCCAAATATTATTTGTGTAAATCATTGGGATTTCGTCTTTATGTCGTATTATATCCAGAACTACCAGTGTTAGAGGGTAAGAAAAAGATAAAATGGTGGTCGCTGATAAACTAGTTCGATTGCTCATTGAGGGTGATAATTACAAGTTACTAGGCTAGTAGATTCTTAGAAGCATGAATTCAGTGGTCACGAGTTGAAGAGGTTGTTTGGATTTCATAACTTTAAGGTTGGACAACAGTGGTGTCTATCCAGAGGATTGGATTTCTTCTGTTTGTTTTTTTGCATCTGGTATTATGGAAAAGAGGACACCACAGTCACAGGCATCAAATGAATTCTTTGTTTCTCCTGTACATATCATTAGCATATCTTATTTCTTTTAATCTTTGTAATTTTTTTCCCTCTTGAAAGTATTCATTGGATTTTTTTTTTGAAATGAAAGTGTTAGATGTGCATTGAAGTAAGGGTGCCAAGGGGGCATCGTCATTGTACAAAAAGTTCACATATCGATTAGTATATTAACAATGAATCCTAGATCGTCATAGCAGTCAATATTATGTCCCAAGACAATGGAGCCAAAATAGTGAAACCAATTATCTATGATGTTGCTAAAATCTACTTCTTTTCCTTCAAAAGTATGGTTGTTTCTCTCTTTCCAAATGACCCAAAAAGTAGGGAGAGAGATGAGTCTAATATTTTTCATTTTGCTATAAATGCCTTCCCATACAAGGAGTTCAGAGATGATTGATTCATTCTTGACCCACGACAGTCCCAGTAGACCGAGAACGGTAGACCACAGATTGTTTGAAATAGAATGTCCAAGGAGAATGTGGTTGCAAGTTTCAAGAATATTTTTGTATATAAAACATCTGTTGACAGTGGCGACACCTCTCTTCATCGGATTGTACACATGTCTTTATTTTTTCCATCTTGAAAATATTTCTCGGGTTGGGAATATGCCTTTAGATGTGGTTTATAGATTTTTTCTTTAGCATCAAATTCATAGATTTTCTCAAAAAGATTGGAGGTTTGAATCGATTCAGATTAAGTTATACTCACTGTGTGACCTCATTTAGAAATTATTTTTATTGCGTTGTATCAAAAAAAAGGATTTGAATTTAACTTACAAGTCATCGTTTATTTACTAAATTTATTTTTCAAATCAAAATTTTGTAACTAAAGTTCTGACAAACTCACATCTTTTAAAAGAAAATGATAAATGATGATTGGAATTTGATTTGGAGTATTTTGTTTAAATCAATTTTGTTTAGTGTGCATTCAAACATAAATTGGTAATTTTGGTAATTTTATTGTAATTTTTAAATTATTTATTTTATTATAACTAAATCTCAAAACGTTTTTCACTAGGCTTATCAAGCAAGGATTCGAGGATTAAAAGTTTTAACTCCTCTTGGATATATTGAGTTGTAATGCACTTCTGCCCAAAATAATAATTTATATCAAGAAATTCAAGATGGTGGTGATAGTAAGGTAAACACAACAATTTGTAGTTTAATCATACATAATAAGACTGATATGAAGATTAGAACTATAACAAGTACTTGAATGGAAATTGAACCAAATGTATAGATAAAAAAACATATCCGCTTTTATTAATTCAAGCCTTCAGAATTGGTGCTTAAATTGCGCTCTTAGGTGTGTTGCACAAAGGTTTCAGGCAGGAGGGTCTTCTGTTTGCAGTCTTGAAGACTGGAGGAAAAAGGTGGATGGTGCTGATAGCTCATCACTCTGTGATGCTGCCTGGACTCTCTGTGCAACAAGTAGAGAATGATCAAATGGAATGGAAATGAGGAATTCTAGTACGAGCACTCTTTCCAGGAATATGTCAGCCGAATGGTTTGGTAGAGGCTCAGATGATTCTGTTGGATTATCTGGTACTAGTCTAGGTGCAAGGAGAAAGAGTTTCGCTGACATTGTTCCCGTAATCGATATGGGTCCTACATTTTATATAATCTTTATGGACTTGGCTTTATGTTGTTTAGTTTATTTCAATGGTAGTGGTTATAATTGAGTTGCCCTCATATGCTTTGGCAAATCAGCATCTTGCTCATCCCATTAGATATTATGTCTAAGATTTAGTTTCTAATACCTACACTAATATGAGCATGTAATCTTAGGGAGGAGTGGATCGAAATGCATCCTTACCAGGCCACCCATCACGCCCTTCAAGTTGTAACTCATTTCGTGATATGGTAGATACAACTGGTGTATCTGATTTCCATTCAGCTGGGTTATGTAATGGATTGCAGGCTGTAGAGACATTGCACTCTGGAGCAGCTGCCCCTGCGTGGATGGGAGTTCAGAGCCATGGCACAACTGATTCCCATTTGTTGGCATCTGCTGTAGGTTCATCATTATCAAGGAGTACGACCCCCAAACCAGCTAGTTGGGAAATCTCTTGGTCCTGGTCTTCCTCCTGTGGGGAGCAGAGTTGGAGCTACTGAAAAGAAGAATGCTATTGGCTCAAGTGTTCAAAATGGTCATTCTGCTGGTGCAACTGAAACTGAACTTACTGAAATTGCAGCCTCTTTGTCTGGCTTGGCCTCGTCAAAAACTGGACAAGTAAATGAAAATTGTCTTGTACAGTCAAAGCTTCAGATGAATCTCGACAGTCAACCTGATGTTATATCAAGCATAGCCAATGATAAAAAATGCAGTCTCCAGCAAATCGTAGAGGATTCTTCTTCTGAAAATCTCCCATATTCTGCCAAGTATGGTGGATTATTGAGGAAAAATGGAATGGTACCAAACCTCAATTCTTCTATAATGGGTTCCAATGGACAAATTAATATTCCTAAGAGAACTTCCTCCTTTGCGGATCTTTACTCAAGAGGAAATTCTTGGTGAATATTAACCTTTGGTGAAAGAGATGCTTGGTTATACAGATCGAAAATGAACCTTTGCAGGTTTGTGCCGGACTTTTCTTTATTATATTTAGTAAATTATTTGTATGATTTCATTAAATATTATCTAGATAAAAGCCTTTCACTTGTCTTCATGTATATTTTGTTCCTTGAGAATTCTGATCAGTGTTAAGATCAAAAGAAAAATTTATTATGATTAATATCACTCCAGTTTAGTGTAATTATTGTTGAATTTAATTTAAACCTATTGTACATTTGAAACACAAATGAATAATGAACAGTAACCTCTAAATGCAGGCAATGATGAAAGAAGCATTTGAAAATTATGTTGTGCAAAAGGTTCTTAAAACATGTGATGATCACAAGTCTGGAGTTGATTCTTTCTCGCATCAAGGTTCCCTTTAACTGCTTTGAAGAGATATACCTACGGTAAACATATCGTTTCCGAGTCAAAAAACTTGTCACAATTGGAGGTAAAGAACCATTGTTGAAACTTTTGATTCTTGTTTGGTTGCTAACATATGAGGACTCACAAACTTTTAACTCTTGTTCTGCAGAATGGATTCGCGTGATCCATGGAGGCTTGAACAAGATGATGACACTTTTGTTATTGCCTTTGCGGGTAGAAAGTAAAAATAAAGGACATAACTTTTGTACAGTTAACAAAGATGTCAAGTTATTCTAAGACATTATTTTCTGTAAATACTAGTAATTGTAAGTAAGCACACGGAACTAGCAAAGAGAGGAATAAAATGTTTTTTTTATGTTGATGTTTGTATATGCAGTAAATTAATATAATTTGATTGAGAATTTTATTGGAAGACTTATGTCAGACAGACGAAACTAGTGAGTGGAGTTATCTTAATATGTAATTTTAAACATTTGTCTTTTGAAAAAGTATGTATCTATATATGTACACATACTCAGAACTAGATGTACAATCTATAAGGTAGGATATTTCATACATATTATAAAATATGTATGAAATACGAATATTTGAAAAAGTTATTTATATGTAAATATTTTATAAATTATTTATAAAATAAAGTGAAATTTGTATCATCACTTGTTTTATTTGTATTTGATGTCTTGATTTTTGACTTCAATATTATTATAATTATTGTTATTGCATGTTGATTTTTAATATTTAAATATGTGAATCTTGTAATCAAATAATTTATATTTTTTTGTAAAGAAAATTTTTAGATTTTGTGAATCTCTTTGTACAATTCATGTTAATCTTTATTGAATGATTTTTTTTTTTTTTTGTTATAAAATAGTTAATTTTTATAAAAAATATATATTCATAATTTAAAAATAAAATAAAATATTTATTAAAAAAAATATTTATATTTTTAATTTTTATCATCTACATGCAAAAACATGTACACAGGGAGCTTAAATGGATGTGTTTATAAGTCAAATTTTATGTATATTTACGTGTATAAATTGTTGTATAAATTCAAACAGTGAAAAAATTAAATTTGTATGAATTGCAAACTGTAATCCACATCCCAACCAAAGTGAAATTACATTCTACTCTCTCCCCTCGCCAATCTCTCTGTCTCATCCATCCCAACCTAAATTTCATTTTTAGTTTCTCCGTTCTTCAAAATTAATCAAAATCAAGATTTCCTATTCCTCAAAATCCTGAGAATTTTTCTGGAAAAGTCATGAAAAATGGCTTAATTTGATTGTGGAATAGATAGGAAAATGGAGAGATATTCAGAGATGAGGGTAAAGAATCAATATATAATAATTTTCGATTCTGCCTCCATTAGTAACCCGTAATTAATTATGGATAGTTTCTAAATTGCACAAAATATCGTATTATTGTTAATTAGACTTTAATTTTATAACAGAAAATAAGGAGAGAGATTTTTATTCAAATTGACGTCCGAAAAGCCAAACTTATTGACTGCACTTACTAGCAGTTTTCGAGTTCCCTGAATTTTTCTTTGGGAATTAAAACGCGCTATAAGTACCTACAAATATCTCAAAAAACTCAAAATCAATGTTAGGACATCTTTTTGGCCAATTTTGGTATTTCGGCACAGCATCTCCGTCGTGCTCCGACCAAGGTGTCGTCGTCCACAGCGGTAGTTTGCCTCAGGTCGGCTGTTTTCAACCGTTTTCAGCCAAATTTGGTCAGAAAATACATTAAAGGGTCTCGATTGGCAAAAAATAAAATAAAAATTCGAAACTCACCAACGACGGGGTTCTCCAGTGCGGCGACTCCGCCGGCTCATCTTTGCGGTTGAGTGTTTTGCTTTGGTCAACGTATAAAAAGGAAAACGGTAATTACAATGGTGGAAGAATTACGCAGAACGAGAATCGAGAAGTGCCTCATCAGAGGCGGTTTTTGCAATTTCTTGTGGCGGCGCTGCTGGGCTTTGCTTGCAGTTTCAGGGACCGCCCATAAACGCAGTAAACCGTTTAGTTTTTCGGTGTTAAATCGAGTAAGAATCTCTCACCATATTCCCTATTATAGAATTGGAGTTTAAATAAATAATAATACGGTATTTTGTACAAATTAAAAAGATGTGCATAACTAATTATGGATTGCTAATGGAGACCGAACCGGATATTGTTCTCTGTTGATTTATTTTACAGTCTAAAAACATGATAGTATCTTATTTATCTATTTTATGGTTTAAATGCATGTATTACTATCTTACCTGACCATTGTTTGATTTGGGATTTGAGACATGATTGCATTACCGGATGCATGTTTATTTGTTTATGTGATTATGTTTGATTTAGTAATGGAGACTACAGGAAAACAGGAAAGGGGTGTGATCAAATAAACAGATGAAATGACAGCCTTATTAGATATCTTGGGAGATGGTGGACGGACTGGGTATATGGGGAACCCTACCGTGAACATTGTCTCATATTAGACGGGGTATGGAGACTTGGTAATTTGGCACTCGTACCGGACAGGATATAAGGACAGTCATGTAATTAAGATTGTTAAAAGAAATGGTTCACGTGTAGCGGGGACATCCCTATGAATCCCATGGATACTAGTAGGCTAGTGAAATGAGAAACGGTTATGATTTGTTTTATTGTTAATAGATATGAATCTATGATATATTCTATGTTGCTGATTATTCTTAAAATTATGATCTGTATGGTATTATTGTCTCTATATATTATTTTCATAAATTCCACTATGGTAAGTGAACGATAAATAATTTTATGATTGATAAATGAATTTGCTAAATTTAGTGCTCCATTAATTGTTTTGATTTTATACCAACTTTTGTTTCTATGCGGGTGATATAGTGTAATATCTTTACTGAGCTAGTATAGCTCATCCTTTATTTAACCATTTCAGATCAAGAGGACCTGGTTCCAGAGCCCGATCTGCAAGAAGATTGCGAGTAGATGCTAGATACTTTTTATTTTTTATTACTTTTCTTATTTTTCATATTTCTTTTAGAAAATTCATTTCGTAATATTTGTTTAGTAATTTTAAGTTATTGTGTAAGGAATTGTAAACATTAACCTTTTATTTCACTTCTGCACTTAAATTATTATATATTTCTTTCTGAATTTTTGAGACTGTTACATTTTGGTTTTATAATCATCATTCTAGATCTCCCATACTCACAGTCAACATAGTAAAGAAATAATACAACAACAATATTAAAAAATAAAGATTAAAAGAGACTCTATCTTCTCTTTTGGAACAAGATAATAATGTGCATTTTACACGCACAAGAGACTACGAACATAAAAAAAGATATAAGTAATTAATAAATAAATAAATACGAATTTCAAGATTTTTTTTTTAATTTTACAATGCTATTCTCACATAACTTATATATGGTGATACATTCTCTTTATATTATATTTTTTAATACATGATCAGTTCTAATACTCTGAACATCCATGTCATACAAATGGTAAAATATCAATGGCATCGAACATCCAATTAAATATACCTATCAGTAAATTATACTTCCAACAAATAAATTCTTCAGATTATGAAAACGAGAGTGTTTACACCTTCTTGGATGCTTTAGATAGATACAATGCCCATTTCCAGAGTTGCAAATTTCCAGTTTTGGCCAAGAATCACCACTCCGCCGCTCGTAGTCCTGAGACACAGCCCAACTACTGCCAGCCGCTACCTTCACTCTCTTCTCCCTCTTTTCCTTTCTCATTTTCTGCGCTTCTTCGTGCCTCCCCATGCTGGCATATATCTCTTTGGTGAGAGAAATTCTACCATCTGATTCTTTGCTGAGATCTTTGTTGATATTGTTATAAAAGAGAAAAAAAAAAACAAAGAACTGCTACGTTTGTATATGAGTAATCATCTGAGAAAGCTTTCTTGATGAGAACATAGATCAAAGAAAAGCAAGATTCCATAAAGATTGAAGCAAGATTCAATAAAGATTTCTTATCCTTTCTC
This sequence comes from Carica papaya, assembly GCF_054855325.1. Lineage (NCBI taxonomy): Eukaryota > Viridiplantae > Streptophyta > Magnoliopsida > Brassicales > Caricaceae > Carica > Carica papaya. Next base: position 911,822 of record NC_142310.1, on the reverse strand, counting down.
CTGCTCAACTGCAAATGTTTCTGTCCTTCATTCTTCTGCTTTGACAGCAACCAAACACCAGTTTTACACATTCTTGGTCTTCTCGCGTCGTTCTTTTTTGGCTGTGGGGTCAAGGAAGGGGAGAGAAAGAGAGTCCCACAAAAGAAGAGACCAAACGATAGAACTTTAGCAGAACTCTTCTTTCTCTTCTTACTTGTCTCCTAGCCTCTCATGGGTGCAGATCCAAAGAAAAAGCTACAAGGTATAATAGAAAGGATAGATGGTAATATTTGGCATGAGTGGCTATGTGGATAGAGGAGGAGAGAGAGGAAGTCCTACAAAGAGCCCAAACAAACGGGTTTGATGGTATATATAGAGAGGATAGATGGTAATATTTTGCATGAGTGGCTACGGGGATAGAGGAGGAGGAAGAGGGAATCCTACGAAGAAGAACCCAAACGAGGGACTTTAGCAAGATTCCCTTCTTTCTCCCTCTCTATCTCCTAGCCTCTCATGGGAGGAGATCAAAAGGAAAAAAAAATGCAGGGATGAAGTTTATGGTTTGTAGGTATATATAGAGAGAGAGAGGATAGATGGTAATTAGGAAACTTAACAAATTTTTATTTAAGATTAAAAATTAAAAAAAAAATTATTGGATGTCTTTCCTTTTTTCTTATTGTGTAAAGGGGGTTTCATTGTGATAGACGAGAAAATGGAGAGATTTTCAGAGAGGAAACAGGAGGGTTTGAGAGATGAAGTGGGGGAGGAATAGACAGACACAGTTTTTATGCCGCCGTCGTTCTGAAGAAAGCTGCAGTTTTTATTAATATTAATTGATACTTGAAAGAAAAATAATCAAGTCAACTCAGGAAAGTTATAATGCGTCCAATGAACGCATGCCACGTGTTTACGAGTCCTAGGCGGCTTCCACCTACGAGAAGACACGTATATCTGTTTGCACTCTGCCGCAAGATTTGGTCCACGTCGTCTGACATTTTGCCACGAGTCACGTGGCTGGTCTGAGGCAAGTTCTGTTCGTCCACAGCCAACAAAGGCAAGTTCTGGTTGTGCAACCAGCTGAGCCAAGTATAATGTGTGGAGTCATCGTCCTCTCAGGACCTTCTTTTTCACACAGCTGATTGATAGACCGTTGTCCCATGACCAGCTGCTCCAACTCCATGGTTTGGTGGTGTTGCAACAAGTGATGGTCGTGCAACCAGGCCTTGGCATAGACTGATCGCATGACAATCAGGCCACGATACCTGATAATTTGGGCCAAGGCCAGATCCGGCACAGTGACCAATCAGATTTGCAGGCTTGCGTTTCCTATTTCTATGGTTTTCTTAATCAATTTTCTGAATGATTTCGATGTGCATATAGCTAAGAAAACTGTTTGGTTTGTTAGTGATTTCGATGTGCATATATGTCTCTAAGCTCTGCTGCAAACATGGCCTGCCGTCCATGTATGTGAATGTGTGTAGGCATGCTTAACATAATTGGTAATCCCTCCGTGGTGTTTACCCATTTCCTGCCGTGTATCATTTGCTAGAACATGGTAATCCCCACTGGGGTTCTACAATCATTAGCAAGCTTGCTTCTAATGTTGTTGAAAAATTACGATAAAAAGACTCAATATATATGATAGAGTTGAACACAAATGAGTAACGAACAATAACTTCTAAATGAAGGTAATAATAAAAAATGTATTTAAAAATTATGTTGTGGAAAAGGTTCTGAAAACATGTGATGATCATAAGTCTAGAGTTGATTCTTTCTCACATCAATGTTCACTTTACTGCTTTAAAGAGATATACCTATGGTAAACATATTGTTCCCGGAGTCAAAAAGCTTATCACAACTAGAGGTAAAAAACCATTGTTGAAACTTTTGATTCTTTTTTTGTTGCTAACATGAGAACTCACAAGCTTCTAACTCTTGTTCTGCAAAACGACGCATTACATTGTCATCCTCTTAGCAATCTGCTTGATCCATGGAGTCTTGAACAAGAAGGTGGCACCTTTTTTTAGGAGTCTTGAACAAGAAGGTGGCATCTTTTTTTATTACATTTGCCGTTAAACTGCAAAAATAAAAGATATAGCTTTTGCACAGCTAATATGGATATTAAGTCATCATAAAATATTATTTTTTACAAATACTAATAATTGTAAATAAGCACATAAAAGTAGCAAGCAGAGGAATAAGATGTTTTTTTTTTATTGATGTTTTTATATGCAGCAAATTACTGTAATTTGATCGAAAATTTTATCAGGAGATTATAACAGGCAGACGAGATCCTAGAACTGAATTATCATAAAATATAATTTTAAACATTTGTTCTCTGAAAAAGTTTGTGTCTATATATACACACATATACAAACTAAACCTACAATTTATAAAGCAAAATATAGAAACATGCTAGTAATGAAATATTGTATAAGTATATATGAAATATGAATCTTCAATGTGGAAAAAAGTTATGTATATGTACATATTTTGCAAATTATCTATAATATAAAATAAAGTGAAATTTATATTATAACTTGTTTTGTTTGTATTTAATAGTTTGATTTCTGATTTTTAATATTATTATTATTATGGCATATTTATTTTAAATATTTAAATATGTAAATATTGTAATAATGTAATTTATACTTTTGTTTTTTAAAAAAATTAGTTTTGGTGAATCTCTTTGTATAGCTCACGTTAGGCTTTATTGAATGACTTTTCTTTTCCCATGTTTTGAACTTATTAGTTTTTAATAGTTAACTTTTATTTATAAATATATATATATATATATCCATAATTTAACATGAAATAAAATATTTATTAGAAACAATATTTATATTTTTTTATTTTTATCATCTATATTCAAAAACATATATATAGGGAGTTTAAATGGATGTTGAATTATATGCATATTTACATGTATAAATGGTTGTATATGTGGGCATTGCATGTAGAAAATTCAGATAATGGAAAAGTTGAATTTGTATAAATTGTAAATTGTAAATTGTAAATCGAGAAGAAACTTGAGAGGAAAATTTCTCAACTTTTTCGCATCCAATAATTGGAGAAAAAGGTCGCCGATTAAAATTGTTCTTAACTAAGAAAAAAATATTCTCAACCGTTGGTTTTCTTATAATAGTAATCTTTCTTGAACATGAAAAATTCTATGAGCATATAATTCTCTACATGATTCTTCTTCCATCATTATACATTAAAAAAATAAAGTTTAAAGTATTATAAAATAAGTGAATTTTAAAAAAGATTATATTTCTTTAGCATAATAATTTTAAAGGTTATCTTTAAAAGAAATGTAAGTTGCATTTAATCGACTTATCTGCAAATAATTGTTTGAACATATTAGACAACATATAGATAATTAAATAAAATGAATTTTTTTTCATAAACAAAGTGAATCATTGTAATCTTTCTTTCTCTTCTTTTGTGAATATCAAGATTACTCTGTTTTAAATTAATTTACGATCGTAATTTGAGTAGATTTATTAATATAGATGTAACTAGTTTTCTTAAAACCCAACGAGAAAAATATGAAACTATTATATAAATCCGCTATCATCACATAACAAATCTTAATTATAAATCCGCTATCATCGATCCTTTTCTTTCATTTGCATTAACAATAACTAAGCATCAACCTTACACATTCTTGATCTTATCATCATTATTCTTGATGTTCCATGCTCACTAAAGAAACAATAAAAGAGCTTGAGAAAGACTTATTATCTTCTCTTTTGAAGAAAAACAATTATGAATATATTGCATGAGAAGTTACATATGCCAATCCAATGCTTCATCTAACTATCCAGCCTGACTGCATCAGGCTGGACTTTCACTAACTCTGTCTCCCGAAAAATATCTAGTTTATGACTTTAAATTATTTCTTTACCAATAATTCTATAGTTTCAACTAGTTGTTCTCACACAATACGAATAGATAATTTGTATAATTTTAAGTAATTTACAACATAAACAATTTAAAAAATAATTTTATTGTATGACTTATAAGCTAAAAGAATAAATAATTTTTATAGATTATGTGTAAAATTTATGTAAATAAAATATATTGATTTATGTTATATAATAATTTTATATTTTAATTTTACAAATGAAATTAATTATGATTTAAATATCATTATTTTATTAAATAATTGATAGTCCATAAAGTAAATATTAGAGTAAATTAATAAACAAGTCTCCTAACAACCCAACTACTGCCAGCCGCTACCTTCACTCCCTTCTCCCTCTTTTCCTTTCTCATTTTCTGCGCTTCTTCGTGCCTCCCCATGCTGGCATATATTTCTTCGGTGAGAGAAATTCTACCATCTGATTCTTTGCTGAGATCTTTTTGATATTGTTATAAAAGAGAAAAAAAAAACAAAGAACTGCTACGTTTGTATATGAGTAATCATCTTAGAAGGCTTTCTTGATGAGAACATAGATCAAAGAAAAGCAAGGCAGAGAAAGATTGAAGCAAGATTCCATAAAGATTTCTTATCCTTTCTCCTACTCAACTGCAAATGTATCCGTCCTTTATTCTTCTGCTTTGACAGCAACCAAAAACCAGTGTTATACATTCTTGGTCTTATCACGTCGTTCCTTTTTGGAGAAGCATGAGAGCGATGATGTGAATCTATATTTTGCATGAGTGGCTATGGGGACAAGGGGGGAGAGAAAAAGAGTCCTACAAAAGAAGAGACCGAACGATGGATCTTTAGCAGAGCTCCCCTTTCCCTCCTCCCCTGTCTCCTAGCCTCTCACGGGAGCAGATCCAAAGAAAAAACTACAAGGTATAATAGAGAGGATAGAAGGTAATATCTGGCATGAGTGGCTATGGGGATAGGGGAGGAGGAGGAGGTGGAGGGAGTAGAAGAACCTAAATGAGGGACTTGAGCAAGACCACCTCTTCCACCTCCGCTATCTCCTAACCTCTCATGGGAGGAGATCAAAAGAAAAAATTGCAGAGATGAATTTTAAGTTAAGGGTTTGTAGGTATATATATAATTTTCTTTTTTATTAATTGATTAACAAGTAAGTAATTTAAAATATTTGTTTTTATTTAAGATTAAAATAGAAAAAGAAAATTACCCACAAACCCAGGCCACCTCACGGGAGGATCAGTTGCTTCTTTAGTCAAGTACCTGAATCTATCAGGCATTGTACTCTCTCCTCTCGCCAATCTCTCTGTCTCGTCAATCTCATCTCCAGTTCCATTGGTGGTTTCTGCTTTCTTCGAATTCAAACACAACCGAGATTTCCTACCCCTCAAAATCCTCGGAATTTTCTCGGACAGGCCGAGAAAGTTGCCGTTGAGGTTCTCGTTTAAGAATTCGACTGAAAAAGGGGGTTTCATCGTGATTGGGGGATGACAGACCAGAAAATGGGAAGATTTTCAGAGAGGAAACAGAGGGTTTGAGAGAGGAACTGGGGGAGGAAACACAGCAAGTGCCGCCGTCGTTCTCGCGACGAACGCTCTTGCCCTGAAGAAAGCTGCAGTTTTTGGCCTAATTAATATTTATATAATTAAATTAATTAATTAATATTAATCTATACTTAAAAGAAAATTAATCAAGTCAATTCAGGAAAGTTATAATGCGTCCAATGAACGCATGCCACGTGTTTCGAGTTCAAGTCGGCTTCCGCCAACGAGAAGACGCGTAAATAATTATGGAAACAAAACTGAAGCAAATACGCCTGAACAGACGGTAACAAAGGGGACAAAAATCAGTCTTTTAAAACTTCAGCATTTCTGTCGACATCCACAATATATAATAGCTCGTCTTCTTCGTATTTTCTAATTCTTTATTTCACTGTGATAATATCATTATCTACTGCGTATAGGGTATGATCAGCAGTTGATGCTCACAAAAATGAAAAAGAGACAGCCTTTCATAAAGACCTGTTGCATTCTCTGGTTATAACAGATGACGCTTCCACAATTGATGGTGAAGTTGGGAAGAAATTGAACCTCATGGTTCCTGTTCCTGTTCCTCAGGTTGGTGTTCTTCTCTTTCGCTGTTGTAGGATTGCTGTAGTAGGCAAAACCAGATGAGTGTTGCGATTCTGGCTTTCTTCCGTGGTTTGAGCGTCATTGAGCGTGTTTAATGGTTGATAGATTAATGTTGACTGAAGTTTTCAAGTTTTCTTTTACAATATCCTTGCATTGATTTGTATATCAAATATGCTGATCTATATACGATCCATCCATTATCCGCAGTATGCATTATGTACAAACCAAGGAGCTGCTCCTTGGATGTATGTAAACAAAGCTGGCTAACCACGCTCCAGATTAGATTCATAGCCACATCGCCCGTATGCCTCACCTAAGCCACTTCTTAAATGTGGGTGCTGCTCAATAGCGTTCTTAAAAGCATACCCATGAATTTCTTTGATCAAACTCAGTGCCGCTATGTTCTCACAAGCCAACAGCAAAGCAAGAAGCGTTATCAAATTAGGTCTCAAACCCCACTTTTCCAATTCTCCTGTAGATGAGAAAACTTTGCAAATAGTTCAAGAAAAAGTTAACAAATGAGGTGGTAGAAAGTGAAAACTTCAACATCTCTGCAAAATGAAGAATGATGGAAAGAGCTGGAATCATTTGAATGTAAAGAAGATGTTAAATTTAATGATTTTTTCTGTTGAGTTTAAATTCAAAAAAAGGAAATCCACCGTAAAGTTGTTTTACGGAAGGACACGTAAAATTCTATGGGATGTGTATGCATGATTTTCGGTCGATTTGATTTGATCGGTTGGTTGATGTAATCTGTTTAAATTTGTATTTTTATATATATATGCTGAAATAAAAAGAAGAGATTACTTCTTCTCTCCAAAAGAAAGGGCACGCCTCTTCAAAACAGCAAAACAGAGGCAGTTGCATAAGCTTGCTCTGTTTTGCTGCCCTCTCTCTCCTCAACTTTCTCTCTCTAAGTTTCCTTATTCACAGAGCCTCCTTTGAAGCTTATTCGCTTTCGATCAACAAGTGGTATCAGAGCTAGGTTATCTTAAGGGACCGGTAAACCAATATACCCTCAAAAAATCCAATGACATCCACTAGAACAACACCCCCTCCATACTTCAATGGAGAAAACTACCATGTATGGGCAATCAAAATGAGAGCCCATCTGAAAGCCTTAAGTCTGTGGGATGTTATTCTGGATGACAGTGATCCTCCTCCACCAGGGGACACTGCCACTATAAACCAAATCAGAAGGCACGAGGAAGATAAAGCCAAGAAACCAAAGGCAATTGCTTGCCTTTTCTCGGCCGTTTCGGATAGGGTATTTTCAAGGATTATGAACTTCGAATCACCAAAGGCTGCCTGGGAGAAACTTAAGGAAGAGTTCGATAGGGGAGTCAGAAGTAGGAAGGTAAAAATCTTGAGATTGAAGAGTGAGTTTGCATTACTCAGAATGCAGGAAAATGAATCAGTGAAGGACTATGCATCCAAACTCTCGGACGTGGTAAACAAAATGAGACTGCTTGGGGAGGATTTTCTGGAATCAAGGGTAGTAGAGCAAATTCTTATCAGCTTGCCCCCCAAATTCGCGTCTAAAATCTCAGCTTTGGAGGAGGTTGCAGACATTGAGACTATCTCCTCGACTGAGCTGATAAACAAGCTTCAATCCAGTGAGCAACGGGTAAATATACATGTTCGACAACATACAGAGGGAGCCTTAATTTCAACTCAGAACAAAGGCAGCTCTTCAACACAGATTCAAGGAAGAAGGAGTGAATGGAATCAAACTGGAAACCAAAATCCCAGTAAACAAAAGAAATATTCTGAGTGCAGTATCTGTTCCTTAACAAATCACTCAGAAAATGAGTGCTGGTACAAGGGAAAGAAAACCGTTCAGTGCAATTTTTACAAAAGGCTTGGTCACAAGGAAAAATTCTGTAGATAGAAACAGAAGCAGGAAGGATCACGACCAAAGTAGGAACAACTGTAAGCCAATATCACCAAGGTGTCCTGTGAGCCAAGTGACACAATTCTCGTTGCGCTAAGTAAGCCGCAAGTGGAGGATGATACTCTCTGGGTGGTGGACAGTGGATGCACCTCCCACATGTGCAAGGATGAGGACTTATTCGTATCACTTGACAGAACAATCACAGGCCAGGTCCGACTTGGAAATGGTATGCTAGAAACCATCAAGGGCAAAGGCAACATAGCCATTGAAACCAAGGAATGTAGGAAACTTATCACTGATGTAAATTTTATTCCTACCCTCTCACAGAATCTTCTCAGTGTGAATCAGATGACTGATCGAGGCTACTCGGTGGGATTCAATGATAACTGCTACAGGATATATGATCCTGAGGATCGCTTGATTGCTTTCATCCAAAAGAAGAATCAAGTCTACTCCTTGAAACTCAGAGAAGTAGTTGAGAGGGTCAGTGTTGCCTCTGTAACTGAAGGTGAGATTTGGCACAGGTGCCTTGGGCATTTTCATGCGGCTGGGCTACAACAATTGCAGAAGGGAAGTCTAACCAAGGACTTTCCAAATATTGTAGTCACTGAGACAGTATGTGTTGCATGTCAGATGGGGAAATTGGCAAGGAATTCATTTCCTTCGCAAGCAGATTGGAGAGCAAAAGAGAAGCTGGCACTTATCCATTATGACATTTGTGGTCCAATGACAGAAAACTCCATGAGTGGTTGCAGGTATTTTGGCTTGTTTATAGATGATTTTTCCAGGATGATTTGGGTTTGTTTCCTGCAGAATAAAGCTCAAATTTTAGGTGAATTTAAGAAGTTCAAGGCTATTGTAGAGAATGAAAGTGGCAGTGTATTGAGGTGCCTAAGGACAGATAATGGGCTTGAATTCAATTTCAGCCAATTCAATGATTTCTGTTCTGAGAATGGGATCAAAAGACAGCTCACGGCACCATATTCTCCTCAACAAAATGGTGTCTCGGAGAGGAAGAACAGAACCATTGTGGAAATGGCAAGAAGCATGCTTGCTGACAAGCACCTGCCTAAAGCCTTGTGGGCTGAGGCAGTGAACACTGCTGTGTTCCTGCTCAACATGCTGCCTACAAAGGCTGTAAAGCAGATGACACCGGCGGAGGCTTGGAGTGGCATCAAACCATCAACTAAGTATCTAAAGGTGTTTGGATCCGTGTGCTACTGCCATGTCTCGGATGACAGGAGATCCAAGCTAGAAATGAAGACTGAATTGGGAGTATTTTTAGGATACAGTACTGAAGCAAAAGCATATAGAATTCTAAACCTGAAAACCAACAAGCTTATGATTCGAAGAAATGTAACGGTGGATGAAAACAGCTACTGGAATTGGGAAAAGCAGAAAGTCGAACGAGACTGTGTCACAGTTGAAGAAGGAAAGAAATCAATGACAGTCAAACCCAACTCAGAGTGATGAAGAAGACGAATAAGATGAAGAAGGTGAAGCAGAAGAGAGAATAAAAATGAAAAGTCTAATTGACATCAATGAGAGGTGCAGCTTTGCCTCAAAAGAACCTTCCTCTGTTGAGGAAGCACTTCAGCAGCAAGAGTGGAGACTTACCATGGAAGAGGAAATCAGGATGATCGAAAAAAATAATACTTGGTCTCTTGTAAAATCAAGTACAAACAAAAAGCCTATTGGAGTAAAGTAGGTGTTCAAAGTGAAACTCAATCCGGACGGGACAACAAACAAGCACAAGGCACGGCTTGTGGCAAAATGGTACTCCCAGCTTTCAGGAATCGACTACACAAAGACCTTTGCTCCTGTGGCCAGATATGAAACAATTAGACTCATTCTAGTCATGGCAGCTCAGTTTAGTTGGAGTGTGATGCATTTGGATGTAAAATCGGCCTTCTTGAATGGCAAGCTGAATGAAGAAATTTATGTTGAGCAGCCACTGGGGTTCATTCAACCTGGAAAGGAGAGACACGTCTATCTTCTTCACAATGCCCTATACGGCCTCAAACAGGCTCCACAAGTCTGGTATGATAAGTTAAATACATACTTACTCCACTGTGAGTTTGAGAGGAGCATGACAGAAAATACACTGTATGTGAATAGAGATGAAGACAGTCTTATCACTGCAGTATATATTGATGATATACTGGTGACAGGCAGCAACAAAAGGAAAATGATAGAGTTCAAGCTAAAATTGGAAAAGGAATTTGAGTATGTAGCCGCAGCTACAGCAACTAACCAAGCAATTTGGTTGAAGAAGGTGTTCAATGATGTAAAGCTGAACAAACAAACACCTACAGTGTTATATGTAGACAACAAGTCTGCAATTGCCATTGCGAAAAATCCTGTAATGCACGGGAGAACTAAACACATCAACGTTAAGTATCATGCTATACGTGAGGCTGAGAGGAATCAAGAAATAAAGCTGATACATTGCTCCACTGATGATCAGCTTGCAGACATTCTAACCAAGGTCGTGTCTAAAGCTAAATTTGAGGAATTGTGGAAAAATGTGGGGATTGGTGAAAAAAGTCATTAGGGGGGGAGTGTTAAATTTAATGATTTTTTCTATTGAATTTAAATTCAAAAAAAGAAAATCCACCGTGAAGTTGTTTTACACGTAAAATTTCATGCGATGTGTATGCATGATTTTCGGTTGATCTGATTTGATCGGTTGGTTGATGTAATCTATTTAAATTTATATTTCTATATATATATGCTGAAATAAAAAGAAGAGATTACTTCTTCTCTCCAAAACAGAGGCAATTGCATAAGCTTGCTCTGTTTTGCTGCCCTCTCTCTCCTCAACTTTGAAGGTTATTCGCTTTCGATCAATAGAAGAAATGAAAAACACTTTGGGGGAAATAGTAAAAAAAAATAAAGCGGAGGAAACATATGCAAAATAAGTCTCCTTTAAAAAGAAAAAATTAAAAAGAAAAGAGAACAGGATTTAAAGTTGATGCTGTTACATAAGAAAAAAATAAACGAACAAACAAACAAAGAACTGCTGTGTTTTTAAAGAAGATACAACTTTCTATATGCGTAATCATCTTAGAAGGCTTTCTTGACGAGAACATATATCAAAATAAAGCAAGGCAAAGAAAGATTGAAGCAAGATTCCACAAACATTTCTTACCCTTTCTCCTGCTCAACTGCAAATGTTTCTGTCCTTTATTCTTCTGCTTTTACGGCAACCAAACACCAGTTTTACACATTCTTGGGTCTCATCACGTCATTCTTTTTTGGAGAAGCATGAGAGCTATGATGTGAATCTATATTTTGCATGAGTGGCTATGGGGATAGAGGAGGAGGGAGAGGGAGTCCTACAAAGAGCCCAAAAGAACGGAGCTTTAGCAAGGTTCCCTCTTCATCTCCTCCTCTGTCTCCTAGCCTCTCATGGGAGCATATCCAAAGAAAAAACTACAAGGAGGAGTTTTAAGTTAACGGGTTTGAAGGTATATATAGAGAGAGGATAGACGGTAATATTTTGCATGAGTGGCTATGGGGATAGAGGAGGAGGAAGAGGGAGTCCTACGAAGAAGAACCCAAACGAGGGACTTTAGCAAGATTCCCTTCTTCCTCCCTCTCTATCTCCTAGCCTCTCATGGGAGGAGATCAAAAGAAAAAAAAAAATTACAGGGATGAAGTTTAAGTTAAGGGGTTTGTAGGTATATATAGAGAGAGGATAGATGGTAATTAGGGAACTCAACAAATTTTTTTTTTTTTATTTCTTGATCGACAAGTAAATAATTTAAAATATTTATTTTTATTTAAGATTAAAAATATTTATTGTCATATATTGAACTGTAGAGATTTTCAGAGAGGAAACAGACGGTTTGAGAGATGAACTGGGGGAGGAATATAATACGTGTAGTGATGAAGTCAACGCTTGTAGTAATTCAGGAAAGTTATAATTTGTCCAATGAACGCATGCCACGTGTTTACGAGTTCTAGGCTTCTTCCGCCAACGGGAAGCCACGTATATAAAGAAACGGAACCGAAGAAAATACGCCTGAACAGAGGGCAACCCTCTGTACGTCCCAATATTCCTAAATTGTTCGTAACCTTTAACCCCAACCATTGAATTCAACCTTTCCCAGATTTACTTGTCCTCACGCACTCATCCCGTTTTGCCAACTACAGCAATCCTCCTCTGCATTCCTCAGGTCGGTGTTCTTCTCTTTCGCTATTGAAATAGGTTTCTTTGTGAAACTGAGCGATTCTGGATTTCTTCCGTGGTTTGAGGATCACTGAGCGGGTTTAATGGTAGATAGATTAATCTTGAGTGAAGTTTTCAAGGTTTCTTTTACAATATCCTTGCGTTGATTTGTGATGATGAAATCTCTGTGCTTTGATTTTAATTCATTAGTGGCCTTTTTCGAATCTTGCCTCACAATCAAGGATTGAAATTCCATCTCTCCATTCTTGGGTAAAGATTTCAAGTTTGAGCGTGATTGGTCGGGTTTAATGGGTAAAAAAAGTTAATCAGAAATTGCCTCACAATCAAGCGTTGAATGGTTTTGTGTTCTTCTTTTAACGTAGTTCGAGTTTTCAAGCTATTTCTTTTATTATTTTATTCGAAATCACTCTGTGATGATGGAATCCCTGCATTTCAATTTGAATTTATTAGTTAGATTTTTTGAATCTTGTAACTCAAAATGGCCAGGTAATATACACTTAAACAAACATTCGTCAAAACCTTTGTAAATAATTAGGAATTTGTTTTAACACAGAATGAGGTGTAAATAATTTTCTCCATCAAGTGTTGTTTACGATTGATTTGTTTTGTAAATCTTTTGTGAAAAGAACGTTTTATGAATGTTCAATATATATATATATATATATATATATTTTAGTTTCTGAACAGTAGTTGATGTTAGAAATATTTTTTGTTTATTACGATATTCAGATTGCAGTTGTATGATTTCATTGAGAATAAGATTCAAAGAGATTGGAGTTATCAGGTTAGTTCTTTTTTCTGATATGATTATCATAAATAATACTCAACGTTAATATAAAGAATTTGTTGGATTTTTAAGTATAAAGGAACTTACCCACAAACCAAGGCCACCTCCCAGGGAGGATCAGGTGCTTCTTTTCCTCTCTCTCCTCTCGCTTATCTCTCTGTCTCGCCAATCTCATCCCCAGTTCCATTGTCGGTTTCTCCTTTCTTCGAATTCAAACAAAAGCGAGATTTCCTATCCCTCAAAATCCTCGGAATTTTCTCGGACAAGCCGAGAAAGTTGCCGTTGAGCTTCTCGTTTAAGAATTCGACTGAAAAAGGGGGTTTCATTGTGATTGGGGGATGACAGACGAGAAAATGGGAAGATTTTCAGAGAGGAAACAGAGGGTTTGAGAGAGGAACTGGGAGAGGAAACACAGCAAGTGCCGCCGTCGTTCTCGCGGTCCTGAAGAAAGCTGCAGTTCTTGTCCTAATTAATATTTATATAATTAAATTAATTAATTAATTAATATTAATTGATACTTAAAAGAAAAATAATCAAGTCAACTCGGAAAAGTTATAATGCGTCCAATGAACGCATGCCACGTGTTTCGAGTTCTAGTCGGCTTCCGCCAACGAGAAGCCCGCGTATATAAGGAAACGGAACCGAAGAAAATACGCCTGAACAGACGGCAACTCTCTGTACGTCCCAATATTCCTAAATTGTTCTATCTTTAACCCCAACCATTGAATTCAACCTTTCTCATATTTACTTCGTCTCAAACACTCATCTGGTGGTGCCTAGTATAGCAATCCTCCTCTGCATTCCTCAGGTCGGTGTTCTTCTCTTTCGCTGTAGTAGGATTGCTGTAGTAGGCAAAACCAGATGAGTGTTGCGATTCTGGCTTTCTTCTGTGGTTTGAGCGTCATTGAGCAGTTTAATGGTTGATTGATTAATGTTGACTGAAGTTTTTCAAGTTTTCTTTTACAATATCCTTGCGTTGATTTGTGATTAATTTGTGATAATGAAATCCCTGTGCTTTGATTTGAATTTATTAGTTGCCTTTTTCCGAATCTTGCTTCACAATCAAGGATTGAAATTCCATCTCTCCATTCTTGGGTAAAGATTCCAGCTCGTTTGACACTTTCTTCTTATTCTTCTTCTTTTCTTGATGAATTCTTGTTATTATTGATATTATTATTTTTATAATTTCTACTTGTTTAGGATCTTTCCCATATTCAATGCCGTCCATATGCTAGCGTTCATTGTTCTTGATGTTTCTGATTCTGGCACAATTAACTATGGCAACACGTTCATTGATTTCTCTCAACTGTTTCAAATGTTCCTTATTGATAATTTATGTTTTGGAATGCTCAGCCATGTCAATTGGGGCATCTTAATCATCTGACTAATTGCTTAACAGAATTTAGCAGTTCTCTTTTTCAAGAAATTTCTTTAATAGAGTAATAGTATTATTTTATTTCCCCTTTTCCTATTGCAACTGCAAGACTTTAAGTTGATCCAGTTGTGCTTCATTTATAATTTATGTAGAACCTCCTTATTATTGTGTTTTGCAGTTTCGATCCTTATCGGATCAACTCTATCATTCTCCCAATCACCATAAGTTTGTAAGACAGCAGGTTGTTAACCAGGTAGGTCGCGATTTGGGCAATAAGCTTATTTCCTTATAGGAATTTTGCAATATTTTGTTTTGTTAACATATTTGATTGATGCTTCTTTCTGTCAAATGTTTTGATGTAATCAGCTCAAATCCTATCCTGAAACGTATGGGGCTTATGCTCCTATGAAATATGGTGACTATTTGAAGAAAATGAGCAAGTATTTTCTCATTCTACTTTTTTGTTCTCTTGCACTTTATTCTTTTTTTAAAAAAACCAAATGTTAGCTTATTTCTCACGTTTATATTCCTATTTTATGTGGATGAAATAGGGACTGGTGAATGGGGTGACCATGTCACTTTGCAGGCAGCTGCAGATTGGGTGTGTGCCACGATATACCCTGTCTACTTTTCATTACCTTGCACCATGTATTAGTTGATATATGTTTTATTGAACTGATCTGTTATGTAAAAATTCATTTTCATGAAAGCTTATTTGCTTTAAGGATTAGATAAGATGACGGTAGCATAATAGTAACTGTTTCCGAAGATAATTTGAGATGTCTTTATTTCTTATCATTTCTTCGCCAAAAAAAAGGAAAGATAACGAGAGAACTCCTTTATTTTAGCCGAGTAGAGAGACTTTTTCCTTTTTTTTCTGCTAAAGCAAAGTATCTCCTTGAATTTATTACTTTTCTAATCTTTTATTCCTTAGTGAGAAAACTTGTTCTAAAGAGAGAAGTTACTAAGATATTTTTCATTCTTAATATATAAATATTCATCTCATCCATAAGCTTGTGGTTGAGTGTCTTGAAGAACAATTCATTTGTTCACTTACGTAATCGCTATAATGAGATTATAAATGAACAAAGCAACAACATGCACAATGGAGGTGCTAACAGATGCTGATAAAAGTTTGTTGGCAAACCACACTAGCTGCTTTTTTATTTCTGGTTTACTGCCACGAAATGATATCATGGGAGATTATACAGATTACTTATTCTTTTTCTCTGGAATAATTGCAGTATGGCGTTAAGGTATTCGTGATCACTTCCTTTAAGGATACTTGTTACATTGAGACCCTTCCACATGTTCAGAAGTCTGAACGACGTAAGTTTGCAGATACTCTTGCGGCCATCATTTCCATTTTTATATTGCCAACTTGATTTAAAACAGTTAAGAAAGACTGCAGACTGCTGTCATACGGAAATTGAAGGCATCATTATGTTGTTACATTGGCACAGATGCTAAAAATAGAAATTTTGGTGTCATGTGCAGTTATTTGCTTGAGCTTTTGGGCCGAAGTGCATTACAATTCAATACATCCAGAAGGAGGTAAAACTTTTACATCCATGAATCCTTGCATGAATCATTGTAACATATCCAAAGTACCAAACTGAAAGATTACATATCCAAATATTATTTGTGTAAATCATTGGGATTTCGTCTTTATGTCGTATTCTATCCAGAACTACCAGTGTTAGAGAATAAAAAAAAGATAAAATGGTGGTCACTGATAAACTAGTTCGATTGCTCATTGAGGGTGATAATTACAAGTTACTAGGCTAGTGGATTCTTAGAAGCATGAATTCAGTGCTCACAAGTTGAAGAAGCTGTTTGGAGTTCATAACTTTATGGTTGGACAACAGTGGTGTCCATCCAGAGGATTGGATTTCTTCTGTTTGTTTTTTTGCATCTGGTATTATGGAAAAGAGGACATCACAGTCACAGGCATCAAATGAATTCTTTGTTTCTCCTGTACATATCATTAGCATATGTTATTTCTTTCAACCTTTGTAATTTTTTTCCCTCTTGAAAGTATTCATTGGATTGTTTTTCTTTTTTTTTGAAATGAAAGTGTTAGATGTGTATTGAAGTAAGGGTGCCAAGGGTGCATCTGTCATTGTACAAAAAATTTACATATCGATTAGTATATCAACAATGAATCCTAGATCGTCATAGTAGTCAATTTTATGTTCCAAGACAATGGAGCTAAAATAGTGAAACCAATTATTTATGACGTTGCTAAAATCTATTTCTTTTCCTTCAAAAATATAGTTGTTTCTCTCTTTCCAAATGACCTAAAAAGTAGTGTGAGGGATGAGTCTAATATTTTTCATTTTGCTATAAATGCCTTCCCATGCAAGGAGTTCAGAGATGATTGATTCATTCTTGAGTCCCAGTAGACCGAGAATAGCAGACCACAGATTGTGTGAAATAGAATGTCCAAGGAGAATGGGGTTGCAAGTTTCAAGAATATTTTTGTATATAAAACATTTGTTGACAGTGGCGACACCTCTCTTCAACGGATTGTACATATGTCTTTATTTTTTTCCTCTTGAAAGTATTTCTCAGGTTGTGAAAATGCCTTTAGATGTGGTTTTCTGATTTCTTCTTTAGCATCAAATTCATAGATTTTCTCAAAAAGATTGGAGGTTTGAGTCGATTCAAATTAAGTTATACTCACTGTGTGACCTCATTTAGAAATTATTTTTATTGTGTTATATCAAAGAAAAGGATTTGAATTTAACATATAAGTCATTGTTTATTTACTAAATTTATTTTTCGAATCAAAATTTTGTAACTAAAGTTCTGACAAACTCATCTCTTTTAAAAGAAAATGATAAATGATGATTGGAATTTGATTTCGAGTATCTTGTTTAAATCAATTTTGTTTAGTCTGCATTCAAACATAAATTGGTAATTTTGGTAATTTTATTTTAGTTTTTAAATTATTTGTTATATTATAACTAAAGCTCAAAATGTTTTTCACTAGGATATATCAAGCAAGGATTCGAGGATTAAAAGTTTTAACTCCTCTTGGATATATTGAGTTGTAATGCACTTCTGCTCAAAATAATAATTTATATCAAGAAATTCAAGATGGTGATGATAGTAAGGTAAACACAATAATTTATAGTTTAATCATACATAGTAAAACTAATATGAAAATTAGAACTACAACAAGTACTTGAATGGAAATTGGACCAAATGTATAGATTAAAAAACATATCTGCTTGTATTAATTCAAGCTTTTAGAATTTGTGCTTAAATTGCGCTCTTAGGCGTGTTGCACAAAGGTTTCAGGCAGGAGGGTCTTCTTTTAGCAGTTTTGAAAACTGGAGGAAGAAGGTGGATGGTGCTGATAGCTCATAACTCTTTGTGATGCAGCCTGGACTCTCTGTGCAACAAGCAGATAATGATCTAATGGAAATGAGGAATGCTAGTACAAGCACTCTTTCCAGGAATATGTCAGTCGAATGGTTTGGTAGAGGCTCAGATGATTCTGTTGGATTATCTGGTAATGGTCTAGGTCCAAGGAGGAAGAGTTTCGCTGACATTGTTCCGGTAATCGATATGGGTCCTACGTTTTATATCATCTTTGTGGATTTGGCTTTATGTTGTTTAGTTTATTTCAATGTTAGTGGTTATAATTGAGTTGCCCTCCTATGCTTTGGCAAATCAGCATCTTGCTCATCTCATTAGATGTTATTTCTAAGATTAAGTTTCTAATACCTACACTAATATGAGCATGTAATCATAGGGAGGAGTGGATCGAAATGCATCCTTACCAGGCCACCCATCACGCCCTTCAAGTTGTAACTCATTTTGTGATATGGTAGATACAACTGGTGTATCTGATTTCCATTCAGCTGGGTTATGTAATGGATTGCAGGCTGTAGAGACATTGCACTCTGTAGCAGCTGCCCCTGCGTGGATGGGAGTTCAGAGCCATGGCACAACTGATTCCCATTTGTTGGCATCTGCTGTAGGTTCATCATGATCAAGGAGTACGACCCCCAAACCAGCTAGTTGGGAGATCTCTTGGTCCTGGTCTTCCTCCTGTGGGAAGCAGAGTTGGAGCTACTGAAAAGAAGAATGCTATTGGCTCTAGTGTTCAAAATGGTCATTCTGCTGGTGCAACTGAAACTGAACCTACTGAAATTGCAGTCCCTTTGTTTGCCTTGGCCTTGTCAAAAACTAGACAAGTAAATGAAAATTGTCTTGTACAGTCAAAGCTTCTGATGAATCTCGACAGTCAACCTGTGATGTTATATCAGGCATATCCAATGATCAAAAATGCAGTCTCCAGCAAATCATAGAGAATTCTTCTTCTGAAAATCTCCCATATTCTGCCAAGTATGGTGGATTATTGAGGAAAAATGGAATGGTACCAAACCTCAATTCTTCTATAATGGGTTCCAATGGACAAATTAATATTCCTAAAAGAACTTACTCCTTTGCGGATCTTTACTCAAAAGGAAATTCTTCAGGCCTTGGAAGCTTTGAGGGATCTAGTGTCCATAATCAAAATGCAAATTTGCTGGTGCGGACTTTACTGAGCATGTACCTGGTACTTGTTCTCTCAATCAAAAGTTGAACTCAAAGATTAAAAATAATCTCGATGCAGGTTATTTCTATTCTCTCTTTTTCTCTCTCTCCCTCTGAGCATTCCTGCAGAGATTTTTTGGATGAAATTGTGTTTTTATATTAGGTACAGCTTCAACTGTTAGTGTAGATGGGCAAAATTTGAACGGATTTGGTTAATCAATTAGGTTCTGAGGTTCATTCTCCAGTTACAGACCCACGCTATATTCAACACTTGCAAAGAACTCCTAACTGTGCAACACGGGGTGCAAGTGATCCTTCTTTTATTAGGAACCATGTTGGAAGTTCACATGGAGACTTGGATGGCCTTCAGAAAATTTATCTTGAGGCATTGCTAGCTCAACATAATCAACAGTATGATCTGCCTGGTCTAGGTAAATCTGGTGGTGTGAATCATGCGTAGTATGGGAATCCATCATATGGTCTTGGTATGCCATTTCTAGGGAAACCCATGGCAAATTCTGTTCTTTCTTCTCTTGGTTCTGGAAGGTTTAAGAATGACTGAGTCTCTCGATGTACTTCAATGATGAGAAGTCAAATGCGAGGATCCCCAGGGTCATGGCAATCAGAGTTTGGCAATGCTGTGGATGGTAGATATATGTCTTTGTTATTAGATGAGTTCAAGAATAAGGCTCAAGCTTTTGAACTTTCAGACATTGCTGATCATGTTGTTGAATTCAGGTATGCCATTTTTAGTGTTTTTGTATATTGATGTGTTGAATAGGGGCTACTGAGCATGTTATTTCCTGTTTCATTATGCAGTACGGATCAGTATGGCAGTTGCTTCGTTCAGCAGAAACTAGAAACTGCTACTGTGGAAGAGAAGAACTTGATATTTCCTGAGATTGTTCCTCATGCTCGTACTTTGGTGATAGATGTTTTTGGAGATTATGTTATACAGAAAGTATATGCTCCTAGTTTGAAATAAAAATCCACATGCTATATGATCTATCCTTAATCAAACTTTGTGCTTCACGTGCAGTTTTTTGAGTATCGTACAGAAAGTCAAAGAGGAGAGCTAGCTAGCCAACTCATTGGTCATGTTTTTGCCTCTCAGTCTTCAAATGTATGGTTGCAGAGTAATTCAGAAGGTGCTTTTCTGAGCTTCTATTATCTATATCTTTTCTTGCTTAATGATATTGGTCTTGTGGTTTCTCTTCACACCTCTTCTCTGTATAATAGATATATCCTCCAAAATGTAATTCCGATATGATCTGCTGCCTTAATTTTTCTATCGTTGTTGCCACTGAACCTCGTATAGGTATCTTTGACTTGCTCTTGGCAGTTACTATTTCACTATTTCATAGGCTTTATTTCAACAGCAAAGTATCTTAAGCTTTCTGCCATGGGTTATTCATAATTCTGTTAAGTTTCTAGCTTTTTGGAGTTCCCCTGCAAGCGTAACCTTTGGTGTGTAACTAATGCTAACATAAAAGAAGTCTGATCTAGTGAAAAGGATATCAAGAATGAACTTGTAGACTAAAACTAGCGTCCTTACACCCTGTGTTCCCCCTTTCCCCCCAACCGTAAACCAAAAAAAAAAAAGAACTTAAAATGAGTTATTTCTATTCATTATTATAAAAGAAGAAATATAAAGAAACCAAAATCAGTACGAGATATCTTGCAGCTAATTTTGGTCCAAGATATATTGCAGCTACCTAAAACCAACCCCCGGAAAAGAAGAAAAAGAAGGGAAAAGGAAAATCAGTTGAATATAGCAGTTTGACAAAGGCCATGAGCCTTCATCCCTAGAGAAGCCAAAAAAGCCAAGAAGGCTAATTTGTTCCACATTGAAAAAGGGGACGAAATCAGTCTTTTAAAAATTTAGCATTTCTGTCAACATCCACAACATATAATAGCTCTTCTTCTTAGTATTTTTTAATTCTCGTTCCTACCAAACCATGCAAAGAGAAAGGGTAAATATTTCAAGAAACGGACAATTTCAACTGATAAAACAATCTCATAAAGCCTATTGTAGTGGAGATAAAAGTGGTTATGAGACTCAGACATATGATAACAGATGACAAACATATTAGGAGGTAGTGCATGACTGAGACTGTAAACCTGAAGCAGGTTGATAGTGTCAATACAATTTAGCGTTGCAGTCTAAATGAGAATCTTGAATTTAAGAAGAGTTGCCACCTTCCAAAAAGCATTTGGAAAGATATTGTTCTGATTTGTGGCAGTCCAAATGAGAATCTTGATGTTAAGAGGAATTTTCACCTTCCACAAAGCCTTTGGAAAGGTATCGCTTGGTCATTGGTCTGGTGAATAAGGTAATTAAAAAGACACGTATAAGTTTAGATCCTAGAAGAATCCAAAGTTCCCACTCTGCTTTCTGGTCTGGGAACAATTGAAAATATTTGAGGCGATTAAACAAGGTCATCAAACCATCATTTTCCCTATCATTAATACTTCTTAAGAGGAACTAATTCCAGTAGCTGTGACCATCAGAATGAAACGAGAAATCTGTGAGAGGAGTTGTGGCTTCTGATAGGCTATTAAAGTTGTGGCTTCATATTGGTCGTGGGTTGTATTTCAACACTCTTTAGAACCCTTATGTATACTAACCCCACTAGCTTTGGACTGATATGGGCCAGTTTTCTGTTATGTCCGTCGAACTTATGCTGCTGTTTTACTGTTAATAGCTGTTGTTGGATTTTTTATAATTGTCTTATGGCATATGGCTAGAGAAAGTTCTAAAGGGAGTACAAATACATAATTCTTTTTTCAAAAAGAAAAAAAATCTGCTCGACTAGCTGTCTTCTTTGATTGCTCAATGGCCAAGAGCCACGCGGCTGGTCGAGGCAAGTTCTGTTCATCCACGACCAACAAAGGCAAGGTCTGGTTGTGCAACCAGCTGAGCCAAGTATGATGTGTGGAGTGATCGACCTATCAGGGCCTTCTTTTTCACACAGCTGATTGATCGACCTTTGTCCCATGACCAGGCGCTCCAACTCCATGTTTCGGCGGTGTTGCAACCAGCTGCTTTGAAGTATGGTTGTGTTACTTATTGCAGCAAGGCCTGATTGTCATGCGATCAGTCTATGCCAAGGCCTGGTTGCATGACCAGCCTCTGGTCAGGCCACGATACCTGATTATTTGGCCAAAGCCAGATCCGGCACAGTGACGAACCAGATTTGTTCAACAGAGTCCACAGCTCACCTGGCTGGTTGCTATCTGGCCATGAACTCCTAGTTGTGGGCTAGTGGCAGATTGCTCGCAGCAGAAGATGCAGTTATTGAAGATGGATACTGAATATATTTGTGATTAAAAAATAATTCAGGCTACTTTGTTTTTTCTGCAAAGTAACATATCCCATCTTTAAAAAAGTGTGTTTGTTTGGGGTTCAGATTCAAGCAAAAGCACCCTGATGTTTATCCATTTTCTGCCTTGTAGCATGGTAAACCACATGAGCTTTCTGCAATCACTAGCAAGCTTGCTGGACAAATTGTGAAGATGAGTGGGCAGTTTTGCTTCTAATGTTGTTGAGAAGTGCTTAACTTTTGGGGGCCCTGAGGAGCACCAACTTTTGGTGAAAGAGATGCTTGGTTCTACAGATGAAAATGAACCTCATTTAGAAATTATTTTTATTGCGTTGTATCAAAAAAAAGGATTTGAATTTAACTTACAAGTCATCGTTTATTTACTAAATTTATTTTTCAAATCAAAATTTTGTAACTAAAGTTCTGACAAACTCACCTCTTTTAAAAGAAAATGATAAATGATGATTGGAATTTGATTTAGAGTATTTTGTTTAAATCAATTTTGTTTAGTGTGCATTCAAACATAAATTGGTAATTTTGGTAATTTTATTGTAGTTTTTAAATTATTTATTTTATTATAACTAAATCTCAAAACGTTTTTCACTAGGCTTATCAAGCAAGGATTCGAGGATTAAAAGTTTTAACTCCTCTTGGATATATTGAGTTGTAATGCACTTCTGCCCAAAATAATAATTTATATCAAGAAATTCAAGATGGTGGTGATAGTAAGGTAAACACAACAATTTGTAGTTTAATCATACATAATAAGACTGATATGAAAATTAGAACTATAACAAGTACTTGAATGGAAATTGAACCAAATGTATAGATAAAAAAACATATCCGCTTTTATTAATTCAAGCCTTCAGAATTTGTGCTTAAATTGCGCTCTTAGGTGTGTTGCACAAAGGTTTCAGGCAGGAGGGTCTTCTGTTAGCAGTTTTGAAGACTGGAGGAAAAAGGTGGATGGTGCTGATAGCTCATCACTCTGTGATGCTGCCTGGACTCTCTGTGCAACAAGTAGAGAATGATCAAATGGAATGGAAATGAGGAATTCTAGTACGAGCACTCTTTCCAGGAATATGTCAGCCGAATGGTTTGGTAGAGGCTCAGATGATTCTGTTGGATTATCTGGTACTAGTCTAGGTGCAAGGAGAAAGAGTTTCGCTGACATTGTTCCCGTAATCGATATGGGTCCTACATTTTATATAATCTTTATGGACTTGGCTTTATGTTGTTTAGTTTATTTCAATGGTAGTGGTTATAATTGAGTTGCCCTCATATGCTTTGGCAAATCAGCATCTTGCTCATCCCATTAGATATTATGTCTAAGATTTAGTTTCTAATACCTACACTAATATGAGCATGTAATCTTAGGGAGGAGTGGATCGAAATGCATCCTTACCAGGCCACCCATCACGCCCTTCAAGTTGTAACTCATTTCGTGATATGGTAGATACAACTGGTGTATCTGATTTCCATTCAGCTGGGTTATGTAATGGATTGCAGGCTGTAGAGACATTGCACTCTGGAGCAGCTGCCCCTGCGTGGATGGGAGTTCAGAGCCATGGCACAACTGATTCCCATTTGTTGGCATCTGCTGTAGGTTCATCATTATCAAGGAGTACGACCCCCAAACCAGCTAGTTGGGAAATCTCTTGGTCCTGGTCTTCCTCCTGTGGGGAGCAGAGTTGGAGCTACTGAAAAGAAGAATGCTATTGGCTCAAGTGTTCAAAATGGTCATTCTGCTGGTGCAACTGAAACTGAACTTACTGAAATTGCAGCCTCTTTGTCTGGCTTGGCCTCGTCAAAAACTGGACAAGTAAATGAAAATTGTCTTGTACAGTCAAAGCTTCAGATGAATCTCGACAGTCAACCTGATGTTATATCAAGCATAGCCAATGATAAAAAATGCAGTCTCCAGCAAATCGTAGAGGATTCTTCTTCTGAAAATCTCCCATATTCTGCCAAGTATGGTGGATTATTGAGGAAAAATGGAATGGTACCAAACCTCAATTCTTCTATAATGGGTTCCAATGGACAAATTAATATTCCTAAGAGAACTTCCTCCTTTGCGGATCTTTACTCAAGAGGAAATTCTTGGTGAATATTAACCTTTGGTGAAAGAGATGCTTGGTTATACAGATCGAAAATGAACCTTTGCAGGTTTGTGCCGGACTTTTCTTTATTATATTTAGTAAATTATTTGTATGATTTCATTAAATATTATCTAGATAAAAGCCTTTCACTTGTCTTCATGTATATTTTGTTCCTTGAGAATTCTGATCAGTGTTAAGATCAAAAGAAAAATTTATTATGATTAATATCACTCCAGTTTAGTGTAATTATTGTTGAATTTAATTTAAACCTATTGTACATTTGAAACACAAATGAATAATGAACAGTAACCTCTAAATGCAGGCAATGATGAAAGAAGCATTTGAAAATTATGTTGTGCAAAAGGTTCTTAAAACATGTGATGATCACAAGTCTGGAGTTGATTCTTTCTCGCATCAAGGTTCCCTTTAACTGCTTTGAAGAGATATACCTACGGTAAACATATCGTTTCCGAGTCAAAAAACTTGTCACAATTGGAGGTAAAGAACCATTGTTGAAACTTTTGATTCTTGTTTGGTTGCTAACATATGAGGACTCACAAACTTTTAACTCTTGTTCTGCAGAATGGATTCGCGTGATCCATGGAGGCTTGAACAAGATGATGACACTTTTGTTATTGCCTTTGCGGGTAGAAAGTAAAAATAAAGGACATAACTTTTGTACAGTTAACAAAGATGTCAAGTTATTCTAAGACATTATTTTCTGTAAATACTAGTAATTGTAAGTAAGCACACGGAACTAGCAAAGAGAGGAATAAAATGTTTTTTTTATGTTGATGTTTGTATATGCAGTAAATTAATATAATTTGATTGAGAATTTTATTGGAAGACTTATGTCAGACAGACGAAACTAGTGAGTGGAGTTATCTTAATATGTAATTTTAAACATTTGTCTTTTGAAAAAGTATGTATCTATATATGTACACATACTCAGAACTAGATGTATAATCTATAAGGTAGGATATTTCATACATATTATAAAATATGTATGAAATACGAATATTTGAAAAAGTTATTTATATGTAAATATTTTGTAAATTATTTATAAAATAAAGTGAAATTTGTATCATCACTTGTTTTATTTGTATTTGATGTCTTGATTTTTGACTTCAATATTATTATAATTATTGTTATTGCATGTTGATTTTTAATATTTAAATATGTGAATCTTGTAATCAAATAATTTATATTTTTTTGTAAAGAAAATTTTTAGATTTTGTGAATCTCTTTGTACAATTCATGTTAATCTTTATTGAATGATTTTTTTTTTTTTTGTTATAAAATAGTTAATTTTTATAAAAAATATATATTCATAATTTAAAAATAAAATAAAATATTTATTAAAAAAAATATTTATATTTTTAATTTTTATCATCTACATGCAAAAACATGTACACAGGGAGCTTAAATGGATGTGTTTATAAGTCAAATTTTATGTATATTTACGTGTATAAATTGTTGTATAAATTCAAACAGTGAAAAAATTAAATTTGTATGAATTGCAAACTGTAATCCACATCCCAACCAAAGTGAAATTACATTCTACTCTCTCCCCTCGCCAATCTCTCTGTCTCATCCATCCCAACCTAAATTTCATTTTTAGTTTCTCCGTTCTTCAAAATTAATCAAAATCAAGATTTCCTATTCCTCAAAATCCTGAGAATTTTTCTGGAAAAGTCATGAAAAATGGCTTAATTTGATTGTGGAATAGATAGGAAAATGGAGAGATATTCAGAGATGAGGGTAAAGAATCAATATATAATAATTTTCGATTCTGCCTCCATTAGTAACCCGTAATTAATTATGGATAGTTTCTAAATTGCACAAAATATCGTATTATTGTTAATTAGACTTTAATTTTATAACAGAAAATAAGGAGAGAGATTTTTATTCAAATTGACGTCCGAAAAGCCAAACTTATTGACTGCACTTACTAGCAGTTTTCGAGTTCCCTGAATTTTTCTTTGGGAATTAAAACGCGCTATAAGTACCTACAAATATCTCAAAAAACTCAAAATCAATGTTAGGACATCTTTTTGGCCAATTTTGGTATTTCGGCACAGCATCTCCGTCGTGCTCCGACCAAGGTGTCGTCGTCCACAGCAGTAGTTTGCCTCAGGTCGGCTGTTTTCAACCGTTTTCAGCCAAATTTGGTCAGAAAATACATTAAAGGGTCTCGATTGGCAAAAAATAAAATAAAAATTCGAAACTCACCAACGACGGGGTTCTCCAGTGCGGCGACTCCGCCGGCTCATCTTTGCGGTTGAGTGTTTTGCTTTGGTCAACGTATAAAAAGGAAAACGGTAATTACAATGGTGGAAGAATTACGCAGAACGAGAATCGAGAAGTGCCTCATCAGAGGCGGTTTTTGCAATTTCTTGTGGCGGCGCCGCTGGGCTTTGCTTGCAGTTTCAGGGACCGCCCATAAACGCAGTAAACCGTTTAGTTTTTCGGTGTTAAATCGAGTAAAAATCTCTCACCATATTCCCTATTATAGAATTGAAGTTTAAATAAATAATAATACGGTATTTTGTACAAATTAAAAAGATGTGCATAACTAATTATGGATTGCTAATGGAGACCGAACCGGATATTGTTCTCTGTTGATTTATTTTACAGTCTAAAAACATGATAGTATCTTATTTATCTATTTTATGGTTTAAATGCATGTATTACTATCTTACCTGACCATTGTTTGATTTGGGATTTGAGACATGATTGCATTACCGGATGCATGTTTATTTGTTTATGTGATTATGTTTGATTTAGTAATGGAGACTACAGGAAAACAGGAAAGGGGTGTGATCAAATAAACAGATGAAATGACAGCCTTATTAGATATCTTGGGAGATGGTGGACGGACTGGGTATATGGGGAACCCTACCGTGAACATTGTCTCATATTAGACGGGGTATGGAGACTTGGTAATTTGGCACTCGTACCGGACAGGATATAAGGACAGTCATGTAATTAAGATTGTTAAAAGAAATGGTTCACGTGTAGCGGGGACATCCCTATGAATCCCATGGATACTAGTAGGCTAGTGAAATGAGAAACGGTTATGATTTGTTTTATTGTTAATAGATATGAATCTATGATATATTCTATGTTGCTGATTATTCTTAAAATTATGATCTGTATGGTATTATTGTCTCTATATATTATTTTCATAAATTCCACTATGGTAAGTGAACGATAAATAATTTTATGATTGATAAATGAATTTGCTAAATTTAGTGCTCCATTAGTTGTTTTGATTTTATACCAACTTTTGTTTCTATGCGGGTGATATAGTGTAATATCTTTACTGAGCTAGTATAGCTCATCCTTTATTTAACCATTTCAGATCAAGAGGACCTGGTTCCAGAGCCCGATCTGCAAGAAGATTGCGAGTAGATGCTAGATACTTTTTATTTTTTATTACTTTTCTTATTTTTCATATTTCTTTTAGAAAATTCATTTCGTAATATTTGTTTAGTAATTTTAAGTTATTGTGTAAGGAATTGTAAACATTAACCTTTTATTTCACTTCTGCACTTAAATTATTATATATTTCTTTCTGAATTTTTGAGACTGTTACATTTTGGTTTTATAATCATCATTCTAGATCTCCCATACTCACAGTCAACATAGTAAAGAAATAATACAACAACAATATTAAAAAATAAAGATTAAAAGAGACTCTATCTTCTCTTTTGGAACAAGATAATAATGTGCATTTTACACGCACAAGAGACTACGAACATAAAAAAAGATATAAGTAATTAATAAATAAATAAATACGAATTTCAAGATTTTTTTTTTAATTTTACAATGCTATTCTCACATAACTTATATATGGTGATACATTCTCTTTATATTATATTTTTTAATACATGATCAGTTCTAATACTCTGAACATCCATGTCATACAAATGGTAAAATATCAATGGCATCGAACATCCAATTAAATATACCTATCAGTAAATTATACTTCCAACAAATAAATTCTTCAGATTATGAAAACGAGAGTGTTTACACCTTCTTGGATGCTTTAGATAGATACAATGCCCATTTCCAGAGTTGCAAATTTCCAGTTTTGGCCAAGAATCACCACTCCGCCGCTCGTAGTCCTGAGACACAGCCCAACTACTGCCAGCCGCTACCTTCACTCTCTTCTCCCTCTTTTCCTTTCTCATTTTCTGCGCTTCTTCGTGCCTCCCCATGCTGGCATATATCTCTTTGGTGAGAGAAATTCTACCATCTGATTCTTTGCTGAGATCTTTGTTGATATTGTTATAAAAGAGAAAAAAAAAAACAAAGAACTGCTACGTTTGTATATGAGTAATCATCTTAGAAAGCTTTCTTGATGAGAACATAGATCAAAGAAAAGCAAGATTCCATAAAGATTGAAGCAAGATTCAATAAAGATTTCTTATCCTTTCTCCTGCTCAACTGCAAATGTTTCTGTCCTTCATTCTTCTGCTTTGACAGCAACCAAACACCAGTTTTA
Source organism: Carica papaya (assembly GCF_054855325.1). Taxonomy (NCBI): domain Eukaryota; kingdom Viridiplantae; phylum Streptophyta; class Magnoliopsida; order Brassicales; family Caricaceae; genus Carica; species Carica papaya. The sequence continues at coordinate 883,079 of NC_142310.1, read as the reverse complement.
CACATTCTTGGTCTTCTCGCGTCGTTCTTTTTTGGCTGTGGGGTCAAGGAAGGGGAGAGAAAGAGAGTCCCACAAAAGAAGAGACCAAACGATAGAACTTTAGCAGAACTCTTCTTTCTCTTCTTACTTGTCTCCTAGCCTCTCATGGGTGCAGATCCAAAGAAAAAGCTACAAGGTATAATAGAAAGGATAGATGGTAATATTTGGCATGAGTGGCTATGTGGATAGAGGAGGAGAGAGAGGAAGTCCTACAAAGAGCCCAAACAAACGGGTTTGATGGTATATATAGAGAGGATAGATGGTAATATTTTGCATGAGTGGCTACGGGGATAGAGGAGGAGGAAGAGGGAATCCTACGAAGAAGAACCCAAACGAGGGACTTTAGCAAGATTCCCTTCTTTCTCCCTCTCTATCTCCTAGCCTCTCATGGGAGGAGATCAAAAGGAAAAAAAAATGCAGGGATGAAGTTTATGGTTTGTAGGTATATATAGAGAGAGAGAGGATAGATGGTAATTAGGAAACTTAACAAATTTTTATTTAAGATTAAAAATTAAAAAAAAAATTATTGGATGTCTTTCCTTTTTTCTTATTGTGTAAAGGGGGTTTCATTGTGATAGACGAGAAAATGGAGAGATTTTCAGAGAGGAAACAGGAGGGTTTGAGAGATGAAGTGGGGGAGGAATAGACAGACACAGTTTTTATGCCGCCGTCGTTCTGAAGAAAGCTGCAGTTTTTATTAATATTAATTGATACTTGAAAGAAAAATAATCAAGTCAACTCAGGAAAGTTATAATGCGTCCAATGAACGCATGCCACGTGTTTACGAGTCCTAGGCGGCTTCCACCTACGAGAAGACACGTATATCTGTTTGCACTCTGCCGCAAGATTTGGTCCACGTCGTCTGACATTTTGCCACGAGTCACGTGGCTGGTCTGAGGCAAGTTCTGTTCGTCCACAGCCAACAAAGGCAAGTTCTGGTTGTGCAACCAGCTGAGCCAAGTATAATGTGTGGAGTCATCGTCCTCTCAGGACCTTCTTTTTCACACAGCTGATTGATAGACCGTTGTCCCATGACCAGCTGCTCCAACTCCATGGTTTGGTGGTGTTGCAACAAGTGATGGTCGTGCAACCAGGCCTTGGCATAGACTGATCGCATGACAATCAGGCCACGATACCTGATAATTTGGGCCAAGGCCAGATCCGGCACAGTGACCAATCAGATTTGCAGGCTTGCGTTTCCTATTTCTATGGTTTTCTTAATCAATTTTCTGAATGATTTCGATGTGCATATAGCTAAGAAAACTGTTTGGTTTGTTAGTGATTTCGATGTGCATATATGTCTCTAAGCTCTGCTGCAAACATGGCCTGCCGTCCATGTATGTGAATGTGTGTAGGCATGCTTAACATAATTGGTAATCCCTCCGTGGTGTTTACCCATTTCCTGCCGTGTATCATTTGCTAGAACATGGTAATCCCCACTGGGGTTCTACAATCATTAGCAAGCTTGCTTCTAATGTTGTTGAAAAATTACGATAAAAAGACTCAATATATATGATAGAGTTGAACACAAATGAGTAACGAACAATAACTTCTAAATGAAGGTAATAATAAAAAATGTATTTAAAAATTATGTTGTGGAAAAGGTTCTGAAAACATGTGATGATCATAAGTCTAGAGTTGATTCTTTCTCACATCAATGTTCACTTTACTGCTTTAAAGAGATATACCTATGGTAAACATATTGTTCCCGGAGTCAAAAAGCTTATCACAACTAGAGGTAAAAAACCATTGTTGAAACTTTTGATTCTTTTTTTGTTGCTAACATGAGAACTCACAAGCTTCTAACTCTTGTTCTGCAAAACGACGCATTACATTGTCATCCTCTTAGCAATCTGCTTGATCCATGGAGTCTTGAACAAGAAGGTGGCACCTTTTTTTAGGAGTCTTGAACAAGAAGGTGGCATCTTTTTTTATTACATTTGCCGTTAAACTGCAAAAATAAAAGATATAGCTTTTGCACAGCTAATATGGATATTAAGTCATCATAAAATATTATTTTTTACAAATACTAATAATTGTAAATAAGCACATAAAAGTAGCAAGCAGAGGAATAAGATGTTTTTTTTTTATTGATGTTTTTATATGCAGCAAATTACTGTAATTTGATCGAAAATTTTATCAGGAGATTATAACAGGCAGACGAGATCCTAGAACTGAATTATCATAAAATATAATTTTAAACATTTGTTCTCTGAAAAAGTTTGTGTCTATATATACACACATATACAAACTAAACCTACAATTTATAAAGCAAAATATAGAAACATGCTAGTAATGAAATATTGTATAAGTATATATGAAATATGAATCTTCAATGTGGAAAAAAGTTATGTATATGTACATATTTTGCAAATTATCTATAATATAAAATAAAGTGAAATTTATATTATAACTTGTTTTGTTTGTATTTAATAGTTTGATTTCTGATTTTTAATATTATTATTATTATGGCATATTTATTTTAAATATTTAAATATGTAAATATTGTAATAATGTAATTTATACTTTTGTTTTTTAAAAAAATTAGTTTTGGTGAATCTCTTTGTATAGCTCACGTTAGGCTTTATTGAATGACTTTTCTTTTCCCATGTTTTGAACTTATTAGTTTTTAATAGTTAACTTTTATTTATAAATATATATATATATATCCATAATTTAACATGAAATAAAATATTTATTGAAAAAATATTTATATTTTTTTATTTTTATCATCTATATTCAAAAACATATATATAGGGAGTTTAAATGGATGTTGAATTATATGCATATTTACATGTATAAATGGTTGTATATGTGGGCATTGCATGTAGAAAATTCAGATAATGGAAAAGTTGAATTTGTATAAATTGTAAATTGTAAATTGTAAATCGAGAAGAAACTTGAGAGGAAAATTTCTCAACTTTTTCGCATCCAATAATTGGAGAAAAAGGTCGCCGATTAAAATTGTTCTTAACTAAGAAAAAAATATTCTCAACCGTTGGTTTTCTTATAATAGTAATCTTTCTTGAACATGAAAAATTCTATGAGCATATAATTCTCTACATGATTCTTCTTCCATCATTATACATTAAAAAAATAAAGTTTAAAATATTATAAAATAAGTGAATTTTAAAAAAGATTATATTTCTTTAGCATAATAATTTTAAAGGTTATCTTTAAAAGAAATGTAAGTTGCATTTAATCGACTTATCTGCAAATAATTGTTTGAACATATTAGACAACATATAGATAATTAAATAAAATGAATTTTTTTTCATAAACAAAGTGAATCATTGTAATCTTTCTTTCTCTTCTTTTGTGAATATCAAGATTACTCTGTTTTAAATTAATTTACGATCGTAATTTGAGTAGATTTATTAATATAGATGTAACTAGTTTTCTTAAAACCCAACGAGAAAAATATGAAACTATTATATAAATCCGCTATCATCACATAACAAATCTTAATTATAAATCCGCTATCATCGATCCTTTTCTTTCATTTGCATTAACAATAACCAAGCATCAACCTTACACATTCTTGATCTTATCATCATTATTCTTGATGTTCCATGCTCACTAAAGAAACAATAAAAGAGCTTGAGAAAGACTTATTATCTTCTCTTTTGAAGAAAAACAATTATGAATATATTGCATGAGAAGTTACATATGCCAATCCAATGCTTCGTCTATTCACTAACTCTGTCTCCCGAAAAATATCTAGTTTATGACTTTAAATTATTTCTTTACCAATAATTCTATAGTTTCAACTAGTTGTTCTCACACAATACGAATAGATAATTTGTATAATTTTAAGTAATTTACAACATAAACAATTTAAAAAATAATTTTATTGTATGACTTATAAGCTAAAAGAATAAATAATTTTTATAGATTATGTGTAAAATTTATGTAAATAAAATATATTGATTTATGTTATATAATAATTTTATATTTTAATTTTACAAATGAAATTAATTATGATTTAAATATCATTATTTTATTAAATAATTGATAGTCCATAAAGTAAATATTAGAGTAAATTAATAAACAAGTCTCCTAACAACCCAACTACTGCCAGCCGCTACCTTCACTCCCTTCTCCCTCTTTTCCTTTCTCATTTTCTGCGCTTCTTCGTGCCTCCCCATGCTGGCATATATTTCTTCGGTGAGAGAAATTCTACCATCTGATTCTTTGCTGAGATCTTTTTGATATTGTTATAAAAGAGAAAAAAAAAACAAAGAACTGCTACGTTTGTATATGAGTAATCATCTTAGAAGGCTTTCTTGATGAGAACATAGATCAAAGAAAAGCAAGGCAGAGAAAGATTGAAGCAAGATTCCATAAAGATTTCTTATCCTTTCTCCTACTCAACTGCAAATGTATCCGTCCTTTATTCTTCTGCTTTGACAGCAACCAAAAACCAGTGTTATACATTCTTGGTCTTATCACGTCGTTCCTTTTTGGAGAAGCATGAGAGCGATGATGTGAATCTATATTTTGCATGAGTGGCTATGGGGACAAGGGGGGAGAGAAAAAGAGTCCTACAAAAGAAGAGACCGAACGATGGATCTTTAGCAGAGCTCCCCTTTCCCTCCTCCCCTGTCTCCTAGCCTCTCACGGGAGCAGATCCAAAGAAAAAACTACAAGGTATAATAGAGAGGATAGAAGGTAATATCTGGCATGAGTGGCTATGGGGATAGGGGAGGAGGAGGAGGTGGAGGGAGTAGAAGAACCTAAATGAGGGACTTGAGCAAGACCACCTCTTCCACCTCCGCTATCTCCTAACCTCTCATGGGAGGAGATCAAAAGAAAAAATTGCAGAGATGAATTTTAAGTTAAGGGTTTGTAGGTATATATATAATTTTCTTTTTTATTAATTGATTAACAAGTAAGTAATTTAAAATATTTGTTTTTATTTAAGATTAAAATAGAAAAAGAAAATTACCCACAAACCCAGGCCACCTCACGGGAGGATCAGTTGCTTCTTTAGTCAAGTACCTGAATCTATCAGGCATTGTACTCTCTCCTCTCGCCAATCTCTCTGTCTCGTCAATCTCATCTCCAGTTCCATTGGTGGTTTCTGCTTTCTTCGAATTCAAACACAACCGAGATTTCCTACCCCTCAAAATCCTCGGAATTTTCTCGGACAGGCCGAGAAAGTTGCCGTTGAGCTTCTCGTTTAAGAATTCGACTGAAAAAGGGGGTTTCATCGTGATTGGGGGATGACAGACCAGAAAATGGGAAGATTTTCAGAGAGGAAACAGAGGGTTTGAGAGAGGAACTGGGGGAGGAAACACAGCAAGTGCCGCCGTCGTTCTCGCGACGAACGCTCTTGCCCTGAAGAAAGCTGCAGTTTTTGGCCTAATTAATATTTATATAATTAAATTAATTAATTAATATTAATCTATACTTAAAAGAAAATTAATCAAGTCAATTCAGGAAAGTTATAATGCGTCCAATGAACGCATGCCACGTGTTTCGAGTTCAAGTCGGCTTCCGCCAACGAGAAGACGCGTAAATAATTATGGAAACAAAACTGAAGCAAATACGCCTGAACAGACGGTAACAAAGGGGACAAAAATCAGTCTTTTAAAACTTCAGCATTTCTGTCGACATCCACAATATATAATAGCTCGTCTTCTTCGTATTTTCTAATTCTTTATTTCACTGTGATAATATCATTATTTACTGCGTATAGGGTATGATCAGCAGTTGATGCTCACAAAAATGAAAAAGAGACAGCCTTTCATAAAGACCTGTTGCATTCTCTGGTTATAACAGATGACGCTTCCACAATTGATGGTGAAGTTGGGAAGAAATTGAACCTCATGGTTCCTGTTCCTGTTCCTCAGGTTGGTGTTCTTCTCTTTCGCTGTTGTAGGATTGCTGTAGTAGGCAAAACCAGATGAGTGTTGCGATTCTGGCTTTCTTCCGTGGTTTGAGCGTCATTGAGCGTGTTTAATGGTTGATAGATTAATGTTGACTGAAGTTTTCAAGTTTTCTTTTACAATATCCTTGCATTGATTTGTATATCAAATATGCTGATCTATATACGATCCATCCATTATCCGCAGTATGCATTATGTACAAACCAAGGAGCTGCTCCTTGGATGTATGTAAACAAAGCTGGCTAACCACGCTCCAGATTAGATTCATAGCCACATCGCCCGTATGCCTCACCTAAGCCACTTCTTAAATGTGGGTGCTGCTCAATAGCGTTCTTAAAAGCATACCCATGAATTTCTTTGATCAAACTCAGTGCCGCTATGTTCTCACAAGCCAACAGCAAAGCAAGAAGCGTTATCAAATTAGGTCTCAAACCCCACTTTTCCAATTCTCCTGTAGATGAGAAAACTTTGCAAATAGTTCAAGAAAAAGTTAACAAATGAGGTGGTAGAAAGTGAAAACTTCAACATCTCTGCAAAATGAAGAATGATGGAAAGAGCTGGAATCATTTGAATGTAAAGAAGATGTTAAATTTAATGATTTTTTCTGTTGAGTTTAAATTCAAAAAAAGGAAATCCACCGTAAAGTTGTTTTACGGAAGGACACGTAAAATTCTATGGGATGTGTATGCATGATTTTCGGTCGATTTGATTTGATCGGTTGGTTGATGTAATCTGTTTAAATTTGTATTTTTATATATATATGCTGAAATAAAAAGAAGAGATTACTTCTTCTCTCCAAAAGAAAGGGCACGCCTCTTCAAAACAGCAAAACAGAGGCAGTTGCATAAGCTTGCTCTGTTTTGCTGCCCTCTCTCTCCTCAACTTTCTCTCTCTAAGTTTCCTTATTCACAGAGCCTCCTTTGAAGCTTATTCGTTTTCGATCAACAAGTGGTATCAGAGCTAGGTTATCTTAAGGGACCGGTAAACCAATATACCCTCAAAAAATCCAATGACATCCACTAGAACAACACCCCCTCCATACTTCAATGGAGAAAACTACCATGTATGGGCAATCAAAATGAGAGCCCATCTGAAAGCCTTAAGTCTGTGGGATGTTATTCTGGATGACAGTGATCCTCCTCCACCAGGGGACACTGCCACTATAAACCAAATCAGAAGGCACGAGGAAGATAAAGCTAAGAAACCAAAGGCAATTGCTTGCCTTTTCTCGGCCGTTTCGGATAGGGTATTTTCAAGGATTATGAACTTCGAATCACCAAAGGCTGCCTGGGAGAAACTTAAGGAAGAGTTCGATAGGGGAGTCAGAAGTAGGAAGGTAAAAATCTTGAGATTGAAGAGTGAGTTTGCATTACTCAGAATGCAGGAAAATGAATCAGTGAAGGACTATGCATCCAAACTCTCGGACGTGGTAAACAAAATGAGACTGCTTGGGGAGGATTTTCTGGAATCAAGGGTAGTAGAGCAAATTCTTATCAGCTTGCCCCCCAAATTCGCGTCTAAAATCTCAGCTTTGGAGGAGGTTGCAGACATTGAGACTATCTCCTCGACTGAGCTGATAAACAAGCTTCAATCCAGTGAGCAACGGGTAAATATACATGTTCGACAACATACAGAGGGAGCCTTAATTTCAACTCAGAACAAAGGCAGCTCTTCAACACAGATTCAAGGAAGAAGGAGTGAATGGAATCAAACTGGAAACCAAAATCCCAGTAAACAAAAGAAATATTCTGAGTGCAGTATCTGTTCCTTAACAAATCACTCAGAAAATGAGTGCTGGTACAAGGGAAAGAAAACCGTTCAGTGCAATTTTTACAAAAGGCTTGGTCACAAGGAAAAATTCTGTAGATAGAAACAGAAGCAGGAAGGATCACGACCAAAGTAGGAACAACTGTAAGCCAATATCACCAAGGTGTCCTGTGAGCCAAGTGACACAATTCTCGTTGCGCTAAGTAAGCCGCAAGTGGAGGATGATACTCTCTGGGTGGTGGACAGTGGATGCACCTCCCACATGTGCAAGGATGAGGACTTATTCGTATCACTTGACAGAACAATCACAGGCCAGGTCCGACTTGGAAATGGTATGCTAGAAACCATCAAGGGCAAAGGCAACATAGCCATTGAAACCAAGGAATGTAGGAAACTTATCACTGATGTAAATTTTATTCCTACCCTCTCACAGAATCTTCTCAGTGTGAATCAGATGACTGATCGAGGCTACTCGGTGGGATTCAATGATAACTGCTACAGGATATATGATCCTGAGGATCGCTTGATTGCTTTCATCCAAAAGAAGAATCAAGTCTACTCCTTGAAACTCAGAGAAGTAGTTGAGAGGGTCAGTGTTGCCTCTGTAACTGAAGGTGAGATTTGGCACAGGTGCCTTGGGCATTTTCATGCGGCTGGGCTACAACAATTGCAGAAGGGAAGTCTAACCAAGGACTTTCCAAATATTGTAGTCACTGAGACAGTATGTGGTGCATGTCAGATGGGGAAATTGGCAAGGAATTCATTTCCTTCGCAAGCAGATTAGAGAGCAAAAGAGAAGCTGGCACTTATCCATTATGACATTTGTGGTCCAATGACAGAAAACTCCATGAGTGGTTGCAGGTATTTTGGCTTGTTTATAGATGATTTTTCCAGGATGATTTGGGTTTGTTTCCTGCAGAATAAAGCTCAAATTTTAGGTGAATTTAAGAAGTTCAAGGCTATTGTAGAGAATGAAAGTGGCAGTGTATTGAGGTGCCTAAGGACAGATAATGGGCTTGAATTCAATTTCAGCCAATTCAATGATTTCTGTTCTGAGAATGGGATCAAAAGACAGCTCACGGCACCATATTCTCCTCAACAAAATGGTGTCTCGGAGAGGAAGAACAGAACCATTGTGGAAATGGCAAGAAGCATGCTTGCTGACAAGCACCTGCCTAAAGCCTTGTGGGCTGAGGCAGTGAACACTGCTGTGTTCCTGCTCAACATGCTGCCTACAAAGGCTGTAAAGCAGATGACACCGGCGGAGGCTTGGAGTGGCATCAAACCATCAACTAAGTATCTAAAGGTGTTTGGATCCGTGTGCTACTGCCATGTCTCGGATGACAGGAGATCCAAGCTAGAAATGAAGACTGAATTGGGAGTATTTTTAGGATACAGTACTGAAGCAAAAGCATATAGAATTCTAAACCTGAAAACCAACAAGCTTATGATTCGAAGAAATGTAACGGTGGATGAAAACAGCTACTGGAATTGGGAAAAGCAGAAAGTCGAACGAGACTGTGTCACAGTTGAAGAAGGAAAGAAATCAATGACAGTCAAACCCAACTCAGAGTGATGAAGAAGACGAATAAGATGAAGAAGGTGAAGCAGAAGAGAGAATAAAAATAAAAAGTCTAATTGACATCAATGAGAGGTGCAGCTTTGCCTCAAAAGAACCTTCCTCTGTTGAGGAAGCACTTCAGCAGCAAGAGTGGAGACTTACCATGGAAGAGGAAATCAGGATGATCGAAAAAAATAATACTTGGTCTCTTGTAAAATCAAGTACAAACAAAAAACCTATTGGAGTAAAGTAGGTGTTCAAAGTGAAACTCAATCCGGACGGGACAACAAACAAGCACAAGGCACGGCTTGTGGCAAAATGGTACTCCCAGCTTTCAGGAATCGACTACACAAAGACCTTTGCTCCTGTGGCCAGATATGAAACAATTAGACTCATTCTAGTCATGGCAGCTCAGTTTAGTTGGAGTGTGATGCATTTGGATGTAAAATCGGCCTTCTTGAATGGCAAGCTGAATGAAGAAATTTATGTTGAGCAGCCACTGGGGTTCATTCAACCTGGAAAGGAGAGACACGTCTATCTTCTTCACAAGGCCCTATACGGCCTCAAACAGGCTCCACAAGTCTGGTATGATAAGTTAAATACATACTTACTCCACTGTGAGTTTGAGAGGAGCATGACAGAAAATACACTGTATGTGAATAGAGATGAAGACAGTCTTATCACTGCAGTATATATTGATGATATACTGGTGACAGGCAGCAACAAAAGGAAAATGATAGAGTTCAAGCTAAAATTGGAAAAGGAATTTGAGTATGTAGCCGCAGCTACAGCAACTAACCAAGCAATTTGGTTGAAGAAGGTGTTCAATGATGTAAAGCTGAACAAACAAACACCTACAGTGTTATATGTAGACAACAAGTCTGCAATTGCCATTGCGAAAAATCCTGTAATGCACGGGAGAACTAAACACATCAACGTTAAGTATCATGCTATACGTGAGGCTGAGAGGAATCAAGAAATAAAGCTGATACATTGCTCCACTGATGATCAGCTTGCAGACATTCTAACCAAGGTCGTGTCTAAAGCTAAATTTGAGGAATTGTGGAAAAATGTGGGGATTGGTGAAAAAAGTCATTAGGGGGGGAGTGTTAAATTTAATGATTTTTTCTATTGAATTTAAATTCAAAAAAAGAAAATCCACCGTGAAGTTGTTTTACGGAAGGATACGTAAAATTTCATGCGATGTGTATGCATGATTTTCGGTTGATCTGATTTGATCGGTTGGTTGATGTAATCTATTTAAATTTATATTTCTATATATATATGCTGAAATAAAAAGAAGAGATTACTTCTTCTCTCCAAAACAGAGGCAATTGCATAAGCTTGCTCTGTTTTGCTGCCCTCTCTCTCCTCAACTTTGAAGGTTATTCGCTTTCGATCAATAGAAGAAATGAAAAACACTTTGGGGGAAATAGTAAAAAAAAATAAAGCGGAGGAAACATATGCAAAATAAGTCTCCTTTAAAAAGAAAAAATTAAAAAGAAAAGAGAACAGGATTTAAAGTTGATGCTGTTACATAAGAAAAAAATAAACGAACAAACAAACAAAGAACTGCTGTGTTTTTAAAGAAGATACAACTTTCTATATGCGTAATCATCTTAGAAGGCTTTCTTGACGAGAACATATATCAAAATAAAGCAAGGCAAAGAAAGATTGAAGCAAGATTCCACAAACATTTCTTACCCTTTCTCCTGCTCAACTGCAAATGTTTCTGTCCTTTATTCTTCTGCTTTTACGGCAACCAAACACCAGTTTTACACATTCTTGGGTCTCATCACGTCATTCTTTTTTGGAGAAGCATGAGAGCTATGATGTGAATCTATATTTTGCATGAGTGGCTATGGGGATAGAGGAGGAGGGAGAGGGAGTCCTACAAAGAGCCCAAAAGAACGGAGCTTTAGCAAGGTTCCCTCTTCATCTCCTCCTCTGTCTCCTAGCCTCTCATGGGAGCATATCCAAAGAAAAAACTACAAGGAGGAGTTTTAAGTTAACGGGTTTGAAGGTATATATAGAGAGAGGATAGACGGTAATATTTTGCATGAGTGGCTATGGGGATAGAGGAGGAGGAAGAGGGAGTCCTACGAAGAAGAACCCAAACGAGGGACTTTAGCAAGATTCCCTTCTTCCTCCCTCTCTATCTCCTAGCCTCTCATGGGAGGAGATCAAAAGAAAAAAAAAAATTACAGGGATGAAGTTTAAGTTAAGGGGTTTGTAGGTATATATAGAGAGAGGATAGATGGTAATTAGGGAACTCAACAAATTTTTTTTTTTATTTCTTGATCGACAAGTAAATAATTTAAAATATTTATTTTTATTTAAGATTAAAAATATTTATTGTACATATATTGGACTGTAGAGATTTTCAGGGAGGAAACAGAGGGTTTGAGAGATGAACTGGGGGAGGAATATAATACGTGTAGTAATGAAATCAACGCTTGTAGTAATTCAGGAAAGTTATAATTTGTCCAATGAAAGCATGCCACGTGTTTACGAGTTCTAGGCTGCTTCCGCCAACGGGAAGCCACGTATATAAAGAAACGGAACCGAAGAAAATACGCCTGAACAGAGGGCAACCCTCTGTACGTCCCAATATTCCTAAATAAACGAACAAACAAACAAAGAACTGCTACGTTTGTATATGAGTAATCATCTTAGAAAGCTTTCTTGATGAGAACATAGATAAAAGAAAAGCAAGATTCCATAAAGATTGAAGCAAGATTCAATAAAGATTTCTTATACTTTCTCTTGCTCAACTGCAAATGTTTCTGTCCTTCATTCTTCTGCTTTGACAGCAACCAAACACCAGTTTTACACATTCTTGGTCTTCTCGAGTCATTCTTTTTTGGCTCTGGGGTCAAGGAAGGGGAGAGAAAGAGAGTCCCACAAAAGAAGAGACCAAACGATAGAACTTTAGCAGAACTCTTCTTTCTCTTCTTCCTTGTCTCCTAGCCTCTCATGGGTGCAGATCCAAAGAAAAAGCTACAAGGTATAATAGAGAGGATAGATGGTAATATTTTGCATGAGTGGCTACGGGGATAGAGGAGGAGGAAGAGGGAATCCTACGAAGAAGAACCCAAACGAGGGACTTTAGCAAGATTCCCTTCTTTCTCCCTCTCTATCTCCTAGCCTCTCATGGGAGGAGATGAAAAGGAAAAAAAAAATGCAGGGATGAAGTTTAAGGTTTGTAGGTATATATATATATAGAGAGAGAGAGAGAGGATAGATGGTAATTAGGAAACTTAACAAATTTTTATGCCGCCGTCGTTCTGAAGAAAGCTGCAGTTTTTATTCATATTAATTGATATTTGAAATAAAAATAATCAAGTCAACTCAGGAAAGTTATAATACGTCCAATGAACGCATGCCACGTGTCCACCTACGAGAAGTCACGTGGCTGGTCTGAGGCAAGTTCTGTTCGTCCACGACCAACAAAGGCATGGTCTGGTTGTGCAACCAGCTCAGCCAATTTTTCACCTTTTTTTTTTTCTAAATTATAAATCACAAATGTGTAAGTCTTCAATTGCTAGAAAAATAAGGTAATAATAATCTGCACTTTTTGTTAAGATATTAACAGTATACTTCTAAATTGTTTCGCTTCGGTTAATCTGTAAAGAAAAAAATGGTGATCACAATAGTAAAAAAATTAAGTAAAATTAGAATCGAAAAGGATTTCATCAGAGCGGTTTGTGAAATTCTCCGCGACAGCACCGCCGGGTTCGGTTGGTGTTTTTCGGCCAATTAGCTGGTCCTTTCACTCCGATTTTGCAATGGGAGAAACTTAAAATTAAAATAAATTAAATTAAATAAATAAATAATTATATTTATTAATAAAAAAAAAAGTTTTGGTGTATTTTACAAGTACATAATACTACAATCATTGATAAAATATTGAATAATATTTAAACAATATTCATAAATATTATTAAGTTAAACATTTACAAAAAAAAAATGTAAGTAATTAATAAATAAAAAAATATGAACTTCAGTTTTACAGTATTATTCTCACATAACTTCTTCAATCTCATACAAACCGCAGATATCAATTTCATCAAACATCAAGTAAATATTTTGCATCCATTGTCAACCGTGTGCATTATGTACGAAGCAATGAGCGTTCTCCTTGGACGTATGTAAACAGAGCTGGCTAACCGCACTCCAGACAAATGTTTCAGAAGAAAATTTTTTGTACTGCCAACAATTCCAAACCTTTTTTGGTGAGTGCCTCAGATTTTGACGAAAGTTTTAAGAATAGCAAACTCTTCACAGAAGAACAGGCACTTGAGCCATCAACTTCATATACTTTCTAGAACCCAGATTATGAAACTTCCAAACCTTTCCTTGCCGCTTCTCCCGTTCCTTGCAGATTATGAAAACGATAGTGTTCACACCTTCTTGGATGCTTAGATAGATCCGCTGCCCATTTCCAGAGTTGTAAAATTCCAGTTTTGGCAAAGAATCACCACTCCGCCGCTCGTAGTCCTGAAACACAACCCTTCACTCACTTCTCCCTCTTTTCCTTTCTCATTTTCTGCGCTTCTTCGTGCCTCCCCATGCTGGCATATATTTCTTTGGTGAGAGAAATTCTGCTATCTGATTCTTTGCTGATATCTTTATTGATATTGTTATAAAAGAGAGAAAAAAAAAACAAAGAACTGCTACGTTTGTATATGTGTAATAATCTTAGAAAGCTTTCTTGATGAGAACGTAGATCAAAGAAAAGCAAGATTCCATAAAGATTGAAGCAAGATTCAATAAAGATTTCTTATCCTTTCTCCTGCTCAACTGCAAATGTTTCTGTCCTTTATTCTTCTGCTTTGACGGCAACCAAAAACCAGTTTTACACATTCTTGGTCTTATCACGTCCTTCCTTTTTGGAGAAGCATGAGAGCGATTATGTGAATCTATATTTTGCATGAATGGCTATGGGGACAAGGAAGGGGAGAGAGAAAGTCCTACAAAAGTAGAGACCAAACGATAGAACTTCTGCAGAACTCTTCTTTCTCTTCTTCCTTGTCTCCTAGCCTCTCATGGGTGCAGATCCAAAGAAAAAACTACAAGGTATAACAGAGAGGATAGATGGTAATATTTTGCATGAGTAGCTATGGGGATAGAGGAGGAGGAAGAGGGAGTCTTACGAAGAAGAACCCAAACGAGGGACTTTAGCAAGACTCTCTCTTCCTCCCTCTCTATCTCCTAGCCTCTCATGGAAGGAGATCAAAAGAAAAAACTAAAGGAGGAGTTTTGAATTAACGGGTTTGAAGGTATATATAGAGAGGATAGATGGTATAATATTTGGCATGAGTGGCTACGGGGATAGAGGAGGAGGAAGAGGGAGTCCTACGAAGAAGAACCCAAACGAGGGACTTTAGCAAGATTCCCTTCTTTCTCCCTCTCTATCTCCTAGCCTCTCATGGGAGGAGATCAAAAGAAAAAAAAAATACAGGGATGAAGTTTAAGTTAAGGAGTTTGTAGGTATATATAGAGAGAGGATAGATGGTAATTAGGAAACTTAACAAAAAAAAAATTTATTTCTTAATCAACAAGTAAATAATTTAAATTTTTTATATTTTTTAAGATTAAATTTTTTTAAAATATATATATTGGATGTCTTTCCTTTTTTTTCTTATCTGTATGTAATTGTTGTATATTACTTATATAAAATAAAATATTTTTTTAGTTCTCTATTTGATATTTATGATTTTAATTCCATTAAAAATAAAATATGAATAAAATAAAAAATGTTATTATTATTTTTTTCCAGAATTTTTATAATTATAAAATTTTAAATTAAAATAATTTTATAAGCTTAAAAATCACATATGAATATAAGTTGTTCAATTTGTTAAAATGTTACAAGTTGAATTGTCATTAAAATGTGTAGGTCTTCAATTTTTTAGGTAAATTTTTTATTGAAAATAAATAAATAATAATTATTTTTTAGGTAGATAATTAATAGAAGCATATATTAATAGCTAGATTATATATAATCTATATTATTATCACTATGATAACTAAATAATTTTTACAAAATAAAAAGGTTTTATATTTTGTGATTTGTTGAAGTTTTTTTAAATTAGTAAAATTAGTTATTTTCAAAAGTTTCAATAATAATTTAATAATATCATAAAATATTTTGATAGTTTATGTTCGACACATTACAATTCAAATGCAGTACAATAGAAACGATAAAACTTATTGTTAGTGACTGCGTAAATACAACGATAATGCAACATCTAAACACATACATAACATCTCTCTATCTTGGTAAACCTTTTTATCAGTAACACTCATAAATAAATGACGATTACCTAACCTTAATAGGTAAATTTTTTTGTTAAAACAAGATTTTCTATCGTACCAACTAATCTGTAATGATTATAGGTAAAGATTCATTAGAATATAACAAAAGATCGATGACAGAATAATTACTAAATCAACAAAGATCATTCGTAAACAATATGTGAGAAAATAATTGAAACCACATTATATTCAAAAAATCACAAATGTAATGTTATGAAAAAAAAAAAATAAGTATTATTTTCAAGTTTTAGGCGATACCATTAGAAGCTAATGAACTATACTCAAAACTAACATAAGAATAAATTTAGAAAAATAGAAAATTATGCAATAAATACTTAAAAAATAGTCTAAATCTAATGAAAAATTTTATAAAAATTTAATTTAATGTTGAGATCAACAAGCAACAGAAAAAGAAAATTATCAATATCAGATAGAGGAAGAAAATTTTAACTGAAATAGTCAGTTTCATATTATTATATTTCAATCTCTAGCTATATTTTGCATAACCAAAATACGTAAAAAAAAAAAAAATCGACTAAAATAGAAGCATGCACAAACAAAAATCTAGAAAAATGGTCTTGAGTTCTTGCATATTCAAAAGGTAAAACAAAAGACTAAAGGTAGTGTAAAAGTCTAGGTTTTCTACCTTAAAACTCGTTTAAAATATATCTCAACAATAATTGGAACTTAAGAAATAAATTATCACAAATTTCGTATTCATGTTTATATAAATAACAAAGATTTAAAATAGAATTTACATTTTCGAATATATCTAATAAATTGCAACAAAAGATGTAGTTATTACAAGATTTTATATAAATGTGGTTCTAACTTTTATAGTCACCATGACAAAAGATTCCCGAATTACTTTGACATATCCGGTTAATAGGTTGGACAATTAATAAACGATCAATAACTAAAGTTCTTATTTATTAATCAACAATTCTTATGAAAAGCAGCATAAACGACAAGATAATTAACTAAAAAATGTAGTATATGATAATTTTTTTACATCTTGTTTATCTTGTATTTTTATTATTATTTTTTATCGGATTTTTCTTGAAATGTCCGTACGTTATCAATTTTTAATTATTAAATATTAAAAATATTAATCCTTCTCTTTTTTTTCTTTTGAAACAGAAAAGATCTACATAAATATGCATGCTATTAATTTATTTTTTAATATAAAAAAATAGTAATTTTGTTCTTTTTTATTATTTTTACAAAAGATACAATTTAATATTTTGAGAATCAGGACTCCACGGCTCTTAGTCTTGAAACACAACCCAACTACTACCAGGTGCTACCTTCACTCTCTTCTCCCTCATTTCCTTTCTCATTCTCTGTGCTTCTTCGTGCCTCCCCATGCTGGCATAGATTCTAGCTAACAGCACATAATTTGCAGCATTTTCAGGCTCAATCTCAAACAGAGCTCGCCCAGCAATCTCAGCAAGCTCAACCTCCCCATAAGTTCGACACGCGCCAAGCAGTGCTCCCCAAGTTTTTGCAGTTGCTTTTATTGGCATCCCCTGTATTACTTCATATGCCTCGTGCAACCTCCCCGCTCTGCTCAAAGCATCAACCAGACATGAATAATGGTCACTATTTACTTGCACACCATAATCATCACGCATTTTTGCAAAATAACCCAATGCTTCATCTGCCAATCCAGCATGACTGCAAGCTTTAAGTACCCCGAGCAAAGTGATTTCATCAGGCTGTACTTTAGCTAACTCCATCTGCCTAAAGATTTCCAGGGCAGTTTTGGCCTTCCCATGAAGAGCATATGCAGATATCAGGCTACTCCATGCAACTACATCTCTTTCTTTCATACTTTGAAATACATAACGTGCGTAAGTAAGACACCCACATCGTCCGTATGCCTCAACTAAGCCACTTCTTAGATGTGGGTGCTGCTCAATACCATTCCTAAAAGCATACCCATGAATTTCTTTGATCAAACTCAAAGCCGCTATGTTCACACAAGCAGGCAACAAAGCAAGAAGCGTGATCAAATTAGGTCTCAAACCCCACGTTCCCATTCTCTTGTAAAACACAATAGCCTTAAACGGTCCATCCCCCTCCAACCCAGATAAACCAGAGATGATATTATTAAAAGACGATTCATTTGGTGCAACATCCATATCATAAAACAATTGTATAGCATCAAGAATCCGACCGTAGTGCAAGTAAAGAGAGATCATGGAATTCCATGTTACTACGTTTCTCTGAGGAATTTCATCGAACACTTTGTGTGCGTGCGAGACGGAGAAGCACTTGCCATACATATCCACAAGAGCACAAGCTACGAATGGATTAGAGATAAAGGATAACTTGGTAACTTGGGCGTGAATGGAAGAGCCGATATGAGGGCGACGGGTGGCGGCGCAGGACTTGAGAGCAAGAGGGAAGACGAAGGGGTCGAGAAGAAGAGCGAGAGAGGAATGGATTTGGCGGAAGAGAACGAGTGCTGCGTCATGGCGGCCTTGGTTGACATTAGAGGTTAACTGCTTGGTGAGTGAGACCATTCTTAAGTAGTTGGAGGAGTAACTGGTCATGATTACCGGAGAAAATGCAGAGTTTGTCAGAGAAGAAAAATTTATTCAGTTCATAATGTTCCATTGAAAAGAAAAAAACTGTTTTCTACAATTTTCTCAAAATTTTATAAAATTATTTCAAAACATATCTTTTTTTTTTTCTTTTGCTAAAATTTTATAAAACGAGCAGTCCATTTTGAAAAAAATAAATATTACCCAAGAAGCGGGGTCTAAATAATATTATACCGTTTTAAATAAAGATAGATAATAATATTATCACGTATTAGAATTAATTGTGTATAACACATAAAATTATTACGAATCTAATAAGTTAAATAACAGTTTCTTCTACACTTTCTTCTCTAATTCTCGTGGCTAATCTTGTACGTTAACGATCTTGATATTCCAAACCTGCAATTAACCTAACACAAAATCAAGATAAATAAACAAGAAAAGACAAGATACTTGTTTCTTGTACAAACAAGCATATAATCTACTTTTAACCAACAAGTCGAGTCAAAACAATATCATATCAATTTAAATGAAGATAGATATAAAGATTGTTCTGAATTTAGATTAACTATGTATAACCCACGGAGTTATTGCGAACCCAATAAGCTAAACAAAAATTTCTTATGTACTTTTTTCTCTAATTCTCATAGTTAATTTTACACGCTAACAATTTTGCTATCCCGAACCCATAATCAACCTAACACAAAATCAAGAAAAATAAACAAGAAAATACAAATACTTGTCTCTTATCCAATCAAGCACAAGAAATTTGAAGTTCACATTTACCTCTCAGTTGGGAGGAATTAAGTCTTTGTTTCTAAGATTCGTAGGTAAAGAAAGAGGTGACCATTTCCATCTCTCTTTTTCCATCTGTTACGGTACATAAACCTATCAAATGAAAAGAGATTCACGTTTAATTTGGAATATTTAATTCTCGTTTTGGAGATTAATCAGACTGACAAATTTACTTTTTAAAACTTATTCTGTTTGTACCAAGGATTTGGAAAAAGAAATCGTATTTAAACCAAACGAGAAGAAAAAAAGGTACAAATAATCCATCACAATCCAAACTTACATCGTCAACTTTGAGATTGACTAGCCTAATGAACATGCTGCAAGATTTTCAAGAATCATCGAGTTTTGAGATCTCTGCTAGCAAGCTCCAACATCGGGACATGTAAGCTTCTCATAGGTGCTGGAAGATATGAAAAGACGAGGCTGGGTCTGACTCTTTTCCCATCTTCTCCAGTGAATTCTTCATTTCCAGAACAGACAACTTCAGACTTTTAAAACCCAGCAAGACAAGCATGAAAGTATAACATAAATCAAAATATTAAATAGTTAATCTTACTTGCACTTGTCCACTGGTCCTGAATGTTACATGGTTTGATTCCTTGTCAGATTTTTCTTTAAACCAAGAAAACTAAACGACACTAGAAACCAGAAAAGTTTAAAGAAAATAATCTTCCCTTAACCTAATGATCTTTCACGGGTTTCTTGATAAGAATGTGGATTAAAAAGAAAATAAAGAAAGGTTGAAACAATATTCTAGAAAGATTTCTTACCCTTTCTCCTACTCAACTGCAAATGCTTCTGTCCTTTTGTCCTCTGCTTTGAGAGCAACCAAACGCCAGCTTTACATATTCTTGGTCTTATCATGTCATTTTTGATGTTCTATGCTCACAATCAACCGAACAAATGCTCTTCTCCCTCCCCCTCTATCTCCTAGCCTGTCATGAGAGAGATTCTATCTTCTTTTTCGGAGAAGCACAACATGAATATAAATTTTGCATGAGTGGTTATGGGGGCAGGGGACGAGGGAGAGGGAGTACCACAAAGAAGAGCCCAAGTGAAGGAACTTTAGCAAGACCCCCTTCTCTGTCCTCCACTGTCTCCTAGCCTCTCATGTGAGGAGATCAAAAGGAAAAACTAGAGGGATGAGCTTTAAGGTGTTTCAAGGTATAATAAAGAGGATAGATGGTAATATTTTGCATGAGTGGCTATGCAGATAAAAGGAAGAGAAAAAGAGTCCTAAAATGAAGAGCCCAAATGAGGGAACTTCAGCAAGACTCCCCTTCTCCTCCTCCGCCATCTCCTTGCCTCTCATAGGAGGAGATCAAAAGAAAACTCCAGGGATAATATTTGAGTTAAGGGGTTTCTAAGTATATATAGAGGATAAATGGTAATTACTGGGGTTAATTTCCAAAACCTTCCTAAAATATAAAAATTTACTGTGTTACCATTGTCCTCTAAGAAACCTATAGGTTAATAATAACAAAATGCATAAACCTTTGCACAAAAATAGATAAACATATAAAACTTGTAACATATTATTGGCTACAATCCTCAGCATTCATCTATGTCTAGCTACCAGCAAATATAATCCCATCAAACTTCCAAGTAAGCAGGTAATTTATCAGTAAATTGTAGTTTTTACCAAATAGATTTTTCCCTGTGAAAACAGGGGGTTGATCCACTCCGCCAAACATGGTGGATTGAATGATCAGAGATATCTTTAAGAACATTATCACTAATAAGAAATAGAAAAACACAGAGAAGTCCAAGATCAAAATCTGCAAAAAGAAAAAAAGCTCTAGAAACTTCTAATAATACAAGGATCAATTGTAAGAAAAAACTAAAACCATGAAGTATTTATGGAAAGAAATCAATACCGTTACAAAATTGAATTGCGAGTGACAAATTAATCACAGGAGCCATCTCAATAAATACAAAGGCCCACTCTTGTTACAATCTGATAGCTTGTAGAGCGCCTCCTACGCTCTCAAACGATCATCCACGTCAGATGCCTATAGCCTGCCCACTTGGCAGCAACTCGGATGCCAATGGCTAAAGCTGCAAACAGCAGTGGCACTGGAACCCTCCTACCAGTCATTAAAACTTCAACTTCCTCCTTTTGTTCCAAAGGTTTCTTTGAATGGTGAAAAATAGCTAGAGCTAGATATGAAGCCATCACCAAAAACCTCACCCAGGGTTCCCCAACTGCAACTAGTACAGCTGCAACAGGCAGTGCAGATGTAACATCGTCTCGCTTTTTGACTAATCGGGAGAAACTATACAAGCCCACCAGAAGTGTCCAGAAGAATAGCTCAGAGATATAGCTTCTAACCGCTGCATAACCAATTAGGCCAGATATTGTTAGAAGATATGACTGGCTGCTTACAGAGTTTGGAACTGCAGCTTCTCCAATAGCAAGCACAGCTGACGCAAGCATGATAATTGTAGTTAGTTCTGGAATAGGAGCATATGCCACAATCCAGGAGTAGGAAGCTCGGACAGTATAGGTTGCTGTCTCTATACATCTAATCACAGAAGTGACTGGATCTCCTATGAAATGGAAGATAAGTGCCACGCCAAGTTTCAAAAGGTATCCAACAAAGCGAACTGATGCCAAGGCAGCCTTTCTCCAATTAGATAGTTCAAAAAGGACGGCTCTCCATGCATAGACAAGGAAGGCTGATGCTGTACAATAATTGAAAACCAGGCTATTTAGACAACTGCACAGAAAAGAGTTGCATAACAAATACAGAACCCACAGGAAGCGATAAAATAAATAAATAACTAAAAGGACTGACAAGGTGAATGTTCAGGAGAAAAGAATAAGGATTAGATTTTCTTGCAAGCTATACAAAATAACCAATTCAATCATGTACCATATTGAATTTAAATAAAGGCTGCTGCTTCTGATCAAGCAGATTGAATTAATCCTAAAAAGAAACAACAAATAACCAGTGAATTTCTAAAGATTAACATCAGGAATAGTAATTAACATCATACTAAAATCTGGTTAGCATCATTTCTTTTTTAATCTGAATCATAAAATTAGGTCGTCCACATCTTTTTGGGCCAAAATTCTTAAACTATCCACTAAAACCTAAGGAATCACTCACAAAATTCTCAGCAACCAAGCCGGAGGCGCACGAATTAAGCACAAGGATAATGATAAACTCTGTTATGCCGAGAGTGAAAGAAACCTACCCACAAACCAAGGCCACCTCACGGGAGGATCAGGTGCTTCTTTAGTCAAGTACCTGAATCTATCAGGCATTGTACTCTCTCCTCTCGCCAATCTCTCTGTCTCATCAATCTCATCCCCAATTCCATTGTTGCTTTCTCCTTTCTTACAATTCAAACAAAACCGAGATTTCCTATCCCTCAAAATCCTGGGAATTTTATCGGAGAAGCCGAGAAAGTTGTGGTTGAGCTTCAGGCTTAAGGATTGAACTGTAAAGGCGGTTTCATTCCGATTGCAGAATGATAGACGAGAAAATGGAGAGATTTTCAGAGAGGAAAGAGAGGGTTTGAGAGATGAACTGGGGGAGGAATAGACAGACACAGCAAGTGCCGCCATCGTTCTCGCGACGAACGCTTTTGCCCCGAAGAGAGCTGCAGTTTTTATCCTAACTAATATTTATATAATTAAATTAATTAATTAATATTAATTGATAATTAAAGAAAAATAATAATGTCAACACGTGTCAGAAACTCAGGAAGTTATAATGCGTCCAATGAACCCATGCCACGTGTTTACCAGTCTTGGGCGGCTTCCGCCAACGAGAAGCCACGTATATAAGGAAACGGAACTGAAGAAAATACGCCTGAATGGACGGTAACTTTCCATCCATCCCAGTTCCCAAATTGTTCGATCTTTAACCCCAACCATTGAATTCAACCTTTCTCAGATTTACTTCTCCTCAAACACTCATCCCGTTTTGCCTACTACGGCAATCCTCCTCTGCATTCCTTAGGTTGGTGTTCTTCTCTTCCGCTATTGAATTAGGTTTCTTTGTGAAACTGCGCGATTCTGGCTTTCTTCCGTGGTTTGAGCGTGATTGAGCGGGTGTAATGGTTGACGACGAGGATAGATTAATCTTTAGTGAAGTTTTCAAGTTTTCTTTTACAATATCCTTGCGTTGAATGGTTTTATGTTCTTCTTGTTCTTCTTTTAACATAGTTAATGTTTCTTGCTATTTCTTTTATTATTTTATTCAAAATAAAGAACCTGTCGTGTCGTGATCAATTTGTGATGATGAAATCCCTGTACTTCAATTTGAATTTATTAGTTGATTTTTTTTAATCTTGCTTCACAATCAAGGATTGAAATTCCATCTCGACATTCTTGGGTAAATAGTCCAACTGTTTTGACGCTTTCTTCTTCTTCTTCTTCTTCTTCTTCTTCTTCTTCTTCTTCTTCTTCTTCTTCTTATTCTTCTTTCCTTGATGAAATCTTATTATTATTGTTATTATTATTATTATTTATTATTATTTCTATCATTTTTATAATTTGTTCTTGTTCAGAATCTTAACTTTCTTTCCTATATTCAATAATGTCATCCATATGCTAGCTTGTTCCATCTAAAAGCGATAAAGGCCTATTTTTGGCAGTTTTCTAGTTTACCTGCATATCGTTTATTTGAGTTCTTAAAATTATGGAGTTGAAATATTGGACTGAATGTGTATGCGTATAGATATATACGAGCATATATTTGTTTTTGTATGGCGGTGGGACCTTGTGTCTGGATTGAGTCATAATTGGCTTTACATTTCTATTTCAGTTGGTGAAATTTGTTTCACAAAGGTACGTGACCTAGGGTGCCTATAGGAGTGGGGTAAGTTTGCCAGTAAGATGATTAGTAGTTGCAATCTAGATCCTGATGTTGTTCGCTGGGGCCTCCATCATCTGGACGTTTGTACTCTTACGAATGCTGGTTCTCATGGTAATGTTACTAAGTATGAGGCAGACACTAGTCAAGTTGGGTATGTTTATGAAGGTTACCATGAACCAACATATATAAATGTGGAAAATGATGCGGTTATTGCACGGGCTTTTCAAGAAGAATTAACACGGGTTGCTGCAGCAGAAGCATCTGGAGTTCCAAATCCTGTTCAAGCATCTGTTATTGCACAGGATTGGGTTGATGCACCAAAACGATATCCTAGTGATGGTAGTTGGAGATTCCATTGCTGCAATTTTGGTTCCTTGAACTGTTTCTGTTTATTTCACTGTGATAATATTATTATCTACTGTGTATAGGGTGTGAACATGGATCAGAAACAGCAGTTGATGCTCACAAAAATGAAAAAGAGACAGACTTTGATAAAGAGGGAAATTTTGGCACAGAAAAAAATGATGAGGGCAAAAATTCTGTGACAGGAGAGAGCTCATTTATTGAGGAAGACCTGTTGCATTCTCTGGTTATAACAGATGACGCTTCCACAATTGATGGTGAAGTTGGGAAGAGATTGAACCTCATGGTTCCTGTTCCTGTAAGTATAACCACTTTGATATTAGGTAATTACTCCATTAGGTACTGTTTCCTGTTTCTTTTGAATGTAGCATCCATAAAAATCATAGTAGTAAATCAAGGTGTTAAAAAGGAAAAAACTCATGGTTTTAAAGAGGGAGTAAATTAAGGTGCTAAAGAGGAAGAAAATCATGGTATTAAAGAGGAAGAAAATCGAGGTCTTAAAGAAGGAAATAAATCATTATATTAGAAAGGAAACAAATCAAATTAAAAGGTAAAATTATATTATTTGTAATTAATTATAGTTGTTTATTTCCTTTTCCGTCCAAAAAACCCTGTATGTATAAGGCTTTAATATTAAATAGAATACACATAAGTATAAACTAATACATGGTGCAAGATAATGGAAAATAGACAGGGTTTAGGGTGGTACACACCCAATCTGCAGCTGCCTGCTACGTGAGATGGTCACCCCATTCACCACTCCTATTTCATCCACATAAAAATAGGAGTATAAACATGAGAAGTGCTTAATAAAAGCCATGGAAATGAGTTAATATTTTTTTACAGAAAGAATAAAGCGCAAGAGAAAAAGAAGTAGGATGAGAAAATACTTGCTCATTTTCTTCAAATAGTCGCCATAATTCATAGGAACATAACCCCCATACATTTCTGGATGGGACTTGAGCTGATTACATCAAAACATTTGACAGAAAGAAGCATCAATAAAATATGTCAACAAAAACAAAATGTTGCAAAATTCATACAAGGAAATAAGCTTACTGTCCAAACTGTGACCTACCTGGTTAACAACCTGCCGTCTTACAAACTTATGGTGCTCGGTAGAACGATAAAGTTGATCCGATAACGACCGAAACTGCAAAAACAAAATAATAAAGGAGATTCTATGTAAGTTATAAATGAAGCATGATTGGATCAACTTAAAATCATTTCTTGCTTACTCGACCATATTTTTCAAGTTATCCATATTTGACTGCATTTAGCTTTTATTTCAGCTAATGCTAATTATATTCACAATCAAGCAAGACTATGTTTTAATTTCCACTTGTAATGCGGAAGACAAACAGAACTTTTGCACTTCAATTTTTCTCTTAATTTTTTCTTATTTTACAGATAAATTTGTAGTCGGTGTTGAAGAATTTGCTGATTTAGTGCCCAATAAGCAAAAGAAGAAAGTCCAAAAGAATTTTAATTTTCTGTACATGTATTTAAAGTACACCAAGAAAAAAAATTTCACGGATTGTCAGGGAGAAAGTTTTATGACAGGAAATCTGAAGTATGCATGATCTTTTCAATTTTATCATGAAGGAGTCCTCCGCCAATGCATTTTGATGTTTTTATTACTTTGTTTGACAATATAAAATAGATTTTATTAATGTTTCAACTCAGACATTGCAGTTAGACCATAAGTAAACTCTTACAAAAATTTTAATTCCACTATAGAATCTGGAAAAACTTCCTGAATTTTTAATTGATACACATACATATTAAGAAACAATTGTTATTTAAGTAAATCTTGTCATAAAAATCTAAGATATAGTTATACCATTAGTCTCATTGAAACAAATAGTTCTTTATCATTGGAAAAATGTGCCTGTTGTTCTTATTTGTGGCTATACATCTCTAAATTGGCTAAAGGTTGACACTTTTAAATATTACATTTCTTTTGTGCAGCATGTTCCTAAAATTAATGGAGACATACCTTCGGCTGAAGAAGAGGGGTCTGATCATCAAAGGCTTCTTGATAGGTCTAGCATCAATTTTTCTCCGTCAAGTGCTACTTACAATTGATTTGTCTTGCAAACCTTTTGTGAAAAGAGCATTTTATGAGTGTTCAATATATTTTGTTTAATTTCTGAGCAGTAGTTGATATCAGAAATATTTTTTGTTTATTATGTTCTTCAGATTACAGTTGTATGATCTCATTGAGAATAAGGTTCAAGGAGATGGAAATTGTCAGGTTGGTTCTCTTTTCTGGCATGATTGTCATGAATAATACTCAACATCGATATAAAGGATTTGTTGGATTTCTATCAATAATATTATGAAGTTTTATGGAGTATTCATCTGTAAAATACGTAAATATTGTCTCTTAGTTGTTTATGCTGCACTTGTTATGCCGCCAATCACATATTTCTATTGGTTGCTTTCCAATGACTTGCCTAAAGCTGAATATATTTTTACACTTATTCTTTGTTATGCAAGATTTTAACAAATTCCTAATTATTTACAAAGGTTTTGATGAATGTTTGTTAGGTATGTATTCCCTTGATCATTTATGCTTTGTTTTTGTCTGACATTTTGAGTTACAAGCGAAAGTAAGCCTTGCCATGCAGATTCACTCAAACAAAGAAACTGCCCTGCTACCATTGTTCTTCATAGTTCTGACTGTGGCACAATCAACCATGGCAACACGTTCATTGCTTTCTTTCAACTGTTCTTTATTGATAATTTATGTTTTGGAATGATCAGCTGTGTCAATTGGAGCATTTTAATCATGTGATTAATTGCTTAACAGAATTTAGAAGTTCTTTTTTTCAATAAATTTCTGTAATAGAATAATAGTATTATTTTATTTCCCTTAACCTATTGCAACTGCAGGACTTTAAGTTGATCCAATCATGCTTCATTCATAACTTACATAGAACCTCCTTTATTATTGTGTTTTTGCAGTTTCGGTCGTTATCAGATCAACTTTATCGTTCTCCCGAGCACCATAAGTTTGTAAGACAACAGATTGTTAACCAGGTAGGTCACAGTTTGGACAATAAGCTTATTTCCTTGTACGAATTTTGCAATATTTTGTTTTTGTTAACATATTTTATTGATGCTTCTTTCTGTCAAATGTTTTGATGTAATCAGCTCAAGGCCCATCCAGAAATGTATGGGGGTTATGTTCCTATGAGTTATGGTGACTATTTGAAGAAAATGAGCAAGTATTTTCTCATCCTACTTCTTTTTTCTCTTGCACTTTATTCTTTCTTTTAAAAAAATATTAACTTATTTCCATGGCTTTTATTAAGCACTTCTCATGTTTATACTCCTATTTTTATGTGGATGAAATAGGAGTGGTGAATGGGGTGACCATGTCACATTGCAGGCAGCTGCAGATTGGGTGAGTACCACCGTAAACCCTGTCTATTTTCCATTATCTTGCACCATGTATTAGTTGATATATGTTTTATTGAATTGATTTCTTATGTAATAGTTCATTTTGATAAAAGTTTATTTGCTTTAAGGATTAGATAAGATGATGGTAGCATAATAGTAGTTGTTTCTGAAGATAATTTGAGATATATTTATTTCTTATCATTTCTTCTCCTGAAAAAAGAAAATAACGGGAGACCTCCTTTATTTTAGCAGAGCAGAGAGACTTTTTTCCTTTTTTTTCTGTTAAATCGTAGTATCTCCTTGAATTTATTTTTTCTCTAATTCTTTATTCCTTAAGTGAGGAAACTTGTTCTAAAGAGGGAAGTTCTAAGATAATTCTCATTCTTATATAAATGTTCATCTCATGCTTGAGCTTGTGGTTGAGTGTTCTGGAGAACAATTCATTTGTTTACTTACATAACTGCGATAATGAGATTATAAATGAACAAAGCAACAAACATAATGGAGTTGCTAAGAGATGCTAGTGAAAGTTTGTTGGCAAGCCACACTAGCTGCTTTTAGAGAGTAAAGAAAACAGAAGCACTATGGTTTATTATCATGAAGTGATGTCATGGGAGATTATACAGATAACTAATTCTATTTTTCTGGAATAATTGCAGTATGGCGTTAAGATATTTGTGATTACTTCCTTTAAGGATACTTGTTACATTGAGATTCTTCCACATGTTCAGAAGTCTGAACGACGTAAGTTTGCATATGCTCCTGTGGCCATCATTTCCATTTTTATATGGCCAACATGATTTAAAACACTTGAGAAGGACTGCAGGCTGCTGTCATATGAAAATTGAAGGCGTAATTATGTTGTTATATTGACACAGATACTAAAAATAGAAATTCTTTGTGTTATGTGCAGTTATTTGCTTGAGCTTTTGGGCAGAAGTGCATTACAATTCAATATATCCAGAAGGAGGTAAAACTTTTACATCCATAAATCCTTGCATGAATCTTTCTAGTTTTTCCATGTTTTATTTAGGACTTGAAATCTTATTTAGATTTCTTATTTTGTATCTCCGATAAACGTCAGTTATTCAATAATTATATCAGATAAATATCTTCAATAGCTTAGATTTTGCACTGCAAACAAGTCTTAAATGGAATTTCCAGTAATCCATATCTGGATTCAACCCCTAACTCTAGCAGGTTATCTCCAATCTTACATACGACATTAATTTGATTCTATTTCTTTATTATTTATTTGTTTATTATGTATCCATAGATTATTTGTGTAATCGTTGTGGTTTCTGTCTTTATTTTGTATTATATCCAGAACTACCAGTGTTAGAGGGTAAGAAAAAGAAAAAATGGTGGTCACTCGTAAACTAGTTGGATTGTTCATCATGGGTGGTAATTAGAAGTTACTAAGGTAGAAAGACTTTAGAAGCTTGAATTCAGTGCTCACCAGTTGAAGAAGTTGTTTGGATTTCATAACTTTCAAGGTTGGACAATTGTGGTGTCTGTCCAGAGGATTGCTGCATTTCTTCTTTCTGCTTTTTGAATCTGGTATTATGGAAAAAACGACATATCACAGTCACAGGCATCGAACGAATTCATTGTTTCTCTTGTACATATCATTAGCATATTTTATTTCTTTTAACCTTTTAAATTCTTTTTCTCTTGCAAGTATTTGTGATTGTAAATATACCTTTGGATATAGTTTATTGATTTGTTATTTATTATCAAATTTATTTGTTTTCCTCTCGAAAGTAAATTCTGATTGTAAATATGCCTTCGGATATTGTTTTGTTGATTTGTTTATGAGTATCAAATTTATTTTTCTCCTCGGTGAAATATTTCTCGAATGAGTATCAAGTTCATAGATTTTATTAGATGATTGTAAATTTAAGTCGTGAATTCAAGTCGTATGATACTAACGTCGTGTAATCTCGTTTAGAAGTCAATTTTATTGTTCCATATCAAAGAAATAAAATTTAATTTAATTTGACAAACTCACATTTAAAAAAAAAACAATAAATGACTATTGAAATTTGATTTTGAATATTTTGTTTAAATTAATTTTATTTATTATGTATTTAAACATAAATTGGTAGTTTTTGTAAGTAAATTTTTATTCTAGTTTTTAAATTATTTATTATATTATAATTGAATTTTAAAACATTTTTCATTAAGATATCATCTTTAAACTTTGAAAATTAGTGGAATTTGTGATGCTCTTATAACTATAAAACTTTAGAGTATACATGGTTAAAATTCTTTTATTTAATTTAATAATTTATTTTTCAAAAGATTAAAATTTATAAACAAAATATTAATATTAATAAGGAAAAGAAATAGGACAGAAAAAAAAAATTAATTAAAAATTACTGTTTCAGATAAGTGGTATTAAAATCATATTATAACGATATTAATTGTAATTAATAATTATTCAAAAAAAGTAAAAAGAAAAACCACCAGGCTCTGATTAGCGATGGTAATGGCGGAATTGGGTGTCTTAAGGTTTGCGCCGCATTAGAAAGCAAGCCTGCAAGAATCTCTTCTCGTTCTCGTCTCTCTTTTCTCTCTCCACAGCCATAGCCGCGTACAGTGCGTATTCTTACCATTCAACTCATGTTCTTCAAACCCATCATTAAAACCCTTCTCTCTGCGTCGCTCCCATACCAACCAGAAAAGATACCTCCATACATCTACATCCAAAAGCAAAGTTATGTCGATGTATACATGAAATGGAAGAAAGACTCTTATTATGACTCAATTGAGCACATCTACAAATCCGTACAACTCAGGCCCATTATTTCACTCAAGAATTGCATCGTGCAGAACGCCAACGGCTGCGTACCAATCTCTGCTATATCGAAGAGGGGGACAGAGTTTGATATACCCATTAAGGTTGCCAGGTTCTTGAGACAATACCCATCAATTTTCGAGGAGTTTACTGGTCCGGAGCACAATCTTCCTTGGTTCAGGCTGACCCAAGAGGCTGCCGAGATTCATAGAGAAGAAAGAAAGGTGTATGAGAATTGCCGGGAGGATTTAAGGGGTAGGCTGAAGAGGTTGATTTTGATGAGTAAACAAAAGGTTTTGCCTTTAAAGATTATTAAAGGTTTGGAGTGGTATTTGGGGTTGCCTGAGGATTTTTTGCAGCACCCAGAAGAGAACCTTGATGGGTCTTTCAGGTTTGTGGATGTGGAAGATGGATTAAAGGGATTGGCTGTTGAGAGTGAGGGAAAAAGGGTTTTGTCAATGTTGCAGAGAGATGCAATGAAGAAAGGTGTTTACTTTGGTGGCTCAATGGAGGCAATTGAGTTCTCTCTTTTTCCTTCAAAGGGCTTCAGGCTGAGGAGGAAGATAGACGATTGGTTAAAAGAATTCCAAAAGCTTCCTTATGTTTCACCCTATGAGGACTTCTCACATTTGGATCCAAACAGTGATTTAGCAGAGAAGAGAGTTGTTGGATTTCTTCATGAGTTGCTTTGTCTGTTTGTTGAGAATTCAGCTGAAAGGAGGAAGCTTTTGTGCCTTAAAAAGTACTTCGGATTGCCACAGAAAATGCACAAGGCATTTGAGAGGCATCCCCATATATTCTATTTGTCTTTGAGGAACAAAACTTGTACAGCCATCCTTAAAGAAGCTTGTTCTAATAAATCTGGTATAGAGAGGCATCCACTATTGAGAGTGAGGAAGAAGTACATTCAGCTGATGAAGAAATCTGAGGTGATTTTGAAGAACAGGAGGTTTAGTAACCGTTTTGTTGAGTCAAAGAATGTGGAGAAGGATTTGGATTTGGATTTGGATTTGGATTATGATAATGATGAAGGCAGCTCAGAGATTACAGTGTGCTCTTTTGTTGAAGTTTCATGATGATGTGAAGAAAGAATATGCAGCCTAACCTAATGGAAGAAAGAAAGACGCACATGGAGGCTTATTGAGCGGGACTAATCAGGCCTCCAGCTGATTTATATGGAGTGACGACTGTCTGTTTTGAAGTGATGATGGAGCTTCGAAGTGACAAGAGTATGTTGCCATACAGGGGATGTTAAACTATCATTTAATGTTTATTAGAAACTAAATGTAACTGATAAATATATTTTCATGCAATAAATGTTAAATTATTTCTTCTTTTTTTTGTTGATCAATAAATTTTATATGTTTATATTTGGACAGAAGAATATGGGGTTTAGTAGGAGGACAAAGGGCAAGCAAAGTCCATTATTCTTGTTTTTCAGTCCTCCTTTGATTTGCTTTAATCTAAATTCTTGTCAAGAAAGCTTTGTAGAATGATCTTTTTTTTTTCTTGAAATATGTAGTGTAATGTATATATTGATATTAGCACAGGGAGTACCAATCCAAATACAAAAATTTATAAATCAATCCAAGTATCAGTAATATCCACTAAATCCTCCTAAAGAGAATGACCCAGAAACAAAAAATCACTGAGTCTGGAATCATTTATTCTTAAGTTAAACTCATTCAAAAGCCATTTTGTAGAATGATCTTATTAGTCAGTTTGGAACAAATTCATCAATTAATACCTAGTCAATACTTAACTAAAATATAATGATACTAATTTTTATCACTTTCAAAATTACTAAAATTTAAAACACATTGTTTTAAATCCACAAAAAATTACATATGGGGCTAATTTTATTGTTTTAGACAAAAATTTCACGCAGCCTCATACAAATCTATACAAACATATGTTGCAAATGAACATAGAACCGAGTAAATATTGTTTTAAAAGACCCTTCTCTTTTACACTTGGCTTAAATATGTAAATGTCTGTCTAATATGTTCTAACAAGTTTTGGTCTCCAAGTTAGGCAAACAAGACAACCTTTCTCTCCAATTATTGAATCCACAAATCTTCTTTTCAATCTTCCCTTTTTGGATACTTCAACAGCATCTCTTGGATCCAAACTCTTTATGGGAATCTGGGGGCTTCCTGTCTCTGTCACCTCCATGACTCGGTTTATCATCTCCAGGACTTCACTCATTTTGGGTCGAGATTTCACTTGTCGCACCAGACACTTGTTGGCTATGGCTGCAAGTTTCTGAGCAGCCTTAAGAGAGTACTTCCCTTCAAGCCTTGGATCCAAAATCAAACTGAACTTCTTCATATCAGAAAGGTGGGACCTCACCCATTCCAAAAGCTTTTGCTCATTTTTGGGACGGTTTCTATCAAGAGGACGCCTACCAGTAATCAGCTCGTAAAGGAAAACTCCGTAGCTCCAAACATCACTTTTTGAAGTGAGACGCCCAGTTTGAATGTATTCAGGAGCTGCATACCCAATGGTTCCTACAACCTGTCCAATTAATCATCATCAACTTGAAAATCTTATTCACTATGCTCTTCTCACCCTTGTTTAGTTCAATTCTCATTGCAGAAATTCGAAATCCTTCCAAAAAGAATTTATGCTGGGAGTAGAGGTAGTTCAAAAAAAGGAATTATGATGCAATTCTACCAAGCAAGATTTACTTATGTATGAGCTGAATTACTGCATGTCATGCAGAACTACTGGATAATAACTAGAATATCTTGACATGATACGTAAACATCATTTAGTGTTCATGTAAACATACCGCAGTAGAGACATGACTTAATCCTTCCGAAGGCCCTAGCCTAGCCAATCCAAAGTCTGACAACTTTGCATTCCATTGGTTATCCAAGAGTATGTTTGAGGATTTAAAATCCCTAAAGATGATCTGTTACAATAACAGCATAAAGAAGGTAGGACTAGAATCAGACAAAATATTCTGCAATTTCAGAATAGAACAAGCAATCTGTAAAATGACCTATGGCACAACAGCTATATCAACAACAGATAAATATACTTTTGCCCAGATGGTTACTTGGAAGAAAGTATAATTTCAAAATATACTCGAAGAAAAAGTTAGCAGCTTCCTTTCTCTCATTTCACAAGATGATACAAGAGACAACCAAACATTTAGACAGTGTTTGCAAGAGGGGAAGTAAATGGGAGGAAATGGGATTGAAGTGACTCAACATGGGTAATTAGTGTTTGCCCTCATTGAGCCATTTCCAATTTATAATTCTCCAAATAATGCCTTACTGTAAAAACCAAATTACCTTCATTCAAACTGTTACCTCTCTCTTCTCACTAAACAATTCTTTACTAGTCAAAAGGCAGCCAAGACTGACAGAAAGGAAAAAGTACCTGAAAATCCATTCCCTCATGGAGGTATGCTAAGCCTCGGGCAGCATCCTGGGCTATTTTCATCCGTGTAGTCCAAGGAAGAGTTGTTTCAAACCTGCTTAATAAATGATCTTGAACACTCCTGTTGGGCATATATTCATAGATCAGAAGCCGCTGGATCCCCCTTTCGTCATCCTCAGCACAGTAACCAATTAACTTAACAAGATTTGGATGCTCAACAATTCCTAAAACATTCACTTCAGTCACCCATTCTTTATGCCCCTGAGGACAATATTTGAACATATATTAGCTACGTAAACAAAAAATAGAAGTATCTATAGACCAAGAGAAAGAGGTGACGTAAATTAAATTCATTTATATAAGAACAAAGTGCTATTATAAGCCAGAAATAGGACCTCAGAAGATTGAATTTACTGACAATATGCCATCGAAGTGGTAGTGATAAAGACTCATTTTTTAGGTTACCATATGCATCAAATTTATCTAATTTAATGGGTTCTGAATAGGCACCCTTGTTCAGATGATTTCTCGAGCCAAAGCATAAGTCTGATATAAAGGGTATGTTTGGAATAAACGAACTGTTTCTGTAGATTCTATCTTAAATTCACACTTCAAATGTAAGATAATTAAATTATATTCCAAGCACAAAAATTCAACTCCATATAAAAATCAATGTTATGTGATTTAATGCAATGTCTGAGAATAGGAA
This sequence comes from Carica papaya, assembly GCF_054855325.1. Classification (NCBI taxonomy): domain Eukaryota; kingdom Viridiplantae; phylum Streptophyta; class Magnoliopsida; order Brassicales; family Caricaceae; genus Carica; species Carica papaya. The sequence goes on along the minus strand of NC_142310.1, from coordinate 848,657 downwards.
GCATCCAAAAAATCTTTCAAGAACAAACTCGAAAAAGCTTGCCTGTAAACCTCTTCTACTAAGTTGTTTAACAGCAATATCTATTTTTTTATGAGGATCTTCTGTGCTTCGAATTACACCCCGATATACACCACCAAATCCACCTTCTCCAAGCATGAGGGAGCGACTGAAGTTCTTCGTTGCTGTCTTTAACTCTGAGAATGTGAAGATTCTGAGGTTGCTGTGTCTTCGAGATAAAACAGGAAATGTGTTCCTGTTGGAAGATTCTGTGCTCAAATCTGATACATTCTGAGAGTTAAACTCAGAACCAGATCTCCTTGTGTCATGATCCGTCGATGTAGAAGCAGAAGCAAAGGATCGGATGGAAGTATTTGTAATCTTTTGATCATCAGTTTTCTCCTTGGAAAAATAAAAGCACTTCATTTCCGCCAAAAAAAAATATGCTCACTGCGGATAAAAGATCACATTAGGAATAATGCCATGGAATTTAAGGTCCTGATCAGCAATTAGTCAGTTGAAAACATCACTAAAAAGCAGTGATGACTGAAAGAACTATTGGCCAAATCAGAAAACACAATAAAGTCACCATTTTTAAAAAGCTTCAACTCATTGCATAGATTATCTTTAAGTTATGAAGGAATCCTCAAAATCATAGCCTATGCTTGTTTGTGTTTCGACATTTACCCAAAACCAGCATGTCTGTTGGGATACAAACAATAAATTCTACAACTCAACAACCAATAATTGAGTCTTCCACATAAACCCTTCTAAAATAGCAAATTTCCAAATTGAATACTCAAACAATTAGCCAAACAGCCAACAAAATGAACATAGAAGCAGAGATGAGAGAGTGAAAGGAGGATACCAAAATAAATCAGTAGGTGGGGGGGATTTCATACTCTCTTTCACCCACCAATTAAAAACAAAAAGGGAAAGCAAAACCAAAAACAAGAATTGACTCACCTCTTAGACCACATGAAACTGAAAAATTTCACAAAGTTTATGCAACTGGGTATTTGCGAGTTGTCATTTTGATGAAGCTGAAGCTAAACCCGGAAAGCCAAAAAAGGGGGGAGAAGGAGAAGAAGAGTGGCCAAAGAGAACACAACGAGCTCTCCATGATCTAAGGCAAGTCAATGCATGGCAGCCGGATTCTAGCTCACCCACCAAGAAACCCATTTAAATTATAATAATTTTTTTTAAAGGAGATTTTTTGAGTGACTAAACACAAACCCCAAAAGGCCAAAAGACGAAAGAGCGAGAAAAAAGAGGAGACGATGTGTGAACCAGACCAGGGAAGCGTTGGCTTTCGTCGTGAGTTGTGAAAGCGAATAGAGAGTTACTTTTCTTCAAAAGAACAGATTTGGACAGGGAGAACTCCGTGGGGAAGAATCAGTCCTTGTTTATCCCTACACAATAATTCAATACAGTTTCATATATATGTATACGTGTCGACATATACACGTATATATTGAATTTGTATACGTGGGTTTATGGGTTTTTTCTTAAATGAAATTAGTTGGAAGTTGGAAGCCATTAACGTGGAAGTTCTCTTACGGATGCTATGGACTCCCGCGGGTCAATAATGAAAATATTCAATCAAATTCTAAAGTTAGAAACTTTGAAAATTGATAATTCGTCATAACTTGCTGCTTTGACTATCACAACAAAAGTCATCATAATTATTTGAGTATTTTTATTTATTTAGTTTTTAAATAAATTTATATATTAATTAATTAATTAAATACATTTAAGCTAATTACATTTCAGTCTCTAATGACGTACTAAAAATATAATTTACGAAGAATCAATGAAATAACATCAATTTAAATTCTGAATTTTTAAATTAAAAAAAATATCGAGAAAGATAAAAAATAAACGTTGAATAAAATTATTAGATCCTCAAATTTTAAATATATTATTTTCATACAATTCATAAAATTCAATAAATAATCAATATTTCACAATATTTATATATTGTATTAATAATTAAAAGATGGTCAAAAATATAATTTAATTTAATTAAAAAATATACTATTTAAATAAAATAAAATATTACAAAGGCTCTTATTTTAACTTTGTATTTAACCAGAAAAATTATATATAATGATTACAAAGACAATCCGACCATATTTCTCTCTCTCTCTCTCTCTCTCTATATATATATATATATTTACTTCTTACATTGAATCTAATTATAATCATGTGACATAAAATTATTTTTTCAATTGAATTCTTTTAATTTTTAAATGAAATTTTGTTTTTAATCACTAATTTACATTAAAAATGTAGCACTCGGAAAGGAGGAGGAAAAAAAAAAAAAAAAGGTGCCACGTCAGCAGCCACGTCAGCAGGCCCGGTCAGCAGTCCCGGCCAACCAGGGTCTGCCACGTGGCAAGATCGCGTCACTTCGAAAGGAGCCACGTTGGCGATCCGCGTGGGTGCGATCCGACGGCCCAGATCAATCACGCGATCGGACGGCCCAGATTCAATCAAAAACGAACGGCCCAGATTAAAACGAAATGAACGGCTGTGATCAAAAGGCAAGGGGTTATAAATAGAACCTCCACACCAGACCAAAAACCCTAGCCGCCAGCCGCTCGCCGGAGAAGACGAACCAGAGGTCGACCGCCGCCACCCGCCGCCACTCGCCGCCGCACCGGGGAAATTTCCGACCGCCGATCGAGGTAAATTTCATACCCCCGACTCGTTTTTCCCCGTTGATTCCTCCTATGGCCAAATCGAGGCCGAAATCCCGGCCAAACGGCCGGAATACGCGGCCGAAGCCCAGCGGCGCCGCCGCGCCCCCTCTCGGTTTTTGCCTCCGACGAGGCCCTTCCCGGCCTCCGTTCGATGCAATTTTTATATCACCGTGATCACCATTCTTTTCTCTACAGGTTGACCGGAGCCGAATCACCAAAACACGAACCTCGCCGGAGAGCCGCTGCACCCGAGAGCGCCGCCGCCGGTAAGCTCCGTTTTTCCGTGATTTTTTGGCCCCCCGAGGGCCCTAGGGTTGTTTTCTGACAAGGACCAATGCGAGTGTGGCCGAATTCGGCCGAAAACAGCCGAAAACAGCCAACCCGAGGCGACTCGCCGCCGCCAGCGGCGGCGCCGTCGCCGGAGCACGGCGGAGCCGCCGTGCCGGAGTTGCGATTTGGGCCGAAAGAGGCCCTGGGCCTAATTTGGATTTTTTTTGGAACACGTGCAGGTACTGTTAGTGTGTTTCAGTTCCCCGGGAAAAATTCAGGGAAAATTAGGGACAGCCTGCAGGCGCACTGTGAATCGTATTCGGATCCCGAAAACAAGTAAGGACCCCTCACCCTATTTCCTATCACGGTATTAAAGTTCAAAATGATAAAACGGTATTTCTTGAATTAACGCATGTGTGAAATTGCTTAAGGTTGCTAATGGAGCCCGAGTCTAGTGTGATTGATGATTTACTGTTATTTGGCCTGTTTTACACTGTTTTACAGCTTTAAATGCATTATGGGATTTGATGTGTTTATTTTATAGTTTCGAATGCATATATTACTGTTTTATTAATTATGGGTTGAATGACTGAAGAACTGATACTGTATGTTGTCTGTTCGGCATGAATTACGATTTGCTTGTTTAAATGTGAATTGATGATGCTTATTGAGGAAAAAGGGAAATGAAACATTGTATAGACTGATAATTGTATGATGGGGTCAGCCTGACTAGATATCCTGAGAGATGGTGGACGGACCGGGTCCGTAGGGAACCCTACCGGGATTGTGGTCTCACATGCCGGACGGGGTATGGAGATCTTATAGTTTTGGCGCCCATACCGGACGGGGTATGGGGACGGCCCGTTTCACCCTCATACCGGACGGGGTATTGAGGTTTATGGTTTTGACGCCCATACCGGACGGGGTATGGGGACGGCCCGTTTCACCCTCATACCGGACGGGGTATTGAGGTTTATGGTTTTGGCGCCCATACCGGACGGGGTATGGGGACGGTCCTGGAAACTGATTATGAATGTTAAAGGTTAACGGGTAGCGGAACCCCTATGGACCCCCACGGATACTAGTAGGCTGGTAAATGAGAAAAAGATATGTTGTACAATGATTGAATTACAAGAGGCGTGATAAGTGTTATGTTTTACAGCTTAGATTATTCAATGATTATGATGATGTTATTGTTTTTTTTCTCATATTGTTTTCATAAATTCCACCAAGGTAAGTGGATGGTAAAGGTTTTCATGTTAATAAACGAGTTTGTTGTAAATTATGCTCCATTGGTCTTTTTGTGTTTTTCTACCCACCTTTATCTCCGTGACGGTGAGATATCGTGATGTTCTTACTGGGCTAGTGTAGCTCACTCCTTAATTAACCATTTCAGATCAGGAAGACATGGTTCCCGAGCCCGTTCCGCAGGAGGACGACGAAGGGGATGCCTAGAGACTCTGTAGTCATACGCATAGTTTATTTTCGAGTTTTCTTTCTTAGTTAGTTTAACCTTTTATATTTTAAGTACGTTTTTGGTTTTTCGTGTAAGGGATGTTAACTGAAATTTTGATCTCGCTTCCGCATTCGATATATTTAAATACTCATTTCTTTTTAATATTTTCCGGGGCTGTTACAAAACATCAGTCTAAAATTACATTCAATTTTTTTCTTTTTTTTTTGGCGATACCCAACATGTGGTCTAATTAATAATATTATAAGATGTTTATAATTATTTGATTAAAGTTAAACAATTTTATTTTTTTGTCAAATAAATTATAATTTTACTTAATTATCATAATCCCATTAAATACACTAATAAATTAAATCATCGATTATACTGAATTAAATATTATATATCCATTATCATTAATTTATAATATATTTATAAAATAATAAGTTTTATATTCTTAATTAAAATAATAATAAATTTTATTTAAAAAAATTAAAAAATAATATATATATATATATATATATATAGACATATTTCAAGTGGGATGACTCTTAAATTTCTTTTTTTTTTTAATATTTGGGTATATTTCAATGGACAAATTTTCTATTTTTTATTTTATAATATATTGGATAGTCTCACACACGGCAATGTTCATGGTTTGGATAAGGAGGCAAATTGAAAAAGTCAATACTATGGATTTACAAGAAACCTACATATTCAATTAGCTAATTAATTATTAATTATTAATTAATTTAATATTCAATAAGTCATTTTTTCTAAAAAAAAATTATAAATTTAAATTAAATTATATTTTTATATATCTTTTTATTTAAACGTAATAATTTGTGTAAATTTAAATCAGACGGTCTTCTCAGTACGTCACCGTTTAAAAATTATTTACACATTATTATAATTAGTATCGGCATATTAAATAATTGATGAATATATATACATATATTTTTTTTTATATACATTTAACAATTATAACTTTAGAATTAACATTTTTAACAATAAAAGTGAAGTGTTATATTCAACAATGTGAAAATACAAAGAAATTAGGTTAAGAGTAGAAAGGATTAGAATCAATAATGATGGCTGCTGTGCCTTAGGACTTTGATGATACTTCTTTTAAAATAACATCTTGACCATAACTTTTATGCCCTTTAATTAATAAAAAAAACATGTGTTTATATACTCATCACTTGGATTTGACATTTACATATAATATTTCTAAATAAATTTCAAAAAAATTATATATATATATTTTTTTTGAGAGAAAAATTTGTTTCATATGTAAAAATTATTATTAAAAAAATAAATGTATTTTTGCAAATATATGTTTGGTGTAATTGCATACGTGAATTATAATATTTAATTTTTTTAATAAGAAATCGAGAATTTAATTTGAAGGAGATTTGATACGAAAGATATAAAAATAAAAAATAAATTCAAAGTTTAAGATGTAAAAGTAATGATTATTAAAATGGAAGAACAATTATTGCTTATTTAATAAAAGTTGCATGCTTAATTATTGCTTAATTAATTAAATTTAAACTTGTTATCATTTAATTAATTAAATTATCTTATTTTTCTTCACTAATTTAGTTTTAATTTGTCTTATGATGACAATCATAACCTCAAAAAAAAAAATTAATTAATTAATCAAATTCTTAAAAATTTGACATATCTCCATGGCCAAATAAAAAATCAAGAATATACTTGGATATTTGTCTAGTAATATACCTCTTTAATTCTTGAAAATTTAAGAGTTTGAATACTCTCAAATATGTCATATGTAATTATTTCTTAGAGAATTTTATTTTGGAGGCTTGTCTTTGTTGTACATACATACATACATATATATATATATAGGTTTTTGTGCTTATATATATATATATATCCTTTTTTCATTCAATAAAAGCCAAGTTTGAGTGATTGGTGAAAATTCTTTGTGCTATTTTGTTTTTAGTAATGAAGTTATTATACTCATTTATTAAATTAATGATTAGGTTTGTACTTGTGTTGGATATTTCTCAACATATGGTGACAAATATTACATGATAAATTTCTTTTGAAAATATAATTTTTAGAAATAAATATATTTTTGAAGACCATAAATAATTAAATTAAAAAAATTATAATTAATTAAATAATTATCACACATATTTTGTTTTTGGGTATGTTTAATTCATCGCAATATCTTAATTACGTTAAAGAGAGAGTTTAAAATCTATAAATTTATTACGATAATTTTGGATGAAATATATTACTAAATTTTTTTACGAATAGAGAATTAAGATTTATCTTAATAATTTATGGATGTTGGTATTTTTTCTAGTTTTTTTTTTAATTAAACTCAGTAAATTTATAAATGAATTAATATATATATATATGGTAAGTTATTTGTTATATATAACTACATAAAACTTGCATAGGCTAATATGGTAAAAAAAAAAAAAATTACTTGGTCTTGCAATTTTGTAAAAGAACATTTATGTGACTATTAATTTCTTATACATAATAAAATATTTTGAAAAAAAAAAATTCAAATTGAAATTAAAAAACATTTCCCATATGGCAAATTGAGATGAAATCACACAAGAAAGAAGGAATCTTCTATCTTAAAAAATTCACTTTCTTCTCAAAACAGACAGCAGCCCCGGAAACAACTCCATGTCCGAGGAAGGTAAGCCGGCTTCCATGAAGACTATGAATTGTCTTCTCTACAAGACCTTGTCTGGTCTTCTTTCTTGCCGATGGGACCCACCACAAATCTCCCTCTATCTTTCTCTCTCAGAAAAATCAATGTGCGTTGAAGGGGTGGTTCTCGGAAAAAATACCACACAAAGGCGGCTCATTTGTGATTTTTAAGGCACAACAAGAGCAAATCCATGTCCTGAATAGCCTTACTTTCTCATTGATATCATTCTCTTTGGGCCTACCATGTTTGTATGTTAAGTTTAACTCGCCGTTTCTTTATTAAAGTTTCATCTTTTTCTGCTACGTTTTTGTTAAAGATCCAATCTTAGGAATCTTAGGGTGCTCTAGGATGAGCTTGAAGGAGCTAAAAGTATTCAACTTTACTTCGATTCTCAAATGGGTCATCGTTGTTTTGAGTTTGGTGCATTGCGTTCAAGGCCAGGATTTGAGCGACTATGATCAGATTAATAACCCAGCGTTAAGACCATTAATCACCCAGTTTGTATTTAGCAGGCTTTCTAATCTTACTGCAGCTATCAGTCGTGATATCGGCAGCCGGGCCAGCTTCTGTGTTAAGGACCCGTGAGTTACACCTTATTCATTATCTATTCCTATCATCTTTTTCTTTCCCCCCCCCTTCTGATTGGCGGCTGAGAAAATTAAGGAGGAAAAAACAATGGAAGTTCGGGTTTGTGGTGTTTTGCTTTCTGGGTGTGGAGTAAACAATCCAGTTTTTCATTTTTTGTTTTTTAAAAATATGCTTTAACTGTATTGACTGTGGTGAGAATTGATTGTAATGAAATCAATTCTTTTTAATTTGGCTGGCACTGATGAGGAAATTATTTAAGTGTTTATCCCAAAAAGGGAAAGAGGAGAAGTGTATTTGGAATGTGAGGTTGATTTTTTTCATATTAAGTTTTCTTGTGTGTGTGATTGAGTTGACTCTGAAGCTATAACCATGATTTCAGGGAAGCCGATTGGGACAGAGCCTTTAATTTTTCATCCAATTTGGATTTCTTGGAATCTTGCCTCGTGGAAACTGAAGGTATTGCTTTGATTCAAAACAGAAAGAAAATGATATTAGCCCTGATCAGTCGCTAAGTTGTAGGACGAGTGCTAGGTTTTAACATTAATGAAGCATGGACCATGGAACTGCTTGTTTTTAGCATAACTGATCGGAAGAATATTACCTTAGTACTTAAAAGTCGAAATATTCTCATGGAAGCACCACTTGTTAGACTACCTTTAAGAAAAAGTGAAACTTTATCATCTTGTATTTGGTCAGCTTTTATAATGCAAAAAAGGTTAGATTACATTGTTCCCAGAACGTTGGTGATCATGCAAAGCATTGAGTTTTAATAAATTTAGTTTTTTGCTTGTCAGTGTTTGTACTGGCAGTATCATCTGCTGTTGGATGTCGGAATTAGATAATTAATATTCATATATCCACTATATTCCTTCTACATAGAAACCGAGCAGTTGCTAATGGAACCATTCTTGCAGCTATGGATATCTGTTTGGTTTACTCTGTAAAAATTTTTGATTTAGTATTTCTTACTTTTAGTTTTATCCTTTCCTATATTAAGTTGGATTTAATTGGTCATAGCAGGAGATCTTGGATCGCGCATATGTACTGTGGCTGAAATGAAATTCTACTTTGATAGTTTCTTCGAATCATCAAATCCACTTTTCTTGGAACCAAACAAGAATTGTAATTTGACCTCACAGCTTTCTGGTTGTGAGCCAGGATGGGCTTGTAGTGTTGGTCAGAACCAGGAAGTTGACATTCAAGAATCAGAGAACATTCCACCAAGAACTCAAGACTGTAAGCCTTGCTGCGAGGGTTTTTTCTGTCCTCGTGGTATTACATGCATGATGCGTAAGTATCAAAGAACCTTCAGATGCTTACTTCTCAAATAAATTTCATCCAAATGTTGATTCATCTCTTACATTCCTTGTTGGGCTGATGAGTTGGTGATTTAGGCCTTGAACACATTCCTGCGTTTCTCTTTAGCACCACAGACCAACATCATTCATTTGTAATCTTTCTGTTAATGGTTATTGATGGGGCGGGTGCCTTTTTTCTATTATATTTGTGTGCTCATGAATTGGCATATCCTGTTTCTGATTTTCATTTTGGTTCCTTCCATCTGTGAAGCTTGCCCGTTGGGTTCCTTTTGTCCCCGTGCAACACTAAATGAGACAACAGGCATTTGTGAACCGTAAGATCTAAAACTAATTGAAAATATTATTTTGTACCAAATCGTTTAATGAACTGCAACGCGTACTAAGTATGCATCAATGGACTGCAGATACAATTACCAAGCGTCTCCGGGGCTTCCAAACCATACGTGTGGAGGGGCAAACATATGGTCAGATGTTCGAAGTAGTAGAGAAGTATTCTGCTCAGCAGGATCATTTTGCCCAACAACTACCACGAAAAGTTCCTGCAGTAGTGGGTATTAACTTCTCTCCTAAAACTTTTTTACTGAGCTTAATTGGATATTTTCTAATGTTGTAATCTTCTTATTCTCGTTTCCACATGTGATTCAATTAAAAAGTGCATACATATTCAGAGATTCTTTTTGGTTTACGGATGTAGAGTTCTGGTGACTTTATAATTGCTCCAGGTTATATTTATATTTGTTTTACTAATGCTGTCAAAATTGTTATGTTATTTCAGACACTATTGCAGGATGGGTTCAACATCTGAGAAACGTAAGTATGCTAAAACCCACTTGCTATTGCATTATGTTTCACGGTTAATAACTCCTATTCGTGTGTATGCTTTGTGCTCCTACATATGGATAAGTATGCTGTCAAAATTTCTACACCTCGAGATGTAGGATTGAATTTCTGTCGTTTGTGATAATCACAAGTAACAGTTCAATTATACATATGAAAACTATTAAAAAATTAGAAAGTAATTGGCTAGAAATTGAAGAAAATTGAACTGAAGGTAATCTAATAGTATGTAGGTGTTATAGAAAGTTCCAGGTAAGATAATTTTTTGGTTCGAGCATTTAAATAGTGAAATCTGGAGACAAAGTCATTTGTCCAGCCTTACACAAAAAAGTGCCCTTGTCCAGGAATCCGGAGATTCTTTTCCCTTATTCTTCTGTTTTTATCTTTAGTATTCTGAATTTAGTAACAAATACGTCTTCCCATATTGTTTTGCAGGCTGCATCAAGTTAACTTCATGCGATCCAAACACAGCGAATCAAAATATGCATGCATATGGAATTATGCTTATAGTAAGTTCTTCTCTTAGGTTCTAAATCAGATACTTAATAACTAGCTTGAGCTGCAATAATTGTTACTTTGGCCGATTACTCTAAGTTTGCAGTTGGTTCATTTTCCGGTTTAATTTTTAGTCATTTTGTAAGTTTAATTCTATATTTAGTCTTAATATACATAATTAGAACATAATTTGTTGTATTAAGTTATCACCATATCTACCAAAAATTCCTTGATAGTGAAAGTTCAATTTTTAACTTTCAAGCTAGGGATTGAATTCCTATAATCAAGAATTTATGGTGGTGTGATAAGAACTCAGCTCAACAGGTTATGTCGATATTAAGACATATAGGATTAAACTGGTAATTAAGTAGGAAATGAACCAAACAGAATATAATACTAATGGTAGGGCAGCTATTAGATGCATTTTTTTGGAAATATTTTAATAAATAAACTAGGTTTAGGTAATATTTTGTTGGAAACGAGAAGGAGAAGGAAAGAGATAATTTTGATTTTTGTGGTTACTAAATTTTTTTTTCAAGTACACGAGTATATATAAACACTATCATGGTTCTCAAAATTCTAAATACATGTACTATAGTTAAGTTTAACCGATGAACTATAATTAAGTTTAAAATTTGAATTACTTAAAAAAACTCAAAAAACACATTTAAGTCTAATATATGAGCCACATAAAAAAAACTAAAAAACATATATTCATAATCTTAACTCTTTAGTAAGACAAAAAGTCCTCTTAATTTACAAATTATTATTTTCAACACATTTATCCTCGATATATTCAAAATTACTCTCCACTTGCTTTATGCAGGCTGCTTTGAGTTTGTTACTTATAATTATCTACAACTGCACTGATCAAATACTAATCACTCGAGAAAGGAGACTGGCGAAATCGAGGGAAGCAGCAGCAAGAAGTGCAAGGGAGACAGCAAAGGCACGCCAAAGGTGGAAAGCTGCAAAAGATGCTGCCAAGAAGCATGCAAGTGGATTTCAGGAACATCTTTCAGGCACATTTTCCCGGAAAAAAATTGCCCGTAGTCCTGAGCAACTTAAGATTTTGGATGAAGCTAATTTTGAAGTAAATGATGATCCGTACACTCCTGCACAATTGAGTATTTCTGATGCATCTCTGTCATCCTCTGCAGCATCGAAAGGAAAGAAAATGGAAACACGTCCCCTTACACAGGATATCCATGAAATTGAAGCTGAACCGGAAAAATGGGAAGGCCTTAGTCTAGAAGTTGAGCATTCAAGTTCAATAGAAAGTGCACATCATATGCAAAGGGTAAAGGAGCTGAATACTGATAGCAAAATTTTCAAGTACGCATATGCTCAACTGGAGAAAGAGAAAGCTCTTGAGCAAGCAAACAAGAACCTCACCTTCTCGGGGGTAGTTTCGATGGCTACAACTGATGAAATTAAGAGAAGGCCTCTAATTGAGGTTTCTTTTAAAGACCTAACACTTACTCTGAAAGCTAAAAAGAAGCATCTTTTAAGGAGTGTTACTGGAAATATTAAGCCTGGTCGAATCACTGCTGTCATGGGTCCATCAGGAGCTGGCAAAACAACGTTCCTTTCTGCTTTGGCAGGAAAAGCAATTGGATGCAGGATGACTGGTTCGATTCTCGTAAATGGAAAAAGTGCATCAATTCACTCATACAAGAAAGTTGTTGGCTTTGTTCCACAAGATGATATTGTGCATGGAAACTTGACAGTGGAAGAGAATCTCTGGTTCCATGCAAAATGCAGGTATATCTCATTTTCTTCACTTCTTAATAATTTTAGCTGCATGCGTTATTAACTTATTTTCCTACCATTTCTCTTTTCTCTCCTTTTTCTTTCATACATTGTTAAAATCTACCTTCAATTTCCCGGACATTCTAAAGAATGAATTTTTGGTAACGTTGTGTCCATACCCATGTAAACTAAAACTATTATTTAGTTCTCTTTTTTCCAGTGATGGGTAAAAGTTGTAAATTTATTGATAAACAAGTCGTTCAACCAAAAATTGAAGAAAATTTCACTTGAAATCTATATATTATGATTTACATTTTCTTTGGTGCATTCCTGTGGCTACATGATATCAATTCCTTTGACTAACTTCTGCTATTTTCTTACTTTCTTCGCTTATGAACTTCTGAATGTCAAAGACTACCTGCCGGCCTAGCAAAAGCTGAAAAAGTTTTAGTTGTTGAAAGAGTTATTGAGTCCCTGGGGCTTCAAACAGTGCGTGATTCCTTGGTTGGAACAGTAGAAAAGCGAGGAATTTCTGGAGGCCAGAGGAAGAGAGTAAACGTCGGATTGGAAATGGTCATGGAGCCTTCCCTTTTGATCTTAGATGAACCCACATCTGGCTTGGATAGTGCGTCCTCTCAGCTGCTTCTTAGAGCACTTCGACATGAAGCTCTTGAAGGGGTAAACGTGTGCATGGTAGTTCACCAACCAAGGTACCTTTCTAAGTAACCAGTCTTCATCATTGGAAAATATGTTCTTTTTTTTAGAAAAATTTATTGAAAAACATTTGATTCTTTCCTTTGCTTCTGATATTAGTTTGTGCTATACTCTCGGGATTGTTAATGTTTAGCCAGATCCAACATAAGATTACCTATTTAGTATGGCTTGACTAAATAAATCAATATGTAGGTAATTGAAAGGGTGAATAAATCTATATAACTCCAGAAATCTGTAAAAAAGTATACTTTTTGAGCTAATTTGAAGCATAGGTTGCAATTTGATTGTGGTTGCATATTATTAAATTTTCTGAGCTCACACTGGTCAATGCCTTTGTTTTTCAGCTATACCCTGTTTAAAATGTTTGATGATTTAATACTTCTGGCAAAAGGCGGCTTTGTTGTCTACCATGGTTCAGCAAAGAAAGTTGAAGAATACTTTTCGGTCCTCGGGATTAATGTCCCAGAACGTGTTAATCCTCCAGATCACTACATCGATGTTTTGGAAGGCATTGTGGTTCCTAATACCAATTCAGGTGTTAGTTACAAAGAGCTTCCTGTCAGATGGATGCTTCATAACAGATACCCAATACCACCAGACATGCAGCAGGATGCTGCTCGACATGCTATGCCCTTAGCAGGTGTCAATCCGAATACAGAGACAAATCTGGGTGGTGATGAAACTGGAGAGCAGTCTTTTGCAGGAGAATTATGGGAAGAAGTCAAGAATAATGTGGAGTTTCATCGGGACAAAATACGTCTCAATTTTTTGAAGTCCAAGGACTTGTCAAAACGAAGAACACCTGGTGTATTCCGGCAATACAGATACTTCCTAGGAAGGTAATTACTTTTGGTTTCTCAAGTTTGTTGAGATATTAAAGAACAAGTATATACTGGTATCTACTCGATAAATGAGATTTCTTCACTCTGACAGAAGGTGGAATGTTATGCAATTGAAAAAATTTACCAATCAAAATGGTATTTTCAGATTACATCGGAATCTGTTACTGTTAGTAATAGCTCTTGATCTTCTCTGTCTCGTTAACTGTTTCAGGGTCGGGAAACAGCGTCTTAGAGAATCTAAGATACAAGCAGTAGATTATCTGATCCTATTTCTTGCTGGTGCCTGCTTAGGATCCCTGGCTAAAGTGAGCGATGAAAACTTTGGGGTGCTCGGTTATACTTACACCATTATTGCAGTATGTAAGTTGGAAACACTAAATCTCCTATGATAAAAGAGTGCTCGTAAATTTCATTTCTTTTGGCGGTTTCTATAAGAAATTTCTCAATGATAAAAGAACCTTAATCTTTGCCTCTCAAGAAAATCTTATACTGACCGTGGTCATTTGAACAATGAAATTTAGACAACAAATATTAATTGCTTTGATTTTTTCCAGCTCTTCTGTGCAAAATATCGGCCTTGAGAACATTTTCTCTGGACAAGTTACATTATTGGAGAGAGAGTGCATCCGGCATGAGCAGTTTGGCTTGTTTCCTTGCCAAGGATACCATTGACCATTTTAATACGGCTATCAAACCCGTGGTATATCTCTCGATGTTCTATTTCTTCACAAACCCGCGATCTTCCTTCGCAGATAATTATATTGTCTTGCTTTGCCTCGTTTATTGTGTGACGGGAATAGCATATGCACTTGCTATATTCTTCCAACCTAGTGCAGCCCAGCTGGTGAGTAATTCTATAGTGCTCGGTTGTGATAGTAGTCACGAAGATTTGTTATTTTCGTTTATTTTGACAAGCTGTCTGTTCTGCAGTGGTCGGTTCTTCTCCCAGTAGTTTTAACTCTCATTGCAACACGACAAAAAGGCAACGGAGCTTTGAAGGTTATAAACAATTTCAGTTATCCTAAGTGGGCATTGGAAGCATTCGTGATTGCAAATGCTGAAAGGTACGTTTCACTGGTTCTGATTTCGTGAAGCTGTATCTATAGATTTTGGATTGAAATATACCAGCACATAAATTATAGATCAAATGATTTCTTATTAGTTTAAACTTTTAGAATACCCTGTCAACCTATACTTTTGGGAGAGTTGGTCACGATAAACTGTTTCACGAGATCAGTTTTTCAGATTCTACAATACCAGGTTACTGATTTTCGTTTCACTTCAGGTACTCGGGAGTATGGTTGATTACACGTTGCGGATCACTTATGCAAAACGGCTATAGTCTTCAAAATTGGGGTCTTTGTATATTCGTCCTCCTTCTATTCGGCATAGTTGGCCGTGTGATAGCATATGTTGGTATGGTTACGTTCCAGAAGAAATGAGTTTTCTGGTAATCCACTCCCTGTACAGAATCAGCTATCTGCAAGCTGAGAGGATATACGAAAATGGTGGTTGAAATTGGCTGCTGACATAGCTGCTACATACATGTTGAATGAAATATGCGATCCATTAGTCCAATTCTTTGATTCATAATGCTCGACAGATTCTTTTTAATATCGAAGTTAGTGTGTTTTTTCTTTTCTCGGCAAGCTTTGAAATTGTATGTGAATATTTGATTCCCAGGTTCTTGCCCGATGGAGGAACGAAAAGATTCAATTTGTGCAATTGTAAGAATTAGAAATATACATGGAAATTTGATCATAAATATTGTGGGTTTACTGTTTTTGAATTTTTCTGAATGTTTTCTGGGAAAAGTGAAGTGCATCAAAGGTAATTAATCTTCATCTGCATAAACTGCTTCAGTTTTAAAAGAGTTTATATAACAATATTATATATAAATCAATACTAAAAATATCAAAATTTAACTACTACAAATAATTTAATGATTATTTCTATGTATATTTTAAATTACTTTAATTTAATTATTGTAATTTTTTAAAATATTAATTTTGGTTATTCATTATTTGTTTTTTTAAGCATCTGTAAATTATTTAAATAATACTTTTAATATATTATGTGTATATATGCATATATTATATGCACAAATAGCAGAAAAAAAGCAGAGCCTTCAATTAAATTCACTAGGCAACAAGAACCAATTGCAGCTCCAAACCCTTCATTGACAATAATGAGTTACAGATACTAGATCAACCAGAAGAATTAATGCACTATACGTGTGTGTGTGTACATATATATATACATATATATGTATAAGCCAGAAGAATCAATTAACAGACGAGGACGCCATGCATGCAGAGATACATCACTGGTGCTTGAATTTTTCCCACCCTCGAACCCAGCTATCCTGGAAAAAGAAGTTGGACAACATCTCGATCTCCTCCTCCTCTTCTCCACCTTCTTCATCATTATTCTCAGTCAGCTCTTGAATCAGCTCCTCCCAATTATCAAAATCATCATCATCATCACCTTCTTCGTCACCATTCTCGCATGGCTTACACGTACTACTCTCTGCTTCACGACGATCATGATTCTCAATAGAACCACCTTCAACGGCGACAACAACAGGAGAAGAAGAACCTGAGACCTTCAAGCATGATTTAACTGGCATGCATCCGGAACTGGGTAATGCTGATACTTCCTCAAATCCATTACTGTGTTGGTTTTGAAGATCAAACGAGACTCGTTTCATATCCTTCGAGTTCTTGATTTGACTACTAGTAGTAAAACTGCTGTTGATTTGCTCATCGTCATGCATTAAACTAACTCTACTATACTTTTTATTAACGTTGTTAGTGTTATCGTCGCCGGAGACGTTAAAGATCGAGTCTTCGTTGACTTCTTGCATGTTTCTCTTTTGCTCGGCGGCGGCTGGGTTGGCGGCTGCTCTGGGCGTGTTTGAGAGGTTTCTGTGGAGATGCGGGACTTGATTCTTGTGGTTCATTGTATTGAGAGTTCTGAGGTTGATTTGGGTTTGAATCTTCAGAGTTAAAGAACGAATTTTAAGGAATGGAAGATTGATACAACGTGTGTATATATGATTATATAGTTGATAAGACCGTTGGGGAGTTGGAAACGGTTATGGTTTAGTAATTACGGAATAGGAAACTAATGAAAATAAGAAAGGAATGAAAACTAAATAGGGGGTTTTCCTAATTCTACCCTCACCTTGTCCTACAAGGATCAAGACTTATTGTTTTTCTCACGTGCAAATAAGTAACCGTCCTGCAAAACCTTGTTACAATGTTTATACTCAGTAATGGTAAATTCATTATCATGCAACATAATATATATATACATATATATAATTGCAGCCAAAGCAAAGTCTTATATTCATTAACCAAGCAAAAGAAAATAGTGTTTGGAAAATTCTATGCAAAATTTTAACTTACAACATTTTTCCAGAAATTACTAATTACTATAAAGATTCAACTTAAATCTTACTAAAATTTAACTTAATTAATCATTGTAATTTCATTGAATTAATCATAAAAACTAAATTATATGTAGATAATAATTAAGTAAATCCAAATTTACTTTATGGTAAAAATTTCACCCCATGTTTACTTATAACAAAAACCAAAAAGGAAAGGTTAAAACAAAATCAAGGTGCTTTGATCCAGTAGAAAGCTTTTTCTATAGAATAAGAAAAACAGATATATATATAACTGGAATACCATTTTCATTCCCAGAACTTTCTGCTGATTTCCATGATCATGAATATACCCCCGTTATATAGATATATAAAGAAGCAGAAGAAGCCTACAACAGATGAAAAACAAGTGAAACTCATTAGACAGGACAGCTTCAACCTTCAAAACTGAATATTCACAAGGGCTTCAACCAAATCTCCATGCTCTTCACTGATAGATCAGATGGGTTTCTTTCTGGCATCTAGGACCCAAAGTTATTCTTCTTTCACAACACTTAGCTTCATGATGCTCAAACAAAGCCGGGTCGGTCATAACTCGAACCTACCAAGTCGGAAGAGGCACATATGATCTGGTAAGTTGTGGCCAGTATTATTTTCTGTGATTCTGAACGATAAACAATTGCCATAAAAGATACAAGTATTTTAACAGTCTTCATGAAGAAACTCCAAGATACCTTGATTACAAAGCACATAGTGGAGACTATTAATTAATAGAGTCCAACCAATTTTTCTAAAAGTTTAAACAAATAGGAATGGGAAGTCAGAATATTATTTATATATGTATATATTTACAAGTTCTCGTACTTTGTAGTAAAACTCTAGCTCTAATACTAGTTTAAATATTTGAATTGAACCAATTTTTTCTGAGTCTAAAACTTGGTATAAAACGATCCAATATAGTTTTATAAGTCAAGAAAACCGACAAGAGTGTCAGAAAAGGTTACCTGTCATCTTTTCATTTCACTTCCACACAATATCGCCCATAAATCTAAGAGCTGGAACACCTCTAATCTCCATATCGACCAAGGGTGCCTGGATTAGCGTCAAACTGGAAAGTTCTGAATCACTCTGAATCATATCAAGTGCGCGCATCTGGTCCTGAATATTTAGTATAATAAAGTTATTCTAAAATGCTATATTTGTTTATGTTTTGTTGTAAGACGTGTTCACAGAAAAATTATTCTCAATTATCCCGGATGGAAAAGCATCAATTAGTCTATGTTAGGCTCGTAACTCTATGGAAATCTTGTGATCTGTAAATGAAAGTGAACAAATTAATACCTTCCTCTTGACTGCACAAAACTTGCAGTCCGAGGCAGATGGTGGAAGAATCTGATTAACAATAAGCCTCTTGACAGGAACATTTTCCTTCTTCAACGAGGCATGCAACCTAGATGACTCACTGACTGCCATCACCTTTGAGAAATAGATGAAACGTGAGCACTTAAATTCCAAGCAGTAAATAAGATGACCTCCAATAAAACTAAGGCTTGGTAAATAAGCTTTAGTTTTATATCGTTGCTTATCTCTGTGTATTAAGATCAACAAACTATCAGAATCTAACTTATAATTATTACCGTGGGAATGGTCACAATGACAAATTCTGTTGAATCCTTGTCACGGAAAAGTTCACTCACTTTTACCATCCTCTCCCTTAATCGCTCTAATTTGTCAGCCTTCATGACAAGAAAAACTCCAAAAGATTAGTAAATTATTGTCAGAAAAGAAAACATAATATTAATCTTACAGATATACTAGGCTTACAGCATTCTGCTGAGTTTCTTCTTGCCCAAAAACAGATTTTATGGCTGAGGTGGCTGAAGCTATTTTCTGTCTAAGCTGCAAAATCCAATATGAATGGAAAAAAAATTTAGTAAAAAACAGTTAGCACACTTAGAATTGACTTGGCACAATATGCTTATTCTTTGAGCCATAACCTACTTTCAAGACAAAACTGAAAGTTATTAAAATTCATAAAATGGAAGAAGCTATGGTGCTTCTTGTGTTTATTTGATTAGAAGAAATTCAAAAGGAAGCAACATAAAGATGGAGCCAAAAAAGGCTATGATTCTATTGAATGGGATTAGATAAAATACCAAAAATTGAAAATTTCAGGAATATAGTCCTTCCCCTTTATCAAATGGGACTTATTATAGTGTTCGACTTTTACCTAAGGGGTTAAAGCTGTCTCAATTAAGCAGATTACAACATCTTATCAATCCTTTCTCCGTCATTCTCACTTTCTCCCTATCCTCTTCCTTTCCTAGGATATAGATAACTGAAGAGCGCAGATGGGAGATTGTAATTTGCAATGTCATAACCAGCAGCTTGCATACTTGTCTATCAGTAATTTGGGTCCTTTTTGGGACCAAACCTCTTGTAAAAAGCATAGCAATCCTCCTCGACGGCTTTGTGTCATTGAAATTAATATTTTTGCAATTAATTTTACTAAAGACAAAGGTATGAGGATGGAACATGGATGACAACTTGTGCAGACCTAACCCTATGTCAAAACGGAAAATAAGTTGAACTATAAGATGCAAGCAAAGTTCTGATAAGTTAATAAATTGTGCTACCTAATCCTTACTGTTTACTTGCAAAAGTTTCCAGAGCCAGAGGCAGTCTTCGGTGACGAGTAGGGTTAACATATGTATTGAACTGTAATCTACATCCTCATATTATATTGATTCCAATAATCATATAACAGAAGTGTTTGTATTTCAGATATCTGCTACCTATATGATTTCCTCCCTCACCACATAAAAGAATATTAGAACTGTGTGAAGAAAAATGTTATGCAGTTTATCCCTTAAAAACTTCCAAGATATTGCATGCAGCTTGCGTTCTCAATAACACACTCTCATAAACAACTCATTTAATTCAGCCATCAACGGATGTTTTAAAGCAATATGAAACATTAGGTCTATTAGAAAAAGGAGAGAAGGGAAAAAGGAGAAGAATAAGAGATCTATTGGTTTCAGTACTTCAAGTTTGCTTCCATACCTTCAAAATTTTACCTATGGATGCATCTAAAAAATCCGGCAATGATAGAAGTCGCAGGGTATGGCCCTAAAAAAGACAAGATATCATGCTCAATAGTTTGATCTTAAAAATAAGGGAATATGAATTGTTGCGCTTTCACTTACAGTGGGTGCAGTATCAAAAACAATGCGAGTAAATATGCCATATTCGGGGGATTCAAGAAATTGCATCACCTAGTAAAAGTTTCTACAATCAGTAAGCAGGAAAAGATGTAATAAAAAACCAGTATATAAGCAGGGAAGATATCACATACTTTAGAAATGGCAATAGCCTCATCTAAGCCAGGAGGTGGTGTATCCAGCAATTCTCCCAGTTTCAGTTCTCCCAACTTCATCAGTCAAAGAATGCACAGTCAATTAAAGCAGGCATCAAGAGGGAAAAGAAGACAATAAAATGAAGATAGAATTTCAAAGGATCGATATAACACTTGGAAATCTTCATGGCACCAAATACGATCTTAAGAGGCATATCATATAATTGCAATAGGCATACGAATATCCCAAAAACTTAGGAGTTGGGTAAAGATCAGATTTAGAAAACAGCAGAATACAGACTGAACTAAGTCTTAAATAACTAAAAGTGAAGTTACTCTAAAGCAACTGCAAGTAATCCAAAATATTAGTATCTTAACTATCAGCAAGGTTGACAAAAGCAAGGAGTATTTTATCATGTAAATATACCTGTTCTACCAGCACACCAAGACCCATTCCATCCATGAAATCTTTTATCCCAGTTCCGCCACTTGACTTTGTTGCACTGCGAAATTCTTCTCTAGCCTTCTCGGGGTTTATCTGTTGTAGAACTATAAATTTAACTCACTGAGTATGAGGTACAATAGCAGAAAAATAATTTTATCTCCTGGATACTTGAGAGAGAAGAAAAATCACAAATAAATTAGCAGATACCCATTTAGGAAGCTTTCTCACATACCTCAAGAGCGAATAATGGAGAATCAGGTCCTTCAACTGGTACAAGTGTCCCACCTGTCAAATCCTAGATAAGAAAAAACAGTAATAAACACAAGGATATCGGAACTAAATACTTCAAATTGAACAGATATTTGAAAGCAAACAAAATAATCTTAACTCTTAAAGACATACCTGAGCAAAAGAGTCACTCAAGGAATGAGCTGGATCAGTTGAAACAACAAGAGTAGGGTGTCCATTGTTCGCAAATTTTACTGCAAGTGAAGCAGCACAACTGGTTTTTCCAACACCACCCTTTCCACCTAGCATGTAATACTTCCGCTGCGTCTCGGAGACCATCTCATCAAACCCAGCAACATTTTCAGTTGGAGCAGCAACTGATCTCACTGCCATAGAACATTGAATATGAACTAGTCAACCCTGATTTGCTGAAGCTCTTTTCAGGAGAATATACATAATAGACAACTATTGGCAGAATTATGTGCTTTTATGGCAATAAACCAAAATTAATTCCTAACTTTCTATTGCCTTCAAAAACTTAAACTTTCAGCAATTGGTCTAAACTAGCCCATTGAGTTGCACTATAACAAGGACAAAGTATTGTTTTTTATCTGGTAAGTTAATCTCTTACTTTAATAAAGGATTTTCGGAAAACAGAAAACTACGCTAAAAATCATCAGAAAACAATCAAAACCCAAAAGAACCCATCGATCAAAGAGCTAGTAATTTGAGATTTAAAAGGAACCTGCGAGCAAAGGAATCACCTTGAAGTGAGTTCTTAGACCTTTTTGGTCTGATGGAAAGAGAGAGAGCGGCGGGGATGAGCGAGGTTGGCGTGTGAATTTTATGATAGAAAGAGAGCAAACCAACCGTCACCATGGAATTTCTTCTCAAAGTACAGAACTTGTGGGGGTAAGGTGAAGTGGAAGTCGAGGGTAGAGGAGAAGAAATCATCGCCATTTTCTTCGGTGTCTTATGGTATCAGAGGTTGTCGATTGTTATTCATCAGATTTTGATCGTAAACGGAGTAGAAAAGATAGAGTTGCTAAAATCCGATCCGTACCCGTAACCCGATTTATGCCCCGCCGATAGGTTTTACCCGCTCTAGACCGGGTTTGATTTTTTATAGTAAATTTTTTGGTAATAATTATTTAAGTTAATTTAAACAGTTAAATATAAATGTAAATAACAAATAAATAATAAAATTAATGTTCGTATTAAATAAAATAATCAAATTATTAAATTAAAGTGAATTTTTAAAAGTAAATTAAACTATGTAAAAAAAAAAAAAAATTAACACCACTATTTAATTTTTTTGTATTTTCTTTTACCATTGTGAAGTTTCTTAATATTTTAATATTTATTAATACTTTAAACCACAATAATTAATTACAATAGCATTTTTTAAAATATCATCATTTTTTATAATAAATATTTCATTATTTTTACATTAAAAATATTTTTATTCACTTAATATAATTTTAAATATAAATTTAATTCATTAATGTATTAATAAAATTATTGTGATTAAATTTAATTTAATTTTGATAAATTTATTTCATTTTAAATTAAAAATATATATATTTAAAAACAATTAAATTTCTTTAATAAGAGTAATCATAACATATTACAAAACCAACATAATCTATTGAAGGACCTAAATTAGTTCTATATAAATGAGGGTAGATTTGTTATTTCATTTACATATGAAGAAAGAAAAAAAAAAAATTAGATGGCAACTTCAATCGCAATCTTTCATGGTTTTCTTTCCAGCTAAATCTTCAAGAGTAAGGTTTAAGGTCTCCAAAGAACCTTTTGTTACTTCCTCTCCTCGAGCAGCAAGGAAGTCCTCGATGCTTCCTGGCTCACCAAACCATCCAAGACGATCTGCGATTAGATGCAGATTATTACATCCAGGACACCGCGCCACCACAACACCTTTCTCGTATGATTCACGACAAGCTGATTTTATTGATCTTGTATCACAGACCTTGCAAGTAAAGACCATTAAAAGATCATGTCGTGAGGATGTTTTCATTTTCGATAGAACTCTATGATTTACAGCATTATGCTCGGAGCTGTCTGTTTGTGATATGCTATTAGCGGTCTCACCAGTAGGCTTCAGACTGCCGGCTTCATGATCCTCCAAATCCTCATTTGTCTGGCTAGTTGGCTTTGTTTGTGTCTGAATCCACCTTCTGTACAAGTAGTCTCCGCTGAAGAACGGATTTGCGGAAGGAAGAACTTGTGGAGATGTATCTGCTGCAACAATTTAAGTTTGGAAATTGAGTAAAACCACGAAATGAATGAAGAGACATCGAGGTAAACATTAGCAGAAAACACTAAGTTCAGAGATGGTTACCCACACAACGAGGAGAAACAGAACATATAAGCAGGGAGGGAGAGAATTTAGTGGGCGGAAGTCTATCATAGTGCATCAACTAAAGTTAGCGTTCCTTGAAAATTGTACCCTTTTCATAATTTCTCATGGCTTTTTTATTGGCTGCCTTCTTAAATTTTCAACCAGCTCAGTTTCCATTCATAAGTTTTCCCACTAAAGACTGAGAAGAAGGCCACAGCTCAACAATCACGAAAAGGGTAATTCCAATATTTGATTTTTTAGCTCTGAACCTCTACACACCCATCTGAGTTTCATTGCTTTACAGTAAAGTCTCCAGTTCACGCACAATGAGAAACATAAATGATAAAGATAATTATTGAGAAAAAGAAACCGGTAATTTGCCTTCTAAACCAACATCAGAAGTTCAAATGCATGCAAGATATCCAAAACTCTTTCAAAACCCAATGTTTCTAAACCGACATCTGAATTGAATATATTCAGATCTTCCCTCTCTCATCTTAGCTGGATTGAGTCCTAACAAGGAAACCATTACGTAATTAATTAAAACCAACCGTGGAACCTGGAACTATAAAATCTATTACTCCTAAAAGATTGATAGAAGGACCTTAAGAAGCTTCGAATAAAGGGAAGTGTTTTGGTAGTAAAAGTAGCCACTAAACCTATCTTTTCAGTCACTATAATTCAGAAACCTTTCTCCATTAATCATTCCATCAGAATATACACACAGCCTAATTTCTATAACCCACCGAGAAAAGAGAGAGTGATTCCTCAAATCTGCTGGTCGTGACATAAGCACTTAACACAAAAATACATGACTAAGGATTAAGATAAGAAAAGTTAGTAACAAAAAATCATTAGCTTAGAGATGGTGGCATAACATGCAATCCTATTTGAGTTAATCATTATCTTTCTTCTCAGACCGAACCAAGAATTCAATGGCAACGATACCAAGTTTGAAACAATAAGAAAACGTAGGAAACTGGCAGAGCATCGAAAAGTACTTCTCTACATAAACATTTGATTTCTCCCCTAACCAACCTACTGCTTAGATGAACACAACAACTTTTCTAAGCTTTATTCATGAAAAGGTTATCTTACATTTATACTTTGATAACCAGTTTTGCCACTGATGCAGAAAAAAAAAAAAACAGAGAAAGGAGCTTTTAAAGGAGAAAAAAAAAGTGAACCCCTTCATAACTTTGTTTCCCAATAATGAAATATCAAAAAAGGGGGCCATAGTTCCTTCTTCCATTTCAAATGGAAGTACAAAAGGCAGAATAAAATTCGTCTTTTAAAACAAAACATTTCATTAAAATATCATAAACAAGTTCTCAAATAATTTAATCTGGATAACAGAACAAACCCATAATTTGAAATGCATGTTTACAAAAATGAACCCTAGAATTTTTGAAATAAGAAATGAACCCTAGAATATACGTTTAATCTCTTATAACGGACCCTACCAGCAGCAAGCAATTCCAAATTCTTTTGCAACCCACAAAAGGTATTTGGCTTAATAAGAAAAACAACAAGTTTCCCAATCGATTTGATTTCGGTCGAATTAACTCTCTTCATTTTCTTCAAAGAATCCCAGTCATGTACGCCAAAGACTACATACTTCACAATTGACAAAAGACAGCAAGAAATTAACTTTTCGAACTGATAGGAAGAGAAAGGGCGGTTTACAACGAAGAGTAATCAAGAAAAATTAGTACTCACATCAACGAAGACCCTGTCTTATAACGATTAAAGAAAATAAGTTGTTTAGAAACCCAGTAACCACATAATTATATACATGTACGTGCTTGAGAGAAGGGAGCTCACCTTTGAGAAGAGAGGGCCTCGGCTGATTACGGGCAAGAAGAGAAAAGAGTCGCCGGAGCTGCACCGTCCTCGCCGCCATGAGGCGAAGCTTCAGAGTCGCAGTATGTTAGGGACTCGAGATCGAACAAAGAATGAGTCACGAGTCAAAGGCCTCTTACTTTCCTTGAAGAAGATTTTTTTTTTTGTAATAATACAAAAATAATTATAATTATTAGTGGATTAGTTATTAATTGTATATAAATGGAGTATTTAAGAGGTTTAAACCTTAAAATATTATTTAACAACGAAAATGACGATCAAAAGAAATAAAAATAATTAAAACTCTATGTTCTTAGTCTCTTCGAGAATTACGAAAATTCTTGATTAGAATGAAATTCAAATAATCTTTTAAGATTTTGAGAAGAATTGTTTGGAAAGCACAGTATAAGGAAACTTCTAAGTTGTCTTCAAATGAGAACTATAACCTATCATTGACCCTTTATGCTAGAATTAGTCAGGACTGTGATAGGCAGTGTGTTATATGTATATATATATATATATATATAAGACATTATAAAGATCACACAATAAGAGCATGTTAAGGTGGACAAATACAATGTATGTAATTTAACTATCACTGTCAATGTAAATTGTATGCTGATTTACCAATTTGTTGATAAGTTTTTTTATTTTTTTGACCAAAGAATCAAGAGAAGAAGATCAATTCTACAAATTGCTCCACCAAAATCACCCAATTAGACAAAAAAGAAAGAAGAATTCAGAACCTACGGCGCCAACTTTTGCACCGTTCACCATCACCATGATGATGATCATCTGGGTGCCATTGACACAGAGAACTCAACGGGCAAGACTATCTTCTGTTCCCACTCCATTGATTCAAGATACAATTTTGACATCAACCCGGCAACTCGACCCATATCAGGTCTCTCCTCCGGATCCTGCTTCACGCACTCCAGCCCCACCAACACCATCTTCTCCGCCACCTCCACCGGGTACGAATCCTTCAGTCTCCTATCAACCCACCTTCTCAACCCGACGCCACCTCCACCCACCACCTCTCGCGCACTGTCTATGATGTTCGCACTCCTATACCCACCGGCCGCACTCTCATCACAGACGTACTTCAACGCCTCTTTCCCCGAAATCAACTCCAACAGCACAACCCCAAAAGCATACACGTCGGACTTCTGCGTTGACACCCCCGTCACCTTCAACTCCGGCGCCATGTACCCCTTCGTCCCCTCTATCTTCAGTCCGTTGCTTTTCGACTTCGACAGAATGGGACGGTCGGTGACGTCTCTGGCTTCGCAGAGCTCCGCCGTGCCGAAATGGCAGATTCTGACCCTGAGAGGATCTTCGGTGACGATTATGCTCGTGCTCTGTATATGGTTATGGACGAAAGTCGAGTCCAGACCCGAGCAATGGTGGATATACTCCAGACCATGCGCGAAATCCGCCGCGATTTGGGCTCGCAATACCCACCGGGAAAGCACTGTGAAATCTGGGTTCCTGGGATTCCGCAAGCAAGTCACGAGGTTCGCTCCCGGCACGTACTCGTACACGAGGAAGACGTAATTCGATGAAAGTGTAGCACCCAGTAATTTGACGAGACTGCTATGGTGGCTCCGGGAAATGACCGAGAGCCGATGAGAGAGCTCCGACGTGTTTATTATCCGGCGCATCTTCCGCTGAAAAACGACGACGTCTTTGCCCCGGAGATTGCACCGCCAGGAGGTTGACGAGGAGGATGAAGATGAAAAGGGTTTAGCTAAGAAGTTGTTTGTAGCCGTACGAATCTCGGAGAACTCGTAGATATGTGGGTTTTCCGGCAGGACCGACAGGGGGGATTTGAGTGACAACACCGATGAATTCGATGTGGAGATACCGTAGCTGGAGCTGGTTATTGTGGTGCTTGTGGAATTGCTTGACCGAGTGAACAAGGTTGAAGTTGGTGATGATTTATAGGCTTTGCTTCTGTGCGATGGCTCGATCACACTCGTGGTCTTCTTTGACCTGCACATGGAGATGTGAAATATTAGGGTTTTGCAGGTTTTGATGGGTTTTCAGAGACGAAACTGCAGTCGCTTCTTCAGGGACTGAGTTGTGTTGAAGGTAACAGAGGAGCATTACAAGACTGCTTTTGTTTTTTTCTGTAGAAAACAAAATGGAATTCCGGAAGTTTAGTTGGTTCGTCTCTGTCTGATGATCTGATACTTAAATAGGAGTGCAGATGTTCAACGGTTGAAGACGATGAATACTTTAAACATTTGACTTGTAATAAATAACACGATTCTATGTTTCCCATAGATTTTTCTTATGTATAATTTAAACTGATTCTTAGCTGTGTGCTGACGAAATATAATCTTCATAATTATTTAAAATATAATATAAATACTATTTATCTGTATAAAAATATATAAAAAACTATTATATGTTAAATTTTAACAAAAAATTTAAACAAATAAAAAATAAAATATTATATAAATTAATTTTATGTAAAATAATAAAAATTTAAGAAATTATATAAAATTTTTCTTGAAATGTATAGTTTCTTATATTATAAATTATTTTATTTATAAATTTTTATAAATTATGAATTTAAATTTTAGTGATAATATATAATTTATTACTCATAATTTTTAATTTAATGAAATTGAAATTTATTTTATTAATACATTAATGAAATTATAATGATTAAATTAAATATTATTTTATTAATTAAATTGGATAATTAATTTAAGTTTTTTAATTAAAAAATAAGAAAAAGAACAAGTGGGGTGCCCCTTAGAATTAGAAATAAGATTTGTCCTGAAAAAAAAAAAAATGAATATTACAGCGGGGTTCAGGTGTAATATAACAATTGACTAAGATCAGGGAGGGACAAGTGGGGCCCACTGCCTCTCTCAAATGAAGCATATGCTACATATTGCAATCTTTTACTACAATATAATATAATATATTATATATTGTGTAACACCCGACATTATTTTTATTTTTATTTTTATTTATATATATATAATTATTTATTTATTTAATTTAATGAAAAAAAAGGATAAAAATTTATTAAAAATTAAATTGAAAACAATTTAAGGAAAAATGTATGAAAATTTAGATGTGTGCTGACGAAATATAATCTTCATAATTATTTAAAATATAATATAAATACTATTTATCTGTATAAAAATATATAAAAAACTATTAGATGCGTGGGAGGCCACGCAGGAGGGGAGCCATATGGGCGATCCGCGTGCGCGCGATCGAAGGGCTGAGGTCTGTTCTCGCGTGCACGGATGACCCAGATTGAATCACACATGAACGGTCCAGATTGAATCGCGCACGGACGATGCAGATTCACTCTCTATTTAATTGCGATCGAACGGTCCATATCAAAAGTGATGGACGGCCCAGATCAAAAGTGGATGAGTATAAATAACTCCATTCGTACCCAAACCCTAACCTTAGCTACCAGAACCCCTTGCCGAAGAAGACAATCCAGCTGCTGGGGAGCCGATCGCTGCTGCACCAGAGCCTTTTTCGACTGCCAAAAAAGGTAAAAATTTCAACTTTTGTATGAAATTCAATTTTAAACCCACCCATGGCCAAATCGGAGTGAAAGAACCAGCACGCCAGACTTCGATGAAAATTTCACAAACTGCCTCCGATGAGGCCCTTCTCGATTCCCATTTCGTGTAATTTTTCTACTATTATGATCACCGTTTTCCTCTCTATAGGTTGACCGAAGCGAAACACCCAACTGCAACGTGATCTAGAGGAGTCACCGTACCGGGGAGCTCCGCCGCCGGTGAGTTTCAGTTTTTCGTATTTTTTCGGTCCACCGAGGTTCTTTAGCGTGTGTGCCAATAAGAATCGATATAAAATTGATTGAATTCGGCTAAAAATGATCGACCCGAGGTGAACTGCCGTCGCCGGAGCACGGCAGAGCTTCCGTGCTGGATTTTTAAAATTGGCCGAGTAGGCTTTGAGACTGATTTTTGAGTTTATTTGAGATATTTATAGGTACCGTAAGCGCGTTTCACTTCCTAAGGAAAAATTCGGAGAACCCAGGGACCGCCCGTAGGCGTAGTAAACTATTTAGCTTTTCTGCGTCAAATCAAGTAAGGATCTCTCACCCTATTTCCTATCATAGATTTGAAGTTTGAATAAATAATAATACGGGCTTTCGTACAAATTAAATAAATGTGCATAATTAATTACAAATTGCTAATGGAGCCCAAATTGGACATTAATTTCTGTTGATTTATTTTACAGTGTAAAAGTATGATGATATCTGGTTTATATATTTTGTGGTTTAAATACATGTATTACTGTCTTATCTGACCACTGTTTGATTTTAGAATTTAAGATATGATTGCATTACCGGATGTATATTTATTTGTTTATGTGATTATGTTTGATTTGGTAACGGAGACTAGGGAAAAACAGGAAAGGGTTGTGATCTAATAAACAGATAAGATTACAGTCTCACTAGATATCTTGGAAGATGGCGGACGGACCGGGTTCACAGAGAACCCTACCGTGAACGTCGTCTCATACCGAACAGGGTATGGAGACTTGGTCATTTGGTGCCCATACTAGACGGCTCTGTAATTAAGATTGTTAAAGAAAAGGATTCACGTGTAGCAGGGACACCCCTATGGATCCTCATGGATACTAGTAGGCTGGTGAAACGAGAAACAGTTATGATTTAGTTTATTGTTAATAAATGTGAATTTATGATATGCTCTATGTTGCTGATCGTGCATGAAATTATGATATGTACAATATTATTGTTTCTATAATTTATTTTCATACATTCTCCGATGGTAAGTGAATGGTAAATGATTTTATTTTTAATAAATGTATTGGTTTAAATTTAGTGCTCTATTGGTTGTTTTGATTTTCTACCAATATTTGTTTCGGTGCCCGTGATATAGTGTGATGTCCTTACTGGGTTAGTGTAGCTCATCCTTTATTTAACTATTTCGGATTAAAAGGACCTGGTTCCCGAGTCCGATCCGCAAGAAGATTGCGAGTAGATACTAGATACTTTATATTTTCTTTTACTTTTCTCATCTCTCGTGTTTTTTTTTCAGAGAATTCATTCTGTGATGTTTGTTTAGTACTTTTAAGTTATTGTGTAAGAGATGTAAACTTTAACATTTTATTTCGCTTCCGTACTTAAATTATTATATATTTTCTTTTGGATTTCTGGGGTCGTTACATATTGAGTTAAAAAAATACATGACCAATAATATTGTCATTACTTAAAATATTTATATTTTATTAAAAAATATGAGTTCTAAACTCGCCGAATGGGTAGATTTTGCTATTTTATAAGTGTATTATATTTTAACGATGATTAATTTATAATGTTTGGTTAATTCGAATTAATATATATGTATATATGATCAACAATACAATGATAGAGTGATTAAAACTCTTGTGTTATATTTGAAAATTATAAGTTTAAATTTACTGAAATGATTGAGCTAACTACTTTGTAAATGTATTATATATTAGTCGTTGGTCGACTTATAATATTTGATTAAATAAAATTAAAAAATTAATTTTATAATATATTAGTAAGATTACAGTAATTAAATTGAATTAAATTTTATTGAATATATTATTATTCTAAACAAACTGAATATTTCGTAATAATTATTTTTTTTAATCAGAGTAGTTAGAACGAATTAAAATTTCTCGGCTAAATCTTTTACTTTTTTTTTTTTAAATTAGATATATACATATTTATATACAATATATGTACACAATAAAATATTGTCCACTTTCATGATTACAATGTTCCATTCCTTGATTTTTTTTTTTTTTCCTTAGAATCCATTCCCTTTAATTAAAAATTGTTAGGAGTAATCGTCATATTTTGTTACTAAATATACACAATATGTATATATATACACACACACACACACACACCCCATATCCAACACAAATATATAGGTAGATATACGTATGATCTGAATGTATATATTTTTGTATCTGTAAGCAGCCACCCGCAAACAAGGATGTCCATACAAAGATTTGTTTATAATGTGTGATTAAGGAGCACATGAACTAGAATCTTAAAATTCCTCGGATAATATTATGTAGTTGAATATATAAGTAAACTATGAAACAATTTAATTAATTACTTAATTCGAGCAAAAAAAAACCAGCTCTCTTGAAGTTGGCATGTTGATGAAATTGTAAAAAATGCAGCAGCATTCTCTTACATACATATATATACATATATATATATATATACACACACACACAGATATATATATATCTCTTTGTATTTATATCATGCATGCTAGAATTGAGAAAGGATTTGATTTAGTATAATAATAAAGGTAGATCAAACAACAAATATTAAATTACAAGCACTAAACAAAGTCATTCAACTTATTCTTCTCTCTAGAGAGAGGTACTAATGCTAGTTCATGTTTTGAAGAGAGGAATATGCACTATAATATAGTTGACAAAAAATGTGAAGTCCACCTAATGTTATTGGTGTAAGAAACATTAGGTATGTTCAAAGATTTCGTAAGCGAAAAAAAAAAATGGAAATGTCAAGTCTTTTTGAAGAGAAAGATGAAGATTGTGTCGATAGTTTAATTCTTGAATTCTTTAAGATTAGTGTTTGTTATTCAAAATAGTATTTTGCAACAATTATAAGACAATAAAGTTGACGTTTATTTCCCATCTTGCTTAGGTTGAATAAATTCTAAGGCTAAATTCTAAAGTTATAATGAATTACTGACAGTTGAACTATTCGCAAAGTTTATATCAAATGATTTCAAGAATAAAACAAAAAAAAAAGTTTGAAATAACTTATTATCTTATTTTAGTGAATAAATTCTAAGATCAGAATGAATGACTGTATTATTTGTAGAGTCAATAACAAACAGTAAAGATAAATACGTGAGAATTTATAATATTTAATGGTGTTTTTTATTTATTAGATTTTGATTCAAATCTATTGAGTGTAAAAAAAAGTAAGAGAATGCTATTCTTCTTTTTTTCAAAGATTTTTTCGTTCTTTATTTCTTTGAAAAAAATTAAAAAAAAAATGATGTTTCAGGTTTTTATATTTGAAAATCGTTTTTTTTTTTATTTATCGTTTTATCATCAAATGTATTGAAAGGTTTCGTTATATTATAAAAATTAATTATGCCAAAGTATAAGAACTTGAACTTCTCAAACTTAAGAATTTTATATGAGCATGATTGGGTGGATATGAATATTTGATATGTTATATATTTTTAGAGGCAACACTAAACCATATTCTCAAAGAGAAGATATGGAAAACTTGATGACTCATTTAAGTTGGTAAATATGGATATGTCTTGCTTAATGTAGACTTTCATCTTGTTGAGATGGCTATGGACATGTTCAAAGCAAAAGGTCTTTCCAACTCTTTATGGGCTAAAGCAATTTATATGACAACTTATATACTTAATCAATGTCCTGTATTAGTCTTTTATTGCAAAAATCCTTTTAAGATTTCATATGATAACATAATTCAAAGTCTTTATGTAACGATTCCAGAAATCCAAAAGCAAATATATGATAACTTAAGTGCGGAAGCGAAATAAAAGATTAAGGTTTACATTCCTTACACAATAACTTAAAAGTACTGAATAGTATTACTGAATTAATTCTTTAAAAGAAACATAAGAAATAAGGAAACAAATGAAAAATAAAAAAATATCTAGTATATACTTGCAATCTTTTTGCGGATCGGGCTCTTGAACCTGGTCCTCTTGATTTGAAATGATTAAATAAAAGATGAGCTACACTAGCTCAGTATTACACTATATCACCGGCACAGAAGCAAAAGTTGGTATAAAATCGAAAATCACTAATGGAGCATTAAATTTAGTTAATTCATTTATCAATCATAAAATTATTTATCGTTCACTTACCATAGTTGAATTTATGAAAATAATCTATAAAAACAATAACACTATACAGATCATAATTTCATGAACAATCAGCAACATAGAATGTATTATAAATCCATATCCATTAACAATAAACCAACCATAATTGTTTCTCTTTTAACCAGTCTACTAGTATCCATAGGAGTTCATAGGAATGTTCCCGCTATATGTGAACTATTTCCTTTAACAATCTCAATTACAAGATCGTCCCCATACCCCATCATGTATGAGCGCCAAATCATTAAACCTCAATACCCCGTCCGGTATGAGGGTGAAGCGAGCCGTCCCCATACCCCGTTCGGTATGAGTACCAAATTATCAGGTCTCCATACCCCGTCCGGTATGAGACAACGTCTATGGTAGGGTTTCCTATGTACTCGGTCCATCCACCATCTCCCAAAGATATCCAGTAAAGCTATCGTTTCATCTATTCATTTAAATCACACAAATTTCTTACCGTTTAACATTTTTTTTTTCAATTTAGCAGTAAATACATAAATTAAACATACATGCATTCGAGACCATAAAATAAATCAGATACCATTATGCATATAAACTGTAAAATCAATCAACAAATAACAGTAGATAATTTCAGTTCCGGCTCCATTAGCAGCCCGTAATTAATTATGCATGTTGACTAAAATCGTACAAAATATCACATTATTATTTATTTAAACTTCAGTTCTATAATGGAGAATAGTGTAACGGCCCCGGAAATATTAAAATGAAATGAGTATTTAAATATATCAAATGCGGAAGCGAGATCAAAATTTCAGTTAACATCCCTTACACGAAAAACCAGAAACGTACTTAAAATGTAAAAGATTAAACTAACTAAGAGAGAAACTCGAAGATAAAACTATGAGTATGACTACAGAGTCTCTAGGTATCCCCTTCGTCGTCCTCCTGCGGAACGGGCTCGGGAACCATGTCTTCCTGATCTGAAATGGTTAAATAAGGAGTGAGCTACACTAGCCCAGTAAGAACATCACGATATCTCACCGTCACGGAGGTAAAGGTGGGTAGAAAAACACAAAAAGACCAATGGAGCATAATTTACAATAAACTCGTTTATTAACATGAAAACCTTTACCATCCACTTACCTTGGTGGAATTTATGAAAACAATATGAGAAAAACAATAACATCATCATAATCATTGAATAATCTAAGCTGTAAAACATAACACTTATCACGCCTCTTGTAATTCAATCATTGTACAACATATCTTTTTCTCATTTACCAGCCTACTAGTATCCGTGGGGGTCCATAGGGGTTCCGCTACCCGTTAACCTTTAACATTCATAATCAGTTTCCAGGACCGTCCCCATACCCCGTCCGGTATGGGCGCCAAAACCATAAACCTCAATACCCCGTCCGGTATGAGGGTGAAACGGGCCGTCCCCATACCCCGTCCGGTATGGGCGCCAAAACCATAAACCTCAATACCCCGTCCGGTATGAGGGTGAAACGGGCCGTCCCCATACCCCGTCCGGTATGGGCGCCAAAACCATAAGATCTCCATACCCCGTCCGGCATGTGAGACCACAATCCCGGTAGGGTTCCCTACGGACCCGGTCCGTCCACCATCTCCCAGGATATCTAGTCAGGCTGACCCCATCATACAATTATCAGTCTATACAATGTTTCATTTCCCTTTTTCCTCAATAAGCATCATCAATTCACATTTAAACAAGCAAATCGTAATTCATGCCGAACAGACAACATACAGTATCAGTTCTTCAGTCATTCAACCCATAATTAATAAAACAGTAATATATGCATTCGAAACTATAAAATGAACACATCAAACCCCATAATGCATTTAAAGCTGTAAAACAGGCCAAATAACAGTAAATCATCAATCACACTAGACTCGGGCTCCATTAGCAACCTTAAGCAATTTCACACATGCGTTAATTCAAGAAATACCGTTTTATCATTTTGAACTTTAATACCGTGATAGGAGATAGGGTGAGGGGTCCTTACTTCTTTTCGAGATCCGAATACGATTCACAGTGCGCCTGCAGGCCGTCCCTAATTTTCCCTAAATTTTTCCCGGGGAACTGAAACACACTAACAGTACCTGCACGTGTTCCAAAAAAAATCCAAATTAGGCCCAGGGCCCCTTTCGGACCAAATCGCAACTCCGGCACGGCGGCTCCGCCGTGCTCCGGCGACGGCGCCGTCGCTGGCGGCGGCGAGTCGCCTCGGGTTGACTGTTTTCGACCGTTTTCGGCCGAATTCGGCCACACTCGCATTGGTCCTTGTCAGAAAACAACCCTAGGGCCCTCGGGGGGCCAAAAAATCACGGAAAAACGGAGCTTACCGGCGGCGGCGCTCTCGGGTGCAGCGGCTCTCCGGCGAGGTTCGTGTTTTGGTGATTCGGCTCCGGTCAACCTGTAGAGAAAAGAATGGTGATCACGGTGATATAAAAATTGCATCGAACGGAGGCCGGGAAGGGCCTCGTCGGAGGCAAAAACCGAGAGGGGGCGCGGCGGCGCCGCTGGGCTTCGGCCGCGTATTCCGGCCGTTTGGCCAGGATTTCGGCCTCGATTTGGCCATAGGAGGAATCAGCGGGGAAAAACGAGTCGGGGGTATGAAATTTACCTCAATCGGCGGTCGGAAATTTTCCCGGTGCGGCGGCGAGTGGCGGCGGGTGGCGGCGGTCGGCCTCTGGTTCGTCTTCTCCGGCGAGCGGCTGGCGGCTAGGGTTTTTGGTCTGGTGTGGAGGTTCTATTTATAACCCCTTGCCTTTTGATCACAGCCGTTCATTTCGTTTTAATCTGGGCCGTTCGTTTTTGTTTGAATCTGGGCCGTCCGTGCGTTTGAATCTGGGCCGTCCGATCGCGTGATTGATCTGGGCCGTCGGATCGCACCCACACGGATCGCCAACGTGGCTCCTTTCGGAGTGACGCGATCTTGCCACGTGGCAGGCCCTGGTTGGCCGGGACTGCTGACGTGGCTGCTGACGTGGCCCCCCCTTTTTTTTTTTTTTTTTTTTTTTTTTTTTTTCTTCCTCCTTTCCGGGTGCTACAATAGGGTGAAAGATTTTTACTTAATTTGACGTCGAAAAGCTAAATGATTTATTGTGTCTATGGGCGGTCTTTAGGTTCTATGAATTTTTTTTCGGGAACTGAAACACGCTTATAATACCTACAAATATTTCAAATAAACCCCAAAATCAGTCCCAGGACCCACTCGACCAATTTTAAAAATCCGGCACGGCAGCTCCGCTGTGCTCCGGCGACAGCGTTGCCGCCCGCGGCGGTGGTCCACCTCGAGTCGGTCGTTTTTGATCATTTTCGGCTGAATCAGCCGATTTTGCATTAATTCCTGGGAGCAAATATGTTAAAGGGCATTGTTTGGCCGAAAAAATACAAAAAATTGAAACTCACCGACGGCGGGACTTTCTGGTGTGGTGGCTCATTCGGCTCACATTGCGGTTGGGTGTTTTGCTTCGGTCAACCTGTAGAGAAGAAAATGATTATCACAACGGTAGAAAAATTACACAAAACGGGAATCGGGAAGGGCTTCATCAGAGGCGTTTTGTGAAATTTTTCGCAACGGTGTCGTCGGGCTTTGCCGGTATTTTCTGGCCAATTAGTCGGTCTTTTCACTTCGATTTGATAATAGATGAGCTTAAAATTGAATTTCGTGCAAAAGGAAAAGTTTTTACCTTTTTTGGCGGTCGGAAAGGGTTCCGATGTAGCGGCAGGTGGCGGCGGTCGGCTCCCTGGTGGCTCGGTCGTTTTCTCCGACGAGGGGTTCTGGCGCCTTGGGTTAGGGTTTGGTGCGGATGAAGATTATTTATATCCATCCGCTTTTGATTTGAGCTGTCTATCGCGTTTGATCTGGATCATCCAATCGCGATTAAATAGGGAGTGAATCTGGACCATTCATCACGATCCAATCTGGGCCGTCTATCGTGATTCACTATGGACCATTCGATCGCATTTGACTATGGCCGTTCAATTGCGTTTGGGAGGGAACCATCCAGGCTGTTCGTGCGCGCGAGAATGGACCTCAGCCTTTCGATCGCGGACACACGGTTCGCCCACGTGGTGCTGCCCTCCCGCGTGGCTTCCCGCGTCAACGTCTCTGTCACTTGGCGCGTCCTGGTTGGTCCGGACTGCTGACTCGGCGTCTGACGTGACAAAACTTTTTAAAATTGCGTTTTGGCTCCTATTTTTCGATTGTTCTTTCAAAAATACCTCAAAAACTTAAATTTTTACCATTTTTTTCTAAAATTATTTTCAATTAAATCCTCTTTCAATTTTATTTTATTTTTTTACTCTAAATTAAATAAAACAAAAAACATTAAAACAAAATAAATTAATAAAATTTATATTTACTAATTATTTAATCACTACAAAAAAAATTTGTGGGTGTTACAATTTAGTTGTAGTGAAATGAAGAAACTTGATTTTGAAGCATGATTATAAGTAGCAATTCTTTCCTCAAAAGAGAAATCCAAATGGATTTTTGCTAGCAACTATTCAACACCACAACACCCAGATCAGAGCAAGTGCAAATTCAGTAGCAGAACAGAAAAATACCAAAATCCAGATAACAGGAAAGCAAATAATAATAAATGGAAAAGACTTTCCAGACCAGGCATTTTATTTCATGTTAAAAGAGTTTTGACTTAGCAATTACAAGTAGCAGAAAGCTGAAATACTAATTGTCTAAAATCAGCTTTAACAGACAATATAATCTTATTACTTACCCAGTTTTAATCTGTCCCCAAATCCATCCAAACACGTTCAGATTTTCCCAGAGAAAAGAGGAAAACCCCATAATCCTAATTAAATCATGCGCGTTTGATCCCTCAAATACTAATAAACCCGGGATTCTTAAATCGCACATCAAGTTTGAGGTTTCTTAAATCTTAGCATTCTCGTAAGCCTGGAGAGCCTCGTCAGTCAACCTGCAAATCCTCCATTCCGGCAACACCTTAGCGCCCATCAGCTCATAGAACTTAATGGCATTCGCATTCCAATCAAGAACAGACCATTCAACCCTGCCGTAACCCATCTTCACCGCCTGCTTAGCCACTGCCGACAGAAGCATCCTCCCCATACCTTTCCTCCTATAACACTCTCTCACGAACAGGTCCTCCACGTAGAACCCAGGCTTGCTCATGAAGGTGGAGTAGTTGGGGAAGAAGAGCACGTGTCCAGCAACGACGACGTCGCCGAGAGGATCGGTGAGGAATTCATTCCTCTCAGGGTCATCAACGGGGAGATCAAGGTTTATGACGCGATGGAGGGGTGGGAAGTGGGGGGAAGGGGAGGGAAGAGAAGGGAAAGGGGAGGAGGAGAGCTCGAGGAAGAAGATGGTGAAGGATTGGAAAGGAGGAGAGTTGAAGAGGGTGGCGGAGAGGGAGGATTCAGTGGCGGCGAAAAGATGAGCGAGGCGCTCGTAGACAGCCATCTGGTGGAGTAGCTTGTGGATGAAAGGCACATCGGCAGGCGTCGCCAGGCGGATTCTAGAGAATAAAGAGTGGCCGACTGCTGCCTTCTCCGGCACATTGTTGTGTTCCAGTGTGGAGGTTGGCGGAGGAGTAGGTGCTCTGGCTGCCATTTTTGAGTTTGAGTGACTGATGATCGGAAACAAATCAGGGCTTGTCTTCTCTCCTCTGCTTGATGTGGGGAGAGAGATTATAAAGAGATTTTCCGAAAATGTAAGGGGTAATTTTGTCCTTGCATTATTTATAAATTTTTGTTCTTCGTATTTATTTATTAAAAAAGTGAGATTTTGAGCAAAAAAAAATTAGCTCTTTCGAAATTGGCATGTTGACGAAATTTAGGAGATCTTGTAAGAATATGTTTAGCCACTTAACCTTACTTTATATATATATATATATATATATAT
Source organism: Carica papaya (assembly GCF_054855325.1). Lineage (NCBI taxonomy): Eukaryota > Viridiplantae > Streptophyta > Magnoliopsida > Brassicales > Caricaceae > Carica > Carica papaya. Next base: position 809,557 of record NC_142310.1, on the reverse strand, counting down.
ATTATATTGTATGTAAATTAATTTGTTCCTGAAAGAAAAACCAACAATGTTCTCTTATATATGTGTATATATACATATATGTTTACTTTAGGTATCTGATAATTCCATAAATTATACGTAAGTGCAGTTCTGAAAGTTCATGCATGCACCTTTTAACAGTTCAAAATAATCACGATTAAATTGAACATGTACAAAAAATCGCATTAAGGACCCTAAATATGCAAGATGGTTCATGCAAGTTGGTACGTTGGATGAAATTCAGGAGACTTTGTAAAAATATGTTTAGGCACTTGATTTTATTATACATATATATATATATTGTGTATTGTATGTAAATTAATTTTTTTGAGAAGAAAAACTGCAATGTTCTCTTGCATATGTGTGCCCACATATACATATATGTGTACCCACATATACATATATGTGTACCTATTTTATCTATCTAATAATGTAGGTGCAATAATGAAGGTTCATGCATGTACCTTTTAACAGTTAAAAATAATTATGATTAAATTGAAATAGTACAAAAATTATAATAAGGAACTTAATATGGAAAAAAGTGTTTACAATGCTCATATTCACTTTTACTACTTGTGAATAAGTAAAAAAAAAAAAAAAAAACAACTCTCTTGAAGTTGGTATGTTGATGAAATTGACTTTACTATATATATATATATTGTATTTTATGTAAATTAATTTGTTCCTTTAAAACTTGCATATGTGTATACACATATATATATGTATATTTGTTTATATCATGTATGTGAAAATTGAGAAATTTTCGAATGAATTTTATTTTAGGGTTATTAATTTCACTCGAATTGATTAGATGATGAAGACTTAGTTAAGATCTATTATATAAAATAATTTTTAATGTGTTATGTTGAATATATAAAATGAAAAGTTTACTAATACAATACAAAATAAGAGATTAATTTCGTTCATTTTTCAATAATTCTCTTTTGACCGAAGCTTTCTTGTAAATCTCATATAATTCAAACCCAACATGAAAAAATTTTAATTGTTCGTATCAAAACTAATGTGAAAAACAAAACTAGCACCGTTTAAGAAATAAATAAATAAAAATAATAAAGAAGCTTTGTTGAGTTTGCTAGGAAATACCGACATATATAGTTGTTGTTGTTGAAGTAACTCAAAATCTTGTTATATTGTCAATTGGTGAATTATTTTGGTCATTGTTGGCATAAGTTATAAATTACTAAATTAGGGTTGTAAATTATTAGATTAATTGTTAGATTAATGTTGTAAATTACCAGATTGGTATCACAATTATAAAAATTTGATTAGCTTTTTGTACAGTAGTTTTGGTTTCCTTTTCTATGATGTAATTGTACTTTTATATTGTCTTTGAATAGAAAAGAATAATTATCCCTGAATTATTTATAAATTCTATCATTTTATGTGGTATCAGAGCATTCTTCCTAAATGACCAACTCTTGAATCAAATTTTGTATTCCTCTCCGTAAAATCAAATGGATGAACTAACTCTCGTCATATCCAAAAACCAAACACCATTATTGTCATCCACCAAGATAACTCTATGTTTCCTATCAGTACCATATTAAATGAAAGGAACTACTCATTATGGTCTTAGCTCATAGGGATGCGAATTGGTGCTCGAAATAAAGTTGATTATCTTACTAGAGAATAAAAAAGCTTGCACCCGAAGACCCCAATTACAAAACATGGGTCACCGAAAATTAAAAATTAAAGAGTTGACTTATTGACTCAATGAATCCATCACTTATGCAACAATTTATTGGCCTTTACACAACTAAAAAAATATGAGAAATTGTATCAAGAACTTTTTACGATGGATCATATGAAACCCATCTATTTGAATTAAACCAAAAGACTTTTTGTGATAGACCATTGTCTACTTACTATAATGAACTTGTTACTATTTTTTAGAAAATTGATCATAGGACTGCCTCTTAAGAAGAGAGAGTTGAAAGAGTTGTCTAGTTGTATTTTACAATGGCTATATTTTGAGTTTATATTTTTTTAAGTAGACTCGATTCTAAGTTTGATTAGGGTCATGGAGAAATCTTGTAAAGAAGATCCATAACTGGATTTAGAGAATGCATATGCATATATAAAGAAAGAATACCAACAACAATAAATAATGAGAGGTTTTCGAGTGATCTCAGAAAGATCAACCACGCTTGCCAACTAAAAACTATATAGATCATCCTCGATATCAGTAAAACCTCAAAATAATTAATATGCTAGAAAGTCCAGCAATTTTGTATGCAACCATTATGGTGAAACATGTCATCCTAAACAACGATGTTATGAAGTCATTGACTATCTTGAATGGTGAGATTTCTATATAAAAAAAAAAACTACAGAAAAAGATTGTAGGGAAAGCTATGATGACATCGTTTGAGAAAGTTGAATCTAATACGGAGGATAATTTGTAGCCTATAACAAATGTTGCTCACCCAGGTATTATTTATTAGACAAATATTCTTCTGTAACTTATAAGAATCCAAACTTGGATTATTGATACAGGTGCATATGATCATATGACTAGAGACCCTAACAGTTACAATTCATTTGCTCATCTTCTCAATCCGTTATATCAACATCTAATGGGAGTACAGCTCCTATTACTGAAGAAGGATCTGCCATTTTGTCCAATCTACTCACTTTAGATACAATTCTTATTGTCTCATATCTTGAATAAAATATTTTATCAATGAACCAAATTACTTTATTCCTTGATTGCACAATAACTTTTTGGCCTTTTATTTGTGTATTTCAGGATATTCTGATCCGAATGGTTCTTAGTATAATGTTAAACGAAGCAAACTCTGCTACTTAGAATTGACAAAAAATTAGGAATAAAAAGTTAGTCACAGATGTCAAACTAGTGGTGAAGAGAAAACTCAACAATTATATAGTTATGACATAGAAGATTGAGGCATCTTTTTTTAGATATATTTAAAAATTACAATAACATTTGTTTTTTAACTTGGATGTTTCTGATTTTCATTGTAATATTTGTGAACTAGTTAAAAGTCATCGTATTCCTTACTTATCTAGTATGAATAAATATTCTGAACTTTTTGTTGTCATACACTCTGATATTTGGGGCTCTGCAAAGATTCCTTCTCTATTTAAAGCTTTATATTTTATTATATTCATTGACAAATGTATTAGGATGACTTTGTTGTCCTTGCTTTAGAGAAAAAAATGATGTTTTTAGCCTTTCAAACATTTCATAGTTTGGTGGGAACTCAATATCAATGCAAGATTTGTGTTTGGCAATCTGACAATGTAAAAGAGTTTATTGATGCAAAGTTTGAAACTTTTCTTAGCCAAAGAGGTATTTCGCATCATACCTCTTGCACATATACTCTGCAACAGAATGACTTGGCGGAGAGGAATAATAGGCATATAATGGAGGTGGTTCATGTAATACCTGAACTCAAAATTTAGGTCGGGATCAATTTTAACATTTCTAAAATATATAAAAATTTATTTTTAAGTTAATTTGTTTTAATTTTTGTTGAATTTATGGAAAAAATAGGTTATGGATGAAATCAAAAACAATTTTGAAAAAAATGGGTAAAAATTTAGTTTCAGCGGGTGTTTTTGAAAGAAAAATTAGAAACTGGGAGTCAGAGTACAAATAGAAAAAATTATACTACGTAGGATCACCCAGTCAACAACCCTGACGAACTAGAGTACACCGCGTGGCGAGTCACATTGACGTCGGTACCACGCGGGCAATCAATGTGCCCCGCAAACGAACGATCCAGGATCGATCCTGCACACATAGATGGTCTGAATTTATTCTCCCTTTAAACATAATCGGATGGTCGAGATCAAATCATGATGGATGGCCCAGATTCATTTCCTCATACGCGATTGAACGGTCGAGATCAAATCGCGATGCACAGTCTAGATGAAAGCGAGATGGGTATAAATAACTCGCATTACACGAGAACCCAAACCTTAGCTGTTAGCCCCCACTAGAGAAGAAAAATCAAATGCCAGAGAAGGAGGTTGACTGTCGACTATCGCAGCATCGGAGCCACCGCCAACTGCTAAAAGAGGTAAAAATTTTCCTTACTTGCTTGGAATTTGATTCTGACCACCTCCACGGCCAAATCAGAGCAAAAGGGACGGCGGGAGAGCTGAAAATTACAGGCGAAACTCGGCGGAGCTGTTGCGGCCAAAGTTTTAAAAACCCTATGATGAGCCCCTTCGTGATTCTCGTTTTACGTAAATTTTTAATCATTGTGTTCATCGTTCTTTTCTGTGCAGGTCGACCGAAGAAAAAATCTCAGTTGCAAAGGAGACCGATAGAACCGTCGCACCCGGAGGTCCCCCCCGCCGGTGAGTTCAATTTTTTTTATGGTTTTCTTACCAACCGAGGCCACTAACGTGTTTTTCTACTAGGAATACAGCCAAAATCGCCTAAAAACTAACAAAAATCAACCAAAACGGGCTAGGACGAGGTGAACCGCTGCTATGCCGAAACTGTAAAATTGGTCAAAATGAGTTTTGGACATCGATTTAAGATTTTATGGTATTTTTAGGTATGTAACAAATGTTTTGAATTCTACAGGGATAATTCAAGAAAATTTGATACTCGTTAGGAAGCGTAATGGGCAGCGCAACATCTTGAAACATTGATTCAGGTAAGGATCCATTACCATTTTCTCCATTACGACAAATTGAGGCTTAATAATTGATAATTATATTTTTATGAAAAAATTAGAGAACCTTAAAATAATTACAGGTCACTAGTGGAGTCAGAACTGGTTAGTCCATGGTCGTTTCGATTTCCTATTTATTTTCCTATATTGCCCCTTTTTGTTTACTATTATATTGTGCATAACTGAAATGATGGTTTTTAGAGTTTTTTTGGTTATTTGATTCTTTGTTTCCCCTACAATTGTTTGCCAGTATTCTGGTTATTGGTTATTTGGCTGTGTTGAACTATATTTAAGTGAACTGTGAGTATAAAATGAGATACGATTATGCATGGTTGATTGTTTTGCTGATGAAAATCTATATGAGAAAGACTTACTGAGTACCCGAAAAAGGGCGGACGGGCCCGGTATATAGGGAACCTTACTGTGAACGTTACTTCAGTCAAGGGGGTTGGGAAATCCCTTACCAGTAAGGTTTGGGAGATATGGTTCACCCTCATACTGGACATGGTATTGAGGCAGTAGAATGTTTGGTGCCCATTACCGGACGGGGTATGGAGATGGCTGGTTAACTGTTTAATTGGATATTGCGTTCACGAGTAGGAAGACATCCCTATGGACCTCCAGGAGTACCGGTAAGCAAGTAAGAATAAAAAGTGATTGTTTCTTGTTATTTTATATACGATGATAAAAAGTGTATGGATATGATTTTTATAGGTTATTTTTGGACAAAAACTTGTTACATAAATATGGAATAAATGATATTCTTTATAGTAAATGAATTTATATAAATTAAGAGTGCTATTGGTTATTTTTCTGATTTTTACCAGTCTTCAGTTTTCGTATTTGTGATTAGTGTGATATTCTTATTGTGCTAGTGTAACTCAACCCTTCATTAACTATTTCAGATCAAGAGGACTAAGATCTAGATCTTGATCAATAAGAGAGTTGTGAATAGTTCACCATTAGGATTTTCTTCAAAAACTAATTGAGGTTGTCCTAGGATTGTTCAATTATTTGCTTTTCGTTTATTTCTTTAATTTTTGTTTATTCTTTTAAAAGGAACATTTCTCTAACCTTATTGGGTATTCTAAATTATTATGTAAGGAATGTAAACTCTAACTCTATTATTTCGCTTTCACATTTAGTTTATGACTTTATTTCTATTTAAGTTCTGAGCCTTTACAGTTCATGTATCACTTTTTGGTATGAATATGCCTTAGTTCTATTGGAGTAAAGCTGTAAAATATGTTGTTTATTTAATCAATCGGACGCCTTCCCAAGTACTAAATTTCTAAACACCACAACAAAAGATGCAATCTTTTTTCTCAATTCCAAATGTTCCAAATCTTGAACTTAGAGTTTTCTAATGTACTGTCTATGTTCATCTTCTTAAGAATCTTTAAAATAAACTAGACCTGTGTGCAAAAAGATGTGTTTTTATTGGTTATTCTGATTTTCAGAAAAGATATCAGTGTTGTGACCCTCAACCCTAGAAATTATATATGAACTTGGTTCATCCTTTAACGAGGTAGAACCTTATTACTCAAGAGGAGTTCATCCATCTTCTCTTTAGGGAGAGAAATATGAGAAAGAGAATGTTTTACAATAAAAAAACAGTAAAAGAGATGAAGGTGTTTTTTTTTTAGGTGGAAAAGATGCATGAAATATTGGAAGAAGTAGTCAAGAAAATCTGGCAGAGAATGATAATCAACTAATGGTTCCTTTTAAAAATATGTCAGAATTACCAGTAGCTGCATATTAGCCTTTGATAACACCATTAACTGAAGAATTAACTTAGAATGCCCAGATACTTCACCTCAGGTAATTCCAAATCCTATATCTGATGAGTCTCATTAAAAAAATATTTATTCTGAATTTATAATTCCTAAATATCCATAAAGATCTAATAAAGGTGTTCCAAAGAAATAATATGAATCTTATCCTAAAGTCAAAGTTAAATATCATATTAACTGTTATGTCTCTACTCATAAGTTGTTTGAGTCATATGCACTTACTATTAATCAATTATCTGAAGTTTCTGTTCCTAGTAGTGTGCAGGATGTATTGCAGGATACAAAGTAAAAAAAAATGCAATGAACAAGGAGGTGGAGGCTTTGCAAAAAAATTCCATATGGGAACTAGTTCCATTACCCAACGAAAAAAAGACTATTAGGTATAGATGGGTATACATAGTGAAACTTAAGGTAGATGAAAATATTGATCAATATAAGGCGAGACTAATTGAAAAGGAGTAACACAAAAGTATGGGGTGGATTGTCAAGAGACGTTTGCACCAGTAGTTAAACTGAGTATAATTCATATTTTTTTGTCTATAACAATAAATCAAGACTGGAATTACAATAATTTAATGTTAAGAATGTCTTCCTTAATGGAAACTTAGAAGAATAAGTTTACATGAAGCTGCCACCAGGATTTGGAATGTTCTTTGTAGCAATAACAACTTTTAGTTATAAGCAAAGTAATTCATATCATTCTTTGTTTGTAAAGCATATAGAAGGGAAGGTAATGACTTTAATTATGTATGTGATGACATGGTCTTAACAGGAGATAATTATTGTGAAATGAAGTTATTACAAGAATACTTGGCTACTGAATTCGAAACGAAGGACCTGGGATAACTTAAATACTTCTTAGATATTGAAATAGCCAGATTGAAACACATGATTTTTCTTTTCACAATGAAAGTATGTGCTGGATCTTTTGACTGAGACTAGAATGTTTGCTTGTAAGCAGTAGACACGCCCACGGAAATAAATCACAACCTTGGAATTTTTCCAGAACAGGTTTTAATAGACATTTATCAATATCAACGACTGGTTGGGAGATTAATTTATTTGACACATATAAGGCTAGGTATAGTCTATGTTGTAAGTGTCGTGAGTCAATTCATGCATACACCAAGCGAAGATCATTTAAATATAGTGTACTAAATCTTGAGATGCTTAAAGGGTGCTCCAGGTAAAGGTTTGTAATTTTCAAAAAATGGCTCCTCGAAAATTGAAGGATATACAGATGTTGATTGGGTAGGTGATTAAATGAGTAGATGATCCACTTCTAGTTGTTTTGCTTTCGTGGAAGGTAACCTGGTCACATGGAAGAACAAAGGTTGTGGCAAGATCAAGTGTTGAAGTTGAATTTCGAAGAATAACTCATGGTATAAGCGAATTTTTATGGATCAAGAGTATTTTAGAATATTTAGTGTAATATCCAGCTGGTGTAACAGCTGGGTACAAAAGAAAAAAAATATAAAATATATATTAATTAATTAGAAAAAAAATATAGAGAGAAGGAGAACAAACCAAGCATAAAAAAAAATATATATAATGAAATAGCACAAGAGAAAAAAAAAGAAAAAAAAAGAGAGAGAGGAAGAGAGTTGAGTTCGAGCGGGTGAGAGAGGAGGCCGAGCTAAGTAAGGATCGAGGCCAAGAGAGTGGAGTGAGGGGAGGAGCCTTGGCAGCGTGGGGAGGAGGAGTGAGCGATAGTTGGGAAGGTGAGATGCGGCGAAAGGGGAGACATCGCGAGAAGGAGAGGAAGAGAGAAGAAGAAGGAAGAAGAAGAAGAAAAAAAAAAAAAAAGAAGAAGAAAAGAAAAAAAAAGAAAGAAAAGAAAAAAAAAATAGAGAAAGAAAAGAAAAGGAAAAAAAAAAGAAAAAAAAGAAAAAAACAAGAGAAAAAAAAGGAATAAAAAAATAAAATTAAATTAAGGAAGAAAAATAGTAGTGTGGCGACCAATATGTTATTGGTGCGTCGCATGCAATAATGCGCACTGATATGATCATCAGCGCCTGACATTTCCAATGACACGCGTATGATGACGCATGGTAACATTGGCGACTTGGACCGCATGTCCCAAGGTAAAATCTGTTCCTCATATCACGTAATATAGTTTCTAAAATTATTTATAATTTAATATATGTGTTGTTTATTATACACGTGGAAAATTATTTAAAAGGTATTCGAATTTTCGAGAGAACCTTAGATCGAGTCAGAAAAGATTCCTAAAGCTTTCTCGATCACATCATAGGTAAGAATTATGTGTATTTCTTATGGAGATATAAATTATATGTTTATGTAAATGTATTATGTATAGTACATTGTGTGTAAATGTTTAAATATATTTGTAGTATAATAGAAATATAATTAACATGTCTAATTTATATTTGTTTGTATTTATGTTGTGTGTATATATAGATGTTGTTACGCATGCGTGTGTAAATATATAAAAATATACGATGAATGTGATATAAATTGAAAATGACAGATTTGATAAGAATAACACTAATAAAAACAAATACGTGAATATATATATATATATATGATATGTTGTATGTGATGGTGTATACGTATTTAAGTATGAACATGTGTGTATATATCAGTAGAGATTATGTGTGTAAATATAAATATATATTCTGTGTGAGACATTTAATGATGGTACATGTCTGTATTGTAATATATGTCTGTATTAAAATGTGTATACATATGTCATGCATGTGAAATGTATAATTAGTGTATGTACGTGTAAAATTTAGGTACATTGCACTGGTTGTGTGATTTGGTGTAGATATACAGTGCACTATACTTGTTGTGTAATTTGGTACAGTTGCGCGAGGAATCTGAGTATCTTGTGCTTGCTATGTGATATGGTACAAGATGATTCAGAAAGTGGTTTGAAATGTATAACTCTAATGTGCGTGATGATATTGTGCATTTTGTGTGTATGTTTGTGTTTAATTATGTATAGAAATTAAGATCTTATGTAGGAAATAAGTGAATTAGAAATGAAAAATATTTGAAAAGAGTGTAGAGTATAAGAATCTTGAATACCTACTCGTTTAGTCTGAATCGAGGAGGTGAGGGTGCGTGTGTGGCTGAAGTTCAGCGGGTATGGTGAACCTGCACATGATAGAGTTTGAAACCTAATCTAGACGTTGATAGATGTTTGTGAGTGTGGGTCACCTACCAAACATATCTGCGGCGGCCATTGTGAGATTTGTGCGTGTGTGTTATCCATGCGATGAGAGGATCCATTTCGCTTTTTCTCAATGACGATATAAACGGTATCGCATGATAAAATTTTAAATGTGATATTTCGAGTGTATTGTAATATTTCGAGTATAAGTTTAATTTGAAATAAGAACAAGATTGAAGTTATAAGAGTAAGAATTAGAATATGTTTCGTGTGATTATTTATTTTATTGTGTATTTTGATTATAATGTTTTGTTTGATACTTTTTTGATTATAAGTATTATTATATTTTATATATTGCATGAACGTATGTACGTAAGTTTCCATTATATAATTATTTTTCTTACTGAACTCGTGAATCTCACCCCAATTCACCCATATCCAAGTTAGAGGAAGTCAAAGATCAAAGGAAGATGACGAAGAAAACTTCATTAGTTTTTATTTTAATATCATAAATTAATTTAAATGCCTCAATTATTTGTTATCCAGTCACAAGAAATATGTATTAAAGTGTAGTTCAACTACATATTTAATATTTATCTATTTAATTGGTTGAAAATATTGTGGTAACGTCCATACCTACCGACATTGGGGTTCAGGATGTTACATTTAGAAATTAAATATGAGAAACTATGAGTCTTTATTGTGACAACACAACTGTTATCGAAATTGCATAAAATCCTATACAACATGATCGTACTAAACATGTTGAGATTGATAGACACTTCATCAAAGAAAAGTTAGATAAAAAAATCATACCTTTTTCCTTTGTCAAATATGAAAATTAATTAGTTAATATCTCACCAAAGTAGTTACTAAAAACAGATCCTCGAAAATGACAAACAAGTTGGGCATAATAGATTTTTATGCTCCAACTCGAAGAAGAGTATTGACATGAGTTGTAAATTACTAAATTAATATTATAAATTATCAGATTAATTGTTAGATTAGTACTGTAAATTATTAGATTAGTATCATAATTATAAGAACTTAACCAGTTGATTTTTTTATATAATAATTTTGATTTTCTTTTATGTGACGTAATTGTACTTTCATATTGCCTTTGAATATAGAAGAATAATCATACATGAATTATTTACAAATTCTATTGTTTTACCGTCACCGTAATCCATCGAAGATAAGTAAAAAAGATACAAGAATTTTATCTTAGATAATATATTCTACGCAAACCAAGTCGCAATTGTCTAAAGCCAACTCAAATTTTAACATGTTCATTCAACTTAAAATTTCTTCCCCAAGATAGATGCCAATACTAGTTCATATTTTGACAAGAGTATATTGATAGTTTAATTCTTGGAATGTTTTAAGACTGGTGTTTGTTATTCCAAATAAATAAATATCAATAGTAATTTCAACAAGTATATAAGGCAACAAAGTTGGAGTCCTTTCTGATCTTGCTTCTTGGCTTAACGCCTAATCAAAGAGAAATCCAAATTGATTTTTGCTAGCAATTATTCAACACCACGAAACCCAGAAAAACCCAGATCAAAGGGAGTGCAAATTCAGTAGCAGAACAGATAAAAGCCAAAATTCAGATAATAAAAAGAAAGACTTTCCAGCCGGGGCATTTGATTTCATGTTAAAAGAGTCTGATTTTACAATTACTAGTAGCAGAAAACAGAAATACTACTGATCAAGATCAGCTTCAACAGACAACATAATCTTATTACTTACCCAGTTTTAATCTGTCCCCAAAATGCATCCAAACACATTCAGATTTTCCCAGAGAAAAGAAGAAAACCCCATAACCCTAATAAAATCATACTTCAGCCCTGCGTTTGATTCCTCAAATGTTAATAAACCCGGGATTCTTAAATCCTACTTCAAGTTTGAGGTTTCTTAGATCTTAGCATTCTCATAAGCCTGGAGATCCTCACCAGTCAACCTGCAAATCCTCCATTCCGGCAACGCCTCAGCGCCCATCAGCTCATAGAAATTAATGGCCTTCACATTCCAATCAAGAACAGCCCATCCAACCTTGCTGTAATTCATCTTCACCGCCTGTTTGGCCACCGCCGTTAGAAGCATCTTCCCCATCCCTTTCCTCCTGTAACATTCCCTCACGAACAGGTCCTCCACGTAGAACCCAGGCTTGCTCACGAAGGTAGAGTAATTGGGGAAGAAGAGCACGTATCCAGCAACGACGGCGTCGCCGAGAGAATCGGAGAGGAAGTCAGTCCTCTCTGGGTCATCGATGGGGAGATCAAGGTTGATGACGCGATGGAGTGGAGGGAAGTGAGGGGAAGGAGAGGGAAGAGAAGGGAAAGGGGAGGAGGAGAGCTCGAGGAGGAAGATGGTGAAGGATTGGAAAGGAGGAGAGTTGAAGAGGGTGGCGGAGAGGGAGGATTCAGTGGCGGAGAATTGATGGGTGAGGTGCTCAAAGACAGCCATCTGGTGGATTAGCTTGTGGATAAAAGGCACATCGGCCGGCGTCGCCAGTCGGATTCTAGAGAATAAAGAGTGGTCGACTGGCGCCTTCTCCGGCACATTGTTGGGTTCCGGTGTGGCGGTTGGCGGAGCAGTAGGTTCTGTGGCTGCCATTGTTGAGTTTAGGTGACTGATGACGACAAACAACAAACCAGGTGCTTTAAGAGCTTCTACTCTCTCGTCCACATGATGGGAGCGGGAGCGAGAGAGAGAGAGAGAGGGAGAGGTTATATAGGGATTTTCTGAAAATGTAGGGGGTAATTTTGTCCTTGCATTTTTTATTTACAAAAATAGTATATGAAATCCAAGTTAATATCCCTTATATTTACAAAAACATTTTCTTGATTATGATTTATTTAGCCTTTTGGATATTTTGTAATTTACTTTAGAAATATATACATATATATATATATTTATTTACAAGCAAATTGGTAATTTAAATTACTGATGTAAAATTATTATTAAACAGATTTTATTTACATATTATTAAATAAAATTTTAGCTTTTAGTAGATATATTGGAAATAATTATGATTAAATAGAAACCAAATATACAAAGAGGGTTTATAGAGCTCATAATAAAAATTTTCAGTTTTCACTATAATTATTGTGTGAAAAGTTGAAATAATTTAATTATTTATTTATTTTGAGTTAAAAAAAAACAGCTCTCATGAAGTTGGCATATTGATAAAATTTAGAAGACTTTATAAGAATATATTTAGATATTTGACCTTACTATATATATATATATACATACATATTATACTGTATGTAAAACATTAATTTCTTCTTAGAAACAAATCCACATATGTTATCTTGCATATGTGCAGACACATATATTGTGTTTATTATATGTATCTAATAACTCGATAAATTGCATGTTGGTGCATGCATATATACCTTCCAAGAATATGTTTAGGCACTTATCCTTACTATAAGTAATGTATTGTATGGAAATTAATTTGTTCCTGAGAAGAAAAACAAAAAAAAAAATGTCCTCTTACATATATGTACGCACATATATATACATATGTGTTTATTTTAAATATCTAATAATTCGATAAACTGCATGTAGGTGCAGTTCTGAAGGTTCATGCATGCACCTTTAACAGTTCAAAATAATTACTATTAAATTGAACGTGTAGAAAAATCACAGCAAGAACCCTAAATATGCAAAATAGTTTACAGAGCTCATAATAATTACTCTGTGAAAAGTGAAACAATTTAACTAATTATTTATTTTGAGAAAAAAAAAAAAAACAGCTCTCTTAAAGTTGGCATATTGATGAAATTTAAGAGACTTTGTAAAAATATATTTAGCCACTTGACCTTACTATATATATATGTATCTATATATTGTATTGTATATAAATAAATTTGTTCTTAGAAAAAAAAAAAACCCAACAATTTTCTCTTGAAAACCCAACAATTTTCTCCTGCATATGTGTATATACACACACACACACACACACACACACATATATATATATATATGTTTACTTCAAGTATCTAATAATTTGATAAATTGCATGTAGATGCAGTTCTAAAGGTTCATGCATGTACTTTTAACAATTGAAAATAATTATAATCACATTGAATAAGTAGAAAATTCACAGTAAGGAACCTAATATCCAAAAGCTCATAATAAATGTTTTTACTTTTCACATTTCACATTTCACTGTTCTTGTTGTGTGAAAAGTGAAATAATTTAATTAATTATTTATTTATCTTGAGCAAAAAAAAATGATCTTGAAGTTGAGATGTTGATAAAATTTGGGAGACTTTCTAAGAATATGTTTAAGCATTTGGCCCGACTATATATATATATATATATATATATTATATTGTATGTAAGTTAATTTGTTCTTAGAAAAAAAAAAAAAGAACTAACAATGTTCTCTTGTATATATGTATGTGTGTTTATTTCAAGTATCTAATAATTTGATAAACTACATGTAGGTGCAGTTATAAAGGTTCATGCATATAACTTTAACAATTAGAAATGATTATGATTAAATTGAACAAGTAGAAAAGCAATACTAAGAAACCTAATATGCAAAAAAGAGTTTACAAAGCTCATAATAAATGCTTTTACTTTTCATAATTATTGTTGCGTGTTGAAAATAAAATAAAATAATTTAATTATTTATTTATTTCGAACAAAAATATAACTCTCTCGAAGTTGGCGTATTGATGAAATTTACGAGTCTTCGTAAGAATATGTTTAGGTTCTTGACCTTATTATATATATAAATGTATTTACTTATACCATGCATGCGAAAACTGAGAAATTCTCTCATGGATTTAATTTTAGAGTTATCATTTTCACTCGAGTTTGGTTAGGTAATAAAGACCTAATCCTTATTATATCTAACTATAAGAAAGATTAATCAAGAGATAAAATTTTATATAAATAGTTAAGATCTATTGTATAAAATAATTTCTAATGTGATATATTGAATATATAAAATGAAAAATTTACTAATAAGGTGAAAAAAAAAATAAGAGACTAAATTAGTTCATTTTTCAATGATTCTCTTTTGACCCAAGCTTTGTAATACCCTAATTAATTTAATTGTAAATATAATTTTTTAATTTTAATTTAATGCAAAAATAGAGTAAATTTGGTAGGGGATGAAATTGAAAACAATTTTAGGGAAAATGAGTGAAAATTTAGGTTTTGAGGGTGTTTTTGAAAGAAAAATCATAAATCAAGGGTCAGAATGTAATTTAAAAAAATTTTACTACGTAGGATGTCCGGTCAGCAGCTCCGACGAACCAGAATGCGCCACGTGACAACGGACACTGGCGCGATGCCATGCAGAAGCCCACGCGGGCGATCCGCATGCCCGCGATCGAACGGCTCAGATCATGAGCACGAACGACCCAGATGCATTCCCTCCCCAAACACGATCAGACGATCTTTGAACACGATGAATGGTTCAAATTAGATCACGATGAACGGTTTAGATTGGTCGCAATGAACAGTCTAGATTCACTTCCTATTTAATCGCAATCAGACGGTCCAGATTAAACGCGATGGACGGCCCAAATCAAAAGCGGATGGGTATAAATAACTCTCTTATACCAAACCCTAACCCTAGCCGCCAGTTGCCCTCACCAGAGAAGAAGACCAACCACCGAGAAGGAGAGCCGTCGCCACCCGCTGTCTCGCCGGAGCTACTTTCGATCGCCAAAAGAGGTAAAAAAAAAAAATTATTTTTACTTGGAATTCAATTTTAAACACCCCAATTGCCAAATCGGAGCAAGATGACCGAGTAATTGGCTGAAAACTACGGGCAAAGTTCGGTAGAGCTGCCACGGGAAATTTAACAAAATGCCTCCGATAAAGCTCTTTTCAATTCCCGTTTAGCAAAATTTTTTTACCATTGTGATCACTGTTTCCTTCTTTATAGGTTGGCTGGAGCAAAACACCCAACCGCAACGTGAGCTAGAGGAGTCGCCGTACCGGAGAGCTCCGCCGCCGGTGAGTTTCGATTTTTTGTATTTTTTTGGGCCAATCGAGGCCCCTTAATATATTTTCTTGCAGTGATTGATACAAAATCGGCCGAAAACAGCCAATCCAAGACGGACCGCCATCGCAGGCGGTGGCGTTGTTGCCGGAGCACGACAGAGCCACCGTGCGTGAATTCTGGAATTGGCCAAAATGGGCTATGAGATTGATTTTAGGTTTGTTTGGGACATGTAGGTACTTATAGTGCGTTTTGATTCCTGAAAAAAAAAATTCAGGGAACTAGGGATCACCAGTGGACGCAGTCAACAGTTTAGCCTTTTGGACATCAAATTAAGTAAGAATCCCTCACCTTATTCTCTGTTATAGAATTGAAGTCTAATTAACAATAAATACGGTATTTTATATAATTTAGAAAATATTCATAATTAATTACGGATTGTTAATGGAGACAGAATCAGAAATTATCTATTATTGTTCTGTTGATTGTTTTTACAGTTTAAATGCATGATAGTGCCTTATTGATTGATTTTATAGCTTTGAATATATGTATTATGGTTTTATGTGTTTACAGTTGAATTGAAAAAATGGAGGTTAAAGATAAACGAAAAATTTGTGTGATTATGTTAATGGATGAAATGACAGCCTTACTAGGTATCCTAATAGATGGTGGACAGACCGGGCACATAGAAAACCCTACTGTGAACGATGTCTCATACCGAATGGGGTATGGAGACTAGGTAATTTGGCGCTCATACCGGACGGAGTATAAAGACGGCCCACTTCACCCTCATACTAGACGGGGTATTGAGGTTTAGTAATTTAACACTCATACCAGACGGGGTATGGGGACAGTTCGTAATTGAGAATTGTAAAGGAAATGGTTCACGCGTAATAGAGATATCCCTATGAACCTCCATGGATACCAGGAAGCTAGTAAAAAAATGGGCAATTGTTATTTGATGATTTAAATATGAAACTATAATATATGTTATATTGCCAATTATATATTGAATCATAGTATATATAATGTTATTTTTTTTATATGTTATTTTTATAAATCTCACTTCGATAAGTGGACGATAAATAGTTTTATTATTAATAAATGAATTAGCTTAATTAAGTGCTCTATTAGTTTTTTTTTATATTTTCTATCAACATTCTTTTCTGTGTCAGTGATATAGTGTGATATTTTTACTGAGATAATGTAACTCATCCCTATTTAACCATTTCAGATCAAGAGGACTAGGATTTAGAGCCCGATCTATAAGAGGATTACGAGTAGAATGCTAGTTTTCTTTATTTTCTGTTAATTTCCTTATTTCTTTGTATTTCTTTCAAAATGGTGAATTCTGTAACACTATTTAGTACTTTAAGTTATTGTGTAAGGAATGTAAATTTTGAATATTTATTTTGCTTTTGTAGTTTAATTATAATTTATTTTCTTTAAATATTTTCGGGGTTGTTACAAGCTTTCTTGTAAATCTCATATAATTCAAGCCCAAAAAAACAAATTTTAATTATGCATGTCAAAACTAATATGAAAAACAAAACTAGAATTGTTTAAGAAATAAGTGAAAAATAAATCAAAGTTTTGCTAAGGAAATACCAACATGTATAATTAATGTTGTTGAAGAAACTCAAGATCTTAGTTAATTGTTAATTGGTGAATTATTTTAGTTTTTATAATCCCACGAAAATAAATAAGAAAGATACGAGAACTTTATCTTAGATAATATATTCTAAGCAAACTAAGTTGCAATTTGCCAAAGCCAACTCAAATCGTAACATGTCCTAATGACATATACTAATGTTGGTTAATATTTTGAAAGGAGTATTGAGTACTTACTTATAATGAAGTCGATAAAAAATGATGTAATCCACTATCATAAACCCTAATGTTACTGTTGTAAGAAACTTCAAGTATGTTTAAAGACTTCGTGAATTAAAAAAAAAAAGACATGTTAAAGTATTTTTAAGAAAGAAGAAAATTATGTTGGTAGTTCTTGAATTCTTTAAGATTAATGTTTGTTATTCAAAATAAATAAATTATAATAATAGTTTCAACAAAGTTAGAGTTCTTTGTTTGGTTAAATGAATTCTAAAATCGAAATAAGTAACTGTACTGTATCGTTCGCAGAATCTATATTAACGACGGATTCGATAACTATAAGATAATAAATTAATTTAAAAAATTTTTTATCTAATTTGAGTGAATAAATTCTAAAATTATAACGAGAGAATATACTATTTTTAGAGTTTTATAACAAATTGCGGAGATAAATATGAGAAAATTTATATATAATTGAAGTTGTTAAATGTGGATATGTCTTGCCAAATGTAGACTTCATCTTGTTGAGATGACAAACCACATGCTCATGCTCAAAGCAAAAGAACTTCCCAAACTCTTATGGGCTTAAGCATATATATATATATACATATATATATATATATGTATATGACAACTTATGTACTTAACCAATGTCCTATATTAGCCTTTCACTCCAAGAATCTCTTTACAATTTCACATGAATA
Source organism: Carica papaya (assembly GCF_054855325.1). Classification (NCBI taxonomy): domain Eukaryota; kingdom Viridiplantae; phylum Streptophyta; class Magnoliopsida; order Brassicales; family Caricaceae; genus Carica; species Carica papaya. The sequence goes on along the minus strand of NC_142310.1, from coordinate 791,423 downwards.
GAATCTTCAATATAACACAATTGAAAGTCTTTAATTATTATTTTTTAATTATATAATTCTTTATTGAAGAAAATAAATACTCAATGTAATTAGTTTTAATGAAATTTTGATGTAATTAGTTTTAATGAAATTTTGATGGGTTATAATTTTAAAACTAAATGAGATCGATTTTCGTAACCTCTTATAGGGTCGAGTTTTATCGGGCTCAAGATCTCGTCGAGTTTTATCGGACACATTAATAATAATAAAATCAAATAATTCTCGAGTTTTTTTAATAAATTAGTTTCATTTATTAATAATAATATTATTATTTTCAATAAATCATCTCCAGAAAAGGAAAGGAAAGCCTGGAAGGGAACTCTCAAAAGAGGTTTCCAGATTCAGTCCCTATTTACCTTCAAACACCTACACTATTCAGTTCTTTTTTACTTTTCCAAATTATAATATATATAATTTTAAATAATTATATAAAGTAATAATATAATATTTACCTAATTGTTCAATTATTATTACATTATTTTAAATAATTATGGAGAGCATTATTTTGCTGATAAAAAGGGTTTAATCTTTACACAAATATATATAATTAAGTACAAAAAGTTTATTTTATTAAATAATGTTCAACTAAAGTGTTCATTAAATTACAAATAATTAATAACATTAATTTTAATGCCACTCGACATGCCATCTCAATTAAAATAAATACAAAATAATATAAATAGGAATGTTTAATTTTGTATTCAAACCATATAAATGAGTTAAATTAAATTAATTATATCAATAAATACTTTTTTATGTTAATTTTGTGACACCATGTTACTTTTTTTTAATTAAAAAAATTAATAATGTTAATTAAAATAAAAATTAAACAAACCCAATTAAAAAAGTTAGACCCTTGATTAAAAATTAAACAAAGAATTTAAGATTACTTTACTTAATTGAAAATACTAAAAAATTAGACCCTTAATTATGCATTTGTGCAAAGGAGAAGCCCTTCAAAATGCATTTAGGAAAGTAAATAAAGCAAAAGAGGAAACATAATCAAGTGAAGCCATCAAATCAAAACTTATCCATTGAGTTTCTGGTGAAAGAAAGAAACTTGATTTTGAAGCATGATTATAAATGGCAATTTTTTCTTTCTTGGCCAAACATCTAATCAAAGAGAAATCCAGATTGATTTTTGCTAGCAACAATTCAACACTACAAAACCCTGAAAAACCCAGATCAAATCAAGTTCAGATTCAGTAGCAGAACAGAAAAAACCCAAAATCCAGATCAACAGGGAAGCAAATAATAATAAAAAGAAAGACTTTTTCCAACCCCAGGCATTTGATTTCATGTTAAAAGAGTTTGATTTTGCAATTACTAGTAGCAGAAAACAGAAAATAGTACTGATCAAAATCAGCTTCAACAGAATATGTAATCCTATTACTTACCCAGTTGTAATCTGTCCCCAGATTCATCCAAACATATTCAGATTTTCCCAGAGAAAATAGAAAAAAACTCATAATCCGAACAAAATCCTACTTAAGTACTAATAAACCCAGAATTCTTAAATCTTAAATGTTAGCATTCTCATAAGCCTGAAGAGCCTCACCAGTCAACCTGCAAATCCTCCACTCCTGCAACACCTCAGCACCCATCAGCTCATAGAAATTGATGGCATTCACATTCCAATCAAGAACAACCCATTCGACCCTGCCGTAACCCATCTTCACCGCCTGCTTAGCCACCGCCGAGAGAAGCATTCTCCCCATACCTTTCCTCCTGTAACACTCCCTCACGAACAGGTCCTCCACGTAGAACCCAGGCTTGCTCATGAAGGTGGAGTAGTTGGGGAAGAAGAGCACGAATCCAGCAACGACGGCGTCGCCGAGAGGATCGGAGAGGAAGTCATTCCTCTCTGGGTCATCGATGGGGAGATCAAGGTTGATCACGCGATGGAGGGGAGGGAAGTGGGGGGAAGGGGAGGGAAGGGAAGGGAAAGGCGAGGAGGAGAGCTCGAGGAGGAAGATGGTGAATGATTGGAAAGGAGGAGAGTTGAAGAGGGTGGCGGAAAGGGAGGACTCAGTGGCGGAGAAGAGATGGGTGAGGTGCTCGAAGACAGCCATCTGGTGGATTAGCTTGTGGACGAAAGGCACATCGGCAGGCGTCGCCAGGCGGATTCTGGAGAATAAAGGGTGGCCGACTGGCGCCTTATCCGGCACCATGTTGGGTTCCGGTGTGGCGGTTGGCGGAGGAGGAGGTGCTGCGGCTGCCATTTTTTAGTGCGGTAGGAATTGTTGATTTTGGGTGACTGTTGATGATGGGAAACAAATGAGGGCTCAAGGGCTTCTCATCTCTCTTCTACACGATGGGAGAGGGAGACTATGTAGAGATTTTCTAAAAATGTAAGGGGTAATTTTGGCCTTTGAATATTTTGAGTCTAATTTTTTCTGTAGAATTGGTTAAAAAATCCAAACTTCAGAAGTACATATTTATTTACTAACGTACGAGTAAGCACTTATTCAGATTCAAACAGGTTATATAAATTGTAAGCACCAGAAAAAAGTGTTTTGTTGGATAATATCTGAATTTATTCTAGAGATAACCTTAGTTAATCAACAATTAGAAACATTATGATTAAATTGAATAAGCAGAAAAGTCAGAAATGAGTAAAAGGGTTTTTCAACGCTCATAATAAATGTTTTCACTTTTCACTATTATTATTGCTGTGTAAGTTGACAAGAAATGTCAAACCATAAAGAGAAAAAAAGAACACCATGACCTGATTTTAGAACTCAATGTCTCTCTACCACAATTTACATCTCTACCAGACGCCTCTTCTACATCAAACTAACCAGAACATTTGAAAAAAACCAAGAGATCATCATCCTCATCATCATCAACAGCAGCAGCAGCACAAAAATCAGACCCACCAACAAACAAGGTGACAATGGTGAGCTTCTTTCCCGCACCATGAATGCCACTGTTGCTAGGTCCCATTGACTACACAAGAATCCAGATTGAAGAACAAAACCCTCAAAATGGGTATTTCCAACTATCATTGAATTCTATTAATTGGATAATACACCTACAGAAAAGGATAAGTTTAACCCTAACCTCCACCTACTACTCATAAACAGTGATAGGGTATCTGTAAATCCTACAGGCCTCCTTTTGGCCCCCTAGACCTCCATTCCCCCCCTGCATTTATATATTGCACAAGCAATCTGCCAACTAGAACAAATCTTCAGGCAGGTGAGTTCACCCGGTGACCCGTTTTCCGTCTATGGCGGCTAAAATCTGACACAAACCTAAATGAAAGACCACAGCCCTCAACTGGGCACTTGTATGGCCGCTCCCCAGTGTGCAAACGCATATGCTCAGTCCTAGCCCAAGCCCATTTAAATGTCATCAAACAACCCTTCCATGTACACTTTAGTGGTCTTTCATCATCATGTACACGTTGATGAAGAATAGCATATTTGTGAGAACTGAACTTCTTTCCACAACCTTCATATGGGCAACAGTTCCGCTTGTGCACCCTCAGCGCCTCTTTTGTCTCAAAACTCATCCGGCATCCTTCTAAATCACACCTATGACGGTCCTTCAAAATTTCTTTCTTGCCTCCACAAGGATCTTCAACTTTTGAACATTCTTCTGTCTTTCTTCTTGCCACCTTCTCCTTGACTTTTTTGCTGGAATCAATCCCACTTCCACTGGTTTCATCTTTCCTATTCCTTGGCCTCAGGCCTTCACATGGACTCCTGATAAAAATGTTATTTTCTAATTTGTTTTCTGCTTTTTGTTCCTCTCCTCTTTTTCGTTTTCTTTCTTTTCCTCTATTTGAATTGGGATCTACCGTGGAAGATTCAATATTCTCCGCCTCACAACCTTCATTTCCATCGTGCAAGCTTGCCACATTACGGACCCCACTTTGACCTTCGGAACTTTCATGGACTGGGGGAAGAATGGGCTGATATATAGGTGTTGCAGAGCAAGAAACGTGTACCTCATTACTAATTTTCACATTCTGGTTATTTTCTTGTCTTTCACTCTCTATTGTAATATCACTGCTTAACTCTTTGCTGACAAGTGTCCCTCTTGGGACATTAGAACATGTTTTCACAGATACAGGAATTTGTTGACTTTCTGCCATTTGCAGAATGGAATTGGAGGTACATGAAGTCTGGGTACCTACCTGCAATTTAGCATCTGAAGCCAGTTTAGCACCCGTCCCTCTGGATACATCAGAATGTTCTTTCAAAAGAGTAGGATGATCTACTTCCATTTGTGTAACAGAACTCGAGACAAGCTCCACCACACCTTCATGTGTATTCTGAATGCCCCACTGATGCACTTTATTCTCCAAAGTCACCTCCTTGCACAAATTTGCACAAATCTCCCTTGGAACTTCTGAACTCTCCTTCAGTGGGGTAGAAGGTCCATTTATCAGTGTATCAACATCAAAAATCGAATGTTCTTTACTTGTATCAGAAGTCAGCTGCAGGTTATTTTCTACAGAAACACTACAGCAGAAGTTTTCTTCAGTACAGATCTCTCCTGTACCTTCACAATTCTCTCCTATTGAGGCAGGTGTTGTCTGACTAATTGATGCATGATCTGTTGAGTTTGGTTCCTCAACTTTACTTGTGTAGCCAGCTGGAATTTCAAGCTGGACCTCGTTAACAGAAATCACATGATTAAAAGCCTCATTGTCCATGTCAACAACTATTCCCTCTATCCCCGGTTCAAAATTTTCTGGTGGCAGAACAGCACTCTCTAAAGTGGCTAATTTAACTTTGTCAGAAACCTCGTCCATCAACATGTCTCCCCCATCACCTGATACAGAAACAAGTTGACAGGCATTGTCAGCCAGGCATTTATTTACCGCAATGTGATCTTTATGTTTCATTTCAAATCTAGCACAACCTGGAATGACATGCTCGCCAGAACATTCCTCGGTACAAAAGTTTGCAGTTTTTGCATTGGTTCCCTGACTGACCTTAACCTCATGGTTCACCCCAGAACCATCACCAATTGCTAAGTTACAAGGTTGTCTCTCCATGTTCAGCACCTCCAGTGGTTCACTCTCAATCTGTCCACGACTTACAAACTCTGAAGTAGTGGCAAGTGATTCTGCATCTCGTAAAAGAAAAGAATTTAACTGCATTCCTATGTTTTGTTCAACCTGAGCTTTTTCATGTTTCATCAAAGGCATTTTGCTCGGAGAGAAGCCCATTCCAGAACTGCTTCTGCTATGGCCATCATTGGAAAGGCTACTTTCTGAGATATTTTTACTAAGATCAACAAAATTTCCACATATAGGATCTGAAACTTCTTCTGCGGTTTGTTTTCTAGGGCAATCCTGAACCCTATTTGCTTCCCTAGAACAGCCTGATTTAAACTTACTCCTCCTTGAATATTGAATAAGTGTTTCTTTCTTTCTGACAATCACATCATCTGATTTTCCCCCTGATTGTTCATCTTTTTTTACTTCAAGGCCTTCACATGGTTCACATTGGGATGAATGATTCAACCTAACTTTTGAGCGTGATCTTCTGGATTGCCATTTAATGTTAGAGAAATCTGAATTGGGATTTTTATCCAAGAATAGTCCACCTAATGCCAGCGCGTGATGAACTTGCTTAGAAAGGGAGTTCTTCCTTGCCTTCACACACCATCGTAAGTTGATGTCCAGTTTTGATGTCCAGTCTTCTCCACATTCATCATGTTCTTCATCATCAATGGCAAGATTAATCAAATCAAGTTCTTCATGTGATGCAGACTCTGATGGAACATCATTATAATTAAAAGAACAACCAATTTCCTCCGCAACTGCTGTAGCATGAGCCTTCATCTTCTGATAGTCTGTATGTGATACAAAAGAAAAAGGGGATCAATTCAGAACTAGCAGATCATAGCCCAAACAATAATCAAGGAGAAGACTGGAGAATTTAGGAGTCAGAAGGAACTCCAAGGTGAGATAAAGCAAGACTGTGATCATAATCTATTGAAAAAGAACATGGATAGTATCATAGATACACAGAAAGGACTCGAGTCAACTGCCTGGTTGATTCTCACAAGTTTGATCAATATTTAATATCATGGAATAAAACCTTCCCCATTCCTGGGGAACATAAGTCCACAGGGAAAAGAAAATAACTTGATCTTTACAAGTAATTAGCTACATAAGAAGTACTTTAAGAAAAAGACAGAACGTAAATATATTCTGATTAGTAATTAGGTCCATGCTAAAGGAGACAAAATTAAGAGCAGGTTTAAATGGATGAAAGGTACATTATCAAAGGGCAGGGGCACCCCTGGCAACTACTGCATAGATAGGTGCTGGCCAAAATGATACACAGATATGAACCATATCTCACCTCTATGGCAAATTACAAGAACACTAGCTCCACCTTTTGACTGCAACAACTCCTCAATTTGAAGTGCGTGCTCCAGGCAAAAAACTCGAGGCCTTAGATATTTACAAGAATTATTCCACCCGTTTTTAAACTCCATAAATAAGGGTGTTAACATTTCCTTTTTGGACAAAGAAATTTCAGAAAAAATATCTCCTGTAGATAGAAGCATAATTTTAGTCTGTCAAATTCTTATGGATAAACATTGACCAAGAAGAAAATTAGAGAAAATTAGTATAAACAGAGGACTCTACTACTAAAAAGATGCAGCTCTTGTACAGCCAGAAATTAGAATTCCTTGACAAATGCACTTCCCTTTCATGGATAATTATGTTCAAAACAAGGTAATGACGGTGATCATAGCCCATAGATGCAAATTCAAGATAAATAAAACTGCAAGTAACTATCTAGAATAATTTCTGCTTAGTTTAGCACTCAAAATATAAAAATATGCAGCATGCAGATAAGAATAGCAATGACTATAGCTATAATACAGCCATATACCTCAAAATTTTTTGAAATATAAAGTGTGAATTTGTATTAATATAGGCAACAAGGAGGTACTACCCATGTACAAAATTTACAAATCAATCAATGTATCAACAAATTCCGCTAAATCCTCTATAGAACAAAGAGGATGATCCTGTAATCAAAAAACAAGAATTTAGAACCATCTATTCTTAAGGATATCAAAACTATTTACATCCTCAACCCCATCAAAAACCTTCCTATTCCTCTTCTTCCAAACCATCCAGAAGATGAAGAGCTGTATTATGTCCACATGATCATAGCCATGAACCTCAAAATATAAAAATGAAGATAGAAAGATATAAAAGGATAGTGACTTTGATTTTCAGAAATTAGTTTTAAGATCATAGTGATTTTCCCCAAAATTTTCTTTGATTGGGCAGCAGACAACATGCCCAACAAATTGTACAGGTGATGTACTAATGGAAGAGAGCAACTTCTACAAAGGCTTAAAACATTTGAAGCTTCTTGCAGCAACCCTCAGATGAGACTAGAAAAAAGTACTGCGACTTAGAGAAAAAGATTTTGGATATTATTTTGAAATAGCGTCAGAGTAATTAACCTTTCTCCAATCAGAGGCATCCCTGATGATACAAGCATCATGTTTGTCATAGTATCTATAGCCCGAATGACAATGAAAATAGCTGAAGCATGACATAATAAGGAAGAAGAAAAAAATGAATTAGGAAGGTTATAACATAGGTAGATAGTTAGAATATATTACCTGAAGTAGATTCCTTCATGATGGAAGCAACATCTGGATGAGAATGAGGGTTATTATGTTCTGAAGCTACAGGTTTTTCTTGAACCAAAGTATGATATGCTGGAAGTTGCGTTACTGTTTTCTCAGAAGGTTGTACCACGGACATAAATGGAAAACCAAGAATGCCACAAGCCACACATGCCAGCGGTCCAGAATCAACTTGAAAATCGCTTAACAAATCATCATCATTAAGATATAAATCATTCAAGGTTCTCATATACAAGTTCATTTCCTCTAAAAGGTTATTCTGTTTGGTGTTGCTATTTGTTTCAGAGTGAATGTAGGAAAAATTTTCTGCCAGTGCACAAGAAGCAGCAGCAGTCACACTGGCCATCCGAGACTCCTTACTTTGACAAGGAAGTAGATCAGGGTCCCACAATACCGTACGATAAGCAGCTTCTCTTCCAAGAAGAATAGTTAACATCTTGTTTTCATTCAACATATCTTCTATAAAAGCCTTCTTTACTAAGAACTCCCTTCTTTCCTTCTGGCGGTCTCTCAGGCGAGAACTCCGTGCACCTGGTAGCAATGATCGTGGCACTCTGGCACCAAAACAGGTCCAGCATATCAAACTTAAGAACTAATGAAAGAAGACCACTTAATACTAGACACAAATTGGGCAAAGTAACAGAACAAAACAAAAAAGTATGCAAATACCAAAAGAGCAGAAGTTTACATAGATAAACAACATAATAAGTTAACAGTTGGAAAGCTGAATGAAAACTCAGGTATTCATGCTCATTGCTGAAATCAATACAAATCATCTGATACAAGAAGGGAAGAACACACAAGGGCATTTATTTTATTCAGGCAAGAGAACAAAATTCAGTCATTTGGGCCGAGTTGTATCGCCTTACTGAATTTTTCTTATGTCAATAAGCTTAGTACTATGAAGCATACACAGAGTTAAGGGAATGGGCCTATATTGTGATTATTGTGCACATAAATAGCCTTTCATATGATAACCCCAAATGGCGACGTTTAAATATGGATGAAGTTGTTAAATCCAATCTAAATGTGATAGGATCTCTTGAAGGAAGAGAACATATCCATTTAATGGTTAGGAGACATTATCATTGATTGTAAACATTAGCGAATTGATCAAACACTTAATGAGATCTCCATCCAAAAATGCATTTTTAACATCTTTTATAAGTATGTTTGGGTTGTAAGGGTTGTAATCCTTATCAATAAGGATAAAGATTGAGAGTCCATGGTTGGAGGACAATACCTCTTTGTTTTCTCTAGTTTCCCACTAAAGAAGTGACTGGAGCAAAGAGAAAAACGATTCAAAATTCCCCAAAACATGACATCCATGCTAAAAAGTACTTCCATAACGGGAAGCTAATAGCACGTATTGCCCTTCTATGTAGCAGAATATTCAATAAAGAGACACTTGGGATCCCGTTTTCCTATACTTCACTTATAACAAAACAAAAGACTCGAAGACTTTAGGAGAGATGGTATAGGACTTAGTCCCTAGCAAAACTTCTAAGGGACTTTTAAAACCCAATGTTTGCATTGGCATTTAATAAGATGGGCCACTCTTATGATTGCAGTCCAGTGAGGTTTGGGAACATTTGAGAACATGTGGGCTCTTGAAACTTCTAATATGTGCCTATTCTTTCTCTCAACAATCCCATTTTGAGTATTAGTATTGACAAAACTAACCTAGTGCACTATTCTGTGCCTTTGTCAGAGCGAGTGACTTTTGCATTGATATGTGTACAAACCATTTTTTGGAGAGTTAAACAAGACTTTGTTTTTAGCATGCAACAGGTAAACCCAGGTAATTTGACTGCAATAATCAATAAAAATGACAAAGCACTATAATGATACAATTTTAGTAGAACCTGCCACATTAAAGTGAATAGTCATAAATTAAACATAACTTTTATCATTGACATAGGATAAGAGAGCTTGTGTGTTTTACAAACTCATGCATCATAGATCAACAACTACGAATTGCAATTTTTAAACATATGAGGACAGATTTTTTCTAAAACTAAATATGATCAGTGACCTAATTTTTTTATACAATTGAATAATTCATTGATTACCAGATATCAACTTTCCAACGATAGCTCAGGTTCTAGAAAGGATCAAAGAGTTGTTACCCTCCACTAACACATAGAGCTTGTCTTGCAGTCTACCATAGTTAATTGTTTTCCCTATTTTAGTCCTGGAAAAGCACAATAAGTTGGATAGGATTCAGCTCTACAGTTAAGGTCATTTGCAATGGAAGTTATAGACAAGAAGTTATTAGGAAAATCAGGAACATATAGGACAGTATACAACATGATGGAAGGTGTACAAGGATGAGATCTTTATCAATGATAAGTGATAAAGGCCCATTTACACTCAAACTTTATCATTACTTGAACATGTTGTTTGTTTTTTCAAAATTGTCTGAAGGGCCTGTTAGATGGCCAGAAGCTCCTGAATCTATAATGCACACACTGTTGTTTTTAATTTTAGCAAGAAATATCATGCCTGACTTGGCAAAGTTAAGAGGAGACTACTGCAAATGATAGAGAATCAAGTCATGGTAAAAGTCATTTTAGGGATATTATCTCTTCAATTTAGTGACTTCTCTTCATATTGGTGTTTCAACAGTCTCAAATACGTTGGCTTCTCCCCGTGTGGGCTTATTTCAGTTACCTCTACGACCTCTATTTAGTCTTCCATTAAGTTTCCAATAACTCTCCCTATTATGTCACAGTTCACTACAACAATCACAAGTCAAGTTTTGATCTTTGTCAGACAATCCTTGTGAAGAACTTGAGAATAAAAAAAAATTCTCTTTTCTTCTCACTCTGATTTTATTCATCGATAACCAGCAACACTTTATAGGCAAAGGAAGGAAGAAAAAGACAAAAACTAACAAACTTCCCTAATGGAAGGGAAAAACAGCACAACCTGACAGTAACCATCTTGTTATATTGCCAGGTTGTAAAAAACAGAAAAAGAAAAAATATAAAAAAATAATTCTACACTCCCCCTCAATCTAAGTTACATAAATGTTTAGTAAGCCTATATTGGATATTAATTTGTTGAAGAGTCCTTTAGAAAGTGTCTTTGTTAAAATATCTGCAGTTTGCTGATTAATAGGAACGTGGAGTATTGTAATGATCTGATCTTCAATCTTCTCCTTAATGAAGTGCCTATCTATTTTTACGTGTTTAGTCCGATCATGATATACCGGATTTTTAACTATGTTGATTGTTACTTTATTGTCGCATCATACTTTCATTGGAGTAGTAACCAAGAATTTCATTTCCATTAGAACTCTTTTTAACCAAATTCCCTCACATATTCTATGAGCAAGTGACCGAAATTCAGCTTCTGCGCTACTTCATGACACAACAGATTGTTTCTTACTCCGCCAAGTAACTAATTTTCCTCAAACGTAAGTACAGTACCCAGACATAGATCTTTTGTCAGTTATAGAACCCGCCCAATCAGCATCTGTGTAGATTTCAATATTCCTGTTCATTGTTTTTTTAGAAAAATAGTCCTTATCCTGGAGTTTTCTTAAAGTATCTTAAGATCCAATATACTATATTCATATGAATATTAGTAGATTGGTTCATAAATTGACTTCCAGTACTTATAGTAAAACTGATCTCAGGTCTAGTATGAGCAAGATATATTAGTTTGCCCACAAGTCTCCGATATCTTTCTTTATCAACCGGCTTACCCTTTTTAAATCCAACTTTTGTAGTTGTTTCCATGGGAGTTTCTGCTGATTTATACCCGAGCATCCCTGTTTCTTTCAACATGTCAAAAACATATTTCTTTTGTGACACAGATATTCCCAGAAAATACATGAGTGCTCCAAGATCTTTTATCTCAAACTCCATGGCAAGAAAACTTTTGAGTTTTTTGAATTTTCTCTATGTTTCACCTGTTAAAATAATATCATCAACATAGACAATTAGAATAGCTTTCTTACTGGATGCACTGTTCTTGACAAACAAAGTATGATCAGACTGACATTGGTCATAGCCCATATGTTTAACTGCTTTGGTAAATCTGTCAAACCAAGTTCTCGGAGATTGTTTTAAACCATAAATTGCCTTTTTGAGCTTGCATATCTTGTGATTTTTATATGTGGTCTCAAGGCCTGGAGGAACTTCCACATATACCTCTTTTTCTAAATCTCCATTGAGAAATACATTCTTTACATCAACTTGACAGAGAGGCCAATCAAGATTAGAGGCAATAGAGATAATATCCGGATAGTGTTGAGCTTAGCCACTAGGGCGAATGTCTCTTGATAATCTATCCTGTAGGACTGAGTGAAGCCTCTAGCTACTAGACGAGCTTTGTACTGATTCACACTTCCATCAGGATTGTATTTTACAGTAAATACCCATTTGCACCCAACTTTATGTTTTCCCGGTGGAAGTTCTGTCAGTTCTCAAGTCTTGTTCTTTTCAAGAGCCCTAATCTCTTCTTGAATAGCACCTCTCCACATTGGCAATGCAAGGGCTTCATGAATGGTTTTATGTTCAGTGGGGCTGCCATCAAGTTTGCTTATATATGCATGATACTTTGAGAACAAGTTGTTGAATGAAATGTAATCTTGTATAGAGTGTTTGGTACAAGATCGAGTTCCTTTCCGCAAAGCAATAGGTAACTCAGTATCATGATTAGTAGTAGTAACCGAATCAAAAATTGTGCTTGAAAACTCATTATCTGATATGTTCTTACTGCTTGGAACTGGAATAGACTCATGCCAATGTATAGTTAGTTCCGAATCTTTATTAACTGGAGTTTTGTGTCTCCTGGTATAGACATGTAACTCTTTGTTGATAGTAACAAGTATAGATTCAGTTTCAGACTCTTTAATACTGGTTTCAGGAAAATTTGATGAAAACTCGGGAATAGTGAGGGGAGAAAATGTGAGAGGTAGTGTACTTATATCTTATATTTGATATTCCTGATTAGAACTCTCCCCCTGAATATCAATAGTGGGATAGAAGGACTGATTTTCAAGAAGCGACATCCATAGTGTTGTAGAAACGACGGATCTTGGGACAAAAATATTTGTATCCTTTTTGAAATTGGTGAATATCCAACAAAAACACATTTAATGGCTCGTGGGTCAAGTTTACCCCTGAGGTGAGTATGAACATGAACATAGGCGAAACAACCAAAAACTTTATAGGAAATGGTATGAAGAATATGAGATTGCGGAAAGACCCTGAGGAGGATATCATAGGGTGTTCAAAATGAGAGAGTTCGGGAGGGCATACGGTTTATCAAGTGCAGCAGTGAGAACAGCCTCTCCCCAAAGAAATTTTGAAATGTGGTTAGTGAATATGATTGATCGGACTACTTCAAGAATGTGTTTATTTTTCTGTTCAGCTATGCCATTTTGTTGTGGAGTATTGACACAGGAACTTTGATGGATAATGTTACGGTCAGAAAAATATTAACTTAAAATAGTTTCAAAGTATTTAAACCCATTGTTTGACCTCACTACTTGGATGTTGGTGTGAAATTGATTGTAAATCATAATGTGAAATTTTTTAAAAATCTGGCCAACTTCAGATTTTTCTTTCATGATAAAAATCCAGATAATTCTAGTGTGATCATCAACAAAAGATACAAATCATTTTGTCCCGATAATATTAGTGACCCAAGAGGGACCCCGTACATCACTATGAATTAATGAAAAAGGTTTTGTGGGTTTGTAAACATAACTGGAAAATGAATTTCGGATATATTTGGACAGCTGACATACTTCACATTGAAAGGAAGTTGGATTTTCATTTCGAAACAAAGTAGGAAATAGTTTTTTCAAGTAACGAAGTTAGAATGTCCGAAACGGTAATGCCATAACATGATAGGGCATTCCATATTTAAGTTGTTTACAGATTCAGAATTAGTACATACTGCATGATGAGTTTGTCTATTAAGAGAAGAATTGTCAACTTGCAGTAGATAAAGACCCGAATCCATACTAGCATTGTCAATCGTTTTCCACGAGTCCAAGTCCTGAAATTCACACAATTTAGAGTTAAATATAGTCACACAATTCAAGTTCTGTGACAATTTACTTACTGACAGGAGATTGCAATCCAAATTTAGAACATATAGCACATAGTACAAAATTAACTTGGGTGTCAGTGCAATTATTCATTTTCCTTCGACTTGGGAGTTAGAGCCATCAGCAATTTTAACTGAGAATTTATTTCTGCACATACTATATTCCTTGAATAATGAGATATCCCCAGTCATATGATCGGAAGCACCTAAGTCAATAATTCATATTCATTTTTTTGTGGAATAAGTTGAGAAACTAAAAAAATTACTTTTGTGAGTTGTAGAAGCATTACTGAGAACCATATTGAGTGAAAACAATTTTTGGAGGAGGCTGATTTGTTCAGGACTAAATAGGGAGCTTCCAATAGAAATAGTTGCAGTGGATCCCTCATCTGTTGAGATAAAATTGCCCCGATGAATTTCCTCCATTTCCTGCTTTCGTGTTTTCTTCTTCTCAGCCGATTCCTTCTCAGCTGGTTTCCTTTGAAGTTTCCAGCATCTTCTACAAACGTGTCCCGGCTTTTTACAGTATTCACACCATGGCTGTCCCTTTCGCTCAGTCACCCGATTTGTGAGAACAGTACCAGTCTCGGGTGAGAGAGATATGCTTTCAGTAAGGTTAGGATTGAGTTGCGAGTCACCCATCATCACTTTCTTCCTGCTTTCTTCACATCGCACCTCTGAGAGCACCTCTCTGATGTTCGTTAGAGGTTTGGTTCCAAGGAAGCGTCCTCTTACCTCATCGAGGTTTTTGTTCAGTTCGAAAAGAAACTTGATGATTCGTCTCTATTCCACGATGCTTCAGAATCTTCTGGCATCCTCTAAGCAGGTTTAAGCATGTTCCTCAAAAACATCAAGTTGCTACCATTTTCGAGTAAGAAAATTTTAATATTGAGTTACTGTTTTTTCTTCTTGGCGCAGGTCGTGAAGGTTTGCTTCGATTTCAAAGATGGCAGAAGTGTTGTCACGAATGGAGTAAAACTCACGAACTGCAACTCAGATATCGTACACAGTCTCATAAATGAGGAAATTTTCGCCAATCTCAGTGGTCACTGAGTTCACCAACCAAGATATAACAAGATTGTTCTCAATTTTCCATATCTGAGCATTTGGATCGTTCGTGGGAGGAGGTGAGAGCTCTCCAGTGAGATATTCATCTTGGCTTTTCCCTCGGATGAACATCAACACCGAGGACGACCACTGAACATAGTTACTGCAATTTAGTCAATGGCCAGTAACGAAAGATGGAGCCTGATCAACCAGAGCATGGCGGTCAGGCACCGAAAGGTGAGAACCCAAAAGAACTTCGGGCGGAGAAGGGGTCTGCTCATCCATTGCCTATTGAATGCAAGAGGGATGCTGAAGAATTTGGATCAGGCTTGCTCTGATACCATGAAGAACTTGAGAATAAGAAAAACTTCTCTTTTCTTCTCACTCTGCTTTTATTCATCGATAATCAGCAACATTTCATAGGCAAAGGAAGGAAGAAAAAGACAAAAACTAACAAACTTCCCTAGTGGAAAGGAAAAACAGCACAACCTGACAGTAATCGTTTTGTTATATTGCCAAGTTGTAAAAGACATAAAAAGGAAAAATACAGAAAAATAATTCTACACCTTGATTATTGATCGTAGGTTGTTCACAAGTGGCGCCACCAACCAAACCTATCTTGTCTACACTAGTTGGATGGACCATGACACTTCTATGATTCTCCTCTTGCTAAACTTAAGAGTAGCTCCGTCATGGTGATGGTACTGGATCTCAACAAAAAACTTGATCTGCATTTGGTTGTATCCTATGTCAAGGCCAACAAGAAAATCATAGACTCGTGACCCAAGGGAAAGAGGGTTTAGTTGATCGTTTCTAGCACACGACTCTGTTCAACAAATGGGTGATATAGTTAGCCGGTTTGAAATATTTATGCATGACACAGGCTTGATTTCGTTGTCTTTGGCATGTGGCTCTGTTCCACAATGTCGGGAGCTGAGTTCTCAGCTCTCACATGGTCGACGTTCCCAAATATTTTTCTTTTTTCCAAGCACCGCTGCATCCAAACCTAAGATCGTCCAACAGCGTGCGCACTTGAGAAGAAAAGGACGTGTGTGAAGCCTGAAAATGACTTCAAAAACACGAGGCCCCTAGGGGCTATCAAGGAAGCAGTTAGAAGTTAGAAGAGGCCTGTTATTGAGAATGGATAGTGGGACTTAGCCTGTACCATGTTGAAACTGATGGTGAAACCAGAGAGAGATGTTTTCTGTAGATTCATATGGTTCTTTAGACATTTATACTAGTTACCTATACATGGAAGTTCCATATAGTGTTTTTTTTTTTAAATAAAAAGTTTTATATAGTGTTACAAAAAGAAAGACAAATAATCAAGAGATTTGCATATTTATTAATACAAAAGGGAAGAAATATTTTTGGAATTTATTGCAGCGTATTCTGAGAATTATGGCAGATAGTCAACAGAAAGTCACACACCCTAAAGAGCAGCTTCTTATCTCTTTGTACCCAACTTGGTTTTTAAAGTTCCAGTTGTTTTCCTTCAAGTTAGAACCTAATTATTGAATGCCAAACAAGTGAAACAGTATCAACTGAAAAATTCACTGAGGCTGCTAGCATTGGGATGAAGCCATACTCCTACTGTTAAAAAACATGATAAAATTATATTCACAATGCATAACTTGCCAACCACCATGGACTAGACGATCCAACTTTGTCAGAATAACATAAAGTCATGCTGATCAAATATACAGTTCTTTTTTTAAATTAAAAAAAAAAAACTGTAATGAAGTATACAGTTAAGTGCAGTATTTACGGATAAAACTATAAAGAACATGGTTTTGAAAGTTTGTGTAGAAGCAACAGTATTGAGTGGATAATAAAATACAGATGCAATCAAACTGTTCATTTGACAAATAATGGGCTATGTAAAATAACACAAGCTGTAAGAATAGAAATCCCTTACATGAGATCCAAGTATAAAATATGCATATTGGCATGCATGAATATCAATTCAAAACAGGTTTCTTAAATCATATGCTGCCAATATCTTCACCTTCCATCCAAATTGAACACAAAAAATCTTGAAGGTAATTGTATCAGTGAACATGCTAGATCAGAATTCTCTTGTTCAATGCAATATAAAATCGGCATTGTAGGACAGAGTTATTATATAAACCATGACAGTCCAAGTTGCATATGGGAGAAATGCAGGAGCCATGACAGCTTGGAATTACTTTTTGGTGCTTATAATAGCTTCAAGCAAATCTACTTTAATATTCATGTTTAGTAATATAAAAACCCAAGATGTTTATCAGGTTCATAAAGAGTGACTGTAAGAAGGTAGAACTAAGCACCCTAATCCTGCCTTTTAAGTTCTTATTTTATTATCTAGTTAATTTTACTTAATATCATCTCGATATACCCTTAAATGTTTCACTGATTATCTTTACATATGAAGTTACATGCTTTAAGCAACTTAAGACACCTTCCTGCTTTAAGCACCTTTCTTTTGGCAATCTCAAGCATCCTCTTAGGCAATTTAAGGTCAACTAAAACAGAGATAAAATGTACAAGCGCTGACCTGGAAACAAAGGACATGGTCAAGAGATACAGCAACTGCTGATGCGAAAGCATAGGAAGATAATTCATAGCAGCTCTTCGAACAGCAGCTTCCTTAGCTACTTTAAGCCACTGTGGTGTTCCAAAGTTAGCAGCTTCACCACAATTAAAACCTAGGCCAGAGAGAAAGGTTTTATATTTCACAAAAAGGATAAAGACATGAAGAGAAAAGAAAAGTCTTAAAAGTTATACAGCAGCTTAAAAGGAATGAAAAGGTAAAAGACAAATCCAATTTCTGCCAAAACAGATAAGGAAATGGTATAAAAGAAACTGACAATGAAATGTGTTTATAACTTCTTTTAGAGCCTCAACAAAACTTTAAGCATTAGTACATATATACATCCACAATGAATTAAGAGCTTTCAAAAAAATCTTATTGATGAGCATAATATACTTGAGGATCTTAAAGAGTTATAAGTTCACAATATTAGGTATTTATAATTCTTGTAATACTTCAACACAAAATCTAGGCCACGGGGTGACTCTCTCTCCTAATATAGTAGTGGTGTCTTAATAGGAGTCGAAAACATTTACGAATGAGTCCTGAGCTTCTAATTTGATAAGAGAGGGCATGATAACCATTTTTTGAAATAAAAATAAGAGTAATATTAATATCAAAAGGTGCAAAGGGAGCACCCCCCATGTACAGAATTTACATCTCGATTAGCATATCTACAATGTTACCTAAATCATCAAAACAATCAAGATTATGCCCTAAAATAGAAGAGCCAAAAGAGTTAAACAAGTTATCCTTGATGATGTTAAAATCATATTCGACTCCTTCGAAAGCCCGTTTGTTTCTTTCCTTTCAGATGACGCAAAATATAATAAGAAGAATGAGTCTGGTGAATTTATTGCTGCTGCCAAGGCCCTCCCAAGCCATCAATTCCGAGTTGACATTTTCAGAGATTACCCAAGAGACCCCCTGCAACCCTAGGATCAATTCCAAGGGCATGATAACTATTTACAAGAACAGTAAATTAAATTTGAACTTTCTGGAAACTTCTTTCGGAATTGAAGCTGCATGAATCAGTCCCATCAACTTAGAGAATTATGTTTTTCTGAACTTTAGAAGGTAAATTCACCCACTACCTAATTATTAGAACCTACCAATTCAGTTGCCCATTGAAAACTTGGCTCACTGATGATGCTACGATATATATGATACATTGAAAGAGTGAGATAATTGAAAACGGAAAAAAGGACAGTAGGTGGGATTGAATCAAGTAGTGGCTTGATTTTCTGGGATGAAAATCTGGAACTAGAGATATTAATTCTCTATTTCTAATGTTTAAAATTTCCCACTTTTATACTGTATGGAATCAAAACCAAAGGTCCTTCTAGGAATCCTAGTAAAAGTAATCTTTACTAACTATACTTGGAGAACCAACTTAAATCGTCACAACAATTAAGTCGTAATGGCTCCTAGTTTTTTAAAAACCATTACTTTGTCCTCTATCAATTCTCCAAAAGTGAGGGAAGCTCTCTCAGGGATGAACTATCATTCCCAGTTCAACTTGATTGCATCTCTCCAACCATGTATGTTGCTCCACTTAGAGAAGATATCATTCCTGACAATTAAAATGCTTTTCAATTGACCATCCAACAAAAAAGTATACAGTTGTTCAAGTACCTTTTGCTACTTTTTCAAGATAAAAAGAATGAAATGTTATATGGCACTAAGGAGGTACTACCCATTTACAAAATATTTACATCTTAGTCAATAAGTCAATGACATTCTCAAATCCTCACACCTATAGATGTCATGACCCAAAATTAAAGAACCAAAAGCATGCATCCATCTATCTCTAATTTTGGCCATTTCTCCCTCATACCATTCAAATGCTCTATTGTTCTTCTTTTTCTACATCACCCAAAAAAATAATTCAAGAAATAAGTTTTACAAATTTATTCTTTGTAAAAATTTCATCCCAAGCTCATAGTTCATCTCTAATAATACCCGCAATAACCCAGTTAATCCTCAACAATTTATAGACCATAGTCCAAATGTTATACACCACAGGACATCAAAAGATAATATGATTGTAAGATTCAGTAGCTTTCTTGCACATATAGCAACCATTTACCAGTATTTTACTCCTCATCAATTTGTCAATGGTTAGAATACATTCTCGTTCCATGCAAAGAAAGCAATTCCTGAAGGTGCCTTCACTTTCCAAATTTGTTTAGCTGGGAACCTGACCACTTCCCCATCCCTCTTGACCAGATGATTATAAAAAGATTTAATAATGAACTCCCCATCCTTCTTCAGTTTCCACACAAACCTATCCCTATTGTCACTCAATTGCAAATTGGATAACAGCTGGAGCATTGCCTCATATTCTTCTATCTCCCAATTGTTAAGATTTCTTGACACATTCATATTCCACCCCCTTCTACCATTGCCCCCTCTAAACATTTCCTCCACGACCATATTCTACCCTTGAGTGATAGCGTATATCCTCGGAAGTTGTTTCCTGAGACTGCCCTTCCTATCCATTTGCCATCCCAAAACCAAATCTTATTCCCCCTCCCCAGTTTCCATTAAATGCATTCCCAAAACTGTTGTCTCCCGTACCAATCTTCCTCCACAAACCCATCCTATGAGGTCTCACTACCTCTCTACCAACTCCTCTCCAGTCCTCCACACCTCAACGCGCATCGATAAGTCTCCACAACCTCCCCTCCTCCATACCTTCATAACCACTTTCCTTGCAAGGTCAAGTTCATTTCAACAAATGTTCTAAAGCCCAAACCCCCCCCCCCCCCCCCCAACTTCCAAAAGACATCTTCTCCTCATCCCATTTCACCAAGCGATATCTCCTACTCCTCAAATACCCTTTACTACAATGTCTAACTAGCTAGTCTTCTCTCAAAAATGTTGACTAGCCAGTTACATTGGTATGTGAACTTTTTCTTTACTTCTGCAATTAGACCCTCACATACATGGATAAATGTTTCATCTTCTGGAAAAAAGGTTAGCTTTTTAGGACAATTGTTCAAGTAACCGTTGTTACAATGTCTAACTAGCTAGTTTTCTTGCAAATATGCCTGACTAGCTAGTTACATCCATATGTGAACTTTTTCTTTACTTTTGCCCTTAGACCCTCCATATATGAAGAACTGTTTAATCTGCTAACAAAAAAGATTAGTTTTTAATTCTTTTAATTCTTCTATATGTGATATTCCTGATTTCTATTGGAAAAAAGACCTAATGTTCTAATAGGTCTATTTGCTAGAGATGACAGAAATGCACCAACCCAACTTTTCAGTATCTTCAATGTCTTTTAAGACCATGTATATCTTTTCATATTCTAGGAAATTGTCAGCATTAACAGGCAGGAAATGTAATATATGCATTATGAGAGTGCAATGAAATAGTTACTGCAAATAAAATGGATAATCTGACCTTGTAATTAAAATAAATGACAAATATTTAATAACACAAGCTTTTGACACCGGTTTTATAAGAATTCTATTAATTAATTGTAGTCATTGGTGATTATGTAACTTCCATGTACAACAAGTCAATAGTAGCAAGCTCTTTAAGCTGCACAAGTAAAAAGTAATGCAATTACCATGGCTGAATCCCACATGGTAAGCCCTCGGAAAAGTCACAACAAATTCACCAGGATTTTGTACTAACCTGAAATAAACACCAGGAAAGGAATGAAATTAAATCCTTAAAATCTGAGATTTTAACTCTCACATCCAAAAAAGAAAGATTCAGATGCAACAGGAAAGGAAAAACCCACCTACAGCAGGGAATCCCTGAATCAATAACTATCTCTGGTGATAACAGAGTTGTCTTTTCACCTAGTAGGCTAAGGGCAGCTGACAGTGAAGCAAACTTGAATTCAGCGACAAATATATAAAGATGTAAAAGTTATCAGGCTCCCTTCACATGGGAATGAATTACTATATTCCAAGATAGTTGTCTGAAACTTCCAAACTAAAAAATATTCCTGAAGCAAATGATTGAGCTAGGACTGATGTTTAATCGAGTTGATTAAAATATCAAAGAAATCCTTAAGCATGCAAAAGATTAACTAGATAAGTACAAAAATAATGTTCAATGCACATTTGCATGGGGCAGCAAGCATATATCAGGAGCAGTAGCTATGCTAGGTGTTCATATGTCAATATAATAACGCAAACCTACTGCTATAGAATTCTCATATTCTTTCATTTTAGTTTCCCTTATAGATTAATCAACCATGAAAAGTGAACATACCTAACCGGTCAACATTACCCCCATAAGCCTCAGACCGAATAACCTCTTCAAATGCAAATGCATAATGACCCGGGACAGCATACCAAGTCTTGGACGAGCCCGTGTGAAGAAAATTCATGCTATGAAGTTCATGGTCTTCAACATGCCAAGCGAACCAGCTGAATAACATACCAATGTAAACCATCGGTGAAGTAACACCAGGGATATCATCTGGCATGAAACGAGTAAGTGAGCCAGGTGAGCGTGCAATTACTTGAAGGTTCCACGGACTGTTTGAAAGCTTCCAGCCGGCAGTACCTTCCATATCACTAGGGGAGGATACACTCTTTCTCCTAGAGGACTGCAAAAGTTTATCAGAAGGAAGATTTGCTGATTCTGTAAATAGCTTGGATGCCTGCAAAGACATATCCAGCACATTCTTACCAAGCATATCACTAGTCTCGTGATCACTATGAATACTCCTTTTACTTTCCTCCTCACTTTTCTTGAAGCCAGAGCTTTCTCTCCTACAAAACAATTCCCTCTTCCTCCTCCGCTTACTCAAATATCGAAATTGGTCCTCTGGTTCCCCAAAAGCCGAGCCAGGCACATCATTTGCATATTCAATATATATAGGCTTCTCTGACTCTGCTTTCCAAAACAATGCCTCAACTACCAAAGGCGTGACCTCCTTAATCACTCCCAACTGGCTCCGCACAAAAGCCTTAGACTTTGACTCAAACTGTTCCAATGTATAAACTTCCCCACTTTGCCACACCTGCTTATGCACGCCAAATTGCGGAGTACCAATCACCCCTTTCATTCTCTTGGCATTCTGTCCCAACTCTTGGTGCCTAGTTGTGAAAACAGCCCTAACATCACCATCCTTCCCACCATTCCCACCACCCAGTTTTGAGGAGGAACCGACATTAGAAAAATCTACATCCGACCCCAATTCAGGGCACTTCAAAAGTGACTTGTTCAAGTTAGAGAAAACGTATTTCTTTGAAGGCTTTGGTAATGGAGGGATAATCTTGCATATACCAAACGCACTAGCCTCCTCCTCAATTTTTGATATATACGCAATTGGGTCTGCAAATTCGGTGTCAGTGGGCCGAAATTCGGGTGCCAATGGCAACCCTTTTAGCCAACTGGGTATTTCAACATTAACCATTACAGTTAAAATTTATAATCACCAGACGAAAAACACGAGACTCCACGAAACAAACACATAGCACCCAATTAATCAACCTTATCGAAGCAACTGAACAGAGTAAGAAGACAAACAATAGTCGTTCAAACCCTAGAATTATGATTTCCCTATAGCACTTCTACATGGTTTTTGCCGCTTTTTCCGTCACTGAAACTACAATATACTGAAAGCGAAAGAACAGAGAAACAGAAACCCAGAGGATAACAAGAGAATGTATAGACAAAATTAAGCAATGAAAAATAAAACGATGGAACCCGCAAAACCTCTAAGACACAATTCGATTTGCTCCCCCCAGAGGCACTGAGAGAGAGAAAAAGAAGAGGTGACACAAGTATTGTTTTTTTAATATTCATAGGTCGTACAAGTTAGCATTATATGGTAACAACTTGCTAACGTGTACATGCGTACAGCTCAGATCATGATGCATGGTTGATGCGTTTAATTGCTCGTTATAATGGGGGTTTGGTACGGATTATCATACACCCCGGCGCATGTTAGCAACTAGACAAGGACGTGGCAGACGATAGACGATATGCCATGGAAAGTGACACCTAAGGCCTTTGGTGAATACCAAGACCATAAGAAAGAACCAAAGAAGGGTTTTTGTTGTAAAAGAAAGATCTTGGAATATTAATTTTTTTAAAAATTTTTTTTGAAGTGATTGTAAAGTTTAATTAATTAAATTATGTTTGTATAGAAATTTATAATTATTAATAAAATAAATTATAATTTTTGTAGATAATTTATAAAATGAGTTGTTATCTAAATTAATTATGTCTGATCATCAAAGACTTAATTTTAAAATTTTATTATGAGTCAATTAATGACTAAATACATGTTAAGAGACTTAAATTTATCTAATTGTAATTAAAATTCAATTTTTTATTCTGTTCAATTATAAATTCTTGATATTTATTACTATAATATCGATAAGTATATATAATTTAGTAAAAGATTTGTTTTTTTTTTATTGTTGAATGTTTTAGATAATTGTGAACAAATAATCTTGATTTATGAAGAATGTGTAAATTTTTTTAACATTTTATTATAATTATAAAGATTTTTTAAATTTTTTGGTAGATTTAAGAGGAACGCTGAAAAAAAAAAGGTTAGCTCTTACTCTCGAGAAGAAGCCATCGAAGAACCATATACTAAAATGAATAATTGTCAATGTGGAAAGGTAAGCATATATGTGATATCTTGTTGATAAAACTTATAAAGTTTTCCTGTAATCTCTATTTATAATTGTTCATTTTAAAAATAATAATGATAAGACTCTCAAAATCATGACTTTTTGAGCAGTCATCGTAATGGAAATATCATATTTGGTAAACTTTTAGTTGTTAAGTATTTCATTATCACATGTTCATGTATAATTAACCGCTCACTTGCCAACTATTTATACTTACCATCATTTTTTTCATTGTTGCATGTATCATATAATATATCTAATATATAATTCTTCACTTGACGATATAATAGGTAGCGATTGTCTTTCATCTTTAATGGGTAAAGCTTAGCTATAACCCTTCTCTAGTTTGAATAAGATCTAATTATTGTCTCTCTTCCAAGTTAAATAAGGCTTAGCTATAATTACTCCTTATATAAAGTTTAGTTATAATCTTCTTTTAATAAAGTTTTCACACAGTGCCGTTTTTAAAGTACTATTAATATCATATTTCCTCTAAGGTGTTGCTACTTATTAACATGTCGTCTTTTAAATATTATAAATTTTTTAAGGTATTATTTTAGATGCTCATTATATTTTGTAACGGCCCCGAAAATTTAAAATGAAATATGTCTATTAAAAATATCAATGCGGAAGCGAAGTCAAAATTTGATTAACATCCCTTACACTGAAACCAGAAAAACGTGCTCAAAATATAAAAGATCAAACTAACTAAAAGAGAAATTCGAAAGTAAAGCTATGAATATGACTTTGGAGTCTTTAGGCGTCCCCTTCGTCGTCTTCTTGCGGAATGGGCTCGGGAACAATGTCTTCCTGATCTGAAATGATTAAATAAGGAATGAGCTACACTAGCCCAGTAAGGACATCACGATATCTCACCGTCACGGAGGTAAAGGTAGGTAGAAAACACAAAAAGATCAATGGAGCATAATTTACAATAAACTCATTTATCAGTAATAAAACCTTTTACCATTCACTTACCTCGGTGAAATTCATAAAACAATATACGAAAGCAATAACATTATCATCATCATGAAATCATATAAACTGTGTAACATAATACTTATCACGCCTTTGCAATTCAATCATTTCACAATTGCTTTTCCTCATTCACTAGCCTACTAGTATCCATGGGGATCCATAGGGGTCCCGCTACCCGTTACCCTTAATATTTGTAATCAGATTCCAGGGCCGTCCCCATACCCCGTCCGGTATGGGCGCCAAAACTGTAAACCTCAATACCCCGTCCGGTATGAGGGTGAAACGGGTCGTCCCCATACCCCGTCTGGTATGGGCGCCAAAACATATACGGTCTCCATACCCCGTCCGGTATGAGAGACCGCATTCCCGGTAGGGTCCCCTACGGACCCGGTCCGTCCACCATCTCCCAGGATATCTAGTCAGGCTGACCATATTACACAATTATCAATCTATACAATCTTCCATTCTTCTTTTCCTCAATCAGCATCATCAATTCGCATTTAAATAAGCAAAACAGTAATTCATGCCAAACAGACAACATACAGCATCGGTAATTCAGTCATTCAACCAATAATCAATAAAACAGTAAAATATGCACACAGAACTATAAAATGAAAACATCAAACCTCATATTGTATTTAAAACTATAAAACAGGCCAAATCACAGTTAACCGACAAACACACTAGACTCGAGCTCCATTAGCGACCTTAAACAATTTCACACATTCGATCATTCAAGAAATACCGTGATAGGAAATAAGGTGAGGGGTCCTTACTCGTTTAGGGGTCCGAACACGGCTTCACAGTGCGCCTACAAGCTGTCCCCAATTTTCCCTAAATTTTTTTCGGGGAACTGAAACGCACTACTGGTACCTGCACGTGTTCCAAAAAATCCCAAATTAGGTCCAGGGCCCCTTTCGGCCAATATCGCAACTCCGGCGACGGCGCCGCCGCATGCGGCGGCGATTCGCCTCGGGTTGGCCGCTTTCGGCCACACTCGCATTGGTTTCTGTGAATAAACAAACCTACGGCCCTCGGGGGGCCAAAAAATTACGGAAAACCGAAGCTTACCGGCGGCGGTACTCTCGGGTGCGGCGGCTCTCCGGCGAGGTTCGTCTTTTGGTGATTTGGCTCCGGTCAACCTGTAGAGAAAAGAATGGTGATCACGGTGATATAAAAATTGCATCAAACGGAGGCCGGGAAGGGCCTCATCGAAGGCAAAAACCGAGGAGGGGCGCGGCGGCACCGCTGGCTTTCGGCCGTGTTTTTCGGCCGTTTGGCAGGGATTTTCGCTCCGATTTGGCCACAGGGAAAATCAGCGTGGAAAAACGAGTCGGAGGTATGAAATTTACCTCGATCGGCGGTCGGAAATCTCCCCGGTGCGGCGGCGGCGGCCGGCTTCTGGTTCGTCTTCTCCGGCGAGGGCAGGCGGTTAGGGTTTTGTGGTCTGGTGTGGGGGTTCTATTTATACCTTTTTGCCTTTTGATCTCAACCTTTCATTTTGTTTTAATCTGGGCCGTCCGTTTTTGATTGAATCTGGACCGTCTGTGCGATTGCATCTGGGCCGTCCGTGCGCGCGATTGATCTGGGCCGTCCGATCGCGCGCACGCGGATCGCCAACGTGGCTCGTCCCCGGTCGACGTGGTTTTGCCACATGGCAGGTCCTGGTTGGCCAGGAAAAATTGGTGCGACACAAGGACTTCCCAGGAGGTCACCCATCCGAGTACTACTCTCGCCCAAGCACACTTACCTCCGTGACGGTGAGATATCGTGATGTCCTTACTGGACTAGTGTAGCTCATTCCTTATTTAATCATTTCAGATCAGGAAGACATTGTTCCCGAGCCCGTTCCGCAAGAAGACGACGAAAGGGACGCCTAAAGACTCCAAAGTCATATTTATAGCTTTACTTTCGAATTTCTCTTTTAGTTAGTTTGATCTTTTATATTTTGAGCACGTTTTTCTGATTTCAGTGTAAGGGATGTTAATCAAATTTTGACTTTGCTTCCGCATTGACATTTTTAATAGACATATTTCATTTTAAATTTCCGGGGCCGTTACAGTTGGTATCAGAGCCGCATTTCCTCGGACTCATCCCTTACACAATAGTTCCTTAGAGAAATACTCACTGATTGGTCGTTACTCGACCATTCCTTGTGAATGCAGGTACACAGAAATGAGGAGAGGAAGGCCCCCACTAAACCGAGCGGCTCAAGATAATTCACTTCGGGAGGATTTAGACAGATTATATGAGATGGTGGAAGCTCTCGTAGCCGCCCAGCGAAGGCAAGAGGAGAGAAGGGAGTTACCCAGACCTCCTCCGCTAGCGCAGGTTGAGCCCCCGCTACAGCAGGCTGATCCCGAGCCACCCCGGCAGGAGCCTGTTCCTCCACAGTACCACCCGGCACCACAGCCGCGGTACGACCCGATACCACAGCCACAGCCGCGGTACGACCCGATACCACAGCCACAGCACCAGCAGGTGCCGCCACAGCACATTCCAATACCCCCATCACATCAGCAGGTGCCACCACAGGGTCCCCCAGTTCACCCTCAGCCGGTCCCAGTCCCTCTATCTCGGGACCCCGCTCCTTCCTTGATCGATCCCGGCTTCATAGAGAGGTACAGAAGGCTGAACCCTTCTACTTTTGCAGGGGGATCCTCTTTTGAAGAGGCCCAATACTGGCTGGCAGAGACTGAGAGAGCTTTCGAGATCTTGGGAGTAGTTCCTGAGCAGAGGGCTGCCATTGCCTCCTACATGCTGGTAGGGGAAGCAGTGCGCTGGTGGGAGCTCAAGCGGGCCACCCTGCCCACACCAGCTACTTGGGAGCAGTTCTTAGCGGCTTTCCACGCGGAGTATCTCCCCAAACACATCCAACACCTAAAGAAAATGGAGTTTGCTCAATTGGTTCAGGGAAACATGATAGTGTCGGAGTATGCCCGTAAGTTCCTGGAGCTGGGGCGACATGCCCCGGAGACACTGACGGATGAGGGCCGAAAGGCCAGGAAATTCCAGTAGGGTCTCCGCCCGGAGATTAGACAGTACTTACTGGTGATGGAGCTCGAAACATATTCGGCAGTCCTGGCAAAGGCGCAGATTATAGAAAGGAGTTTCGACACCCACCCTCAGCTAGCGGGAAGTTCCCGACCCTCAGCCCCGCTCCGCAGGCCAGCACCTACCATGCCTGTCCAACCCAGTAAGAGGCCCAGACCCGCCATTCAGGCCCCTCCTCAGGCTACGGGGGTAGCACGCGGGAAGATCTGCCAACACTGTGGTAGGGATCACGGGGACCGACCCTGCTACCGCCTTAGCAACACCTGTCGCATATGCGGCAGTGCCCAACACTATGCAAGGGAATGCCCGAGGAACCAGAATCAGAGAAGGCCTCCAATCCAGGGCAGAGTTTACAACCTTACCCAGAAGGACGCCGACGCAGACCCGGACGTGGTACATGGTATGTATACTATCTCTGGCCACATTGTTCATGTTTTGTTTGATACTGGTGCATCACATTCTTTTATTTCACATGTTCTTGCTTCTAAAATTTGTGTATCACCTGATAGACTTGATTCATTATTGCTTGTATCTACCGCTGGGGGGGAGACATTGCTAGGAGAGGTTATCTACAGGGCATGTGCCGTGGAGATAGCAGATAGGGAACTGAGGGTAAACCTGATAGGGTTAGACACGGGGGATTTTGATGTAATCCTAGAAATGGATTGGCTAGCGGCGTATCACGCCACCATAGACTGCTTTAACAAAAAGATTGTATTTAACCCTCCCAACGAGGAGCCATTTACAAGTTAATAAAATTATTCAGTACTGATTTTCCCCTAATGGCAGGTTGTCTTAATTCCCAGTGCCCTAATCTTGTATTTTCTCTAACTAGGTAAACCCAAGAAAGAAGTTTGTATTCAGGAGATTCTAGTAGTCCGAGACTTTCCAGACGTATTTCCGGATGAACTGCCCGGTCTACCCGCGGACAGAGAGGTTGAGTTCACCATAGACTTACAGCCAGGTACCCAGCCCATCTCGGTTGCTCCTTACCGAATGAGTCGCATCGAGATGGAAGAACTAAGGAAACAGATCACTAAGCTACAAGACAGTGGTTTCATTAGACACAGTGTTTCCCCATGGGGTGCCGGGGTTACTTTTGCAAGGAAGGGAGATGGAACGTTGAGACTGTGCATTGATTACAGAGGGATAAATAAGGTAACAATTAAGAACAAATATCCTCTTCCCCGGATTGATGACCTTTTCGATCAATTGCAGGGTGCACGGGTCTTTTCTAAAATAGATCTACGATCAGGTTACCATCAGGTAAAGGTAAGAACAGAAGACATCCCCAAGACGGCATTCCGAACTAGGTACGGACACTATGAGTTCCTGGTCATGCCGTTCGGGCTAACCAACGCCCCGACCATCTTTATGGATCTAATGAACAGGATCTTCAGAGAGTTCTTGAATCAATTTGTCATCGTGTTCATTGATGATATCTTAGTCTACTCAAAAAGTAGATAAGAACATGCTCATCATCTTGCCCAAGTCCTACAGGTACTCAGGAAAAAGAAGTTGTATGCAAAGTTGAGTAAGTGTGGATTTTGGCTCGAGCAAACCGCCTTCCTGGGACATGTTATATTGAAGGAAGGGGTATCAGTGAATCCCGAAAAGGTTGAAGCGGTACTTGGTTGGGAAAGGCTGACAACAGTTAAGGAAATTCGCAGCTTCCTGGGGATGGCAGGTTATTACCGCCAGTTTGTCGAAGGGTTCTCTAGTCTAGCAGCTCCTCTAACCCGACTCACAAAGAAGAATGCAAAGTTTGAGTGGAATGAGGACTGCGAAAGGAGTTTTTCAGAATTGAAGAAGCGACTGACTACTGCACCCGTGCTGGCTCTACCGAGTGGATCAGGAGGGTATACAGTTTATAGTGATGCCTCCTACCTGGACCTGGGTTGTGTCCTGATGTAGCATGGAAAGGTTATAGCATATGGGTTCAGACAGCTGAAAAGTTATGAGAAGAACTATCCTACTCATGACTTGGAGCTTGCCGCAATCATACACGCCTTGAAAATCTGGCGCCATTATTTGTATAGAGAGACCTTTCAGATCTACACAGATCATAAGAGTTTGAAGCACATCTTCACTCAGAAGGATCTCAACATGCGTCAGAGAATGTGGATGGAACTCCTCAAGGACTATGATTGTGACATCCTATACCATCCAGGTAATGGCAACGTAGTAGCCGATGCCCTCAGCAGGAAAAGTACAGGCACCCTAGCTCATTTGATGGTTTCAGAATGCAGGTCCATTGGGGCTACGTAGCAGGTTCGACTGCGAGATCTGAAGAGGGCCACATGTTTGGGCCACCTAGCAGTCCAACCCGAGTTAATCCAAAGAATAAAGGAAGCCCAGTCAGTTGACCCCGCCCTGGTAACCCGCAAGAAGGATGCAGAACAGGGAGTGAGTTCAGAATTCCAGCTCTCTGCCGACGGATTAATTCGTTTCAAGGACAGAGTGTGTGTCCCAGACGACAGTGAGTTAAGAAGAGACATCATGACGGAGTCCCATAGTTCAAGGTTTGCCATGCATCCAGGGAGTACAAAAATGTACCAAACCATGCGGCCTCGTTTCTGGTGGAGTGGGATGAAGAGAGATATAGCCGACTTTGTATCTAAGTGCTTGGTGTGTCAGCAGGTCAAAGCAGAACATCAACGCCCAGGTGGGTTACTTCAGCCTTTACCGATTCCAGAGTGGAAATGGGAACATATCGCCATGGACTTCGTATCGGGACTACCCAAGGCACGATCAGGATATGATGCTATATGGGTAATTGTTGACCGACTCACTAAGTCTTCCCACTTCCTAGCCATCAGAATGACTAATTCCTTGGATAAGTTGGCAAGAATGTATATCCGGGAGATAGTCAGACTGCATGGAGTCCCAGTGACAGTGGTATCCGACAGGGACCCCAGATTTACTTCTCGATTTTGGAATAGTTTCCAGCAAGCTATGGAAACAAAGCTGTCTCTTAGCACTGCATTCCACCCCCAAACTGATGGACAGTCAGAGAGGACAATTCGTACGCTTGAGGATATGCTCCGAGCTTGTGTTCTTGACTCTGGGGGCCACTGGGACGACCATCTACCCCTGGTAGAGTTTGCCTACAACAAAAGCTACCAAGCAAGTATCGGCATGGCCCCATATGAGGCGCTATACGGGCGCCCGTGCAGGTCACCGATTTGTTGGGAGGAAGTAGGCGATAGAAGATTGTTCGGCCCGGAGTTGGTAGAGGAGACCACGTCCAAGATAGTTAAAATCAAGAAGAACATTCAGACAGTGCAGAGTAGACAGAAGAGTTATGCAGATACCCGGAGGAGAGACCTAGCTTTTGAGAAAGGCGACCGGGTGTTCCTTAAGGTCACTCCTTTCAAGGGGATTAGTAGGTTCGGCAGGAGAGGAAAATTAAACCCCAGATATATTGGACCCTTTGAAATCTTAGACAAGATTAGTACCACTGCCTACAGACTTGCACTGCCACTTGAGCTTTCCCGGGTTCATAACGTGTTCCACGTATCTATGCTACGTAAGTACAACCCGGACCCTTCTCATGTCTTGGCTCATGAACCGCTTCCACTCCAAGAGGACCTGTCTTATGAAGAAGTACCGGTCGGTATCACGGGCCGAGAGAGCAGAATACTCCGCAACTGGGAAATCTCATTTGTAAAGGTCGTGTGGCAGAACCACACGCTCAGGGAGGCTACTTGGGAACTGGAATCAGAATTTAGGGTCCAATATCCCCATCTGTTCGATCAAGAATAAGAGGCAAATTTGGGGACCAAATTTCTTTAAGGGGGGAGAGTTGTAATGCCCGGAAAGAGAAAAAAAAAACGTGCACCACGTCAGCAGCCACGTCAGCAGACCCAGTCAGCAGTCCTAGCCAACCAGGACCTGCCACGTGGCAAAACCACGTCGACCAGGGACGGGCCACGTTGGCGATCTGCGTGCGCGCGATCGGACGGCCCAGATCAATCACGCGCACGGACAGCCCAGATGCAATCGCACGGACGGCCCAGATTCAATCAAAAACGGACGACCCAGATTAAAACAAAATGAACGGTTGAGATCAAAAGGCAAAAGGGTATAAATAGAACCCCCACACCAGACCACAAAACCCTAGCCGCCTGCCCTCGCCGGAGAAGACAAACCAGAAGCCGGCCGCCGCCGCCGCACCGGGGAGATTTCCGACCGCCGATCGAGGTAAATTTCATACCCCCGACTCGTTTTTCCACGCTGATTTCTCCTGTGGCCAAATCAGAGCCAAAATCCCTGCCAAACGGCCGAAAGCCAGCGGCGCCGCCGCGCCCCTCCTCGGTTTTTGCCTCCGATGAGGCCCTTCCCAGCCTCCGTTTGATGCAATTTTTATATCACCGTAATCACCATTCTTTTCTCTACAGGTTGACCGGAGCTGAATCACCAAAAGACGAACCTCGCCGGAGAGCCGCCGTACCCGAGAGCACCGCCGCCGGTAAGCTTCAGTTTTCCGTAATTTTTTGGCCCCCCGAGGGCCGTAGGTTTGTTTATTCACAGAAACCAATGCGAGTGTGGCCGAATTCGGCCAGAAACGGCCGAAAGTGGCCAACCCGAGGCGAATCGCCGCCGCATGCGGCGGCGCCGTCGCCGGAGCACGGCGGAGCCGCCGTGCCGGAGTTGCAATATTGGCCGAAAGGGGCCCTGGACCTAATTTGGGATTTTTTGGAACATGTGCAGGTTCCAGTAGTGCGTTTCAGTTCCCTGGGAAAAATTCAGGGAAAATTGGGGACAGCTTATAGGCGCACTGTGAAGCCGTGTTCGGACCCCTAAACGAGTAAGGACCCCTCACCTTATTTCCTATCACGGTATTAAAGTTCAATAATGATAAAACGGTATTTCTTAAATGATCGAATGTGTGAAATTGCTTAAGGTCTTTAATGGAGCCCGAGTCTAGTGTGTTTGTCGGTTAACTGTGATTTGGCCTGTTTTACAGTTTTAAATACAGTATGAGGTTTGATGTTTTCATTTTATAGTTTCGTGTGCATATTTTACTGTTTTATTGATTATTGGTTGAATGACTGAATTACCGATGCTGTATGTTGTCTGTTTGGCAAGAATTACTGTTTTGCTTATTTAAATGCGAATTGATGATGCTGATTGAGGAAAAGAAGAATGGAAGATTGTATAGATTGATAATTGTGTAATGTGGTCAGCCTGACTAGATATCCTGGGAGATGGTGGACGGACCGGGTCCATAGGGGACCCTACCGGGAATGCGGTCTCTCATACCAGACGTGTAGCACCCGGAAAGGAGGAGGAAAAAAAAAAAAAAAAAAAAAAAAAAAAAAAAAAGGGGGGGGGGGGGGCTACGTCAGCAGGCCCGGTCAGCAGTCCCGGCCAACCGGGGCCTGCCACGTGGCAAGATCGCGTCACTCCAAAAGGAGCCACGTTGGCGATCCGCGTGGGTGCAATCCGACGGCCCAGATCAATCGCGCGATCAGACGGTCCAGATTCAAACGCACGGACGGCCCAGATTCAATCAAAAACGAACGGCCCAGATTAAAACGAAATGAACGGCTGTGATCAAAAGGCAAGGGGTTATAAATAGAACCCCCACACCAGACCACAAACCCTAGCCGCCAGCCGCTCGCCGGAGAAGACGAACCAGAGGCCGACCGCCGCCACCCGCCGCCACTCGCCGCCGCACGGGGGAAATTTCCGACCGCCGATCGAGGTAAATTTCATACCCCCGACTCGTTTTTTCCCCACTGATTCCTCCTATGGCCAAATCGAAGCCGAAATTCCGGCCAAACGGCCGGAATACGCGGCCGAAGCCCAGCGACGCCGCCGCGCCCCCTCTCGGTTTTTGCCTCCGACGAGGCCCTTCCTGGCCTCCACAGTACCACCTGGCGCCACAACCGCGGTACGACCCTGTACCACAGCCACGGTACCAGCAGGCGCCGCCACAGCACATTCCAGTACCCCCACCACATCAGCAGGTTCCACCACAAGGTCCCCCAGTTCACCCTCAGCCGGTCCCAGTCCCTCTACCCCGGGACCCTGCTCCCTCCTTGATCGACCCCGGCTTTATAGAGAGGTACAGGAGACTGAACCCTTCTACTTTTTCAGGGGGATCCTCTTTCGAAGAGGCCCAATACTGGCTGGCGGAGACTGAGAGAGCCTTTGAGACCTTGGGAGTAATTCCTGAGCAGAGGGCTGCCATTGCCTCCTACATGCTGGTAGGGGAAGCAGTACGCTGGTGGGAGCTCAAGCGGGCCACCCTGCCTGTACCAGTTACTTGGGAGCAGTTCCTAGCGGCTTTCCATGCGGAGTATCTCCCTAAACACATCCAACATTTAAAGGAAATGGAATTTGCTCAGTTGGTCCAGGGTAATATGACAGTGTCGGAATATGCCCGCAAGTTCCTGGAGCTGGGCCGACATGCCCCGGAGACATTGTTGGATGAGGGCCGAAAGGCCAGGAAATTCCAGTGGGGTCTCCGCCCGGCGATCAGACAGCAGTTATTGGTGATGGAGCTCGAGACATATTCGGCAGTCCTGGCAAAGGCGCAGATCATAGAAAGGAGCTTCGACACCCGCCCTCAGCTAGCGGGAAGTTCCCGACCCTCAGCCCCGCTCCGCAGGCCAGCGCCTACCATGCCTGTCCAACCCAGTAAGAGGCCCAGGCCTGCCGTTCAGGCTCCTCCTCAGGCTATGGGGGCAGCACGTGGGAAGATCTGCCAGCACTGCGGCAGGGATCACGGGGACCGACCCTGCTACCGCCTCAACGACACCTGTCGCATATGCGGTAGTGCCCAGCACTATGCAAGGGAATGCCCCAGGAACCAGAATCAGAGAAGGCCTCCAATCCAGGGCAGAGTTTACAATCTTACCCAGAAGGATGCCGACGCAGACCCGGACGTGGTACATGGTAAACCCAAGAAAGAAGTTTGTATCCAAGAGATTCCAGTAGTCCGAGACTTTCCAGACGTATTTCCGGATGAACTGCCCGGTCTACCAAGGGACAGGGAGGTCGAGTTCACCATAGACTTATAGCCAGGAACCCAACCCATCTCGGTAGCTCCTTACCGAATGAGCCGCATCGAAATGGAAGAGCTAAGGAAACAAATCACTGAGCTACAAAACAGTGGCTTCATTAGACACAGCATTTCCCCATGGGGTGCCGGGGTTACTTTTACAAGGAAAGGAGATGGAACATTGAGACTGTGTATTGATTATAGAATGATAAACAAGGTAACAATTAAAAACAAGTACCCTCTCCCCCGGATTGATGACCTTTTCGATCAGTTGCAGGGTGCACAGGTCTTTTCTAAAATAGATCTACGATCAGGTTACCATCAGGTAAAAGTGAGAGCAGAAGACATCCCCAAGACGGCATTCCGAACCAGGTACGGACACTATGAGTTCCTGGTTATGCCGTTTGGGCTAACCAACGCCCCGGCCATCTTTATGGATCTAATGGACAGAATCTTCAGAGAGTTTTTGGATAAATTTGTCATCGTGTTCATCGATGATATCTTAGTCTACTCAAAAAGTAGAGAAGAACATGCTCATCATCTTGCCCAAGTCCTCCAGGTACTCAGGGAAAAGAAGTTGTATGCAAAGTTGAGCAAGTGTGGATTTTGGCTCGAGCAAACCGCCTTCCTAGGACATGTTATATCGAAGGAAGGGGTGTCGGTGAACCCCGAAAAGGTTGAAGCGGTACTTGGTTGGGAAAGGCTGACAACAGTTAAGGAAATTCGCAGTTTCCTAGGGATGGCGGGTTATTACCGCCGGTTTGTCGAAGGGTTCTCCAGTCTAGCGGCCCCTCTAACCCGACTCACAAAGAAGAATGCAAAGTTTGATTGGAATGAGAACTGCGAAAGGAGTTTTTCAGAATTGAAGAAGCGACTGACTACTGCACCCGTGCTGGCTCTACCGAGTGGATCAGGAGGGTATACAGTTTATAGTGATGCCTCCTATCTGGGCCTGGGTTGTGTCCTGATGCAGCATGGAAAGGTTATAGCATATGGGTCTAGACAGCTAAAGAATCATGAGAAGAACTATCCTACCCATGACTTGGAGCTTGCCGCAATCATACACGCCTTGAAAATCTGGCGCCATTATTTGTATGGAGAGACCTTTCAGATCTACACCGATCATAAGAGTTTGAAGCACATCTTCACTCAGAAGGATCTCAACATGCGTCAGAGAATGTGGATGGAACTCCTCAAGGACTATGATTGTGACATCCTATACCATCCAGGTAAGGGCAACGTAGTAGCCGATGCCCTCAGTAGGAAGAGTGCAGGCACCCTAGCCCATCTGATGGTTTCGGAATGCAGGTCCATTGGGGCTACGCAGCAGGTTCGACTGCAAGATCTGAAGAGGGCCACATGTTTGAGCCACCTAGCAGTCCAACCCGAGTTAATCCAAAGAATAAAGGAAGCCCAGTCAATCGACCCCGCCCTAGTAAACCGCAAGAAGGATGCAGGACAGGGAGTGAACTCAGAATTTCAGATCTCTGCCGACGGATTGATTCGTTTCAAGGACAGAATGTGTGTCCCAGACGACAATGAATTAAAAAGAGACATCATGACAGAGTCCCATAGTTCAAGGTTCGCCATGCATCCAGGAAGTACAAAAATGTACCAAACTATGCGACCCCGATTCTGGTGGAATGGGATGAAGAGAGATATAGCCGACTTTGTATCTAAGTGCTTGGTATGTCAGCAGGTCAAAGCAGAACATCAACGCCCAGGGGGGTTGCTTCAGCCTTTACCGATTCCAGAATGGAAGTGGGAACACATCACCATGGACTTCGTATCGGGACTACCCAAGGCACGATCGGGACACGATGCCATATGGGTAATTGTTGACCGACTCACTAAGTCTTCCCACTTCCTGGCCATCAGAATGACTGATTCGTTGGACAAGTTGGCAAGAATGTATGTCCGGGAAATAGTCAGACTGCATGGGGTCCCAGTAACAGTGGTATCCGACAGGGATCCCAGATTCACTTCTCGGTTTTGGAATAGTTTCCAGCAAGCTATGGGAACAAAGCTGTCCCTCAGTACTGCCTTCCACCCCCAAACCGATGGACAATCAGAGAGGACAATCCGTACGCTGGAGGATATGCTCCGAGCTTGTGTCCTTGACTCCGGAGGCCATTGGGACGACCATCTACCCCTGATAGAGTTTGCCTACAACAACAGTTACCAAGCAAGCATCGGCATGGCCCCATACGAGGCGCTATACGGGCGTCCGTGCAGGTCACCGATTTGTTGGGAGGAAGTGGGCGATAGAAGATTGTTTGGCCCGGATTTAGTGGAAGAAACCACGTCCAAGATAGTTAAGATCAAGAAGAACATCCAGACAGCTCAGAGTAGGCAAAAGAGCTATGCTGATACCCGGAGGAGAGACCTGGCCTTTGAGAGAGGTGACCGTGTGTTTCTTAAAGTCACCCCCTTCAAGGGAATTAGTAGGTTCGGCAGAAGGGGAAAATTAAACCCCAGATACATTGGACCCTTTGAAATCTTAGACAAGATTGGTACCACTGCCTACAGACTTGCACTGCCCCCTGAGCTCTCCCGGGTTCACAATGTGTTTCATGTATCTATGCTGCGCAAGTACAATCCGGACCCTTCTCATGTCGTGGCTCATGAACCGCTTTCACTCCGAGAGGACTTGTCTTATGAAGAAGTACCGGTCAGTATCACGGACCGAGAAAGCAGAATACTCCGTAACCGGGAAATATCATTTGTAAAAGTCTTGTGGCAGAACCACACGCCTAGGGAGGCGACTTGGGAGCTGGAATCAGAATTTAGGGCTCAATATCCTCATCTGTTTGATCAAGAGTAATGAGGCAAATTTGGGGACCAAATTTCTTTATGGGGGGGAGAGTTGTAGCACCCGGAAAGGATAAGGAAAAAAAAAAAAAAAAAACAAAAAAGGGGGGGGGGCCACGTCAGCAGCCACGTCAGCAGGCCTGGTCAGCAGTCCCGGCCAACCGGGGCCTGCCACGTGGCAAGATCGCGTCACTCCAAAAGGAGCCACGTTGGCGATCCGCGTGGGTGCGATCCGACGGTCCAGATCAATCGCGCGATCGGACGGTCTAGATTCAAACGCACGGACGGCCCAGATTCAATCAAAAACGAACGGCCCAGATTAAAACGAAATGAACGGCTGTGATCAAAAGGCAAGGGGTTATAAATAGAACCCCCACACCAGACCACAAACCCTAGCCGCCATCCGCTCGCCGGAGAAGACGAACCAGAGGCCGACCGCCGCCACCCGCCGCCACTCGCCGCCACACCGGGGAAATTTTCGACCGCCGATTGAGGTAAATTTCATACTCCCGACTCGTTTTTCCCCACTGATTCCTCCTATGGCCAAATCGAAGCCGAAATCCCGGCCAAACGGCCGGAATACGCGGCCGAAGCCCAGCGGCGCCGCCGCGCCCCCTCTCGGTTTTTGCCTCCGACGAGGCCCTTCCCGGCCTCCGTTCGATGCAATTTTTATATCACCGTGATCACCATTCTTTCCTCTACAGGTTGACCGGAGCCGAATCACCAAAACACGAACCTTGCCGGAGAGCCGCTGCACCCGAGAGCGCCGCCGCCGGTAAGCTCCGTTTTTCCGTGATTTTTTGGCCCCCCGAGGGCCCTAGGGTTGTTTTCTGACAAGGACCAATGCGAGTGTGGCCGAATTCGGCCGAAAACGGCCAAAAACAGCCAACCCGAGGCGACTCGCCGCCGCCAGCGGTGGCGCCGTCGCCGGAGCACGGCGGAGCCGCCGTGCCGGAGTTGCGATTTGGGCCGAAAGAGGCCCTGGGCCTAATTTGGATTTTTTTGGAACACGTGCAGGTACTGTTAGTGTGTTTCAGTTCCCCGGGAAAAATTCAGGGAAAATTAGGGACAGCCTGCAGGCGCACTGTGAATCGTATTCGGATCCCGAAAACAAGTAAGGACCCCTCACCCTATTTTCTATCACGGTATTAAAGTTCAAAATGATAAAACGGTATTTCTTAAATTAACGCATGTGTGAAATTGCTTAAGGTTGCTAATGGAGCCCGAGTCTAGTGTGATTAATGATTTACTGTTGTTTGGCATGTTTTACACTGTTTTACAGCTTTAAATGCATTATGGGGTTTGATGTGTTCATTTTATAATTTCGAATGCATATATTACTGTTTTATTAATTATGGGTTGAATGACTGAAGAACTGATACTGTATGTTGTCTGTTCGGCATGAATTACGATTTGCTTGTTTAAATGTGAATTGATGATGCTTATTGAGGAAAAAGGGAAATGAAACATTGTATAGACTGATAATTGTATGATGGGGTCAGCCTGACTAGATATCCTGGGAGATGGTGGACGGACCGGGTCCGTAGGGAACCCTACCGGGATTATGGTCTCACATGCCGGACGGGGCATGGAGATCTTATGGTTTTGGCGCCCATACCGGACGGGGTATGGGGACGGCCCGTTTCACCCTCATACCGGACGGGGTATTGAGGTTTATGGTTTTGGCGCCCATACCGGACGGGGTATGGGGACGGCCCTGGAAACTGATTATGAATGTTAAAGGTTAACGGGTAGCGGGACCCCTAGGGACCCCCATGGATACTAGTAGGCTGGTAAATGAGAAAAGGATATGTTGTATAATGATTGAATTATAAAAGGCGTGATAAGTGCTATGTTTTACAGCTTATATTATTCCATGATTGTGATAATGTTATTATTTTTCTTATATTGTTTTCATAAATTCCACCGAGGTAAGTGGATGGTAAAGGTTTTCATGTTAATAAACGAGTTTATTGTAAATTATGCTCCATTGGTCTTTTTGTGGTTTTCTACCCACCTTTATCTCCGTGACGGTGAGATATCGTGATGTTCTTACTGGGCTAGTGTAGCTCACTCCTTAATTAACCATTTCAGATCAGGAAGACATGGTTCCCGAGCCCGTTCTGCAGGAGGACGACGAAGGGGATGCCTAGAGACTCTGTAGTCATACGCATAGTTTATTTTCGAGTTTTCTTTCTTAGTTAGTTTAACCTTTTATATTTTAAGTACGTTTTTTTGGGTTTTTTTCGTGTAAGGGATGTTAACTGAAATTTTGATCTTGCTTCCGCATTCGATATATTTAAATACTCATTTCTTTTTTAATATTTTCCGGGGCCGTTACAAGACGGGGTATGGAGACCGTATGTGTTTTGGCGCCCATACCGGACGGGGTATGGGGACGGCCCGTTTCACCCTCATATCGGACGGGGTATTAAGGTTTACAGTTTTGGCGCCCATACCGGACGGGGTATGGGGACGGCCCTGGAATCTGATTACAAGTATTAAGGGTAACGGGTAGCGGGACCCCTATGGATCCCCATGGATACTAGTAGGCTGGTGAATGAGGAAAAGTAATTGT
This sequence comes from Carica papaya, assembly GCF_054855325.1. NCBI lineage: Eukaryota > Viridiplantae > Streptophyta > Magnoliopsida > Brassicales > Caricaceae > Carica > Carica papaya. The sequence goes on along the minus strand of NC_142310.1, from coordinate 750,999 downwards.
GAAATGATTGAATTGCAAAGGCGTGATAAGTATTATGTTACACAGTTTATATGATTTCATGATGATGATAATGTTATTGCTTTCGTATATTGTTTTATGAATTTCACCGAGGTAAGTGAATGGTAAAATATTTTATTACTGATAAATGAGTTTATTGTAAATTATGCTCCATTGGTATTTTTATGTTTTCTACCCACCTTTATCTCCATGACGGTGAGATATCGTGATGTCCTTACTGGGCTAGTGTAGCTCATTCCTTATTTAATCATTTCAGATCAGGAAGACATTGTTTCCGAGCCCGTTCCGCAAGAAGACGACGAAGGGGACGCCTAAAGACTCCAAAGTCATATTCGTAGCTTTACTTTCGAATTTCTCTTTTAGTTAGTTTGATCTTTTATATTTTGAGCACGTTTTTCTGGTTTCAGTGTAAGAGATGTTGATCAAATTTTGACTTCGCTTCCGCATTGACATTTTTAATAGACATATTTCATTTTAAATTTCCGGAGCCGTTACATATTTAGTAACTGAGTTGGATAATGGAATTATAAATTCACTACTTCTATCTTAGTGAAAACTCATGAAAAAATATTACTAACGTTATTTTTTAATATGTTAACCTTAATTTTTTTAAATTTATACTTATACTTTACGAATGGAGAATTGATTTGTCTCTTTTAAAATGCGAATAATTTGTTTATCATTTGTTCGTAAAAAATAAATTTATCATGATCAGCTAGAGGGAAAACTTCAATCTCTATCATCTAAGGAATGTAATTTCATACTATATGTTTTTTTAGCTAAGATTTTTATTGTCATTATTTGTAAACAAATGATAATTTAAATATTATGATATATATATATATATAAATATGTCATAAATATTATAAGTTTTTCAAATTATAAAATGTCTAAAAATCAGTTTTAATATGAAAATTACATATCTTTTATTAATTATGGTTGGTTTCAGAAAATTTGATGCTAATTATAATAAATTTAAAACTATATACATTCAAAATTTTGTTCCTGTCATTAGAAATGCTGTTGAAATCAAAACTTACATATCCTAATTAGAGGAAATTAATGTTAACAATCCAAAAATTCTCTTCTTCTGACGATTTGAAAAACTATATATACACTTATGTATAATATTTATAATATTTCTCATTGATGATTTCGTGTTTTTGGTCCCGAAATGGCCCTGAAGGGCTGGACCATGAAGGCTATACATATATATATATATATATCCCCCGGTCATTTCTCATTGATTTTTATAGATATACAAATATATACATTATATATATAGATATATATAATCAATGATATATTAGATAATGTTACACAGCAGCAACAGCATACGTGATGTTAAAACCAAATTAGAAAGAAAAAAAAAAGAAAAAGAAAGATTGTTAAATATTATATTAAAAACCACAGCAGCCTGTGTCGATCTAGATCACCAATGACTCCAAGACGATCCAGACTTGCCGGAGATTTGCCGGCAGACTTCGCGGCAGGCCCGCACACACTGCTTCGGAGTTGCGTGTTCGACTTCGAGGCACCTGGGCATGCAAATGCGAATGCATTCCGCTCGTCCATTTGCTTCAGTTTGGTCAACGGTGTACGCATGATTATCACCATGGTCAACACCAGCATCATTGACATGGACGATTTTCTGGTGGCCATGATCGTCTTAATCTGTCTGGGTTCTAAAGATTAAACCTTTTTTTTTTGGGTTTTTGTTTGATGAATGCTGTTGGCTGGGGGGGGAAGAAGGGGGGTGGGGGTGGTGGGGGTGTCTGGATCTTTATATATAGAAAGTAAAGATACAAGGAAAACAAAACCATGTTTTCTATGGCTTGGAGAAAAACATGGAGAGCCAATCAAAGGTTTTGAGATAGTACAAAATTATGCTTAGTGACTGATTAGTGAGCATGTCTTCCAATTTTCTAAACATATATACATACACAAATACAAATATATATATATATATATATATTACGCATACATACATATATTGTTTGATTTATTTTACCCTTTACTTTTAGCTCGTTTTAAAATTTTTCGATCGAAAACAATCGACGTTATTTTAGACCTTTGTTAAAACTGATTCATTATCTAAGATATTAATAAGTTATGGCGAGTTACTCATTTTTTTTTTCTTTGAACTTTATATTATATTCTTCAAGAAGAAGAGAAGAGGTGCAATAGATCTACAATTTTTTGTTTCGAAAAATAAATTACGTTTTCACTCTTTGTCATTTAATTTTGTTACGATTTAAATTATGCAAATTTTCGTGAAAATTAAGTACTCGCAATTTGATTTTGCTATTTTGCATAGCATTCTTGCTCCATTAGTTTTTTAAATTATAATATTTTGTTGTTTTTTTGTTTAAATTTATTTATACTAGTTTAAACTTTTTATAAATATTCACTTATAATAAGTTTGTATGGGTATATTTTATTTAAAGTTTCGAATAATTTATCTAAAATGATAAAGAAAAACTATCTTACATATGAAATATGTTATCACAAAACTCGTATAATTTGATTGTAATAAGATTAAATTGCATACGCGAAATTACAATTTCTCTTTTTATTTTTTTTTTCCAAATAGAAGCGAAATTTACAATTTATCTACTTAATTTTATCTTCGATTTTTTCAAAATGATTCGTTTTTATTTTTTTCATCATTTCTTTTTCTTAAATTTTCTTTTACTATTTTTCTTTCCCTTTTTGTTTTCTTTATTCCCCTCTCTTCATTTCATCTTCATTAAAATAAGAAGTAACAAATGAAAAACAATGTAAATAATAATGAAAATAATAATAATAATAATAGTAAGTGACATTCCTTATAATCGCGAACTAATTTATAATTATTCTTACCAAAATTTGTCGTCTATTTTACACTATTATTATTTATTTTTTATTTGGCCGAACAAAATTAAATATTACAATTGATTACCAACAATTGAACTCTTGAGCCCGAGTGATTCGGGGAAAAAAAGTGTTAGACAAGTGACATTTAAATTAAAACATTTTATAGTAACGCCTCAAGCGCAAATAACAATTAGCGAAATATTATCGACACAAATTTAAGTTATTGTTTGTGAATAATTTGAATAACAACTACAAAACAATCTACTTAGAATACAAATAATATAGTGAAAACTTTTTATTTTGGAGTCATATGTCTAGTTGAATGACATTACTTTATTAATGTTAAATTGCATAGTTAATTATTTAATAACTTTAACATTAAAAAAATGATAGAAAGTAGTAAAATACATTATTTACGTTCTAAAATGTTTGTTCAACCGTTGGTAAAATCAACCTATTTCCTTCAAAAGCTTAATTTCAAGATCTTAATTTTATTCTAATATATCCTAACAACTTTGTGATTTTAATGACTTATTCTTCAATTTAATTAATTGTAAGTGATTTGAATCTTTATATAAAATTCAGTAATTTTAAATTCAACTATTCTGATAAGAAATTGAGATATGAGATATATAATATTATTTCATAAATGATAAAGGCCGTTAATTTTTTATATATATATATAAATTACAACAACATATGTATATAGAGATAGGGAGAGAAAAAATAAATTAAGCAAGGGGCCAAGGATCTAAATTCAGCACTTGTAATAATTTTGAAAATTAGGTTAAGTTTCAATTTCCCTTCTACGCCAAAAACCCCCCCACCAACTTCTTTCATTTGATTGTTCAACTTGGTCACAGGTTTGTGTGCAAGGGGGCATACATCGAAACTGATTTGCACCCGGTAATGTTAGGCAAGAAGCCAAACATGGGGACATACACTCTGGAGTTGTCGCTCCACATAGATCATTGTTATACACCATTAAAACCATCGTAAGCATGAAGACAACAGTGGATTTGTTGGAAGCCATGAGATCTTGTCCTTGCTTTTCTAGGTTTTCTCTCCATTTATTTAATTAATTGTTGTTGCTTAGGGCTAAAACCTCAATGTTTGCTTTGTATCTATATTTATTCATATATATATCCAAGGAAGAAAACATTTTACGTGGATGTTTTTTGAGGTTTGGCGCAAAACATAGGGAGTCATCAAATCAAAGTGTATATATTAAGTGTCAGATAAGGGTGTCAAGTAGTAATCATGACGAAATTAAGTTTTCTATCATTATGGTCTGTTGGATTTACTTTTCAAATAATGGCACCAAAAGAAAAACATTATTTCTATTCATTTCTAAATTTTCACTTAGTATCATAAGTAAATTCTAAAATAATTTCTCATTCACCTTTATCTCTAACCAATCTATTCATGTCTTACATCTCCTCTACTCCATTACCCTTTTGATCTATCTCTTACTACTCATTGTCTGTAGCGCCCGGACCGAAAAAAAAAAAAAAAGCCACGTCAGCAGGCCTGGTCAGCAGTCCCGGCCAACCGGGACCTGCCACGTGGCAAAACCACGTCGTTCCAAAAAGGGCCACGTTGGCGATCCGCGTGGGCACGATCGGACGGTCCAGATCAAGCGTGCGATCGGACGACCCAGATTTAAACGCACGGACGGCCCAGATTCAATCAAAAATGGACGGCCCAGATTAAAACAAAATGGACGGCTGAGATCAAAAGGCAAGGGGTTATAAATAGAACCCCCACACCAGACCACAAACCCTAGCCGCCTGCCGCTCGCCGGAGAAGACGAACCAGAAGCCGGCCGCCGCCACCCGCCGCCGCACCGGAGGAACTTTCGACCGCCGATCGAGGTAAATTTCGTACCCCCGACTCGTTTTTCCACGCTGATTCCTCCTGTGGCCAAATCGGAGCCAAAATCCCGGCCAAACGGCCGGAATGCACGGCCGAAGCCCAGCGGCGCCGCCGCGCCCTTCTCGATTTTTGCCTCCGATGAGGCCCTTCCCGGCCTCCGTTTGATGCAATTTTTATATCACTGTGATCACCACTCTTTTCTCTACAGGTTGACCGGAGCCGAATCACGAAAACATGAACCTCGCCGGAGAGCCGCCGCACCCGAGAGCGCCGCCGCCGGTAAGCTCCATTTTTCCGTGATTTTTTGGCCCCCCGAGGGCCCTAGGGTTGTTTTCTCGCAGGGACCGATGCGAGTGTGGCCGAATTCGGCCGGAAACGGCCGAAAACAGCCAACCCGAGGCGAATCGCCGCTGCCAGCGGCGGCGCCGTCGCCGGAGCACGGCGGAGCCGCTGTGCCGGAGTTGCGATTAGGGCCGAAAGGGGCCCTGGGCCTAATTTGGGATTTTTTTTTGGAATACGTGCAGGTACCAGTAGTGCGTTTCAGTTCCCCGAGGAAAATTCAGGGAAAATTAGGGACAGCCTGCAAGCGCACTGTGAAGCCGTGTTCGGACCCCAAAACGAGTAAGGACCCCTCACCTTATTTCCTATCACGGTTTTAAAGTTCAATAAATGATAAAACGGTATTTCATGAATCAATGAATGTGTGAAATTGCTTAAGATCGCTAATGGAGCCCAAGTCTAGTGTATTTGTCGGTTAACTGTTATTTGGCCTGTTTTACAGTTTTAAATGTAGCATGAGGTTCGATGTTTTTATTTTATAGTTTTGTGTGCATGTTTTACTCTTTTATTGATTATGGATTAAATGACCGGGATATTGATGCTGTATGTTGTCTGTTTAGCATAAATTACTGTTTGCTTGCTTGTATGTGGATTAATGATGCTGACTGAGGAAAAAGAGAATGAACAATTATGTAAATGGATAATGGTATAATGTGGTCAGCCTGACTAGATATCCTGGGAGATGGTGGACGGACCGGGTCCGTAGGGAACCCTACCGGGATTGTGGTCTTCCATACCGGACGGGGTATGGGGACGGCCCGTTTCACCCTCATACCGGACAGGGTAATGAGGTCTATGGTTTGGCGCCCATACCGGACGGGGTATGGGGACGACCCTAGAATTTGATTTCAAGTGTTAAGGATTAACGGGTAGCGGGACCCCTATGGATCCCCATGGATACTAGTGGGCTGGTGAATTAGGAAAATATGTTGTGTAACGATTGAATTACGAAAAGTGTGATAGGTATTATGTTATACAGTTCATATATATGTTTCCATGATGATGATGATGTTATTGCTTTCGTATATTGTTTTATGAATTTCACCGAGGTAAGTAAATGGTAAATGTTTATTTATCGATAAAAGGATTTGTTGTAAATTATGCTCCATTGGTCTTTTTGTGTTTTCTACCCACCTTTACCTCCGTGACGGTGAGATATCGTGATGTCTTTACTGGGCTAGTGTAGCTCATTCCTTATTTAATCATTTCAGATCAAGAGGACATCGTTCCCGAGCCGATTCCGCAGGAGGACGACGAAGGGGACGCCTAAAGACTCCATAGTCACATTCGTAGTTTTTACTTTCAAGTTTCTCCTTTAGGTAGTTTAATCTTTTATATTTTGTGAACACGTTTCGGTTTCAGTGTAAGGGATGTTATTCAAATTTTTACTTCGCTTCTACATTTGATATTTATAATATAAATTCCATTTTGAATTTCCGGGGCTGCTACATTGTCTATCAATTTTATCACACCAATCATTTTTTATATAAAATAAACTTTTTATATCACCATATTTTTAAAAGTAAATGACAACTTATTAATTAAAAAATAAATAAATACAAAACCATAAGAGAAAGTCTGAAATCCAAAATAATGTGACATAATAAGCTAAAGTACAAGCTAATGAGTAAGCTAAGAATATGAAGAACAAACAACATGAAAGCTAAAATACAAACATCTTAAGATTTAGCAAAAATAAACAAACAAAATGCACACACACACACACACATTCTATGCCCTTTATTAAGGGAAACCCCATGAAAGGTATCCCCAACAATCCCAGGTATAAACATAGAATAGTATCAACATCGTCAAATACTAAAACAAACCTTCTATCATTTCTTGTGGTATGATATAACGGCCACAACTATAGAGTCATGAACAATGAATTTAAAGAGTAAAGCTTAAGTAGTCTAGAAAATAGCACAGATCTTCAACAGATATCACTCATGAAAATGAATCTAAAAGGAGATCCAAAGAGATTAAGGTTCACAAACAAAAACTAGAACTAGTACAAGTATCTTTTAAAAGAGCATAATAATTATGACAATGACACATCGAACAACTACAAAAATATTTATCCACTTATTATAACTAAGAGAGATCCAAACAATATGTAATTTGAATTGACAAGCACCAATTAGAAAAAAGAAAAAAAAGATGTCTAAGTTATATTGATCATCATCCTCCCTTTCTAAAAGGATAATTAATCCTTGTGGTTCCTCCATTAGTAATCTTAAATATATAATTGGTTTTCAAAAGATCAAATGTTCATGGATTGATTACTACCCTCCATATCATAGAAGTATTCTCATGAATACATCATTGGTCTTGAAACCTCCCCAAAAGTATGAGATACTCTCTATAAGAACTTTAGGTCTATCTCTTAAACTCTTCATCTTCAACTTTACATAACTTCAAAAGAATTATAACATAAAGATAAATTTGTTTTTTAATGCTTCAAGAAGTTAAATTCATTACAAATGAACTTGTTATTACTGGCAAACTTCTTTTTATTACAAAATATAATAAAGTCAAATTTTGTAATCGTAGATCATACTATCATTATCTCATTATTGCTATCAATTTGAGACCAAATCTTATGCCTTTTATGAGTTGCATGGTTCTTGTATTGCTATTCAAATATTTATAAAATCTATGGATGAACTAATCATTTTCGATTTTGTTAAATTTAGTAATGGTCATTTTTAAACCTCAAAACTCAATTCTCTTAGTTATTTATGAGTTTAAATTTCAATCACATTAACAAAAAGAGGTTATGTAAAAAATAAAATATAAAAAATCACACTGCAAATAAATATCATAAACGATATTAATGCATCAATATTCGGCAATAACAACAGTCTTAAACCAATCTCACACATGTTGCACACTATCTCCAAGAATCATATTCTAAAACCTCTTAGGTCTCCCAATACCCAAATATTGGAGCATCTCCTCATATTACTCTAAATATTTCAAATCTTAGTCTTCTAATAAAGTATAAATGTAATGATCAATACTAGTTGGTAATGATTAATGTTTGAATTTTCTTCACACTAGTTTTTCCTTATACTATTTATCACTCACCATCTTTCTCTTAAAAACCTGTTACATGTTCTTGCACAAGCAAAAAAAATATTATTTTTATCAAATACTTCATCCAAGATAATAATACGCTTTGAGAATTTCATTCTAACTATTTTCTTTTTACATGATCAAGCTCTTAGGAATATTCAACTCTAGATATCAACTTAAGATCTCTTTAGTAAATGGTCACGAATAATAAAACTAAGGGCTTTTTTTGTTGAAAGCTAAAAAAACACAAGAAAATGTCTCATAAGTAAAATTACTAAATATTTATATAAGTGTTTAATTTATTTATAATTTTTATTCTACATCATTTATGCATAATATATGAAATTTAAAAGCAGAAGTGAGAAACATAATAGAGTAGCATCAAATACGACAAGTCACTTCTAAACTTTGTTGATGATAGTGATTTTTTTTTTTGTCGTGAGTAAACAAAATAGTCGACAATATATAATAAGTAAACAAACTTTATATTATGTCTTAAAAATGTTTACATTCTTATCAATAGCAATTACGAAATTTTCAGTGTATAAATTACGGAAAAGATGTCACATTGTCCAAATTTAGCTACTTCTATGGAGAAGGACACACTCCAATTTATCCAAACTTAACTACTTTTATAATCTCTATCTACATAAATTTTTTTTTACTTTATAAGAAAATCAAAAACACTAATTTATAACTATAGGTAATAAAAATAAATATATGCATATGCAACACACACAAAAAAAGTATATGTAAATTAATAAGAGAAATTGTATATATTTAGAGGTGGCATGATTTTGTTTTTAGGTTTAGGTTTAAGCCGTAGGTTTATTTAGAGAGTTGGAGAAATGCCAATTAATTCATTATAATTTCCAAAACCCTTTTAAGGTTGTCCATGTTTTCCTCCAAACCACGCGAACTATCTATAAAATTAACAAAACAACAACAGTATCAATAAAAAGGAACAAAAACCAAAAGCTGTAAATTAAAGAACACCCACACATACATCAATATAGTCATCAGTCATGGCTGCAAACAAATCGTTAAGCATGTTCGTGTTCGCCACGGTTGTAACAATGGCATTAACGACTAATATGTGTGCAGGAGCAATTCCAGCTGATTGTATGGAAGAATGCATACCGACATGCTTGCAAGTGGAAGGCGCCACTCAGTCCGATTGTATGCCACCTTGCGAGCAAGTTTGCAAGCAAGTTCAAGCATCATATAATGATTAACCCTTCCAATTTTAATAGATTTGCAAATCAAATTCTCTTAATTTTTCTTCGTTTTCTATCAAAATTATGTTGTTGTAATTTATTCTTAGAGACTAAAGTATTTCTAATTCGTGCTTAGCTCAATTTGGCTCCTTTAAAAACGAGATTTCATTAATTCAAATTAGAATGTATTATCTTTATAAGACCTTTCTTACCTGAACTCTTCAACCTAGATTCTGCAATATTAGTAGATTGTTTTATAGAATCAAACTTGAAATAAATATAATTTTGCGGGTTTGATTTAAATATGCAGTTTTCGTCATGATTATTAATATATAAATAGTAAATCGAATAATTTCTTATCAACTTAAATTTTTGAAATAAGTGATCAAAATAACTAATCGGTACTAAATTGATTATGTATTTGATCTACGATAGGAGTCAAGCAGACTTGCTCCTTACGATTTCCGTTTTATGTGTTTTTATTTTTATTTTACTTGTAAATACGATTTGTGTTTTCATATATTTTTCTTTTTTCGTACGGAGTTTTGGTTTTTGTTCTCTTATCTTAGATGGAAGCTCGAATATGCTTCGGTTAGCTTTGTATATCTCATGGCACTTTGTGTTAAATAGTTGTATTTCTTAGGAAGATATATTTAATTATAATTTTATATCTATAGCAATTAATATAATTAGGTAAATTGATTTAAATTTAATCATTAAACTTTATGGCTATTTAATTTAAAATTCAAATAAAACTAAAACACTTGACAAAAAGTCAACTAATTATAATTAAAAATTATACTAAATTTAAAATTAATTAAAGATTTCTATTAACTGCTAATAAAAATAATATTAAAGATAAAAATTTTACAAAAATTTTAATTAAAATTTTTATCTAAGTTGTAATCAGTACTTAACAGAGAATAAAAATCTAGTGTTAATATATATAAATTTTAAATGTTCCTAAACTAATCTTACACAGATTAGTATAGCTTCAGTTGTGGCTAAGAGAATAAACCAAGTTTTAATAGGCGGTCACTAGATGAGCATTGTCATTGTTCAAAAACTTATATATTACAGAACTGAAACTTAACCATAACTGTGTTTGAACACTTTGATTGATCCCCAGCGTTTTGTTCTAAGTCGTAGGAAACATGGAGTTCCTCCTATAGATATCCAAAACCCTAGTTATCTCCATCAATGACAGCATTCACATCCATTGAAAGAAGACCAAAAAAACAAAAAAACAAAACATATTTTATAAGACAAGACTTCTATGGCTACCCACAAATCCATAGCCGTATTCATGCTTTTGATGATTACAGTGGCATATACAATCGACCTGTGTGCAGCTGCGTCTAAAGAATGTTTGCAGTCATGCATGCCTACGTGCATGAAAGTAAAAAGTGCAACTCGCAGAAAGTGTGAGCATCCTTGCAAACAAGTTTGCGATCAAATTGAACGATCCAAGAGAGGACGGGATGATTGGACGGATAGACCTAAACGATTGTATTCTTAATTATTGAGAAGGTGCATGCTGGTGATAGATTGGTACCTTTGACAGTCTTGTTTAAAGTGTTCTCGTATCTTAAAAATATTATTTAATCCAATTAAAAACCTTCTTAATATATAGTTTGCTATTATTATAACATTAACAATTTTAAAATTTAAAATTTAACCCATAAATAGACACAAGTTTAATAGTCCTGAATTCTTCTTCATTCTGAAAGAAATCCAAATGATTAAACCTCGAGTCTTATAAAATTAGCTATAATCGTCCCAAACTCTTTGATGGTTGTCCATGTTTTCCTCCAAATGACATAAAATGTTGTATATAAATTAGACGAACCTTGATTCTACCAAACCAACAACAAATCATATTACCTCGGAAAGAGAAAACCGAAAACATCAAGTAGCATTTTTCAATACATAATTCTCCATGGCTGCCAACAAATCTGTAGTCATCTTCATGCTTGTGATGGTTTTCATGGCATCCAACATCAACATTTGCACTGCTGCAACCGCCGACTGCGTGGATAAATGCATGCCAACATGCATGGAGGTCGAAGGTGCAACTCGTGAGAACTGTATTCCGGCTTGCGAGCAAGCCTGCGACGAATTTGAAAATCAATAGAGTTCGTTGATACTTAATACTAACAATTAAAGCCACTAAAATTTGAGGACCCGCTATGTTGGAGTCCTTGGCCTTCTTGTTTTTATAGTTTTGCTAAGATGAAATTGTAATCCTTCCAACCATGTATGTCCTTTTGGCGTGCATGAAAAATATTAATTAATTAATTTTCCAAACAATCTGGAAGCCATGAAAACCGAACATTTACCTCTATTCTTTACGACATATTCTTCTTATATTTTTTTCTAGTCTTTTCTTTTATACGTTAAGTCTAAAGAGAAGATATTATAGTTAATACGAAGGAGTTTCGAATTACCAATTTAAAATATTGTTTCTTCTAACATATTTCATCAATAAGAATTGATTTGCGGGTAATGTTCATAAATTGAATTTGTAATATCAATGGAAACATGTATATCTTTTGGGAGAAATATTATACCGAGGGAGATAAATATATATTAAAAAGAGAATATTGGATATCGATTATCAGTTATGGACAACTGTACCAACCAAAAGTTTAGGTAAATTTTAAGAGAAATCGAATTTGTCTTCGACTCCTTTAGGTTTGATAGAATTGATTAAGGAAAATAGAGAATCAACCATGGCAATGGAACAATTTTAAGCAGGAGAAAGAAATTATAGTTAGATACATATGGTGATTCTCTAATTGTTAAGGGTATTTTTGTAATTTTATATCTAAATTTCTATTAGACACATTATATATACTTGTCAAATTAAATAATAAAATAATTTATAAAAATAAAAAATAAACAAGATAATAATAGTAATTTAAAAAGAATTATGAAATACAGCTCACAGGGTAGCTTAGGCAAGTCCAATGAGCCTAAGAAAACATATATATATATATAGAGAAAGAAACAAAGAGAAAAGGAAACCCTCTTGAAAATAATAATATGCCAAAGATATCTAAATTCTTTGTATTAATATAAAGTTAAGTTAAATGTAGATTATAAATATAATAATTAAATTCTTTTAATTTTTTTTATATGGTTGTATATTAAATTTAATTATTTTTTATAAATTTAGAATTTTAAAAATTATATTAACATTTATGTATACTGATGTAATTCAAAATTTATAGTAATAATTATAAATTTAAAGAATTGAATCTTTCTATTAATCTCTCTTTTTTTTATTATCTTATTTTCAATAAAATATTACTTAAAATCACACTATTTTCAACATCATACATGTATTTACATGGGAAGATAAATATGTATATATGATTTTTTTTTACTAAAACATATTTAAAAAATATTTTACTCAATTTCTGTCTAATTTGATTCGAACTAGAATTTTTTGAATACAAACTGGATCAAGCCGAATGAAAATATTCTGATTTTAGGTATTGATTTCTTCCGTAATCGATTTAGATCTAATTTAACTTAGTTACAATCTGATGAATATCTCTATATATAGAAGTTTATCATGGTAAACAATTAATATCACTAATAGAATCATTACATGAATAAATACTTCCAAGGAATACTAGTTTTATTTTTTTATTTTTGGTTATATATATATATTGAGAGATACACATATTTATAGAGTGATAACAAAATAACTTTATAAATTTTTTGTTGAAATTTAAAATAAAACTATTTTTTTTTATTTTGACTGGAAATTTACAGAAAAGATGAAATATGAAATGGTGAACTTCTCCACGTAGTCGGGAGAGAATTATTGGATTTTGGGTTTTGGGTTTTCTCCTATGTGGAAAATTTTCAAATATTTTTTTAGCCTACTTATTTTTTGCTCATTAGGATTATTAGAGTGTTTTTTTAGTATACCACTTTAACCTTAAGAATTAATATAAAATAAAGTTTTCAGCCATCAAAATAAAGTAAACAAAAAAAAGTAAATTTTTGTTGAAAAAATTACATCCAACTTGTTTGGCTTCTTTTCACGATCAGACGGTGTTCTTTATTCGGGTCAAATTAAAATTTGGTGGGTATTTAGAAAACTCATTGTTCTTCATTTTGAATGGTGGATATCGATTTTCGTCGGTTGAATTTTTAGTACTTTCAGTTCGAAGTAACTGTTTACTTTTTTCTTCCCTGCACCGATCAGTTTGACTTTCTCCGACGATCGGACGGCCATTTGTGGTCTGATGAGGCTAAAATTTGCCGAGTATGTTTGGGATAATTGTTTTTTAATCTGAACGGTAAAGATCATATTTGAACAATCAGAACGCATCTGTTTCGCATGAACAGTATCTACTTTGATGATATTTCTCCACGCCCTTTTTTTTATTATTTGATAGATTTATTATTGATTATTTGTTTGAGAATTATAGTAGTTGCTTATTATTGTTATATATATTAATTTTTATAGTAGAACTTTTTATACTTATATCAGGAAAGTTCTCGTTATTTTTATCCTTCACATTAAAGGAATTTTATACGATAAATATTTTAGTGTTTTTGTTTGATTATTTTTTAGTATCTTATGACAGATTTCATTATATTTATTTTGGTTGAATATTTACTTAGCCTTCACTTTTCATAAATTCATTCAAATACTTACCAATAACATATATATATATTGTGATAACAAAATAATTTTATAAATTTTTTGTTGAAATTTTAAAATAAAACTAAAATTTTCTTATTTTGACTGGAAATTTAGAAACTATGAAATGAGAATTTTTTCAAACTGTAAATTTCAAAATTTTCAATCCAAAAATAAAAATAAATAAATGAATTCTAGTCGTCCCTGTCCTTGAGACTTATCCTAAAACCAACCTTCATCATCCCCAAATTAACCCTTTGAATATGGTTCTCCATATTTTTCTCAAAACCACACGAACCACGTCCTTCATCCTCTATAAAAACCCACAAACACCATCTTCTCCCAAATCACAACAGCAGAAGATTACAACAAATCAAGAGGAAACTCAACAAGCAAGCCGTACAATTTAATCAAGCTTTCATGGCTGCTAACAAATCCATCTTCTTCTTCATGGTTGCCATGGTTTTCATGGCGCATTATACCATTCATCTTGAAGTAGCAGCACGAGATGTGTGCTTGGATGCTTGCATGCCTGAATGCATGAAAATAGAAGGTGCAACTACAGAAGCTTGTATTGTTGCTTGCTCCGATGCTTGTGATCGGATCGAAGGAGATCCTACTGGAAATTCTTCATTGAATTGATGATTTATATATCTCTGCAACTCGCTGCATTAATCATGGTGTTCTTGTTTGAATCTTGTTTCAATGGTTTTCTCCGTTGATTACGTGCTGTTGTAACTATTAGCACTTTTTATGTTGAATAAAAATATTATATTTCTTTCATCTGATTCAGATCTTTCTTTAACCTGATCTATATCTTTCTGCATTTTCACCAGACTTTGATATATCAACAACGGCTTCCATCAGATTAAAGGTGGAAGATTAAACAAAAAAGGAAGAAGATTAAATTAAAATTTTCTCTTGGACAAGTCCAAGAAATTGTAGATTAAGTCTGAAAAAATAAGGTTTTGAAAGTCTAAATCAATCTTAGTTTCTATTTGATATGAACAATATTTAATATGAACAGATTTTACGACGATTTTTATCATTCGGTATAAAAAAAATATATTTTTTTAATAAATAATTTTAATTACTACAAAAAATTAATAAAAACCTAAATTATAATAAAAATTAGAAACTTCTTATAAAAAAATATTTCCCGAAACAAGATTTATTTTCGTCTTGTCGATGCATTGCAATAAGTGATCTTCCTTCGTTTGTCCTCTATAATTCCGAATAGAAACCCTTGCATATTAAATTTGGCTGATCTAGTAGAATATTAAAATTAATTTTCTTTATGACATGATGAGAAAAAGAATCGAGAATGGCAGTGAGGAGATGAATCGAGAACGACGGTTAAAACAAGGGAAAAAAGAAGAAGAAGAGAGAAAGTCAGAGGTGAAATTTTTTTTTCTTTTTTCTTCTTCAAGTTGGTCAAGCTTGCCTATACATATATGTATAGGTCTTGTATCATTTTGTACAAGCTCTTTGTTTTCTATAAAACCGAAGAATTGATATTTTTTTTGCTTTATTTTTTATAAAATTTCTTTTCATGATATTCATTATAGTTTATGTACTAATTTATTTTTCGACAAAAATAAATTTTACTTACAGATCATAAAAAGAACGAATGTTATTGAAATATAAATTTTAATATAATTAATAAGTCAATTTTTCGATCTAATACTTAATTATTTCAACTGTTTAAGAAAAATATTCGTTTCTCATCCAAAAAATATCATAACATTAATCTCACCAAAAATGAGAAATGCTATAATTATCAAAAGCACAGCAAGATGAGAAAACGAGTAGGCAAACTAATAAGAAGCTTTCGAGTTTCTGATAATTCTTGGACGCAAATGCACCAGCATCCGATTGATTGATTTGCTTGCAACCTTCTTCACAAGCGCCTTTACACCTGGTTTCAGTTGCTTCTTCAATTCCCAAGCACTTAGGCATGCAGTCCTTCATACACTCTGCACTGGCAGCTTGACATAGCTGGATGGTGTTTGCCATGAAAATGGCAGTGAAGATGAGCATGCCTAGGGTTTTCTTGGAAGCTGCCATACTTTTTTTTGTTTCCTGGTCTGCTGGACCTTTGAACAAGGTGGTGTTTGTGTTATAGCTGGAGAGAAAGTAATGACTTTATGTGTGGTTCGGAGAAAAACTTGGAACAGCCATGAAAAACGCTTGGACTCTTGGAGATTGTCTCATTAATTTGATTATACGTGTCTCTGCTCCAATTTTTTTATAAGTTATTTTAAAATAAAATCGGAATGCTCTACAAATTAAATACTACTAATAAGATTATTTACGCTTTCAAAAGTAAACTTTTCAAAGAAAAATTCGAGAAAACTTTTCGTAGGAAACTTTCAAAAGTAAATTTATGTACTAATATTTGGTAATATTAACTCTAAGTATTACTCTTTCATCCTTGTTTTAAATCTTTATCCTATTAATCATCATTTATTTAAATAGTTGATACATTTATTTTTTTACGAAATGTTATAAATTATTAGATTGTGCTCATATTATCTTCGTTTGAACGTTATTTTCTTATGTTATTAATATCTACACATCATCTATTAATGAATATATTGATTTCTATTAAAAAAAATCTTTGATTACTCCAATATTTGCTCATGTACTCTATAGACAAAATTTAGTTCATGAAATTCTACTCGTATTTTTTTATAAACCTATTACTTCAAACGTAACTCAAAAACCCTTAAAGAAGTCGTAGTTTAATTTAATATTAAATTATCATAACATTTAATAATAATAATTCACAATCATATCAAAATATCCGTGAACTCTATAATCGTATTGTGGATCGTTGCAAAAATTAGTATAACCCACGTACCTAACTCATTCACAAGCTTGTATAGTCCACTCGTCCACACCAAACACTACATCATTTAACTCTCAAGACTTTAATTGATGAAGAACATTATGATGTTATTTGTAAGCTTAATAGTTCTCTTTATGACTTGAAACAACCTCCATATATGCTTGGTTTTAGGGATCTTGTAGATTTCAATTTACTATGGCTTTAAGTTGTCAAAATGTAGATACATCATTATCTAAAAATTAGGAAAAAACTTATATCTAGCTGAACTTTGTCGGAGAACAAGTATTAGATTAATTATGTGTAATTAAATTTTAATTTTATTATTGACTCTTAATACCCTTTTGTCGAAAAGAATTTTAAACTTACTATTATGTTATTTTTCGATGAATATCGAAGTTTTTTTTTTATTATTTTCTGATGAATATTTAATATATGATAATAAAAAAAGTTATATGAAAATTAACATCGCAAAAATTATTTTCTTTAATACCCTAATCATATTAAGTTTCATCATGCCCGTATCTCTATATCAAAAAATAATTCTTATATGATTCAAAATTCGTACGTACCTACTAAATTTCATTTTTAATAAAAATACCATATAGAAAATGAATGAATTAAACAATATGTACATGCAAGTGTATATGCAGAAATACGTATAAGATTTACTAAGAATAAAGAATTTAATTGATTAATCGAGTATAAAAAATGACGACAACATCAGTAAAAATATAAGAAAACATTAAAGCACAAAAGGGTAGCAAGGATCAAGCAACACTATAGTTCTTCAACGTTTTTTGCCTTTACCGCCACTTATATTTTCCCAAACAGAGATCCAATCATCCTCAGAATGTAATCCTTTAACTTGATTGCAACCTTGCTCGCAAGCGAGTGAACACTTATCTTGAGTTGTACTTCCTACTTTCAAGCATGCAAGCACGCATTCTCCAATGCACTTTGCGCTTGCTGCCGAACAAAATTCGATGGTGTAAGCCATTACAAACATCCCAATTATTAACACGCCTACGGAGTTCTTGGTGGCCATTTGGGTGATGTTGCTTTAATTTTTTCTTTTGTTGGATGTTGTCTGTGATGATAAAGTTGGTTTTGGATATCTTTATAGAGGAAAAATCCTTAATTTTAGACAACGAATGTGTGTGGTTTGGAGTAAAAGATGGAGAAAACATGAACTTAAGAAATTTGGAGAGGTTCCAGATCTTTGATTATCTAAAGAAAGAAAATTCTTTTTTAAGGGTTAGTAGAAAAATTTGAGAGATTTCATATGTAGACGAAGTATCCAAAAGATCTGTAATATACCCTTCAATTAAAAGACATGAACAAAAGATTGATGGAGTTCTTTGCCAACTTTGTCAGCTAAAAGGGGTAAGTTACTGATTTACGCACATAAAAGAAGTTCACACCCACAAAATATTCATAACCTTTTCTTTTTCTCGATCGTACTATACATATCTATATGTATAGACAAGGTATATCTATTCACAGGACTGTTTAGTTATTTAATCAGCCCTTAATTAGTCGATAATAAGGGTGAGTTTTGAGCTTCTTCATAACCATTTTCATATTCTCGTTCAATATATATATATATATATACACACACACTGATGTTTTTGACTACTGTCTATTATATGAACTTGGAGACGCGGCGAGCGAAGAAGATGAGATTTCGGGCCAGGCCCAACATGCAAAGCCCATTAGAGTCCAAAGAAGTTATTCCCATGGCCCATTATTTGAGAGAATTTAATTTAAATATATATATTTCAAATACTTGTATTTAAAAGTATAATTATTTACGTATATTATTACTCATTAGTTATAAAATATTCATACGTATATATAATGTAAAAATGAGTAATGTTTATATGGTATCAATTCTATATATGTATGCATAATAAAATTTCTAATTAATGATTAATTAATTGTTAATGCATATTAAAACCATTAATGAAAATATTAGGTGAATTCAAATTCAACAAGTGTTGCATTATGATTGGCTAAATATCCAACCAATGGTAACATAAAAGGGAACAGGAACTTGTATATCCATATATATATATATATGTATATATGTTTATCTGTATATATCTATATGTATTAATGGAAAGCACTTTTCCCAACCTGTTCAATCTATCCTCTTCCTCGATGAGACCTTATCTCCACCCATTCTCCATGTGGGACTGCGACATTCATTGTGTCTGCAATTTGTTAAGATTAAGAAAACCTACAATTTTCGTACATTGTCGTATGAAATTTCAAATGATAGATACATTGTCTACCTATATGTATAGTTGATCACTGTAAAATGCAATAATACTTAAGAAAAAAGGATATTAAACCAGAAAAAAAAAAAAAAAAGAAGAAACAGCTAGAGCTAGTAATTTATTGCAAGGAAAGAGATGAGACATATATCCACTTGCATGCATGAATCTATACATGTATCAGACACTCACATATATATACAGACACAACTATATAAACCTTGTCTGCCCTTTGACACCTCCACACCCTCTCCCTCAACCTCCATCCCCCTCTCTCTCTCTCTCTCTCTCTCTCAAGTTCAAAAACACACCACAGATGAAGATGAGGATTAAGAGTAGTAGTAATTATCTCAAGATATGTTTGCAGAGGTGCAGAAAATTATACGCAGAAACCCTAAAGATGATTTCTAGTTTGCATCGAGAGAAGAGTATCCCTAAAGATGTGCCGAAAGGTCATCTAGCTGTATATGTAGGTGATGACAGGGAAAGGTTTATAATCAAGGTTACTATATTGCACCATCCTCTCTTTAAAGTTCTTCTTGATCAGGCTGAAGATGTGTACGAATTCGCCATTGGTTCGAAACTTTGGATTCCTTGCGACACAAGCGATTTCTTGAGTATTCTTCGTTGTGCCAACTCTCAACTTCGAAAATTTTCACTGTGTTTTTTATGATTTCATGGTTGTTGAAAAGGGTAAGTTTATGAACTTTTCATTGTACATTATCCATAAGAGAATGTAATTACTTTATTGCTTCAAGTTTTGAGTTAGTTTAAGCATATATGATATTATATAATATATCGAATTGATCATCTGAAAAATTTAAATTAGTAATATTCTAATACATTAACTCACATAAAGATCTATCGAGTTAATAACATAAGTCAAGTATAGATTCATCAAACGTTGTGTAGAGATTTATGATTATAATATTATTAGAATATAAATTGACAAAAAATAATTTAATCAATTATTTATATTATAATATAAGTCAAGAATTTATAAAAAAAATTACATAACTATGAAAATATAGCTAATTATATGAGCTCATTATAAGATTATTTTTTATGATATATATATTTAAATATATATATATGAAGAAATCATTGTATATCAGTTTTGGTTCCCCATTTCAATTAAACTTTGACCGATTACCACTTTTTTTTTATTTAAAAGGTTTGATCTTATGTTTAAAATAGATTAACTATTTTTTTTTTTTAAGAATTTATTCGAAAACGTATACTTAGTCCAACTACGAGAAGATAAAATTTGAAGTTTAAACGATTACTTAAATTTTAAATATATTGTTTCGATTCTGTCGTGAATTCATTTCACTCGAATTTTAATTTTCTTGAAATTGAATTATGTCATAACAAAACTAAGCATTTAATTTTAGATGAATTTCATAAAAATAACTCATTTGTTCTAAACATGTTCTTAAATTTATCTCCCTCAAAGTACTTCGCATTGTTCTTGTAGCCAATTCTCCGAACTTGGAGAAGACTATCGAAGTTAAATTCATCATAGAACAGTAATTTTAAGCGTAGAAAATTAGTTATAATCTTATGATTTCATATAGAACTTTTTAAGTAGAAAACCACACAAATTTCCGTCCAAATAGAACTTTTTAAGATGATCAAAATTCAAACCCAAGAAGCAATTTACTTGCTGATCAGAAAGTGCATCAGAAAATGGAGGAACCCAAATCTTTTACGTCCATGGAGTTTTCAAGTATCAGACGTTCGGGTAAATAAAACACGAGTCTACTGTCATCTCCACCCAATAAAAGCCAAATTGTTATTCACAAAGTTTCCTGGCAACCAAACAGTGAGAAACAGGTACCCATTTACAGTCCGGAAAGCTAGAGATCTGTCACGAAGCTAAACAGAAGATAGGGAAAGAAACAGTTTAGCCAAGAAGGGATTCGCTTTTTCAGGAATTCATGGTCGACAATGGCCATGGTGTCGACAAGTGGGCTCCTGATTCCCAACAGGATCTCCTCGTTCGCCATTTGAGGGGAGTCTGTGAGGGCTTTAGAGGAAGGAAAGCTCTGTGGTTTAGATGGTAAGAGTATATACAGGCAATGGTTGGTACGGTAAGTTGTTATTTTGGTCTAGTTTGTGAAGTTTATTTCAAACCTTTTTTTTTTGTATTTTTTAAAATATTTTTTGTTAATTAGATTTATAATTTTAACGAATTTTTTAATTAATTATACAACTTTCATTTTTTTAGGAAAAATATTTATTTTTTTCATTATATATATTTATATTGTTATTTTGTATAAAATATATGATATATTAAAAACCTAGCTAGTAAAACTACAAGATGAGATTATACATAATTAGATTATGTATTATAAGTTGGATTATGTTTTGGTGTATTTTTATTGGGAGGTTATTTATATTATATTATAATTAATATATTAATATATATGCATTACATGTATATATATATATATATATTTTTTTTTTTAAACTAAAAGAAAATTTTTGGAAACACATATCTACATTATAACTGGAGTACAAGTTGTACTCTTGAGTTCATAATACAAAAGAAATATTTAAAGAAAAAAAATAACAAAATGGAAAAGGAAAAGTTCAACTTAAAAACAAAGACGACATACAGTTTGCTTCATGAGTCTCTTTCCAGGTGCAAAGATCTGTATAGTAAATACAGCAAAGCTATATATATATATATATATAATATTTGTAAGCAATAAGTTTCTTAGGAGATGGGAAGAGGTGCCCCATTCCACTCCTTGAGACAATCCAGCAATGGATCGATCATCTTCCCTGCACACATCGCCGAGAAAACCTTGTCAAACTCTTCTCCCGGGGACCGGACCTTCTCGCCGGTGAGCAAACCAGTTCCCAGCTCCTCCCTCACAAACTTGTAAAGCGGGTATGACCTGCATTCCTTAATCCTGTTTGGAATTGCTGCATTTCCAGCCTCCACTTCTAGCCTGGTACCTTCCACTTCTTTAGGTAAAAGGGTCTTGAGCTCCTCCTCAAAAGCTCCGATCTTGTGGAAGATTGAGCTGCCGGAGTTCTTGTCTCTGTCGGCGTTGATCAGCGCATGATCGACCAGGACTTGTCGGAGCTTTTGCATTAATGGGTAGGTGGCGCTGCATGGATCATCAGCATATGCAAATAGGTACTCCCTGTCCACCACTTTGAGCAAGTCTTTTTCACAGAACCTTGATGGGTGAAGCTCGCCATTGTCCCCCATGAATAAGACTTTTCTAATCACTTGGCTCACTGAATTCTTCACTGTGTTCTTCAAGTTCTCCTCCAAGTGCCTTAAATCAATGGCTTGGCAGAGAGCAACTAAGAACGTTGTAGACATGAGTTTTAATATATCAACAGCTTCGGCTGTCTTCCTGGAGGAGATTAGTCCCAGAGAGTTCACATCTTGATTATGTTGCTCAGCACTCTGTACATGGGTAGTGACAGGGTTTGCAAGATATTGCAGTTCTGAGCAGTAAGAAGCCATGGCAATTTCTGCACCTTTGAATCCATAATCCAAACTGGGATTACGACTTGCAGAAAGATTTGATGGCAACCCATTGTTGTAAAAATCATTTACCAGCTCGGAGAACTGAGCAAACATGAGTTTTCCAATTGAAGCGATGGCCAACCGGGTGTTATCCATGGAAACTCCAATTGGGGTTCCTTGGAAATTTCCTCCATGTAAAGCTTTGTTTCTTGAGACATCAATCAAAGGGTTGTCATTGACAGAATTGATCTCTCTTTCAATCATCTTGGTTGCTGTTCTAATGACTTCAATCTGAGGGCCAAGCCATTGTGGGGAGGTTCTCAGAGCATACCTGTCTTGTTTAGGCTTCTGTAAAGGATCCAATTCGTGTAGCTTCTGAGCTGCTTTGACAAAAGAGCTTCCATCCAAAATATGCTCCATTATAGCAGCAGCTTCAATCTGACCAGGATGGTGTTTGAGTTTATGAGTAAGATGGTCTGTAAACTCAGGTTTCCCTTGCATGACTTCTGCAAAAATGGCTGATAAAACTTCTGAGAGAATCGCCAGAATGTTAGCATCAAAAAGCACGATTGAAGCCAACCCAGATCCAACAGCAGTGCCATTGACAAGAGCCAGTCCTTCCTTAGGCTGCAACTCGAAGAACCCACCATCGATTCCAGCAAGGTGAAAAGCTTCTGATGGGTTAAGAGCTTCTCCATTAGGACCAACGGCTTTGGAGTTTGGTCGGCCGGTCAAAAGTCCGGCGATGTAGGAGAGGGGAACAAGGTCACCGGAGGCAGTGATGGTGCCTCTGAGAGGTAAACAGGGAGTGATACTGTGGTTGAGAAATTTGGTTATGGATTCCAAGATCTCAAATCTGATTCCTGAATAGCCCTGCAACAGAGTGTTGATCCTCACCAGCATTGCTGCTCTTGTTGCTGATTTCGACAGTGTATGGCATGATTCTGTCCCATTCCCAAATATCCCAGCATTCAAAAACCTGCAATTCACCCAAAAAAAAATTTATGAACAATTTATTAATAATCTGTTCAAATATATTGGAATCATACATATATGTCTTGACGATGATGCATTTTCGGGTGGTAGGTACGAACTTTAACGAGACTATATATATATATATATAAATATATATAATAGGCCCATTGTGGAGGACCCAGTAAAGCCAGGAGACTCGCTAAGAAATCATTGTGTATATTGATTAGGTAAACGACAGAAGACTCATTCATCTTCTTTGTAGTTTCTTACCTCGTCAACAATTTCCTAATCATGATTAAGAAGTACATTACTTATAATAATTTCTTTAATTTTTTTTAATTAACCACTATGATTATTATATAATTTTTTTGTCTTTTCATCTTTATGACCCAATTTTTTTTTTTAATTTTTTTCGAAGTAATTTAATTATATTAAAAAAAACTAATTATTTTTTTAGTTAATTTTGTATATTTATTAATGGGTGTTTTTAATTAGTAGGTTTTAATGTTTAACTAATTAATCATTTGAAATTTTCAAACATATTTAGAATAATTGGTTGGTATATTTAGTCACTTGTGGGAAAAAAAAAATGAAATTAAGACTAATTAATTTCTCAATTTGTAATAATCAAAATCATCTATCAATTTCATGGGTGTATCTCATCTATTCAACTATACCTAATCATATTAAATAAAATTTTTACAACATATATGTAGTAGTTGCATATTATATATATATATATATATATATATATATATGGAGGTTGCCAAGTATCTTTTAGTGGTGGACCATGAACCAATCAGAAAATATTGGTGGTGCACTTTTTATTAATTGTTCTTCCCAAATCCACAATGCAAATTTATTATTTAAATTTAAAATTCATTAAAAAAATTACTCTATAATATTTATTTTAATTAATTTATGCTTCAATTTTTTAGAAAAAAAAAATTTGTATAATCTTATTCGAAATATTTGACTTAAATTATTTTATAATTTTTAATAAAAATTAATTACTCAAAATTTTACATATTTCTATCTCAAAAATAATGAATTTATATTTTTTCAAAAATTATTAAAATAAACTAGTTAATTTATTTATATGTAAACAAGAAATATACGTCCCCTTTCATACCTAACCATACATATGATCACTAACAATTCACCTACTTTCCTTTACATGAAATGTTTCATAAATATTTAAAAAAAAAAATACATATCTATAATTATATATATGTTTATATATATCATATACTCTTTTAATTATTACATAATTAATTACTCACTAATTATAAAATTATGATAATTACGTATGTTTATTAAAAATTTAAGTTTATCTAATAAAATTTTTATTTTTATTATTTTGGCATGTTCTTTCTTTGCCTTCAAATTATATTTGTCTCTAGTGTGACTTCATTTGAACGAAGGTTATGTTTTTATTGTGTTACAATTAATATTTGTGTCCTATAGTGTTATAATTTGTATGTATCTACGTGTATATATATGTGTGTGTGTGTATATATATATATATCAATAAATGTTTATAAATTTTACCAAAAATAAAATTTATTTACCTTATGAGTTCCTTTTGGAGGGCAGCTCCATTTTTGGTCCTCCTGTGTGACGTTGCACCAAAACCAGTGGTGACACCGTAGCTGTCAGTTCCATTGTTCATGCTGTTCATGACCCAGTCGCTGCTAGCCTTAACGCCGGCCCTCGACGCCTCCGACAGCTCCACCTTCACACCACCAACTGGATCCACCACCTGGCTTCCTCCGCCGGCTGCAACCGCCACCACCTGCGCGATCGTCAGCGTCTCACCCCCGAGTCTCACCACTGGTTTTCTCGACTCCTCAACCATACGCTTCACCTCGTCCAGGTGGCTCCCTTTCAGTGACTCCGCCGCCATGCCCCAGTTCAATGGGTCATGATGATTTGATGTGCAGAACTCGAACGAACCATTCCCATTGCAGCTCTCCATCGATGGATGATCACTCGAAAGAAACACAGATTAAAAAAGGACTGGTTTTGGTTTTGGTTTTGGTTTTGGTTGGTGACTGTTTGGCAGCCAAGAAAGTGTTTTTATAATATGCGTAGGACAAAAAAAAAAAAATCTTCTATATATAATGGGTGTAGTTATATCTGCTTAAAGGAAATTTTCTGGGTGGAAATTAATGGGAGTGAAAATTTCCTGGTGGTGAAGGGAAAATGAGGAGTTTAAATAGAATAAGGAGGGGGAGGGAGATGATGATTGATGACACTGTTGGGTTGGTGAGCCGATGGGTTAGTTGAGAACGTTAATTAGCCGTTGGATTATGGGGGATTTGAACGATTAGGATTTTGAAACGTGGCAAGCAATCGGCCAATCAGAGTGAAACTTTTCATCACTCAAGAGGGAGAAAGGAGGGGGGTTGGTGCAAGTAGCGGAGCATGCGAAAGAACACGTCATATCATTTTTCTATCTTACATTTGGCAATGAACGCACCCCTCTGCCTTCGTGGAACTTTGTTTTTTTTTTTTTTTTAATTTATAATTTTTTTACATGAATTTAAATGTAAAAATATTTTAATCAATTTTTACTTATTTTTTTCAAAAATTTTATATTTACTAATTAAATAATATATACACATTAATTATAATAAATAAAAATAATTTTAAAATAATAATACGTCATTCTTTTTAATATACATATTAAAAAAAAATCACAAAACACAAATAATATAATGATAGGTTGATACAATAATAAATTTCATTCATTTAACTCTATAAATAAAGTATATTATATAAATTATATATTAGAAATTAACGACTTACCCATTTAAAAATTTTGACCCTAAACATTTTTAAAAATACAAATCGGCTCGATTGCTTGTAAAATAAAAAATATATATATATCGTGTATTTAGTTAAGCAGTTGTTGATAATAATTTTTTCGTTTGAGAAGTTAAAATAAGATTATCACTTTAAATTTTTAAAATTGCCTTAATTAGCATCACGTAAGTATAAATAAGACAATTCTATTTTTATTTTATTTTATTTTTTTACTTTATACATATTGAAATATAAATTTTTGTCAAAAATTAGATGTATATTTAATTAATAAGTTTTGAAAAATCTCAAATCTCTAACTACTTGAATTTTGGAGGTGTAGGAATTCGTGGGGGAGCTAATCACTTTGATCCAAAGAAGATTTGGTTGCTTTCAACGTCAAGGATTTTTTTTCATAGAAAGCAAAGAGAAGGTATACCAAAAAGAGGTAGAGATAATTCCTTAACTTTTCCAAACTTTCGTGTCGGTAGGGTTATCCTAAATAAATTAAGTTACATTTCGGTAAATTTATAAAAAAAAATTTTTCGAAAAAAGATATTATACGCCGTTTTTTATTTTTCTTTAAAAAACTAATACTAAATTTAAAATGCAAGAGTGGGTAAGAGTCTGAAATCGAATCAGACCGAGATTGAAATAAGTAATTTTTCAAATTAAATGTTATATTAGAGAAAATAATGAATTATTGAAATAAAATAAAAATATATAATAATTATTTATTTAAATTTTTAATATACTAAGTATACAATTTATAAATTTTTTTATGTTTTAATTTAATTTTTTTTTTTTCAATTTTATAAAACTTCTATATATATATAATTGTAAAAAAAATATACACA
Source organism: Carica papaya (assembly GCF_054855325.1). Lineage (NCBI taxonomy): Eukaryota > Viridiplantae > Streptophyta > Magnoliopsida > Brassicales > Caricaceae > Carica > Carica papaya. The sequence goes on along the minus strand of NC_142310.1, from coordinate 723,696 downwards.
CATAATTAACTTATCCTACCAAACCCAACTAACTACTCTTCCACAATGCATATCATTACATGTGAAGAGCTTTAAAAGATAATAATAATTTGTTTAATTTATAATTACCAAAATTAGCATCATAATTATCCTACGTGTGAGTGTTTACATGTAATAAATTATTATTATTTTATTGGTTCTTAATTTTACTAATTATTTAGTGCTGGTTTTAATTAAATAATAATTAATAACTTTCTTCATGTAGTTGGTAAGATTCCGTGTCCAAAAAGTCCGGCCGGCCGGTCGGTCCATCAATTACTTCCAACCTTTTTTATTTTTACTACTTACATTTTAATGAATTCTTATTTTTTTAGTATAATTCTTTTTTTTTTTCGACATGTGTCTAATTCAACTAAATTAATATAACCGTTATAAAATTATATTTTACTTAAAAATATAATAAAATTATTAAAATTTAATTTAATTTGATCACTGTAGTTACATTAACATATTAATCAAATAAAATTTTTTAATTATACTAAATTAAATATTATAAATTAATCACTATTAATTTATAAAAAAATTGTGAAATGATGAGTTTTAAATATTTAGTGAAATTCGAACTTATAATTTCAAGTAGAATACATAAATTTTAATTAATGAATTATTATATTATTATTTTTTTGAGTTTATATATTCGATTGCATATTTTAATTTTTGGACTTATACTAATAAAAAGGTTTATTTTTAACAGTTTTTTAAATAATAATAACCTTATTTGAATGAATTAAAACCAAATTTAATTTAAAAAACATAAAATTAAGCACATTTTTGAATTTGATGAAATGAAATCCCAATATATTTTTTATGGTCATGTTGCTAATGGGTCTTAGTCCATATATATATATATATATATTATATATTTCTCATGTTGAGATTACAAATTATCCAAGAGGAAACTTCCTATATAATTAATATTTTTTAATTAACAAGAATTTGACTTGGTGTCCAATTAAAGTCTTTGAGTGGGTTAATTCACATCATATAATTTGACTCTGAAAATTAATATTATACATACACACACATATATATATATATATACATATATAAGTATTTAAAAATTATCATGTTGGTTTATCATGAGAATTACCATAACTATATAGATTTTTAACCTAACCTTCAAATATTATATATATATATATATATAGAGAGAGAGAGAGAGAGAGTTAGGTAATGTTGCTTAATATTGAGGAATTTTGACCGAGCAAAATTTAATATATATTTTACAGGCATATATACATGTATACATATACATATACATACATATATGTAGGACAAGTATATAAGAAATGAATATTTTGTTGATTTATTCAAATCCTAAATTAAAAATAAAGGGTTTTGTGAAGAGTAGACTAGTCACGCTCACCACCAACCGCATGCACTTCGGCTTTCTCGGGCTGGGTGGGTCGGTGGGTGACGGGTCGGGTAGGTGAAGGAATTAAGAGAATTTCACCTTATTTTCATCTAATTAAATTGATTAATCTACTAATTAATATATTCAATTTAGTTAATTTCGTAAAATAAAATAAAAAAAATAATTAGAATCTGATTTTACCCATTTGAATTAATTAATTAATTAATTATAATATATTAATATTTTATTGTCAACTTTTATTTTTTTAAAAAGAAAAAAAAAATCTTATTAGGTGTCTCACCAACCCCTCCAATAATATACATGCAAAGCAGTCTTCCAACAAAGTGTGTTGTGAAATCAAGCACTAAAAAACAATATGTATATACATACATACATATATATATATATATACATACATATATATATATATATATATATATGTGTGTTCATACATAAAGACAAGCAGCCAATTGAGCACCCATATTTAAATATCTATTTTTTATAATAGTAATTAGTTTTATTCGTAAATGTAGATACACGTAAAATTTTATATTTTTTTAATCTTTTATTTTTATTTTATAAATTATTTTTTTAAAATTAATTACATACACCTATACATATGTCAATATCTATATATATATCTACTTATGAGGAAACGGACTAGGTGGTAGATATAAATCTTATACAGTGCTTATACAGCTCTGGCCTTAAATAATAATAATAATTAATTAAAGTAATAAAATTTAAATGAATGATTTGGGAGTCATTAATATCCATTAATTGGTATTGGTCCGTACAGTCTTGGCTAATTTCCAACCACACTCGCTTGCCTCATGAATCACACAGTCCGTACAAATTAATTTTATTAATAATGACATATAATAATATTTACATTAAAAATACTATAATAAATGACATTAATTTTTTAATATAAAAATATAATAAATTTATTAAAATTAAATTTAATTTAATAATTACAGTTCTATCGATATATCAATCTGATATATTTTTTATATATAATTTTAAAATATTTATTAAAAAAAAAACACTTAATATTACTCTTTCAATTGTACGTTCTAATTTATTCTGATTTTCTAAAGAATATTCATTTATATTGAATTTTCGTATTCTCGATAGGATGAGATTTGATTGTCTCGATATTTATTTATTTTTTTATTTAGTTTGGTAAATTTAACACTATTTCTTAGGAGTACACATTCCCTTCAAATTATTTGGTATTAATTAAAATAAAAATATTTATTTTTAATGATATGTTTATTTAATTACATGTTTTTTTTTTGAAAAATATGATAAACATTTATTTTTGGGAATAAATTGGTTACGGTTCAAAATTTTTGGCCCGGACAATTTTAATGGATGTTTTTTGGGCCACTCATGTAACACCCCGTTTTTTTTTTTTAATATTGTACGATAAAGCACTCATACAACACAATACCGAATCCATATTATTCCAACCATGCACAAGAGAAATTTGTCCACCTTCCATGTTCCAAATCAATTGTACATACATCTTCACCTCTACAACACATAGTAATACAATATCAAACATTCCTAGATATTCAATATCCAGACTAAACCATTCTTTCAAACTACTTTAAATCACAACAAAACTTGTGCCCTATGGCACTACCGACGGGGCTCCGTTACCAGCCGTTCGGATCCCAATTCCGTCCTTACTCCACCTGTGAATGATGAGAAGTGAGTTCACATAACTCAATACGATAAAAATCAAGTTGTAAGTGTAATATGCAGTGACAAGAATTTCCAGAAATGTCTATATGCATTTATCCTACCCAACCCCAACAACTCATAACCCTCTCCCTACACTAATTATCAAGGTCCTATTCCAAGGAAATAGCACGGCCAAACAACCCCACCCACCCAACAATCATCCATTAACTCCCGTCACCAACATCGGCGACTCATACACTCTTCCCCCATCTCCCGACCTCACGAGACCACACACACACACACCTAACCACCTTCATTCCACGTCACCAATATCGGCGACTCATACCCATATCTCCACCTCTCGACCTAATAGGCCACGCACACACCCACACACCATTATTCCGCGTCACCAACATCGGCGACTCACACTCACTCCTCCACCTCTCGACCTAAAGAGGCCACACACACACACAAATACCATCGTCTCGCATCACCAACATCAGCGACTCATACTCACTCCTCCACCTCTCGACCTAAAGAGGCCACACACACACACAAATACCATCGTCTCGCGTCACCAACATCGGCGACTCATACTCACTCCTCCACCTCTCGACCTAAAGAGGCCACACACACACACAAATACCATCGTCTCGCGTCACCAACATCGGCGACTCATACTCACTCCTCCACCTCTCGACCTAAAGAGGCCACACACACACACAAATACCATCGTCTCGCGTCACCAACATCGGCGACTCATACTCACTCCTCCATCTCTCGACCTCGTTGGGCCACGCACACACACAAACATTTCCACCTCCCGTCACCACCATCCGTGACTCATGCACCCTTCTACCCCTCTCGGCCTTGCTAGGCCACACTCACATACATATCCCCTCCCTGCTCCACCAACATCGGCAACTCAACCCGCCCCTACCAACGGCCTCCAAATCTCCCCTCCCAAACCGCATGCTCCCATCTCCCCTTATACCATGCTAGTCCCAAGCGTTCTAACTTGCTAACTCCTACTGACCACATTACTCCCCTTCTCCCATCCAATCCCCCTTAAATCCTGTTTCCTAGTCCCCACTGCCGTACCTTCCAGCTCCCTTCCCTCTCCCACTGCCCCCTACCCGCTACCTCCCCCATCCTCCTGCCTCCTCCCGGTTCCTATACACTTTTGCCTACTTAGGGCGATTAACCTCTCCGCTTGCACCGTTTCACGCCACATACACGCCCTCACCACCGTGCATTTCGGGGAAACACATCACCGCCTATTAGCGGCTCCCTCCACATCCCCACCCACGCACACACCACGCACACACCACGCACACACCTCTTCTGTCCTCTCGAGTTTTTATCCCACCCGCGCCCCCTAGATTGTTCTCTCAGATCCTCCTCACTCTGTTCTACACGCACCACCCCCATCCTTCCCCACGGCTCCCCACACGCCTCCAACACCGCCATACTTTCCCTTCTTTCCCCGATCACCTCCGTGAGCGCGCGGGACAACCCCACGCTTACGGCCTACCTTCACTGCTCCACTCCGTCGCGCCATTGCCGACGCCGCAACCTGCAACAAAATTCTCTACACACACACACCACACCAAACAGCTCAAATTTTCACCGTACCTCCCGTTTCCATCTTCCTTCTTCCTGCCGGTCGCGTCGTCCGTCCACGGCCTCCTTCCCTCTCCCTTCTCGCTCCCCTCTGCCCCGACTCTCTCCTCTCTCCTTCTGGAACTTTCCTCTTCTTCTTCGTCTCCGTTGTCCTCCTTCCCTCCTTTTCTCTTTTTCTCTTTTTCCTTTTCTTTCTCTTTTTTTTTCTTTTCTCCTCTTTTTTCCTTCTCCCTTTCCCGACCTCCTTTTATACTCTGCCAGCCTACCCCAAAACGACGTCGTTTTCCTACATCCCAAAACGACGTCGTTTTCCTTTCTTTCAAAACGACGTCGTTTTTCCCCTCTCTAAAACGACGTCGTTTTTATTATTATTATTTTTTTTTTTCTATTCTTTCTACTTTCTAGTCCTTACAACTCATGCCCAAAACTATATTTTATTATTATTATTATTATTATTTTAAAATATATATTATATTAAATTTTTAGTTAAAAGAATTTAATAATTATAAAATATTTATTTTATTCAAATATTTCATAATTTATTAAAATTAATTTTAATTTAATCATTGTATCTTTACCGATATCTAATAAATTTTTATTATTTTTAAATTAAATATTATAAGCCGATGTCTCATAATACATCTACAAAATGATGAATTTTATATTTTTATTAATATTTAAATTTTTAAATTTTAAATAATGCAAAAATATTAAAAAATTATATTTAAATATTATGTTTTATCACTTATCTTATAGTCACTATTTTAGTCATTATATCGGAAAATTAGTACATATATATATATATATATATATATATATATATTTTTTTTTTTTTCACTCAAGAAAACGAGTTTACATATTTAAATAAAGTTTATATAATTTTTTTTTCTTTTTACGTGTTCTTTTTGGGATTGCAGCTTGTAAATAATGTGTATATGGCTTGAAGCTGCAAAGGAGACTGCTCCCACAATCTCAAATTCTGCAAAGAAGATTTTTCTAATTTCAGAAGATTAACATACTTGTCCTGTCAAATGCTATACAAAAAATTCAGAAGCAGTGACAGTCAAGTTCCAAGTTAACCACCCGTATGAACAACCAAACACAGCCTTACAGTAGTAAGCTAAAACCATGAGAGTGAGCTTGAGAAGTTATCTGGAAGCTGAGAGAATCCATTAGCAGTAACAGTTGTTCCTTTGAGCAAATGGGAATACCAGTATGCAGAGAGTCTAGGGTATCTCTTCAAATCAGGATCCTTGAAATCAACATAGAATAATCCGTAGCTTGCTTGATAACCACTCAACAACTCGTATAAATCCAAGAAGGACCACGAAAAGTACCCTTTTGTGTTTGATCCATTCCTGTTTTAACACATGAAACACAATTACATAATGTAATATAACCCATTATGAATGTAAAGATTCGGGCTTTCATATGTTCAAAGCAAATGTTGAGAAGGGTAACCCACTATGAATGTAAAGATTCAATTTTTTCAATGTTCAAAGCAAATGTTGAGAAGGGTATCGTTTGGAAGTTTGAAAGAAAAGAAAAGAAAAACTTGTTCTGTAAGAGTTTATAGTGAAGAAAAGAAATCCTTCAAAGGCATACCTAACAGCATCAAGCACAGCCCCAATATATGCATGCAAATACTCGACCCTCGTAGTATCTTCCAAAGATGAATTTCGCAATGTTACTTGACCTGCCAAAACTACCAGCCCAAGTGAGCAAATAATCAGAAAGGTAAAAAAAGATCAGATGCAGTGGGAGAGAGATAGAGAGAGAGATCCGACCATTTTCAACAATGTAAATAGTGGGGTTGCCATAAGTTTGCTTAAAGTACTCCAGAAGTGCTTCAAGGCCCCAAGGCATGGAAGGGAACTGATAAGAGAAAGCCATTTGTAAGGAAGAAAACCCAAAAGAGGAAAACCCAAGAGGAATATGTTTTATTATATAGAAGAACCCTATAAGGATATTCAAGTACTTATTTCTCACCTTACCAGATGAAGGATCATTATTTCCTGCCACAAGTTTGTAGGACCAGATTAGTTACACTTTCTTTCTTCAGATTTAATAAGAAATGTAAAAGATTATTTGATTCTGGCATAGACCTATTATCTTAAAATCACTGGAAAGAAAAGAAATCAGTAAGCTTGGCATGCTTCACAAGAGCTGAATCAAGACATGTTATAAAACAAACCTATAAGTTCTGCAGCCATGTCTGCATAGAAATCTCTTTCTTTCAGTTCCAAACTGCTGGATTTGTCTTTGATCTTCATTGTGGTGTAATGTATAACTCCGATGAAATCACAGGAGCCCTTAACATGTTCGGATTCAGTATGGTTGAAAGCCGGCATTCTTGAGCCCACAATTTTCTTCATTATGTCAGGATAATCACCAAAAAACAAGGGATGTAAAATCCTGAAATCAATGGGGGCATACACCTAGCTTAAATTAAATTTTAGTTCTTATTTAATCAAGTAGGAAGTAGAAATCCATCTCCAAAGAATTTATAAGGTTATATAAGAGCAAGATTGATTCAAATATGAAAATTATGATCCAATTCAACATTTTACGACCGCTGTAGTGTAATTAAGTAGGATATGAACTGAATAGGAATTAGACAAAACAGAATCTTAGTTTCAACTTACCAACCAATGGAGAAGTCAAGAACTCTTTCAGCTGCGATTTTGTCCTCTTTTGAATCTGTTAATGGAGAAACTCCATATGTGAATACGCTAATACCTACAAATCCTTGTTGCTTGGCCTGCATGAATAAATAATATTTGTTGATCCTACAATCATGGAAAGCTCCATATTTATTTCCTGAACTTATATAATATGTCTCTTCACTAGTTTGTGAATCAGAACAGCACAAAATTAGGATCGATGAAGTGGAGATAGGCAACCAGGCTTAATCATTTCAAGAGTTTTGGAGATATAACTTCTCTACAAGAACATGGGAGCCAAACCCTTTTGCTAGATTCAAGTATATATATACGTAGATATGTACATAAGGTTTAGAAACTACCTTGTATTGTTTCTCATACAGCCTTGCAGCTGAAGCATGTGCTAACAACATATTATGAGCTACAATGTATGGCTCAGATGAAGAGTTTCCCCCAGAGCAATTGGTCCCGAAGGGGGGTGAGCATCTCCTGGGTGGACAAACTCCTTCATCGTAACCTTCAAGAGCAAAGGCATTAGGTTCACTCAGAGTAGTCCAATACAAAACCCTGTCTCCAAATTCTTGAAAGCAGACATCAGCATAAGCTGTGAAGTCTTTCCTGCATTCTCATATATAGGGGATTTTAGTCACTTTCATTATTTTCTTTTGTGCCCAAGAAAGCATATAGCAAGTATAGAGAGAGGCAAAGTGAATTGACATAAGAGTAACAGTCATACACGATAGTTCGATTAAGCCAACCTCCATATTCATCTTCAAGAACCTGTGGAAGATCATAGTGATACAATGAAACATGTGGTTGAACTCCTGCTTGGGACAAGATAAGTTTTAACGACGAAGAATCAAATAGTATTTTCACCTGACTTTCTGATAAATAAACTCCCAGTCACAAGGGAAATTCAGAATCTTACCATGACTGATCAATTCGTTGATAAGGTTGTTGTAGTACTCCAAACCCTTTGGATTAACATACCCTCTTCCATCTGAAAGAAAGAATAAAGAATATAGTATCAACGAAAGAACATAACCTGCTGAGTTTTTTCACACATGTCAAGTTGACGCAAATCAGAAATTGACAAGCATATATACTTGGTATAAGCCTTGACCAGGAGATTGAAAACCTATATGCATCTAAGCCTATTCCCGCCATGAGTCGTACATCTTCCTGTAAAAACATATAAAGCAAAATAGAGATGAACCAACTCATACGAGATATGATGTAATCACATTTTCAAGATAGTCCCACATGAATTTAGCTTAATAAGCCAATTTTCAAAACTAATCACTGACAATATCACCCTGTGCTTACTTTGTATTTGTGATATTCATCACAGGCTACATCTCCGGTTCCTCCATGTCCATATCCTGAAATTTCGAGCTCAAGAAGATTAGATCAATCATACACCATTATAAGTATGTGTTTGTTTCAGCAAAATCTGAACAAATATACTGGAATACACTGAAGTTTTTTGGCTGAACTGATCAAAATGGCAACCAAAGAGGTTTCTTTGTTTTTCACCGGTCCATAAGAAGCGATCAAGCTTATAAGTTACATATATGGAGAGATAAATCTATTTATCTATCTCTTTCTCTTAATCCTCTTCACCTAGTTGGGACTTTCATTTCAAATCTTGATCGCTGCATGTGATTTTCAGCATACAAGTGACTTTTCACTGTTACATTAACTAAAACCACAAACTGAAGGCCTCAAGAAAAGTTTCAATTGTTATCAGAGATTTACAATTTATATCTACCAAAAAGAAAAAAAAAAGTCAAAGGCAGATGTGAGTAAAGAGGGAACTTACCAGCGTGAGCAAATGTATCCCAAATGCTAGGACTCCTCCCATCTTCATTAGCTGCACCTTCCACCTTCAGTATATCATAAGCACCATAAATAATCATCAATACCTTAGAGATTTCTTCATCTTCTACCTCCTATTCCAAAGTATTCTTTCATCTCTATCTTCTTATTAGGGCAACCCCGATAATCTAACTCCAAATAATGAGTTTTTAACCCAGAAAAATAATACCCTTTCAATCCCCACCTAAAAATCTCATAACTTCAAAAGAAAAATCATAACACATGCACCAGAACCAGAAAGAATCAATATCTGACATCGAGAACAAAGAGAACGTATTCAAGAGAGAGGGAGAGAGAGAGAGAGACATTAAACTGACCTGGTAAGCAGAAGTGCCAGAACCAAAAATGAAGCCAGAAGGGAAGTCATTTCTGCTAAATTTAGTAGCAGCAAGGACGCTGGATTGAAAGTTTAGCAGTGTCGTCACCAAGAAAAGGAGGATCAGCATGCTTGTTTGGGAGCTTAGTTTTGCTTTGTCAACGGAGAAAAGGAGGTGCTTCTCGTTTTTGTATGTGAATCTGCAGATGATGTCGTTGAGATTTGAGAGAGGGAAAAAATAAATAGATAATCTTTAAATATTGCTCTCCTTCTGCAAGTGAAAATCTTAATTGGTTTTCTAAAAATAAACTGTAAATAACAAGATGAAATAAGAATAGAACAGAAAAAGAAAAGATTGCTCTTATTTCTTGTTGTCATTTCCTTCTTCATGGTTGAATCTCCTTGGTACCAATGAATTAATTTTAAATAAATTACATACAAAATTTAAGAACAAAAAATTACAAAATATATTGTCAATATATAATTAATAATAACAGTAATAATTAATTTGTATAGAGGATTAACATAAATTATGTAAAATTTGAAGTGATTTTAGCAAAAATCAAAGTTAAATTTAAATTTAAAAGTTATGATATGTAATTTTTTAAGAAATATTTTGACTTTGATTAAAAATTTAACTCAAAATTTCAAAAGTGGTTTTCATTTAATATACAGTTTATGTTCTTTTTTTCAATGATAGAACTTTTAGGAACTATTTTAAATAAATATTATATGATTTTTGGTTAAAAATATTTTTAGTGAATAATTATTTTAATAATATATTTAAAACTTATAACATAAGTTACAGTCGCTTCAAATGTTTAGTAAAAAATTTGTAATTCTCCTAATCCGTAATATTTGGGTCCGAAATTTGATTCGGGATTAATTTTAACATTTCAAAATGAATAAAAAATTTGTTTTTAAAATTAATAAATTTTAATTTAATGTGAAATTTTGAAAAAAAAAATAAGTTATGGATGAAATTAAAAACAATTTTGAAAAAAAAAATAGTAAAAAATTGGGTTTGGATTGTGTTTTTGAAAGAAAAATCAAAAATTAAAAGTCAGAATAAAAAAAAAAAATTGGCCACGTAGGACTACGCAGTCAGTAGTCTCGATGAATCAGAGCGCGCCGTGTGACAAGACACGCTGACTCGGTGCCACACGGGAGGCCACACTGGCGATTCGCGTGCCCCGAAATCAGACGACCTAAAAGCGATCCTGCACACATGGACGGTCCGGATCTATTTTTTTCTTAGACACGATCGGACGATCGAGATCAAACATGATGAACGGCTCAGATTTATTTCCTCCTTAGGCACGATCAAATGCAATGAACGACTCATATTATATTGAGAGATACAAAAGACTAAACTCATCTACTTTTGCAGGGACATCATTTTTTGAAGATGCTGAATACTGGTTAGCTGAGATAGAGAAGGCTTTCATGACTCTTGGGATGATTCCTGAATAGAGAGTTATACTTGCCACCTACATGTTGGTGGGAGAGACAGGTCGCTTGTAGCAGCTCAAGCAAGCCACCTTGCTCATTCCAGTTACTTGGAAATAGTTCCTGATGGTCTTCAATGCATAGTACTTCCCAAAGTATCTCCGACATTTGAAAGAAATGAAGTTTGCACACCTAATCTAAGGTGATATGACTGTATCAGAATATACCCGAAAGTTCCTAGAGTTGGATTAGTATTCCCCTGAAAGCATGATGGATGAAGGCATAAAGGTAAGAAAGTTCAAGTGGGGTCTTTGTCATGAGATTAAACAATAGTTCAAACTCAGTACTTACTCAGTCGCTCTGGCCAAAGCACAGTTAGTGGAGAAGAATCTTCGCATTTTTTCTCCAGTAGTGAAGAACCTCAGGCTCCCGATTTCACACTGTAGATCAGCCCCCACTGTACCTGTTCAGCAAAACAAGAGACCTAGGTCATTAACTCAGGTTCCTCACCAGATTCCGGTAATAAGACGCGGTAGGACTTGTCAGCACTGTTGTAAGGATCATGGAGACCAATCCTGCTATCACCTCAACAATACCTGTCGTATATGTGGGAGTGTCAAGCACTACACGAGAGAGTACCCGAGAAATTAGAACCAAGCCAGACCTCTTATCTAGGGCAGATTTTACAACCTCACTTAGTAAGATGCAGAAGCCAACACAGACGTGATACAAGGTATATACACTATCTGTAGTCATCTTGTACATATTTTGATTGATACCGATGCCTCACATTCATTTGTCTCATATGCTTTTATACAAAACTTGAATGTATTACGTGAAAGACTTGATTCTGTGTTGTTTATGTCTACTCCCGGGAGTAGGATACTATTAGAAGATGTTATATACAGAGCTTGTATTATAAATATAACAAATAGAAAATTGAGTGTGGACCTAATAGAGATTGATACGGGGGACTTTAATGTACTTCTATTAATGAACTAGCTAGAGGCGTATCACGCCATCGTAAATTATTTTCACAAGAAGCTTGTATTCAACTCTCTTAATGAATAGTCATTTATAAATTAATAAAATTTTTAAACATTATTCCCTTATGATAATTTTTTTATTACAAAGTGTTTTAACTCGGTTGTTTTCTCTAACTAGGCAAACCTAAGAAAGAAATTTACATTCGAGATATTCCGGTAGTTCAAGACTTTTCAAATGTGTTTTTTGATGAACTACTCAGACTGCTAATTGGTAGAGAAGTTGAATTTACTATAGATCTTCATCCAGATACCAAGTCTATCTCGATTTTCCCTTACCACATTAGTCGTGTTGAGATGAAAGAGTTAAGGAAATAGATCAATGAATTGTACGATAGTGGATTCATCTGATATAGTGTGTCTCATTGGGGTGCTGGAGTCACATTTGTAAGGAAAGGGGTTGAGACAGGTTATGCATTGACTACAAGGGATTGAACACGGGCACAATCAAGAATAAGTACCCCCTCTCCAGGATCGATGACATTTTTGATCAATTGTAGGGTGCCCAGGTCTTCTCCAAAATAGATATGCATTCAGGTTACTATCAATTAAAAATCAGGGCAGAAGACATTCCTAAAACAGTTTTTCAAACTAGGTACGAACACTTTAAGTTCCTGATTATATCATTTGGACTAACCAACGCACCAACTATCTTTATGAATTTGATGAACAAGGTTTTCAGACAATTCTTGAATAAATTCGTCTTTATATTTATTGATGATATCCTACTCTATTCAAAAAGTATAAAGGAACACTTTCACCATCTGACTCAAGTTTTACAAGTTCTCAGAGAAAAAAAGTTACATGCAAAGTTGAGTAAGTTTGGGTTCTGCCTCGAATAGACTACCTTCTTATGGCACATCACATTAAGGGATAAAGTGCTAGTGAATCCCGAAAAAGTTGAGCCAGTATTTAGCTGGGAGAAATTGACCTCGGTCAAAGAGATTCGTAACTTTTTGTGAATGACAGGTTATTACCACAGGTTTGTAGAAGGATTTTTTAGTTTAGCTACTCATTTGATTCAGGTTACAAAGAAGAACATCAAGTTTAAGTGGAGTGAGAACTGTGAAATAAGTTTTTTAGAACTAAAGAAACGGTTGACTACTGCAACGGTATTGGCCTTGCCGAGTGGGACATGTGGATATACAGCTTATAGTGATGCCTCCTAATTGGGGCTGAATTGTGTTCCGATGCAGCATGAGAATGTCATAACCTATTAGTCTAGACAATTGAAGAGTCATAAGAAAAACTACCACATCTATAACTTAGAACTTGCCGCGATTATCAATGTCATGAAAACTTGGGATATGGCTGTCTTATTGAATATCCTGAGAAATGGTGGATGGATAAGGTACATATGGAACCTTACCATGAACGTTACCTTATACCGGAATAGGTACCGAGAGATAGTATTTTTGGCATTCATGCCAGACGGAGTATGGTGACAGCCTAATTCACCTTTATACCGGACGGGGTATTGAGGGATGATATTTTTGGCGCTCATACCAGACGAGATATGGAGACGGCTGGTTAGTTAACAAGTTTAGATATTAGGTTCATGTGTAATGGAACACCCCTATAAACCCCCAAGGATACCAGTAAGCAAAATAAAAAATGAAAAGTTATTATTTTTATTCACTTGAATATGATATCATAATGTTATTTGAGTTATTGTCTCTATAGATTGATTTTGAAAATCTCGCAATAGCAAATATGCAATAAATGGCTTTCATTATGACAAATGAATTTACTTAAATTAAGAGCTCTATTGGTTGTTTTTATAATTTTTATCAGCCTTCGATTCCTGTATCGGTGATGTAACAGCCCCGAAAATTTAAAATGAAATGTATATTAAAAATATCAAATGCGGAAGCGAAGTCAAAATTCGATTAACATCCCTTACACTAAAACAAAAAATGTGCTCATAAAATATAAAAGATCAAACTACCTAAAGGAGAAACTTGAAAGTAAAAGCTACGAATATGACTATGGAGTCTTTAGGCGTCCCCTTCGTCGTCCTCCTGCGGAACCGGCTCGGGAACGATGTCCTCTTGATTTGAGATGATTAAATAAGGAATGAGCTACACTAGCCCAGTAAAGACATCACGATATCTCACCGTCACGGAGGTAAAGGTGGGTAGAAAACACAAAAAGACCAATGGAGCATAATTTACAATAAATTCTTTTATCAATAATAAATCATTCATCATCCACTTACCTCGATGGAATCCATAAAATAGTATACGAAAGCAATAACATTATCATCATCATGAAATCATATATGAACTGTATAACATAATACTTATCAAGCCTTTTGTAATTCAATCGTTACACAATATATTTTTCCTCTTTTACCAGCCCACTAGTATCCATGGGGATCCATAGGGGTCCCGCTACCCGTTAACCCTTAACACTTGAAATCATATTCCAGGGCCGTCCCCATACCCCGTCCGGTATGGGCGCCAAAATAATAAACCTCATTACCCCGTCCGGTATGAGGGTGAAATGGGCTGTCCCCATACCCCGTCTGGTATGGGCGCTAAAACACATAAGATCTCCATACCCCGTCCGGTATGGGAGACCACAAACCCGGTAGGGTTCCCTACGGATCCAGTCCGTTCACCATCTCCCAGGATATCTAGTCAGGCTGACCACATTATACAATTACCCATTTACATGATCTATCATTCTCTTTTCCCTCAGTCAGCATTATCAATCCACATACAAATAAGCAAAACGGTAATTTATGCTAAACAGACAACATACAGCATCAATATCCCAGTCATTCAATCCATAATCAGTAAAACAGTAAAATATGCACACGAAACTATAAAATGAAAACATCAAACCTCATACTGCATTTAAAACTGTAAAACAGGCCAAATAACAGTTAACCGACAAACACACTAGACTCGGGCTCCATTAGCGACCTTAAGCAATTTCACACATTCGTTGATTCATGAAATATTGTTTTATCATTTATTGAACCTTAATACCGTGATAGGAAATAGGGTGAGGGGTCCTTACTCGTTTCGGGGTCCGAACACGGCTTCACAGTGCGCCTACAGGCTGTCCCTAATTTTCCCTGAATTTTTTCCGGGGAACTGAAACGCACTACTGGTACCTGCATGTGTTCCAAAAATCCCAAATTAGGCCCAGGGCCCCTTTTTTGGCCAATATCGTAATTCCGGCACGGCGGCGGCGATTCGCCTCGGTTTGGTCGTTTTCAGCCGTTTTCGGCTGAATTCGGCCACACTTGCATCGATTCTTGCGATTAAACAACCCTAGGGCCCTCGGGGGGCCAAAAAATTACGGAAAACCGAAGCTTACTGGCGGCGGTGCTCTCGGGTGCGGCGGCTCTCCGGTGAAGTTCGTGTTTTGGTGATTCAGCTCCGATCAACCTGTAGAGAAAAGAATGGTGATCACGGTGATATAAAAATTGCATTAAACGGAGGCCGGGAAGGGCTTCATCGGAGGCAAAAACAGAGGAGGGGCGCGGCGGCGCTGCTGGGTTTCGACCGTGTTTTCCGGCCGTTTGGCCAGGATTTTGGCTCCGATTTGGCCACAGGGGAAATCAGCATGGAAAAACAAGTCGGGGGTATGAAATTTACCTCGATCGGCGGTCAGAAATCTCCCCGGTGCGGCGACGGGTGGCAGCAGCCGGCTTCTGGTTCGTCTTCTCCGGCGAGGGCAGGCGGCTAGGGTTTTGTGGTCTAGTGTGAGGGTTCTATTTATACCCTTTTGCCTTTTGATCTCAGCCGTCCATTTTGATTTAATCTGGGCCGTCCGTTTTTGATTGAATCTGGGTCGTCCGTGCGATTGCATCTGGGCCGTCCGATCGCGCATACGCGGATCGCCAACGTGGCCCATCCCAGATCGACGTGGTCTTACCACGTGGCAGGTCCCGGTTGGCCAGGACTGCTGACTGGGTCTGCTGACGTGGCCTTTTTTTTTTTTCCTTCTTCAATTTTCCGGGCGCTACAGGTGAGTAGTATGATATTCTTATTAGGGTAATATAGCTCACCCCTCCTATTAACCATTTCATATCAAGATCTAGATTCTAATTAGCATGAGGGATGTGAATAGGTGTTCCTCCGAATCCTATCAAGAGTTAGTGGAGGTTAAATACCGCACAATATTTATTTACTATTTTCATATGTTATTACGTTTTTTATTTTATAAACCGATGTGAAATGAACATTTCTGTAACCCTGTTGGGTATGCTAATATATGTGTAAGGAATGTAAATTCTAACGTTTTTATACACTTTTGCATTTAAATTATAATTTTATTTTATCCAAAGTTCTGAGTCTTCACATAATCTGACCAATATAAATTTTTGTTTTATTTATCTACTTGATCAGAGTTGATATTTGGATGGATAATTAGATATTCTAATTTGACTTTTCTATTGTTATTTCTATTTATTCATGAATATTTTTTATATCTTTTATTTTTAACTATCTCTCGTCGTGTTCGTGAGGTAATTAAAATAGTTTTGAAAACATGTTTTAAAGATAAAGAAATAGAATATTAAATTAAATATTTGTACTATTTTAAAATATTTTAACTAGTCTATTTTAAAATAAAATACTAAATTTTGGCATCTAACATAAAAATTAAAATACAAATTTTTTTAAAAAATGTATACTTCAATCGCAAACAATAACTTCGATAATGGTCATCTCATAAGTTCAGAGTATACACATTAACACCATTAGTGAAACTGTCATAAGTTCAACGTCTATATAATACTTTCATTAATGGTATTAATATGTATTAACAATTAATAATTAAATTAATTTTTTTAAAACATTTATGGATTAAAATTGCAAAAAAAAAAATACAATAACCACTTAAATATTTAAAAATAGTGCAAAAAGGAATTTAATATTCTGACAAACAATGTAACAACCCAGAACTTGAAAAGAAATAAAATCATAAATTGAATGCGAAAATGAAATAATAAAGTTAGAGTTTATATTCCTTACACAATAATTTAGAATACTCAATAGGGATATGAGAATGACCATTCTAAAAGAACAAGCAAAAAATAAAGAAATAAATGAAAAAAAATTAGGTATCCTAGGACGATCTTCACTAGCTTTTGAAGGGAGTTCAGGTGGTGAAATATTCACAATTCCCTTATTGATCGAGATCTGCATCTTAGTCCTCTTGATCTGAAATGATTAATGAAAAGAGTGAGTTACACTAATCTAATAAGAATATCACGCTACTCACCAATACATAAATGAATGTTGGTAAAAATCATAAAAATAACTAATGAGACTCTTAATTTAAGTAAATTCATTTATCATAAATAAAATTATTTATTACATACTTATCGTAGTGAGATTTTTAGAACTGACATCTAGAGATAATAACTCAACAACATCATAATATCATATTCAAGTAAGTAAGAATAACATCTTTCTCTTTTTATCTTTCTATTGATATCCATGGGGGTCCATAGGGATATCTACACTACGCGTGAATCATTATTCAACATTGTCAACTAACCGGTCGTCTCTATAATACCCAAAATTAATTTTAAATATTTAAAATTAATGTATAAATTTTAATTTTTCAATTTATAAATTTCTATTTAATGTAAAAATTAGGAAAAATGGGTGGATGATGAAATTGAAAATAATTTAGGAGAAAGGGGTGAAAATTTAGGTTTTGATGGTATTTTTGAAAAAAAAAAATCAGAAACTAGATGTCAAAATGTAATTTAAGAAAAATGTATCACGTAGGACCACCCAGTCAGCAGCTCCGATAAACCAGAGCGCGTCGCGTGGCAAGGTACACTGACGCGGGAGGCCATGTTGGTGATCCACGTGTACGCGATTGGACGGTCCAAATTTGTTCCCACGCGCGTGGACGGTCCGGATCCGTTTCCTCTTTAGATGATATCGTAGGATCTAGATCAAATCGCGATGAAAGGTCCAGATTCACTTTATATTTAAACACAATCATACGGTCCAGATTAAATCGCGATGAATGGTGCAGATTCACTTCCTACTTAAACGCGATCGGATGGTCGAGATAAAATGCGATGGTCGGTCTAGATTAAAGGGAGATGGATAAAAATACCTTACTTTACACCGAACCCTAACCCTAGCCGCCAGCCCCCCACTGGAGAAGAAGAACCAGTCACCGAGAGAGAGAGAGAGAGATGACCACCGCCTGCCACCGTGCCGGACCACCTCCGACCACCAAAAGAGCTAAAAATTTTCTCATTCACTCGAAATTTAATTTTGAACACCTCTATGGCCAAATCAGAGAAAAAAGACCAGCGGATGAGCCAAAAACTACAGGTAAAGTCTAGCGGTGCTGCCGTGAAAAAAATAAAAAAACTGCCTCCGATGAGGTCCTTTAAGATTCTCATTTTGTGTAATTTTTCCACCATTATAATCACCATTCCTTTTTCTACAGGTTGATCAAAGCAAAACACCCAACCATGAAGGTGAGCTGGCGGAGTTGCCGGACCAGAAAACTCCACCGCTGGTAAGCTTCTATTTTTTGACTTTTTTGGGATAACCGATGCCCCTTAACGTATTTTCTCGCAAGAATGAGTACAAAATCAGTCAAAATCGGCTGAAACTTGCCAAAAACGGCCAGCCCGAGGCATTCCACGTTGTTAGAGTACGACAGTGCTGCCGTGCCAGAATTCTGAAATTGGTCGGAAAGAGTTTCTAACACCGATTTTAGATTTTTTTGGGTATTTTTAGATACTCGAAACGTGTTTTAATCTCCGAAAAAAATACTGGAAACCCGAGGACCGCCAGTAGGTGCAGCTGCAAGTTTAACATTTTAGACACCGATTCGAGTCAGAATCCCTCACCTTATTCCCTGTTATGGAATTGAAGTTTAATTATAAATAATATGGTATTTTGTGTAATTTAGAAATATCGATAATTAAATGTTACTAATAGAATCAGAACTGGTTATTTATTACTATTTGTCATGTTTAACTGATTGACTGATTTTGCAGTTTCGAATATATGATAATACACTGGAATTGGTATGATGATTCGATTGTATTTTTTTTATGCATGTATTGCTTGTTTTACGTTATTTACAGTAAATTGAGAAACTGAAAATTGAAAGTAAACGAAAAATTATTTGATTAAGTGAATGGATGAATAGTAGCTTTACTACATATCCTGAAAAATGGTGGACGGACCGGGTACATAGGGAATCCTACTGTGAACGTTGCCTCATACCGGACGGAGTATCAAGAATTGGTATTTTGGTGCTCATACCGAACGGGTTATGGGGATGACTCGTTTTACCCTTATAACGTACGAGGTATTGAGAGATAATATTTTTTGACGCTCATACCGGACGGAGTATGGGGATGACCCATTAGTTAAAAATATTGAATAAAGATTCACGCATAGTGTGGACATTCTTATGGACCCCATGGATACTAGTAGGCTAATAAAAGAGAAAGTTGTTGTTTCGACTTATTGAAAATGAAATTATAATATTATTTGTGTTATTGTCTTTATGAGTCAGTTTTGAAAATCTCACTACGGTAAGTATGTGGTAAATAATTTTATTTATGATAAATGAATTTACTTAAATTAAGAGTTCCATTAATTATTTATATGATTTCTACCAACCTTCATTTTTGCATCGATGAGTAGTATGACATTCTTACTAGGCTAATGTAGCTCAGTTTTTCATTAACCATGTCAGATCAAGAGAATCAAGATCCAGATTCTGATCCACAAGAGAGTAGCGAATAGGATACCTAATTGTTTACTTTCTATTTATATTCTTAATTTTTCGTAAATTTCTTTTAAAATGGTTATTCCCGTAGTCCTATTAGGTATTCTGAATTATTATGCAAGAAATATAGACCCTAACTTATTATTTCGTTTCTGTATTCAATTTATAATTTATTTCATTTCAAGTTTTCGAGCCATTACAGTCCCCATACTCCATCTGGTATGAGCGCTAAAAATATTATCCGTTAATACCTCGTCCGTTAAGGGTGAAACAGGTCGTCCCCGTACTCCATCCGGTATGAGCGCCAAAATACCAATCCTCGATACCTCGTCTGGTATAAGGTGACATTCACGGTGGGGTTCTCTATGTACCCGATCCGTTCACTATCTCTTATGTTATCCAGTAAGGCTACAATTCATTCATTCACTTAATTAAATAATTTTTCGTTTACATTTACCTTTCAGTTTCATAATTTAACTGTAAATCAACGAAAGACAAATAATACATGTATTAAAGAAACACAACTGAATTATTTTATCAATTTCAGTATATTATCATGCATTTAAAGCTGTAAAGTCAAACAACCGGTTAAACAGGATCAATAATAATAAATAATCGATTCTGACTCCATTAGTAACTTGTAATTAATTCTCGAAGTTTTTCAAATTATGCAAAATACCATATTATTATTAATTAAACTTCAATTCCATAACAGGGAATAAAACGAATGATTTTTATCCGAATCGATATCCAAAACATTGAACTTATTACTGTGTCTACTGGCAGTCCCTGAATTTTCTAAATTTTTCTGAAGAAATTAAAACACGCTTCACGTACCTAGAAATACCCAAAAAAATCGAAAAATCGGTTTTAAAAACCTTTTCTGGCCAATTTTAGAATTCTGGCACGGTGACACCGCCGTGCTCTGACAACAGCACTGCTGCCCGCAACGGTGGTTTGTTTTGGTCTGACCATTTTTTCCCAGTTTCAATCGGTTTTATACCCATCCCTGCGAGAATTTTTCGGTGCGGTGGCTCCACCGGCTCATCTTCACAGCTTGACGATTTTTCTTCGGTTTACCAGTAGAAAATAGAATGGCGAATACAATGGTAGAAAAATCGCATGAATCGGGAATCGAGAAGGGGCTCATCGAATGTGATTTTTTATTTTTTCTGCGGCGGCACCGCCGGGTTTTACCCATAATTTCTAACTCATCCACTGATCTTTTTTCTCTTATTTGGCCATGGGGGTATTCAAAATCAAATTCCGAGCGAATGAGAGAATTTTTACCTTTTTTGGCAATCAGATGTGGCTCTGCTGCAGTGGCGGGCAGAGGTCGGCTCCTTTCTTGTTCTTTTTTTCGGGCGGGGGGTTGGCTGCTAGGGTTTGGGTTTGGTGTGAAGTAAAATATTTATACCCATCTTTCTTAAATCTGAGCTGTTCATCGCCATCTGATTACGTTTAAAGAGGAAATGATTCTAGATCATTCATCATGATTTGATCTGAACCGTACGATCATATTTAAAGATGGAAAAAATCTGAACCGTTCACCACATTTAATCGTGACCGTCTGATTGCATCTGAGGAGGAAACGGATTCGGACCGTCCACGCACCCGAGAACGCATCCAGGTCATCCAATCGTGGGCACGCGGATTGCTAGTGTGGCCTCCCGCGTGGCACTAGTCAACGCGCCTTGTTACGCGACGCGCTCCAGTTTGTCGGGACTGCTAACTGGGCGGTCCTACGTGACATGTTTTTTCTTAATTGCGTTTTGACTTCCAGATTCTGATTTTTCTTTCGAAAATACCCCCTGAATCCAAAAATTCACAACTTTTTTTCAAAATTATTTTCAATTTTATCATCCACCTATTTTTTTTCTTAATTTTACATTAAATAAAAAGTTATAAATTTAAATTTTATATTTTTATATATTTTTTAATTTTAAAATTAATCTCATATCAAATTTCGAGTTCGAGTATTACAAACAACGTGAATGATTAAAAATTTTGGTCACAAATTCATTAATTTTGACCAATAACTTAATGTTCATGGTTAGGACACATGTATAATATTAAAAACCCAATATTTTAATGTTTCACGTGCATGTCACATTTATTTATTTATTTATTATAATAAAATAATTTATTTATAAGGATATTTTTTAAATATAAAACACAATTTATTTTATTCAAATATCTTGTTGTAGTAGGAGAATCAACAAATTTGGTGGATTGATAACACTAAAGTTCATATCACCTAATTATTTTATAAATACGTGTGCGATACAATTTTATTTTTTGTACTTTACGAAATCGAAATATTATTAAAACATTGAAAAATAGAGAAAACATCACTAATAACGACTGCATCTAATTCAAAAATATTCAACATGGTAATTATTATTATTATTTGAATTTTACGCGAGTCAAAGAAAATGGGTAATTATTATTTTTATTTAGAAGTAAATATTGAATATCAAATTTTAAATAAATTAAAAAATTTTATTTTAAAATGTGTGAAGTCAAACCTTATTTTAAAATATTAATTTAATTTTGTAAAAGCCAAGGAATCTTCTGCAAAGATTATTCCATAAATTATTTTAATTTTAATACACTTTACTTAAAATATGAATCATTTTTACTTTTCCAAAGCTGACAAATTTATTATGTCCATAATGTTATCAAAGTACCTTTAATAACTTTAAGCTTCTATTTATATTCTTATAAATATTTTTAATTTATTTAATACTATGTTTAAATATTTTTATATGTATAGTAATACTTACATATATGCACAAACTATAATATATAAATATATATATATATATGTGAAATAAATATGAAAGCAAAAGTTCTACACATAATTATTTTTAGGTGGCCAACTACTATTCTCTCATTGTCATAAATGGCATCTAAAGATTACAATCAAAGCCTTAATATTCTTTTCTTGTTGCCCAAAAGCAAAAATGTTCTTCAATAATTATATTAGAATATTAAGAAAGACAAAAATTTAATTTCTTTAGGTAATTAGTTGTTTGAAAAATAAATAAATAAATAAAACTATGTAATTTTTTTTTTTTCTAAAAATGTTGGATCATTGTAATTCTTACGATATATCAGTAAATTAACTATTGAATCAAATATTATACATCAGTTATTGTCATTTCATACATATAAAATTACAAATGTTATGTTTCTAATTAAATTCTAATTCGTAACTTTTAATTATAACACAAAGTTTTAACTATTTTGTCTCGAATTAGTAATCTTATAAAAATTTCATGAACATTTTGATTTTTAACATATTATAATGTATGATTACTAAATAGTATAATTTTTTTGAAATAATTTCAGTAAAAATTCTAAAACAATTGATTTAAAAGAAATTTAAAAAAAAAAAATCATCAAATTTTTATTACAATTTAACATTATTTTTTGGTTTTCTTGTTTAATAAGCTACATATACGCATATATACATATATGTATGTATATATGTTAATTATGATATAAAATGGATTGTGATCTCACATGATTATAAACAATAGATGCTTGCACATGTAAACATTTTAAACGATGTTTTGGTACTTCCCATTATGATTTCCATATACTACATCAATAGCCTTTTTCATATAATGATAAGGAATATTAAAAGTAAAAATAAGTTACTATATAGAACTTATAACAATCATACCGAATACATTATGTTTGTAATTTTATGAACGTATTATGAGTTCGGTACATAATATTTAATTTAATAAAATTAAAAATTTATTTTAATAATATATTTATAAAATTATTATAATCAATACGAGTTAAATTTTAAAAAATATATTATATTTATTAGTAAAATAATTACTCTGCAGTATATAATTTTTTTTAAAATAATTACAATATATTAACTAATATAACATATTTTTTTTTTATAAAAAAATATTATACATATAAAAATCAAATTAAAATACATTATGGGTCAATTTTTTATTTATATAATTTTTTTAATTTTTAATTAGCTACAAATGTGTGATTGTGCTATTCTTATCTATTTAAATATCTAAATAATTATAAATTTTAAAATTATATGTTATATAAACTTTTGATAGTATGACTATATTGTTAATTTTATTTTTTATTATTAATTTTTTAACAAATATATTTATTTATTACTAATAATGGTATTATAAATTTAATTTAGTAATGAAATTAACTAAAACTTTGACTTTATTTATTTATTTGGAAGTGGGATTTGGTAAACAAACATATATTTAATACCTTTTATAGAAAAAGTATAAAGGCAGGGGTATTTTAGACATTTCGAAAAGAGCAGTAAAGGCTGTGATATAACTGCGTACCTCGGTTTGTGAGAGGAGCACAGTGCGCACTGTTTTTTTGAAGCAAAATAGGAAACCAACGTGTCTTCTTGTTTTGGCGGTTTCTTAAATCACATTCGTTACGTTTCTAACTAGTCTCCTTCCTAGACCTTTTCATCAAAATCTTCTTCTTTAATACATGATTTTCTCTTCAATACATTTTCTTTTCCATTTCACTGTTTCAGATTGCCATTTATTTTCTTTTTCTTATTCTTGGAGCTGAATTCAGAGATGGGATTCTTGGGCAGTTTTCTGGGTATCGTAGGTTTTGCTATCGGAATCCCCATTGGACTCTTTCTTGGTTTCTTGCTATTTGTTTACTCCAAGCCCAACCACGTGAAGGTAACAGTAAATACTCATCATCTGTTCTTATTCTGTTGGCTTTTGATGTTTTCTTTTATAGATTTTGATCAGTGATGTGTTTTACGACATGGGTATGTTTGAAAAAGAAGAAAAATTGCTCATTTACAAGTTTTCTTCTTTTTTGGTTTCAACGTTTAATCAGTAAATCACGTGGTGGTTGCTTGTTTGGTGATTTGAGATTTGGAGAACTGGGTCTCGTAAATTTTTGGGGGAACAATTAATTGTTTGATCTGCAATTTATTGCTCCATGCATGTTGCATCGGGTACTATTTCATTAGAGTTGAAGGTCTGACATTTGATTTTTAGCGTGTTGCTGAGCCATATTTAAGCAGTCTGAGAAATATAAAATGGTGTTTTATTGCTTTTCTAATGGTCAATAATTGTGGTCAATAATGCTTATCCAAATCTATGATTCTATTGTCTCTGTCTACATCTATGATAAAGAATTGTGGAACATGGAGCTTGATCATTCATGGAAAACCTTCTCATATAATGGTGTAAATATAGAAATCAGAGTCATCTTCTTAAATGGTTAGTTAACCTTGATTCTAAATCTTATTTGATCCATTAAAAGCTGCTCTTGGCGAGAAATTGTTTTATTTGTGTTCTACATAAATACAGAATAGATAGTGAAGTGCTGTACAGTCTACATAGATGCAGGCCTTCGAATGATAATTCGATGGTGTCTAGAAATATGAAATCCATGCTCTTGAAACTAAATTTATTGAAAAAAAAAGTTCTTGTTTCAACCTTTTGTTTCTCTACATAACGCAGGATCCAGCTCATAAGTCACTTGATGAGTTTGATGCCGATGCTTTGCTTGATCTTCTACCTGACATTCCACTATGGGTGAAGAACCCAGATTATGAACGGGTAAGGACTGCAGATAGTTACGTTCACTGCGATTTCAAATTTATCGATTAGTTCTTCAGACCTTATATTTCTTTATATAATCTAAGGTCACTTTGTTGATTGTGCCTTTGCATTTTTGCGCAGGTGGATTGGTTGAACAGATTTCTGTCTGATATGTGGCCTTATATTGATAAGGTAATCTCATTGATTTTAATATTTTAGTCTCCATGATGATTAATGAAGCTTGAGTTTTTTCTTTCTAATTTATAGGCAATTAGTTGCACAATCCGAAACATGGCACAACCTATATTCGCAGAGTACATCGGGAAGTTTCAGATAGAATCTATTGATTTCGATGTTGTTAGTCTTGGAACTCTTCCTCCGGTAATTCAAGGTAAGTGCTCAAAGGATTATAAATCTGGATAAAAAAAGCTACATTTAGCCTTTTTGTTTTGCCACTCATTATGTCTGGATCCATTTCTCAAAGCCAGTAATATCAATCTCACTGTCCTTATTGTTTCATCGAAGTTCCAATTTTGCTAATTAAACAATGTATTTTGAAGGTATGAAAATCTATGAGACCAATGAAAAGGAGCTAGTGATGGAACCAGCAATTAGGTGGGCAGGCAATCCCAACATAGTTTTGGTGTTAAAGTTATTGTCTTTACGGATTACAATTCAGGTCAGAAAAAGAAAAAGGATCAAATTTGAGACACAAGAAATTTTAGTTTTTTGTGTTTCTTTGGGAAGACTGATTGTGTTTCTTCCCAGCTAGTGGATTTGCAAATATTTGCTGCACCGAGGATCGCATTAAAACCTCTTGTACCTACATTTCCTTGTTTTGCAAGCATCATAGTATCATTGATGGAGAAGGTAAACAAAGTTCCCTATGGACTAAATGGTATAATTGTTGCTTGCATTTTGTATTTAAGTCGATGAAATTGATTACCTTTGTCCTGATCATTTCTGCTAATTATTTTTATTCAGCCACATGTTGACTTTGGAACAAAAGTACTTGGAGGAGACCTCATGTCCATACCTGGTCTTTATCAATTTGTTCAGGTGCTGAACTGATGATCCTCTTATTATGGGTAGGAGCTGGGTTTTATGTAGATGTTTGAATTTGGATGACAGTTGGATATCGTGTTAACCAATTTCACATGCCAACATGTCCATATTGCTCATGTCTGTACAGAAAACGATAAAAAAGCAAGTCGCAAACCTCTACCTGTGGCCTCAAACTCTTGAAATACCCATCCTTGACTCTTCAGCGTAAGCTATACTAGACTGTTCTATTTATCAAATTTTTAGAACC
Source organism: Carica papaya (assembly GCF_054855325.1). Taxonomy (NCBI): domain Eukaryota; kingdom Viridiplantae; phylum Streptophyta; class Magnoliopsida; order Brassicales; family Caricaceae; genus Carica; species Carica papaya. The sequence goes on along the minus strand of NC_142310.1, from coordinate 697,002 downwards.
TGCTAACTTGAGCTGACCGCTCTTCTTATTATTTCTTTAGAGTGGCCATAAAGAAGCCTGTGGGATTACTGCATGTAAAGGTTGTTCGTGCGCTTAAACTGTTAAAGAAGGATTTCCTGGGAACTTCTGATCCTTATGTCAAACTCAGCCTGACTGGAGAGAGGCTGCCAGCGAAGAAAACCACCATAAAAAAGAGGAACCTGAATCCTGAATGGAATGAAAATTTCAAGCTTATTGTGAAGGATCCCCAATCGCAAGTCCTTCAATTACAAGTCTATGACTGGGACAAGGTTTCACTCTTATCCACTTTTTAAGTTTTTGGACCAGAAGAAAGATAGATTTGAAGTTGTATTGCTATTGTTGTTTGTCATATTTTCAGGTTGGTCAACACGACCCTTTGGGAATGCAGTTAGTTCCCCTGAAAAAGCTTACAGCTGGCGAGACAAAGGAGTTTACTCTTGATTTGCTCAAGAATTCAAGTATGAGTGATTCTCAAGAAAAGAAGCAACGAGGGCAGCTTATGGTTGAGCTCGCATATGTCCCCTTCAAAGAAGACAGCATTAAAGCTATTGAACTTATGGATGGATATGGGAGGAGGGAAAGTGGAATTGACAGATCATCTGACGAGGAGGTTTTAAGTGGAGCAGGTCTGTTGTCCGTGATGGTCGTAGGAGCTGAGGATGTGGAGGGGGAAAGTCATAACAATCCCTATGCTCTAGTCCTTTTTAGAGGAGAAAAGAAGAAAACAAAGGTAAAATTCCTACTTGAATAACTAATTATTCTGTTATCTTTCCATTGTATGAACATATGGTACATGTTTATGTACATAAGAGTGTTGTATCTTTGATTCAAATTGTGCTCAGAAAAAGATCTCCGAAAGTAGTCTATGTCGTGCACATGTAGGCTTGTAGCATATCAAATAAGGCCATTGTGGTTGTAAATGCTTTTGCTTGTCTGGTGGTTCATGTTCAATTTGGATTAATCAGATGATCAGGAAAACTCGTGACCCACGTTGGAACGAAGAATTCCAGTTCACACTTGAGAAACCTCCTTTGAACGAGAAGATATGTTTTCAAGTTATTAGCAAGCGGAGAGCCTTTATTTTTCGATCAAAGGTATTATCCTTAGTGTTTTTCTTGTCTTCTGTTCGTATCTTTGTAAGCAACTCTTCAAATTGCTTTCGTTTATATAGGAATCATTGGGACATGTGGAAATAAACCTCAATGATGTTGTGCGCAATGGACGGATCAACCAGAAATACAATCTTATCAACTCAAAAAACGGGATGATACATGTGGAGATGCAGTGGACAATGGTTTGAGGTAGAATGGCTGTGTTGTGTTTGTGAGAATTATACATATATGATACATACAGGATTTTGAGAAACTATTATACAGCAGGAAATTTACTTGAAGATTTACTAGATAGCAAAAGAAGAAAAAAGGGAAGAAAAAGCTGAATGTAAATTTGAAGTGATAATGTATTTTTACCCAGTGTGGTTGAAAAATATTCTTGTTTTTTTTTTACTGTTTGGCTGTAAATGAAATTTGTGAGTGAATAGATTCAAATCATTTTGTTTGATCAATAGAATCTTACTTAATTTGTTCCTCTGCAAATGTTGAGATGTATGTAGATTTGCAATGAGGATAATCAGAAACTAAGAATGTGTTTTGCTGTATGAGAATAATTGAAGAAAAGAAATAGAATGAATACATATATATATGTATATCTGTCAATGATGTGTATTATATTATGGGACAAAATACTAAATTGATCTCCTTATTATTTTAAGATATTTAGATCAGTTCTTTCATTTTCTTTTCACAACTTTAATTTCTGTAGTTTCAAAAGCTTTCTAGTTTAGTCTCCTATGTAATGTATATTGGTATTGATAGTAGAAGTATAAAACTAAACATAATCTAAAAATAAAACTAAACATTTTCTTTTTCATGTTGCCAAAACAAAAGGAAACACAATGCCGCCACCACAAGCTTCCTATGGTCACTGGGTCGCCATCCAGAGGCTGGATGCCTAAAAATTTAACCTTCAAACCTGATAAGCGCGAAAGTGTCGATTTTTCTTACTTTGCTCCTTGCCTAAGACCCTGCTCTGCCTTAAACCTAAAAAAGATGCGCGCTTTCATGGATTTATAGCCCTGCCATAATTTCAGCACCAAAGTTTAGTTCAATCCCCCATATGTTCCTGCTCTTCTTCTTCTAATCTCTTAATTTGTGCTACAGCGGCAACTTCTCTGAAGTTCAGTTATTTGATTATTCCTCGAAGCTAAATTCCTGAATCTACTTTCTTTACTTGCCAAATTCTTGCCGCCAGCCACCCTGGATCATTTAGCTTTGAATAATTCAATTAGAGCTTCCCTCGCCAGTTGGAGTTTCTTCATGCATCATAGAAGCTGATGGTTCACCTTGATAAAGAAAGGTAATCTGTGATAATACAGCCATGCACCACCTGAGTACACGTTCCCACAAGCACCCATCTCTTCCAAGAGGAGAATTTGTTAGGGGGAGGGATGTTAGCTGTTTGATCTGAACTTTATTACTGTGTGTTTGTATTTCATTAGAGTAGAATAGGTCTGACATTTGAGTCTGAACCATATTTAAGGAGTCTGAGAAATGTGAAATGAGGTTTTATTGCCTTAAAATGAAAAGTTTTCATCTTCAATGATGTGTTAGTGTTTTATATTTTGGTAAACGAACATAAAACTCATATTATTCTATGGATTCATGAATTCTATCATATTCTATTTCGTTCGCTTCAAGCTACTTACGTTCATACTGGCTTAAGATTTGAACTATCTAGAATGCTAATCGAACAATTTTCAAAACCACACTCTACAAATATAATTTTTTTTTGCCTAAATTCATATAGAGATGGATATGAAAAGAGGGAGGAGAATCCTAATGGTGAAATGACAGGGTTTTTCATGGCTTAAACTATGAAAGTCATGAGCAGTAGCTCTCTTCAATGTTCCTTAACAATAACAAGCAACATTAGCATTATACTCCATGGAAGTGGACATCTTTGTGTATCAAAAGTCAAGGGTATCCATCAATCTAACTATGACTTCTTCTCACCAAAAGAATCGACATGTAAAGCTTTTGGTGCAATAATTGGTGAGTGTAGTTGTCGTGCAGCCTCTAGAGCAAGATTATATGCTGCGGACGAGTCATCTGAAAATAAACAAGCAAAACTAATGGCCTTTCAACTATATCTACTCTGTATCATAGAAGATGGAAATTCTCTACAATTTTACTCTTTACAATTTGACGGACATTGAGCTTCTATGTAGCAGATAGGAAGCCGATAAAAACAAAAATCTGTAATGGATTGTAACATGCACTTTATCCGGCAATGTCAAGACCACGGTGTGCTAGATTATGCAGGGAACCTCTTCCTGGCCACAAGGTGATAATGATTGTAGGCAACGGTTGGTAGCAGGAAGTGATCTCTTCCTATTCACCAGAAAGAATAGCAAATAAGACAAGGAAAAAGAAACACTAACCATAAGCTCTAATCTGGTCTAACCTTTGGACTTCAACCCTAAAGACAAGCAAACTATATGTAAACTTGAGCGAAGAAGCATGATTAATAATAAAGAAAACAAATAAGAACACCTCAATCAGCATTTCACAAAAGTAATAATCCGACTCGCAAAGCAAAATAATGGAAAAAATAAGTCCAACCACCAAAGATTTTAATTGTGACATCTAATGCACCAAGCATGGTTCATATGGAAAACTGCAGAGGTAACTCGAGTATAACTAAATCCGCTAGACTATCAGTAGTCACCATCACACTCTGATCATTCAAAGTTCATAACAATTACCATGAATAGAGATGTCTACGAGAAGTCTCCTGCATTTGAATTGGAGATCTCTATATTTGGAACATCACTACAGGATTTAGAATACTAGTTGATTCTTCGTACAAAATCCTCATCTTTTCTTGAAACCATATTTCTTACGCTCGTAAAATAGATCAGTCTTTGCACTTCCTAGATTAACAATTTTAGGACAACCATCCCTATCTTTCTCTTGCTGCGTACACTCTTTGCAGTAGTAGGCATCAGAAATTCCCACTCCTCCACAGATAACACACCGGCCCTGGAATGATCCATAGTTGCATTCATCACAAACCCGCACAAGTGTGCAAGGACGCACATAGGAATCACAGATGACACACTTTCCATCACATTTCTCACAAAGTCGTCCTATGGCAATGCCTGGCTGCTTCCGGCACATGATCAAATCGGGATGATGTTTGGCCATTCTTTCTGCAGCAAGCTCCTAGACTCTGTTTACAGTCTGACCAGCAGACATACATCCAAGCAAAGAAAAGTGTCAGACTTCTTTAACATGCCTTCAAATCTTACGGATGAAAAATTCTAGATCAGGGGATAGCAATTAAATACTTTGACAGAAACAAATGCAGAAGTTGTAATGACTAAAATAAGTATTAGGTATATCCGCAACAGGATTTTCATAAGAAACCATCTGCAGGAATTTCATATTCACACATATCCTATTGAATCTAAGTTGTGTTTGAGCTATTTGGCTTCTTCATTGTTGGTCAAAACCTACATGCTCCTGAAAATTTCTGGCCGTAACTGCCTTAGACATGAAACTAAGGGAAGATTGAAGTTCTTAAAAGGTTTAAGCTACATCCCTGACTTTTTAGTTTTTTAAAGAAAAACAAACGTATTTAAAGAATTGGAAAAGGGAAGATTGAAGTTCATTGTTGGTCAAAACTTACATGCTCCTGAAAATTTCTGACCGTAACTGCCTTAGACACGAAACTAAGGGAAGATTGAAGTTCTTAAAATGTTTAAGCTACATCCCTGACTTCTTATTGTTTTAAAGAAAAACAAACGTATTTAAAGAATTGGAAAAGGGGAAAAAATTGAACTCCATATGACCTTCTGATTTCTGAATGATGCGAAAGTAGGCAAAATCAACTGGAAACTTTCAGTCTTTTTCTCTTTTTTGCATATAAAGAAACCTACTCCCGCTTATTTCCATGTTTAGATTATACTACGAAGTTTTTCGAGGCTCTAGGGCTCCAAAATACCAATATTCACAAATGGCATCCTATCTAGATAAACCTTGACCTATTTTCTCACTATTCACAGTAAACAAACAACAATTCAAATGGAAGAAACATTAGATAAATCCTTAACTCAGCTTAACAAGAGAAACCGATAACTCCAACAGAGTATAAAATGCAAAATTAAGAGGACTGGATATATACATACATATATATATATATAACGAGAAAGACGGATGGATTAGTAGTTTTACCAGTGAAAGAAAAGAGCAATAGGACAACAGAAAACGATCCTTTAGAGAAAGGGCACTCTAAATTTCTAGCTTTTACAGAGACCCCCTCGAACCTGTTCTGAAGACGGAGCGACAGAGAAGACGAAAAGTCCAGAGAATTCGAGCACTGCGTACTCACTCCTCTTTAAGGAGGAGATAAAAACAAAAACTAAAACAAAATAAATAAAAATAAAAATAAAAATATTATTTTATTTTAAAAAATATTTTTATGATAAGCAGAACATTTTCAATTTCAACAAGCAGTAAAAAAAAAAAAATTTAAATTTTTAAAGTCATTAATTTCATTTAATCACTAATTAATATTTAAAAACTAAAAATGTGTTTTGTGTTTAAGAGTAATTTTTAAGACTTATTTGGAATAACTAAATTATATTTTAATTAATAAAATATTATAAATTTTTTAAATAAAATTACATTAATTTAGTGGTTATTCTTGAACACCCATAAAGTTATATTCTTGAACGTGCATGACGATTTCTTAATTATTATTTTTTTTAAAATTTTATCTCACTTTATATTTAAAAAAAAAAGATTGTATAAAATTTTATGATGGGTCGGATTAGATTGTATGAAATATATACAAATATTATAATTAGTTGGGCTTGGCCTTTTTATTTGAAAGCCACATCTTTACTTGTACATACTCCCTACTTCTTTAGCCCAACCCACTCCCAAATACTAGCTAAAGAATAATATTATATATATATATATGTATGTATCTCTATATACATTTTGTCTATAGAACAATTTATCTCCTTGAATTGATATTCTTTTTATCACATTATATGTACATGATGAACTTTGTTGGTGGGTATTAACAATTTTAAGGATTTCACAGTTTGAATTAAAATTTTTGAACTTGTAAGATCTTATTCATCACTTAAATTATTCTTTAAATGGTATATATTCACCCATGGTTAATTAATTAATTTAATAATTAAATTAATTTTTTAAAATAAATTGTAAAAAAAATGTTAAATATATTCCTTTTTGTGGGTTAATTTTTGATTTATTTATAATATATATTATATATATGATTATCTTGATCTTACTCCACTAACAGTCAAGAATATTAACATTTTCTTATTAACCCAATTGAGATTCGGTGACTAATTATTAATTAACACCACCTTCTTAATTATTAATTTTTCTTGTTTTAAATTTTAATTTAATTGGAAATTCTCTTGGTTTTGGTTTCCTTGGAATATCACTTTATAATTTGAGAAAAAAATAATAATTTATTCTTTATTAATATTACTTAATTTAAAAACAATTAACCATGCATTAAACTTTGTCAAAAATCAATATATACTTATTAAAATTGCCATGATCTTTATTCGCTAATATGTTATTAGAGGTACAGTAATCAAATTGTGAATATATTATATTTTAGACGGAATAAATATGTGAAGATCCGGAACTTTAAAAAAAATGAATTTATAATTAAAATACGGAAGCGAATAATAGAGTTAGAGTTTACATTCCGTACACAATAGTTTATAATGACAAATATGGTTATGAGAATGTTATTTTTAAAAGTCAAACGGTAATTAAAGAAAATCGAATAAATAAATATCATAGAATAACATTCACTAGTACTTGAAGGGAGTTCGGGTAGTAAATTACTTACAACTCTCTTGTTGATTGAGATCTAAATCTTGATTTTCTTGATTTGAAATAATTAATGAAATGGTATTCTACACTACCCTAGTAAAAATATCACATTAATCACATATACGAAAAATTGAATATTGGTAAAAATAAAAAAAATAAAAAACAAATAGAGCCCTTAATTTGATGTAAATTTATTTAATATAAAGTAAGTCATTTATTCCGTACTTACGTAACAAGTTTTTTCAAAAATAACTTATGAATATCCATATTCACACTACTTTTTACTTTCACGCAAAAGATAACAAGAGACGATAATTTTTCATTCTTACCTGCTTACTAGTATCCCTGAAGGTCCATAGGGATGTCTCCCTATTCATGAATCAAATATCCAATTTAAACAATTAACCGGTCGTCCCTATACCCTGTCCAGTAATGGGTGCCAAACATTCAATCGTCTCGATACCCCGTCCGGTATGAGGGTGAACTATGTCTCTCAAATCTTTCTGTTAAGGAACTTCTCAACCCCGTTGGACTGAGATAACGTTTACAATAAGGTTTCCTATGTACTGGGTCCGTCCGCTCTTTCCCTGGGTACCCAGTAAGTTTTTTACATAGAGATTCCTATCAATAAAACAACCAACCACGTAAATCACTATCTCATATTATATTTACAGATCAATTAAACTACTTTCATGTTGATAGTATATAGTCGAATAAACCAGATAAATTGATAAGGCTATATAAAATATAAATTTAGAACATGCACTATATAATAACAAACAAATAGAGCAGTATAAGAAAATAAATAAGAAATCGGGACAATTATGAACTAACAGTTCCGGTTCCAATAGTGACTTGTAATTATTTTTAGAGTTCTATAATTTTTCATAAAAACACGAAATTATGCAACATTAAGTCTCAATTTACTGTAACGAGGAATAGGGTGAGGAATCTTTACATAAATCGGTGTTTCGAGACGTTGCACTGCCTGTTACACCTCCTAACGAATATTAGATTTCCTGAATTTTTCATGTGAAATCCAAAACATTTGTCACGTACCTAAAAATACCCCAAAACTCTTTACGGTCGATTTTGGGATTCCGGCACCGTCGTACTTCAGTGCTGGCTTTGCCATCCACGATGGTGGTTCGCTTCGGTCTAGCCAGTTTTGGCTGGTTTTACACATACCCCTACAGAAAAACACGTTAGGGGCTTTGGTTGGCTGAAAAATACCAAAAACACAGAACCTACCAGCAAGAGATCACCAGGTGCGACGGCACTGCTAATTCTTCTTCGCAGTTGGAGTTCTTTGTTCGGCTAACCTGTACATAAAAGAACAGTGAGCACAATGATCAAAAAATCACATGAAATAGGAAACGGGAAGGGGCTCATCGGAGAGATTTTTAGATTTTGACCGTGGTGGCTCCGTCGGACTTTGTCTGTAATTTTCGGCTCACCCACTGTCCCTCTTTCTTCGATTTAGTCATTGGGATGCTCGGAATCGAATTCCGAATGGGTAAGGAGAATTTTTACCTTTTTTGGCGGCCAACGGTGGCTCCGTTGCAGCGACGGTTGGCAGTTGGCCTCCTTCTTCAGTGTCTGGTTCTTCTTCTCCGTCGAGGCTGGCGATTAGGGTTTGGGCACCCATGCGACGCGAAAGTATTTATACCTATTCCGCGTTGATCTGAACCGTTCATCGCGATTGATCTCGTCTGTTCGATCGCGCTTGATGAGGAAACGAATCTAGACAGTCCATCACGATTGATCTCAGCAGTTTGATCGTGTCTAAAAGAAAAACGAATCCGAACTGTCCACGCGCACAAGATCGATCTTAGGTTGTCTGATCGCGGGGCATGCGAATTGCTTGCGTGGCACCGATGTCAGCGTGCCTTGCCACACAGCGTGCTCCGATTCTTCAGGACTGCTGACTGGGCAGTTCTACATGACTGAACTTTTTCTATTTGTACTTTGACCTCATGTTTCTAATTTTTTTGTTAAAAACACCCACCAAATCCAAATTTTTACATTTTTTTTTAAATTACTTTCAATTATATTACTATCTATTTTTTAATAATTTAATAAAATTGAATAAAATTAATTTATAAAAAAATTATTTATTTTAAAATTTTAAATAAAATTTTAGGACTGGATATTACAAAATATTAGTGATTAATTTTGTTTATTTAAAATAATTAAAATCTCAAAATTTTAAATTACCTTTTTATTTTAAAAAAAAGTTAAGTATGAGTATATTTTGGGTTACATTGATTAGAGAGAGAAAAAAAAAATAGTAAAGAAGAGGAATGAGTAGTAGTCATGATGAGTTAATAGTATTTTATTGTTGTAGTGGCACTAAGGTTAATCACTACTACCTAAGTAGTGGGTGGCAAACACCTCCATAAGCTCATATTATATATATATATATGTGTGTGTGTGTGTGTATGTATAAAAACAAAAACAAAAGGGTTTTGATCAGCTTTGTGGGTTGACTTCCCCCCATAAAAAGTGTCCCAAATTTTAGAATAATTGAAGAGAATCCTATCCCCAATTTTCTTTCTTTCTTGTGTTTTAGAGAGAGAAAGAGAGAGGGGATTCTTTTTTGGTGGTAATGGATCTTCACTCATTGCAAACCCTAACACCTCTGTACACACACACATATATATATATATATGTGTGTATATATATAACAAGTTGTGTGTGTGTGTGTGTGTGTGGGTGTGGGTGTATGTGCTCTCAAAAGGAGGAATGAGATGAAGAGAGAAAAAAAAAAGAGAGAAAAAAAAAGAGAGAAAAAAAAGGGAATCACTAATGGCTTTGGTTCCTTGTTGATGGTGTTATGTGGGGAGAGAGGAATAAAACTTTTGCATGATCTCTAAAAAGATGGGGGGATTTTTCCCTTCTTTCTTTTAAAAGGTTGTCTTTTTAAGGTGACTTATAAAATTAAAGTGGGAATTTACAACTCCACTCATCTCCTCTTTCTTTCTCTTTCTCATGAATATCATGTTAAGTGTATAGTAATCTTTCATGTGCAATGTTTTTTTTTTTTTTATGGGTGCACGTAGATACATATGCACATATATATAGATGTACGAAATACTATTAAAATAGTTATTTCTATAATTTATTAACATCTTTAAATTCTATTTACATTTACAACAATCATATTATTTAAATATATATAAAAGGTTATAAATTTAAATCATTTTTAATTAGTGAAATATATGATATTATTGTGTGTGCGTATATATATATATATATATATAATTATTAGGATAGTTGAGTGTCTAACTACTATGGGCATCATTTTATTTTATTTTATTATAAATATATGCTTCCTTGAAATGAAGAAAAATTCTCTTAAAATGGCCATACATGGTACATTATAAAATAAAGTTTTTTCATCATGTAAATATGCCAATTTGTACTATGGACACATAATGGGTTTTGGTTGGTCCCAACTACAACAAGTACTAATTTCTATTGGAGCACTTGGAATTATTTTGATCATTATATGAAATATATGCTTAAGAATCCTCTCTTTTTTCTCACACCTCCACTCAATTTAAACCTAATTTTACATGTACAAACAATTTATTTTACTTTAAAAGATAAATTTACTAAAAGTTAAGAACTTGGATATCTTCATAAAGAAACATTAAAACCCATGTAAAGAATATTTAATCATTTCATTTTTAATACATTGAATTAGCTCAATCTCAATGCACGTTGAAGATTTCTATAGGGCACAATTTGTTTTGACTATATATTAAATATATATATATATATATATGTATAGTTAAATGCCAAAAATCTTTTGGGTGGACCAATGCTCTTATTTTATGGCATTAGAAACAAGGTTGAAAAATACACTCGTACCCATGTAGCAATATATATATATATATATATATATATGTGCATGTATGTGTGTGTGTGTGTGTGTATAAGTTGAAACACAATGGTGTAAAGTTGAACAATTTTTTGGAGATGGGTGTGAGAAAGAGGCTATAAAAAGTTCAACATTGCAATAAATAAACACATAGAGCTCGCAAATCAACAATGCCATACGATAATTATACATACGACCACTTCCATGAAATTATTTTTTTTATATAAAAATAATTTATTCTTTTTATTTAATAAATTATATGAATCATATTAATTTTGAGGTTTTATAATTAGATAATATAATATATTTTTTTTATTTCGATACTTGTGTAAACTTTGCATGCTTTCAAACATATAAATATATATATATATACAATTTGTATTATTCAACTTTTTAAATATATAATTAATTAATTAAACTTGAAATTTTGAAATATTTTTTTAATCATTCAAATAATATAATCTAATAATTTTAATCTTTTTCATTAGTAAATCAAAAATTAAATATTTAAAATAAATAAAAAATATTTTAAACCAAATTGTAATAAAAAATTAAAAATTAAATTACAATAAATGTTAAACTTTAAAAAAAAAAAAATTATTTGTGAAAAATATGTTGGTAAAATAAAATATAAAATGGTTGAATTAAAAATTTATATATATTTAAATGGGATATTATAGTGAAGATAGAAAATGGGAAAATACAAATAAGAAGAAAAAAAAAAAAGACATGCGATGAGATGATTTAAATGAAAAGTCAACAGCGTTGACCCACAAACCCAACGGCATGATGAATGATGATGCGTTGCACGTGCGGCATACATCATTCCATGCGTCCGCTAATTATATTTACTATTAATTAAAAGCGTGGTAAAAATACTTTTTAATTATTTTAAATTCAAATTTATATATATTTTTTATATTAAAATCTAAAAAAAATTATTGTGAGACAATATTAAAAGTACATACCTCAAAATTTGAAATTTTATGTTTCTATACCTCACATTTTAAAAAAAATATAATTCGAAATATATAAATAAAAATAATTAAAAAATTTATATATAATTTTTATTATATAATTTAAAAGTTAACATTTTTATATTCTATTTTAAAATTACGAGTTTGAATTTTATTGATAATATAAATTTTTTTATTTTTTGATATATTATAAAATAATATTGAATGGTTTATAATATTTAATTGAATAAAATTAATAATTTAATTTATTATAATATTGCTATAAATGTAATAATTAATTTAATTTTTTAATAAATTATAATATATTTAAATAAAAACAATAATTTGTAAAATAATTATAATAAATTAAAATATATATATATATTTACTATTAAAGAATATAAAAAACCCACTATATATTTTGACTCGTGCCTCCTAATGATTGATGCTCATATGGTGGATGCGCACCCACTCATCATAATTTAATGGAACAAATTTTTTATTTTATTAATAATAAAATTTGAAATAATTATAATAAATTAAAAAATTATTAAAAAAAGTGATTTTTTTTTTAATAAAATGGATTTTTTAATTTAGCTAAAATATTTGTTGTAATTTGCTACTATATTAAATTATGGAAAAATATTATTTTTTAATTAATTTATTATAATTATTTCAAATTTTATTATTAATAAAATAAAAAATGAATAGTACAAATTGCTTAATTAAATTACTATGAACTATTGCTTTATATCTTCTATAAAGTGGCATGATACACTAAACCCAATTTGTTATTACTTTATTTACATTGTCAAAAAAGTAAGTCTTTTTTAAATATATATATATATATATGTAATATATAGATTCACACACACACACACACACACACACACACAAAGGGTAGAATTGTGGGGACAGGAGGCAATGTATTACATACACACACACACACACAATTAATTTTATCTTATTATAGTTAAATTTATGTAATTTTTCTATCATTTCACATAAAAATGTTATTTTTAAATTATTTATATTCAATAAATTTTTTCATAAAGTACATGAAAATTCAAGACTAACAACTTAAATTTTAAAAATTAAAAAAAAAAAATCATACCACATATATAATAGAATCACTAAAATTTATCTTACTTTGATCACTACAATTTTATTAATACATTAATTGAAACAACATGAAACTAGAAGGAAAATAAATTTATAAATTTAATGCATAATTGTATAATAACGTTAGAGTTTACATTCCTTACACATAAATTTAAATGTTCAAAAGAGTTACGGAAATGTTTATTTCATAACGGTACATAAAAAAAATGAAATAAACATACGAAAATAATAAATAAATATTGTGGGGAGGTTAATCTTTACTAACTCTTGATGGGGTCTGAAGGACAACTACTCACAGCCCTCTTGCTGATTAGGATATGAGTTTTGATCTAAAATGGTTAATAGGGGTAAAAAATATATAAAATAACTAATGAAGTTTTTAATTTAAGTAAATTCATTTATCATAAGAAAAATAATTTATTACATACTTACGATTATGAGATTTCTAAAATCAACCTATAAAGATAATAACTTAAATGATATTATGATCTTTTATATAAGTGAGCAAGAATAATAACTTTCTATTTTTTATCTGTTTACTAGTACCACTGGGGGTCTATAGGAATATTCTCCTACGCGTGAACTCAATATATGAACTTATCGATTATCCAGTCATCTTCATACCCCGTCCGGTATGAGTACCAAAATATCATCTCTCGATATTTCGTCTGATATGAGGGTGAACCGAGCTGTTCCCATACCTTGTTCAGTATGAACGCCAAAAATATAATCTCTCAATAACCCGTCTGGTATGAGGTGACGTTCATGATAGAGTTTCTTATATACCCGATCCGTCCACCATCTCCCAGAATATCTAGTAAGACAACCATTTATTAATTCATATCATCAAACAATTTCTCATATGTATATTAATATCATGTTTCACAATCAACCGTAAATTACGCAAAACAAACGATATATGTATTAAGAAAACACAACTGAATCATTTAATTATTTCAATATATTATCATGTATTTAAAGCTGTACGAGCAAGTAATCAGTTAAACATGACAAATAAACAAGTAACCAGTTTCGGTTATATTAGTGACCTGTAATTATTTTTAAATTTCACAGAATACCATATTATTGGTTTTTAAGTTTTAATTCCATAACAAGAAATAGGGTGAGAGATTCTTATCCGAATCGGTATTCGAAACACTGTACTTTCTACTGCGCCTCTTGACAATCCTCGAATTTTTTGAATTTTCTTGCGGAGATTAAACATACTCCACATATCTAAAAAATACTCCAAAAATTTAAAATCGGTGTTAAAACTTCATTCCATCCAATTTTGAAATTCTGGCACAATGGTAGTTTGTCTCGGCCTGACTGTTTTTGGATGGTTTAGGCTAGTTTCGACCGATTTTACACATATTTCTGCGAAAAAAATACGTTAGGGAGTCTTAGTTGGTAAAAAAAAAATCAGAAAACTGAAACGTACCGGTGGTGGGGTTTACGGGTGTAGTAGCTCCGCCGGCTCTCCTTCCCGACTGCGATTCGTTCTTCGATCAACCTACAGAAAACATAATTGTAGAAAAATTGCACAAAACGAAAAATTGAGAAGGGGCTCATCGGAGGAGGTTGCTTCGATATGGGTATAGAGGTGCTTGGAATCAAATTCCGAGTGGGTAGGAGAATTATTACTTTTTTTGGCAGTCGGAGGTGGCTCCAATGCGGCAGCAGTCAATGGTCGGCGACTGGCTTCCTTCTCCGGCATCTGGTTCTTCTTCTCCAGTGGGGGGGCTGGCGACTAGGGTTCAGATTTTGTGTGATGCGAAATATTTTTACCCATCCCGTGTTAGTCTGGACCATTCATCGTGATTGATCTCGTCTGTCTGATTGCACCTAAGGAAGAAACGAATATGGATCATTTATCGCATTTGATCTTGATCGTTTGATCGCGCCTAAAGGAGAAACGAATCTAAACCGTTCAATCGCGTTTAAGGGGTAAATGGATCTGGACCGTCCATGCGCACGAGATCGATCTTGGACCGTCCGATTGCGGGACATGCGGATTACAAGCGTGGCTTCCAGCGTGGTGCCAACGTCAGCGCGCTTGGTCATGCGGTGCGCTTCGGTTCGTCGAGACTACTGACTGGGCGGTCCTACGTGACCAAACTTTCTCTAATTATACTTTGACCTCATTGTTTTAATTTTTCTTTCAAAAACATCCTCCAAACTCAAATTTTAACATTTCTTCCCAAAATTATTTTTAATTTCGTCCCTAATTCGTTTTTTTCTAAAAAAATCAATCAAATTAAAATAAAATAATTTTTTTTAATTATTATATATATATTTATAATCCGTAAATATCATTTTAGACTAATTTTTGAGATCGGGTGTTATATTAATAAAGTAAATCATTAGTTATACTGAATTAAATATTATAAATTACCTACTGTTAAGTTTGTAATATATATATATATATATATATAAATTATTAATTTTATATTCTCAGTGATATTCAAATGAAATATAATAATTTTAACAGTTACAAGACAGTACTATTGATAAAGAATAGTGTTTTCGTTGTACTAATCGTGTGATTCCTGTAAGTAAATTAATTTTGACTTATAAAGTTTCTTATATCTTATCCACAATAAAGAAGAAAATTATGTGTTGGGTTGGATTACGAAACCTTGGCATTAGAATAATATTCCTTACACAATAAATATTTCGCTTTAATGTTTACTTCTATTCAATTCCGACTTTTAACGAATGAAAAAATCTCAACCAAACTATATGCCAAAAATGTAATTTTCATCATATCTAATCCAAATAAAGTAATTATAACACTAAAAAAATAATATTTTATTTTATTTTTCTTCAAATTTAACATTTAAAATTATAAAATTTGATGATTTTAGCTACTCTCAAATAATTAAATAAAAATTTAATATTAATTTTAACGACGCATTAAAAAAATTTTGAGAATTTTTTAAAAATTAATTTACATGAGATGCATAATATTTTTTTATTAAAAAATTGAGTAAAAATTTTAATATATTATAATTATTTCAATTAAAAAAATAATATATTTATTAAAATTTAACATGACTTTTTTTTTTTTTTTTTTGAAAAAGAATAATCAAAACGTGCTTTTAATTATTATTGTATATATTTATTGATCTGTCCCTTTTACTTTTGTTACAACACACTAACACCAGCCAAGGTCAAAATACTCTCTCAATCTCTTCTCTTTCTCTGTGTAATGGCGGCCAAGAAGACAGACGGAGACTTATCTTTATCCTCAGTCGGCTTATACGTGACTCAGTCTCTCCTTCTGACATTTTAAGCTCCATTAAAACTCACCACCTTACTCCTCTCTGTTTTATCATTTTTCTCTTGGTGTTTTTCCCTGCTTTTAGTTCTACTTCTCTGCTATTCCTCCAATCCTCCATTAAATATCTCTCTTTCTCGCTCTTTCCGCCTTGGTTTTCGTGTCTATTTCTGCTTTTTTTAAAGACCCATTACCTCCCTCATTCCAAAGAAAAGAGAAAGGGGTGGTACTAGGGTAGAGAAACCCAGAAGCTCGTTTCAAGAATCAAGATCTGACTTTTTGTTCTTGAGTTTTGTTTGGTTTGTATTAATCTTGTTTTTTGTTTTCATTTTGTTCTTTAAGTGAGAAGAAAAATGGGAAGCAAATGGAGGAAAGCAAAGCTTGCTTTGAGTAAAAATCTTTGTGTTTATGTGCCAAGAACTCGTGAGGATTCCCCACCTCCTGGGGAATCTACAGAGAGATTGTCTGATGTTGCTTTGCTATCTCCTGGCAATTGGGACATGGCTACCTCTCAGCCCATGACACCAACTCCGTCTTCTCATGGTTTAAGGTTGTCTAGAAGCAGCAGCAGATCATCCAAGGTTTGTGTCTCTTGTTCTTTAGTACTTGTTGCTTTGAAAACTTTTGGTGTTAATTTCATTTTTCTTTTACTCAGTTTTGATGGTTTGAGCTGTTATTTGCTTGTTTATTAAAGGGAGAAATGAAGGAAATAAGCTACTAAGATTTGGTTTTCCTCCTCTCTTGTTGAACTTTTTTTCTTTTAGTTTCGTGCTTAGTAGAAAGTTTCTTGTGTTGGGTTGATGAGAAAATGGAATTTTCCATTCTTGTTATTTTACTGGTCATTTATCCTGTAATAATGGGCTCTGAAATCTTTGTTTGGTCGCTGAGAAAATGGGTTGCTTTGTTTGACTGGGGTAAAGATTTCTGTTAGTTGATGGGTTGAGTAGAGATTTGTGTTATTCTTTTTTGTGGGGTTTTTTTTTTTTTGAGCAATTTCATAACTTATAATCTTTCACTTTTCAAGCGCAGAAATTTTCTTGAAGAACATAGAAGTAATTTCCTGTTTCATATACTGCGGACTTGTTATCTGTTTAACATTCTTGCCCAAAAAACTTACTCTGGAGAATTTATAATTTGTAATTTATTTTCTTGAGAAAACTTATAAACTTTCTTGGTGTTCTTTGCTATCATGTTCTCTTATTTCATGAGATTTTTTTTCCTGATTATGACTTTGTTGTTTATTGTTTATGTCGAAAATAGGCCTTTCTGTTTGTTTTTCTTCAGATTTTTTGTATGTATTTTTTGACAAATTCAGTTTTGGATTTAATATATTTTGTTTTTAAGAAAAAAGGATTTTCTAAGTCAATAATTTTTCAAGGCCGTTCTTTGATCCACTTATATTTTATCACTTAGTAAGACATATCATATGCTTTAATGAGTTAAGTAATTGATGTTTTGCCTGTCTTCTTTCTCTTCTTTCTGGTTGTGGGGTTTGATGTACAGTCCCTTTAGTGGCCATTTTCAATTGTCTTACCAGCAAAAGATGGCTACAGGATTTCTCCTTTCCTTTTCCTCCACCTCTTAGAGGAAAGAAAAGTAACTTGTGTGTGATTGGCCTCAACTCTTTACTCTTTAAGTTTTTGCAAACTTTCTAATAAGAAATGCTTAAAGCAAGCTATGATTTTTCCCTTTCTGTGTTAGATGGGTTTTGCATTTGAAAGCAGCCCTTGTTCATCTGTCTCACTGTATATTCCTCTTGATAACCTTTCAAAAGTGATTCTTTGAATTTTTCATTTTCCTTTCCCTTTCGACTTTATTTACTACTGTGCTCTTCTGTTGTTGGATATCTAAGCTTGACTACTTTTCTTAGCCTATTGGACAACTTAGTTTCTCATTGCTTTTCCCCAAGCTATCCAAAACTACACCTGGGTATGCTTTCTATCAAGATAAAACTTCATGGGTCCTAAAATGTTATTTCGCTACATGTGCTGCAAAAAGCAGAAGGTTTACTCGCCTTTAGTAAAAAGGGTGACTTGGGTTTATACATGTTGTAGTACAAATGGAACTTGAATTTGAGATTATGTTCAAGTTAAAGATGTATATTGTATAGGACAATTTTCAAACATGCTTTTTCTATGTTTTTAGAAAGCTAAGCTTGCAAAAACTCCAGATATTCGTCTTCGTTTTTCAATTGTTGCATGTGTATGCCCTTATAGAACTTATGGTTGTTGTTACATATATGGATAAATATTTTCATGCTTAAAGATATATTCGTGGATGAAATTTGGATGTAAATTTCTTGCAATGAAGATCAATTTTCTTAACTGCCAACTTGCATTGATGGAAACTACCTATTTAAATCAAACGCATCATGTTAGGTGAATACTGTACCTGATGTTCGTATTTGTCGTTATAGAGAGTGAGAGAAAAGACCGTTGCATGCTACTTATGAAAAGTTGTGGTTAGTGTTTGAACTTATGTTCGATATTTTTGTTATTTTTGGTTTTTATGTACCGGCAGTGGATCTTCATGGTTGTGTTTGCGTTAGCATATATTTCTTTTGATTAAAAATGCTCCTCATCATTCTCAATCTTTCAGCTAAAATTTTTTATTTTTAATATCAATTGTGTATTTATGCTTCTTTTTTTTTTTGCCTTTTTTCGTTTGTCAGCAAACCTGCTCGATTTGTTTGACCAAAATGAAAGAGGGAGGAGGTCATGCTATTTTCACAGCAGAGTGTTCACATTCCTTTCACTTTCAGTGCATTGCTTCAAATGTGAAACATGGTAACCAAATATGTCCAGTTTGCAGAGCAAAATGGAAAGAAGTTCCTATGCAAGGTCCTATCTTAGATCCTCTCCCTGGGAGGACATCGATCAACCCAGCGGGTTGGCCTCAAAATGATGCATTAATGACTGTGGTCCGTAGGTTACCTCCCCCTCGACGAGATTTTAATCGACGTCACATTGTTCCCCTGCTTCAGACTCCTGAGCCAAGTGTATTCAATGATGATGAATCTTTAGATCACCAAGCTGCAGTAGCCGAGAAGATCTCTTTCAGTGACAATGTTACAGATGACAGTTCTTTTAGAACAATAGAAATCAAGACATATCCAGAAGTTTCAGCAGTGTCGCGAACCAAATCTTATGATAACTTCACAGTTTTGGTCCATCTCAAAGCTGGTGCCATAGTTAGAGGACCCAATCTAACCAGAAGTCATGCTAGTTTGTCACACCCTTCTCAAACTCCTCGTGCCCCTGTCGACCTAGTCACAGTGCTTGACATCAGTGGTAGTATGGCAGGAACTAAGCTTGCATTGCTTAAGCGAGCAATGGGCTTTGTAATTCAGAACCTCGGCTCCAATGATAGGCTTTCTGTTATTGCTTTCTCTTCGACAGCTCGACGTCTTTTTGCCCTGCGCAGAATGTCTGATGTGGGAAGGCAGCAGGCACTCCAAGCTGTCAACTCATTGGTTGCCAGTGGTGGAACCAACATTGCAGAAGGTCTGAAGAAAGGTGCTAAGGTAATGGAAGAGAGAAGAGAAAAGAATCCTGTTGCCAGTATAATTCTTTTGTCTGATGGACAGGACACTTATACCGTTAATGGTATAGGGGGTAACCTGCCTCAACCAAATTACAAGTTGCTCCTCCCTTTGTCCATCCACAATGGTGATAGCACAGGGTTTCAGATTCCAGTCCATGCTTTTGGTTTTGGTGCAGACCATGATTCTTCGTCAATGCATTCGATTTCAGAGATTTCCGGGGGGACGTTCTCCTTCATCGAAACAGAAACTGTGATCCAGGATGCATTTGCACAGTGCATTGGAGGTCTTCTAAGTGTTGTGGTGCAGGAGCTGCAGGTAGGAGTTGAATGCATGCACCCGAGTCTTCTGCTTGGTTCGGTAAAAGCCGGAAGTTATCCAAGCCGGGTCATAGATAATGGACGTGCAGGATTTATTGATGTTGGAGATTTATATGCTGAAGAAGAGAGGGATTTTTTAGTATCAATTAATGTCCCAGTTGAATCTTCCAGAAGTGAGACACCATTGCTGAAGGTGAGATGTGTTTACAAGGATCCCCTAACCAAAGAAATGGAAACTATGGAGAGCGATGTACTTAGGATTGAAAGACCAGAACTGGCTGGCAAAGAAGTAGTGTCAATTGAAGTTGACAGGCAATGTAACAGACTTCAAGCTGCAGAGGCGATGGCACAGGCAAGAGCCACTGCTGAGCAGGGAGATTTAGCTACTGCTGTTTCTATCCTTGAAAATTTTCGACTAGCATTGTCAAGCACTGTGTCAGCTAAATCTCATGACCGGCTCTGCATTGCACTAGATGCCGAACTCAAGGAAATACAAGAGCGAATGGCTAGCAGGCATGTGTATGAGGTATCTGGAAGGGCATATATTCTTTCAGGATTGAGCTCCCATTCCTGGCAGCGAGCAACAGCAAGAGGTGACTCCACTGATGGCTCCAGTCTTGTTCAGTCTTACCAGACCCCATTGATGACTGAGATGCTTCATCAATCTCAGGCTAGCTTACTGAGCTGTCCATCAACTCAGAGGCTTATCCAGCCATTATGGTTACTTAATTCACAACTGAGTCCAAGATAATCATCACGGAAAACTTTTTTCCGGTACATTTTCCAAAGAGAGGGGGAGTAGATTGGATAGGTATAAGAGTGTTTTTTGGGGATGTTGTGAGTTTTGCTCAGGCATAAGGATATGTTGTGAGTTTAACTCTCCTATTTTCCAAAGGGTTTTTTTTTGGGATGTTGTAAATGAAGAATAAAAACTTGGGGAAAGGGCAAAAAGATATATTGGGGTTGGATAAAAGTGAAGGGAAACTGGGTAGGTCTAAAGCATTTTGGTTTCTTTAGTTGTTTTTTGTCGTTGGGGCGATGTACATAAGGAGAAATGGGTTTTTCTTTTCTCTAGGAGACAACAACTGGGTATAAAGTTTGTAATTTGGAAATGGTCGGGGTGGTGATCTCTTCACATAATATAATATTTTATGAGCTACCTCTCAATTATTGTTGCAGTCTCTTCCTCTATCATTAAAGAAACAGAGGATTTGTGAGTTCAGTCAGTGTGTTTCTTCGTGGGAGTCTTAACAACATTGCCATGATCTTACTAAAGGTTCTTCCTGGGGCTCTGTTCTGTTGCAAATTGAAAATGGATCGGCAATCGCAATTCTGAAACTTGTGCTCCCCAGCATGATCAAAGCTGTTCATGGCATTCACAATTTCTTCAAAAATAAGTTTACAAAGATCACAACTTTCTAACAAATACATCATGTTGCATATTGGTATTTAAATTATGGTGTTCGGGTTTTTGAAAAAAGAAAAACAATAGCTATAAAGTTTTTTTAAAAATATTTTAACAATTTTTAATTATTTATGGACAATTTATGTTAAACAACAAGAAATAAACCAAACAACTATTCACTTTTTTTTAGAAAAAAAAAAAAACTCAAAAATTTTATAAACTTCAAGCGTTGAAAGAAAGAGGCCAAACCAAAATGCCCCTTAATTATGCTTTAGAAATTTCCCCAGCTCAGTGATTCTTATCCCATCACATTAATTTAACAGTAAAAGGTTAACAAAAGATTGCTAATAATTGTGGATAATGAAGTGACTTTTTGATAAACAATGGGCAAAATGTAAACATAATTCTCATGAATGTAAGAGAATATCTCTGCATGGTGTGTATTGAATAGTTTCAATAAACCTTTAACACTAAAATAATCATATTAAGCTTCACATCAGAGAAGACGAGCACAGGAGAAAAAAGGGAATCCAAAGAGAATTTGATGTGATATTACCGCGTGGAGTGTAGATAAAAGTGTTAACAAAAGAACATTAGGTGCAGCAAATCATGGAGATGAAGTTTTAAGTTTCAAGAAAATATTTGGTTTCCTTACCATTATAAACCTCATTTCCCTGGAATTGTCTGCAGCAGAATTTTCCAGGTCCCCTTGACTTCATACAACTAGACATGGACGCACCTCCACAGTCAGACGTCTCACTGTCATCAGCACCACCACCACCACCATCTCTCCAATCTGATGTGCCACCGCCATCAGAACCACTGCCCCAGCCACCAGCCCCGTCAGGTGGAGGATCTGGAGGTGTCCTAGAGTCATGGTATGCAGTCTATTTGCACCTTTTTCATGCTATCTGCAATATCATATGATGTAACTAATCTCTTTTTCACCATTTTCAGCTTGTGGTTTATCTGTTGCTGTGGCTTGTTTGCTAGATGCTGTACATCTGCAGTCCCACCTACACCTCCACCCCCAGAGTGATATCTTCTACTATATCTGTGCCCAAGCAAAAGTTGTTACGCTTCTCCTTCCCCATCTCATTTTCTTCCCCCATTCTTCATTTTACTTTTGTTCCTCAATTGTGTGGTTTTTACATCATGTAAAATAGAAGAAGAATGTACTTCGCCTTAAATGTTAATTGCTTCCAAGTTATATACTCCAAGTTTCCAATTAAAGTAACAAATGCAACGTTGTAGAGAAATCACACTCCATAAAAGAATAACTTTATTAGGTTGAGAAGAGAAGAAGCATGTACTAAATATGATGAAGGCCTAACAACGTGATATAGTTACAGAGACTACTTGCAAGAGTTATTCTGCGAGAAAACAAACTCTTGGAATTTCTAGCAAGCTCCTGTAATGTCTGACGGTAGACAAAAAGAGACTTGACAGCAACAGGAGAACTAATCAGACTTGCCTTCATTTGGCCTAGGAATCTTTTTGTACTCATAGTTACTTATATCCACCTTTTGTTGCAAAGCCTACAAACATAGGAATGGATGAATACAAACACAAATGACTTGAATTATTTGAATTTCTGAGACAAAATCTACATACCTTTAGCTCCTCCTCTAGCGAAATCTTTTTTGGCTTATATGCTTCTATAGGTCCTGTTCTTGACAGTGCTTTTCTTGTCTCAATTATCTCCCACTCTTGTTCATCTTTGACCTTTGCAATATCCTTGCTGAACTACAAAATATCATCACAATGCATAGCTTGAGACAAACAATATGAGGAAATTATTATTGAAACAGACGAAGATTATAGTTGTTCAAATAAGTAGCTAAGAATGTTATGAGATTATAGTCAATATGATCATGTTTCTTTTCTACTCTGTTTATTGAACACGTAGACAGAGAAGAATGCTAATAGCACGCAGCACAGTCTAATCACCTAAGATTCTACTATATCAAGTTTATAGGCAAGCAGGTTAAACTGGAAACCACGTTCAGTTCCACTTTGTCCTTTCCACCAATTTTTTGCTCCTTCAGTGGATTGGCAAGCTCACCAATATGCATCTCTTTTTTTTTTTGAAAGAATCACCAATATGCATCTCTTGTAAGATGAAAATAAGAGTTGGTGCTTTTTCTGGTAAGACTAAGACAAAAAGAAGCTGAAGTGTTTGAACAAGTGTTTGAATCAAGAGTGTTGGGTAGCCAAGAGAATGAATAAATGAACCGAACCAATGTGGTGGAGACGTCAGCTCCAAGCTACCTCAGTGGGATGCCTAGCTTTAACTAGGGGCTACTTTCCGAATTCATTGACTAAGAAAAATGATAGATACAAATGACCAAGACAGAGACAGATTGTCACGAAAACTAAAATTTAATTCCAACACCAGCATGAAAAAAGTATTATTTCCTTGATTGTCTGTGCAATTAAATTGTCAAAGATTTGATGTACATTTCACTGTCTAGTGAGAAACAAGAGAAAAGGCAATCTTGACATTGTACAAGATTCAAATTCCCTAGAGGAAACTTGATCAGTTCACCAGTTGATCTTGGACAAAGGTCACTGCTACTATAGAGACATACCTAGTAAAAAATGGAGCATGAGCTCCCTTATTGACAGCTTTGACATTGGAAAATACTAGGAATTTTGTCTGGCAACAGAAAAGAAGAATCTGGATGGTTTAAATTTTTGCCTTTAGATTTATTGACTAAAACTGAATAATATCCACAAGTACTTCCTCTTACAAGCTATAGGTAAAATTTGGCCTTTGATCTAGTCTCTTCCATCAATGATCTTCTCAATATTACACAAACTTCTACCTCCACTAGAAAACAAGAAAAGGTAAAAATTGATTGACTATCTGTCTGCAACAGTACAGGACTCCTGACACCAATAAAACATTTTGTTATAATAAGATGTTGTGCTATATCTCAGTCTCATGCTCAAAGAACATTATTGAATCTCCAATTAATAGATACATGAAGTCAAAGATTTAACTGATGTGTCATCAAGAAAATAAAGATATCAATTTTAGATGCAACAATGAACTGATATAATAACAAATGCAATTATGCAAATAAGATTCTTGAACTAGCCTGCCTTGCAATAGATGGCCAAGACCAAGTGCCCCTAACACAGTGAGTGAAATC
Source organism: Carica papaya (assembly GCF_054855325.1). NCBI lineage: Eukaryota > Viridiplantae > Streptophyta > Magnoliopsida > Brassicales > Caricaceae > Carica > Carica papaya. The sequence goes on along the minus strand of NC_142310.1, from coordinate 672,366 downwards.
ATTGGAAGACCATATCTGACAAATGGATGCTTCCTACCCCATCGTTTCAATGACAGAGCAGAACCTCGAGTTTTAGAAGTGGTCTCAGCAAGATTATTAGTTTTCTGAGGCTGAACCATCCCTTCTTTTATGGTTGCCATATCAAGATAACATGTAGGAGAACCTGCAAGATAATAATTATATCCCTGCTAAGTCCATGATAATGCCACCCTTATCAATGCTGCAAGTCAGGATAACTTGATAACAGAATAAGCATGCTGGACAAACTTTAACCTAATGAAAATCAGGATTTATTATATACAAAGGAACCAGAGAGCTACAAAACTGAAGAAGTTGCAAATTAATTAAAATTGTAATGCTGATTACGGTAAGAGTTCAACCAATCTCCCATTTAAAATTTCTATTAATTTTAACAAGATATCATTTTTTTTCTCTTTTATCTTCATTTACTGTGTCTACCTTCTTTCCTCTCTCCCTCTCTTCCTCTCCCTAATCCTGCTTATTCTCTGCCCAGCAAATCCTGCTCTGGTGCAAGTCATTCCCCCAGGCAGAGGGTCATTTGTAACCAAAGAATCGAAATCATTATGAAGAAAATTTACCTAAAATCATCTGAACAAAGGAAATATCTGGGAGACATTTTATCAATTACTTTGTACGCATTGTTATATGCTCCCGTATTTTACATGTAAGGACTTCTTTAACTGTTCAGCTAAAAGCAAACGTACTCAGTGTAAATCAAGAACAAACCATAATTATCATACAATTAGGAAACGAAACAGGAAAAGCGGTAGAAGTTCGGAGTAGGTACTAGTGTCTGTAGAAGTACCCGGTACACAGACGTAAAAGGCGTCGTTTTATCTCAACAAAGAACTCTGTCTTCCCTCTGATACTTCTCTATGTTATCCTCTCTGCAATACTTCAATCTCCTCTGAATTCTCTTTCTACGTTCTAAAATTTTATCCACATATCACATACCCCCAACAAATCTTTATTTAAGGAGTATTTGGCGGACTTTTTACGATCTGGGCGGAGGTGGAAAAGACTAAAAATTACGATTTTAATTGCTACATTGAAAATATACTATAAAATCTGATATACAATCATTTCCAGCTCAATTTATAGCCAAGAGAACCCATGAACGAGAACAATTGAGAGAGAAATAGAATTCATAATCTTCTGAATACACCATACTGTATTACTCAAGTCAAGCCCCATATAGTTTAGAACATAACAAGACCTTAAAAAATTCGCGGATGTATAGACATATATGTATAACATATACATTCGTATTAAAAATTACATACAGTTGTGTACTCCGTCCATGTTAATACGAGTTTGAGTATCATGAGATAGGTGTTCGAAACTTACCTTGATCTCTGCTTGGATTAGGAACCAGAGATTTGTACGCAAAAGGATAAAAAAAATTGAAATTTGATTCAATGGAGAAATACAAGCTTGCTGATTTTCTAGGGTTTGCTGATCAGCGACATGCACATAATAAAATTCTCTATGGAGACGATGATTCTGTAAACCGGGCCGGGTTGGTTTGCGCTCCATGCAACAACCTAACCCGCCAAATTATGGGCTTCGGATGGGCTTGGATTTGGGCTTTTGTCCGAATTCATTTAACGGTTTTTTTAATTATTATTTTACGTAATTAACTTGTAATATAATAATTATTTAATAAAAATAAAATATGATTATGGAAATAATTCATTACAATCTTATTTACTCTGCTTAGTTTAATTGTAAAAGAGGTCAGTATAGATTTATTATTAGCTAAATATAATCAATCAAATATTTTTATTGTATTAAATTGAAAATGTATTTTAATATACTTATACATTACAATAATATAAAATAATTACAATAAATAATATAATTGCACGTTGATAATTAAATTACCACATAAAAATTACTAAATTCATATAAATATTTAAATAATTCTATTAATAAATCTAAAATTTTCATGAATTTTTTTATGAATAATTTATTTTAGACCAAAAAATATTTGATAAACCTACTCTTATAACAATATAGATTGTTACTCCTCAAAAATATTTATAGTAGGTAAGTTGTCTCGTGTTAAAAATTTGTGATAGAAGAAACTATGACGGAGTGATTTTTATAAGTATCTACAGTAGAGAAACTTGCAAGGAATTATACCTTTAGGAAGCATGGCCAAAAATAATTTTTATACTATACTAACTTCAACACTTGAATTAGATGTACGAAGTATGGGTTAAATTAGATAACGAAGAGTGTAATATTCACGTCATTCCTAAACCTTATTGTTGTTGGCATCGATATGTAGATCGGGTTTGTCTTTACCCCAATACGATTCACTAATTTTTCAATATTGTTGATAAAGCGGAGGAACCTCACAAAACTTATGCAACATACCAGATAGCATAAGAGATGGAGATAAAGTCGGAACAAAAACACAAAAAAAATGAGACAAAATATAAGTTAAAATTAAATAACGAAGTGTGGTATTCACATTTTTTTAAAGAGAGACGCAATATCAAAAAAGTGTTATAGTCGAACCCTGAACCTTAGTATTATTTGGGTATTGACGTGTAGAATGGGTCTGTCTTTATTTCCCATCCAATTAACCAATTCTTCCACATTGTTGCTAAGCAGAGGAACCTCACAAAACTGATGCAACAAACCAGATAGATAGCATAAGAGATGAAGATGAAGTTGGAGCAAAAAGGCAAAAAACCGAGACTATTGTATCACAATCTAATATCTAAAAATAATACTTACAACATTAACTAAAACCACCAATAAGTAGAGGCCTAGTAACTAGCTTTCATAATTCAAGATCAAGATTCATTCTTTCGACTCACCACTATGATTTTCACCTTTATTCATGTCTGGTGCTGTTGATTCTGGTAAAGGTGAAGTTGCTTTGGCATCACAGGGCTGGGAGGTTTCGGGATTTGACTTGGACTTCAGCTTAAAACCAAGTTTCTTTGAGAAAATGTTCCAAGACCTTTTGGTCTTCACTAGCTTCTCAAGATCTTGCTTCATGCTCAAGCATTCCTCCTCGAGCTTCGAAACCCGGATCCTCATGTCATCAACTACTACAGCGCGATCATTTGTTGTATCCTCTTGAAGCTGCATTTCATTTCTGGCGAGTGCAAGACTGCCACTTGGGTTTTGGGAGTTGTTGAGGTTGTCAGAAACAAAGAACCAACCAGCAATGGATGTTCGGAGACGAAGCTGCTCGAAGAACAGAACTTGGACAATGACTCTGAGCGGTAGCCTCTCATTTTGTGCTGCATGGGTGCTGGCTTCCAAGGATAGTTTTTGGCAGTTCATGAGCCGGCAGAGTTGCTCCCTCTCAGAGTTTGTTAACCGTGGATGGGCCTGAAATTGAGAAAGGATTAGAATCTTTCAAGAAAGATTTATAAGAAAACTAGGCTGCTTTAGCAACTACCCTTGAAAAAGATGACTTCCAAACCAAATATCAACTAGAACTCATTCAACAATAACGCAAGATGGTCTGTAGAAGTATGGTGAGACTTGAAATTCAATCCTCAAGCATCTGGTTTTTCCATCCAGAATTATTACTATAATAAAGCAAGAAACAGAAAGAACAAATTAAACAGATGGAGCGAGGCTATATTTAACAGGTATTTATTGGCTGCTAAAGCTAATTTCCTTGAAATCATTCCCAGAAGCAAACAAGATTATCAACCAAGGGCAATGAAGATAAAGCTATCTGCAAAGACTGTCAGTGTCTGCTACTTAGAAGAGGAACTTTCAATTACTCAGCATATCGTATGTAACACAGGCGCATTGCCAATTGCCAAAAGAATTATTGACTCCAGATAATTGAGAAACCAAAGCATAGAAAACCAAATTCTTCAACGAATATTTTTATAAGTATAAATGTTACCTTTAGAAATATATCAATTGCGCGGTAAATTCCATCATCTAATGTCCTGGCATAATCAGGAAAAACCTCACCCAGTGACTGAAATTTCGGTAGCTTCAAGTTGACATCAGGCGCTACCTCAGCTAGATATCCATCTATCAAATTAGCCACCATTGTCATTGGAGTAAGTGAATGTGAACCTCGCATCAATTGCCCCTCCTCAACTATATAATTTGAAGTAAAATCCATTGCATCACGGTCCACGAGCATGAAATGATCGAGTATCCGTTGAACACAGTCAACATCATAAAGAGTTTCTGTTGAATATCCCATATTTGGTATTAGAAGATCCTCTAGTGCAGCTTGATCCAGCTGGGCTCCTATCCGTCTCTCTAATTTCTCCCGGCATGCTGAACTAGCATGTAAAATCATGGCTGTTCGTAGAAGTCTAACCAAGAACTTGGTTTGTGTGACACCTTTTTGATCCGGTAGTAACTCTACTATTTCTTCAAGGAGATTTTTTTGATCTCCATCAGATGTGGCAGATATAGTTGATCCAGGGGTAGCAGAGACTCCATTCTGGAAGTTTGATTGCCTGCCCAATAAAGGAAGATGCTTATTTGAATAGTGAATAACAGAGCCAGCAATTTTCTCTGGCTTCATGCCTCCTGATTCAAGAGCCACCATCAACCTCTTAAAGAAAGGTAATCTGAGAAATGAAACATCTTCAAACCACCAATCTTCACTCGCAGGAGATGGCTTGGTAGTTGTGCAAATTCCATTCCACAATACAATACCTTCTGAATTCTTTGCAGGATTGCCTATAGGCCAACTGAACAAATTTGGATCTGCACAAGCTTTCATGGCTAAGGAATTGATGCATCTTGAAACGATATGAAGCTCCTCTGCATGAGGTAGAACCTCTTCACAGGTTTCAAGAGCTTTAATCGAGTCTGTCCAGTTTCCTAAAACATCGTAGAGAAAATTTTCTGTTTGTAGTATGAGATTTCCCTCTCCATATTCTTCAGTCATTTCAAGGTACTCTGCAGCACACCTGAGACTGACTACATTTGCTGCTGTGAGCTCTATTCTTACACCATAACAGAATTTAGCTACAAGTAAGAAAGTTTTAGCTCCACCAGGTATGTCATGAAGTTGCAGGGTGCACTTTTTTCCATCTTCATTAGAAAGCTCTCCAATAAGAGTTTCTAATATCGCACTTCTGGACAGCAGCGGAAACTAATAAACATACCCCGGGGGGTAAGGAGAACCTGGTAAGTAAGGCTTCAAAAACGGGAAAAAGAACAAGAACAAGAAGAAATAACTAAGCAGAACACAAGAAACATCTACAACAATTCTACAACGCAAGAAGAGGAGATAAGTTTATCCGCCAATAAAGCAGGATGAGACAGAGGAAGGCCACATAAATAAAGCACAATTAGAAAATTAAGTACAAAAGCAACATTATTACTTCACTTTGTCAGAAAAGCCAATTCAAAAAGCAGTTTCCCTTTCTTGGAGAAGTGCATTGTTGGAACTGGGTTGGAACACCAAGTGGCTCTAGATTCAGGGGTTCCCGCTATAGCCGAACACAAGGGAAAGATCATTTCTAGGGATACTAACAAGATCATTTTATCAGGCAATGGGGATACTCAACATTCCATTAGTTATGTATCAACGTTCCAACAAAAATACTTATATGCATCAAACCCCCCAAGTTCGGGGGTAAATGCATTAAAAAATGACAAATTTTAGGGGACGGTGCCGCTACAGTTCTTTGTATGATAAATCAGCAAGCAGAAAAAAAAGGATTGGCATAGTAAGATAAAACCTTGTGGAAATGGAAGGTCATTTCTCCGACTTCAACAATGAAATCACTTGGAAGTCCAGTTGAACAAAGCCTGCAGAAGAATACATATCAGCATCTAAGATGATATACAAGCACATAAAGAGAGACAAAATACAATGTCTTAAATGACAGTTGGAAATTGAAGGGCAGAAAGAGAGTTCACTTTAATACGTTTGAACATCATTGTTCAAAACAATAAGTAGAAGAATGCATTCTTAGGACAACACATTAATATATTTCTTGAAATTTCCAGATGTCTTCTCCTTCATTCTTTTAGTTTCTAACGGTTAAGACAAGTTAGAATCACCTCAATGGGTTTATTCAATTGTCCTATGTTATTTGTATTACACCAATAAGATCTTGTGTTCCTAATAAATCTTATATTTAAATTTCAAGGTGGTATTGGAGCATTCACTTATAACCAATAGAAAAGAGGAAAAAATAGGCATAAGAAGCGAAATGTACTGATTAGAAGCCAGTCAGTTCACAATTCTAACTATAAAATCAGGATAAAAGACTGCCATGACTGGTAAAAACAGGACCTTAACATAAGAAGAAACGTAACCAAATACCTTAAAACTCAATTTACCCCATAAATGCCATGACTAAGTACCACAACTAAGGAACTCCTTAAACCACAGTAGTTTACATAAACTTCTATAATTCAAGAAGTGGTCAAGAGGAAATTACACCACATAAAATAAAAAAAGACTCCATATATGGATTCCATCATTCAATTCCACAAAGTGGATCAGAGTAAATTAGTGCATATTGAAAAAAAAAAAGAAGTTTTTTCTTCTTTTTTTCAGGTTTGAGAGTTGGGTATTCTGAAGCTGAAATTCACATGTGTATGTAACCACTTTATATTTTCAAAGTGAAATTATATAGCTTCTTGCCTCTGTAGTTTCTTTAGCAGAAGTATTGCCACCACTTGCATGAATTTCCACTTTAAAAAAAAAATGTTCTCCTCCATATTGTCCATGTCTATCTTATCGAACTTCCTCTGTTTCTTTTCTTCTCCCTAAATCCTTAAACTCATAAGTAACCATCTCTTCTCTTCACTCCATAATCCTCAGTGACAGGTTTCTTAATTTTCATCATACGGTTTTCAACAGTTAGTACCAACCCAGCATCATCATTATGGAAAAACTAAGCTCCCAAACAATACGTACCAGTTGATCAGCTATATATCCTTGCAAACAGAAGCTAAAGAAGTAAATTATTTAGAGCTTACTAGAAAAATATACGCGTTGTTTCTATTAGCGATGATAACAAAGTGAAAACTTCACAGAGAACATAAATACAGACGGATGATCTTATTCGTCCTAATCATATACAAACACTGCCTGATCTTTCTATCAAAATCTTAAACAAACAGAATAATCATAATACAAAACCCGCAAATATAACCCGATGCATTACAATCCACAAAATGAAACAAAAAACAAACCCATTTAACAAATTCCGATATCATCATAAGCCTACATTCTAAAATCAACATGAGAACACATCAAAATCAGGATCAAGGACGTAAGGTAATGAAAAATGAAAAGAAAAATGAAGAACCGGGATGAAACTCACCAGGTATGACCATCGAGGAGAAACACTTCAGATTTGGATCCTAGCTTCATGCACGCCATGTCTCACCCAAGAAAAGTGTATAACTACACTTTCTGGGCAATCATGGAAAAAGATATAAATCAATAGAAATGACGAGGATGAAGAGAAAAAGAAAGAGAGATATAGATAGATATAATATGCAAGGCAATTGGCTTTTCTGTTTTCCCCCTTCGGGTGCAAAACCTTTTCGGCTTTTGGTTACAGAGTGAGACTGAGAGAGAGAGAGAGAGAGAGAAGAGAGAAGAATGGAGGTGGAGATGGTCCCGAGTCTTAAGGGGTAAATCTAGGAACTAATTCAGTTCCTACTGTTACAAGAAAACAAATTAAGGCAGCGTTTGGTTTTCCTTCTGGAATTATTATTATTATTATTATCATGGTTTTAACGTTGGACCTTTTATAGTATTCAACTGTATGTTATAATTATAATATATGCGTATTAAAAGCTTCTGTAAATACATATATATATATATATATAATACATGCATATATGATTCTTGGAATTCCCTTTTTAGTGGATTTAATATTCTTCCATTTCTATTCCATTTCAGTATGTCCATCCTTCATCTTCTGTAGCATGCAAATATTTTAAGATATATACACATTGTTGTTGTGTGTGTGTGTGTGTATATATATATATATATATCTATATGTATGCGTGATATATAAAATTTTATATCATATACTGTAAATCTCGCAATAGATCACTGCAGCCCAACTAACGTCTATTTTGGGCCAACGCTTAACCAAACAATAGGCTCAATTCATTTGTCTCTATAACGTCTGGAACCGGGTCAAGTCCTCTCTCAGTCCTCGCAGCTTTCTGTCAAACTGTGCGAGGAGACGCCGAAGCACGGGCAGCAAAAAATGGAAGCCATGATCAGAGATAGACTAACCCTAGCTCTTTCGATCCTCGCTCTTCTCTCACTCCTCGCTACGTCCTCCTCTTCTAAGGAGCTACAAATCGTAAATGCCGAACGCAGAGTAAGCTCTTAACCTTGGCTCTTTATTCCACATCCTCCCTCATTTCCACAATTTCTCTTCTCATCTTGCATATACACAACAATTTGGAAGGAGGAGATGAAAATATGATTAATCAAGGTCCTAATTGTGTTGCTCGGAGATCGTGTGTGATTTTGAAATGCTTCGGTGTCAGTTTCTGGTGTGTGGATCTGTTGCTGTTACTAGTTTTTGGTTCAAACTGTCTCCGTTAGTGTGATAAGAACTTAATTGGTCATCATTGTTGAGTGTAGGGTGCTAGAGGAAGCTGTTGTTGATTTCTCTCTCTCTCTCGGCGTGATATGTATGGGATTGTGAGGGTAACATCAGTTAATATGTGATGTTAATCTTAGTGGATAAACAATGGGCTGAGATCCATCACAAGTTTAATGTGAGGCAGGTTTTAATTAAGTAGGACTGTAATCTATGAATGTGCTTCTGGAGAAGTTAGATAAGAATGATAAATATAACATCTGATTTTTACCAAGTTCGAAATGGGTTGTGTCAATCATTCACGAATCATAAGTATGAGATATTGAGAATCTTGTTATTGATCCTAAACACCCCCTTTCAAGATTAAGAAAATATATCGAGAGCATTTTATAAGGAAGTAAGAAACTACATTAAAAAAAATGAAAATGCTGTACTGTAATTGAAATTTTAGAGAAAACGTTAATCCTCTTTTTTCAAAAACCATGACAAGAGGTGGAAACAAATTAATCTACCGACTAGCAGCTTGAACTTGGTTTGTTCCCAAGCTAAATCATGGTTCATTTTAATTCGCAAATTGGTTTATAACATAAATTTGAATAGCCGAGTCCAAAGCCCTCTGGCCAGATAAGAAACATTCAATTACGTATATTGCATGCATTGCCTTTCACCCTATTATTAGTATCGCTTTACTTCTTAAATTCTCCTTAAAATCTTTCTACTGAATCTAACTTTGCATATAACTGGTGCAGATTGACTTGAGCTCACACATTGTTAAAGTCTTCTTGACTTTGAAGGTATTATCATTTTGATGCTTCTATAATTTGATTTCAGACTCAGTAAGTGCAGTTTTTTTTAATCATTAGAACTGCCATTTTTTTTTTCACAACTGAAGAAACAAGAATATGCATCATTCTTTCATATTGTCTGCTAGGATATTGATCTAATGAACAATATTCTTGCTTCGGAATATTTGAGGATTATGTGTTAGTTATGAGTTTAAAGTCCATGAATTAATGAGTTTCTTCTATCAAACCCTCTTCTGGGTTGCAAGTCTTGATCCTTTTTCCTGGATACCCATTTACTGACTGAGATTTAAGCTTAACAGTTAACAAAAGATTCCAACATTTTCTTTCTCAAAGTTACTTGGATTGTTGAGTTTCTTGTTTGAATATCGTTCTTCAATTATATTACATGGCCTGATTTGAGTACCTTGGTGATTGGATTCAGATGTTTGTGGTTGCTCGGTCACTGAGTCCTTATGATCTGGACCAGACTACGTTTATATCTAAATATAAATATATATATATATATGTTACACATAAATTTTCAGATGTAGATGTAAATGTGTATAAAATATACATGCACATGCCTAAGTATTGTGTATATTTTGATGAGTAGTTTTTCCTTCTCTCTTCATATGAGGAACTTCAACTCTCTTTTTAGGTTGAGAATATTGGGGCAGGTACTGCTTCAGAAATCCTTCTTGCTTTTCCACCTGCCCAAGTTGATCATTTAGCAATGATCCAAGCATTGGCAACTACAGGAAAGAGGAAGAAGAAAACCTATGTGCCACTTGATGTTAAACCAACAGAGCAACCTGATGCACCAAATGGAACTAAGTACTTCACAATTTCCTTGGTGAACCCATTAAGCTCGGGAGAAAGCATGACAGTCGAGGTGGTCTATTTATTGACACATTATCTGGAACCTTTCCCGGCAGAAATAAGTCAGTCAGAACCTCAGTTGGTATATCATCGTGATAGTTCTATAGTCTTGTCCCCATATCACATTAAGCAGCAAATAACTTATTTTAAGACACCCAGTACAAAGGTGGAATCATTCACAAAAGTGGACCCTACTAACCGGGCAGGTAATGAACTAAAATATGGGCCTTACGAGGATCAACCTCCCTATTCATATTCCCCAATTATTATTCATTTCGAAAACAACAACCCTTTTGCGGTTGTGGAGGACCTTGTACGTGAAATCGAAATATCTCACTGGGGCAACCTACAAGTAACGGAACATTACAAATTGGCTCATGCTGGCGCTCGTCACAAGGGCGTCTTTTCAAGGTATATATGACTGCCTCCTGATCGAGTTACCTTTTTGTTTTTAGTCCTTTACAATCTCTGGATATTTCCATATATCTTCTTGATTTATATGTTTATCTAATTTTTCCAGCTCATGAATTGTTCATGTGGAAAGATTTGGAATGCTCTTGAATGATCTACCAGAAAATAAAAGTGTAGACTTATATTTTCCATGTGATAAATAAGTTCACGAGGATCCTAATTAGTTATATTATAAATATAAAACTAGTATTGTTTAGTTTCTTGGAGTTTAGAAGGCTACATTTGTATTTTCTTGAAGAGGTAGCCTTCTAAATTATACTTGACAGTGCAAATATGGGATTCTGAGATAAAACAAAAAATTTGCTATCTTATTTATGTGCAAATGTTAGTAGTTCAGCTGAGTCAATGAAATTGTTTATTTAAAAGAATCATTGAGATTGCAATAGCCCATGCATGATTTTTGAAGTGCAGCATAAGTGAGAAGTTCAGCCATGTACTGCACCATGCGGATTTCTTTTCCAAATCAATGTTACATGAAAACATTTCTAGCAGGGTACGACAAGTATATGTTGTTTAACACAGACATGCATGTGAATGTGCAGTAAATGTTTATTATTGTAGACACCCTTAGGATGATGCATTTTCATATTTGAAAACTAGAGCACCCAAAATTTGACAGTGTGTGAATAATATAAATTCCTCTCCAAATTGGGGGTCGATTAACTGGATCTCCAGAGATTGCTGTTGTTTACTATGAGGCAACAAGGTCAAAACTTAACCAAGTAACTTGTTGTCTTTATTACATAAAATTATTGAATAGATAAGTTTATTTTCTGTGAACATTCATATTTTGAAGTTTCTTGTTTCACAGGGTCGAATATCAATCTAGGCAATCTTTTAGTGGTGCATCCTCCTTCAAACGCCTGCTGGCTGTACTGCCCCCTAGAGTGCACTCTGTTTACTACCGGGATGAAATAGGGAATGTCTCGTCATCACATTTACGTACAGACTCCCGGAAGGTAATTATCATTTGTTTTTTAGATATCTACTCAATTTAGCTGCTATGGTCCTATAAAATTTGGAATTTGAGCTAGGTTACTGAACATGTGGTAGAACATAGGTCAGTTTTCCAATGAGCATTTGGCATTGGGCTACAGATCTTACCACAAGGAGATGGCTAAAGGCGTGGAAAGGGGCCAATAGAGATTAAAGGGGTCAGGTTTTTTCCCCTTGGCCACATTTTGGTCATTTGGAAAGAAATATGAGAGTTTTTTAGGGTACTGACTCGAATTTTTATAAATTCAAATATCCTTGGTTCTAGACCCAAGGTTTTTTTATTGAGGGTCATCCTCTTTATTCTTGTGAGGATCTTGGGGATCTAATAAATAGTTTACTTGATATGTAAATTTTATATACAGGTTGCATCCCCTTAGTGCTTGTGAGTAGACATTTTTCCTTTAAAAAAAAAGGAGATGGCTAAAGGCTTGTCATTGTTTTGAAGTGAACACTCAAAAAGGTTTGCTATTATGCGTGAACTTTTTTCACTCGGTCCTATATCCTTCTTTCACCAATGCAAATTTGGAATCAATGGAACTGCAGAAAAAAAATTTCGGATATTTTGTTTAAATTATGCTTTTTTTTTTTTGCTCAGTTAAGTTTCACTCCAATAGCATGTTTTGGCTAAAATTACACTTTCTTACATTTTCATTGGCAGAAAGGTTTCTCAGGTAAATAAGATAAACAGATGTCTGCGTCATGCTTGCTAGATGTTGTTTCCATTACCTTGTTTATCAATTCATGTCATTTTTTTTCCGTCTGCAGTCTGAACTTGAAATTGAGCCACGTTATCCATTATTTGGAGGTTGGAAAGCCACTTTTGTGATTGGATATGGTCTACCATTGCAAGATTTCCTGTTTGAGTCACCTGATGGCAGGCGTTACCTCAACTTCACCTTCGGGTGTCCGCTTGTGGAAATGGTTGTAGACAAGTTAACTGTCAAAGTGAGTTTAGATCAATCATTCTGCATTCCTGTTACTATGTGTTCATTTCTTGTTAGAAATTGCTAATATTTCTATACTTCAGATTGTGCTTCCAGAAGGATCAAAAGACCCTTCTGCTGTGGTTCCTTATCCAGTGGAGCAACATCTAGAGGTAATTGTTTCTAAAATGAAAAATTTTCTACATATGCATACTGTCTCACATGCAACCGCACACTCGGTAAGTACAAATACACATGCGGCTATACATGCATGTTATTCTGGAGCACATAGGTCCCTCTGATGCTATTATGGAGTTACTTTATGCATATAATTGTTGTGACATAATTTAAGTATTCATTTTATTGAGCATCGATTTTTTTTTCTGATAAAAATTCCCTGCCCCTTCTCTAGTATTTCGTTATCTGTGTGATATTTAAACTGATACACCTTTCTTGGTTTCTCAGACCAAATATTCTTATCTGGATGTTGTTGGAAGAACCGTGGTGGTCTTGGAGAAGAGAAATGTGGTTCCTGCGCACAATTCACCTTTCCAGGTTATTTTCCCTCCTGCATTTATTGTGTCTACCCTTCACCCATTGACTGATTGATAAAACACACGGATTTATTTCTATTAATCTTATAGAAAGGCACTTTGGTTCCCAGTTGGATATGTAATTGATGAACTTTTGAATAGAACACTTTGATTCCCCCTTAAAATCACAAATTTGGATGTGGGAAGGAAATTTAGGAATCAAGATAATGTGATTCTTCAGCTTGTCTCAATTGAATTATGGCATATGACGAGCTAGATTCGTGCTTACCTCCTACCAGCACGACTTAGCGGCTTGTGTAGACATTTTCAATTTTCTAGAACATGATCATACTGGTTTTAGTATTTTGCATCTTTCCAGTGATGGCTGATTACAAGCAGATTCTATTCGTTCATTTATTATCTTCCCATATCAATGATCATAAGTTTTCAACCTTCTTCCTGTTTTTCTTTATCTCTTTATTGCTTCCCGAAGTGCTCTATAAAATGATGGAGCCAAGGGCTATCATTGAGTTCACATAGTCACTACTTAATCTTTGACGGGACCATTCTTCAGTTAGGTTATGTCATGCTCCTTACTTCTTATTATCTGATGCTTCTTTCTTTTAGGGTAGACGGGAAGGGAGGGCTGCTTTGATTGTGGTATTATCTTAAATTCCTTGTGGTTATTGACTTCAGAGCTTCTCTTTCTCTGTTGGCAGGTCTACTACACTTTCAACCCAATCTTCATGCTTGCAGAGCCGTTAATGTTGATATCAGCATTTTTCTGTTTCTTCTTGGTTTGTGTCGCATATCTGCACGTTGACCTTTCTATACGCAAGTCATAAGACCGTGCGGCATTTGTCAGAGGTAAAATTATATGTTTGTTAACATACAGAAACACCATACAGAGCGGGAGCCAATACTTGCGGGATACCATTCTGGGATCTTTTATCAAATTTTGAGCTATCCAATGCAAGTTAGTAGTTTTAGAATTGCTTGCTCATGTTTTCCCACCTGGAAACTTTATCCTTCTGGACCCCTGCATCCATATGAGAAATATAAGAATTTGAAAGTACTTGACTATGAGCATGACTATTTTATATCGCCGAAAGCATACTCGCAGAAACCCTATTTCGTTATGTTGATGGTAGGTATCTAACAAATTTTATTTGTATCCTTATTTCCCGCTGACCAGAATGCAAAGTTTGCAGGCTGAATACCGATTCTATCTCGCACAGGTAACGTTCTGTGTTTTTCCTTATTGTCATTGGTATCTTCTTCTGAAGTCATTTCATATACACACACACACACATATATATATATATGATGATGTTGGATTTCTGAACACCTACAAAAAAGATAATCTGTGGGTGATCCTCGGGTTTTCAAAATGATATCATTTGAGTTGGTGGGACTGGAATCAAATTGCTGCAATGCCAACATTTTGCATCTCTTTGTTCATCATGCTGGGGGTTCTTTTTTCATCATGTTTTTTGTCGCTATTACTAATCAAAAGTGATTTTTTAAATCTTCAATACAATTTCTAGGTGTCTTATATATATGCATACACGTATTTTGGTTGAAAAATATATATATATATATATATATAAAGGACAAAGTACCATAGTCAAATAGTGACTTATTTCTAAAGTAAACCATCTTATCAATCAGTTTAATATAAATCTATGGGTAACTATAATCAAATATAATTAATGTGAATAATTATGTACCTAACACCCATATTTTTAAAAAGGCTATATAAATAATAGATTATATTTTTTTTAATTTAAATTTTAGTATAATTTTTCATAACAAAAATTAAGGTTTGAACTTGATCCATGCATAAGCAACCTACTGAAACTGTCTCCTATAATGCTAATATATTTATATCATACGTAATATGAATGTATTTCCAAATCTCTTACTTCCTTGGAATGAATGTCTGTGTTTGCTCATGATATTACTTACACACACACCCACATATATATAACACACACCCACATATATATATATATATGTGTGTGTGTGTGTGTGTGTGTATACATCTTGTGTGTTGAAAATTGATGTTTGTAAATGGAGTGCACACAGCAGTCATGAATGTGTAATAATGAAATGGAACTGTCCGAACTCCAAACCAACTAAATTGAAAACAGTAGTGGACTAAACACATCAATCAAGAAGTCTTGGCATGGGTCTTCTTCAATCTTTATCACATTAATATCTCTATGTAAGGATAATAAATTGACTTTTTAATAAAAAAAAAATCATATATTTTACTATATAAGTCACACTCCCATATATACATGTACATATACACATACATATTGATGATTACCCAAAGTCTTGATGAAGAAATACAAAATGGGATTCTTAATTGATTTACAAATAAATTTGTTTATTAAGTGAATGAATTCAATTATATTTTACATGGAAATATATAGCTTCATCAAATACAAATCAAAATACATTTAATCGAAATAGGGTCTATAATTTTTTATCAAGTATAATTTAGTTTGGTAATATATTGATGAGATTACACGGTGATTGAGTTAAAGTAAATTTTAGTAAATTTATTATATTTACGAGTAAATTGAATATTTTATGATACTTAAATTTATTTAGTTAAAGTAATTAAAATTAGTTAGAATTTTATTTAATTATATTATATTATATTTTATATATATATATAGTTGGTCTAAAAAAATACACGAACATATCTAGCTTTATCAAATACAAATCAAAATGTATTTAATTAAAATAGGGTCTATAATTTTTTATCTAGATAGCCGGATAATTTAATTCAATAGTATATAAATGAGATTACAATAAGTAAATTTTAATAAATTTATTATATTTATAAATAAAGAATATATTTTACAACAATTGAATTCATCTAGTTAAAATAATTAGAATGAGTTAGAAGAGAATGCATTATCATTTCCTATATTGTCCAATTATAAATATATATGTCGTTGCTTATATAAAAAAGAACACTTACTTATACAACTAAAAGAATAATAAAATATATCATGACAAAATCTTTGAGCCTTCGAAGCGAAGTTGATATAGAAGAGAAATACCTAAAAATAGTGTGTGTATTTTTTTTTTTTTCATAGACGAAAATTATTTGTTTGTTTGTTTGTTTGTTGACCTTTTGTTTGAAAAAAAAAAATTTTGAAAGAAACCAACTGTATAATATGGTAATTCAAAGAGAGAATTGGCAATTGGATTGCCACCCATCAAATTATAAGCACCCAAAAATAAGAACAAGTTTCTGTTTTCAAAAACCAGAATTCTGAGGGAGAATTTTAAACAGCATTTTCCCCTTGAAAAAAAAAATCAAGAGGAACTGGTTTTTCCTCCATTTGATTCTCTGACTCCCGCTGGTGGGATCAGAGGATCATCTTCGTCTTCTTCCTTTTTCTATTGTAATATCATTAAATATATATATATATATATATATTATACAGGCATTATAGTGTGTAGAGTTTCCTCTGTACAAAAAGAAGAAAAGAACAGAGGAGTTCTCATGGGGTTATGATAATTTTTTTTTTAGAGACAAAAAAGAGAAAGAGGTTTGGCGTTTAAGGGTATTTTGTGAGATATTCTGAGATGGGTATCTCACAGATTGATGGTAAAATGGAGGGATGGTTATATACCATTCGTCAAAATCGGTTTAGGCTGCAATTCTCGCGCAAAAGGTACTTTGTTCTTCAAGACAACTGCCTCAAAACCTACAAATCAGCACCCGTTTCTGGCAACGAGGTACCTTTTTTATTCCAATACGTTTTCCTTTCTCTTCTTGTTTTTTTTTTTTTTTCTTTCCCTCTCTCTCTTTTTCTTGTGCATGATCCTTTTCATGGGTGTTTGTTGGATTATGGGATTGTTTGCTTGGGTTTTGATTACTTCTTGAATAATCAATATTGCAGAATGAGATGTGTAAATGTATTCTGTTTCGGTTTAGTCATTTGGATATGTGTTTATTGTGTTATTTTTAACCCTCATTAAAGATATTTGTATCTCTAAATTTTTTATACGAGCAGTCAGAAACTGATGATCAGATACACACAAATACATATGTGAATTGCTCTGAATAAAATTTGGAGCCAATTGTTGTCATGTTTTGTTTCTTGTCTTCAATTTTTAGAAACTGTTATAATATTTCTTCCTCTTTTGTGGTCCAACTTGATATTTAATAACCTGTATTCTTGTATGGGAATGATATTGCGTATATATTGCCACAAACTTACTTTTGTTCATATATAGTGATTGATGATTGAAGCCTGCCATGTTGACTCACTTGTATTTATTGGCTTTTAAAGAACAGCCAGCAATTTTTGAGCTTCTTTTGTCCCTAATCTTTTAATGGCAGGGTTGTGAAGTTGATTCAACGATTATAGGCTGAAATCATCAAATACCTTTTTATTTACCTCAATCCACTCATTTAACTAAATTAATGTTCTACTTGGATGATAATGTCGCAATAAGCTCTTGTTACGTGATGGCAATGAGCATTCACTGTAGAATTTTGTTCTATTTATTTAACCAAAAGCTTTCTTTGCTCAGGAACCGGATAGAAGTGCAACTTTAGACACTTTCATTCGGGTGACAGACAATGGAAGGGAGAGCATTCACAGAAAAGTATGAACATCATATCCCATATTTACTTTTCAAAAGAAGAGATGTATTGTCATGTCTACATATTTTTTCACTTCATTTCAGTGTCTAATGATCGTTCACAACTTGCAGGTATTCTTTATTTTCACTCTATATAATACTTCAAATCATTGTGATCAGCTTAAGGTACAGTTGCATATGTGTCTATATATCTATATACACACACATATACACAAGTAGATGCATAGACAGACCCATATACACATAAATATTCCTAATATGCTGGTGGCTTATTGTGACAAATTACTTGTTTGACAGTTGGGAGCAACTAGCCCAGAGGAAGCAGCAAGGTGGATTAGGTGCTTGCAGGAGGCTGTGTTAAAGGTTCCACATTTTTTCAACTAACAAGCTACCTGAATAGGATTTCTTTGCCAAAGCCTCATATTACAGTATGTTTTTCAGGAGTCTCCATGTCCAGAAAACAATTATGTGGCTTGCTCCAAAGGATGGCCAATAAGGTGTGATGCTAAGTTTTCAATTCTGTGAAAGTGAATTAACTTAGATTTCTTGTCTTCCATTATGTTCTTTGAATGTTAAACGAAAATTTAGTAGTCCAAGAAAGTGGTCTTTTTATTTAGTAGAAGATTAAAAGAGAAGTCTTCTGTTCATCTTATTCAGTCTGTTGCCTTTCTGTCGTGGGATGTCTCAAAATGTTCGTCCACTTTGAAATACCAAAGTTGTGCTTTTGTTCATTTTGCAATAGGTTTCTGAATCAGATCCTGTATTACTATTTGTAGTGCCTGCATTCAGTTTAGCCTTGTCAAATTTTCTTTTTGGGAATGTTGAAATCATTGTTTGGAGGATTGAACTCTTGATTGTGGATCAAGAAGACCCAATAATGTTTATTTTGCTGTAATACCTTTCAAATCTTTTGAAAGAATAGTGAATGTGTTTTAATTTATAGTCGATCAACTTAACATAGCCACAGATTTGTTTTTCTTTTTTCTTTTCTTTTTTCCTTTTTCAAATTCTTTATTGGTTTTTCAAATTTTCTGAGACTCTCTTATATATATCAAGTTTTATTTCAATAGATTGAGTGTATCGAAGAGGACAGGACGTAAAAACTCTGTAGATTGGACTGCATTTTCGTCTGTTCATACTGAAACAGTGACATCTGATGTTGTTGCACCATCACCTTGGAAGATCTTTGGTTGTCAGAATGGTATGTCTTATGGTAGTTAGATTCCAAGTGGCCAAAGAAATAAATTGTTTGAATATTTATTGCTACTTGTGTAGGACTCAGACTATTCAAAGAAGCAAAAGACTTGGATTCTTACGGAAGGGTATGTTGCTGCTTTGAATTGCCAAAACTTAATCTTGTACTTTGACTTAACCTTCTGAAAAGTTTTGCTACGCCTCAGCACTGGGATAATCATCCAGCAATAATGGCTGTCGGTGTGGTTGATGGAACTTCGGAGGCCATTTTCCGTATTCTGATGTCTTTTGGTGCCTCAAGATCAGAGTAAGATTGCTAGAATGATTTCTTAAGCATAGCAGCTTATTAGTTGCTGGAATCCATCTATTTGTGGGAGACTAAGTTGTACATCAAGATCTAATATAACACTAGATTTTATCATACTTTCATAGGAGTAGCTCAAACAAATAAGCCCAGTGGCTAGTGAATCTAGCTAGCATAGGAATCTGTATTTTGTAACCCCTTGCCAAATCTTGGCTGTAGTTTCTGTTCAATCAGAAACAAATTCAAGGTTACTCATATTAGTATACTTCTCATTTTTCTCCCTAATAATTGATTATTCTCATTCCCGTCGAATTAACATGTCTTGCAGATGGGACTTCTGTGTCTATCGTGGCACCGTAGTCGAGCACCTTGATGGTCATACAGACATCATTCATACACAGTTATACAGTGATTGGCTACCTTGGTCAGATTCTTGGTCAATCTATACATAACTCGATCACACTATATGCGGTCGCTAATGTCTACATCTTTTATACAGGGGGATGAAACGAAGAGATTTAGTATTGCGACGCTATTGGAGACGAGAGGATGATGGCACATATGGTAATCATATTTTCAAGTGAATTTCAAGTTTATTATGTAGTTCTAGCTTTGAGAATAGAGTACTTGACCTTAACATCCTTTATCTGGTTTTGATACAGTGGTGCTATACCATTCTGTCTTCCACAAGAAGTGTAAACCACAAAAAGGCTACGTCCGTGCTTGCCTTAAAAGTAATGTATGCTTTGGATTAAGACTTTCAAATGTTCATATAAATTTGCTCATTTCATTTCTGGGTGTTTCCAATTTTGATTTTATCTTTGCCAAATTTTCAGGTGGTGGATATGTTGTAACCCCTGTGAACCAAGGGAAACAGTCAATTGTAAGACACATGCTGTCCATTGATTGGGGATTCTGGAAACTTCAACTTCGTCCTTCAGCAGCAAGAGCCATAACCATTCGTATGCTTGAGAGAATTGCTGGTAACCATCATCTACTCGAAGAACTATTGTGCTTTTTCTTCCATATTCAAAATATTTCATATGAATGCAAACATCAATGTTTTCATAATTTGCAGCAATAAGGGAAATGTTTAAAGCCAAACAAGGAAGTTCTTTTTCTGAAGATGTACCCAGAGAGTTGAAGAGAGAGATTGGATTGAACCTAGCTGAAAAAAATGACACCAAGTCTGAAGCCGTATTCCCAGAAGAGACCTGGAAGAAGGACAATGATACTTTGGTTGAAGATGAGATTGAGAGACTCACTTCTGGGCGTATGAGTTTAATGGATCTGAATGATGCTTCTGATGAATTTTTTGATGTTCCTGAAGCAAATGAAACAATAGATTATGATCATTATGAAAATGAATGGAACTCTTCTTCTGAATTAAGCCCAGAATTGCACCCTCAGGTACTCACCACCACTGAGATTCAACTCTTACTTTCTTGGAATCCGTTTATTATACTATTATATCTTTATTTTTAGCCACTAAATGAATAGTTCTGATGGTGATCAGATGAACAACTAGGTAGTAGTACTATATTCTGTAAATACCAAGGCAAACAGAGAAAGAACAGAAAATTTCTTCTGTAGATTTTGGCTTCTCTCTTATTTTCTGCCTGAGTCTAGGATCACAAGCATGAGTAGCTTGTATTTTCTCTCATTTTCTGCCGAACTACCTTAGTTTTCAGATCTCCAAGGTTCGGCAGTGAGATTTTAGTGTACTAATGCTAGTTTTTATGTTATGGTGGTGAAAAGGTGCACCATGTAGTTAAGCCAGGGATATCATCAGCTGTTACCTTCGTGAAGAAATTGCATGAGCTTGCAGGTCAGCATAGATAAAGTTGTCAAAATTCTTAGAATGAACTCAACTCTTGATTCAATTGCTTGGATATTTTGATTTCGTTAATGAATAGCCAAAATTTTGTCTTTATGCTGCAGTGCAAAAGAAGGGTTATGTAGATCTTCAAGAGGTGAATAGGGAAGAAAAAGCAAGATATTTCTACGGAGCCACTCTTCAGAAAGACCATACCTCTACTGTACCTTGCAGTTGGGCTGCTGCTGATCCTTCTACATTTTTGATACGCGAAAAGAACTATTTGAAGGATCATGAAAAGGTAATTTCTATGCTCGAACTATTTCTCGAGATAAATCAATGTTATGAAACCATGACTGAAAACTATCGCATCACATCTCCATTTCTGTTGATTTGTGAATAAGTAAAAGGTTGCATCTTAAAGATGCAAGCTATGGAATTTGTAGATGAATTACAATCTTCATGGCTTCAGAAGATTGCCAATGCATTTGATATATCAATTTGTCAATTATCTGTAATATACATGTCTAGTTTTACTAATATTGCATTTGGGTTCAAATTTATCTCGTTCTATTCCTCAACTGTAAATATTTAACATGTAGAATTTAGTTCTAGTTTACATATTTCATACATAATTAATCCAACTTCACTCATATCTTCAATTCCACATAACAAGATCTATTTTCTTTTCAACAGGTCAAGGCCAAAAGCACCTTGATGCAGATGGTTGGAGCGGACTGGATAAGGTCTGACAACCGAGAGGATGACCTTGGTGGTCGTCCAAACAGTATAGTTCAGGTTTGCTTTATCATCTATCCTGTGTCATTTTGGACGAATTAGACCTTTTCCGGAAATCTATTTGACTGAAAAAGCAGCTTTCTTGGCATTATGCAGGAATTTGCAGCAGAAGGTGGACCAGAATTCTTCTTTGTTGTTAATATCCAGGTGAGTTTGATCAAAACAAATTTATTTGATGTTATCAAGAACCAGATTTCATAACATATATGCCCGTGTATCAGGTTCCAGGGACAACCATGTATACTCTAGCAATGTATTATATGTTGGAAACTCCTTTGGAAGACAGTCCCTTGCTCCACAGCTTTGTAAATGGTGATGATGCTTATCGCAACTCAAGATTCAAGCTCATACCGTACATTTCTAAGGTTAGAAACAGTTCTGGGCATGATAACTTTTTGCTCAAGTTAGGTTTTCATGCATGCATTTTACATATTGGTACACTTGCAATGTCTTTTTTACGTAGGGATCATGGATAGTTAAGCAGAGTGTCGGGAAGAAAGCATGCTTGGTGGGTCAGGCACTCGAAGCACACTATTTTCATGGCAAGAATTACTTGGAGGTATATCTTGATATGTAAAATTTAGTAGAAATTTATGCATAATTGATTTAACCCTACTTATATCTTCAATTCTATGATAATATATTCGTACTCATGTCTCGTAAAAAAATGAATTACAAAAACATTTAATTGGAATTAGACGTGAAATTTGTTTTATTTGTATTATATTCTTATGTATATTCCATAAAAATTGAAATTTGAAATTAAATTCAATCTAACTTTTTAGGTTGACATTGATGTCGGATCTTCAACCGTGGCAAGGGGAGTAGCTAATCTTGTTCTTGGATACCTAAACAATTTGGTAATGGAAATGGCATTTGTGATCCAAGTAAGAGTACTATATATCTATCTCTTTCTATATATTTAATATTGCGTAAACTAAAATGGTAAGTAAGACATTTTCTCTTATTTTCTCTCGTTATGCAGGGTAACACTCAAGAAGAACTTCCCGAAATCCTTCTCGGAACATGTAGACTTAGTTATCTTGATGCATCGAAATCGGTCCGGAAAAAATAATGATTTTCTCGCAGAAAATTTTCTTATTTATGAGACAAGCAGGTCAAGGTCCGGAGCAGAATGAAGAAACATAAAAGGGAACGGACTTTTCTTTTTGCAACTAACCGGTGTATAGTTGATCGTTTCTTTCTCTTTTTTTTTCCCCTTCAATTCAATCGAAAAACCAAAATTAACAGCAATATATAGTGCAATTTATTCGTTTTTTGGCGGAAAATTAACTTGTAATGTTCTCCGGTATAGTTTCTTCATTATTATCCATTGTAATTGTTGAGAATTGTATAACCTATAAGCACAGTTAAAAACATATAAAATTTTAAGTAAAGC
Organism: Carica papaya; assembly: GCF_054855325.1. Lineage (NCBI taxonomy): Eukaryota > Viridiplantae > Streptophyta > Magnoliopsida > Brassicales > Caricaceae > Carica > Carica papaya. The sequence goes on along the minus strand of NC_142310.1, from coordinate 649,066 downwards.
TATAATAATATCTTAACACCAATAAATTCATATCATTTCTTTTTTCCTAATGAATTTTTCATGGGTCAAATTATTCTAACAAATTTTAATTTTTAAGTTCATTTTAATTTATTATATATTATAGAATAGTGTGTGTGTGTGTGTGTGTATATATATATATATATAGATATCTTTCTTACTGTGCTTAAAACTGTTTTTGGTTGGTCATGACACTTACTCTATGGCCAAGGATTCAGAAATAAATTATAAAATTTATAGCTTAAATGGGCCTAAAGTCCAAAGGAGGCCCAACCCAAATGTCTCATTATTACTATTGCTATTACATATATTATTCCTATCAAGATTGATCCATTATTTTAGGAAAATTAATATAATAAAAATTTTAACAAAGCTGAGAATTGAATCAATAACTTATGAAAATGAAATTGAACCACCCAAAAATTGATGGATGGTTCCCAAAATAAAATAACCCATATGCAACAATACATTTACATATACTCCATTAATATGACTTGTGGGCATCCTAATCTTTCAATTTTCTTAATAAATTTTACATTAATTTGTAAAACCACCATTAAAAAATTTATCACAAATCATAATTTATATCCATAGAAAAATCATTACATTTATAAACGGTACACAAGGTATTCATTTATTAGATACACCAAATGGTAATAACAGTTTTATATGTTTGGTCCGTTGAATTATTTATCATGTCAATCCCACGGCGGGGGAGCTAGTCAAAATAAAAAAAACTCACATTTATTGGGTTTATAAATAATCATATTCGAATTTACCATGTCAAAATGACACTACCACTGAGTTATACCTTTTCTCATATCAATAAATAGAACTGACTAATCCTAAAGTAAAGGGTCGATAAATTTATAACAACTATTCTCGAATAACTTGAAATCAGGTTTCTCTTTCGCACTGTTACGAATATGAAATGAAAATAATAAAAAAAGTTAGATTGAACGGAATTAATAAGATAGATATATAGGAATTATTGTAGCAATAATTAAAAATTATATGTGTGTGTGTGTGTGTGAAGGAGAAGATAAAACAAAATAAGATATGATGGGTAGGGAAGAAAAAAAATAAATTGGAATTGTGGTGGGAAATGTCCAAAAAGAATAATTGGGGAAGCCATAAATTTGGTGGGGAAGCATGCTTGATGGAGGGAGAGGGAGAGGGAGAAAAAAACTCCCCCTCCCCGGCCAATTGCTTTTTAAAGCCGCGTGGGATGCCACTCCATTTTCAACATTTCATTCATTTATTTCTCTCAATCCCACTAAATTTCCAAAACCATCCCCCCCAAAAAAAAGGGTAAAATTGTCATTTTACATACATCATTACGATATATATATATATACATATATATTTATATATTTATTTATATCTTTGCATATCAATGAATGAATCATAAAAATACTTAATTTGAATTTCACATTAAACAATTTTAGATTTTTTTTTTTTTATGTATTTGTATTTAGAATTTCTCTCTCCCAAATTTTGTTTGTATTTGCATATGTCAGAAAAGTATTTGTATATGAAAAGACATAAATGTGAATTTGACCAAAGGCTATTTTTTTTTTTTCAAAAGAATATTGATGCATCCAATACAATACGTACCTAAATTTCTAACCATTCTATAATTACTCTATTAAAAAAAATAAGTTTAATGAGCAAAAAAAAAAAAAACACCCTTTTATATACTTTAAAAAATTAAATATTTCTCTTAACCTTTTATTTTACTATTTATTTTTTTTTAAATACATCGTGTCATATATTAATTTTATCTTAAATAAAAATTAAAATATAAACATCTATCTTAAATTAAATTAAAATTCATATAATCGTAAAATCAAAAATTAGTTACATAAGATTTGATTTTAATATTAACTCTAAAAATTATGAGATATAATGGAGTTTAATTACACGGGTTAAAGTGGTATTTTTCAAAATATTTACAAAAAAATCCGAAGCTTATTAATTTAAGTAAAATCTCAAAATTACCCTTTTCAAAACCATTGCAAATCACATACTCCATGGATAAAATCGTAATTTTGCTACACATTTATTAAAAAAAAAAAAATCAAAACCCACGTCGCGTCAATTGATTATGGCGAGGAGTGGGCACGTGGCTACAATTTTCATCCATCATTAAATCTTTAATTGCTCGATTAAAGTTTATTAAAGATGTTTGTTGTTTTTTTGAATGTAAATTTTGGCTCACTTAATATATATATATATATATATATATGTATATATATGTGTGTATGTATGTATAGCTAACATGTAAGCATCACCCTCACTATCCCTTGTTCCCGGCGCCTGTAACGGCAGTCACTATATTTTAATTTTCACATGTGACCATCACCGTATATGTACATATATATATTTATATTTATATATATATATATATATATGTATATATATGTTTTCAAAAACATTGTTGTTTATTTTTGAAGTTACTCAAAGAAATCCAAGCGATTTTGACCCAAAAGTGTAGAGATTCAAAGTTTTGATTTTTGTCTAAAATAAAATTAACATATATTATGATATATTAAAATAATTATTTTAAGAAAAAATAATAAAATAAATATAAATTCCACGTGGCACCAGCACATGGTACTATTGATTTTATATGTATATGTATACATATATATATAAATCCATGTTACATGACAGGATGTCACAGATGGACAAATTATTGTTACCCATTATAATTGTAAAATACAATAATAATATACACAATAAAACAAGTGTTAATAATTTAACATACATATAAAGATAGGATCGTATTAAGATATAATTATATACACCTCCGATTTTGAAAAAGAGAGTTTGATTTTTAGTTTCTTTAAATATGAAATCTATTACGTTTTATTTGTCCCGAGCTAATTGTGGGATTGATTTTTTAAAAATTGCAAAATGTATATATATAACGGGTCAAATTCAGACGAATTTTAAAATTTTAAACTTGAATCCATCTCGACCCTCCTCTCTATTTCACCAATCCCCTTTTTGTCCCAACCATTATAGCATGTTACCTAAGACATAAAGAGTGTAATAACTTGTCACCGGCAATTTATTCAGATTCCAAACTTACCGTTCTTATTCGAACTCATATTTTAATTAAAAAAAAAAACTATATCGGATCAAATTTGAAAGAGTCATATGAAGTGGATTATGGTATAACATGTTATCTCTAACTGTTCTCCTAAGAATAAATTTAATAATCTCTTATCAATTATTCTTTAACCAAATATTTAGTACTTACATACATTTTTATAAAGATGAAAATTCAAAGGTGGATTATGCATCTATGTTAGGAGGTTGTATAGTTAATTACACGCAAGTGTCACTTGAGTTTTAAAGAATTTTACTAACAAATTCAGTCATCTCTTAATTTTAGACTAAGTTGTAATATGTAAAATATACATTCCTATTATTATTTTATAACGACAAAGATTTTAAAGATAATAACTTTTTAACTATGTAAAAATCAATTTTTTGCGTTAATTGACCATATGTTTTAATTTTAAAATTTATTTAAATTAATTTTTTCTATTATATTAAATAGAACAAAGTTTAGCGACTCAAATATCACAATAAGGGACTCGATAGGTATCTTTTTACTATCAACTAATCGAGACAAAAAAAAAATGTGGATTTCGAACTTCACAACAAGGGACTTAAAGGATTTTGCTGTTGGCAAATTGAGCAAAGAAAAAAGAGGTGTAGTTAATGGTAGTTGGGTAAATTATATATGAGTTTAGTGGAAAGTCAAAGGGCATTTGAGCATTTGTAAATGCTTCTTTTGTAAAGTCGAATCTAGGATTTTAGGTGGTAATTCATTTAGGTTTGAGGTTTATGCTTGTTTTTTGGTGGTAGTATTAAAAAAGACGAAGAGATAAGTAACAGAATATCGATAGGTATATATTTTCTATTTTGGTCAATGAGCTGTGAAGAAAATCAGGAGGTTCAATGAAAATCATATATTTAAGGCAATGTAAACTAATATTTTAGGTCTTATCTTAGCTACCATCATATGCTTAAGGCTTCGCTAATCCACTAATCCTTATAAGCCTCTAATTGTTACTGTCAATTGCATAAAGAAATAAGCTCAAAAAGATCACGTGTTGATTTAAAATAGGAAGGAAGGCTTTAAAGTTCAAATGAAGTTTCTTTAGGTCCTTATATTATAGAAACTCCTCAAGAAATTCATGGTGAATATATAAAACTTTTCGTTCTTTTATTCTCTCTTTAATTTTCTTGTTGAAGATATTTTGATTAGTAGATGGAACTAGATTTTTAGTTTAGTTTGTGAAAAATTTGTAACGAAATTATTGTACTGTGTCTGTTATTTGTTATCCATGAAAATTTGAATATGTCTAGTAATGTGTTTGTTGGATAACTTTATATGTGTATATATTATTAAGTGGTTGTTCTTTTGGCATATGTAAATAATTCTCTCAATAACCTTAAAGTGGGCAACGACATTAATGGTAGCAGCATCAGTTAATGAAAAAAGATTAATGGAGATGAAGATGGAAAAAGTGTGATATGAGAAGTTGATGATGGGATAAACTCTTTTTTTTTTTAATTTTCCAAACAAGACTTTAGCAAAATTTGTATTTTTTGTTTTACCTAAACTTTTATGAGCACTTGGCTTCCATAAATTAAAACAATTCAGTTTGTCTTCACTTGTAATTTTTGGTTGGACTCTCCTCATAATCAATGTTTTCTCTTGATTTGGTTGATGGAAGCAAAACATCTAAAAGGCTTCACCTTTTCAACTTGAATACTTAAATATGAAGATTATCGGCTTTGAAAAAGCATTTCATATAACCAAAAGGCTCTTGAACTTGACATATAGAATTCTATAGGTACAAGAGACTCTATTAGCATTTGGATGGATACATTAATTCCTTCATTCTCCAATTTATAATTTTCCCCACCCTCAAATCCCCTTCTCATCTAGGTTAGCCAACCTCTTCATCACACCTTACAAAAACTTGAAACTCTTTCCTTATCCTTCAATAATGTCTGATTATTCTTGAAACATTAATCCGTTCCTCCATTTCTTTCCTAGATGCCTTATAATATAAACTTGATACATGACCCAAATTCATTACCCATTAATATCTTAATTAGTTCTTCCTTTTCCTCACCACGACATCGAGACAAAATGTTATGATTAGAGGGCTCTATTGAAATCTAACATTTTACTTAGGCATAAGTTTTTTTATTTTGTCATGTATGGTTTCTAATCCTTCATATGTAAGATGTGTGAAATTGATACTGACTCGCACGAACATCTTTCTTTTGGAATGTCCCTTCATCAAACTACTTCGGTTTCAATCGCTATAAGGAATCAAAATAAAATACTTGTATTAGAAGTCTATTACTGCATGTGTTACTTATTTTACTTAATTAATCACATTCAAGTGAATCTGGCCATCAACTATGGAATCATATCTTTCTCTAGCATCAACAATGACATATTTGTTATACTATTGGCATAACAAAAAAGTACATGATGAAATTACGGTTCAAGCTACATCAAGTATTTCCACACTCAATGATTTTGATTTGTGCATACAGTACCTATTATTTAAACTATTAGAGCATTTCAATTGTGTGACACAACTCATAAATATTGAATATTTTGCTCTTACCTTTGGCATTCCCACTAATGACAAAATCCTTATTGTTTTGCATTCTAACAAAATTTCAAACGTTCGAGCTCTTTCTTTGGATCTGAACATCGAACTGCATTCATCATATGGTTGCTCTTATCGAATGCTTCTATTTTGCCATTAATCAAATGGAAATTCTAGGTCAACATCGTATATATGTCTTGTGAATTAGACCTTCAAACTAAGCTTCTCAAACCATACTCGTTAGGCTCACCCAATCTTCCAATCCAATCTATAATAGTTGTTTCACACCTCGACCCATCTTTTGTATACATAGTCTTGTACAAAATCTGAAAAGAACGCAGTGGCCTAAAACATACTAGAATGGGCCCCCATTATGTATCACGTGGCCAACTCTTCTCCTCAACCCGCTTCAAAATTAGAAAAGCTATAATATCATTTAGTATGGAAAAAAAAATGCAAACAGGTGAAATAAATAAATAGACAACAAAGTAGCTAATAAATATCGATATAAATTTATTAATGTTTTATCAACAACTATTTCAAAATATTTACACAACTTTTCATATTATTAAATATTAATTACATTGTACATAAAAAAAATTATAAAATATTTTAAAATATACACTTAATATATTTATGAGCCACGTCCAAAAAATTTAATAAATAAAATTAAAGCAATATATACTAGTTTTCATTAAAAAATTATTATTAAGTTTTTATTTTACAAATAAAAATAAGTTTCTTTTTAAATAAATATTCGTATTATAACTTTAAAAAATAATTTTACTTATTTTTCTATTATTTTGTGAGGTGTAAATAATAAAAGGAAGTTAAAAATTAAATGTCAACGGTCGAAAATTAGAAAAACCGTTACAGAAGCGGAGTTCACGAGTCAAAAATAAACGCACCGACGCGTTTTGTTCGATAAAATTCTCCGTTTGGGCATGAGATTCTGTGTCCAGCTTACTTTAACGGTGCCCTTGCGTACCCGGTAAAGCAACCGGGTGTCAGCCTCCTCTGACCTGCTACACCCGGTTAACCTGTCGGTGCTTTCCCCTGTCGGCACCGACACGCCAGATTTATTCCCGGTAATTTTCATCCAACGCCAGCACTTATTGGGATCCGTGCAGATTTTTAGTAATCGGGTTATGATTCGCTGCTTCCAATATTACTTTTTTTTTTTTTTAATTTTGAAAGTTCTTCGTATTTGTCGAATCTCAAATAATTTATGTAAATATTTTAATTTATAACTAAATAAAAATATGTTGTATAAATATTTAACTATAATTAACTCTAAGTAAAATTTATTCAAATTGCAAAAATTTGAAACAAACTTATATAGTTTAATCTTTTTATTATTTAATGATCAAATTTATATTACGAATTACAGTAAATTTATATAATTTCTATATTTATAAATATTTTTTAAAAATAATTTATCAATAAACATTCGTATATAAAACAATAACTAAAATATTCATCAATATTTTAAACCTATATTAAAAAATATTATTTTTTATAACCAATTGGTTACTTTTATTAATTTTCTTAATAAAAGTATTAATCACTCATTAGATTGAAATATTATATTGTAATTACTAAAAAATTAAGACTAATCAAGTTTACTAACTCCCCAAAGAAGAAAAAATATCCCTTTTAATTTAAAATAAGAGTAGTTGAGTAAATATTTTATTTTATTTGTTGGGTAGAAATTATTATATTTACCCGTAAGTATAAAATATAGTACAATATGACTCAAACACACAATTTATTACTACGTGAAAGTAGAAATTAATATATTTATCAATAGATAATATATAAGCATCAATCATAATACAATAAAAATAATATTTAAATAATAACGATGATGATATATTATGACTTAAATAAATAAATTTTTTAAATATATATATATATATATTGATATATTCATCAACAAATAATATATAAATAAATATTCTTACACACCACATGCACTAATTTTACCAAATTGAAATATTTTAAAAATAAGCAACAAAATTCCACTTTTGTCAATTTGATCAAATTTTGAAGTCAATTATATTAAAAAATGAAATAATTTAAAAAAAAATTATGTAATTAATATAGGCTAAATTGGTTGATGCTCCAACGTGATCAATCACATGACTACTAATTAAAAATTAAAACATAAAATAATGTTTTTATACACCAAATAATTAACCATTTTTATAATATATGGTTTAAATGCTTATTGTATTTTATGTTAATTTAGTAATTAAAGTAAAGTAGTAAACTTATAATTTAAACAATATGTATTGTATACATATATATATATGTGTGTGTGTGATTATGAGGTGTGGGAGCCAAAGATGGCCGAGTTTCCGTAGGTGGTGATGCGTGCACGTGACTTGAAACCAAAAGAAAAGGGACATGTCTTAGGTCATTAAATTCAAATTAAAAGAGAACTATACATTCCTCTTTACGTATATGTATATATATTATGTATTTGTATACATAATCATATACTATGTACACCCATAAATGCTAATAAGAAATTACCCACAAAAATATTATAATTGTATATTTAATGCGTGTATATATATGTTGTTTAATATTGTATCTATGTGTATATATTATGTATTGGTGTACATAATGCATATACTATGTATACCCATAAATGCTAATACGAAATTACCCACAAAAACATTATAATTGTATATTTAATGCGTGTATATATATGTTGCTTAATATTGTATATATGTGTATATATTATGTATTGGTGTACATAATGCATGTACTATGTATACCCATAAATGCTAATAAGAAATTACCCACAAAAACATTATAATTGTATATTTAATGCACATTGTAATTGTATATTTAATGCGTGTATATATATATGTTGTTTAATATTGTATATATGTGTATATATTATGTATTGGTGTACATAATATATATACCATGTATACCCATAAATGCCAATACGAAATTACCCACAAAAACATTATAATTGTATATTTAATGCACATTGTAATTGTATATTTAATGCGTGTATATATATATGTTGTTTAATATTGTATATATGTGTATATATTATGTATTGGTGTACATAATATATATACCATGTATACCCATAAATGCCAATACGAAATTACCCACAAAAACATTATAATTGTATATTTAATGCGTGTATATATATATATGTTGCTTAATATTGTATATATTATGTATTGGTGTACATAATGCATGTACTAAGTATACCCATAAATACCAATACGAAATTACCCACAAAAACATTATAATTGTATATTTAATGGGTGTATATATATGTTGCTTAATATTGTATATATGTGTATATATTATGTATTGGTGTACATAATATATATACCATGTATACCCATAAATGCCAGTACGAAATTACCCACAAAAATATTATAATTGTATATTTAATGCTTATACATATATGTTGTATATAAAATATGGGGTAAGTATTACCACATCAAAAAATAATAATTATTAATTTAATTATTCTCTAGTTTATGTATTTTTAACTTTATATTTGACTAATATGGTTAAACGAATATAAATATTTCCATCACATATAATTAATTTAATTATTTATATGAGTCAATTTTAAAACAAAACTTAATAAACAATTCAAAAGATTTATTATTATATGCTAAATATTATCAATGCAAACATCTATTATTATAATTTTCAAAATATTAGCAAATTTTTTGTTAAAAAATTCACAATTCTATTAAAAAAAAAATCGTGAATTTAAATAATTTTAGGAGATTAAGAATTAAATTATAATAATTGTAATTATTATAACTTAATTATTGTGCGACGAATAATTCAGAAATTAAAATTATAAACTTTATCGGAAATATTAAGTTTTAATTAATTTTAAAAATTATTGAAATATAAATAGTATTGTACTTATAAGCACATGCATTGTCTGTGCTACCTTATAGTATAAATATTTTTAAAAAATAATTAGAACATGAATTATAACTCTCCATTATATATATATATATATATAGTAGAAAAGATAATATATTTAAAAAAATTTTACAGTTCTTAACACACATCCAATCATATAATGTCAGTTTTTATGCTGCATATATATATATATATATATATATATACATATACACACACACACATACATAAATCCTATCAAATTGTTCCTGGCATTAAGAAATTTTACAGTACTGATTCAAATGATTAATCCCAGTGGTTATTATTTTAAATTGATTTTAACTTTTACTTTTTGTCCAAAGACAGATTCCAAACTCATTTACCACATCAAATTCAGTTAATTAAATTAACATTCCCAACATTTAATACTATTTATCAATAATTAAAAAAAAATGCTCTTCTAATTTCGAATATAATTATAAAATTATTTTAATTTACTTTTTGAATTACTACTTTATCGATTAACTATTTAAAAAGTTACTAATTTTTATGTTACATCAAATAATTTTATCTTCACTTACATTTATATATATACATATATATATATATATACACACATGCCCACAAATATCAAATGGGTTTTGATCAAGACATAGTAATTATCAGATTGATTTTGATTAAGACCATATTAACCTAATTTTGCACACACACTAATTGTTAATAATTATAAAAAAAAATCCACAGAAAATAGCATAATTAGAGATTAAGCCACGATCTTAATAAAAAATTAATGTATTTATAATACTAAACAAGTTTTAACATATGATTATTCTCTCTTCTTTTTTTTTTTTTTTAAATATATATTAATTTTTGGAATTTAGTATAATTATAAATCATCCATAACCTTTTGGGGCCCACGCGAACTCTTCAGATCACATTTTGTCCCCAAACAAGATTTGTACGGTCGTGGGTTAATGGGACCCGGGGGCCCACGTGAACCCCAGCACATGATCTAAGCCCTCTAATAATCTCATTCCTTTGACCTTTGACCTTTGACCTTTGACCTCTCCTCAATGAGTTTAATCAGGGGCCTTTTCGTCCAAAGAAATCGGCACGGACGACGTGGCTGCAGAAGACAGGTCGGAGCAGAATAAGAATAACGAGCACGCGAGCAGGGAATCCTCAACGGATCCCGAGGCAATGTCACGTGACCGGCGGGTCCCACTGTGCAATTTTTTTTTACTCTCTCTCTCTCTCTCTCCTCTCTCCAGCGAGTGCAGTAACGCTTTCACTTAGCTGGAAGCAGGCAGGTTTTGGGTGGGCTCCACCGTAACATGGTGAATCCGTGGCAGCCACGTTGGCACAACGTGTGAGGAACCCGACGGGCGACGTGCGACTTTTGGGTCCCACCCGGAACATGGGCTCTTACTTGCTCGCACGCACGACGCACATGCTTACATTCCCGCACATTGCGCGGGTTCTGCCACGTCATCACTCTCGTTTAAAATTACTATTATACCCAAACCGGATAAGCGAACAAAGTCAACTCGTGGAGGGTAAATTCGTCAAAGTGAAAATATCAGGAAGGTTACCCAGTTCTTTCCTTAATCTGCTCCTTAGAATATACGAGACAACCAACCATGTTATACAAAACACAATTAAATTAATTGTTAATTAACATGGTTAACTTAATTATAATTATATTAGTTTTTAATATGTCTTAATACGTGTAAATCTCAAGGTTAAATACGAACACTTGACCGTATAGCTTTCTTAATCGGTGGTATATGGCCTAGTTTCAGCACAAAGCCATGTGCCCCGTTCTCAAGAACTTTGGACACATGGGTAAGGATCTTTTTGGGTCACCGACCGATACATACATACATACATATACATATATATGTATATTTATATTTATGTATAAAAGGGGGAATTATTTGTGTTGTTATTAATTTTTGTGGGTAATTAATTAATTGGTTAAATTTAATGAGAATTATAAGAAATGGAAGTGACAAAGAGAGACAACGTGATGGGTAGCTTTGGGTATTTTGAGGCACACGATGTTCTCAACTTAAAAAGGCATCGCTATTTTATGATACGTACGTCTTGTCATGGTCCGATTGATAAGAATATTTATTATATTTTTAGATATTGAAAAGTTTTTCTATACTTACACGTATATATATATATATATATATATATAGTTTGAGTTTGACAGTAATTTTCACATACATGCACTTGTATATATATCTTGCCCATGTGTCGGTGCTATTTATATTCATAAACATTATTATATATATATATGTGTTGATTTTTTTTTTTGGGTTTTTATGTATGTTGTAAATCAAATTTAAATTTTGAAATGGGTTTTTTTTTTTAAATTATAAATTATGTCATAATTTAGATGATGTCAAAAATTTAGTTGTTTATATTTGAATATTTAATGATAAAAGTGGTAAGGGTTAATTAAATTGTTAATAAAGGGGTGATGGGTATCTTTGAAGGGAAGAAAAGAAATGCTTATCATGTTATGTTATATGATAAACGATATATATATATATATGTAAGTATGCTATTGGAAAATAAAAATTAATTACTTAAATTTTGATTGTCAAAATACCCACAAATTAATAATTGCATTCAAGATTTGTTTAATTAATGGAAGCCAATATTTTCGAGTATCGAGTAATTAGTAATTATTTTAGAATTTTTCTTTTGTCCTCGGTGCACATCACTACCAAAATCAACATAAATTGAGAAAATAGTCGTAACCCATCATTTTAAAATAAATAAAAGTGGAGCTATATATATATATATATGTATATATATATCTTATATGTTTTATTTTTTAAATTCACAAAAATTTTTTCCTTCATGCATGGAACCCTAAAATTACAAAAACACTTTACTCAATTGATAAAATTCATTCATTTATTAGATAACTGTTGTTTTTTTTCTTTATTAAAAAATACAACTTCGTATCAGAATGTATGTAAATTTTTATTAAAAAATAACGAAATAGATGATCGTATTCTATATATATATATATATGTATGTATGCATGCATGAATGAATACAAACTCCATGATCAATAGTGCATGAAGCCAAACCCTAGAACACAACTTTTTTATAATTGGTTTTTACCAAAATTTTTGCTTTTCTCAAAGAGGAAGAGAGAAGTCTTTTAGAAGGAAGTGATTCAAAGAGTGCAATCCAAGTTTAGTTTTTTTTTTTTTTTTTTAATAAATAAATAAATAAAAAGGGAAATCTTTAAAAAGAAAAAATAAAGAAGAATTCAGCTTTTTTTAGTATATGATTTAATAAAAAAAATTAATTTTTTTACAAAAATAAAATGAGAGAGAGTATTTTTTAAGGGATTGATACAAAGGGTGCAAGTCAAGTTAGTTAAAAAGAGTGGTACAATTTGTACATATTTGTGTATGTATATGTACACACGTATATATAAATTTCTTTACTACACTTACAATATATATGTATATTTTTCTCCTTGCGTTGGCTAAATAAGACTAAAAAGTCAAACCCTTTGACTCCATTTTATAATGCAATTTAACCGGACTCAAGTGGCAATAAAAAACTCTTTTTTTAAAAAAAAAAAATTTATAAATTCATAAATCACGGCACCCGAAACGTAAATTATATAAATTATTATTATTTTTTTGAGAAAGTTAGATTAATTATTTTCGAAAAATCATCGCCTGAATTTACTGAATTTTCACACTTTTTTTTTTCTATTAAAGTTGGCGAAAGAAAAATAATTTTCTACAAAAAAATAAAAAAAAAACCCATAATTTGAAAAAATAAAAAAATTTTAATAAATAAAATACTAATTATTTATTAGAAAAAAATTAAAAAATAGAGAGAAAATTATAAATTATAAATTATAAATTAAAAAATAAAAAACTCCATCAAAATCAAAAGGCTGCCACGCCGTAACAAACGCGTTGGGTCTCTGAAAAAACAGCAAATTTTGTAGTTTTATGAAAATTAGGGGGGCGAAAACGGAATTAAATTAAAAAATTCAATTTTTTTCCCGTTCCTCACGCGCGTATTTGACGTGGGAAAATCACTGACGAATTACGTAGAGACATGTATGTGTTTGCGGCGACACGCGCGGGTAAAACGCTTGGGGAGGATATGTTTATTTTTTGTAGAGCAAATTGTTTTGGATTTTTCAGCGGAAGAAAATTTATTTTTATTCTATATATATATTAAAGTGTAATAATAATAATAATAATAATAATAATAATAAAATCTGATAAAACAAGGTAAAAATATTAATAAATTTCTAAATTAAATTTATTAATATTAAATTAAGATTTTAGCATTATATTTAAAATCTTACTTAGTTAATAAAAATTTAAGTAATCGCCATAAAAAGTTTATTTCGTACATTTAATTGAAGGACAAAATGGGAAATTAAAATATAAATTCAGAAGGAAATTAAAAAAAGAAAAAAAGAAAAAAGAAAATTAGGAGGGACCCACAAGGTAATAAGAAGAGAGAGAGAGAGAGAGGGAGGGAGAAGACTTCAACATCAAGACAGTGAAGGGATTAGTAAAAGACAGCTAGCAATGAAGGAGGAGGCTCACCTACCTTCACTCCCTTCTCTCCCTTTTTAGTCTCTCCTTCTCTCTTCTTCTTCTTTTCAAATTTCATTTCTCCTTCTCCCCTTCTATCATCAGACTCCTCCAACTCCAACTCCAACTCCAACTCCAACTCCCCTTCTCTCTCTTTTACGCACCAATCGCAAGGTAACTCTCTTGTTTGTGTCTTCTTTCTTCTACTTCTGAAGAAGATTTTACATGCATTTGGGTGAATTTTTTCTTCTGGCTTTGCTTTGTGCTTTTGGAGATGGTTGCGATTTGACTGATGAATTCTCACTTGGGATTCGAGTCTGGAGTTAAGGGCGGGAATTGTTAATTTTTTTTTTTTTAAATTTCTGATTTGAGTTTAATTTCGACTTTCAGTACGTTACTGTACGTAATTCTGGACCATTTTGAGTGTAAACCTGGGGTCTTTTTGAGTGTCGGCAGCGAGAGGGATTTCCCTTCTGAACTGCCGTTAATTCTCTGTTTGGTTGCTGAGAAAGCTTTGGGGAGGGGGAAATGGAAGCGAAAAATTAAAAGGACCATTCAAATGTTTTATGTCATTTTTAATTTAAGAGAGAATTCAATCGAGTTAGGTTTTCGGCATTTTTCAAGAATTTTTTCTTCCCTGTTCTTATTTGCTTTCGAGTTTTCTGCATTACCACTGTAAAATTAAACTAAATTATCCTGATAATTTGTACTCAACTCACTTTTTTTTCTCTTCTGTTTCGTGCAGGATTCTTCGATTACTCAGTTTCTCACCAAATTCCCAGTAAAAAAATCCATCTGAAATTGCTCGAGGTTTGCTTCTACGTTATCAATTCTTTTCTCCCCCGTCAAATTTTTCCAAGAAAATTAAAATTCTCTGCAAATAAAACCAAAATTTGCAGAGGGTGGGGCTAACATACGCCCCGTGTTGATTACTCTTCCTTTTTCAAAAGATTTTTTTTTTTTTTTCTTTTCTTAACCTCGAGTTTTGAAATATCTCTTTCGAAGAATGGCTCCAAATTTATTCAATTTTTCGAATTTTCATGACATTGATGCCCCCAAAATTTATTTTAAGAAAATTGAATTAAATGGTAACATTTTGATTTTTTCAACCTCGTTTTAACGTAACATCGGTTAGAAGAATCATCTTTACTGAAACGTAAATATACATACACGCATATATATATATATATATATAGATATATACACTGTACACAGATATATACGCATTTGCTAACATGCGCCACACGGCTCATGAGCTGGCTTAATCATTGACACGTTGCCAAAGTGCCACTTACCATAGATATAGCTTAGCACTTTTTAATAAACACTGTGTGCTGCCTCCTTTTTCTTCAGCGCACCCTGAAATCCTCCATCCCCTATATATATATTTACAGTTTTCTCTCATTTTTTCTTTCAGTTTCTCGAGAAATACACCCGACCCAGGACAGTTTTCTCACTGCCCTTATCTGGGTATTCTTCGTTTTTTTGTTTTTCTCAGGAACCAAAAGCGGTGTCGTAATGGGACCGAATTTCATCGACGAGATAGATTGCGGCAGCTTCTTCGACCACATCGATGATTTGCTTGATTTCCCCGGCGAGGACATAGAGGCCGGGTTGGGTTCCGCTGCAGATTCCAACTCGCTCCCTACCATCTGGCCGACTCAGTCGGAGTCGCTTCCGGGTTCCGAATCGGTTTTCTCTGGGAACAGCAGTTCCGACCTCTCCGCAGAGCTCTCCGTTCCGGTGAGTAATTTTTATCTCCGTTCCCTTCTCCCCTGATTTGCAGGCGTTGGATTTTGCTGATGATGACTTCACGCGATGTTCGTTATTGATTAAATTAATTAATTAAAATCATTACTGGTGTTTCGTAGTGATTTAAGTTGGGGTGATTAGTAGCTGATCTGCGGGGGGTTAATTAATCTTAGGGGGTTGTTTTAGTAATTATGAGATTTGGATTTTAATGTCGGCGACTGGGTGGAATCCAGTGCACCAAAAATAAAAATGAATTATTAAAGGATACATAATAATTGTGATTTCATTTATGGAAGTCACGTGATGGGCCATGTGATTAGTTGATTGAAATTGGTTGTCACTTTAAAAAAAAATTAAAAAATTAAAAAAAGAAAAAGAGAAATTCTTTTGGAATGTTCTTAATCGTAATGTACCCCCAAGTGATTTCCACATTGGTTTCTTGAATTTTTCATCTTTTGATGAATTCCTCTTTAATGCATTGAATGTTTTGTATAACCTAATAAAAGTAGATTCCTTCAGTTGTAATTCAGCTTTAATGTTTGATGAAATGAAATGGGCTTTGTATCAAAAGAAGAAACAAAGAAATTAGTCCCAAGTGGGTATTGATGTGTTGTTAGTCCTGAGTCTAATGTGAATTGTGGGCGACCTTATCTGTATTTGTATGATTGAGTCGGGGGAATTGGCGAGCTTGAAGTTAATTTTGAGTGTCTAATGTGAATTGTGCAGAATCTTATTGGGATTTGTATGATTGAATTAGGAGAATTGGCGAGCTTGACATTAGTTTTGAATATGTTTTGAGTGGATTTGGAAAGCTGTCGACTGATTTGGTTTGGTTTTTGCTGTGATTGCAGTACGAGGATATTCTTCAGTTGGAATGGCTTTCAAATTTTGTTGAGGATTCCTTCTCTGGAGGAAGTCTCGCAATGAACAAAGAAGAATCTTCATGTGTCACCAAGGACTCATCTCACAACCAATTCCAGACTTCCAGTCCTGTTTCTGTCCTTGAAAGCAGCAGCTCCTACTCTGGAGACAAGACTGCTCCGCGTAGCCCGGACACTGTTGCTGTTGGAAGGTGTGGACGTCCGCGCAGCAAGCGTCCACGCCCTGCAACTTTCAATCCTCGCCCTAGCCAACTCATATCCCCCCTCTCTTCAGTCAACGAGAATTGGACAATGCAGCCCCTTGTGGCTGATCCTAGCCCTAAGGGGTCTTCCGATTCGGAGAATGTCGTGCAGTCACGACTTGTTATCAAAATACCAAAGCAAGTTGCTACGGAGCATAAGAAGAAGAAGAAGAAGATCAAGCTTTCTGCTCCTGAAGGGAATTCGGATACAAACCAGAATCAACCATCGCAACCAGTGAGGAAATGCATGCATTGTGAGATAACAAAGACTCCGCAATGGAGGGCTGGGCCTATGGGGCCAAAGACACTTTGCAATGCTTGTGGTGTGCGCTATAAGTCTGGCCGTCTTTTCCCTGAGTACCGGCCTGCTGCTAGCCCAACATTTGTCCCCTCTTTGCATTCCAATTCTCATAAGAAGGTTGTTGAGATGAGAAACAAGAACAACGAGAAGATTGCTATGGTTGGGAGCTCAACAATGACGACTGAAATGCCCGAGTTGATTCCAAATAAGAGCTATCATGCACTAACTTACATGTGAAGGAGTGAGTGAAGTTGAGAGTTCCCCATCCGGGAATCCTCTCAGCTTCCTTCTCTATTTCACTCTTATGTTATTGGGTTATGTCATTTCATTTCTTTGTTCATTGGTTTTTTGTACAGGGACAGGTTCGAGAAGGAATAGGAGAGCCATAGATGACCTATTTTAGCTTTAAGTAGAGAGGGATTGTAATGAGAGAACTAAAAAAAAAAGGGGTAGAGAGAAAATTGCAAGTCTTCAAGAGTAGCAGAGTTCTTTTAGGGTTTAGTTAAGAGTTTAGTCTTTAAAAAGTCAGTAGGTATTTCGGGGTTATGTGTTTGTCTTTTTTCTCTTCTGAATTCTTTTTTCCTTTTCCCTTCTTCCTTATGGGAATTCTTTTTGCAGTTGATCTGTTAGTAGAAAATTCTGAGATGAGTAATGCCATTTGAAATCTTGTTCTAAATGCATGGCTCTCTGCAATTTTCCCCCTGACTCTTCCCTTTCCCCTACTTCAATTTAACTTCATTGGTGGTTTGATTCTCGTTGCCAAGTAAATCGAATACTTTGTTTTCTTGATTTTAACCGGAATTGAACCCTCGATGTAAATCTCCATAGTCGAGCAATTTTATGTGTGCACAAAGATTTTAAAAGTATACCGAGATATATATGCGCAGATATCTAATTGTCATTTTCATCAAGAGAAAATGACTTGTTGTTTGCCATGAACTGCCTAAAGAAAGGCCTTTTCGTAGTCGAAGATTAAACGTTAGTGCATTTTCGTACGAATTACAAACGAGTAATAGTATTTGAGCGAATCCATTGTTATGATCTCACGAAAGATGATTATCGGATGAAGTTGTCGATGCATGCTTAAATTGAATTGAAAGTATGTAGGATAGAAATCTAGGGTTTGTTGCAACCACAAACAATTAGAAAATATCTCTTTTGAATATGAACAGTGTAAAGATTAAAACTAAGGGTAAGGTGGAAATCCAATTAGTGTTTGGAAGGTGATGAATTAAATCCTAATTTTTTGTGGGAAAAATCCCAATCAATGACAAATAATGTAATCATGTCTAAGTTGTTGCCATTCATCTGGCAAAATGTCCAAATCCAACCCAACACCACCAAAATTATATATTATATATATATATATATATTTTCAAACTTGAATCGCAATTATATATGATTTACCCTTGAATGAGACTTAAAAAAGATAATTAATTAACTTAATTAATTGAAATTAGTAAGTAGATTACATCAATCAACGTTGATAATTTTGTTGAAGGGTGATTGGACTCCTAATCATATAGGGTGGTGATATTCTTTTCAAATGCATGTTTTTACGCTATGGTTGATTGAGACTCATAAAAATAAAGACAATACACCACGATTATGAATTTGGGTTCAATCTTTGTCAATTCTATCACCAAACAAAATTGCCTAACCAACCCTTTAAATATATATATATATATATATATATATATTACTTTTTAAATTCATATATCTTATTAATTATATATAAATATTAATAATTATACAATTTTTTTAATAAAAAACCATAAAAATTACTAAATAACTCGAAACTTAATCTCTTTTTTAAAAAATAAAAGTACCAACTATTTAGTAAATGAATTACTAATAATATTTTACTTATTTATATCCGTGTTTGTATTCATATATTATTTTTAATTATAAATTTATATATATATTTTTTTTTGCGTTAGTTTATCAGTAACTATATTAATTCACTACATTTTGATTAATTACTTATATAAAAAAATTAGTTTGCGTCGTTATTCTATCAAAACTTTTTCGAAGATCATATACTAAATTTTTATACCACCTTTTTAGTTTAGCAACGGGAGTATTATCTTATTATTTTTCGGTAAAAAGTAAAACATTTGCACAAAAGAATAAATGATTTAAAATAAATTTTTTTTTCGCAAACCCTTTTTTAGAAATTAATTTTAATTCTTAATTGTTGCAAATATAAGCACGACCCGTGTGATTTACATGAATTAGATGTCGAAATAATATACCTAAGTTTGAATAAATAGTAAGTTACATGTTTTATGGGGGCATAATTCGATCAAATTCACGAATTAAAATCATTACTATGGTTAATGAAGTTGGGGAATGGAAGACATTATTATTATGAGCTTGGATTTAAGACCCACTAATTATGTGAGTAATTATTTTTGTTCCATAAAAAAATAGTTTGAAATTTAAAAAAAAATACTTAATTTTTAACTCGAGTAATATTTCTTTATTTTTACGAATAGTTTAAGAGTAAATATATATTATGTTGTACTAAAAAAATATATAAATAAAAAAAATCCTAATTACTCACAAAAGAAGAGAAATGAAAAATAAAACAGAAGGTGTTTAGTTAGGCCTTTTAAGAAATGGGCTCTGCCTAATACATATATATATATATATATATATTTGAGCCTACAATATGTATGTGTGTATATATATATTTGGAATAAAAACCCAATGGAAAATAGATTTGACCCACGAAGCCCATTTTTGAATTACCCAAAAATTGAGGGTGTACAAATTTTGGGTTCAATTGGGCCAAATTCTCAGCCCAAATTACAAATTTCTTCCTTCGAAAACCAAATTAAATTACAAGTAACGTATATAACATTGAGTGTGTGTATACATATATATATATATAATATCTACTTGTAAATAATAATAGTAATAATTAATTAATTAATTAAGATTAGCATAAACAATCCAAAACATTATTAAATTACAATTAAGAAAATAAACCTTCATTAATTAAGGTTAGGTTTTTTAGTATCCCAAAAGCAACGCAATTCATTTTTCGAAGTGAGGGACTTGAAGGGGGAGTTGACTAAAAAGCTAAGCGACGCCGCCGGTTACGGCCGCCGGAGCGCCGTGTCTGCAGGCTGCGTGTGTGGCCAATTAATGTTCCCATTTAATTTAATTTAATTTCTCTTTTTTTTTTTTCTCAATTTATTATGATAATGATAATGATAATAATAATATAAATTCAGAAAATAATGTATTAATTATATATTAAATTCGAGATAAATATATATATATATATTTTTTAAAGTGTCTGACAGAAACAGTGAGTGTGAGATATCTTCTACTGCTACAAACAACCGGACATGTAACGACAGAGATTCGAAGTGGGCCCCGCGGGATGTCCCCGTCACCCTCAAGCTGACGAGAATCTCACAGTTATGTTGGGCCCCGTCTATCCGTCCCGTCAAGAGTAAATTCCTCCATGTGGCAAATCACGCGTGCCCGTGACAACTGAACTTGTCCGGTAGCTGTCACGTTAGCATGGCCCGCCCCCTTTGCTTTCTCAAAGCCCATTGGGCCCACACTCACACCAAATACGTACAGTTTATATGGGGACAAAAAAACATGTAGCGATTAATTCAAGGAACCCAAAAAATTAGTAAGAAGAAATTATTAAGTAAAACAAAATAAGTCATATTCATTATATTAATTAATTAATTATTTATTTTTTTTACTAGCGGTAATTTTCTCCATAGTAAATCACGAAAGAAAGTGAAATCTTTTTTTTTTTTTTCAATTTTATATTATAATGAATAATTTTATTTTAATATTTTATATTCTAAAATATGTTGATTTAATTATCCCTTATTATTCTTTAGCCATAAATATTTGCAATTTTTTTAATAAATTTATTATTTTTTTAAAGAGAATATGTAATAGACGGGTGCGCTATTATTTTAGATGACAAATCAATTCGTCGTGTGGGATCATGCATTATCGCAATTAGTAAGATTTATACGATCTTTGATCTCTGTGAGACGATGAATGAGTATAAATATATTATATCTATGTCACGAGCTTTATAGGTTAAAGTATCCACATATGTGTTGTCTTTTATATAAACATATAAAATTTAAATATCTTAATTACGATTGAGAAAATTCTGAATCTCGCTCCCAAGAGTGTTATTAGTTTAGACTCATTTAGTGAGATATAACAAAATATTTAAAAAATATATCTCATTTACTAAGTTTGTCACGAACCAGACCATCTCCGGTAGCAATCTTAGGTAATCTTTTCTTAAACTCATATGTATTCAGTTTGACCTCTCTTTATGAGGCAACTCTCTGGCCAACTTGAAAACATCTATTCACATTCCAATAGTAAAAAAAAAATGATTCAGGTAATTATAGGCATCTTAAACTATACAAGCATATATTAGTATGCTTTTAAAAAAATATATACATTAAATTTAGTTTAAATTTAATTTCATAAAATAAGAATAAGAATATAATACAAAAAAAAAGAAATTTAAATGAAAACATTATTGTAATTGTAATTCAACTTTATATTTAGTAAAAAGTTAGATTAAAAAAATACGAACGAAATAGATTTAGTTATCCGTACAAACTTATAATTATTATTGATTTCTTTTTTTTTTTTACATCAAACTAAATTTAGAATTTTTTTTGACTAGACACGATATTAAAATAAAAATTATTTTATAAAATTCAAAAATTTGAAGATGGTAAATGTGGGTAAAACTGTAAAATTTGTTGGAGAAAGGTGAAATTTCACATGTGAAGATTAGGTAAAAGAAGGTGAATGAAGTCTTTGTCAATGCTTTTTTTTCCATTTGTTGTGTATATGTCTTGTGTTGTGTCACTTTCTATCTCATTTTTATAATGTTTTGTAATTTTAATAAATATTACCAACATTTTTTTTACAAAATATCCATAATATTTTATTATATTTTGCTCTTATTTTAAAAGTTATATTAATTTATAAGCATTATTTTTTAAAAATTCTAAGTGGGTATCTACATATGAATTATTAAAAAAAATCATAAAAAAATAATTACAAAGTTCAAAATTTTTTTTCCATATAACTTGGAGGGACCAAAAAAGTATTGATGGATTTCAATATAAATTTAAATTTGATATAAACAACTTGTAATTATATATAAAAATAAGTAAATATTTTTTTTTAATTTCTTAAACACAATTAAACTAATTATTTTATCTTGTTAAATGAAATATTAAATTTGATTACACAAAATTGGTATATTCTTCACACTTATTTATTAATAAGTACTTTTATCACAACAAACATTAAGTGATTCAATTCATAGATTTTGTTCCTATTACATAAATTATATATATATAGATTTATCTTAAAAATATTATTCATATGACAATTTAATTCTTAATTATAATTTACTTTTTAATATTTTTTATTTATTTCAAATGTTTATTTAAATTAGTCATTTTAAGTTTTTCTTAACTTTAACCCATTTAAATTTTCAATTAACCATTAAATTAATAAAATAATTTATTAATTTAATTAATTGGTCAAATTGGGCTTTTGACATATTTTTTAAAACGTCCAAATAATATATAATTATTTTAAATATTTTGTATTAAAAAATAGTACGAAAACGAATATTTAAAATAAAAAAAAAATTAGTGATCAAATTATAATTAAAAAAAATAAAAATTAACTCAAAATAAACACCACATTTTTAAATGATTAATTTAATAATTTACCCTAATTATTATCTCATATTTTTTAATATATATATATATATATATATATTTTACAAAATCTTAGTTTTGAATACACGTATTAATTGAATTGTTGTTTTACAATCATATCGTGTTATTGTATTAATGTTTAATTTGATTCAAACATTAATTAAAATTAAACAAGGTCATAAATGAAGAGTCGAATTACTTGGCTTTTGTTCCAACCCTCTTCATCACCACATTATTTTGTCCTTAATCTCCATGTAACCATCATAATTAGCGTCCTACCAAATTCCTTAATCCAATTTTGTTTGTTAATTTAACCTCTCATGTACTTGTCATTACCCACAAATTTTTCGTTCTTAATTAGACTTTAAACCAATAATTAATTTAATTATTAATATTATAGCGCCCGGAAAGGGGCCGAAAAAAAAAAGCCACGTCAGCAGGCCCGGTCAGCAGTCCCGGCCAACCGGGACCTGCCACGTGGCAAGACCACGTCGTTCCGGAACGGGCCACGTTGGCGATCCGCGTAGGCGCGATCGGACGGCCCAGATCAAGCGTGCGATCGGACGGCCCAGATGCAATCGCACGGACGGCCCAGATTCAATCAAAAACGGACGGCCCAGATTAAAACAAAATGGACGGCTGAGATCAAAAGGCAAAGGGTTATAAATAGAACCCCCACACCAGACCACAAACCCTAGCCGCCTGCCGCTCGCTGGAGAAGACGAACCAGAAGCCGGCCACCGCCACCCGCCGCCGCACCGGGGAAATTTCCGACCGCCGATCAAGGTAAATTTCGTACCCCGACTCGTTTTTCCACGCTGATTCATCCTGTGGCCAAATCGGAGCCAAAATCCCGGCCAAACGGCTGGAATACACGGCCGAATCCCAGCGGCGCCGCCGCGCCCCTTCTCGGTTTTTGCCTCCGATGAGGCCCTTCTCGGCCTCCGTTTGATGCAATTTTTATATCACCGTGATCACCATTCTTTTCTCTACAGGTTGACCGGAGCCGAATCACCAAAACACGAACCTCGCCGGAGAGCCGCCGCACCCGAGAGCGCCGCCGCCGGTAAGCTCCGTTTTTTCGTGATTTTTTGGCCCCCCGAGGGCCCTAGGGTTGTTTTCTCGCAGGGACCGATGCGAGTGTGGCCGAATTCGGCCGGAAACGGCCGAAAACAGCCAACCCGAGGCGAATCGCCGCCGCCAGCGGCGGTGCCGTCGCCGGAGCACGGCGGAGCCGCCGTGCCGGAGTTACGATATTGGCCGAAAGGGGCCCTGGGCCTAATTTGGGATTTTTTGGAATACGTGCAGGTACCAGTAGTGCGTTTCAGTTCCCCGAGAAAAATTCAGGGAAAATTAGGGACAGCCTGTAGGTGCACTGTGAAGCCGTGTTCGAACCCCGAAACGTGTAAGGACCCCTCACCTTATTTCCTATCACGGTTTTAAAGTTCAATAAATGATAAAACGGTATTTCATGAATCAACGAATGTGTGAAATTGCTTAAGGTTGCTAATGGAGCCCAAGTCTAGTGTATTTGTCGGTTAACTGTTATTTGGCCTGTTTTACAGTTTTAAATGCAGCATGAGGTTCGATATTTTCATTTTATAGTTTCGTGTGCATATTTTACTGTTTTATTGATTATGGATTAAATGACCGGGATATTGATGCTGCATGTTGTCTGTTTAGCATAAATTACTGTTTGTTTGCTTGTATGTGGATTAATGATGCTGACTGAGGAAAAAGAGAATGAAAAATTATGTAAATGGGTAATGGTATAATGTGGTCAGCCTGACTAGATATCCTGGGAGATGGTGGACGGACCGGGTCCGTAGGGAACCCTACCGGGATTGTGGTCTCCCATACCGGACGGGGTATGAAGATCTTATGTGTTTTGGCGCCCATACCGGACTGGGTATGGGGACGACCCGTTTCACCCTCATACCGGACGGGGTAATGAGGTCTATGGTTTGGCGCCCATACCGGACGGGGTATGGGGACGGCCCTGGAATGGATTTCAAGTGTTAAGGATTAACGGGTAGCGGGACCCCTATGGATCCCCATAGATACTAGTGGGCTGGTAAATGAGGAAAAGATATGTTGTATAATGATTGAATTATAAAAGGCGTGATAAGTGTTATGTTTTACTGTTTATATGATTCCAAGATTATGATAATGTTATTGCTTTCGTATATTATTTTATAAATTCCACCGAGGTAAGTGGATGGTAAAAGTTTTATTATTAATAAAAGGTTTTGTTGTAAATTATGCTCCATTGGTCTTTTTGTATTTTCTACCCACCTTTACCTCCGTGACGGTGAGATATCGTGATGTCTTTACTGGGCTAGTGTAGCTCATTCCTTATTTAATCATTTCAGATCAAGAGGACATCGTTCCCGAACCGGTTCCGCAGGAGGACGACGAAGGGGACGCCTAAAGACTCCCTAGTCACATTCGTAGTTTTTTTTTACTTTCAAGTTTCTCCTTTAGGTAGTTTAATCTTTTATATTTTGTGAGCACGTTTTTGGTTTTAGTGTAAGGGATGTTATTCAAATTCTGACTTCGCTTCCTCATTTGATATTTATAATATAATTTCCATTTTAAATTTCCGGGGATGCTACAAATATCACAGGTGATGTGTTTTTCACTCGTGAGTTTGAATCGAATTATATTTTTATTTAAAAATTATTTTTTATTATATTATGATCTATATTTTCTAGAACAAAAAATACACAATCATTTAACTAAATATAATACTTATAAATTATTAAAAAATAATGTTTTTGACTAAATTTAATTTCTTCTATTCCCAAATTTATAGGAGTACTTATCTAAGTTTATTAAGAAAAAATATTTTATTAGTGATTTAAGATTTAAAATTTAGATAATTGAATAAAATTTAGTGCTTATCTTGAAATAATTTCAATTAATTAACTAATTTAAGAGGGTAAATTAGTAATTTAATTAATTACTAAAGTTTAGAACTCTCCATAACATCCTTACAAATAATCAACTTACCACATCTTGTCCCAAGGCCCAAAAACTATTCACACATACCAACTAGGGTTAGTTCAAAATTTCAAGTTTAAACCCTAATTACTAGGATTAAGAAGTTAATCGCGGTTAATTAAATTAGTTCGATTAATTAGGACCTCGTGATAAATATGGATTTTAACTGCGGTTAAATATATATATATTTATTGTTAAAATTAATTATAATTAGTTTAAAAATATTTGTAATTTTTTTTATAAATTTATTATTTTTTTAAAGAGAATATGTAATAAACGGGTGCGCTATTATTTTCAACAACCAATAAATTCGTCGTGTGAGATCATGCATTGTCGCAATTAGTAAGATTTATACGATCTTTCGGAATCTCGCTTTCAATAGTGTCATTAGCTTAAACTCATTTAGTGAGATATAATAAAAAGATTTAAAAAAATATAAGAAATCTACCTCTATAATAAAATTAGGAGCAACAGTAAATTAAAATTTATTGAGAACCCTTAAAATCTCAACGTTGTTCTGATGCATTGTTGTCGTAAGTAGTTATAAATCTTAAAACCCAGTTCCCAAGGTTGTCACGAACCAGACCATCTCCGGTAGCAATAGTAAAAAAAAATGATTCAGGTAATTATAGGCATCTTAAACTATACAAGCATATATTGGTATGCTTTTAAAAAAATATATACATTAAATTTAGTTTAAATTTAATTTCATAAAATAAGAATAAGAATATAATACAAAAAAATAAAAATAAAAATTAAATGAAAACATTGTGGTAATTGTAATTCAATTTTATATTTAATAAACAGTTAGATTAAAAAAATAAGAACGAAATAGATTTAGTTACCCGTACAAACTTATAATTATTATTGATTTTTTTTTTTTACATCAAACTAAATTTAGAATCTTTTTTGACTAGATACGATATTAAAATAAAAATTATTTTATAAAATTCAAAAATTTGAAGATGGTAAATGTGGGTAAAACTGTAAAATTTGTTGGAGAAAGGTGAAATTTCACATATGAAGATTAGGTAAAAGAAGGTGAATGAAGTATTTGTCAATGCTTTTTTTTTTCCATTTGTTGTGTATATGTCTTGTGTTGTATCACTTTCTATCTCATTTTTATAATGTTTTGTAATTTTAATAAATATTACCAACATTTTTTTTACAAAATATCCATAATATTTTATTATATTTTGCTCTTATTTTAAAAGTTAAATTAATTTATAAGCATTATTTTTTAAAAATTCTAAGTGGGTACCTACATATGAATTATGAATTATGAATTATTAAAAAAAATCATAAAAAAATAATTACAAAGTTCAATTTTTTTTTTTCCATATAACTTGGAGGGACCAAAAAAGTATTTATGTAGTTTAAATAAATATTTAATATTTTTATGTTTAATTTTTTGGATTGATGGATTTCAATATAAATTTAAATTTGATATAAACAACTTGTAATTATATATAAAAATAAGTAAATATTTTTTTTTAATTTCTTAAACACAATTAAACTAATTATTTTATCTTGTTAAATGAAATATTAAATTTGATTATACAAAATTGGTATATTCTTCACACTTATTTATTAATAAGTACTTTTATCACAACAAACATTAATTGATTCAATTCATAGATTTTGTTCCTATTACATAAATTATATATATATATATATAGATTTATCTTAAAAATATTATTCATATGACAATTTAATTCTTAATTATAATTTACTTTTTAAATAATTTTTATTTATTTCAAATGTTTATTTAAATTAGTCATTTTAAGTTTTTTTTAACTTTAACCCATTTAAATTTTCAATTAACCATTAAATTAATAAAATAATTTCTTAATTTATTAATTTAATTAATTGGTCAAATTGGGCTTTTGACATATTTTTTAAAATATACAAATAATATATAATTATTTTAAATATTTTGTATTAAGAAATAGTACGATAATGAATATTTAAAGTAAATAAAAAAATATTAGTAATTAAATTATAATTAAAAAAATAAAAATTAACTCAAAATAAACATTACATTTTTAAATGATTAATTTAATAATTTACCCTAATCATTATCTTATCTTTTTTAATATAATTTTCTTTTTTTTTTTATAACAAAATCTTAGTTTTGAATACACGTATTAATTGAATTGTTGTTTCACAATCACATGGTGTTATTGTATTAATGTTTAATTTGATTCAAACATTAATTAAAATTAAACAAGGTCATAAATGAAGAGCCGAATTACTTGGCTTTTGTTCCAACCCTCTTCATCACCACATTATTTTGTCCTTAATCTCCATGTAACCATCATAATTAGCATCCTACCAAATTTCTTAATCCAATTTTGTTTGTTAATTTAACCTCTCAAAGTACTTGTCGTTGCCCACAAATTTTTCGATGTTAATTAGACTTTAAACCAATAATTAATTTAATTTTTAATGTCACAGGTAATCTATTTTTCACTCTGTAAGAAATTGTGAGTTTGAATCGAGTTATATTTTTATTTAAAAATTATTTTTTATTATATTATGATTGATATTTTTTAGAACAAAAAATATATAATTATTTAACTAAATATAATACTTATAAATTATTAAAAAATAATATTTTTTACCAAATTTAATTTCTTCTATTCCCAAATTTATAGGAGTACTTATCTAAGTTTGTTAAGAAAAATTATTTTATTAGTGATTTAAGATTTAAAATTTAGATAGTTCGATAAAATTTAGTGCTTATCTCGAAATAATTTAGATTAGTTAACTAATCTAAGAGGGAAAATTAATAATTTAATTAATTACTAAAGTTTAGAACTCTCCATAACATCCTTACAAATAATCAACTTACCATATCTTGTCCCAAGGCCCAAAAACTATTCACACATACCAACTGGGGTTAGTTCAAAGTTTCAAGTTTAAATCCTAATTACAAGGGTTAAAAAGTTAATCGCGGTTAATTAAATTAGTTCGATTAATTATGACCTCGCGGTAAATATAGATTTTAACTGCGGTCAAATATATATATATATTTTTTATTGTTAAAATTAATTATAATTAGTTTAAAAATAATAATAAATAAAGAAATTCCACGTTCGAATAGTTTATTAATTAGACGCTTCTCCTCTGATTCGGGGGGGAGACAGGTGTTCTGTTGTGTCCTCGCGTGGAGGACAACCTCACAACGGTGTCGTTTCGTCCGGGCTGCAGTGCGGGTTTTGAGGAGATCACACGCGCCTGAGGGGTGAGAATGGGGAAGGACGCGAATGAAAACAGTTGGAAGTAAAAGGGACTACGTGTATGTACAGATCTGGAAAAGAAGAACTGGTAAACAAATAAATTAACTAATTAATTAAATTAATCAACTAATTAATTAAATTAATTAAAAGAGAAATAAGGCGAAAATTCACCTGAAATTGGCTTTAATGTTGGACTCTTACGATCCAAATCTATCGATAAAACGCCTCCCCATCAACAAATCTTCTTCTTTCTCTCTGTCTGTCTCTTTTACTCGTTTTACTTCTCACAGTCTCTGGTCGGCAACAGGAAGCTTCACGCGTATCTCCACTCTCTCTCTCTCTCTCTCGTTATAAGCTTCTCACTCTTCATAACCCAACTTTCTGAACAGTAAACCCACTTTTCTTATCTTCTCTTTTTCTCTCTCAAATTTCCCGAGAAAATTTCACTCCTGGTACTCTTGTTTCTGGGTCTTCTTTTGTTTCTATGGTCCTTCAATCCGAGGGGAGGTGATCGAAAAAGTTTCTCTGTCGTTTTTGGTTAATTTCTTGTAGTTTTTGAGAGGTGTATCTGAATTGCAAACTTCGATTCCGTACATTTACTTGGATTTCTTGCTCTGTTTTCTTGGTGGGAGGATTTGAAGTCAGAGATTTGTTGTTTTCTGATGGGGTTTGTTTTGCTTGCGTAAATTCTGTTCCAGATAAAGGTAAGAATACTATGAATTGACTCTTCTTTCTCTTTATAAACTAATTTTATGGCGGTTGTTATTTGTTTGGTTATCTAGAAAATAAACGAGAAAATTATTGAATCCATTTGGTGTTTTAGTTATTTTCTTTTTCTGGGTTCTCTATACAAAATGAACTTGACCTTATTAAAGTCTGTTAGTTTCTCCCTTCCCCCACCCTACTCCCTCCTCTTCTACTAAAAATTGGAATATCAAAAATCAAAATTGGAGGGGTTAAGTTATACTGCCAAACATGGTTATCTCTACTTTTTCTTTTTAAATATTGTAATTTTAATTTTTTTTGATTTTATAGTAGGATGTTTGACTAACGTAAACTTGCTAAAATTTTCATGTTCTCGCAGAGAAAAATACCAAAGCAAGAACGGAGGTTTTTATGCCAAAAACTAAACAATGATAACCATAATGGATTCCATTAAAGACCCAATGAGGAAAAACTCAGAGAACTTGTTAGATCCTCAACTATGGCATGCCTGTGCTGGTAGCATGGTCCAAATTCCACCATTGAACTCCAAGGTATTTTATTTTCCTCAGGGTCACTCTGAAAACGCCCATGGGATTGTGGATTTGAGGCATGTCCGAATTCCACCCTTAATCCTATGCCGTGTATCAGCCATTAAGTACATGGCTGATACTGAGACTGATGAGGTTTATGCGAAAATCAGATTGGTGCCTCTCAGAGAAACTGGTTTTGGCTATATTGGTGATGATCACGATGTGTTTGATGGAAGTACTGGGGTTGATAGTTCTGATAAACCTGTCTCATTTGCCAAGACTTTAACTCAATCTGATGCTAACAATGGTGGGGGATTCTCTGTTCCGCGCTACTGTGCGGAGACTATATTCCCTAGGTTGGATTACAACGCTGAACCTCCTGTCCAGACCATTCTCGCCAAGGATGTCCATGGCGAGGTTTGGAAATTTAGGCATATTTATAGAGGGACTCCTCGTCGTCACCTGTTGACGACAGGATGGAGTAATTTTGTGAACCAGAAGAAGCTTGTGGCTGGGGATTCGATAGTGTTTTTCAGGGCAGAGAATGGGGATCTTCGTGTGGGAATTCGAAGGGCTAAGAGAGGGACTGGTAACGGACTTGAATACTCATCTGGGTGGAATCCGGTTGGTGGAAATTGTAGCTCTTCATCCGGGGGATATTCTGGTTTTTCTAGAGAAGATGAGAGTAAGTTGATGAGGAGAAATTGTTCTGATGGAGATTTGAGGGGAAGGGTAAGGGCAGAATCCGTTGTTGAGGCTGCAACTCTTGCTGCCAAGGGACAGCCTTTTGAGGTTGTTTACTATCCGAGAGCAAGCACTCCGGAGTTCTGTGTGAAGGCCTCAGCTGTGAGGGCTGCTATGCAGATCCAATGGTGTCCTGGAATGAAGTTCAAAATGGCATTTGAGACTGAGGACTCTTCGCGGATAAGTTGGTTCATGGGGGCTGTGGCTTCTGTTCAGGTTGTTGACCCTATTAACTGGCCTAATTCTCCATGGCGGCTTCTTGAGGTATGCCTCTTACTTTCTGTTGAATCGTAATTATTACATCAATTTTCTCTAGATTTTCTAATTTCAGTGATACAGAGCACTTTGTCACATCTCATTTAAATCTGTAAATAACAGATACCTTTAACCGATATTAACATTGAGATAGTTAGCATAGTTAAATTTCTTGCTGGTTCGTCCTAGTTGACATTGATTTATGTTAATGAGCTTCAAGCTTCAAAATTCAGTCTCAAAAAATCATCCAATTCATTTATGTTTTCCCTTGTCATAGATTTATTCAGTCTACCTAGTTTTTTGGCTGAAATGTTCTTTTGCCAATTATAATCTTTTAGGTGACATGGGACGAGCCGGACTTACTCCAGAATGTTAAGCGTGTTAGTCCGTGGTTGGTTGAATTGGTGACCAACATACCAACACTCCATCTGTCCCCCTTCTCGCCACCAAGGAAAAAGATGCGGGTTCCACAACACCCGGATTTCTCTCTACTGACCCAAGTCCCAGTGCCATCATTTTCGAGCAACACCCTCAGGTCCAGCAGCCCCTTGAGTTGTATTTCAGACATGATACCTGCAGGCATACAGGGAGCCAGGCATGCTCAATATGGATCATCTTTTTCAGATCTCTACTTCAACAATCTGCAGCCGGGGTTGTTTCCAGTTGATTTCCAGCAGCAGCAGCAGCAGCAGCAGCAGCAGCAGCTTGATCATGCTGCCCCACCTTCCAGAAGCATCAATGGCAATTCTGTAAGAACCAGCAAAATCAATGAGAGTTTATCTTGCTCGCTGACAATAGGAAATCCCACCAGTAGTTTGAAGGAGAACAGTGAAGTAAAGACACCGCACTTCTTTTTGTTTGGTAAACTTATTCTAACTCAACCACAAAATTGTGAAAGCTCTTCTGGGGATACAATGGGAAATGGTTCGTTGGATGGGAATCTAGAGAAAACTACAATTTCTTCTGATGGCTCTGGTTCTGCAACAAATCAGATAGGTACACAGGAAAATTCTTCGGATGAAGGATCTCCTTGGTGCAAAGATGATCAAAAAACTGATGTTGGATTCGAGGCAGATCACTGCAAAGTATTCATGAAATCTGATGATGTTGGTCGAAATCTTGACTTGTCAGTCCTTAGTTCATACCAAGAGCTGTATGGAAAGCTTGCAAACATGTATGGCATGGAAAATTCGGAGATGGTGGGCGCAGTGCTGTACCGAGATGCGGCAGGTTGTCTTAGACAAACTGGCAATGAACCCTTTAGGTAAGTTGATCTTGTTGTTTGTCTGGTTAACTAGAGTTTGAACTTGCAACAGATTCTGAAACATGATTTTTGTATATTGGACTGGCATTGCAGCGTGTTCCTGAAGACAGCGAGAAAGCTAATGATTGTTCCGGATTCAAGCAGTGACAATGTAGGAAGGTAGAGAGAGATGTAGGAGCAGTTCCGCCATGAAATTGTAAATGCACCAAACTTGATTCAGATTTTTTCTTTTTTCTTTTCGACATCATAACTTTGCAGTTTGTTTCTTTTTGGGTGTTGTGGGAGAAGGATATTATCTATATCATCCAATTTTTGGGCATTTTAGCTTAGCTTGAATTTTTATTTCTTAAGACAATATTGTCTGTTCACGACATATTCTGTTAATTGTATCAAAATCTCCTTGTGGGAATCATTTGTTCTCTGCTTACAAAAATCGATTCTGCATATCCTGAAAATGAAAAAAAAAGGAATGTTTGGTCTGAGCATGTAATCTTTTTCGAAAAAATATATAAGTTCTACATAAACATCTAACTTGAACCGAACATTCTTGAACCGGAGAACTTCGCCAAAATCTCCGGTAGAAATGGATTCTTTGTCTTCGCAGAGATGAAATGATATAAAGTTTGAGAATTCTAAGAGCCGATAGATGGTAAGTAGAAGTATAGTAGTGTATGCATCTAAAATATATCTGAAGAGACTAACAGACTTAAACCTTATTTTACACGAACTAATCAACTCGATCTGGTATTCGGCACTTAAATATTCAACTTTCTGAAAAAAATTGAAATTAGAGTACTTTTTTATTTAAATTTTTATTAAATTTGAGAGAAATTTAAACCCTATTTAATGTTCTAAACTCTGGAATTCTAACATCATTTGACTTTTGAAAAAGAAAAAGAAATTACAGTAGAGAAGAATCCAAAATCTGGAGTTTGGAATGTCTTGAAAGTGTTAGCCCTTCTTCTTAATTTCTGTACCAGTGGCTGCAAGTGTAAGAGACTTGCAAACAAATTTCTGGGTGGCCCATTTTTTGTCTTTACCTTACACTTTGTCTATATTCATATGTATGTATGTATGTATGTATGTGTATGTATCTATCTATCTAGGTAAAGACAAAAAGTATTGAGATCATAAACTGCCCAAAAATCAAATTTCAGTTTTTTTTTTTTGTTTTTTAACAAGACCTAGAAGAAGGTAAAACGGTAAAAGTAAAATAAAAGTCTCAAGCGCATAACCAAAGGTTAGAGAAAACAGTAAAAAATAGTTACCGTTGTGGAATGAAACAGTAAAAAAAAAAAAAAAAGTTGATTCTAGAAAGTGGTAAAATTGAAATTACCAAGTTAATTAATTAAAAAGAGATTTTAACCCGTAATTTGTGTTTAACTGTTAAATACTCGAAAGATCCTGATGATCAACCAATCCGGGTCTTAAGGCGTTCGATGTGGGATACCACATCGCCCAATCCCTATGCTCTCCAACTTCCCAATACTTTCTTTAATTAAATTTAATTAGTCTTAATTATATTACTAATTAAAAATTAAAATTAAAATTAAAATTCACTACTGTATTATATTTTTTTTAAAAAAATTAATATCCAATGTTGTCACAATTTTGAATTAATTAGCCGTTTAATTGAAAATGGAAGTAAAGAATCGTGGCATGCATACAAATTAGGGTTCGGACATATACATATATATTAAAAAACATATGTGTGTGTGTGTGTGTGTGTGTATATATATATATTATGTGTATATTTTAACAAAGAGACAGAACCAACCTCCAAGAAATTAATGGATTGATTTCAACGTTGCACACCTCTCTAATTAAGTTGACTCTCGTGCCACAAATGTTGAGGAATTAATTAAAATTAACAATAATTTAATCTATATATATATATATATTGGGATTTGATTTGTGATTAATTAATATTATCATATATAATAATAACATAATTTAGTATTAATTAATTTGAAATTTGGGTTTGCAAAAAAAGTCAAACGTGAATTTCAATTTTAAATTTTATAAAAAAAAAAATAATTAATAATTTGTTTAGGGTGCACGAGGCAGACAAAGATTCGTGAGTCAAGGAAATGCCAACCTTCTCTAAGCTTACCATGCATACGTGCATGTGACATTCTTTAATTTCCTTTCATCTATACATACACACACACGTCATGTAAATAATATAACATACTCGCATTATATACGTTGTGTTTTCACTATTACCATATTCTTAATTGTATACCAGCATAACTAAACTAATAAACTAGTCTTTTGAATAAACAAACTATATATATATATATATATGTACATACGTGTATATATATACATATATATATATATATATGCTTGATAATAAGAGGAAATTAGGTGGGTATATGTCAAATATATTTCAACTCTAGCTTAGCTTCCATCACTTACCGGTGAAATGTGAGACGGGTTGTTGAGTCTCATAATGGTTCAATGTATATTGTGTATATATATGTATAGACAGAGATATGTTTTTTTCTTTCTTATAAATAAATTTCTTTTTTCTCTCATTAATAAAATACGAAGAAAAACAAAAGAAAACCCGATTAGGGTTTTTCCAAATCGTTGCCTTCTTTTATCGTCTTTTCTTTTTTCAGGTCAGTTTGGATCTCGTCTTTTTTCTCGTTAAAATTTTCTTCACCAAAATTTTTTACTATTAGAAATTGAATACAGTTGAAATTACAAAACGTAATTTAATACAAAAATAAATAAAATAATTTATCGAATTGATATTCAAATTGCGTATCGATAATGTAACGTTTTAAATTGAAAGTTATATATATAATTAGTTTATAATTTTTAAAATATAGTTCATTATATATTATTCAAATTTAATTGACTTTGAAATAGAGTAAATGGTAGTAATTAAATTGAATAATATGATTTATAATAATCTTCTTCTACTATATAACTATAATTCATTATATAAATTGCAATAGTAATGTATTAATCCTCTTTGACGAAGGTAAATATTTAACTAATTAAATGAAATATAATAGTAATTTAAGGCAATAGATTATGGTTTATCATAAAATTAAAAACTTAATTAAATATAAACAATAAAATTAAAGACAAAAAATTATTAATTAAAAGAGTTTAAGTCAACTCTAATCGTGCCGTTTTGCTGGCTGTATGTGTTCTAATTTTTTTCTTAATTTTATTTTATATTAATTAATCTTGGTAAAACTACTAACATACGTATAAGTGGATAGACTTATGTTATAGTATGTACGTACGCATGTATTTATATGTGAATACATTATATGTATATGTAATAATTAAAATAACCCAAAAAAAGGTATTATTATATATTTCTTAACTAGACTTG
The DNA here is from genome assembly GCF_054855325.1 of Carica papaya. NCBI lineage: Eukaryota > Viridiplantae > Streptophyta > Magnoliopsida > Brassicales > Caricaceae > Carica > Carica papaya. The sequence continues at coordinate 612,866 of NC_142310.1, read as the reverse complement.
TGTTGTATGTATGTATGCATGTATTTACATGAAAATACATATACGTATATATATATATATATATATATATATAGAGAGAGAGAGAGAGAGAGAGAGAGAGAGAGAGATACAATTTGCTTAAATAATTTAAATATCACACTTGTGCAAAGTGGGGATTTAATATTCTTAGGCAGCAAGATTCAAAGTAGGAGGATTGTGGTTTAATATATATATATATATATATATGTGTATATATATATATATATATATATATAAAAGATGTTTGTATTAAGAAAAATCGAGGAGCGTTGAAATTCATGAGTATTGAGGCAATTTATGTGGCATGAATTGTTACAAAAATGTTTTCATACGTTATTTTAAGGACCAAGATCCAAGAATTGTATACATACATACATATATATATATACACATATATTATATGTATATGAATGTGTGTAAACACGTATGTATGTTCATTTGGTCAAAACCCAATTTGAAAAGAAAAAAAAAAAAATCATATTGTCCGACATGAGAATTGAAAGACTCCAACTGTCTTTTCTTTATATGTAATTTTTCACAATAATTGATATCTCTAGTTAATCATATAATTACATAGCAAGACTCTATATATATATATATATATATATATATATAGATATATATATATAGTATAAGTACACACCTGAGCGACATGGATAATCATAATATAATAGCTTCGTTTCATTAATTACAGACAGTCAAAATTAGCATCGTCAAAAGTACAGTCTATATTAATTAATTACTTAATTAATTAATTATTAATATATTGTTTATTGTAAAACATGTCAATTAAGAGCCCTAAAGCTTGACATTAAGAAAAACTAAAAACCTAATTCATTTATAAAATAATTTTGTTCATAGTTTTTTAAACCATCAACTAGTCATGATTTATAGGGTTTTTTTTTTTTTTTTTTTATAAAAAAAATATATAAATAAACAATCTATATATATATATATATATAAAACTGTAATTTTAGGTCAATCAAAAAATCATTCTTGGTATACTTAAAATTTCAATTTTGTTAATTGAATTTGGTACTAAACCCTAATCTGTTTCTAATAAGAAAGTGCAATATAATAAAATTAGGATAAATGAGAAAAGAATTTAGATATATGTTAAATGGAAAGGCCATTGCCTTTTAGCTCATTAGGGCACCAATACATTTCAAACTAGGCTTCTAAAGCATTCAACTGAAATGGGCCCTGCCCTTGAGATGGTGATATGGAATTTTCATGTACAATCAAAACAATGCACTAAAAAGTTGCATTTAAGTAGAATTTTGATTCCATCAATTTGAACTAAATCCTGATGATCTGTAAATATATTTCACAAAATCTTCAAACTTGTGCCAGACATGGGTTAAATTGAATCAATCCATGAGTGGTATAATGAATGCATGATCTACAAGCTTCCTCTCTGTGCAAGCCAACAAGTAACTAAAGATTCAAGAGCACCATAACCAGATCCATTTGATAAAATATACCATAATGGCAAATCCATCATAACTTTGTTACCCCAAAAACTATCAACACACATACAAAGCATGTTCAACCTGCTCAAAGCATTTCATGTTTTTTTTATTAGTACAATATGTATTTGCATCTCTTACAAGAGATTACAGACATTACGTGAATGGAACAGCAACCGCCGGCATCTTCTCTTCAAATTCTTCCCATACTGCATTTACCTGAAACGGGAGCCAAAAAACAATGACACGGGTAAGTTATCCCAACCCAAAATCATAAATGGCCAATAATAAGAAGCTACCAACTCCAAACCACCTGTGCTAAAATCATGTGCAGTGTTGGAATGATATCATCAAATGCGAGGCACTTGAATTTTAGGTTTCGGATGCACAAACAAAGGCTGGAGGTGCCAATTAACAAATGGTTTACAACAAGAAATCCGTGCTGCCATGCCAACTTAATTGAAAATTGCTATTTAAACACCGTTCCATCAATTATTCATACAGGCATATGGAAAATCCACTATAGAGGTTAAGGCCTCATCGATGTTGCCATGAAACACAAAAAACTAACCGCCATGCTTTCTTCCAACTGAAAGACAACCATTGCAATCCACAATTTCCACATGATTCTTCTCATTCAGATTCATAGTTTTTGTGTTCATTGAAAGCATACAACTCTAAATTTCTCTAAGTTTCACATTTTGTATCTTGGATAACTGGATCCTATTGTTGTTCGTATTTATCAAATTAAAGAAAAAAGGAAAGAGTTCACCAACTGCCATTCACCTGCATTCTTCTGCCCACCTTCAATTTCTTCATAAACAGTATCAATTCTACAATCACTGTCATCATGCCAACATCAACATGTGACAGAACTAAACAAGGAACTAATTCTATCATAAAGGGCAGTCCGTAAAATATACATGAATCAATCAATGATTCCAGCAAAGGTTCAACTGTTCAAACCTTCTGAATTATCAACCATGAATATGAAATAAAGGAGGCAAACTAATCAAAGAGGGGCAGCATGCAGAAAGATTGGATATACTTAGCTGTCTCCTAAAATTCTCAAGCATTCCACTATCTATTATTCACTTGATTTCATCCCAACCATGCACAAATTTGGCCAATGTCTTTTTTTTTAAAGATAAAAAGTATTGTATGATATATATTATACAAACACCAAAAGAGCATCAACTCACATACAAAAAGTATTTACATGTCAATTAGAAAATCAATGAGATCTTAAATTCCTCTATTATATAAAGAGGATGACTCATTAGTAAAAAACCAAGGATCTGAAACCGTCTACCTCTAACCTATCAAAATCATCTTCTACCCCCTTAAAAACTCTCATGTTCCTCTCTTTCCACACCATCCAAAAGGTAATAAGAGGAATGAGACTCACACTATTCTTCCCTCTAATAAGAACCCTCAAGGCCTAAATTTCTTTCCTAACTGACCCAACCATCACCCAACTAAGCCCTAGTATCCCATACGCCATGGTCCATAACTTACATGTAAGTCGACACCAAAGAAAGATGTGATTTCAAGACTTCGCCTACCTCTTGCATAGAAAACAACCATTCACCAAAATAATCAGCTTGTCAATAGTAAGGATACACTCACGACCTGCTTCCCACACAAAGAAAGCAACTTCAAGTGGAGCATTAACCTTCCAGATTTGCTGAAAAGGAAAATTTGTCACCGTTGTATTGTTCTTAATTAAACATCTATAGAAAGACTTGATCGAGAAAGATCCTCTAGTATTGAGTCTTCAAATTGGTTGGCCATTACTTCCATTAATTGCTGCTGAGGAAAGTGTATCTACAAGAGCCTCATAATCATTAATTTTCCAAATCATTGAGATTCCTTATAACTTCCACATACCACTCCTTTCACCCCTCCCCCAACCTCGATATCTTTGAAAGACTAAAAAATTGTGATTTCTTTGTTCCTGCCATAACATAGATCTGAAAAAACTGATCTCTAAGCGAGCTCTCCCTAATCCAAATGTCATGCCAAAAACTAATTACCAACTCTCCACTTGACATATTTCTAAAATTTATTCCTACCCCTGCATATCTTTTTCCATATCCCCGTCACATGTATACCGAACTTCGCTGCAATCACCCTCCTCCATAAGATACCATTTTTTTCATGAATCTCTATAGTCACTTCTTTGCAGAGTCAGATTCATCTCCACTAAAGATCTCAACCCCAAACCTCCTCGAGATATTGGCTTTTTTATCTCATCTCATGTCATCAGGTGATATCTCTTCCTATCCTCGGAGTCGCCAAAGGAATCTATACTGAATTAATTCCAGTCTTTTGACAACACTCACCGGGATTGTTAAAAAGGACATTTAACAAAATGGGTTGGTTGATCAACGTGCTTTTAGTAAGAGTGAGTCTTCCCCCTTTTGGGTTGTAAATGAGATGTAAATGGGTGGTACTCCCTTGGTACCAATGAATTTACAATACTTTTATTTGAAAAAAAAGGCTTCCCCCTTTTGACAAGAGGGTTCCTTTCCAACTTGCCAACCTCATCTTAAACTTCGTTACTATTGAATCTCACATTGTCAAATCTTTATATTTGACTCTCAAAAGTAACCCGAAATACTTAATCGGCAACTCTGCACGTTTACACCCCACGACTCCCGCCAATCTCGAAGCGTCCCTTCCATCACCCATCTCACTAATTCTGAGTTAGATAGGTTGCTACTAAGACTAGAAACGGCTTGAAAACTCAATAAAATGCATATGAGATTAAACATTGCCTTCTAATCCGCTTTATAAAACACTAAAGTGTCATCAACAAAAAATAAGTAAATTACCTCCTCCGTGTGCTTACCCCCAATCACCTTTAATCCTTTAAATAGCTCAAGCTCTCTAGCTCTTTGCAAAAAATTGTTCAGCACTTCCATGACAACAATTAAAAGAAATAAGGATAATGGATCACCATGTCTAAGCCCTCTAGAGACCTTGAAGAAAGATAAACGACCCCCATTCATCAAGACCGCAAAAGAAGTTATAGTAATGCAAGAGTTAATCCACCTGCACCATTTGTCTCCGAAACTCATTCTCCTCAACATATAATCAAGAAAACTCCAATTTACTTGATTGTAGGTTTTCTCCATATTCAACTTGCACATGGACATCCTCTCTATTCCAAAAATATAGCTTATCCACAACCTCATTAGTCACAAGAGCCGCATTATGTATTTGTCTTCCTTCCATAAAAGCATGTTGATATTCACCAACCACTTTATCTATCATCTTAGCCATCCTTCTAGCCAATACCTTCGCAATGACTTTATATAAGCTCCCAACCAAACTGTTATGTTTAAAATCCTTAATATTTGTTGCTACCTCCATCTTTTGAATGAGAACCAAGAAAGAAGAATTAAGAATATAGCCAATGTCATGCACAGAATTGTAAAGAACCCACCATGCAAATCCTTCTATAAGGAAGAAACGAAACACATTTTTCACTCCATAGTTTGCTTTGTTTATATTCCAAGGTTTTAGAAAAAGAAGCATGCTGTGATCTACAAATCAAACTTATATTTAGCTACGGCTAGCAGCAAATTCTTGTTACCGTTGTTAAACCGAACAAAATCCTCCCTACTTTTATAATACTCTCATCTCATTGCCAATTTTGTTCATTTTTTATATATTTATTTACTTAATTACTGCAGTTTTGTTTAATCTTTAATTATTATAGTATTCATAATAGATATATAATTTTGTGTTTGAATCAATTCCATGAACTTCTAGAAAGATGGATTTCTAATGCCCACTAATTGAGTCCGAATTAGAAATCCATCGCACCAATTTACATCACAGATTCCTAGTTACATTATCTAGAGGAATAATAAATAGATTATCAAAATTCAAAACCTTATCGAGAACTTCTTTCCAATTCTTCCTACACCAAAAACTTGCTAAATTGACATTCCTGGAAGCTTAATAGTGCAAATAAAAGAAAATCACAATCCAAATCCCATAACCCCATTGCTTACTTCGTAAAAAAACAGTGGTAGACTATCAAGACAATTCACATCCTCCAAATTCATGGCTAACAAACAATGCGTAATTAAAACCCTAACTAGACAAGATTATACGTTGACATACATCGACGCAACCCATCTGGAAGTAGAAAAGCATACAGATAAAACATGTTAGAAAACGGAAAGAAAGCTCAAAACCTAACAGAGAACTTGAACGGACCAAGGAAGCTTACGAAATCAGCTGTAGTAGAGCTCGAGGCCCATGCCATCGTGTATCTCGTAGTCCTTGAGAGTGATGTGGTCCTTGTAGATTGTGTACCATTTCTGAATCCGGATCTTCTCGGCCCGAGTACCCGTCTGAGCCGCAACGAGCTTCTTCAGATCACCGATGGTGTCATCTTCGTTGCACTTCACCCGGACCTTCTTCCCCAACCGATCGTTTAACACAACTTCGATCATCTTGAATAGAAACCTTAAACCTGGAAGCTGAAGCGGAGAGACGACTTTCTTCTGCTGAGAGGAGGAGATTACTGCGGGGTTGAATTCTCTCTTCCGTTTCGTTTATTTAAACGGTTTGATCTTTTTTCATATTCCGTCTTCGACAAGGAATATTTATCCACAAAAACGCTGTCGTTTTCTTCCCCCACAGGACACCTTCCAACACTCGTCCACAATAATATATATTTTTTAAATTGTATTATTATTATAAATATATATATATATTTATTTATTTAACAAATATAATTAATAAATATATTTTAAAATTTTAATATAATTATATTTTTATTGACCGAATCATATTCGTATCGCAGAACGTGCAAACTCAATATAATTATTAAAAATAAAAAATTCAACATTGTCTTTAATCTTATTATAAATTAAAATTATTAATATAAATTTTTTAATAATTTATTATCATATAGTTTTAATTAAATTTATAAATTTACAACTTCATATCTGTAAAAAAAAAAATTAAACAACATGATGTGATTTTACAGGTAGTTACAGTGTGCATGCCCGCACTCGATTAGAACGCTCGTGAGATTATGAGCATCTACTATCGGACGCCTGCATTATAAAATTATCAGCTTCTCCATCAACTTCCCATCGATTATATCAAAACCCTGGTGAAATTTATTTGCTACTATCAAATGGCGGGTAAAGTTCTTGAATTCATCGTTTTCATTTCCAGCTTCATCAATTTTTAGTCCACTTTATCGTCTTTTCTTTCTGATTTTGGGTTTTATTGAAGCTCTAATTTAATGGTGTGTAAATTATAATAAGTGCATGTTGGAAACTAAATTAAGGTTACTTGTTGATTGGGTGATGAATAAATGCCTGAGTCTGAGATGGGTAAGGATTTAGCATGATTTTAGGCATAGCCACCCATCTCTTTGTGTAATCCTCCTGTATATGTGTTTGTATTGGTATAGATAGATTCATAGATACCAGAAATCGGGGAAGTAGGCTTTGTTTGGTTAGCTTTATGAAAATGGTTACAAAAGGTAAAGAAATGGATTTATTGATAGGTTTTATTTGGTGTATCGAGGACTGCTAATATTTGATGGGTTGTATTCGGATAACAATTGGAAAGAATGGGTCGATGGATTTTGTTGTTGTTATCAATCAGAAGAGAGTAATCATATTAGAGTCAGTGACTGGTTTGTTAGGTTCAAGATGCAGAGTATGAGCATATTGGAATTACTGAGTATTTCCGGTCCACTTTATTGTTAGTAAAGTTTGAGAGAAACGTCGTCTTTGAACTCGGAAATAATTTTGACTTTGGTTTTGGTCATTCAAAAATGTCATTCATGGTCTTCAGCGTAGGAGTTTAGAATCAAATACTTAATGCATCATTGAATTTAAAGGCTGAGCATATCAGCTTATGCCCTGTGATTCATCCAGCCAATATCTGCAGCTATTATTGTCTTCAAACCATATTATTAAGGTGGCTATTTTAGCTAAGAAACTTTTTTGGTTTTATTTATTGAATTAAAACTTAATATCTTGCGGAAGATTATGAGTAAGACAAAAGTAATTCAAAACTGTATTAGTTGAAGTGCTTACAAATTTTACTTCACTTAAAAAAGTACAGATAAAACAATCTAATAGAATTGTAAATTCTTATGCAGCAATGTCAGGGAACACTTTACAAAATATTTTTGTAGCACAGTGCTACCAAAAGAATAGGCAGTTCGCGACCCAATACCAAAGGGATATTTGTGCCCCTTGTATGTGCACTTTGCTTCCCTTTCATGGAGGGAAGTTGGCATGGACTGGCATCTCTTCCATGCAAATGCGCACCTTGTCAAAATACCAGAGTGATTTTATTAACCGAGGAACTGTTTACTGCAACGGTCTGTTCTAGACTCTCATTATGCAGGTTGATATCAAGTGAAACAATTCTGTTTTCGTCAACCCTAAAATGATGTGATTTCTTTCATTGTCACGGTGCATCTAAAGTTACATATATTTGTGCAGTGGTGCATGCATCTCCTGTTGCAGGATGATATTTGTAATTCCATATTGTGGTGATAGTTCATTGTAATTCTCTTTGTTTTCAAACATAAATCTCATTTTCATTTTTCCATTGTAGCTGCTCCATCTACTGTCGCAGTGCCACCTCTTGACAAAGTTGATTTTCTTAAACTTCAAAATGGCAGGTGAAGCATCTATCGTAAGATAGCCTGATTTGCGTTTAGAAATTTCCCATTTCCCATGTAGTTTTGGGATCATTGCTGTTAGCATATACAGCTAAGTATCCAAACTTCTTCTTTGTTTCCATAGCGCATCGCAAATTTCCTGCTTTGATGTTTGATACTTGGTCATCTCACCGCTCTTTCTTTTTTTAATTTAAAAAATTTTTGGACTTTGTAGGAGTCTCAATCATTGATGAGAACTAGTAGTCCTAATTTCTGGCTGTATGTATTATAATTTTCTTAGTGCTTGACGACGTGTCAAAAATTGTAGTTGTTGCGGAAATGATACAAGGGAAATATAGATTTCCTATAAAGCAGTTGGAATTGTTAGAAGTTGTTAAAGTTGTTAAATCAGTTAGAAATTAGGTGAAATCAGTTGGAGAGTTATTAAAGTAGCCCATTGTAATCAACTTACGAGGGTAGAGATACCTTAGTTGATTGATAATGTAATAGCACACACGGTTAGCTTTATTAAGTTGTATCAAATTGGTCAATCTTGAGCTATCTATTTTAGATTCATGTCAGTTTTAGAAGGCACTCATTCCCAAATTATTGAAATATGGATTATTCAATCAAGAATATTAAAATGATGCTCAAAGGTTTACTTGACCACATTAAGCAGTAGGAATAAATTAATCAAGTAAGCTACAAGAGAGAAGATAATATGTATGTGGTGTTTAAAGAATTCATGAATCGTAATCAAATTGCTTTCCCAGTGAATCAACTTCATCCATGGAAATTCTCTTACAATCCAATATTCTTAACCCTTCTCTTCATCCCCAAAATTTTCCTCCACTGAAACACCTAATCCCAACAAAAGCCACCCACCGGTCAGCAGCACTAAATTCCTCTCCTATTATAAACCTTAATTCATCATACTTAACACTACTCACTTCCTCAAAGAACCATACCATATACCTACCAGATTTATAAGAGTGGAATTCCCTAGATTCATTGGAGAGGATACACAAGATTGGCTTTATCATTTTGGACATTTTTTTTTTTCAAACGATGGAACTCCTTCTAAAGTGACAGTTAAACTTACTTCCATCCTTCGATCCAGTAGGACAATGTGGCTCTCCAATGCTTGAAATGTGTATGCGCCATGACATTACAGATGAGGAACCTCATTGGGAAGAGTGCTTGATAGCATGCTTGTGTGCTTGGAGATATGAGTTCCTTTGATTGCATTGCTTGAGATGATAATACATTGTTCGTGAATGGATTCAATGTTGAGATAAGTGTGTTTGATTACCTAATGATTAACAAGTATCTTTATCACTGGTCTAAAGAATGAACATGAAATCAATTGTTGGGATGTGGGAACCAAAAATAGTATCTTGAGCCTATCGTTTAGGTAAACACCAAGAAGATCTAGTGTCTCTCCAAAACAAGCTCAAAAATCAATTGAAACCATATTATCTTCTCTTATGACCAAATCCTAAATCTCCTCTATTACCCGTAACATAATTGCCTATTGCGTCTTTCCCCCTAAATTATGAACCAAATTCCCACAATTCCAGAACAATGATCATCCATCACTACCCTTCTAGGACACTGTTTGAAGCTAAGATCGGAGATAAGTAGGTTCACGATGAGTCTAAGATCACTTGGTGGCCTTGAACATGGTGAAACAATCATTACGGAGGGGTGGCTTGGGCTTGAGATTTTTGGTAATTTTTAATAGAGCCTTTCAAGGAAAGTGGCTTTGGAGATTCATGATGGAGCAAGGGATTTTGTGGAGGAGGATAATAGAGGCGAGGGATGGGGTGGATGATCATGGTTGGTTCTCCAAAATCCTAAGGGTCCTCAAAAAGCTCTCCTATTTCTTTTCTTCCAAATTACCCATCAAGTAGCCAAAGGAATAAGCCTTGAGGAGCTCACTTGGACTGGGTTTGGAGGAGCAATTCATACTCATTAATCTCCCCAATTTGAGGTTCCTTGACCCCTAACTATCTACATACAGTTCACCGGCAGATACAGTTAGCTGTATCAAGAAATAACTGGTAATTATGTATACCAAAATTGGACTGCTTGCAACAGCAGTATCTATTCAGATCTGAATGTGGACTAACAAAAGTCTCAACTCATCCTAGGATTTGGATTAAGAATAAAGAGGTTCAGTGTTCTGACATATAAACCTACTTCATGGCACTTATAAAAATGTCCACTACCATTACCAATCAGACTTGGCTCTTATTTTGGTGCGAGAAGTATTCACTATTTTATTAAAGAGCATCAATGCTGAAGAAAATATAACTAAAAAGTTTCTATGGTGAAGAAATTGAGAATAAGACTGGTATATGCTATCAAAGAGATCATGTGGTTCCAGCCAAGTTTAGGCTTGGGCAGTGGAACCAGCCATGTCAGGCCTTTACGTGAAAATGCTAACATGCATATATGTTTTGTTCACGAGCTATGTTAATTGATTTCTTTCTATTATATTGCTGATGAACATGCAGTGATATTCGAGGTGTGGCTGTTGCTGGCGTTGAGGGAGAACCAGTTAGCCTCACGGAACCAGTTACTGAAGCAATAGCTGCAGCCTTTGCACAATGGTTGATGGAAAAGAAAAAGGCTGATGGATCTCGACAATTGAAAGTGTCCATTGGTCATGATTCTCGTATATCTGCACAAGCATTGCAGGTAATTTTCCATTTATTGTAATCAAGTTTGAGTCTCTGTACTCTTTTATGTAGTTGGAAAAGTAATTACTATGATATATATATTCTTTTTGATCCCTAAGGATCTTTAAGTTCTTAAGAATCAGTCATTACTTGTGCCGTGATGGATGAACTTGGTGGTTAATATCATCAACAGCCACATTCTCGCTAACTGATGAGACGACATAGGGTTTGTGATCCAGTTCCTTTGTTAGATAAAGGTTATAAAGACTTGGTGTTTATGAAATTGATTGGATGAGAAATATCGACACAATGGAATTGGTTGAACTGTAATAAGCACATATGAAACTCAAGTCTCTTTATTGCACCATTCTCCAAGCTTTTGACATTTCTGACTTTCTATTATTTTTTGTTATCATACATCAACAAACTCACAGGACGCGGTTTCTAGAGGCATTGCTAGTGCTGGCTTGGATGTTGTTCAGTATGGGTATGTTATGGTATTTCCTTTCTTCGGGTTGATTTTTGAGTTTATTATATTTTCCCATACTGTTTAGGCCTTTCCCATGGAAGTCTGGCCTGCAATCATAGGTCTGGCTGAAGTGTGTATCTTTTTTTGGAGTATATGTGCTTGTGTTACAAACATAGGTCTGCCTGAAGTGTGCATTTGTTTTGGTAGTATATGCATATATTTGTTTTCATGTTGTAACTAATATGAGTAATGATGCTATACTTGGCTGATCCAGTGCTTGTACCACTGGCTCAGCCTGGATCTTAGACTGAAGTAGCAATATGACCAAAGTGATTCAGACATGATGCAGTTTACTATTCCCTTTTTGACTATTTATGTCCAGAGTATCCGTATTATTCTCTTTTTACTATTTATTTCCAGGCTATCCATATTATTCCTAGAATGCACGTGTAAATATTATTTCAAACAACAAAAAGAATGCATGTCTAAATATATGTGATCATCCAGTATCTTGTTTCTTTTCTCAAATATTTATACACTAGTCAACTTGGTCAATCACATATTTCATGCTTTATTGCAGTATTGCATCCACTCCAGCAATGTTTAATAGCACATTAACTGAAGATGATGCATTCCTATGTCCAGTTGATGGGGCTATTATGATAACAGGTGGTTAACTATTTCTGCTATAACCTTCAATGAACACAAACCAAGCTTAGATTTGGATCTAATCATGTTCTATAATTTTGTTTCTGAGCAATTTGGTCACAAGCTTTCTTTCTTGTCTTTTAAGCAGCTAGTCATCTTCCTTATAACAGGAATGGCTTCAAGTTCTTCACTAGCTCTGGAGGGCTCGGAAAAGCTGACATTAAGAATATCTTGGAGCGCGCTGCAGATATATACAAAAATTTCTCAGTTGATAGTTTAAAGAATTCAGGAAGAAATGATTCATTTTCAGTTAAAAAAGTCGATTACATGACTGTCTATACTTCTGGCCTTGTGAACGCAGTACGGAAATCTGCAGGAAATATAGGTATATCTCTCTGAAATGTTTAGATGCAAGCTATACCTGCAGGTAGCATCTGTCCTTCCAGGTTGCGAAGAACTTTACTAATCATTGTTTGCTGTAAACTCTCAGAGAAACCACTGGAAGGATTCCATATCATTGTTGATGCAGGAAATGGAGCTGGAGGATTTTTTGCAGTAAGCTTTATTTTTATGGAAATTGAATTCAAACATCTTATTGTTCCATTTTTCCTGCTGAAAAAATACGAAATATAAAAATATATTTGTTGCAGCATGTCTTTTAGATGTTGAGCTAGGGAACCTATTGAGAACTCATAGATTCATCTTCGAAGTTATAACATTTTTGAAGTATAAGGATTGCTTTTTTGTTCACTGAGCTTAAAGAGCATAAACACTATTTTTTTAAACTACATATTCAGGCTTTCAAGATTTTTGCAGAAGGCTTTCGTGTAATTTTGTTCACTTGCAGACTTGCTTGATCAGTGATTTCCTGTAATTATGTTTAATTAGCTTGACACAGTTTCTTAAATCTTATATTTAGAATTTCAAGATTATTGCAGTGGGTTTATTCCCCCTTTTGACTGATGGATTTCATGTTGATATTTCACCAGGCTAAGGTGCTTGAGCCTCTCGGAGCTATTACTTCTGGTAGTCAGTTCTTAGAGCCAGATGGTAAATTTTGTTTCAAAATTTTTGGTTGATTTTTGCTATTTACATCTTTAAATGAGGATCTATTTCGGGATCAGGTCTTTTTCCGAACCATATTCCAAATCCAGAGGATAAAGCAGCAATGAAAGCTATCACCCAAGCTGTCCTTAATAACAAGGCTGACTTAGGCATCATCTTTGACACAGATGTTGATAGGTAGTAGCTATAACTACCCAAATGTTCCTCTAACAAAATTAAGTGATGTGATTGTCTTAAGCATTTTTCTTAAAGGTCTGCTGCTGTGGATTCCACTGGTCGTGAGTTTAACCGGAATCGTTTGATTGCATTAATGTCAGCAATTGTTCTCGAGGAAGTAAGAATTTTCTGCAAATGCATATTTTACTGTTCTTTTCCAAAGTTAATTTGTTCTATTCAAGTTTATTCCTAATCTGCTTCTCCCTTTAATATTTTCATGTGCTTTCCTCTAGCATCCAGGTACAACTATCGTTACAGATAGTGTGACTTCAGATGGTTTAACTACATTTATAGAACAGAAACTTGGTAGGCCAATTACTGACTCTGTATTTTGATTTTTTTTTTCAATTAATGTGTTATTGACTTGCAAGTCTCTTTAGGGGGAAAGCACCATCGTTTCAAAAGAGGCTATAAGAATGTTATTGATGAAGCTATTCGTTTGGTAAGCTGATTTTTATTTTTTTTTCTTCCCTATCTTTCTAGACAAATTTTAGAAAAGATTACATTAGGGAGGATGAAAGGAATGAAATCTTCTATTTATAAACACTTTCTTGCATTAATGTAATGGAAGTACATTTTGAAACCAACAGGAAATGATAATTCTTGTGGAGAATGAAATATAAATCTTATTGAATAACAGGGCCCTATATGTACAAATTTTTATGAACAATAAAAGAAACATTATTCCCAATTGTTAAGGTAAGATTCACAAATCAATTTAACTGGAATTAATGTGAAATCATAATTTTCCTACAAATTTTTTTCATTTGTATTGTATTGCTATACTTATTCCAAAGAATTAACATTAGCATCGAAAGTAGCCTTGCTCTCTGGTAATTATCTTGCCATGGCATCATTGGATGAAAATCTTTTATGCTATTTTTGTTACTTGCAAATTTTGTAATTAAAATAAGCTTACTGCTGACAGAATTCTACTGGAGAGGAATCACATCTTGCTATTGAAACCAGCGGTCATGGAGCTCTAAAGGAGAATCACTGGCTCGATGATGGAGCATACCTGATGGTAGGCTTCTAGTTTAACCTTCTGATTATGATTCTTCAGGTTATGCTATATTGTTAATTGATTGATCATCCAGAATATTAACAAAAATATGAACAAATTATTCATCTCATGAACTGCCAAAACTTAGATTTTGTATGCTTCATGCTGCACCACTTCAGGTCAAACTCCTAAACAAACTTGCTTCAGCAAGGGCTGCTGGAATAGGTGGTGGCAGCAAAGTTTTAACTGATCTGGTGGAGGGTTTGCAGGAACCACCTGTTGCTCTGGAGCTGAGATTAAAAATCAATCAAAACCATCCTGATCTTAAAGGAGGGTAAGGTGTCTTCATGCTTCTTTTTTCGTTTTGTATGTGTGACCTATTCCCTTTAATAACTGATGCAACTTACAGATCTTTCCGGGACTACGGAGAGGCAGTTCTGCAACACTTGGAGAACTATGTAAAATTGGATCGAACACTTAAAAAAGCCCCTGTTAATTATGAAGGGGTAAGTTTGACATAGACTTAGTTCAAAAGCATTCACTTGTGAATAAGTTGCAATGAATTTGGAGTGGAATTATCGACTCACAGTTACAAACCAAATTTCCTGGGTGTTTTCTTTTAACATCTTGCGAAAACAGGTTCGAGTTTCTGGCTTTGGCGGGTGGTTCCTTCTTAGACTTTCTCTTCATGATCCTGTTCTTCCCCTGAACATTGAGGTACAATTTTTTCCATCAGTTAATGCATAAACTTACATTATACTCTGTGATTTAGCTCCTGACCAACAACCAATCCCTGTAGGCACCAAGTAACGAAGATGCTGTTAGACTAGCACTGTCTGTGGCTGCTGCTATTAAAGAATTCCAAGCATTGGACACATCTGCCTTGGACCAATTCCTCCAAACTGCTTAGTTGCACATGAGATTGCCAAAAAGTATCATAGATGTTTAGCCGACCTGCAACTTAAGTAGTAGCAGTTGGAGCTTCAGAAGTTTGAATACATTACTTTTGTCAAATGGTACTAGAATAGTGGATATAAATAATAGGAACTTACTCCATTTTCAGACGAACAACGAGTGGGAGTTATGTTCCGTTACTGTAACTTGGTCTTCTGCTCTACATAATTCAGTAGGAGGTTCTTCCATTTTATTCACTGTTTATATTAACATTGATCTAGCTGGTGCATTTCAATCGTTTTTTATTAATCTCCTTTTTCCCTATGTTAAATTTAATGCACCGGCTAGATCTTCAGATTAACATGAATTAACTGTACTGGTTTCTTTTTCTTAGTGGATTTTTAGTTCAAGTTGTAGCTTGTCTTATATATATTATTCTATGTTCTACAGTATTTTATGTGGTAAATCCCCTCCTAAGCCCATAACTCATCTCTCACGACCCGTGTAATGACTCAATTAATCTCTAACAGATCAGATACCATTGTGAAAATATTATACACCACCAGACACCAAAAAAGAATGTAATTACAAGATTTCGCAGCTTTCTTACACGGATAACAATCATTTACCATAATTCTACCATTTCTCATCAATTTATCAATGGTTAAGATACATTTTCTTCCCACTTCCCGAGCAAAAAAATTTATTCTTAGGGCTGGCCTGGCCTTACCTTCCAAATCTAATTAACGGGAAGCCGGATCAAGAACACTTGACACTATATGTTGTTTAAACAATTCTCATTTCCTGCCTTTTCCCACCAATTCAACCTTATTAACCAAATAGAACAAACTATCATCTGCAACACTATCAAATTTCAATAAAATCTAGGAACATAAAGAATGAATAGCTGATATAGGATTAGATTCAAGATCTGAAGGCGTGAACCTTATCGTGACTGAGGCCTGTTAGTACCTTACCATCAGGCTGAAACGAAATTATATGGCCGGTAGCCAAGACAAGTAAATCAATCATATTTATAAAGGCGGCTGTACTAACATAGTTTACATTATATACAAGCTAATTCTGATATGGTATATTTCTAATTTTTACTTTTTATATTTTTTGGGTCTTTTTTTGAAGATAAATCTTGACTTAAATGGAAGTTGTTGGAGTGTTCAAAAGCTTCATCATGAAGTTAAAATTGATATCTGGAGAGGTCTTGGGTTGGGGCCAGTTTGCTCCTTCAGGAACCTTAATGCTTCTGAAACCCTGGCCTTTGTACAATCTTGTTGCCCCAGGATTGTTCAAATCACAGTGCAATGCAATTGTTCGGCAGCCCCAGCTCCGGGCTAAGACCTCTGCTTTCGCTATCAGTCTTTTAGCTATTCCCTTCCGCCGGAATCTCTCACGAACTGCAACATTTGAAATGTATGCAATTCCAGTCCTGCAATACATTCATGTGACAGTTGTAAGGGGGAAAAAAGATAATAACATGAACTGGAAAGAAGTTATGAGCTCATAATTTGCAGTTAAACACAAAGAATTGAATATATGCAACTTCATCGGCATGTTTCAGACTACCATAATTAGGCTAATCAGCTATGAAACCCAAAGATCTATGGGAGCTTAAGAGGCTGCTACATCATTGGAACAGCTTTTAGCAAGGAGGATGAAAAGATATGGCACAGCAACCTTGACCATATATGTATATAAGTTGCTTGCAATCACTTTTGATCATCTAGTAAGTTTATGGGAGGGAAGATATATATATGTATGCATGTATACAGAAAATGTGTATACAGGATGTCAATCAGTTTAACTAGTTAAGTCTCTTGTGGTATGTTCTTCTTTGGTGCCCGGTGATATATAATATTTAGACAATGTTATATGGTTTATTAGGGATTATTTGGGTTATTAGAAGGTCAGTGAGGGATGAATTATGGGCTTGAAAGGGAATATGTAAAAAGAAAAAATCTGTAAATTTTATTCCTTCAACTATTTTTTAGATAGTTTGGAAAGAAATGAATAGTAGAGTTTTAAAAGAGATTAAGGAAGAGATATCTAAAACTGGGGATAAATGGATACATTATTTTGGTTTTTATATCTTAGGTCATGAAATTTACAGGTTGGAGGATTTTGAAAATATTATTGATATACAAACAGACTTGTAAATATCTTGTAAATGGGTGGCACCTCCTTGGTGCCGTTTATTTAACACACATTTTATACTTTTTATTTTTTTAAAAAAATCTCTTGTGGTCCACAAAAACCTAGAATCAAATCTCATTCATACCTCCTCATGTATGTATAGGGCATAAGCTCAAAAATGAAGTGTAATATTATTCACCAAGGAAAATCCATTTTCATCATTACTCTTTTTCTTTGTGGAATGTTCTCAATCACAGCCATATCTTGCTCTTACTCAGCCTTTCTCTTGCCAGTATGATGGAATACCTCATGAATCAGTATCATCTACCATTTATTTCATCCGTTGATTTAATCTCAATTAGATTCTAATAACAAAATCTAGCCAAGTCATAATCCGTAAGACTGGACAAAAGGACTTGCTTGGCTCCAAGATTAGAAGCTATGATCTGCAGACAGGACGAACATACTCTAGTTTTAAAATATTGAATAAGGATTTCAGTCCTAGAGGCCCTTTAGTTTGTTTTTTCGTTCATCATTATCCGGCAAAAATGAATGGAGATCTTACTTCTAATAGCCGTTATGTGTAAAATGAAGCAGAATCTCATTCTCATCAACTTCTACGGTGCAATTGGGCAGGAAGGTTCAGCGAAGTTGTTTTAAAGATCATATAGGAGTGCTGGGCGGTCGTGGGCTCCATTCAAGATGAGATTCGGGCATGGTAGTGCCCTATCCCACTTTCTCCTTAGTGACATGTTTCGAGAGAAAGAGACCTAAGAGCCCTTGAAGGAGAGGTTTTTCCCTTCAAAAAATTCAGGATCATGGGTTAAGGAATCTATACTTCTTGGTTAATGGTTAAGTTTGTTATCTTTTGGATGTCACGTATATTTTGAAGTGTAAACAATTATCTTGTCTATCTTTGTACATCGGGAAGGTTATGTTGGTGCCTTGTTAGTATTACCATCCTTCTGCTAGAAAAGAAAATGAATTGATATCCTATTGCCTCCCTGAGGGGACTCTATGCCTGTCCTCAAACTAGAAACAAGGAAATGACAGTGAGTCTTGCTTTTCCAGGCAAGAGAGGACTACCAAACTCCTGGATAAAGAGTCTTATGACTTCTAGAGGAGAAATGGGGAGAGTTATGGTATGAGTATTTAGAGATGTGTTAGCATGAAGTAGTAGGCAGAGTTATATACTAGTCCTTAGAAATGGATTAGTAATTCTAGCCGGATCGTTGGTATGGAAAAAGGCCACTAAGAAAATAGTTCCTAGACATCTTGCTCTTGCCAAAGGTAAGGAAGCTTTGGTTAGTGATTTACTTTTTAAAAAAAATAAAGAGTAGAAAAATATCATTAATAACTGGTACCAAAGGGGTGTCAATTCATGTACAAAGTATTTACGTATCTCAATATATCAGTGAAGTTCTCTAAATCTTCTATTAAGTAAATAGGATGATCCCAAAGTCAAAAATCCGAGAATCTGAAACCATCTATTCTTAACCATGTCAAAGTTATTATCATCATTTACTCCATTAAAAGTTCTTTTTTTTTTCTCTCCTTATAGACGACACAAAAGCTGGTGAGCGGAACGAGGTTTAAGTGGTTTATTTCCCTTTCACCTTTATTTTACCTTTCTACCCCTTTTCCTTTCATACACTTTAAGTGGTTTGTTTCCTAATCTAGATCGTTCAAAAGTGCCAAACTTGATAGAAAAAGTAAAAGAAAGAAAAAAGCATAAATCAAAATTTACCTTCTCTGCCGGAGAGGTCCTTTGCGTGGAAGGAAGTCAGCCACTGTATCCACGGTTAATATCCCAGCCACATAGCCCTTATTAAGACTAATTTTTCCATCAAAACCTCCAATTTTGAAATCTTCACTTCCCAAGCAGAAGGTTTCATCCACCGAGCTACCAATAACAGCAACTAAACACGTTCTCCGGCAACCTGGTGGGGTGGTAAACCCCGACAGCATTGCCACCATCCTATCAATTCGAAGCATGAAGTCTAACGGAAAGGAATATTCAGGGAAGAAGGAGCTACAATGTGTCTCAGCCACTTCCCAACAGTCCTCCAACCTTGCCTCCCTGACAACAATCTCGGGAGATATAGTGGGAAATAGTTCAACCACTTGGCTGGCTCGGCATGCTCCTAAATGAGCCGAATAGCAAATTCGTGACAATCAATATATTTGTTGGAATGTATTGACAGAAGGCAGTAAATAGGAAGGTAGAATTTAGAAACTAATTTGTTAGAGTCTAGTCTTCCTAAAGCATCAAACAAGTCTAAGAAGAAATTCATGTAAAAATGTTAAAGATGAAGTAAATCAAGGTATTAAATAGGAAGAAAACCATTATATTAAAGAGAAAGTAAACTAATATGCTAAAGAAATAAATTATGGAATTAAAGAGAAAGAAAATCAATAAATAAATCAGAGTATTAGAAATTAAGCAAAGCAAATTAAAGGGTAAAATCATATCATTTTGTAATTAATTGTTTTTTGTTCATGCTTAAAAACCTCTCTATATATATATATATATATAGGGTTGTACTATGGAATACAACATCAATCAAAATCATTCTTCAAAAAAAGAAACAGATGAAGATAAAGCAAACCAAAGGATAAGAATCAGAACATATATGCTGCATATGGATTTATAAGAATTTCAAGTAAATTTAGAAAAACCCATTTCAAATTCATCAACTTTAATACAATCTAAAAGGAATTTGACTAAAATTAGAATTACGAACTGAATTTTCATCATTTTCAATACAAATTTCAATTTTTCATAATAAGAAGTGGTGTAAATTTTCAAATAAATTTCAGAAAAACTCTTAATTCATTCGAATTACAGCCTTACGCATACGACAAGCAACAGCACAAATAAATCCATTCCCAAAAGAAAACCCACCAGAATTTCCCGGGAAACAAACAACAGAAGAAAAGGGTTAAGTGGGTACCTGATTTTGGGTCATGAGAAACCCTAGGAGAGGGAAAAGAGAGAGGTGGGTAGTAGAGTTTCTTGAAAAGGAAAGACAGAGGAGGAGAGTTCGTATTAATGCAGTTGTTAATGGAAGTTGGAGTTGATAATGTGGTACCCAACGGTATGCTCCGCATTTCTGGGAGATTTCTTTTTTAAGGTAAGCTCTAATTCTGTCTCCCCTGTCTGTCTCCGTGTTTTTCGGTCTCTGGTCTATCGGAGGTACGAGGGACAGAACAGAAGAGAACAAGATGTGAAGACCGGAAGAAAAACACGTGTGCTTGAGTTTGGTGTCTCTGGTAGGACAAATCCAACACCAGGGGAACTCAAGTAAGTCGCACGTGTGAGCTATGTAATGATTTTTAGCGACGGTTAAAAGTGTAGTATTAACTGTTAAATACTATTAATTAACTATTTAAGTGAGACTAATTCAGATTTTCCGTAAACCCCTTATATGGTTCTCCTAAATCTTCCATTGATGATGGAGAATGACTCAATAACAAAAAATTAAAGTTCTAAAACTATTTATTTTTAAGTATATCAAATTCATTAATATTATAAACGCCCCGAATAATAGTAAATAGTGTTAAGTTCGCTTGTTTTCTCCGTTACTTGATGCCCATTTACGTCCAAATTTCATCTCTCATCGAAGCAGCCATCACCTAAGTGATGCTTAAAAACCTATAAAACATGGCCCAAAACCACCGGACATCAGAAAATTACGTAATTACAATTCTACTCTATCCGCCTAAAAAATTAATTACAGTAAAAAAATATATATTTTAATAATAATATTAACACTAACAATCATGCTGATCACTCCTCCATTTGTTAATGTAATTACTCAATCAACTAGTATAAATGTCTCTACCAAACTAATTATTTCTATAAATATTACATATATCAGCAGGATATTTCAACTGCTCAAATAGCTCAATGCTACATGATCAAATAAATAAATAAATAAATAGCTCAATGCTATACAAAGAATTTACTTTGTTGTGTATATGAACTAGTGACTATGATATCGGTCATCATTCATATGAGTCCATTATTTATTCTCAGAGAAAATGGTGCGAGAAAGAAGCTTAGCGTTTTCCATCGTAGATATCGACAGGAAGACTCGTGAGAAAGGCTAATGTATGAGGAGATGTGGACTTGCCGAACTGAGAACACCAAGAAGGAAGCTTCATGAGGACTCTTTCAGTTTTTGGTGTTAACCGATCAAAATCAGTTCTTAGCTTTAAAAGGGGGCGATGCTGCTCCTCTCTCTGTCCTACGTTGTTATGAGATTGCTGATCTCTCACCCAGAGAAGAGTAAGATTGAAATTTGTTGGCGACTTTTTTCCTCCGCTGAACTGAATAATGTGCCATCCATCTACACTTCCCTTGCCACCAAGTGAAACTATCTCATCCACATCCCCTGCATTTACAGTTCAAAATTTAGAGAACAGACAGAGAGATTAGATCAGCATCATGCTCCTTCTTCCTTTTCTGTAGTTGTGAAGTAATAGATTTTCCTTTCTGAAAACCTTAGGAGCAATATAATATAAGATTATCTCTATGGTTTGCATCAAGAGAAAAAATTTATAGGCCACTGTCTGCTAAGAGATTATCCATTTGCAAATTCGTGTAGTGATGATTCAGAGCAAGCCATGACATGTCAGTCAATAGATTCATAATGAACATGTTACATACAAAATATCAACTGTCCGGTGTTGGCAGGGGAAGCTGGATTAACTTGAGTTTACAGTTTTATTCTGAACATTAGACAACTCAGACCAACATCAGAAGGGAGGTAAAAGGGGGTAAGATGTTCTAAAGCAACCCTATTTGCTTTTTTCTGATTGCACAGTTATCTGAAGCATCAATGTCCAGATAGTATAGCTCTTTTTGATATAATCTTTGCCATCTAACATTTACTTTAAAATGTCAATTTCCCACCTACAATGCCAGGATCCAAACTCTGCAGAATTTGAACATGATTATAACATTTTTGTCTGCTTTCACCTTAGAAGAAGGAGATGAAAGACCGGGAAGACAAGTGTACGGATGCAAAGACAAAAGAGAACATTAACACCATTGACAAAAAAAATTATTACCTTGGAATGTGAAATCTCTTATTTCCTCAGTATTGATTGCAAGAGACCAGCGCGTAGAACTCCTAGTATCAATTGAAACTTGTGTGACTCGTCCATCTACCATGGTATCACTAACAACATGCACTGTGGGAATATCAGCCTTACTCCACCCAGTTTCAGCATCATCATAAGTTATGCAACCATATTTGACTGAAAAGGTAACAAAATCAATAACTCTCTCTCTGCCACATGTGAAGCCTTCTTTAATCTGTTCGGCCTCTTTTGTCAACTTTCCAGGAGTAGTTGAAAATAGAGATACAAATGAACTAGGAACTTGATTTCCATCAAATTTTCCTGTCACATCGACGACATGCACAACCTGAGGAACACAAGCAAATGTTAAATCTCTATTAGATAGATATGTTTTCTGAAGGAGAAATTTTGTTTCCTTTGTCTGGCTTCGTTTCCTTCTACTGAAAAGTTTTTCAAGTAACCCAACCAAACACAGGAAAATACCGCAAAACCGACAACTTGGAAAAAGAAAAAAAAAACTTTCTTCACTATCAAGTTAACTTGGAAAAAGAAAAAAAAAATTCACATCTAAAACAGGTTTACCTACATGAATTCTTCAATTACATAACCAATTATATGATAAAGCATAGGAAAATTCTTGAATTAACAATTTTTAATAAGATATATGCATGTAATAATCAAGCAATTCTTATTCACCAAACGCATAGAGCAGGCAAGAATCAAATAGTTCAGTAACGAGGTTACGTACATTAACAGCTCTGGCAGTGTGCTCGGTGAATGGTGGAATAACACCAGATGATACCAAAGCAAGTGAGAGGCCAAGTAAAACGCACATTGTAGTTATAATAGATACTTTTGCACCTGGACATCCACGTTATACAAAAGGAACAAATATAAGTTTCCAAAGTAGACCGAAATATTGTGAAAGTATACATGTGTCCTCTAAATAATGATTAAGGAAACATCACACAGGATGAACTCTAACGTAGGATAAAAACAATAGTTCCTCTACCAAAATATGGCATATATGGCATAAAAAAATTGACAACTCCCTAGAATCATGAAAAGAATAGTTGTTTTAACTTCTTACTCCATCCATTTATGCTATAATACTTTCTATCTTTATAGATCAAACAATTCAACATTTGAAACTGCTAGGTAGCTGCCAATCTCATTTTCTACATGGTAAGTAGCTTATCTTCACCATTCAGGCTCTTATTAGATCAAATATTCATAAAATAGTTAGGTTGGTTCCAATCTTCCAGATCCATTTTATGCTCAAGACATCATTAACTTCACCTTATGCCTTAATGGCTAAGTATGATCACATTAAGAGGATGCTTGAAATTGCTTATTTTAATGCTTATAAGCAGCTTAAGCACTTTTCTTCGATCTCCCTGTTTGGTAAATGGTACTTATTAATACTTAGAAATGACTTTAAGGTAAAAAACATGAATCTGAGTCCTCAATTTTTAGGTTCTTTATCATCTAACAAGTTGACTTAAATACTCTATTCATATCCACTTAAAATTAACAATTCATATAATAATATAAATTATAAAATAATCATAACAAATATATTTTTTTACTAGTTTTTTACCCAAAAAAAAAACTGTCTATTTTTTATAATCAACACTTTATTCAAATGTTTAACTGTTTATTTTTTAAATAAAAATCTATTTATTGTAAATAACTTAAACTATTTTAGTGCTTGAAGTATATTTTTTTGATAATCCAACATTTTATTCAAACTTGTTGACTTAAATACCATTCTAGTGCTTGAAGTATATTTTTTTGGCAATCCGACATTTTATTCGAACGCGTTGACTTAAACACTATTTTAGTGCTTGAAGTATATTTTTTTAGCAATCCAATCCTCTAATTCAGTTGCTAATGATACAGTTAGGTGCTCAAAAATATGCTCTAAGAGTAACTATCAATTCCAAATCTAACGGAATTATCTATACTTAATGAAATCAAACAAGAAAAGCATTAACAATAAATACCTGAAAGATGAAAATATGACAGGAGATACACCAGAGTCAAGCACGCAATTGCAGCAATAAGAATTGCGAGAATTACATTCCCCAACCATTCAGGAGTGCTACCTGGATTCCTGTATGTATATACAAAAGTCAGAAATGCATCTCTTCCCCCCCACCCCAAATTCCTGCGTCAAACTGGAACCTATAATTCATTCTCTTAAGTGATTCCTATTCAGCATGAATTATAGATAATACGTTTGAAATAATTTACTTGAGCATTCAAGTAATTCAAAAGCTTTAGTTTATAAGAACCAATTTTATTAAGTTATACTATATTTAACATGCTCACTCATTGTAAGTAGAATATGAACTTCGCACATGGACACAACACCAAGGACCAATTTTATTAAGTTATATTATATTTAACAAACTCACTAATTGTAAGTAGAATTTGAAATTTGCACATGGACACAACACCAAGGACCTTGTTGCTTAACTTGATGGTAAATAATTGAATTGGGTGACTAATAATCCAAAAGTTTAAAATAATAAGGAAGAGGGAATTTTTATTCGATGCCGTATTTTAGCAAGATGATCAATGTCCTCTTTAAAAGAAATACTTTACAAACAATCAAATAGAAAATGCAATTAAAGAGGCAGAAGGATAACTTAATAGTATAGTTACACAATTTTACCTATCCAATCGAACTGCAGACCCGATAGTTGTGCTGGCCAGCTGGATGAATATGCCAGCTGAAATTAAAATTGGCATGGCCAAGCCTAAGAGTAAAGTTGCAAGTTTGAGTGGTTTTGGGAACCGTGTTGGCGTTAAAGTAGCTTCAAACAATCCATCTGAATATTCCAGAAAATCATGTTAATTTGGAACAATAAGGAACTATCTTTTTGTCTCTTGAACATCCATATGTTCATGATTTATGTACTACTGCTGCCTCAAAGCAATAACAACCTAAGGATTCTAGAGCATATTCATGTGATAGATGAAGTGTCCACTTACATGCAAATGCAGGTGGAACTAGCCAGACCAGAGCCATATATGAGGATCCAATGTTGTAATAAGTTCCCAAAATCAGAAGAACAAGCCACTGAATGAAACCAGCTTTAAAGAGCCATCTTTCAGCCTCTAACTTGACCAAGTCAGCTTGAATAACTGGTGAGAGCTGCTTTTTCTTAGAATACACATTTGATAAATATGATTTAAGAATAATATAACCGAAATGTTGACCCATCAAAGCTCCAAGAACAGCAGGTGCAACAAATAATCCAATTACCAACCACGGGCTTCCAACATAGGGAACAGGTGATGAAGATATCAGAGGCAGAATGAAGGCAATAACGACAGAAAAACCTATTGAGAATATCCATACGAATATAATACTCAGACATGACAATGCCAGGGACACAGCAGCCGGAATACCACCCATAAACAATGATGTAGTCCATATAAGAAGCGATTGCATGATCACCGAACTGTGAAGCATATTTGCAAAATTTTGATTGTATACAATCATATATGTCCCCTGACGATTGAGGTTAATGTTAGAATACAGCATTGCTACAAAGGTAAATTGGATGGACAAGTTGCAGGAAAGGGAATATGAAGCCAAAAACACTGTTAAATCTTCTGTAGTTAGAAAGTTACCAAAATGTCAAAAAATATTGCATTGCTGTGTCTAGATTTCTCCTCTTTTTCAACAGCCTTGCCTTCTGGCAGATCAGAAGATGAAGCAATTTTAAGCAGAAAAGCGAGCATATTCTCTCCAAGATGCTGAAGAGATCCTGGTTTCAATAGCTCTAATTTGTCATTCTGCACGGAAGAATCTTTGAAGTCTTTATTTTCATCACGAAAATAAACAAGGTAATTTTCCACAAATTATTTCCTTTTTTTTTTCTAAAACTTCTTTCAGACTCTTAAAAAATCAATCTTTTGTTGTTTCTGACTGTTCAGTAGTTCATAAGCTGAGAGGCAGAAAAAGGTAGAGGACGTAGACCTTTGTGTGATATACTGCAGTGTTATCTGTGTATGCAAAATCCAGCCCTGAAAGACCAGCAACCTCTTTGTATATTTGGAAATCTGTCGCAGATTTTATGGCTCCAGAAGAAAAAAGATCCTGCATTTAGCTCTTTAGATGATTTGCTTGTTAAATACACACATTTATTATGAAAACCAAAAAAATAGCACTGAGTAAAACTCCTAACCTGCGCAATTATTTGGCCAGATGGATATTTTGCAACTGAGGCAAAGTTCTCGATAGCCCATGGATGGGGACCAGCCTATCACATAAGAGTAAAAGAGAAAGGATGAAATATCCTCGACAGTTAATTGGAATAATTGCTAAATTCAGGGATGATACACCACAAGGGGGCATTCTCATTTAAAAGCTAACACACCAAGCTGCATAAATAGTACGAAACATGAAATTTAGGAACTATAATGATGATCAGGACCACTCAACACAGTAGATCCTGCCACTCAAGACTAATCAGATGCTAGTTCATTGTTAGTTGCCAAGTTGTAAAATAGACCAGGTGCTATAAAACAAGGAATTGTACTAATTATTTGAATTATCAACATGAATTTGCCATGTCTAGTATAGATAATCTATTTTCTATCAGTATAATTACTTTCACATGGACATCGATTAATTAAATCCACCAAACTAAATTTTAATACAAGGTATAGCAATCCACCAAATTAAATTTTAGTGCAAGGTATAGCGAGTCTGTGCTCGGCCACCTTTTTTGGATAGAAGACCTTAGCATGAGAGGTTGTCTTGAAGTATAAAAAACATATTAAGTCATTTTTTTCAATTCAAGAATTTCGGAATAATGTCACTAATAAATTATTTCACAAGCCACATCAGGAACATGTATACAATTCAGAAAAGCATTCAAGTGTGAGTATTCTACTACCAAAGAGGAACAGATACTTTCCGAGATGTGCACTCTTCTACAGTGATTGTTATGCTGTCTAAGAAAAGGTTGGAGAAGGCATAGCTAGTTATGTAAACATACAATTAAAGGAAGGTCATAATTTTTGGGAAACTTCAGCATGAACCTGATATTGAAAGGGATATGTGAGAAGCTTTTGACATTTAGTTGTATCGTCAAGTTTGGGTTTGAATAAACCAGCACTTAACTGACACAAAAATATTATACACTTAAAGTCCATGGAAAAGATTTAAACAGTTAAAATGAGCATCGAAGTTAAGCCGTTAAACAGGAAATTCATATCAACAGCATAGTTATCAAATTGAGTAGAAAATTAAGAATTACAGCAGTAACTTATTCAAACCAACCTGAAAAATTCCAGACTTTCCTCCAATACCCATGGCCTCCAAATCAATAGCCAAACAAATAGTAGAACTCCAAGGATGCTGAAACAATAGATTTAAAAGAATCTGTCAGAACCAATCTAAAAACAACTCATAATTCCGCTTCTTGAAACAGTGCCTAAAATAAAAATTACAAAATTAAAAAAGAAAGAAGCAAACAGAGCATGGAAGTAAGACCAATCTAAAAACCAAAAATAAAAAATTATTACGAGGTCAAATTTAGAACAATTGTTTTGAGCTCAACCATCCACTCGTCATTGGCTGGATGGTGGATACTTGTACACTTTTTCATGGGAATGTGAGATTGAGATGTATGTTGTGCAATATCGTATATTCTCATTGAGAGGTTAAGCATGTGTGTCTTTTTTAGGAAATTGTGTTCTTGTTGGTATGCAGGTACCACCTAATTATTGAATATATAAATTTCAGCTGAAGAATTGTTTTCAGCTCAACCCAATAATACGCACCTAATGCAAATAACTGGATATTCGTATAAGCATTATATGAGAGTAATCTTTATGTTGAGCATAATTATTTGGCAAGTGGATATTTTTCATTGGCCAATTCATAAACTACAGAAATAAGTTTGTAATGAAGTCAAATTATTTTCTTTTGCACATGGTCTTTTGTCCAAGTCAGGTAGAAAAGTTAGTTGCGTTTTCATTGCTTATAAGAAAGATAGTTCAAGACATCATTTTTACACAAAATAATTATAAATTGTTCTGCTGCATTTTCTCAAGCCAACCATCATCAGCAGTAATGTATGGACGTCAAAGTATACAACTGTTTCATAAGAACAAATATGTAAGGAACTAATTGAAAATTGTAAGTAGAAAAAAAACTATAAACGAGGAAATTTCACAGGAAGCAACCCAACGAAAATGCTTCTAACCTGGGTCAAAGTATACAACTGTTTCATAGGAACAAATATGTAAGAAACTAATTGATTCTTCAACCACAGAAATTGTAAGTAGAAAAAAAACTATAAACGAGGAAATTTCACAGGAAGCAGCCCAACGAAAATGCTTCTAACCTGGGTTATAAAGCTATGAGCACCATTTAACCCCTCTTCCTCCCCAGTATTGAAGAGAAATATAATGCCATTCTTGAAACCATGCGCCCATTGAGAGATGCCTCGAGCAAGTTCCAACATAACAGCAACACATGAACTGCAATCACCGGCACCTTCCCTGAAATTGCACAACATTTTTCACAAGGTGACAAGGCAACTGTTTCATGCAAACAAGTGAAAGTGCATGTCTCTACCAAGAAAAGAAAATTCCAAATGTATGTGAAATATGAGAGCAAAGGCCATGCTAGGATGGCTACAGCAGCCGTGTAAGAAAATATACAGATTTTATGAGAGAATTCTGAATAAACTCCCTTCTTGATCGAAAAGCTTCAACAAGAGCTCCCTTTGTGCAAACCATTTGACCAGTCTGGTTCAGCTTATCTTGGTTAGCCACCTCCAGACCGGTTCTTAGGGGTTTTAAGCTTGTTATTTCACTTTTGAGGTTAGTCTGGTCCAATTTATGTTCTATACTCGCTTTTTGGTAGGTTGATAATTTGGACAAGTGAGTTAGTATCTATTTATGCATTCCACCCAAGTAATTTGACTTAAGATGTATGTTATTAAGTGCTCCAACTGGCTTGATGGAAGAGAAAGTGAAGATAATACTACTAGCATTATGGTACGATGTGGTAAAAGTTTTAAATGATTGCTTATGGATATTGTTTATATACTTACCAACCCTCTTCATTCAACTAATGACCTTTTTCATCTTTGGACCAAGTATTGTCACTCAAAAGTATACCAACAACCACCAAAGTCAATATGAGATGCACTTTAACCATTATTAAAATCCTTCGACAGTGATCAACTTCTCAAGCACTTAAATGTTAATGTGAAACCTGAAGTTGCTTACTGCATATGTGAGTTGACTGGAATCACGACACCAAATATCCATTGTGATGGTAATCAGATGAAAATGATTTTTGAACTAATTGTTTCTACATTTAAAACATTAAGTGATTTGACGAGGCAAAGATGTACTACGGAATCTTAATTCTTGAAATAGTGCAAGAATCTGACATAATTCTCCCAATGTTGGGTCTTGATAGTGAAGAGATAAGGAAAATGTTTCGTTGGTTGTTCATGTGTAAGTGGTCCATAAGTTTGAACATTCTTTCAATTGTCTAATCACATTTTAAGAAAGCACTATATATTTCAACAGAACAAATCGAATTAAGATTAAAAGAAAAAGAATGGCTAGAAAGATGAAGAAAGCATACGTCGAAAAAACGGAATCAATGTGAGATGAGACCAATATAGCATTTTCTCCTGCTTCAGATACATATTTTGGCAAGATTCTTAAAATGATGTGACTAATATCTGAATAAACAAGTGTTTTCCCCCTAAACAGGCCACTGACCAGACGATTTGCACCAGTTTTTGCTTGGAAAAAATCAACTTGGACATCAACCTCCCAATGAGCTGTTTTCTTAATTTCTTGTGCTGCAGCCAAAACATACTGTTGCATAAAGTGCATCAGATGATATTGCAAATGCCCACTATAAACATAACATCATGCTAATTCTAACCATAGATAATCTAGTAAATAATATATAAAATCAGATATATAAACAACTAAAAGAGTTCTTTACATATACCATGTTCCATTACCAAAAAGAAAAATACTAGAGAAAAGGATCTTAAATTAACCAAAGCTATTAAGAAAATCAAGAATATAACCAGAAAAAAAGGATGGTGATAATTAAAAAATATGCACTTAAAACATATGGCCATTTTCATATCCTACTGGCATCAAAAGGCAGAGATGAATAATCTAGCTACAAAACTGTAAATGTAAGTACTTAGCAACAAAAGAAAAAATGCCAAGACAAGTCTTAAACACTGAAAATTACATGGGCAATGATACCAATCATTTTAACATTCAAATATATGCTTGATACAATCCACAAGAATATTTTTCAAAGTTTTTATCTCATATCTCAACCTCTCACATGAAAAAGGACACTTGAAAAAAGGAGCATATATCCATTGATTAGTTCATATGTATAAACAGCATCAACCAATTAATGACAGCATATAAAACTCAACAGAAACACAGACCAAGTTGAACAAAACAGTTCAATGGACCAACCTGCAATGCCTGATCTAGAGCATCTGATCCAACAGGATGTGGGCCTAATTTAGTCAATTCTCTTACATGCTTCATGGCCTCGAGCTCAGAAAATCCCCTTTTCCCTGCCTGTTTGGCACTTAGTGGTGCTGGCAAATTCCCAAACTGATAGTCATATATAGCCCAAGAGCTGTATATGATCAATCCAAACAATATCATCCACACAAACCCTGATCTCTTCATGTTCTTCATCTGAAAATTCTCAGTTTTAACTTCCTCACCAACAACTTTAAACCCATCATCCTCTTTACTACTCGATGGTTCAGATACCAATGAAGATTTCCCTGGCCTCTTCCTCATTTCGTATAGAAACAAGCACTCACCTGGTTAATTGATAGTAACCCAAATAAGCTCATAAAGCACTCTCCGGAAACCATTGTAAGGATTCAATAGATTGAATTGAACAGAACTCTAGAACAACATAAAACAAATCCCTAATAATAACTTCATCATCCATGTAAATCAACTGAGACTCTGTTAATACTTCCAATTTATCACTCTATTAAAGAGATTCAACAGATTTTCACCGGAAAAACAGAAACCGATTGATATATTTTGAATTGTGTGGCTACTTTAATATATGATTAAATGATGGTCCGTTCTAGTTAATAACTCAGAATTAGTTCAACAAACCGTTGCTTCGTAATCAACCGATTCATGAAAGAACACATAAGCAAAATCCAGAAAACCAATTCACTGAAGAAACTTTAAGAAACAGAGGAGGAGGACATGTACACAGATAGAGTTGAAAGCTTGCGGTTGAGATTTTCTGTTCTTTCGATTTCTCGCTTAGTGAAAAATAGCATTGACTGCAATATGAAGCGCTCGCTTTTTCCTTTGTGGAGTTGCTGACCGTTGAGATCTTCTGATTCGGAGCCGTAATTTTTGCAGGCGACTTACTTCTTCGATTCGACAGCTATAAATTGTAGAACTCGTCATACTTCAAGGTTGACTTACTTCAAGATCCAACGGCTATAAATTGTTGAAAGATTTAAAGCTGATAATGACCTTTTTTTTCTTCTTTTAAGGAGAAACACGACGTTAATTTCATGAGTAATTTGGATGATATTATTAAAATCATATTTCTTTGCTAGTGGTATAATTAATTTAAAATATTTAATAGTATTTAAAAAATAAAATTTAAATAAATTTTTAAAATTATTAATTTAATAATTTTTAACGGACTCATATTTTTATTTCGATTATATATTTATTAAATTTAGTTAATTTTTATTTTACGAAAAAAAAATTATTTCAGACTTTATTTTTTTTATCAGCAACTCAAATTGTTTCTTTTCTTCTTCTTTTTTCCTTTTTTCTCTTTGTTTCTTGATAAATAAAATGATAATAAATAAAATTTATTTATTTATTTTATTTATATCATAATAATACTAATAATAAATATTATGTAATAAATAATTTTTTAAAATTTATAATTATAAGTAAAAATTTATAGTTTTAAATTAAATTTTTATATTAACTATAAAAAAAATAAATTTTTATTTTTATAATAAATTTATTTTTTTAATATTTTAAGAAAATTATTAAAAATTACAGTTTAAATAATTTTTTAAGTTAAATAACTTAATTACAAGTTAAATGAATTTTTTTTTTCTTTCCTTTAATATTACATACAATAAAATATAAATAAATTAGTAATTTGACTTAATATACAACCATATCAACTTATCAATCCGAACAAAACAGTTGTTATTAATGTACATTAATAAAATATCTTCTCTAACATATCATACTTTCATAATTAATATCCTGCACACTTAATATATATTACCTTACGTTAATTATTCGTGATAAAAATTATTCAAACAGAGCAAAAGAGTTAAAGTTGATTTCGACTTCTAAGTATGAATTGTTATTTTATTATTTCATTGTTTAAATAATTTTTTTAATAATAAATTATTAAAATAATTATCGATATTTAATTTAATTTATAATATTTTTTATTATAATTTATTTATATGAGTCTTTATTCTTTAATATAAAAATTTAAATAAATATTTTATAATAATTAAATTCATTTAATTAGGAATGTCACGACAAGCAAAAAAACGGGACATATTATTTTTCTTTAAAAAAAATTAAATTATTTTTTACATGATTTAATAATTAATTTACAACACAGAAATTTAGTTACAATTCTCGAATTATTTTTATATATAATAAAAATGCACAATAGTTTATTTTAAATTAGATCTTTATTTGGGGAAATCGGGTTGAAAATTATGGCGACAAAAAATGCCCGACCCGAGTCCAGCTGAGACGGGCCAAGGCAAGGCGATCATCAGGCGACACGCCAGACCTGTTTGGCTGCCCAGTACTCCATCCACTCGAGAGATCCCCAAAAAGGGACCTCTCATCGTCTTTCCTTATTTTCTTCATCCGAATTCCATAGACAAAAGAAAAAAAAAACTGCTCTGTGTATATTAGTACAGTCCTCGTATCCATTTCGCAGTACGAATTAGGGTTTTTTTGAGGTTTCACTTGGCAAATAGGTGATAGGGAGAGCCAAAGTCCCGGCCATGTCAGCTCTGTATCGATCGTCGACTGCTTTGTCAAAGAGCGGTCTTCCTCCAAAAGAACTGCTCGATGATCTATGCAGGTCCCACTACGCTCTCTTCCTCTTTGGTTTTACGAAAGGAAAATGGATATGTTTTCAGTTTGCTCGTTTTTCTTATGTTGTTTTCGTGTTTAATTTACTTCGAGCACTGAAGACAGGAGATAGACGTGTATGGATTTCTTTTTCTTGACGTTTGTGAGACTCGGTTAATCAGTATAAGAATGTTTTAGTTTACTTGTCAAAGTTGCATTACTGAATTCTGAATGAGCATTGCAGTTACAGGAACTTAGATTGTGAAATTGGCTAAGATTTGTGGATAAAGTGTTAGGGCTAATAGTTTTGGAGTTTAGTGGTTAATCGCTTGGTTTCAAGGACCTCTCAGGAGAAGAAAATGGTCTGTTTCGAGGACCTTATGGAAAAGAAAGGAAAATATGAGTTTGAAAATGTTGCAATGTATTGGAAATGTGAAGAACTTAGGAACTCTTTTATGACATTATCAGATCATGTTTTATATGGTTCAGAAACAGAGAACATACCAAAAGAAGAATGGACCAGATTTAGGAAATTGAAAATTTTTGTGACAGTGTTAAGGTTTGTCGCTAGTCCCAGTTGTCATTTGGGTATTTTCATAATTGTGTGATGGTAATATGTTAAACATAAATGGAAATTACTTTTTTTTAATTTTTTTTCCTTATTTGGTGCCTTGGGAAATTAAATAGATTGATCTTTTATCTTATGTCTTTTTTTGCACACTATTTTGTTATGACTAGAGAATAAGATCTAAATCTTTTTATTTCATTTTAATTTTGGTGCAGTCGATTTGTTTTAAATGTGCCGAAAGAAGACCAGCAATCATTTGAGAGAATTCTTTTTCTTGTGGAGTATGCTCATTGGTTCTACGAGGATAATACCGTAGAAAAAAATCCATCACTGAAATCTTTGACTTTGAAGGAGTTCACTTCTTTATGTATCCTTGAAAGAATTCTCAAATTACAATGATTTAAACAATTCCTTGTTTAGAATGAGCTCTAGCTTATTAGCATCATAAGTCATATCATCAGATGGTATGCCTATTCAACCATTGGTTATTACAAATGTCCCATTATACCCTTTCTTCTTCCTCAAAAAAAAAAAACATTCCAAGCATGCAATCCATCTAGTTGGCATTAATGATTTACTTTCACATCCTTTTCACTTTTGAACCCTCATTAAGTTGTCGTTTTATCAGATGGCATTTGCAACATGAAAAACATTATTTGGCATGTTCTTGAAATTCCAGCAGTACCTCTTTTTTTAAGTACATAATTTTGAAAGTTTGTACAAATTCTCGATTTTTCTTGAGATGTTCATGTCTACGTTGTAGGTTAACCTACGGAAGTTAATATATCACAGTCAGTATGTTTTGAACTTTTGGTGGTATTATTTGCGACTTTCCAGTATATCCTTGTTTCCCTTAATGTATTGTCTTGCAGTGTTTAACAGTTGTGATGTTTTGAGACCATATGTTGCTCATATTGATGACATATTTAAGGACTTCACTTCTTACAAGGTCCGAGTTCCTGTAACAGGGGCAATCATATTGGATGAAACTTTTGAGCGGGTAAGGCTTTTTCAAAATTTTCTTATCTAAACACTTATCTTAATATTGCAACTGAAATATTTCCTTTGGTTCTAGTTTTAACTTGGTCACTTTGTTTGTTATTGCAGTTTGTAGTGATCTTTTAGTTCTTCAGGTTAGTATAGAGACATACAGACATTGTTATAGAGTGAGCACATTAAATCACAATCATACAAGTTGATTGCCCTCATGCCCTTCTCTTTTCCTGGGATCATTTTAAGATAATGAAATAGAAAAGTTTTTGAAGGTATCTAACTTTTCTAGGGAGGAAATAACTTGTTCTGTACCTCATTGATTTTGTTCAAAAGTCATCTCTTCATCATGGAGAAGATTTTAGGGGACTTTTTACATATCTTGGCTGATCATTTTTCGCAATTCTGATTGCTTGTCTGCATGGATGGCACACCTCAGTGCCTTTTGTCCTATATTATTTGTCTGTATCTGTGTGTATATAGACATTATATATATGTAAAAGAATGCTGGTGAACATGGACGGAGCTTGGGCTTGGCAGGACATTGAGGCTGATAAGGGTAATCAATTCTGATATACCTCATCCGGTGGCTGTTTTGGGTCATTCAGAAATAGAAGAATTTGGGGGACCAACTTGATTTTTCAACAATCCAAAAAATCGATTCTTTTGTACATTGCTGGCACCCATTTAAAGAAAAAAGAGATATGGTAATGTGAGGGCAAATTTGAATGCCAGGATTTAAGGAAACAGAGATCTGAATATGAAGATTAAAGGAAATTCAAAGAAGTGCCAACAAGAAAATGGAGTATCCACAATTCAAAGGAAGAAATGATATGGATTTGGAAATTAGAGTGTTGCAAAATGCCAGAAAGTATTAAATTTTCATAACATCCAGAAAGGACTAATCATGTGTCATTGTGCTTTCTGACCTTCGCTCTCAGGCTTCACTTTTCCAATGATGTGATCCTTCTCTAGGAATAGTTATAATTACTGATCTCAGTCACTAGTTTCTTATCTAGCTAACCGTTAAAGACACTCTTCTACATGGTTTAGGATTTACTGTTTATCTCTAGAGCAATGCCTCAATCATCATTATCCTGCATGAATTACTACTTTCTGATTTATGAACATTTTTTCTAATAACCGCCTTATCAATTGTTGTATCTGGTGCTTAATATTCTATTTGTGCAATTCACAGTGCCTCTTAGTTAAGGGATGGAAAGGGTCAAGCTGGAGTTTTCCACGCGGGAAGAAGAACAAGGATGAGGAAGATCATGCATGTGCCATCCGAGAAGTGAGCTTGATTCTTCTGAACTTCTTCTAGCTTTTCTATGTAGCTGATTTTTTTTTTTTGGCATTCTCTATGCATGTGAAGTAGTCATTGAAACCGTGACTTGTCAGAATAACAATGATTTAAGGATATTGTTGTTTTCAACATTACTAGCTAGCTGGCTGAAACGAGCTTGTTAAATGAAATGGCATTTGGTGATTCTGCTGTTTAGGAAACGAATCACAGACCTGGAAGGTAGGTTATTATAAAGTTTTTGGGATGATAAGACATACTTCACCCATTGATGAAGAATACTTAATTTGATAAGGCTACGATTAACATTTTCTGAAATGAAAATAGTAACCATTCACAAGCACTAAAAAGGTGCAAACCCATGTACAAAAAATTTATACGTCAAGCAAAATATCTATAAGGTCCCCAGCTATCTCACAAGAATAAAGAGGATGATCCTTTATCAAGGCTGAGATTAACATATTCCAAAAAGAATAGACTTGCTATCATTTGTTAGGTGCTATGATGAAGGAAGAAGTGTAGATAGTCGGCAATTAGTAATGCATGAGAGACTGGTTCCTTAATTGGCATTTCCATCGAACATAGTCAGCATATTCTCCAATGAAATCTGACTTTCAAATTTTCTTCTTAGACATAAATCCACTGTGACGAACATATGCACTTCTTCACTTTTCTTAGTCTGACTGTATCCTTGAACTGTTTGATTAATTTTAATCTTAAACACTTGAATTGGAAACTTTTTTGTGTGGTTGTTGAAACATAAAGGAATATTCCATGTGTTTCACAGCTAATGTTTAGGGGTGAAAGGGCTTTCAGTCAACTTTGGGTTAGAGGCATAGAGCAGATGCAAGAGGCTTAGTTATAGATGAAACTTTACTGAGAGGAAATGTGATATGTGAGTTACAATCAAATGCTGTGTATTTCTGATTGAGAGCTTTCTAGGGGAGTAGCTAGTGTTGATGGGTAGAAGGTCCTTCACTTGGTTCTTATTTCAGTTGTTTCTTGGTTAGAGGCATAGAACAGATGCAAGAAACTGATTTGCAGATGAAAGACTACCGAGAGAAGTCGATACTTATCAATCAACTGCTATGTGTTTCTATTGAGAGCTTTTTATGGGAGTTGGACTTATGTTTGCTAAGGGTTGACTCTCTCTTCCTCTCTCTTTCTCCTTCATGTTTGCTGATAGTATACTTTTTGTGTCTCATATACAGGTCCAGGAGGAAACCGGATTTGATGTTTCAAAACTACTAAAGAAGGATGAATTCATTGAATTGATATTTGGGCAGCAGAGAGTACGGCTCTACATAATTGCTGGTGTGAGGGACGATACTGCATTTGCCCCACAAACTAAAAAAGAGATCAGTGTATGTAACTTCACATTCTTTGGGGTTAAAAAAACTTTATTATGATGGGCTGTTTTTAACTTCATCAACTACTCAAGCCCTTACACCTCATATGCAAAAGTATTGCCCTTTAATGCACTCATTCACTGAAGGTGACTTAATGTTAACTTATTATATGGCTCATTACTTGTCAACTAGAAGAGTGAATTTTTTCTGGGAAGATAGAAGAGTGACATAATTAGCCATCTTCAAAACCTGTGCAAAGTTTTGTACATTATAACCAATCATCTGCTTCCCCAGCTCGAAACCACTCAGTTTGTTGCAGAGGCAGCAGTTGTCTCTGGGCATATATATGCTGTCTCTTAAGAGTAGAACTCTTTGTACAATTTGATCGAAAGATAATTCATGCTTATCTTGGTTTTTCTGGCCTGTAAATTTTGTTACTCCTTCTTTGTCACTATTCCATGGAGAAATTATTTTTACTAATGTAGGAAAGAGTTCTAACGTTGAGTGCTTGCAGGAAATTGCATGGCATCGAATTGATGATCTTCAGGCAGCAAGTGATCATGTAATATCACGTGGGGTCACTGGCCTCAAGCTTTATATGGTGTCCCCTTTTTTGCTGTCAGTATTTTGTCATTGCTATTGATTATTTCTTTAAGCTGATTACTTTTCTTCTATTCTGCCAGTATCTGATAAACATGATGCCTTGATGCAGATCTTTGAAATCTTGGATTTCAGTGCACCAGCCTCCCGTGGCTCGGAGACCTGATATGCCCCTCAAAGGTAGAAACTTTTTCCTTCAATTTTCTGGTTTTACCATAACTAATGCTAGGATTTATTGCTATTGTATATCAAAAGGAAAAAGGAGAGAAGCAGAGGGAAAAAAGAACTAAAGACTTGCCTGCTGGAGCGTCTTGGCATAAGAATTAAAAGTCAACTCAAGATTAAATTATAATCTACTCGAGCTCAGTTTTATGAGGAATACCAGGGTTGAGAAATGATGTCTGTAGCATGATTTTTTGAAAAAATATTTTTGCAGTTTCTACAATATATAATTACCATCCACTTCAACTATGTTCAAGTCATTTGCTTGCATAAGTAGACTTTGGCTTTGTTTAAGGATACTGACCCTAGCAAAATCCTGTAGATGTTACATGTACATTTATATCTTTTTCTGTGTGTCTAGGCATACATAATTTAGAAAAAAAAAAGTAATGAAGGTCTAATGAGAATTCAAGTTTTCTTCTCCGTGAAGAAGAAAAAAAAGATTATTGCCATAGGTGGTGCATCCCTTAACTCGTATACCCTGTTTTTCTTCTTGTATAAGCTTTTGCATTTTTTGAATGAACAAAGTGTTAGCTGATTTCCTTTTTTCTTTCATATTATGGTGATTTTTCTTGTTGTGTTTATCAAGGAATCTGCGTGTGGAAAGCAAAGAACAGTTCCGTAGGGAGCAGCATACCGGTAGCTGAGAGCCAATCAGCGAAACCAGTATCTGATCGGCCACCCGAGACTGGTGCTGGCAAGAGTTTCAGAAACTTTAAATTCAATACTGCTGCAATCTTGCAAGCAATGGAAGCTGGTTTTTCTTCTTAGAAGGTCAAATTTCAGTTTCTTTGGAAAAAATTTTAGTGTTACACACCTATATTAGTGTTTCACCCCTTCACCTGTAATATTCAACAATGATTGATGAGGTTAAACTTCAAAATTAGTAGCCATACACAGGTTGTACATTGTCATCTGTGTCATTTCTGGTTTCAGGTTTATATAATATATAATAGTTTGCAGCCTGTACAGTAACACCCTTTGGGTCGGAATACCTGTTCATTTGGTAAACTGTGTACAATCCCTCACCCTTTTCCCCCCAAGTTGACTGTGGTCTCTATACTGAGAATTTGAGACACCGCCTCCATTAATGCTTTTGAGTACATTTTATGTTGAATATGTTCTTTTTTAAAATCTTTGCCATGGCCAAGTCAGCTTTCTGGCTCTTCGAGTTGAGTTTAAAAAGATTAGGACCTTCAGACTGGTGGACCGAAGACAAGGCTGTATGAGCTGTGCGTTCGCATTCATCTTGGTTCCGTCAAAAAGCAGAGTCTACGATGGAATCCTGACACTAAATGTAAATCTGAGGTAGGTATAGTTGTACTCTGCCTTACTGTTCATATATCAAAAGGTGGTTAGCTATCATCATAAGCTGCTTGCTTAGCATGTAGAATTAAAATTTTCTTGCTTCAAGTATATTGCTTTTGCTCGCTTCTGTGTAATTTCTCCTCCTTGTTTAAACTTTGATGGATGTTAAGATGGAGTGTGAACTTTGTGTAGGCACCGCAGTTGCATTTGGAGCAGTCACAGGGCTTGCAAAAATTGATCTAATTGACTTCTTTATACATATAGGATACATTGTTACGTACGCATATCCTGTTTTTAACTAATTATTTCAGTATCGACAACTATGTATATCATATTCTTAACAGTTATTTCTATCGTATTAAATTTATTCTAATAGCATTTCATCAGTCACGATAGATGCAGTAGTCTCGCCACGATCATCGTGGTCGCAGCACAAAAACTTCTACGCAGTATAATAAATGAAAACATAGTGTTTGACGCCGGTAGTTTTTGCATATAAAACGGTTCGTTTTTTTTTTTATTTTTTTATTTGTGAAGTATTTTTTTCAAAGTGGTGACAGGCGGTTAGGGTTTTAATTTGGTGGTCCGACTCAATTCTTTTTGGACTTTTGTAACTCTCGGCACTATATGCAAACATTTCCGAATTCCGAAAATTTTTCTGTTTGGTTCCTGGGAAAATTATTATTTTCTTTTTTGATTTGGACTTTTCAGTTAATGATTATTTTCGGGTTCTTATTTCTTCGTCATAGAAATAATGCAAGTCTAGTTAATGTATTATAAATTAATAGTAATTATTATAATACAC
Source organism: Carica papaya (assembly GCF_054855325.1). Classification (NCBI taxonomy): domain Eukaryota; kingdom Viridiplantae; phylum Streptophyta; class Magnoliopsida; order Brassicales; family Caricaceae; genus Carica; species Carica papaya. The sequence continues at coordinate 572,213 of NC_142310.1, read as the reverse complement.
GAGGAAATTAGGAATTTAAAGATGTATTAAAAATTTATGTTTTAAGTTTTAATAAATTTATTATATTTTTAAATTAATTATATTACGTCAGCTATACGAATTAATTTTTTTAATAAAAATATATATACATACATACATACATACATATACGAAGTATGAAAAATATTTAAATTGTGTGGCACTAGAATAGTAAGTTGATATCGAAAGGACAATTTTTTTTCTTTTTTTTTTTTTTTTTTTGGATGCAATTATTGGGAGTTTTGAAACCTACAAAAAAGTCAAAGAGAGCGGGCACCGACCGCCGAAGAAGGATTGTGACGCACGGTGTTTTTTACGTGCGGACACGTGGCAACTCACTAGCCACTCCTTGCTTTTTTCCCCCCAACTCGCACTTCAAATTTCTACCATGCCCATTATTTCCTTTTTTTATTTAAATATATTATAATTTTTTAAAAAATAATATACCCATATATTAATGAATTCTATTATATCGTAAATTTGTTTTCGCACAAACTATTATTTATAATAATTTTTTTAAGTACTAAGGATTAAAATTTTCACCAAGTTTTACCATTTGGGGGTTAAAAAAATATTGGGTTAAAAGTGATTCAAAATTCATCACTAGAAAACATAATATAAATTTTAATAAATATAATATGCTAATCGTGAGTTTAATTTTGTGTATATTTTAATTTAATTGTTTTGATGTAACGTCCTATTTTTTTTTTTTTTTTTTTTACTTCTAATAGCGTAGTTAAAACAAACCAATTATATGATCAAATCAGTCATGCACATAGAAACACTATCACGATCTCTTATTCAAAGTCAATATAAACCTACAATCATGCATGAGACATCGCGTAAAGTACAACTGTATACGCTATTTACACTACTATTAACTTTTACACACTCAATTCTGCTAAAAGAAAAATAAAACTTTTATCATGTCGTTCTGTACACTAGGTTCGAATACCAGCAATTTCGATCCGGTCTCCGTTCCTACATCATCTGTAAATAATAAAGAGTGAGTTCATGTAAGTCAATACAGTAAAAATTAAGTTACAGATATGAGATGCAACAATATCAAAACTTCATATTTCTACAGTGTACGAATGTACATTTATAGATTAAAAAAACATTACGCGAACATTAGAAAAATAATAACAGTGAATTAAAAATTTAGGTTGACTTTTATACTATTAAAAAAAAATTAATTGCTTAAAAGAATGCACGTGTAAATATAACATATGACCTCCATGTTTGCTACGTATACAAATTAATATTTAAAAATTATGCAAATTGCAAGTTGTTTATTTATGAAAATGTTTTTATTACATATGTATATATATATATATATATATAATACAATAACTCCCTTAATTCATTGTAGAATATTAACCATCTTCTTAGGTTTTTGTGATATTTCAAAAAAAAAAAAAGTCATCCGAATCTCTTACATGAAGATAATCTCAATTTCCAATGTTTATAAAATAATAAATTACAAATTAAATTAAAACCATCATAATATATATATATATATATATTTTTTTTAGGGTAGACCTTATCTCATTATTTATAAATCTTAAAAAACACATGGAAAATCGAATATTTGATCTCTTCAATGTTTACCAAACTTGCTTTCGCTGTCTTCACACACACACACACATATATATATATAATACTATATATACATATATGTAAATAAATTATTAGGACCATGTTCTTTATTTTTTCTGATGATAACATAACCTATACATACAATATGATTTGATATAAATATTTATTGGGGCATTTCTCGTGCATGCTAAATGCAATCCTTCATGAAATTTATAAATAATATATGTATGTGTATATATATATATATATACATTATCTTGTCGGCTTAGGCGGTGGCTGGCAATGATTAGAATTTGTACTCAATGGTTGATACATACATGTATGCATATATACATGTATTAAAATGTTCATTAATTATTTATTTTTTAAAAAAATAAGTAACGACATGTTTAATGTCTTCATATTTAAATTCGAATGATAAATTAATTAATAACCAATTCCAATTTTATTTTTATTTTTATTAATAATTAATATTATGATTTGATTCTTTTTATATTATAATAAATTTTTCTTAAATAATTTACAAAAGAATTGCAATACAACGTTAAATTTATTTATTTTTTTAAAATATTTATTCTTGTAATCATATTGAATATATTAAATTATTATGTCAAGAATATAAAATTTAATTTATTATTTTATTTCCGCATTCAATTCATAACTTGTTTATTTTCAAATTTTACAGACCGTTACATTAATACATTATCAACCATGTGTCCGAAATCTAATATTTTATAAATTATAATTAGCGTTAAAAATTGATTTGATAAAAATTTAAAATTATATGATTAAATTATACTTTAAAAAATAATGATTTAAATATAAAAAAAAAATAACTAGTACAAAAACTGATATAATATTTTTGTCTTTATACTTATATACATTTAGCTTATAAGAAAGTTAATAGATAGAACAAACCGAACACAATTAATATATGATGCGTATTTATCTACTATTATTTAATTTAATAGTTTGAGTATCAATTTCTTTATAAAAAAAATTGTAAATTCGAACAAGATAATATTTTAAAATATATTATTATTTAAATATATATTTTTTATTATAATTGATGTATGAATATTACTATATATTATATATTCAATATATAGATACAATTTGTATTTTAAATATCACATATTTAAATATTAAATAAAAGTTAACAACAAATAATATATTAATATATATATATATATATATGTATAGGTAGACTATTATTTATAATGAAAAAGGTAAAAAAGCTAAATAATTTATTAATCTCAAGTTGGGTTTGTTATCCATTAATTAAAAAAAAAAAAACCCAAATGGAGTTTTAATTTATAATTAACATTTGCTTAATTTAACCTAATTACTTTGTTTAATTTACATTTGCTTTCCAACTTATATTCCCTTTTTGAGTATATTCCAAAAGGAAAGTGGTGGGCTGAATTTATTTATTTATTAATTACATAATATACATTAATTATAAGACAATAAAAAATAATTTATAATATAAAATATACGCAAAAACTTAATTTAATTGGAATCCGTAATTTTTTATAAAATATAAAATATATTAATTATTTATTTATTAATTATAATAAAATATAAATAATATTCAATTCGAATTTATAATTATTGTAAAAAATAATAAATACACGTACTATTAAATTAAATAATAATAATTTTTTTTTCTTTTAAAAAAATGCTTCTTGTACAAGTTTTATTTTTATTTTTTATTTTTTAAAAATATTTTGATTAACTACTAAAAATAGAAGATGCTTTAAGGACACGGTTGTGCTTATTGGTTGATGCTGAGCTGGCAATAATTTTGGTGGGCTGGCATGTGCACCTGTGGGGTTGATTTAGCTGGCTGACCGACCAATCACAGCTGTTCTAATCTGCGGCTGCGGGACCCGCAACAGAGAAGTTGTAAATCCTAAACATTTGCTGATACCAAATCCTAAATTAATTTTTTTTTAAAATTAAAATAAATATTATATTAGTTTAAAGTGTTCTGAATTTTTAATTTAATTTAAAATTTGATAAATAATTATGAAATAAAATCATATATATATATATAAATATATCCTTTTGATAAAAATGCCCATTTATTATTTTTTTACATTTTAATAAATGGGTCGTCCCCTATACTATAAATAAGGGAAAAAGAATGTTCTCTAAATAAATAATAATTTATTTCTTTAGCTCTTTAAAATTAAATAATTGTGGTGTATGTATATATGTGGGTGTGTATGTAAATTAGAGTATGTAGGGAGAAAGTGGGATTTCTTTAATCAACATCTAAATTTAATATACAGGAATAAATGTATAGTTTATTACATACATTAATAGTAGAATATCATGTTTGTTTATGCACGAAATTAAAAATAATTTATTATTATTATGACGATTAATTATTAAGATGACGTAAATTAAATATTATTACAATTTAATAGTAAAAATAATAACTTTGAATCTTATCTCATTGTATAAAATATATATATATATATTGTTTTGTATATGTGGTTTCTTTATATAAAATCACATTAGCAAACCATTATTAGGGTATATATAATTATAGGTGTACTTGTTAATTAATCACTATAGCCACCAAAAAATGAGTTGTAAAGAAAAGCCAGCTAAATGAATTATGATAGTTTTAACGTAATCTTTTTATTCGTGATATATTTAATATCACGAGTTTAAACTTATTCATAAAGTAAATTTCTCATTTAAATTTAAATAATGTATTATAAACTGACGATAATTGATTTGTAATATTTAATTAAATAGAATTGGGTACTTAATTTACTGATATTTAATAACAAAATTAAATATAACGAAATAAACGAAGTTGGTATATATCTATAACAAAAGTAATTATAATTATAATGAAAAGTTTTATGATTGCCGCAATAATGAAAATAAGTAATCTAAGAATGTCTTCGAAGAATATAATAATGAAAAGAAGTGATAATCATTATCAATATATTTAGTAATATCTTGATAAAATTCATCATTAAAATAAACTCACACTTAATCGTCATTATTAATATCGTAAATATAATACTATATCGGTTGGTGTATTTTTATTATATTTAAATACCACGTATCTATATATCATTAAAAGCGTAAAATTTATTATTTATTGAATGTATTATGGATATTAGATAGAGACGAGTATTTATCGAGTGATATTACTAATGTGTCGCAATTAATTCTAAATGAATCAAGTAATAACTTATAATTAACAAAATACACGATAGGTATTGACAAAAAATTATAAATTCGAAAAAAATTATAATAGATATGAATTTAAGAAATTAGTTACTCAATTCTCATCATACTGTATATAATAAATAAAATTTGAATAACGGGTAAAAGATTTTTACCACCGAGATAGGTGGTGGATACAATTTTTTTTACTTATCTAAAGTACGATACATATAGAAATTTATATTTTTATCAGTCAAACTCGTATAAAATTAATGTACTTACTCGAGACTTGTCCAATATCCACCTCCTCGTACGTGTCTCGTACTCATTTATAGACTTTCGGGTAGTCGAGAACTCATAAAAACTCACACTTAGCCTCCTTTTAGGAATTTTGATGAAACTAATTAGTTTGTGGTAGGAGAACAAAGAATTATTCCACGAATTCAGCTTCTTTCAATGGGCGAAAATGGTGAGATAAAACGGCGACGTTTGATCTCTCTTGCTCCTCCCTACACGGCCAATAAAATCAAAGTGACGAATCAGTGGGCCCCTTTGGAGCCTCCCTAATTGGATCAGCAGGAACCGCCAAGTCATCATACGCCACAAATTTTTTCCACGTATCGTCACCGCCGCTTTTCACGGTCTTCCAACCATTCGATATCATCCACGCGTCCTTTTAAAAATTAATTAAAAATCGAAAATGTCTTTTTTTGGTTTTTCCTGTTTTGAGTTTCGGGGGTTTCCCTTTCTAGTCTCTTCCGTTTCTCCGGGCCCCGAGAAACCAATTAGAACTCGACACGTGTTACTTTGACTGATACAAGACCTGCATTGATCATTAATGAGTATAAGACCTGATATATATAACTACAGACTGCATAAACCAGAGTGTCTTGGGATGGCTTTGAATTTTTTTTTAAAAAAAATTATAATAAATTTAAAATGCAAAGTTTTAATAATTTCACATAAAAATTCTATATGGGTTTAATTTATATTGTTATATATATATATATACATATATATAGATATTTAAATGGTAATATTATTATTAAAGCAATAAAACCCAAGTGGGTCGAATTACCTTGAAAGTGAAAAAAAAAAGAAGAACAACTTGTTAGAGCTTACTTAGAAGAAAACCCAAGTAAAAAAAAATTAAAATTAAAAATAAATTAAAATCACGATATATAAAATTAATAATTTTATATTTTATTCGAACGTTATAAATTTAAATTTTATATTTTATAATATATTTCAAATTTTATATATATATATATATATATGCTAAGCAACACACATAATATGATATTGTGAAAATGAAATCCATATTTACAAACAAAATAATTTGAGTGATTTACTTATAGATTCTTAATTCAAGAAGGAATAATTATTTTTCTAAATTCCCACAGAATTTAATATCATGTCAAATATATTCTTAAATTTCTTTAAAAAATTACGTAAATCATATTATCAATTGGTATTTAAAAAAAAATAAAAAATTACAAGTGGAGTAAAAAAGTACCCACCAACTAAACCGGGCAGTAAAAAAAAAAAAAAAATACCAGACAAAACAAAGTGGCAGAGAGAGAGAGAGAGAGAGAGAGGTGGGGAGTGGGTGGGGGGGTCGGGGTGGTGGTGGTGGCGGTGGTGGCGGTGGTGGTGGTGGTGGTGGTAGCTACGTGAAGTCATGTTTGGTCGGTGAAAGCGCAGTTTCCTCCAACGTTAATTTTTTGTTTTTTATAAAAAATTTATACTTATTTATTATTTTAATAAATATATTAAATTATATTATTTTAATTTTTAAATAATATTAAAAAATTATTACAGAAGAAAACAGAAGCACCCATCGCGGCCTTACCTTTCTCTTCTCTATCCATATATACCCCCTCACTGTCTTCTCCTTTGTGCTCACACTCCAAACACGGCCAAAGAGTTTCATCTACTCCATTCTCCCTGGTTCTCTTCTGCTTCTCTCCGAAATCTGAGAAATAGTTGAGCGATAATGACGAAGGATGCAGGAGAGCATGGATCCTTCTCTGCAAAGGATTACCACGACCCGCCACCGGCGCCGTTGTTCGACGCCGTGGAACTGACCAAATGGTCGTTCTACAGAGCCTTGATTGCCGAGTTCATTGCCACTCTGCTCTTTCTCTACGTCACTGTCTTGACGGTGATCGGGCACAAGAGCCAGCACGCTGCTGACCAGTGCGGCGGCGTTGGGATACTCGGCATCGCTTGGGCTTTCGGAGGCATGATCTTCATTCTCGTTTACTGCACCGCTGGTATTTCTGGTGCGTTCCTCTTTCTCCCTGTCTTTTCTTTCACGATTTGGATGTAGATTACCACGTTTTCCTTTCCCTTTCCTTTCTTTCGTGGTTTGTTTTTCTTCTGATTCGATTTCACGGTGCTTGAGCATTTTTTGTTTTCTTTGTTTGTTTACTTTCTCACTCTCTGTTTCTCTTTTTTGTTTTACTTTGAGGATGAGCGGTCTACTCTGTCTCCATTTTCCATATATTTCTTGTTTGGATGGACGGAAAATCTCGGAGTTTTTCTTCAGTTTTTTTTTTTTTTTTTTTAATGACTGTTTCAAATTCTGGATAGTTTCTGTTTTTTTTTTTTGAGCAAGTTAGCATCTACTGAGCATATTCACTATAATACGCCGCAGGTGGTCACATAAACCCGGCAGTGACTTTCGGTCTGTTCTTGGCCCGGAAGGTGTCTCTGGTGCGAGCCGTGATGTACATGGTGGCTCAGTGCCTTGGCGCCATCTGCGGAGTGGGTTTGGTGAAGGCTTTCCAGAAATCGTTCTACAACAGGTTCGGCGGCGGCGCCAACACCCTCGCAGACGGCTACAACGTAGGCACCGGACTGGGTGCGGAGATCATCGGAACCTTCGTTCTTGTCTACACTGTCTTCTCCGCCACCGATCCCAAGAGAAGCGCCAGAGACTCTCATGTCCCTGTAAGCACCCGATCTTTGCCCTCGCTTTAAATATATTTATTTTATGGTGCTTAAATATTTATCATACATACATTTTTATAAGATATTATGTTTGAAATAATTTTTATAATATGTGTTGATAGTTAAAAAAATTACGAAATTATTTATTTTATTTATGAATTAGTTAATACGCTCTGATAAAAAAGTTGTTTTTAATATATACTAAACATACGCTAGTTTATCGGTTAAAAAATTTTTATGTTTTATTTGAAAGTTTACGAGTTCTAACATTATTGAATTAAAAATATATAATTCGTCACTTTTGTAATTGTATTATAAAATTAGTTACGACTGACTTATAATATTTTATATAGTAAGACCGGAGATTTAGTTAATTAGTGTGTCAGTTAGACTCTGACGATCAAGTCGGATTTAAATATTTGATCTAATATGTTTGTATTACTTTTCTTATTTGAGGAAAAAAGTAATGGAAAAGCTATAAGCCGAGTGGAAGATGTGGAGATTTTAATGAAAAAGACTTATGGTTTAGTTTATAAGCATAAATCAAGCAAAAGTAATCAATGTTGTGAGTCTAGCAGGACCATATCTACTTATTTAAAGCACTTATACAATTTTCAACAAGAACAATACTAACTTTATAAATGGTTTTATAAAAAAATTTGTAAACATAAATGTAAAGGGTTAATAGTTTCCAAAAAAGTTAAGCAGTTTCAATTGAGGGTAATCAATAGTAAGTGATCTTGAATTCAGCATGTGTGTGTTAAATCATGATAACTTCTATAGAAATCTAAAGGGTCAAAAGGAAAAGCTTTAAGATTCCTATATTCAGTGCATCTGTGTGTGTGTATATATGTGTGTGTGTGTGTGTGTTCTTATACTGTTGTTGGGAAGAGAAAAATTGAGAGACAGTATACTTATATTATTATTAGTTACAGTAGAAGTAGACAAAATATAGATTGTGTTTGATTTTGTTTTGGAAAAAACTGAATCAAACAATTGTAATGTCAAAATGGCATTAGATAAACCAGAAGATAAACTAAAAAACAATACGTATGATGTGAATTTTACACCACAGAATCATAAAGAAGTCTGTCAATTACCCTTTTTTTTCCAATTTTTTTCTTCTTTTAATGGAGAAAAAAGTGGCACCTGATGATGATGATGATGAGAGAAGAAAGAAATAATAACCAGAAAATTTAAAGGGATTAAAATATAGTTGATTGATTTTGTGGTTTCTTTTAGATGGCAGTTCTTGGCATCTTCTTGTTTGCTTTCACCAGAAAAAGGATTCCCCACTTTTAATTTATGTCTCTTTCACTTTGCTTTTAGGTTTCATCAGTGCTGGGTTGAATTTTTATTGCTTAAACTTGACTAAAAGTCTTTTGGTTCTGTAAGATTCCAACTTGAAGGTTGGTTTCTTTATGATGATCAAAAGGTTATTAGGGTTTTTGGGAATTTTGTCCAGTTCTAAAGTGTCCTGTTCTATCTCCCATGTGTGAGAATCCCGTGATAGAATTTCCAGCTTCTTCTGGCATGACATGTTGAGTTTCAGTTATTTTTCAATTCAATCCTATGAAGTTTATTGGTTGTAAAGTCCAATTTGTATGCGTCACGTGTTTGTCTCTTTGTCACAAATTCATGGTCCCAACTTTAGTTTCCACCTCCACAACTCACATGTCACTGCAGATCTAAAAACTCTCGTTCTTCATGTATGACATTTTATTAGGAAATCTATTCCAACACCGACCCAGTATCCTTTTATAACATATAACTACTGGGTAAGTTTTATTTTTCGCCATATGATTTTGCCAAACCAATTTCTATGTTTACTTCATAGCTTGATTCTGTCTGTCTATGATTGCTCATGTACATGCTTTGCATGATGAGTTATTTGGGGTGTTTATCCTATGTCAGTTAAATGTGAGTATCAATTGAGTTTGTAGTTTTCTGAGTAAGAAAACTGAAACATTCCATGTGATGATGGTTTGTAGATATTTTACACCTATAACCCATAATCACATGGATGTATATTTTACCAAATCCATGAGAGATTCTTCCCAGTACGTGCAGTAAAGACTTGTGGTGGCTGATTAATTGATTTCCCTTCTTTTGTTTTTGTCCACAAATTTTTCACTTTACTACTGTTTAGAGAACTTATGAATCTGTGTAGGACTACTTTTGATGATCACATGATTAATAATGATATTATCTGTGGTTGAAATTCAAGGTTTTGGCTCCACTGCCAATTGGGTTTGCTGTATTCATGGTTCACCTGGCCACCATTCCAGTAACTGGCACTGGCATTAACCCAGCCAGGAGCTTCGGAGCTGCTGTCATCTTCAACGACAAAAAGGCCTGGGATGACCATGTTAGTACACATTTATTTCTCCTCAACACCATTAAAATCATTCAAAATCTTCATGTTTATTAGAAAATGATAATATCTTATTTGGAATTCTGCTTTGGTCAGTGGATTTTCTGGGTAGGACCCTTCATTGGTGCAGCAATAGCAGCCTTCTACCACCAGTTCATCTTGAGAGCTGCAGCTGTCAAGGCTCTTGGATCATTCAGGAGCCAAAGCCATGTCTGATTTCTGATCCTACCCATCATCTTCTTGCTTCCTTGTTACCTAACTTATTGTTTTTAATTTATGGGGGGAAGAAGAAGAAGAAGAAAGAAAGAAAAAGCAGAAGAAGAGTTGAAAGAAAATAATGGGGGAGAAAAAGTGCTTTTGTGGTTGTGAAGCTTTTACCTTTTATTTATGGGGATGGTAAATGTGATGGGGAATTGTAGATTAAAGTCTCCTTCTTCCTTTTTTCTTAAGAAAAATTTGGTGACTTTTGGGTATCTTTGGTTTTCATTTTGGGTTCCATTTATAGGGCACTTGCCTTAGAATTTACTTTCACAAAGTGTTCTATCACTATCTCTTCCTTTCTATATATGTTCTCTACTTTGGTACTCATTAATATTTTACCATGCTTTTATCTCTACTCTCACTTCATTTGTTAGTGTCAGATCATACAAACATATATAATTATATATACATATATAGTGGGTATATCTAAATAAAAACTTAATTATATATATGTGTGTATGTATGTATGTATTTGGTGTAACTTTTCTCTTTGGTGTCATCTTAGTGGTTCTTATTCTCAACCTATCCTAGTAGGTGATGAGGTTCTCCACTCATAATCTAAATCTGTCCAAGTTCTTCTTAATCTCTTGTAAAGGTTACTGTTAAATTTCCAAATTAACTAAACTTTCACACCAATATCATAATAACTAAGCTAATGATATATATTAATTAAACATGCATATTTCACTTTATTGCAAATTAACAATTTTATGATTCCCTCCACATACACACACATATATATATGCTTTATGTTTTGAATTATACCCATAACTTTATTTATTCAAAATTTGATTATCCCACTTTAATTAATCTATATATATATATATATTACTTGATTTTTATCTACCATTTAGATGAATTCAACATATCAACAATTTTTTTTTTAAAATAAATTACTCGATAAAATGATTAGTTCGTAAGAGATTATTGATTCGAGTTTGATAAATTTTATTGTATTTATCTATTTTAAAATTATTTATATTATATTATGATTAATATATATATATATAATAGAATTAATGAATATATAAATTTATTTAAAAATATATTACAAACATCTTAAAATTTGTCAAGTTTAAATGAAATATAAATTTACTTGGTATAACATCAAAATCATATAAAAACAAATTATCACTAAGATCCACTTCACTTATAAGCAACTAATTTATAATCATTATCTTTCTTTGCCATTTATATAAGCAATTAAAAGTGTACACCCTTTCACCTCTGTCTTTTTCAAAATCATTTTTTGTTTAACAGAAAATTGAAGTTTAAGCAACCAGCCCCTTACCCATATACATACATACATATATTTATGTGTGTGTCTGTATACATGTGTGTCTGTATACATGTGTCTGTGTGTATATATAGAGGAAGACCCAGATTGGAAAATGTAAAGGGGAAGAAGAGAGGGTAGAAAGAAATGGCACCCATCACCACCATCTTCTTCTTCATCATCTCCTCCTTTTACCTTCTTTTAACACCTCAGACACCACCACTGTTCTTTCACAGTTTGAGCTCTGATAGTCCTCTGGTTTCTTCTCACATGGCCTTTGGTTTTCTCATGCCTGATTTCTCCATGCTTCTGTAACTTCCCATTTTCACCATTCACATGCCGCTAAATGGTGAATTACCTTGTAGATGCAGTGAATTGGTACATTGGAGTAAAAGTTACTGTCACTGAATAAAAAGTTACTGTTACTGTCAGTGAATAAAAAGTTACTGTTACTGTCACTGTAGTTTTTTTTTTTTTTTGTCTTTTCTACTTATAAGTTCTTTTGTCATAACAAAAAAAAAAAAAAAAGTGAAATTATTAAATTAACTCTCCATGTTTAGTACTTGTAAAAATATTTATTTCCTCAAGTTTTTTTTTTTTTACTATTTACTAATAAAAAAGATATAATAATCTGATTATGTTTGAATAATTTAAAAGTAATTCAAGATAATAATTTTAATTAATTTATTAATTAATTTGATAGATTATAAATTAATAATAATGTAAGATATTTTTATTATTATTGATTTATTAATTTAATTAATTAGTTAAAATTATTTTTTTAATGATTTAATTATTAAATTTTGTTTGTGTTAGAAAATGAATAGAATTAAGTGTTTAAAATAAATAAATTAAAAATTAAAATATAATAAAAAATATTAAGAATTAAATTATAATAAATGTTAAATTTTAAAAATTAATTTAATAATTTTAACCAAAAATATTATGATGAGAGAAATGAGAATCATGATGTAAAAAGGGTTAGTGATAAAATGGGCCGGTTGTTGGGCTTGTGGGCCCGTTAAGGGCTTGTTTGGATCTGGGTTTTGCTTTATCATTAACCTGAATATGAATTAGTTGGAGAATGGAAACGATAAGATTAAAGAAGGGCAACCAAACATTCAATCGGGCATGGCCCCTGGCCTATTAATCCTAACCGCCAATTCTTAGTTTCCTAATTCCTAATCAACTATTTTCCTATTTAAATCCAAAATTAACTGTTAATTTCGTTTTCACGCCTACCTAATCAAAATTTTATATTTTAGGAAACTGCACTGAAACGACGTCGTCTTAGCTGGCTCTTCCTACTTTTGACTTTCCGCCTCCGTTTCCCAACCTCGTACGCTTTTCCATAAACGAAAACTTACGTCCTCTGGGTTCAGAATTGAACGTCGAACACCGGATAACTAGAGATCAGAGAAGGGAGGAGGAAGAGGAGAGAGATGCATCTATGGCCATCAGAGAGGATTAGAGACTCGTTCAAGATTGCTTACTTAAAAAAACTTGAATGGAATCTTCATCGGATGAAGATCGAGAAGGAAACGCGGAGCAGTGAGGAGAAACTACTCTTGGAGAAAGAAGCATCCACTTCGAAGAATCATTGCGTTCCTCTTGCTATTTGCAGGGAGATTCTACTCGTTCTCTCTTGCTGCTACTGTTGTTTCTGCTGTGGAGGTACTTCTGTCTATTCGCCGGTTTTATGTGCTTCTTTGTTGGAATTGAAGCTTTCTGTACGCGTTTCTCGGGTTTCCGTGACTTTAATTTTCGATTTAATTTTCTTTTTAAACATGGATTCATTGGGTTCGCGGTCCTCTCTTTCGTTTGCGATGGAAATGAAATAGAAGTTTTCTTATAGTCTATATATGTTACATTTGATTTTAATTTTTTGCTGTAGGTATCTTTTTAAAATGGATTTTAGCTTTGGCGTTTTCTTTTTCGGGGAAAATTGGTTTAAGTACTCGCTTCGTTCTTGATCAATGAGATGGCTACGGGTTGAGTTTGGGAAAAGTCACTGGAATTTTGATGGTGTGCCTTCTGGGACTGAGAAATGAAGAAAATTGGATTGGTCGAATATGGAGGTCTTACTGATGAGATTTAAAATGCTAAAGGATTTAGCTGCTGTTTTTTTTCGGAGAAGTGATTGCATTTGGTTTTCTATATAGAGAAAGCACGGGATAGAGGCTAGGACCCTTCTTGCAATGGGAGTAATTTGTTTTGACAGTACAAGACTACGTTATCAAGTAGAAGGGTGAGTGAGAAGCAAGTCGTGCATGGAAGATTACTTGCCAGCTTTAAGAATTGTAGGGAGAGTTTAGCTAGAGTAAAAGAGAAAGGAATAAGGTTGAATGTTTATTTAGTTAGTGAATACCTGTTTACTTAGATAATGGCCTTAGATTCCTACAGCTGTGATACTGGTTTTGATTTCTATCTTATATGATGAGTCTACAGATTTCAATTTCGGCAGAACTTTTTTTTTTTCTTTTTCTTGTTTATGGGGACGGCAGGGGTGGGGGTGTTCACTTTAGCTAGGATTGATGAGCAGCTATATCATGTTGATTTACATATCTTCTCATTTCTGAGGATGCTGCGATTGGATTCCTTTTCTTCCTTGTTAGTAATTCTTTCTTCTCCAAAGTTTAGGATAAGGCTCTAAAGGAGAAAAGAAAATGAAATGAAAATTTTATCTAACTCTTGTTTTTATGGGATGAATTTGAGAGAAGGTTTTTTTGAACAAACTTTCAAAACATCAATACTGCATTTTTCTGAAGATTTAGTTGAGCACTATCATTTTGTTTCTTACGACATTTGACATGAGAATATCTTAAGCCAAGGGCACATATAATTCTGATCCTTGCACTTAAAGGAGTTGTCACAGGGTTGGCCAAACCTTTTTAACTATTCTTTCCATAGATATTTAAGCTTACTTTTTGTCTTTTTTCTCTTATGGTTGTAGGTTTCTATGCTTTTATTTATTTTATCCTACGATGCTCGGACTATTCAATGTTAGTGTTACATCCATGTCAGAGAAGACATGATAGTGGTGTGGGTGTGGATGTGGCCGACACTTGATGTACAAACAGATCATGATCTAGAACCATTAAGATGGTGAAAACCCTTTGGCAGAATCTGAATCTGAAAATAGAAATGAAACTACTTGTGTTGAATGTCGAAATTTGGAAAACTTTTTTTGAAATAATACCCAATCAGTTATTTATTTCTAATAATTGTAATTTTTCTCCAGTCACTAAAAATATGAAATTGCTGTTTTTCCAGATAAAAGTTGAATTCTGTTATACGTCTGAAATTGTCTTAACTTTCTATCTTATATAGGCTTATATTTTATTATTATTATTAATATCAAACAGGCTAAAGTATGATATCTAATTTTTTTACTCTTATTAATCGAGGGCCTATATCTTTGACTATAAAATTGTCAAGTTAGACAATTTAGATCTGTACTCAATTGGACACTTGCACCCGAGTCTGAGTTTCTCAGATTTATCACTAGACTGTTCTTTTAGGGGTTAGAATATCTTCATGTCAACTTTTGCATAAGAGACTTAATTCTTTTTTATCTGGTTAAAAACAAGCGGTTTATGCCAGGAGTAGGAGTTATGAAGAGATCCCTTGTATCCTTGCCTCAAAGAGATTAACTTCTAAATTTGTCCTACAATTTGACACTTGCTTATTAGTAAGCTGAGAATCACTACTGTGTTGAATTAGTATAGAAAATAATAAAACCTAACATCATACCCTGTTATTGCCTGAAAGCCAATTGAGAAAACTTGAGTAGACATTGAGTGGTTGTATTGATGGAATGGATCAACTATAGTTAAAAGGGTGGTGGTGAACAGTTGTAAAGATTAGTGGACTGCAAGCACTTGAAAGATTTTTTTTAGCACTCATGGGGAATATATTACCTTTGAAGATTAGTAAGAGCTCGCTAGGAAGAACCTACCGGTCTCAAGTTTAGAAGAGAGAAAATTTACTAATTTTTCTTTTTGGATGGGAGACACATGAGCTTTTCATTCCCAAAATAGCCAGTTAAGGACGTCTGAATTAGTGCAAGACTAATTGTGACAGGAACCAAGATCAGAATACTCTAAAGAACTTGAAATAAACTGACAGGAAAACAGAAAATAAACTAATCAGATTGCCTTAACTTTTCTCTTCATCCAGCCTTTGTGTAATACCTTTCTTGGTTTATTTTCCTTGCTGACCTGTACCGGCTGAGATCTTCAGCTGATCATAATGATCAGTCTATTTATTTGCAGAAACGGGCAGGCAGGATCAAGGTAAAGAGTTTGGAAAAGGTTGTGTTAGAAATGGGATCAATACACCTGCCTTGTTTTGCCCCTCAGAAACTCTTTCCATTTGCTTTGGGAGATGGGAGTTGCTTGTGATTAGCCCATACAGAAATGAGCATGATTTTGAGGAAAGATAATTGAACATGGATGTCATCTGTGGAGTTATTTTGTTGATCTTTAAGTTATCTATTCAATTGATTGACAATTCTGTTGTTCACCTTCAAGATTTTTCGTGCTCTTTTTGTTTTCGTCACTTGAATTTATTGACAAGCATCTCTATAATTAGTGGTGTCTTTCCAACTTCTCCTATAAATATTCACTCTCCTGTGCGTCCATCCTTTGCGTTTATCAGATTCTTCAATATGTCTAATAGTCGTATATATTAAGCTTCTTACCATCTGATACAAAATTTCTATCTTTCAGCTTGCGTTGGTGAAGAAGACAACTGACTCAGTAATTCGGCAGGCACTTGATCATTTAATTGATCCTGGCTATGACAAGATCGTAGGCATTGGTAGTAATTAACTATATTCTTGTACAGTTTCGGGTACTCGTAGTTATGTTTGCCAAGTCGCAAATCTATGAATTTGATATAATCGAATGACAATGAACCGAGTAAAATAGACTTCGAGCTTTCTCCTTAGATTTGTAAGGCTTTCTAAAAGGGTGTTGGGCCTTTTTTAGAGGTCCTTGAAGTTTTTTGGGCTGACTGTCTTAACTTGGCCTATTTAACATATTTCTACTTCACCCAATTCAATAAATATATCATTAAATAACCCCAACTCCCCTCTCAACTAATTGAACTATTTATGGAGGCCTACCTATGAAATTCAGTACCAGAGGATTAATTTCCTCACAACACAACAACCATTAATACCTCCCCTCCATCTTGTGCTGACAAACAGAAACTCATACGCACACACTCTCTCTTCCTTTTCTCGTGAGTTTGGTTGTTGGGAGTTGCATCCTCCACCGGCCTGCCGCACTTTAGGGCGAGACAATGCCGCTGCATCCAGTGGCGGAGGCCGACGACAAGAGCCCCTTTGGCTCGCTTACGGCAGATGAGTTCTACGCCCGTCACTCGGTGAGTCACTCTTCCGAGTTCGTCACTAACCCTCGCGGTCTCCGGCTTTTCACTCAGTGGTGGACCCCGCTGCCCCCGGCCAAGCCGATCGGCGTGGTCGCCGTCGTCCACGGTTTCACAGGAGAGTCCAGCTGGATGGTCCAGCTCACTGCCATCCTCTTCGCGAAGTCGGGGTTCGCTGTCTGCGCCATCGACCACCAGGGCCACGGCTTCTCAGACGGTCTCTACGCACACATACCGGACATCAACCCTGTTGTCGACGACTGCATCTCCTTCTTCGACTCATTCCGTTCGCGCCACGCGCCTGGCCTGCCGGCCTTCCTCTACGCCGAGTCCCTTGGCGGAGCCATTTCCCTATACATAACGCTCCGTCAGCCAGGCGCGTGGGACGGGCTCGTCCTCAACGGCGCCATGTGCGGGATCAGCGCCAAATTCAAGCCGCCGTGGCCGCTGGAGTACCTCCTCTCCGCGGTCGCTGCTCTTCTTCCAACGTGGCGCGTGATTCCCACACGCGGCTCCATCCCGGACGTTTCCTTCAAAGAGCCGTGGAAGAGGAAACTGGCGATAGCGAGCCCGAGGCGGCGCATGGGGAGACCACGGGCCGCTACCGCTCAGGAGCTGATGCGAATTTGCCGGGAGCTGCAGGAGAAATTCGAGGAAGTGGAGGTCCCCCTGCTGATCGTGCACGGTGGAGAGGACGTCGTTTGCGACCCCGCCTGCGTTGAGGAGCTCCATCAACGAGCCACGAGCAAGGACAAGACGATCAGGATTTATCCAGGGATGTGGCACCAGTTGGTCGGAGAGCCGGAGGAGAACGTGGACCTGATTTTCGGGGAGATGATAGAGTGGCTAAAGACTCGAGCCGAGCGCGCCGGCAAAGAAAAGAACCTCGCACGCGCGGCGGAAGACGGTGGCGCGTAACATGCTACGACGAAGCGACGGTTGTAAGTGCAAAAAGGTATGTTGCGTAATAGCCAATGAAAAGCCGCCATGTCATATAAAATTAATAATTTAGTAGAGAAATAAAATTAGATTATTTTAATAGTTTGACTCTTAATGAAAAGTTTTTTTGGGTCCACATCCGTCTAGCTTGAGTCTCCCCCACAAAAAAAAAAAAAAAAAAAAACATGAGACTTTATGATTAGTTTTAATTAATTGAGTAATTTTTTTTTTAATAATTTGAATATATATGAAACTTTATGATTATGGTAAATAATTTTTTTTTTAATAAAACATTTTGAATGATTAATATGTTTTGGAATAATTTATATAAAATTAAAATAATAAATATAGTAGGTATATTTTTAGTAATTAAATAATTGTATGAGATTTTATAATTTATTACCTATTAACATATGAAAACTAATATACATATGTGGGTGTAATACATATATGATTAGTAATTTCACATCCATGCATCGTGGGTTATTATTGTCTCCTTCTATGTTGCTACACATACAAAATCATATATATATACATATATATATATATATATATATGTATATCATGTTTAAGACTTTGAAATTCATAATGAAAATGATTATGGCAGTGTGTTACTCAGCTCGTTTTCATACGGGTTGTCTCTGACCAATATGCTTATAATGATTATAAGCATATGAGCCTATCCAGAAACTCTCTCTTCCTCCATGGCCAAAATGTGGGCAGCAATTACTTCATCTAATGTGTACAAATCCCATTGTTACATCTGGGTATCCTCCTACAACACCTTGCCAAAATATACACATAAAACAAAAATCAGAACATAACTATACCACATACTACAACACACATAATTTGCTTGTGGTGGAAATTTGACCTTTGATGATGGATAGTATTGTAACGATTTCAGAAATTTCAAAAAAAAAAATTATAAATTAAGTGCGGAAGTGAAATAAATAGTTAGAGTTTATATTTTTTACACAATGACTTAAATTAATAAGTATGGTTACGAGAATAATCATTTTGAGAGAAATACGAGAAAATTAAAGAAATAACCAGAAAATAAATAAAATTGGCATCCTATTCGTAACCCTCTTGTGGATCGGACTCTGGATTTTGGTTCTCTTGATCTGAAATGGTTAACGAAAGAATGAGTTGCACTAATTCAGTAAGAATATCATGCTATTCACCGACGCAGAAATGAAGGTTGATAGAAATAATAAAACAACTAATGGAGTTCTTAATTTAGCAAAATCGTTTATCGTAAATAAAGTCATTTACCGTCTACTTACCGTAACGAGATTTATGAAGCAACTTATAGAGACAATAACATAACACATATCATGATTTCATATGCAGTTGGTTGAAATAATAATTTTCTCTTTTATTAAGTTACCGGTATTCATGGGAGTTCATAGGGGTGTTCCTACAACGCATGAACTATTTTCTTTAACATTTTCAATTAATGGGCCGTCCTCATACCCGGTCCGGTATGAGTGCCAAATTACTAAATCTCGATATCTCGTCGGGTATGAGGTAACGTTCACGGTAGGGTTCCATATGTACCTAGTCCGTCCATCATCTCTCAGGATATCCAGTAACACTGTCATTTTATCCATTCACTTAATCACACAATTTTTCGTTTACATTTAATCTCCAGTTTTTCAATTTAACTGTAATCATATAAAATAAATAATACATGCAGTCAAAACTATAAAATCGATCAATTAGATACTATCATACATTCAAACTGTAAAATAAATTAACAAAATTAACAGTGAATAATTTTCGATTCTAGCTCCATTAGTAACCCGTAATTAATTATGGATATTTTCTAAATTGCACAAAATATTGTATTATTGTTAATTTGACTTCAATTTCATAATAGAAAATAAGTTGAGCGATTCTTACTCAAATTGATGCTCGAAATGCTAAACTTATTAACTGTGCCTACTAGCGGTCTCCGGATTTCCTAAATTTTTTTTCGGAGATTAAATCACGTTATAAGTACCTACAAATATCTTTAAAAAATTTAAAATCAGTGTCAGGACCCCTTTTTGGCCAATTCTGAAATTCCTGCACAGCGGCTCCGCCGTGCTCCGGCGACGGCGTTGTCGTCCGCAGCAGCAGTTTGCCTCGGGTTAGCTGTTTTCGACCGATTTTGCATCATTCATTGCGAGAAAACACGTTAAAAGGTTTCGGTTGGCCGAAAAAAATGAAAAATCAAAACTCACTGGCGACGGGGTTCTCCAGTGTGGCGGCTCTGCTGGCTCACCTTTGCAGTTGAGTGTTTTGATACGGTTAACCTATAGAGAAGAAAACGGTGATTACAATGGTGGAAGAATTGTGCAGAACGAGAATCGGGAAGGACTTAATGGTAGACAGTTTTTACAATTTCCTATGGCGGTGTTGTCGGGTTTTGTTCGCAAATGAGAAATTTTTTACCTCTTTTGGCCGTCGGAAGTGGCTCCGATGTGGCGGTGGTGGCAGCGGCTTTCCTTCCCGGCGGCTGGATCCTCTTCTCTAGTGAGGGTGTCTGGCGGTTAGGGTTAGGGTTTGATGTGAAGAGAGTTATTTATATCAATTTCCTTTTAATCTGGGTCATCAGTCACGTTTGATATGAACCGTCCAATCGCGATTAAATAGAGAGTGAATCTGAACTGTTCATCACGATTTAATTTAGGCCGTCCAATTTTTTAAATAGGAAATAGATCTGAACCGTTGATCGCGTTTAAATCTGACCGTCCGATTGCGGTACGCGGATCGCTAATGTGGCCTCCCGCGTGGCACCGCATCAGTGTTCCTTGCCACGTGGCGCGCTCCGCTTCGTCAGGGCTGCTGACTGGGCGTCTTACGTGGTACAACTTTTTAAAATTATATTTTAACCCTTAGTTTCCGATTTTTCTTTTAAAAACATCCAAGAATCCAAATTTTCATCAATTTTTTTCAAAATTATTTTTAATTTCATCTGTAACGGCCCTGGAAATTTAAAATGAAATGTGTATTAAAAATATCAAATGCGGAAGCGAAGTCAAAAATTCGATTAACATCCCTTACACTAAAATCAAAAAACGTGCTCACAAAATATAAAAGATCAAACTACCTAAAGGAGAAACTTGAAAGTAAAAGCTACGAATATGACTATGGAGTTTTTAGGCGTCCCCTTCGTCGTCCTCCTGCGGAACGGGCTCGGGAACAATGTCTTCCTGATATGAAATAATTAAATAAGGAATGAGCTACACTAGCCCAGTAAAGACATCACGATATCTCACCGTCACGGAGGTAAAGGTGGGTAGAAAACACAAAAAGACCAATGAAGCATAATTTACAACAAATTCTTTTATCAATAATAAATCATTCACCATCCACTTACCTCGGTGAAATTCATAAAACAGTATACGAAAGCAATAACATTATCATCATCATGAAATCATATATAAACTGTATAACATAATACTTATCACACCTTTTGTAATTCAATCATTACACAACATATTTTCCTCATTTACCAGCCCACTAGTATCCATGGGGATCCATAGGGATCTTGCTACCCGTTAACCCTTAACACTTGAAATCAGATTCCAGGGCCGTCCCCATACCCCGTCCGGTATGGGCGCAAAAACTATAAACCTCATTACCCCGTCCGGTATGAGGGTGAAACGCGCCGTCCCCATACCCCGTCCGGTATGGGCGCCAAAACACATAAGATCTCCATACCCCGTCCGGTATGGGAGACCACAATCCCGGTAGGGTTCCCTACGGACCCGGTCCGTCTACCATCTCCCAGGATATCTAGTCAGGCTGACCACATTATATAATTACCCATTTACATAATCTTTCATTCTCTTTTTCCTCAGTCAGCATCATTAATCCACATACAAACAAGCAAAACGGTAATTTATGCCAAACAGACAACATACAGCATCAATATCCCAGTCATTCAATTCATAATCAATAAAATAGTAAAATATGTACACGAAACTATAAAATGAAAACATCAAACCTCATACTGCATTTAAAATTGTGAAATAGGCCAAATAACAGTTAACCGACAAACACACTAGACTCGGGCTCCATTAGCGACCTTAAACAATTTCACAAATTCGTTGATTCAAGAAATACCGTTTTATCATTGTTGAACTTTAATACCGTGATAAGAAATAGGGTGATGGGTCCTTACTCGTTTCGGAGTCCGAACACGGCTTCACAGTGCGCCTACAGGCTGTCCTTAATTTTCCCTGAATTTTTTTCCGGGGAACTGAAACGCACTACTGGTACCTGCACGTGTTCCAAAAAATCCCAAATTAGGCCCAAGGCCCCTTTTTGGCCAATATCGCAATTCCGTCACGGCGGCTCCGCCGTGCTCCAGTGACGGCGCCGCCGCTTGCGGCGGCGATCCGCCTCGGTTTGGCCGTTTTCGGCCGAATTCGGTCACACTTGCATCAATCCTTGCGATAAAACAACCCTAGGGCCCTCGGGGGGCCAAAAAATTACGGAAAACCGAAGCTTACCGGCGGCGGTGCTCTCAGGTGCGGCGGCTCTCCGGTGAGGTTCGTGTTTTGGTGATTCGGCTCCGATCAACCTATAGAGAAAAGAATAGTGATCACGGTGATATAAAAATTGCATCAAACGGAGGCCGGGAAGGGCCTCATCGGAGGCAAAAACTGAGGAGGGGCGCGGCGGCGCCGCTGGGTTTCGGCCGTGTTTTCCGGCCATTTGGCCGGGATTTTGGCTCCAATTTGGCCACAGGAGAAATCAGCGTGGAAAAACGAGTCAGGGGTATGAAATTTACCTCAATCGGCGATCAGAAATCTCCCGGTGCGGCGGCAGGTGGCGGCGGCCGGCGTCTGGTTCGTCTTCTCCGGCGAGGGCAGGCGGCTAGGGTTTTTGTGGTCAGGTGTGGGGGTTCTATTTATACCATTTTGCCTTTTGATCTCAGCCGTCTATTTTGTTTTAATCTGGGCCGTCCGTTTTTGATTGAATCTGGGCTGTCCGTGCGATTGCATCTGGGCCGTCCGTACGCACGCTTGATCTGAGCCGTCCGATCGCGCGTACACGGATCGCCAATGTGGCCCGTCCCCGGTCGACGTGGTTTTGCCACGTGGCAGGTCCTGGTTGGCCGAGACTGCTGACGTGGCTGCTGACGTTGCTTTTTATAAAAAAAAAACCTAATTAAAATAATTAATAATAAAATAATAAATTTTTTTTTTTTCAAATTTCCGGGCGTTACATCATCATCTACCTATTTTTTTTTCATTTTTATATTAAACTAAAATTAAAAAATTAAAAAATTATATTTATAAATTAATTTTAAATATATTAAAATTAATTGGGTATTACAAATATTGCTAGAAGTATACTGGTTGGTTGTGGTGCAAGTAGTGGGCCTACGTACATTGGAGGGGTTCACAACGTCAATCCCATTTTCATTGGCTACCCTCCATATATATATACGTATAAACCAGAGCTCAATTGAAAACAGTTCAATTACATACTCCTATATAATTATAATGTAGGATGTCGATATATATATATATATATATACATATATTGTTACATCATCACATTCAAATGCCCTTTTATACAATGATCAATTAAAGTTGCCTGCAATGTGATTTTACAAGTAAAAAAACACTCACAACGAAATCTATATATCTATATATCTATATATTTATATATATATGTGTATGTGTCTACAAACTCAAAGAACATCAAACTTGTGCTCTACTCCCTGCTAAAGAGACACAAGGCAACATTGAGAGGATGAAGTTCAGATGGGTAACATCTATGTATATATATATATATATGTTTATATATATGTGGGTAATATGTATTTTATTTTTATTTGTTGATCCCAGTTAATAATTTTCTATTTTTAATATTAAAAACATAGTGTCAGTACTTTTTGTTATGAAATAATATAATATTTAAAAATTTCTAATTAATACATACTTAAAAAATATTATTGGAAAATGCCCATATATAATTTTTTGGACTGTTTAAATGTACAGACGCATGAAAAATTCAAAAGGGTTTCCTTACACTTGTAGTAATTTGCTTGGATTGTGTCTAAGAAAGAAAGAGATTAATGAGGGATCTCTGGACAATTTAAGAAATTAGAATAGGTCAGCTGGATCATTCCCATCTTATAGGAAAGATGGATTCTGAACTTCTTATCAAATATTCAAAGAATTTAATCACGAAGGTTTTCGATTTATTCTTCAGGTACATTCAAGTCCCCTGAATATAATACTGCTAATTCGAAGAAATGAATAATCTTCTTGGCGGAGTGGATGACAGATTCAGATCTTCCATAGCAGATTCAACAATGATGTGGATTGTGCACTACGCGATGGAGAAAGCGCACGAAAAATTGAAGAAAAAACGAGGAGTTATTTCTCAATTAAACGAGACATCGAAGTTCTATGAATTGGCAGTAATGCAGCTTGAGGGATGTCTGAAGTTTGTTCAGCAAGAAACTGGGAGTTACATTCTTGAAAGTTGTCACGAAGAACTCATCTCGGATTTGACAGAGATTAAGGATCGACTTCAGGGACGTCTCAAGGAATCAGAGCTCGCGATATTAGAGAAAGACACAGAATTGACAGAGAGATTGGAAAATGAGTTAAGGCTTGGATTTGCTCTGGAAGCGAAGGAGAAAGAATTAGTCTCGTTACACGCGAATCTTGAGCTAGAACGCGCAAAGCGTGAGGGAGTTGAGGAGATAGTAATGAGCAGCTGTGAGGCTAGAGATGATGGAAGTGAAGGGGAGCTCTCGGAGTTGAAGAATTCTGTTGATATGCAAGTGTTGAGCATCATACAGAAGCTAGAACCGGAGAAGGAACCTTCGGATGAAGGGAGATATCTCGAGAAACCCATTGAAAAGATGAGTTCTGACTTAGATATCTTGAAAGGAACTCTTGATCTTGCTTTCAAGAAAATGTATGGTGCTCTTTTCTTGTCTGAAATGGGTCCCCTGGAGCAGAAATGGATGTGGAAGATTGAAAAAGATACAATTGGTATACTAATAAGAGGTTTCATGAAGGAATTTCAGCATAATTCTGAAGTGGAAACGAAGACTCAAGAGAATCAAGTTTTACGAAAGTATTTTGTTCATTCGACGAAGGAGATCATATACCTACGAGGGGAGCTCGAGCATATCCTTGAACAAATTGAGGTTCAACTCGAAGCTGTGAAAGCTTGTGGAAAAAGTTTTATGAAACCAATAGGGAAATCTTTATCAGAAGGCGATAATCATATAAGTTCGAAGAATTTCTCCTTCGAAGAAAAATTAATAAAGGACATCCACGAAGACGGAGAAGAGGAGGATAATGGAAACTATGTTGCTAAGATGATAAAAAATCATGAATTGATTATTCGAAGAAAGAACGAAGAGTTGAATTGGATAAAACGAGAACTTCAACCAACTCTGAAAAAACGAAAAGATCTTATAAATCCGAAAGGAAAGATACAGGAAAGTATCACGAGATTGGATAATCTAATTAACGCCAATGCTAGGCTATGCAAAAGTTTTGATGATGAAGAAGATGTAACATACTTAGATGAATCCAAGTTTTCCCCAGTTGATGTAATGAATGAAAAGAATCTGGGTTTGGACAGTTTGGATGATGTCTGGAAGAAAATGCATCAGACTTCGGATCCAGATGGAATCAAGGAAGAACAATGCAATGAACTTGGAATACTGAGACAAGAAAAAGAAGATGCAGATTTGCTAACAGTGATCATGGAAGACACTTATCTAACTCTGTTCAAAAGTTTGATGAATAATTTCTACAGTGACTTATTGAGCCAAATAGACAAAGATGATATCTATGAAAAACAAATAAGGGAAATTGTGAATGAAGGACTCAAGAAAATTGAAAGTGACGAGATTGACATTGAGACTCGAGAAGAGATATTTTCTATCGTCTTTAGCGAGACAACAAAGGATCTTCTTAACCATCTTCTCGAAGCTAAAACAAACTCGCTACAAGATGCAACATCGGACGATGAATTAATGGCTCAATTAAGGGAGGATGTACATACAACTACATTCAGAGAGGTGTATAGAGAATGGAAGAAGAGTGTAGAAATTTACATCGATGAAGGCCTTTTTCGACAAGAGGTGAATCGGATAGTATTTGACGAGACGAGTAGAGATATCTTGGATATCGTCAATTACGTGCTATACGAACTTAACAAGTTCGACATTTCTAAAAATTTCGAGTACATAATTTATGAAAAATTAGGGATGATTATTTCCAGGTATTGTGATTTTATCGATGAACTAAATTATTCGTTAACGACTAAATTTCATTGATCTTCATATAAAATGTTTTACAAATTCACTAGCTAATTTTTTTATAGGCTGGAAAACGTGAAGCTTCAATTACATTCGTTGATCGAACTTGTTGCTTCACTGAGGAGAAAACAATTGCTTTACAAGACGGCTTTTATTAAGAGATGCGAGAATCTTCAAAAGGCGGAAGCAGAAGTTGATCTGTTGGGCGATCAAGTTGATATGCTCGTCGGATTACACGAGAAGACATATCAGATTTTGCACCAGCACTCGCCAGTTTTGCAGTCTTCCGAGGTGAGAAATATTTTGTGTTGCGTTCCTTTTTTGGATTAATAAAGTGCTCGTTAAATTTTATCAATTTCACGAATTAACTCATCCTTCTTCAAACCAAATGAGATTTGATTCGATGCTTTCGTGTTCCTCGAGTCGCAACTTTCTATTACTCAGAAAAAATTTTCTCGGTTTTCACAGGCTGATCTTGTTGTTCAGGTGCCGGAGCTTTTGAATCTGATCGAGCAAGAAGTTGCTGCGGTTGTGGATTTTAAAGAGAGAGTAATTTAAAACTTGTAGAGAAAGAGCCTTTTTTTTTTTCTCTTTCACTATATAATGTTTCGGTATTTTCGAATCGTGTTACATTTTCGTCTATACTTTTTATTTATAAATTATTTTTATTACATTATAAATAACATACGTGTATTAATTTATTAATAGACGTATGAATTTTACTTTTAAAAAATTAAAATAAATATGGTTCATTGAATTAATAATATTCAACAATTTTTTTAATTTGGAATCATGCTTATAAATAGTGTTTTTTTTAATGTATTTTTCTAATTCATTGAATAAAAAGTTTTCTCAATGTGCTTACATACTATGCTTTTTGAAATGTATGTACATTATTAGTCTTTTTGGTCCAATTTCACAATTCCAAGTTTATAAGTGGTAATGATTCAATTCACACATAACTTATATTTGGCTCTTCATGTAATAATTAACTCAATTCCATCTCTCAATAATCTAATAAAGCTATGAACCGTTTATATACAACAATTCCATTACTTCGAAACAAAGACTCTGTTTCGGGATTTTAAACCCTGTTGTCGAGTAATTTTTTCCGAGTACTTCTCTGTTGTTTTTGTTCCGCAAAGAAATGAAGAATGATACATATTCGGGTAAGTCTCTATTTTATAACTTTGTTAGTAGAATTTTTTGTTTGAAACATTTATTTATTTATTTTCGTACATTATAGAGAAAT
Source organism: Carica papaya (assembly GCF_054855325.1). Classification (NCBI taxonomy): domain Eukaryota; kingdom Viridiplantae; phylum Streptophyta; class Magnoliopsida; order Brassicales; family Caricaceae; genus Carica; species Carica papaya. The sequence goes on along the minus strand of NC_142310.1, from coordinate 544,651 downwards.
GTTTGGTATTTTAATAGCATAAATAAAAATTTATGGTATGCATGATAAAAGAATTTCATCCTTTTGTGTTTCATATGTATGTGTGTGTGTGTGTATATATATACATATAATGTGTATGTATGTATAGGGAAAAGAGTATATGCTAATGAAAAATTTCTTGAGAGATGATGTACCTACACCAAAATTGAAATAGTAATTACATGAGCAATTGAGTTCATATTTACAAATAAATTTTCTTACATTAAAAATAATTATATTCCTCCATAATGATATTAAGCTACATACAATGTTTTTAGCCTACCTCATTCATGACTATACTATAACTTTTGTTTAAAATAAACACAATTTTAAAGTGATTTTGACAATATTCTAAAATTAAAATATGGTTTTAATAAGTTTAAATACAAAAATTAGAAATGTGTAATTTTAAAAAAATAATTAAAAATTTATATTTGAAAATTCAAAAATTATTTTTATCAAACATATGAATTTTTGTTTAGCCGATTGTATTTTCTATATTTATTTTTATTAAATACCGCATAATTTTTTATTAAAAGTATTTTTAAAATTCGTGACGTAAAATACGATAGGATATATGACAAGTAAGGTGACAATTAATACAATTTAATAAATAAGTTAGTGTCCAATAATAGTTGCAGGGCTACATTTTTTTATAAATTAAAAATGTAATAAAATTTAAAATTTTAATTTCATATCTAATTTTAAATTATTTTAATTTTACGTGAAATTTTATATATTTAATTTTTCGTGAGGTTAATATAATTTATATTATAAAGTATTTAAAATTTTAGGTTATTTATTTTCTACTAAATCCTATAGCTTTTATTTATTTATTTTTAAATTTTAAATACAAAAAAAAAAAAAAAATCAGATTTAAACTATTCGAACTTTTAGTTTTTAGATGCGCCTTTCGCACGAGTTTGGTTTTAGGGGATGCGCACTTCACCAACCGCCCGGAGTAGTTTAGCGGGAAAAGCATGCCGCTACGTCCAGATCCATTCGGCTCGCTCTCAGCCGACGAGTTCTACGCCTGCCACTCGGTGAGTCACTCTTTCGAGTTCGCCACACCAATCGGCCAGTCCAGATGGCTTGTGCATCTGACGGCCTTACTACTCCTCGCCAAGTCGATCGGAGTTTGCCCCTTGCTCCATCGACCACGAGGTCCATAGCTCCTCAAACGGCGGCGCTCGTTCTCAACAACGACCTCGCCAAATCGACGATTGCATGGCCTTCTTTGATTACTTTTGCTCACACCACTCATCGGGCAGGAAATCCTGATTTTCTCTTCACGTCACGCTCCGTCAGGGTGGACTACAGTCCCAAATTCAGGCACAAATGCATAATCCTGTTTTTCTGAAGTACTTGTTTATTTTTTCTTTTGCTAAAAATTGGAGAGGAATCAAACATGTCTACATGAAGGAAAATGGAGGTGATCCTCCATTTTCTCCCTCTTATTTGATAAGATTTCCCAAACAAAGAGAAAATAAATGGCGGAAGGTTGAAAAACAATCAATTAGGAGACTCTCTATCAAAAATCATCATTATATTAACAATCAGTTGTAACATACAACGAACAGTGCATGAACACAAACTGATTAACATGTAGATAATTTTTAGTACTATTTGCTTATATCTTAGTAAATTTATGAACGGTACTGCGCGTTGAAGAGTCCTATTAATTTGGTATATTTAATACTTGTTTTCTTTCTACATTCTTTAACGTATAGAGGTTTCACATTCAGTTTGTACGTGAAATTGACTAAATTCTCAAGTTTGTTTATCGTGCAATTAACCACTTCTAATTAGTACAAGATTGCTAACAAGTTATGAATCTCATGGAAACTCTTATTTGAATAGGCTATATATAGTCTTCTTGGAGTGGTGATGACAGATTCAGAGTCTCTGTAACAGAGTTGATAATGATGATGTGGATTGTACACTATGGAATGGAGAAAGCCCTTTAAAAAGAAGGTGAAAAAGAAGGTATAATTGCCTGTTGATAAGACATCAAAGTTTCCTGAATTAGCTGTAATGCAGCTAGAAGGGTGTCTGAAGTTTTGTCCAATAAGTGACTTGCAGCTACATTCTTGAAAGCTGTAGCGAAAAAGTGTTCTCAGATTTGAAAAAGGTCAGGGATCATCTTGAGGGACATCTTGGGGAGTCAGAGCTTCTGATACCAGAGGAGAGAGTTAATAGAAAGATCAGAAAATGAATTGAAGCTCATCCTTGCATTGGAAGCTAAAGAGAAAGAACTGGTTTCTTTACACGCGAATCTTGGGCTTGAAGTGCAAAGCAAGTGGGAGTTGAGAATCTGTTAACGAGCAGTTGTGAGGCTGGTGATGGTAGAAGTGAAGGGAAGGTTTTTGATCTGAAGTATTCTGTTGATAATCAATTGATGAACCATTCAGCAGAAGCTGAAGCCCCCAGAATAAGCCACAAACGAGGAGAGAATCTGTAAAAGATCATTTGAGATAGAGTTTTGATATTGACGTCACTAACATGTATAGCGCTCTTTCCTTGTCTGAGTTTGGTCCAATGGAGCAGAAATGGATGTGGAAGATTGAAAAAGATCCAGTTCCTGTACTAATCCGAAATTTCATGAAGGATTTTCAGTGTAATCTTGAATTGGAAATGAAGAAGCGAGAGAAGCAGAGTTCCGTAGGTTTGACAAGACATTTATTGGATTTGATGAAGGAGATTATATGTTTACGCCAGCATCTTTGGCTTATCCTTGAACAGATGGAGTTTCAGTTGAATGCTGTCAGAGCCCTCGGAAGAAGTTTTGTGGCACCAATACGAAATTCTGTATCAGATGCTGATGATCAGTTTAGTCCCAGTAACTTCAACTTAAAGGTTGAAGGAGGACCAAAGGACATCCATAAAGACAGAGCGGAGAAAGATAGTGGCTACTTTGTTGCTAAGATGATAAGGAATCAGAATTGGAAGAGGCGAGATCTTCAACCAACCTTCAGGAAAGGAAAAGATCCTATTAATCCAAAAGGAATGATAGAAGAAGCAGTTGTGAGATTGGATAATTTAATCAGTAAAGAGGCTAGGCTATACGAAAAATTTCAAAATCATGGAGATGGACAACTGGAGGAATCTTATTTCTCCCAACTTGATCTTGCAAATGAAAAGAAATTGGCTGCAGAAAGTTCAGAGGATGTTTGGCAGAAAAAGCATAATACCTCAGTTTCAGATGGAACAAAAGAAGGGAGCAGTGAATCGAAAATACCGAGACGAGGAGAAGAAGATGCAGATTCTCAGACAATGATCTTAAAAGATCCTTACGAAACCCCTTTCAAAAGTTTGATCAATGAATTACATACTGAGTGGCGTACTCGTGAGGTATGGAGCCTGATAAAAGAAGATATGTATGGCAACTTAATGAAGGAAATGGAAAATGAAGAGTGCAAGAAAATTGGAAGTGAAAAGATTGAAGCCAAGATTAGAGAAAACTTATACTATACGGTCTTCAGTCAGGCAATAAAGGATCTTCTCAGTAGCCTTCATGATTCTACATTAAACAAAGAGCGGCTAGCAAAAGAAGCTTACGGAAACTTAGTCAACGAAATAGTAAATGAAGAGAGCAAGAAACTTCAAAAATACAAGAGTGACGCCAAGATTAGAGAAGACGTATATTTCACAGTCTTCAGTGAGGCCATAAAGGATCTTCTCATGAGCCTTCATGATGCTGCAGTAAATGAAGTGAGCCTTAAAAAAGAAGATATGTACAAAAACTTAATCAAGGAAATTACAAATGAAGAGAACAAGAAAATTGAAAGTTGCAAGATTGATGCGAAAATTAGAGAAGACGTATATTACAAAGTCTTCAGCAAGGCAACAGAGGATCTTCTCAGCAGCCTTCATGATGTTGCATTGGAAGATCATCACAGCTATGAGGCTAAAAACCAACGCCTACAAGATGCATTGTCTGATGAGAAACTGATGGCTGATTTAAGGGATGATGTTTACACAACAATATTGAGGGAGATGTACAAGGAGTGGAAGGAGAGTATAGAAATTAATAACGATGAAGGTCTTTTTAGACAAGAGATGAATCGCATAGTTTTCAGTGCAACAATCAAAGATGTGGTGAGCAATGCCAATTGCACGCTACATGAATTCCAAAGGATCAGAGTTCCTGAGAATTCCAAGTACAAAATAAATGAAAAACTAGCGGTGATTTCTTCCAGGTACTGTTATTTTACTGATGAAATTACTTGCTAAGGCCTGAATTTAGTTAACTTGATCTTCTTGTAGAATGTTTATATCTTTTGCAGGCACGTACTTAGAAATCAGACTCAAATTATTTTGCGTAACAAATACATGTTGACACGGCTTTGTCTTGTTTTTGGCACAAGTTACCATTCAAGAAACAAAATTAAATCTAAAAGTACAAGCTTATTTAGCAGATTCTTGTCTGAATTCCTTACAGGTTGGAAAATTTCAAGCTCCAATTACATCCACTAGTCCAACATGCTACCTTGCTAAGAAGAAAGGAGTCACTTTACAGGACAGCATTTACGAAGAGATGTGAGAATCTCCAAAGGGCGGAAGCTGAGGTTCTCATCTAAACCAAACTGACAAAATGGCATTTTATGCAGCTGCCAAATTTATCGTTAACATGTTAAACTGTTTGCTGAAGAGTTTTTACATACCTGCAGGTGGATGTGCTGGGTGATCAAGTTGATAAGCTTACGGGATTACTTAAGAAGACGTATCTTACTCTGCATCAACAATCACCATTTTTGAAGTCTTCCGAGGTGAGCAAAATCCTCGTTTTTTTTTTCTTATTTACCATTTAATTGAAAATTCTTGTGTATTTCAAACGATTTCACAAAAATTACTTGAATTTTCCAAACATCATTAACATCAGTTTTGATGGGCTGATGTTCTTGCTCAGGTACTAGAGATTTTGAAGTTGATCAAGCAAGAAGTACTCGTTTGAACCTTGTAACAACACGAAACTCTCTGCTCTTTTTTCTTTGGGAAATTCATTTTCTCCAAACAGATTAGTTAGATTGACTTAAAACAATCTGCATGGGAGAGAAATACTGCGCCTATTTTCTTCTTCACGGTTTCTTGCATTAGGAGGGGTGTCATTCATGGGACTCTGCTTTGGCCCTCTCTTGTCCTGCTCTGTTTTTTTTATCCCTGTATGTAATCTGTTTAGGACTCTAATGCATTATTTGTATCAGATTAGACAACACTCAGTATCTTCATCTCTAGGATATGGATCTCAAATCTCAATCAATATTTGATAAATGACAAATCATAAATACTTATATTATATATAACGATTAAGTTAATTATTTATTTACGAAGTGGGTGTTTGGGAGAATTATAATTTGTATTATAAATTTTAAAATTTTAGTAAAAATTAACTTTTGAGATTTTAAACATAAATTCTTCGTTAAAAGTCTAAATTATCTTACGAAGATTATATTAAATTCTTCGAAACCAGTGTCGGACTATGGGTTTTACGGAAAAATACTCTTTATTTACATATTTGGTTGCTCCAAATAAGACGAAAATCGACTTCTATTTAAAGGTTTGTTTATTTTTATATTAAATGAAAATATAATATTAAATAGAGAAAAATTAAAAGTATGGTATAATAATACAAAATTTAATGATTTTATGTGTTAAGGATAAGAACCAAAAAATTATGAAATATAAAATTAACAATGAAAAGATATGATTGTATGGTATAAAATTAAAATTAAATTCTAAATTAAAGTTAATTATAACAATAAAAAGATATATAAAACACTTATTAATTATTAATTATTAATTATTCTTACTTAAGGGCGTAAAATCTGTGTTTGACCAAAATTAAGATTTGTTCGCGTCAGGTCAAACTTGGGGATTTTTATAATGATTTTTGAAACTGGAAATTATTAACAAGTGAACGCCCAATTTTGTCCCTTCCACCTCCTCTGTCCTTATTAGGGTTACCGTTGGGGAAGATAGAGGGAGCGACACGGCACCGCCATTTCGTCAATCGTCTTTATCGACAAGAAGAACAAGGCGACGGAGAAAACAGAAATCCTGGAACAAATCTAACAAGGTTAGGAGAAATCGAGACGGCGGGATTTTTGAATGACGAAGAATGAACAACAGCAGCGATGGGAGTGCGGAGCCTGCGGGTTGGCCGAAAGGTGGCTCCTCCACTCGGTCCGCCAGCGAGGGGTTTACCGGAGACTCTGCACCGACTGCGTTCTCAAGAGCCATCAAGGTCTGTTCTGTCCTCTCTGCCTCAATGTCTTCGAGGACTCTCCTCCGCCTCCTAATGCTCGCCTCATTTGCTTGAACTGTCCTTCGATCACTCATCTCTCCTGCTCTCCTTCTTCTTCTTCCTCCTTCCTCTGTCCTCCGTGCTCAAAACCTAATTTCTCCTTCTTTCCGATATGCTCTTCCGTGCCCGATTCGGCCTTAGATCGTCATTCTGGCCAGCGAGTCATCGATAAGAACTCCGCCAAGGCGCTTTTAGCGGCTGCTAAGATCTCTGGGATTTCGATGACTAAAGCGGCTGTAGTGGCGCGGGTTGAGGCCGAGAGGAGGGTGAAAGAGGCTGCTTTGGCCAAGAAGAGAGCCAGAGAGGCACTAGAGAAACTCGCCCACTTGGCCGCCAGTGATAAGGCTGCTAACAAAGAATCACCACGTAAGCTCAACAATGGAAATGGCAGCAGCAACAACCACAAGGCTTTCAACAGCTCGCGATAAGATTTGAGGACGTGAGTTTTTTATTTTAACACTAGAAATTTAATATTCTCCTTTTTCACGTGGATGGCTGTAGAAATGAGGTTTATGCTTCTAATTACTTCTGACCACTTGTGGGTCTTTCATTCAATGCTTGGAAATGAAAAGGAGAGGATAGGATATTTTTAATGGCTTAATGTGGAAAAATAGGTTCATGAATATGAAAAAGTGAAGTGATTATTAAAGACATCTAAAATTTAGATTAGATAGCGACTATTAAGATTGATATGGATCGAAATTGATGTGTTAGTTTGTAATTTTTGGGATGGTTAATAAAGACAGGCTTCTAAATGCACTTATATGTCATTCAATATCTCACAATCTATCTCATTTATACTTATATTAGAAAGGCTAGGAAAGGAAAAGCTATTACTGGATGGAGAAAGGAGCCGGTGTGCTCCGAAAAGGGCGGAAGAGGGTAATCTTCATGGGTTTATAGGTCCTGCTGTTGATAAAGACAGGGGTCTAAATGCATGTATATGTCATTCAATATTTCACAATCTATTAATGCTTACATTAGAAAGGCTAGGAAAGGAAAAGCTATCACTGGATGGAGAAAGGAGCCGGTGTGCTCTGAAAAGGGCGGAGGAGGGGAATCTTCATGGGTTTATAGGTCCTTATGTTAATAAAGACAGGTGTCTAAATGCACTCATATGTCATTCAATATTTCCTAATCATATCTCATCTATACTCATATTTGAAAGGCTATGAAAGAAAAAGCTATTACTGGATGGAGAAAGGAGTTGGGATGCTCGGAAAAAGGCAGAGGAGGGGAATCTTCATGGGTTTACTGGTCCTTTCGTTAATAAAGAAAGGTGTCTAAATGCACTCATATGTCAGTCAATATTTCACAATCATATCTCATCTATATTCCATATTAGAAAGGCTATGAAAGGAAAAGCTATTACTGGATGGAGAAAGGAGTTGGGATGCTACGAAAAGGGCGGAGTGGGGGGAATCTTAACAAGTTTATAGGTCCTGTTGGAGTAGAACTAAAATGCTAGAACTTTTAGCAAAGGTCTCAGTCAGCTCATGTTATTTGGGAATATATTGTTCCTTGCTTCAGTTTCTCTTTGGATTAAGGTTCGTTTAGGGGATGTCTTTATCCATGATGCTAAGGAACTGGATGCTATTTTATCTTAATGCATCTCCTTTCTTTTCTTTATTCTTTTGCTGACACTTTTTGTGCTGCAGGATATCTTATTCTCCCCATCTTGTAACTCCTCTTACTTCTTAATAATTTTTCTATTTTTATTAAGAAAAAAAATTAGAAGGGAGAGCTAATGCATAATTTATAGGTCTGATGAATTCACTGAAGTGTTGGGTTGCATCCATATTACGATGGCTATGGAAGAGAGAACTATTGTGTTATCCACTTTATTGAGATAGCTATGAAGTAGCAGATTACTGTAATTAATTGGTCCAATGAGTTAATCAAAGTGAAGTTGGTGCATTTGTTTCAAGTTTTCCTACCCGCTACATTAGGAAGGGAATGAAAGTGGGAGCTATAGCTATTGCGTTACTCATCATCCGATGAGTTAAGTTAGTCTATATATTTCAGAAGAACTTGGATTGAGTTCCGAAGATTTTGAAAGATAGTGAGCTACTTCCCATTACGCAACTCATGGACCCCTTTATGGACCAAAACATAATTTGTTTTTCCCTGAGCAGATATTAACTAAGCTACACCTGTGCTAGATATGCAGCTGATGGTCATGTAGTACTTTTTAATCAGATAGGAGGATGAAATGTTCATTGGCAGCAAGTAGATTTTGTTTTCTAAGCCACTAGCTTCCTGCTACAAAAAAAAAAAAAATCCTTGGCTGTAAGTAGATCTTATTTTCTGAAACAATTGCATAACTGCTTGTGCTACCACATCACAGCAGTACCCTTAGAGACTTGGCTGTTAATGGAAAACCAGTTTAGTAAAGAAGCTTGGGTTCTCTTTTGAAAAGAGCCCTAAAATTCTATCATTATAGGTCTTAAAGGAAGAAGAAAACAGAGAGAATCTGGTTCTTCTCTGACTGCTGATTTTACACTACAAGGACCTACATCCATGAGTGTGAAATCTGCTGATAGCCTTTTTCAAATGAAATCGTCTGCACTTTAAATATCAGCTTTTGCTTTGCTTGTGAAACTCATTGCCTGGGAATGTTTATGCCATGTAAAACCTTCTTGACACTTTCTAATGCTTCTCCAACACCAGCTACTCACTGGCCATGTATTGGCCTGCATTTCGCAGAGACAGTCTTAAACTACGGCACTAATTTCAAAAATGTTTTCCTGATATCGTTTGTTCCTAATGTTTTTATCTGTAACCTTTTGTCAATTGTCAATTGAATTTATTCTCAGTGCTAAATCTTCCTACGAAGCTTTTTCTCTTTGTATATTGATTGTCCTGGCATGCTGCCGTTACCTATGATTTTTTACAATGCTCTGCTGTAGATTTTTCACAGCTTAAGTAATTATATTTTTGTTATAGATAGTCAGAATTTCGCACTGTGATCTCCTGATATTTTCATTCAGTAAGAAAAGGTTTCTTGGTTCTTGTGTTTCTTATGTCTATGGAATAATGGAAGATGCTCCAAAAGCAAGTGTCTTCTTTACATCCTCAAAATGATTGTTTTTTAATTTCATATTGGAATTATGATTTTCAAGAGGTTTTGGCACTCAATCATGGTTTAGTTAAGTACGATGATGCCTGCAATCATGATAAATAGAGAACAGATTAGTACATTTTTCTTATCTCGGGTTATTATCTGTTTTATACTCAAAATAGTGGCAGTAAAATTGACCTATAATATCTGTAAATGGGAAGATTCATTTTCTCACCATACTTATCTTGGATGTTCATATTAATGTACTCATTATTACCATTTCATCCTTCGTTCTAGGCAAACAAGAAGTTTTCCCCAGGCTGGTTGAATCCAATTCCAGAAAGAGGTGTTTCCCATTGACAGCATTATCTTGCCTTCGATCCACTTCTCCCTGAGATGCTTGCTGAGATTGCTGTTGACTGGTTGTAAAATTTTTTGTTTATCCAATCATGTGAGTTTGAGCAAAACTCAACTGCTGGATGGCTGTGCTAGTTTGTATATCAAAGTTTCCTATGTACTTAAATATTACTCTGCATATCACTGACCTAGTGATCTTACTAGATCTAAATCTTGGGAGCTTTTGTGCAGGTTCTTTGTATCTTCGTCACCCTCATCTATATTTCTATGGTTCTATATACCTCTTTCTCCTTCAAACCTCTATAATTTTTTTGATTAAAAAAAATTAAATAAGAGCCAACCCCTTCGACCCATTTCTTTTTCCTACAGAAGATGTAAAGGTCCCTTCCTTCATTTTCAGACCCTTCTTGCAAAATTTTGTCAAATGGAGCAAGTCCCTTGTCCTTTCTTCTTGAATTTTTCTTTGGTCTTCCTAATTTCACTTTTAACCTAGGTGGTTCAATCGGATCAATGCCAGTGACTGACCATATTTCCTTGCTTCTCGCCCGTGCCGAGTAGACTTTGCATGGGATGTCTGAAAGATTCCATGTTTTGCATATGCACGTTTTCTATTTATCTAGCATGTCTCTTTTCACCTTCGATAACCTAATAACTTCAGTCACCGTTTCAATCTACGAAATATAAGATGGTATCGACCTTTTTCCTCGTTTACCCATGTCATTGTTTGGGGTGAGATTTATTCGTCCGCCTGTGGAGATAATTTTATAACCGTCCGCTCGTATCTCATCTAGAATGGTGGTGATTGACTTGCATCTTTTATTCAGAATTCAGCCACTAGACATTTCTGCATGTTGTTGTCAACAATGTCTCACTTTGAAAATGCACTAAAAACCTTTTTCTTCTCCGTCAACTCTTTTCGAAATATAAAAAATTCGGTTAAATTTTTAATTTATTATTTAATTTTATTAAATTAAATATTATATTTACTAAGTAATGAATTTTATGTTTTTGGCTGATATTCGAGATCACGACTTGTAACTTTTAAGTAGAACGTAAAGACTTTGATTGAATTTGCAAAGGTTTTGATAGGATAATATTCATAGAGTTAATATATGTTAATATCTTATTAGCCTTGGAAAGATAATTATTGTGTAAAGTTTGACATATTTCTTTACAGTGAAAATTTGGATTTAGGTTGAGATATTATATATATCGTGTATTTATGTAATTATAGTAAAAAAAAATAAAACCATTTTTTTAAAAAATTACACACTATAATTTTTTATTTCTATATTTATCAAAAATATATTTTGAATTTTTGACTATTATTAAAAAATAATTAATTTGTAAGTATTATTTATATACAAGTGAAATTTAATTATTAAAATTTATGAATTTATATTATAATCATTAGTTTTTCAAAAATAAAAAATGACCAAGATCACTCAAGTCAAAGAAGAGAACATTGACTAATTATGCGTACGTGTCAGATTACGATTGGTTCACGCTCTTAGTCTTCGACCCAATCAGAATCCGCCACGTTTCATTTCTCCTCAATATACTGCGTCGTTTTGACTCTGCAATAAATTCGGAAAGATTTTCTTACCAAATTCCATTTCTGTAGATTTCTCTGTCTTTTTCTTTTTCTTTCTAGTTTCTAATGTCTGAGACTCTCGAATTCATATTTTCACTCTCTGAATCTCAACAATGGCGGCACCAACAAAAACTCTCCTCCTCCTCTTATTTTCGCTTCTTCTCGTTTCGTTCTTCCCCCAACAATCATCGTCTTCTCCGTCATCACCTTCCGCCATCGATGACAATCTCGAAGACGACATCGCGTTTCTTGAGTCCGAAGAAACCGAATCCTCGACGACTCGTGATAATTACGAGAACTACGACGATCTCAACGGCGAAGATCGCAATCATGGTCGTGGAACGGCGTCGCTGTGGCCGGGCAAGGAGGAGGAAAAGGAAGTGGTGGTGTTGAAGAAGGATAACTTCAGCGAGTTTTTGGAGACGAACGGGTGCGTGATGGTTGAGTTTTACGCGCCATGGTGCGGGCATTGCCGGATGCTGGCGCCAGAATACGCCGCGGCCGCGACGGAGCTAAAGGGAGTAGCGGCGCTGGCGAAGGTCGACGCGACGGAGGACGGCGAGCTGGCTGAGAAATACGAGGTTCAACGGTTCCCCACTGTGTATCTGTTTGTTGATGGAGTTCGCTTGGCTTACGAGGGCGAAAGAAGCAAGTAAGTTTAATATACTCTTAACCTGTGTGTATAAATATATATATATATATATCTTATTCAAATTATATTATTTTCTCCAGTATTTACGTCATATTGAATAATATTTACGTCAAATTTAATTTTTTAATTAATAAACTCAAAATATAAAAAAAAAAAAAAAACCACTTAGACTAAGTTTTTTTTTTAAATTTATTTAGTTTTTATTAAAATAATTAAAAATTAAAATTATTAAAAATAATTTAAATATTATTTCAATTTAATACGTAATGTGTGTGTGTGTGTGTATGTATATATATATATATATATATATGTGTGTGTGTGTGTGTAAGTTGTATTAAATCTTGGATGGCTTGTATGATTTATTTGCAGGGATGCAATTGTTGCTTGGGTGAAGAAGAAAACTGGACCTGCCATTTACAATATAACTACGACAAGAGAGGCAGAAGAAATTTTGGCTACTCAGCCTAAAGTAGTTCTAGGGTTCCTTGATTCCTTAGTGGTATTCATCTTTCTTTTTTATCAGTTCTAATCTTGTAAAATTAAGACATATTACCACACAATAAGATTATTTTATTCTCTTGCACTGTTCTTCTAGGGTTCGGAGAGTGAGGAACTTGGTTTTGCCGCCAGATTACAGGACGACGTAAATTTTTATCAAACTATTAATCCCGAAGTTGCGAAGCTTTTCCATATTGATCTGATAACAAGACGTCCTGCTCTAGTCCTGCTGAAGAAGGAAGATGAAAAGATTAGCCACTTCGGTTAGCTTCTTTTTTGTTCGTTTTTTTTTTTTTTCTGCTTGTGGCTTTCGAAGTGTTTGGGGTTTTGAGTTTTGGCTTCTTTTTCCAGTTAATTAACAGCTGATGGATGCAATCTTTTTCATGTCTGCAGCTGGTGAATTTTCCAGATTGGCAATAGCTGAATTTGTGTCAGCCAACAAGTTTCCTTTGGTGATAAATTTTAGTAGAGAAACCACAGATTTCATATTCAAATATTCACCAAAAAGCAAAGTAAGACGTTCATGTTTAACTGTAGAAAATTGTTTTAAATGAAAACATGACATATTTTGACTAATGTTTGGTAAGATTGAAATTAGATATCGAAAGTATAAATTAAGAAAAATGAAAAGTTTATGGCACCCATTTCATATTTTCATAATAATTATCCAGGGTTTTTTTTCGTTTTTCAGAACTATTCTTATATTCATGTACAAATATGTATGAACTTACCAAAAGATAACTCAAAACCGTCTTTTCTGGGAAAGAATTATTAATCAGGGAGTATAATTTCCAATTTCAATTGTTTGATCTTCTGTTATTTTCTTCTCAGCTGTTGCTTTTCGCCACTAAAGATGATTCAGAAAAATTCATCCCCATGCTCAAAGAGACGGCTAAAGCTTACAAGGAAAAGGTATTTGTATAATTTCTTGGATACCCGTTGTATTGCTGGTTGCAAAAGGTTTTCCTAGTTACACTGTCTCGTTTAGTGCTAAGTTTTAAAGCTACTAAGCATAGTATTGGACGCTACTATGGTAACTTATATTGTAACTTACAATAAATAAACACTACTAAAGATTCATTGTCCTGTTGATTAACAGTTTTAAGTTGCCTTCATTATCTGCTTCTCACTTTCTCGAAGAGATCTTATTTTCAGAGAGCAAACTAGCCAAGTGCCAAATCTGATTCTTTTCTAATTCTTGCCACATAGTTTGTTTTCGTCTACGTTGAAATGGACAGCAAAGATTACGGGCTTCAGCTTTCAAATTACTATGGAGTTTCTGGAGATGCACCAAGAGTGAGTTCTACCAAAACCAAATCTTTGTTATGCCAGTTGTTTCTAAGTTTACCTTTCAAGAATCTGATTCTGATGTATAGCTGGAGTTTTAATTGTCTGTTTTTTTTTTCTCTTGAAGGTTCTTGTATATACAGGAGGTGATGATCGGAAGAAATTTGTATTGGATGCCGAATTGACCTCAAGTAGCATTAAGGTTTGAACTCATCAACTATTTTACGTCCCAAGCTTGTTTGGTTGCACTTCACTCCAGATTCTGATGTTTTCCTAATCAGTCTTACTAAAAGTCAGAACCAATTTTCTATAGTCATTTGCAGCGGATTTCTTGGCAGACAAGCTTAAGCCTTTCTATAAGTCAGACCCAATTCCAGAAGCAGTAAGCTTTTAAATATCATATTACATTTAGCTCAGAACCAATTTTATTCAGACCAGTTTTGTTTACATTTTTACTTAAAAAATGATGGAGTTGTATTTTCACCAAAGAGTAGAAAAAAATACTTAAAACTGAATTGAACATAGAACTCATTTTAAAATTAGAATATTATTTTAATTTAGATTCTTATCTCATTTTTTCATTTTTATTCTTAGTCTGTAGAATCCAAAATTAAACAAAAATCCAAACTAGCGTATTGGTAACAGATCTGATTGATATACATTCTTTTCACATATATTCTTACGTCAATACTTTTGTTCTTTTCATATATTGATTGATGTACAGAATAATGGAGATGTTAAAGTGGTTGTTGGTAAGAACTTCGATGAAATTGTGTTGGACGAGTCGAAAGATGTTCTTCTTGAGGTAATTTTTTTTTAGTGAATTTAGGTTAAACATTGATCTCTAAGTCATCCTATTCTGCTTTTTTTGTTTATAAATGACTGTAGTCACGAGATTTGATTTTGGGTTTTCAGATATATGCACCTTAGGTGTGGGCATTGCCAAGTTATGGAGCCAACCTACAACAAGCTTGGGAAATACTTAAGAGACACTGACTCACTCGTTATAGCTAAGATGGATGGCACCACCAATGAGCACCCTAGGGCTAAGGCAGTTACCTCTAAAATCTCTTCAATCTTCAGCCTGATTTTGAACTGAATTCTACATTTTCTTTTCAAATTGTTAGATTTATTTACCTATTTTTCTTTTGACAGCATCATTTGAACTCCGATCTTTAGATCTTGTTTTGTTGATTTTGTTTCAGAGTGATGGATTTCCCACACTTCTCTTCTTTCCGGCTGGAAATAAGAGCTTTGATCCGGTTTGTTCAACTCACAATTTCTATTTTTTCTATTCGGTATTTTAATTTATTTACCTGATGATGTAAAGAAATTTGGTAAACCGAGTTTATTACTTACAAAAATTTTAACACAATTTTTTAAAAATAATTTTTTAACGTGATCTTTGCTTTTGTGCAGATCACAGTAGAAACTGATCGAACAGTGGTTGCATTCTACAAGTTCCTCAAGAAGCATGCATCTATCCCTTTCAGACTCCGGAAACCAGACAAAACTAAAAGTTCAAAGAGTGTGGATTCCTTCACAAGTGATGATAGCAATGATAACGATGTGAAAGATGAATTGTAATACTCGAATTTGCGAATGTTATGAAATTAGAAGCCTACTTCTAACTTGACATATTTGTGGAAAACAACATGACATTGCTTGAATGGCTGTTCTTGTGGCAAACAGCAATTTTGCTCCTTAGCTTAAAAAAAAAATAATGAGATCGCTTGGAGAACATGTCTTAGTTATCATAAATTAAATCACAGGAAAGGATGAAAGATTGAAATCACACTTATCTACACATCGAAAAACTACTCAATAAAGCTCTTCCCAAGGATTAATTCATAAATTCGGCGTAAAACTCATATAAAGAATCCCAAATTTCATGACAACAATTAGTTCAACTGGTAAGTGATCGAATTTCTTCTTCGCCCGAAAAGGTCTCACAGTGCATAAAAATTGACAAAAAATTACACTTAATAGTTATAAAAGGATTAGTTCTCTCTACATCTACCAAAGATGATGAAAGTCAAGTCTGCAGTCAAACCTGTTCTTGCATAAATTTGGGATCAGACCCAAAGACATTCAAAGCTCAAAAAGAAGTGTCGTAAATGAGGCTAATGAATCAAATTGCTCGAGCTCATCTGGTCAAGTCCAATGGCTAATATAAACTTGTTGGTGAGTAATGTACCAATAAAAAGAGGATAGAGAATACATTTTGAACAGTAAATTCTTTTGTTTGGATGATATTTCCTAGGAAAATCCATGTCAAACAAACATTTTGCCGGTTTGTTTTTGGGGGGGGGGGGCGAATTATACAACATTGTTGATAATATAATCCAAGAGAGAACTGCTGAGCTAAGCTCCTGCAACTTACCAGATAAAAGATTAAGCCTATCAGCTCCAATCTTTCAGAAGTATATAAGTTTTATTTCTTTCTTCCCTTTCAATTTTGAACGTTTATACCATTCTAAGCTCTTTAATGGGAATATTTTTCAAACTTTGCTTCCTTGTCATTCTACCTCTTCACTTTTTGGATTTTATATCATCTCAAGACTCATCACCATCTCCATTTTTACAACCTTCTAACATCTCCAATTCTCCTTCCCCATTACCAACATCACCGTCTCCATCTCCATTTTCACAGCCTCCTGACATCTCCAATTCTCCTTCCCCGTTACCCAAATCACCATCTCTATCTCCATTTTCGCAGCCTCGTAACATCTCCAATTCTCCTTCCCCAATATCCACACCGCCATCTCTGTCTCCATCGCCTTCCTCGCCGCCAACATCCCCGTCTCCAGCCAGCTTGGAACCCCTTGTCCGAGGAGCCTTTTGGGTTGGCGGACTATCCAGCGGACGGAATTCTAAGATAATAATCGGAGTGATCCCAGCAGCTCTCGGCGTATGTTTGGCTGGGTTAATATGGAGGAAACACAGGATGGATAATATCAGAAGGCGGAGGCAAGTGTATGCACTGCTGGGAAGGAGACCAAATCTTTGAGTTTGCTGTGATTTCCTCCCAATCTATTTTGGAGGATAATTGTACACTTTTTTTGCTATCCTACTTTTCATGTGTCATTTTGCTTCTGTCATTTCTAGATTCGTTGCTGAAATTCTTGTTTATCTATCCAAGCCAGAGTTGAAAAGAGCATGATACATTTGATGGTACTGACACTTCAAAAGATCATGTTTGGAACAAATGGATACTGCTGGTGAAAACCATTTAAAAACTCTACAGTTACTTGGAAAGAGTGGATACTTGTTACAAAATGTTAAAAAATTGAGCTCTAACCCAATTTCAACTGGAATCATATTATCTTAATTTCACTTAAAATAGTTTACGAGCTCGATTTTATGATAGGGAAAACACT
Organism: Carica papaya; assembly: GCF_054855325.1. Lineage (NCBI taxonomy): Eukaryota > Viridiplantae > Streptophyta > Magnoliopsida > Brassicales > Caricaceae > Carica > Carica papaya. Next base: position 527,500 of record NC_142310.1, on the reverse strand, counting down.
GATGGAAGTACCATACAGGTCCTAAACAACTAATAGCTTGTGGAAAGATCAGTTCTGTTGCTCACTATCACCAGACCGACGATATGGCATGTACCTGTGATCTTTTGAAGCATTCTTCCTTCTTCTTTTCTCAATGAAGGATTCGAGCTTTCCAGATGCCTGGTCATTTGCATTAGAGTTATCAGCAACTAGTTAAAACAGTTATTATGAACACTGGCTAACAAGAGAAGTCAAATATATACCTTGAGGCTGTTATACTTCTCAATAAGCCTTTGCTTCCGGATTTCCGCTGCAAAGTGAAGAACCATGTCAGCGTCTTTGCAAACCAGTGTGCGCTTCTTTACTTAAGATAATGACCATCCTAGAATTGCAACTTCTAGAGGATAGGGAAACAAATGGGTGTCTTTCTTCATACCAAAATTAGGGAATCACACTCAAACTTAAAAAGTGCCAGAGAATAGCCCTAAAGGACATGTCTTTAGTACTTGTATCAACCAGTGGTTAGATGACCAACAATCTAAAGTCAACAGACAAGTGTTACCAGCATTCAGACCACCATATTCAATGTTGCCAGAATCTACAAAACTCCCACAGAACAGAACTAACGTGATTAATCCCAAACTCAACCTATCATTATCACTAGCAACCACAGCATTTCCATGTGCTTGAACTTGATATTCAAACCCATGCTTTAATATCACATTTAGTTATCATGTTCAAACAGCAACTTCACTTAAAAACACCAAAATCATACAACCCCAGCATTTTCAACACCTATGTAACCAAATATTTATGAAAATTCCTAAATGACCAAATATTGGGCCATAAAATCAAGTACAAGCTAGTGGTCACAGTCATAGATGTAGATTTGGGATGCACATTGCCAATAGTGCTTCTTAATTAGTCAGTCGCTCCTCAGCAAACAAGGCTGAAGGTGAGCTTGAGAAAAAGACGGTATGGAGAGAGTTTGCCATGGAAGTCCACGAAAGAGGGTTAAGACAAATAGTGCTAACAAGAGAATGAAAAAACCATTACATTTTTTAAGATAATAAGGTCGTTTCCCATGCTTCACTGCTTCTCTCTCTTTCTTCTTGTGCTCTGCTAATATTGCTACATCAGTATGCTTTCTTGATTCAAATTTCAACTGCTTATCCTGAAAAATTGAGCCGAAAAGAAGAAAAGTCCAATAAATTAGATTCATTGACATATCTAGTGTTAAATCAAAGATTCCTCTCAAAAGGGAAGCCCTTACAATCCAAGTTATACGATACTTCAAATTGTTGATCTCTTCTGGGTGATTTATTTTCTTTAATCTCTTCTTTAGCTCCTGTTTATCCAAATGAATTGTGAGAGAAAAATAAATAGATGAGTAGATATTGATAACAACATTCCATATTTAAAGGTATATAGAACATTGCCTCTCTTTCAGCAGGAAGATTGTTTTCAAAAAGAAAGTCATATCTCTTCCGAAACCTGCAAGAACCAACAACAAATATCATTCACATTAACAAAAACATTTCCAGAAACAAAAGGTACTGCACAAATAAAGCTCATAATAAAGACCATAACAGGAACCCATATGCCAACTGCAACTATTAGCTCAACCAACAGGTAGGAAGACTGAGTACAGCCAAACCTTCTTTGATGCCCTTTACAACTTGAGTAAACCCAACAAATAATAAAGCTTTTCCCTTGTCAAAGGTCACAACCTAAAGTAGTAATACTGAATCATTCAGCTTCTTGGTAAAACTTGAACAGTTCATACTGGTATAAGTAAATTTCAGTTACAATCTCGAATTTACTGTTCTTTAATATTTTATATTTTATTTATATGTACACACACAGCAATAACAATTAATTTTTATAAAAATAAAAATAATTTTTGCAAAAATAATAAAACATTTAACCCAATAAATTGATATTAATTTTTTAAATGAAAATTTACAGTAAATATAAATAACATGTTTTTTTAATAGACCTTGTACATCTAAGCATTAGTTACAAATATAATAGATAAGTCAAACTCACAATTTAATGTACAAATGTGAGAATACTATACTAAAATAACTAAAAAATATTTTAAGATTAAATTTTTGCAGTAACTTAAAATTTATGTTCTAATTTTATGTAAAAATTTTGAAATTGTTTAAAGTTCAAAATATTGGCCAGTGTGCCTGGTATTGGCCAACCCGTCTGATATAGGCCGGCATTGACAGGTATTTTGATATGGTAAAAGATTTTATTTGTGTAGCACAAGTATGGTACACACCGACCAGTATAGACTGATACAGTTCATACTGATTACACGGATTAAAACACCCCAATAAAAAATATCTACCGCACCAAGAATAGATGTCTTCAATCTGTAGTTTTTTTCTTTCTCCTTATTTAAGTTATAGCATTCAAATGACAAAATGTTAAATATCCCCTTACATCAATGATAAAGGTTTTTGAGGTAGTTCCCTGCAGGTTTTATTTTATTACTTATTTTCTAGGCTCACATCATTTTTTTTTAAAATATAAACATCACCTACCAACTGTATTTAGTATATCTAGCGGCCAGAGAAAGAAAAATAAAAAACATGCTGCTCTCTTTTTACCTTTCTAGTAAAATAAAATGCCCAGGAATAAAAGAAGGAAGAAAACAAAACTTTAAACCCATTAACATCTTCAATGTTTTACACCTATCACTCTAAAGATGGTAATACCATATTCCAGTGCCAAGTTATCCACCCTTATGGAAACTAAGAGATAGGAAAAAGAGGAAAGTAAATATAGCCTGTAAGTCACTTCACCATGTATAAAGGAAGAGAAGGGGTTGCCATAGAAACAGAGAGAGTGAGATTACCCCGTAACATCGAGTTTTCCACATAAAGTTTCAAAACGAGGGTCACGTACCACCTGAATAACAAAGAGAAAATATACCAATAATCAAATTTAAAAAGTGAACAGAGAAGGAAACACCGACCATATGATACCCTTCTTTTTTCTTTCCATTTTTTGACACTAACATGTTCAGCACAATGCCCAATAGAAGGATACCTAGCCAACTATTCTAGGTCTTGTGCCACAATGATGCATTTCTAGTAAAAGGCCAAGTAAAACAAATACATGAAAGGAAATAAGTTTTCATCATACAAGAGACTTACATTTTTCTTTTATAGAGAAAAGGAAGATATTACTAAGACAGCAAAAGAAAAGGATGGATGAAGACATTTCTAAACAATACCAAGGATGTTATATTATTGATTCTACTGAAGTTTTAGAATAAACATTTAAAGAAAATATAGAAATTCACGGTCAATTTGTTTGCTGCATCTGTAAGGATTATACAAATAACCATCAAATTAATCCATTGAAATGATTTGAACTTAAAGCATTAGCAAACACAATGTATTAAATGCTTGACAATTAGCAACACTCTTATCCTTGAAAACAAGAAGGTGCTGCACAAGCAACCATGCAAAACACACTGACTAAAGTAAAAGCATGGAGAAAAGAAAAAAAATACAGTTCTTATTGTGGTTCAGCTAAGTGCATAAACCATGGAGCCACTGAAATTTTTCGTTGTTTAAGAATTGCCTCTTTCAACTAGGGTTTTCCATCTATAGTGGAAAGAATAAACTCAAAGTTTGCAAGAATGACAACCATAATAAGAAACTGCCAAAGGCCCAAACATGTTGTATCGTGGAGGAACCTAACAGTGAACAGAAAATTCTTTTAATTTAAGCAAGACCTAAGAAAAAGTACAAACACAATGTACCAAATGATTTAGAACTAGAAATGATCTAAAAAGAGAATAGCAATACCATCTAATTTTTACAAGGGCAATGTTGTTCTCTGTCTTTAAAATTTTTTTAAGAAAACCATTGAACAGGAAAAGAATGCAAAAATTCATGGATAAGAATGTCAGCAACAATTGAGCTCTAAAGGCAGTGCACCTAGGCAATCCCAGCAGCCAAAGAGGAAATTTAAAGGCGGCAAAGAAAGTGCAGAACAACTTCATACTGGGCAACAACATGCTCAAATTAAAGAAGCACAAAGATTGCTGATGCCAATAGTATTAGGGATGAGCTGTGGATGTGGAATGGATTTCAGAGCGGCAAGAATACCACCAGATTTATCCTGCTTGCTACCATTTGAGGTCATCTGGAAGGAAAGAAATTGGAGGATTTGTGAGGGTGTTAGCCTAATTTTGATAGATTAGAAGATACTTGGTTCCAGGTCTTTAAGTTTTTTTTATTAGAGGCTAACTGTTCCTCAGTGATGATCTTGGGAACCTTATTGATGTTTTGTTAGATTTATAAAGAATTTTGTATACGAGTTGCACCCCTTGGTGCTCTGAATACATAGCATTTTTCTTCTACAAAAAAAGCACTAAGATAACAGATATGTTCACCTAATCCATTAACATCAAGAAGAATACACAAGGATAACAAAACTAACCTTTTTAGGAACTTGAACAACCTCTCTAAATCGATTCACGGGCTTCTTGCTACTAGTTTCCATTGGTCTTAACATAGAAACACAGAGACACAACTGTCAACAAACCTCATACACCATAAACTATTAAAAAAATAAATCGTAAGGAAAAGAGAAAAATAAGCTCCTAATACCTATTTTTGTTTGCTCGGCCAGTCTTCTTTGCTTCATTCGATTTTTGATAGACTGAATGAGACCCATCTGAACGAGCTTTCTGCAACTCCTCAAACGTAACATCTGCCAGCTCACGCTCTATCTCTTCCTCCTGATCCTAAAAAAAATATAAAATAAAATAAAAATAAGTTGCAATGCCTATCAATTGTTAGAGAAAAAAGTTTAGAGACCTTTCAAGATAGATACTCACTTCTTCTTCGTCTTCTTCTTCATCCAAAGAAGATTTGATTTCTTCATCACTTTCCTCATACTGGATTTTGCTTGAACTTGGTTTCAATTTGCTGGGTTTCTTCATTTTGATATTTTTTAAATAAGTGTGCTGAAAGCAGCAAGCTTAATGTAACAAGCAAAACAGAAATCTGAAAAATGAAAAAATTTAATCAGAATAGCATGAAAAACTTGAAGGTGAATCATAAACAAACCAAAACTTGCAACCTACACATGATACTCACACGTATCCAAACCACCAATTAGGGATGGAAATGAACCAATCTAATCTGAATACCTGAGTGTTCGGGCTCTTAACTGAATTTTTACTTAAATTATGCTAGACTTGACTTAGGCACAAAATTCAATTAGAGATTTTCTCTTGGATGAGGCTCGGTTTGTACGAAAAACTAAAGAGCTCATACTCAGTAAGAAACCAAGGTTAATAAAGTTCGCGCTTGATTCAAACAAGCTAAAGCTCGATCTCAAACATGCTCCAGCTTGATCCTAACGTGCTCCATTTCAAGCTCAAAGAGGCTCAAGTAAACACCATACCCTGCATAGTCCTATGATCACGATACAGGAAAAGCAAATCCATATATATATCTCTCATATTCCCTTTATGAATCAAAGATAGCTTAGCAATGCCACCTGAAGAGTGCAATTATTTTTAGGTTTAACTTCATTTATGATATTTGACCTTTCTCACTTTTCCTATTTTGTTTGTTGACCTTTTAAATTTTAAAATTCACTATCAGCCTTTTATTATATTTTTTATTAAGCTAGTCTGTTAAATTCTCGGTTAAAAATTAACTGACCTCCCACTTGGACATCACATAGCAGTCCTTTCGTTGAAAATCAATTACATGGTTTGGACCGGGGACAATGCAAGGCTACCTAAAGTCACTCAAAACATGGAGTCAACACCGACCCTTATGAACTGGGGTCAGTCACCTGAATATGCACTGCTCTAATGTAGAGAAGATGCAATTCAAAAAATAATACAAAGTGAAAGGGGAGACAACCATCATCTGAATAGGCTTGTTGAACATCGCTAAAAAAATTTTATTTATATTCTAAACATGTTACCATTACTAAGAGGGGAAAAGATAAAGCAAAATAAAAGAAAGAACAAAGAAATTTGAAGTACATCCCTAGTAGAAAATTAAAGCCATGGAAAAAGGCACAATCAAGAACAGTTTGCAATTTGTCCTTAAACATATATGCAGAAAGGACATGAGCAAGTAAACTGTTTGCAAAATTTACACTCAGACTCTAAAACAGTTTGCAATTTATCCTTTTACTCACACGAATTAAACACGTTGATCTTAACCATCTTACTCACCAAAATTTACAAATATGCACTTCAATCCAATCGTGTAACCCTTATCCCCCCCTTCACGCCTGTATACCACCAATCTATTATAAGGATTCAGTTTTAATGATAATTAAGCTATTCAGTAGAGGAGGAGCTACAGCGACACTATATGACCAAGAGAGGGAAATAATCTATCGACGAAAACACTGCACAGGAAATTCAGGGGAGAAAATATAACAACACATAAGTTCACATAACCCTTAAAATGCATCAAAAACCCTATTCAAAATCATCCAGTAATCTTATGAGGATCAACCTGCCTGTTCTACGCAAATCCAAAAGGCCTCCAAACGATTGCAGCGCTAAGAATACTTAAATATCTCTTTCACCCCTTCAACCGACAAGAAAAGTACCTTCCCTGGATACTTTCCCCAAAATCGGAGAAGAAAACCCTAATCTTTCTCCCCCTCTGTCGTTCCGCTACGACTTCCCTGCTCTCTTCCTCTCCTCCCTTTCTCTCCCCAATCTGTTGTGTTTCTCCTCTCTCGTGGCCGTAGGTGTACTCTCTCTCTTTTCCCTTTCAATAGCAAGATGTCTACGACTGGTACACCCTCTCCGGTCTCCCCTGTAAACTCCAACTTCCTCCATCCCTCTTTCCTGCTCAAAACGGCGTCGCTTGGTGTTGAGACAATGTACGAGAACACGGGCACGGGTATGGGCCGGGCTTTGAGCCCATTTCTAGTAATCCAATTTTAAATTACATTTCGAACCAAGTGGACTTGTTGGTCTCATTTTATTAGCAACTCAATAATCACCTACCAAAAAAAAATATTGGTTACATAATGTAGTATAAGTTTTTCCTTTCGGTTTTTTGGAAGTAGAAATGTTAGTTCGAGTTTTTGTAAGTATTTCAACTAAAAAATTATAATCACCAAAGAATTTTTTTTTTTCGCCCGAATACGTCGTGATTTTTTAAAATTAAACCAACTTAATCGTCATAACTCAAAATACACTAGTAAATTAAGTGTTTGGCGGTCGTATATCGCCCAATTCCCCGGCCACAAGTTTAGGCACAAAACTGTCCTACTTGGATCAGCATTTGCTTGGGTTTACCAACTCTCGACCACAAACACACTAGACAATAAATGAATTCCTTCGTATTTTCGTTGTCAATTGGTCAAGATTCATACGTTCATATCTCTACGAAAAGTTAAACGCTCATAATTTATGAAGGGTTCAATCCATATAATTTTGGATAATGTTACGGTTGAAAAAATTTGAGATATACTTAATTTTTAACGATAACATTCGAAAAAGACACAATTTGAATCCAACAAACTCTTATAAAAGAGAAAATACTTACTACTCTCACTTAACTTAGAAAGAATAATAAGGTGTACTCCAAGATAATCTCTTTAGCTTTCATGCTACTAAAATGCAACTCTAGCTATATACTCTTAGAACTCCTGTCATGTTTTGTCATGAAATGCAATGTGACCTCAATGATTGGGATAGGTATGAGTGAAGGGTCATAAACATATACATATACATACACATAGGTAAACTATATATATATATGTGTGTGTGTGTGTGCGTATGATAGGGTGAATCTATAGTGTAATGGGTTAAGGATCAATTTGACAAGGGACCAGTCGTGTAGGAATGGGAAGAGAGCAAAATGATTTACAAACCCAAAACAGTGAGATATCATATATCTATGTGTGTGTGTGTGTGTGTGTGTGTATGTGTGTGTGTGTGTATGTATATGTGTATATAGGCAATAGAAAAAAAAAATGATTGAATGAATTTGTTTTGTTGGGAAATGGCAAATGGTGTGAGTTGGTTGTTCCCTTGGATACTCTCGCTTACACTCATCACAAGACTACTCTCCCATTCCTCTCTGCTCGCCATCACTACCATCCAATCCCACATTAAAACGCCTTTCACGTGTACCAATCACACCAGCTGTTTCAACTTCATTTCAACCAGCTTTTTGTTCCAGTAACTCTACATGCACGTATAAACACTCCTGGGACCATGTGATATTTTTGAACTGTTCATTCATTTATACGTGCTTACATATATGCATACATATATATATACACGTGTGTGTGTGTGTGATATATAGAGGATTCAGCCATGGTTTCTGGGTTACATATGTATGTGTGAATACCCAAGTTGGAATTTATCTATTGTTTTCTTTTTAAAGTTGAATAGATCAAGAAAGTTAAGAAGTGATGTCATGTGGGTGCTTGTGTTTGTGGGTATGTGGTAGAAAATCAAGCATGTTATAATCGCATATATATATATATATATGTACACACACACACACACACACACATACATATATATATATATATATGTATTGACTTGGTATGCATCTTACAAAAATCCCATAATTAACATGAAATTTGACAAGTTGTTAGTGTGGGTTAGCTATAAACCACCATTAATGATAATTCAATAAAGTCCATTCCGCAATTAAAGGTGGTAATGCACTCAAGAGAAACCTTTCTCTTTGTAACTTATGGGATATATAAATACACACACACACACATATATATATATATATATATGAAGTTGTAAAAAGTTAATAGATTTCTTAAAGATAGCAAGAAAATGAAATATAAATATATATATATAGAAATATAATATTTTTATACAATTTTAAATGTAAATATGAAAATATATATATATATTTCATAAGTTAATATATAATTTAAATTAAAAATGAAAAATAAATAAATGATATAATTATCTAATTGCCTACATCTGTCATGGCTTTATATGTAAATTACCTTTTACTTTTTCAATCAATCATTAATAAATTAATGGAGATTTATCACATCAATAAAGTATGTGAAAGTGAGATATAAATATAATATATAATAATATTTTTAATAATTTTGTGAATTTCTTTTATAAAAATAAATAAATTCAAAATTTTATTGGATTAACTCAAATTCAACAAAAGAAAAAAAAAAATCAAAATTTTAGAGTAACATTTCGCAAGCTCGATGCTCACGAAGACATGTTTTGGCCTCTAAAAACTTTGAATATAAGCACTTATTTTTCTTATTCAATTTAGTGGGATCTTATTTTATTTGTAAGGACTATTTGAGTTATATAATCTTTAATAAATAGATAATAATATATGAATATAACTCTGTACGGAGTAAAGAACACTTACGTAATAGAATATTATTGTGATACAAAATAATTATTGATGATAGTAATATCAAATGATGTAAATTTATGTAAAAAAATAAAATTAGATACTAAATATACTTACCAGCGGCCAAATAGTAGTCCAACCGTGAAAATGATAAACTCATCCTTTAGTAAATAGATTGTAACTCTATTTTTTAACAAAAATTTGGTAGTATACCCTTTACCGGATAAGAAGTAGTACATCTCTTTGATAACAATGTGGTAGTTTATTCCTTATGGATAAATGTTAAGTCAATCATTTGATTACATATGATATACTTTAACAATTGGTAGATAAATAGTAAGTCGCATAAATGATAATCTGATCATTAGGGAACAATTGATAAATTTACTTTACGGTGAATAGATGGTAAATATATTATTTGGTGAACAAATGATAAGTTTATAATTTTGTATATAAATTGTATAGAAGTTACCCTTAAATGGATAGACATCTTCAGAAACAAATAACATGAGAGTTCATCTTAATTATGAGCTGTTATAAAAGTCTATATTGACGGACAAATAGTATAGAAGTTAAGTTCATAGTAAACGTACGGTACTGAAGTCTCACCATGGTGAATAGACGGTATGAAATTCTACACATGGTAAAAAAGATATCAAGTAGTTTCACATTTCAATTGAATAATTAAAGTCCAAATTTAGTTTCAGAGGTACAAGTCTAACACTAGTTGGACAGACTTAGCCCTTAGTGAACTGATGTCCATCTCTAGGAGTAAACAAGGTTTGTGAATAAAATGTCTGTTAACGAGAAACACTAAAAAATATTAAGACACTTATTTATATAATTCATTTAATGTATAAAAAGTTACGAGATTATTAAACTTTTTTTAAAAAAAAATTGGAATTATTATTATTAATATATGAATAAGACTATGTGAATTAAAAAATAAATATTATTGGTCACCCATAGAATCCAAATAAGTCCCTAGAAGGTGGTCCATGGTCCATTTTAGTGCCCACTCAATATTTTTTAATGTATTATAAAATAAAATATTAATATTAATTTACAATTTTACATGTGGTACAATTAGTTTATTAAAACTATTCAATCTCCAAGTTTTAACCTAATATTAATCTTTGTTTTCTTTTATATTACAAAGTTAATTTCAAATTTTATCATTGATTAATCAAAATTATTCGTATAAATCATATAAATTAAAAAATTAAATCTATAATGATCAAAATATAATATTGTAAGTGCATTCATTTTATAGTTAATTAATACGTCAAATTTTTTTACTAATTGCAATATTATAAGGTGAATGTAGTATTTCAAAAATAAATATATTAATTTAATAAAAAATAATAAGTTATGACTGAAGTCTACTTTTTTGTATTGAAGGTTGATGAACCAATTTAGTTATGCTTGAATAAATTTTTTGTCCAGACACAGTCATATAAGAGAAGGGTTACAATAGAAAATACGAAATAGGCATAAAATTTGTATTTAGAAAAATATACGGCTTATTCAATAGAGAAGCAAATAAATTGTTGTCACGAGTGTTGAAAAACCAATTCTAGTTATCTTATCATACAATAAATTTTCTTACCATAGATTTATGAACTTATTAATGATATTTTATACTTTTTTTTAGACTGACCGAGCAAAAAATATTTTATAGAACAACTTCTTCGTGAACTGTAAGGAGATGTGAACATATTTAAGGAATAAATCATATAGGTAATTTATTTTGTTGGTCTCTCTTTCGTCGATTACTGTTGGTATCTTTTTCTATATTATTAGTTAGATTCATGAGGAGCTCAAATCCATTTTCTTTTTTATCTCCTCATTATATATCATCTTAATCTTATTTTAGTTTTTATAAGAAATTAAAAATTATAGAGCTCGAGAGGGATAAATTCACTAATATAAATATATATATATATATGTGAAGTCTAATAGGATGGATATAAGCTGATATTCAAAAGTGATAATACAACCGCATAAGACAGGAGTATGAACAAAAATATATATAGAAATAAATAGTTTTCGAAAATGTACCATGTAGAGAGTTAGCAATGAGAGAGAATAAAATTTTTAATGGATCCATAGCTCGGAGAGGAAACACTGAGAAAGAGGTCCAAAGATCTTTACAATCGTATAATATAAAGGTATATGAGCCAATGAATCATATAAAGAATTTGGAGAAGGAAAGGACTGACACCTTAAGGTACTAAGAAATCTTAATAATTAAAAAAAGATAAATGATTACGGATGTTTTTTGAGCTTATTGTCTTTTGTATCTTTAAATGTGAGCGATGATCAATCGACTTGAATCCTAAATCCAATATGGACCCTTAAGATACGATCATTTTATTAGATGTTTGGTTAAGAATGACTCGTTAGATAACAAGTTTCATTCCAATAAATATGGATGCGAATACTACTATTGTAATCACGTTCTTCATTCGGGAAGGAAGATGTGGATGTACTTTGACCATCGATGCGTTCATGAGAAGCTGAACAATCTTTTGAGTAGTGTAAAAATAAAGAAATAGAAAATTTTTTGAAGAGGTAGAAGAGGGCTTTAATAGGGTTGGAAGTAGATGATTTCAAGTACTAAATTTTTTTTAATCATGGATCACTCTTTGTACTCTATAAAGAATTTAGATAACTTTATCGTTATCATGATTGACATATAATACACACGAGTTAACACTTCTTTAGTGTTTATAATTAATGAACGCGTACTATATTTTTTATTTATTTAATTTTTTTTTGCTAGTTATATGGTTTAAATTCGAAAAACTTTTTACCAGTCTTTTTATTTTTATTTTATCATTAAAGTTTTTCAATTTTGTTGTAAAAACTGTTCTCGATAATCATAGATCCTACCTTTCGAAAAAAAAAAAAAACGTGTGTAATATTTATAAAATAAATAAAAAAGGGTTTGTGTTAACTAATATTTATAAAAAAAAATACATAAATAATATATTTTACTGAAAATTAAGTTTAGAAAAGAATGGGAAAGGTAATTTACCTTAAGATTTACCCACAGTAAATTACTTGATTACCCCCATCGCCACCTGCAGTTAATATGTCCCGGTGTGTTGACTACAACTAGTGTGGGACCCTATATCGAACCCGTGGACCCCGCCTCATCTTAATTAATCTACTCAAGGGTAAATTAGTCTCGAAAAAATACGAAGCCAAAGTACTAAAAACACCATTGCGATTAGTGCGTACCCATTCTTTTGCCGACGGGGTTGGCGCCAGGCCCCACGCGTAACGACAAGCGCGGGAGATTAATTAAAATAAAAAGGAAAAATAAAAAGAAAAAAGCCGATTTGACCGTCGATCACGGGGCAACAGCGGAGGAGCAATCTGGGCCGTCGATTCTTAGTAAGGTGAAACGACATGGAGGCACACGTACTACGACAGTAGTCGGTGGCTCATTCGCTCCTCCCGGGGACCCAATCGCCATGTTTTAAACCCTCTCAACAGTGACGTTAAGAAGATTAGGAGGCTCGAAGATTTAAAAATAAAATAAAATAAATAAAATAGAAGAATGTTTAAAATTATTCATTTATAAATTATTTTATTGTAATTTATTTATTTATTATTATATAAATATATGTTGTATAAACAGACATGCTCTGCAGCTGCTGTGTTCTTGCCCCCTTCATCTTCTTCTTCTTCTCTCTCACCATCTCTGGTCCTTTATTTATTTTGGCTTCTTTTGATTTTTGTTTTCTGGTGTTAGTTGGTTGGTTGGTTGGTTAAGCTTTTGATGCAGCAATTCCTATTTAGCTTAGCTTTGGCGTGCTCTGTTAAAAAGAAGCAAAAAAGAGGAACGTCCAGAGAGAGAGCTATATCGTATTATGTGTTTATATATGAGAGGGGAAATAGCCAGATACAGACAAACGCAACGGAGCGAGAGATGAGAGAGAAAAGTGGAGGGTTTAAGCAAGAGAATTTTTCTCTTTTTCTCTTCTTTTCTCGCGTTGAATGATTGGTTTTTCGAGTTCAAAAACTCAAGTGAAAGAGGGACGGTTTTGGAGATTTCCGAATTCTGATTACTTTGCGGAGGAAAAGAAGAAGACAGAGTTTGGTTTTATTGAAGGAGAGAGGAGGAAGACTTTTCTGACCTCTTACTGCTTTGGCTATCGAATGGAAATGTTCAACAAAGAACGAATTATTGTCAAACAGGTGAAGCTTCCTTCAACCTTGTTCTCATAGAGGAACGATTATTTTCTTCTCGTTCTGGTCAAGCACGAAACCAAAACTCCGTTAATTTCTTACCAGAAATTTAAATGGATGGGCGTTAATGTCAAGGCGATTATTCTTTTTGTAAACCGGAAGTACGACAGTCAATAAGGCAAAAATCCAGGTTCTCATAAATCATCAAGGTTTTGCTACATAGAAGATTATCAGTTACGCGTTCTTTAAATATGCAAGCAATTGAAGACAAGAGGATGGATTCTTGTAATGAGCCAAACATAAAGCATTTTATCAAGCAAAGTGATACAGGCACGGAGTTATCCTCCACGGGAATGCAGGAACCGAGCATCGATACCGATAAGCTCAGTTACGAGATCTTCTCCATCCTCGAGAGCAAGTTCCTCTTCGGCTATGACGACCAGAAGCTATGGATTCCCAAACAAATCGATCCGAAACCCGAACCTACTGCGGCCATGGCCCAACCAGTGCCAGCACACCAGTCATCCGACGGCGTTGTTTCGGCGTCCATCAAGAACCAGAGGGGCAAAATCTGTATACTCAGTATTGATGGTGGGGGCATGAGGGGGATTGTCTCGGGCAAGGCCTTGGCTTACTTGGAGCACGCGCTCAAGTCCAAGTCAGGTAATCCGGACGCTAGGATCGCCGATTATTTCGACGTTGCAGCCGGAGCAGGAATTGGTGGGATATTCACGGCGATGCTGTTTGGGACGAAGGACGGCAGCCGTCCGATTTTCAACGCGGATGACACGTGGCGGTTCCTCGCTGAACAGGGGAAACGCTTTTACCGGGCCGGACCAGGATCCAGCGGGGGCGGATTACTGAAGCGGGTGCTGAAGAATGGTTCCGGAAGCGGGTCGGGTACTGCACGGCTGGAGAAGGCCATGAGGGAAGCATTCACGGAGAAAGACGGGCGGAGCCTGACGTTGAAGGACACGTTGAAGCCGGTGCTCATCCCGTGCTACGACCTGTCCAGTACGGCGCCGTTTTTGTTCTCCAGAGCCGACGCCTTAGAGACGGACAGCTACGACTTCCGTCTCTGGGAGGTCTGCCGGGGGACATCGGCCGAACCGGGTCTACTCGACCCTGTTCAGATGCGGTCCGTCGACGGGCAAACAAGGTGCTTGGCGGTGGACGGCGGCTTAGCCATGAGCAATCCAACGGCCGCAGCCATTACCCACGTACTGCACAACAAGCAGGAGTTCCCTTTCGTACGAGGTGTGGAGGATTTGCTGGTGCTGTCACTAGGGACAGGTCAGCTCCTTGAAGTTAGCTACGAGTACGAGCAAGTCAAGAACTGGCGAGCCAAGGACTGGGCTCGACCCATGGCTCGAATCTCCGGAGACGGCTCGGCCGACTCCGTGGACCAAGCCGTAGCCATGGCATTTGGTCAATGGAGGAGCAGTAACTACGTCCGTATTCAGGTAATTTCTTCTTCTCTAACATTTACCATTTATGAGGAAGACCCACAAGAAATATGTTTGATTTTACAAAACCCATTTACCCATTTGCTTATTACTGGAGTTTCATTACGGTAGATTCAAAAGGTAACATGAAAATCCCTTTAAGTATCCGATTTTTGTTTTTCCTTTTGGCGCTTAATATAGGTACAACTGTGATCCCTGTGTCAACATTTTGCCATTTCTGGTTTGGGTATGAGAGAGACAAAGTCGTAGGCTTGTAGGCTGAATTTGGTAGGGGGAGGGAGCACCCTGTCTTTGATCTTTAGCGGAAAGAAACGTGCAGTTTATGTTTTAGTGTAACACATGCTGTTTTTTGCCAGCCTCTCAACCCCTGGTTCTTAGTGATATGTACCCCCAATAAATGCATAGAGAGTGGAAACTTAGGCAGAGAAGTAACCAATTTGAGAAAATGGGGACCTATGTCTGTCTCTGAGCGTGTCTTTGTGCCTTGTTATGTGCTGTGTTGGGTTTGGTTTCTGTGTCTTGGGGCTGCACGTGATACCCTTGTCAATAAACAATCTTTGAAGTAGCAAGGTGTGTTTAAGGGGGGATAATCGGAAAATTCTACATTATTATTGCATAAAATTATTATGTTACTATAAAATGTTAGAAAATTACTGCAAGAGATAATCTATCGAGACGCACCCGGATAAAAAAGTGTCCGCATGTGCCCCTTTTATGTCCCATATCTAGTAAAATTTTGCAGTAGTTTTGTACTCTAATATAATAATTAGTAATGATAAATCGCAGTTAATTATTTTTGTTGTGCAATATTGTTAAATTGTTATGTAAAGTTTACTGAATTAAAAGTGTTGTATTAAAATTTAAATGATGAAGGGGACTATAATTACACTCTCTGTTTGGTGCTGATTTTGTGGCCAATCAATGGGTTTCGTGGTTGAATTTCATGCCTAAAGATTGATCTGTCAGGTTGGTTTGGTTTTATGCCCTCAACTTAAAGTTGACAACCGATGTGAGTTAGCCTGTTCATCTCCTTGAAGAGTTGTGGCATGTTTTTTGGGTCAAAATGTCAGTTTCATAATTGGACCTAAAGTTACTGAATCATCTGATTGAATAGAACTTTGTTTCCTTTGAGTTTGGTCTTCAATTCAGCCTTTGAATAAGCAAGTCTTTACTCATGCTTTTACTTTCTGCAAAAGTCCCACCCCACTAATCTTTTTTCTTCCAAGCTATGTTCTTCACCTTTCATTTTCTTTTAGGGTGCTCTCGTGCTGCCTCTGATGCATCATGAATGACAGTAAATTTTTAACATTTTATTGTAACTAAGTGACTTTATGTAATAATCACAAAGATTTTGTAATTATTAGATAACTGCATAATATAGGTGATTACTACATTGGTTACTTAATTACTATAAATGTTGAAAACTACCATGGAGGTAATGATGTCTTTGGGCACCATAGAATCCCCCTTTTTTAATTTGAATAGATTGTTCCAATAAGGCATCAAACTAGCATATTAGTGGTTATTGAACATGAATCTAATAAGAAGATGCTTGTAAATTTAGCAGTTGACAACAGTATCTTGTGTCCAAATTATGTAGCTTTACTCTTTAATTAAACAAAGCCCAAATTTAAACTAACAGTAAAAATAGAATCTCTTAAGTGCATAGCTTTTCCATTCTTAAGGGCTTCGGTTAAATTTCTGAATTTTTTTCCCATTTAATTGTATAACTAGGAAGAGTTGGTTGTAGTTAAAACTTTCCAAAGATTATAATCACCTATTTTCTGTGCTAGAAATTGACTGAACGGGTAAATGGGCGTAGCTTCTCCTTGAGGGATAACTTATATTTCTTTCTATTGCAGTAAATGGATATTGTGGTTAGAGAGCTGAGGTTTGGATTTGTTAGAAGTGGGAAATATAATGAATGACCAGGAAAATTGTCCTTCACTAATGAATCCGTGTTTTCTCATTTTATATCAGGTAGGAAGGCCAAACACGCTTTCCATAAGTAGCTTAGCTTCTATTATTAGAGGCTGCTTATGGTATGCTTTATTTCCTGCCAATTTACCAGATCCTAACCCCTGACTTTCCCATTCTTTTCCCACGTTAATGTTAGGCACCTAAAGTCTACACTGAGAAAACCTTAGCTTGGATATACATTTATAATTTTCTATCCTATCTATGTGCCACATAAAGTGGACATCTTTTCCCCCCCCCCCCCCCCCCCTTCAAGGGATATAGTATTCTAACTTATTTTCCTATGCCTGATAGAAATTAGAAATTTTTTTGTTATTGATACGCCACTTTCTGCTGCATGCAACTTTATCTTATTTGATTTATTTCCATTAAACTATCACAATAATAATGGACCGCTCAATTCTTTTTTATTGCCTAACGAGTGAAAAATGGATTCAATTCCCTGAAATGACACTGAAAAAGAGAAGGCATATTTGGAACGCAATCCTTTATTACTCATACTCACCTTTTCAGTATTGCAAATGTTATTCTTCAGAATGAACTAATTATGTGTAGTCTACTTGGATGACATTTGTGATTTATTCTTAATTCAATATTGACTGGTAGTTCAAGGGGCACAGGACAAATGCTTTCAGTAGCTCTGTAGCTAGTTTAGTTGACTCAGACTGGTAGGTTCACAAGTTTTATTATCTTTACGTTGGGTAACTAATATTATGAAAATTTTAAGTTGTACGAGGGCTTAAAGTATCTTTGCCTCTTTTGATGCTGCTAATAATTTCTTTTTTGTGTCACTGTTCTTATTTTCCCACTATTATTTCTGGCATGATAGGCAAATGGGTCCACCTTAGGCCCCTGCAGACCAAATGTTGATTCTGATTCTAGTCCCAGCAATGTGAAAATGCTTATTGGAACCGCAGAGGAAATGTTGAAGCAGAAGAATGTTGAATCAGTTTTATTTGGGGGTAAAAGAATTGGAGAGCAGAGCAACTTCGAGAAACTCGACTGGTTTGCAGGAGAACTTGTGCTTGAGCATCAGAGGAGGAGCTGCAGAATAGCTCCCACTGTTGCATTCAAGCAAGCTGTTCCCAAAACCACCTAAAGAATTCTCAATAAGATTAGTACCAGATTCAAGAAAAAAATTTATAAGGTATGCTTTCTTTTTCCCTGTTAGTACTCTTATTTAAATTCTAGTTATAGTGTATGTTCAAAGAAAGCATCTTTGTGGACCCTTAATAAATAGAAAGGATCATCAAGATGGGGTCACCTTTATTATAATATATTACCAATATTATATTGAGGTGGGATAATATCTTTGATGGTATTCAATTTGATGTTTTAAATGGTAGAAACTTTGATAGTTTTGTAAATAGACCAAAAAGATTTTTACTTTTTTTTTTCTTTCTTTCTTTTTTTTTTTTTTATGACTCATTCAATCATCATTAAAATCCATCTGACTTCTCAATCCTCTGATGCCTCCTTTTCTCTTCAAACCAATTCCACCAAAAAGGGACCCATTTAAGTCACGCATATTATAGCCCCATTAATTGATTTCTTCAAAAACCAAAATTCTTTTTTTTCTTTTGCTTCTACTTTTTTAAACCTGATTTTGTTCAATTTTGATGGTCTTGATCAAATGAGCTTTTTTGATACGTCATCCACAGCAGGTTTAGACTTGTCAGCTTCTATATCCTCGTGGGCATGACTTGTCCCTTTCTTCATTTGATTCAAGAAATCAACCCCTACAACAACCGGTTGTTGTTGTTGTTGTTTAAATTGTTGCATCTCTTGTTTTTTAGCAGAAAATTAGTGATGAAAATACAGTGATATGTAGGGAAGATGATCCTTCTTGTTGTCGGTCTTTTGGTCTACCGACACTAATTCTTGAAATAGATTGAGGACAATTCTGTCAATTCAAATGATGTTCTTGAAAATTTTTTTTCTTCAAACAGGGTATTTTGGTAATTTAACAGGGGAACCAAATCATTCTGACTGCCTTTTTCCGTGGTCCGGAGAAGAGTTTTTTTCTCTTGTGATCTTATAATGCTTTGACTGTTAGGCAAAGCTAAATAAATACTTGTAACTGTTTCTTTCCTTCAGTTAAACCATGGAGCTCCTTTTGGCTTTTGACACTATGAGCACAAAAACCTTGTATAGTACACGTGGAGTATTTGGGTGAGGGACATTAATGTAATTTTGATTTTTTTTTTTTTTTAAAATTTCAAAATTTTCTCTAAAATGTCTTATTTTGAGTCCTCAAATGCACTATCCATCATGATCTAGGCAGGTTTTTCTCATTATTTCTCTTTTCTCTTTCAATATTTATTTCCTCCCATCAATTCTTTTTAGTACCAACAGGCAACCCTCATAATCTTGCCACCTTGCAATAAACAATTTAATGTAAAAAAGAAAAAATCCTTTTTTTATTAGGTTAAATTAGGTCATCTAACTTTTTAAAGAATCAAATTCCTCATGTATTCTTTTTCTATTACACAACTTGATATTATATTTTTCATCTGTTCTTGTATATATATCCTTACAACCTCTGCCGACTTTGTAAATACCTTGTTATCTTGTTGAATGTTCAACCAATCTTCTCCTTGTGAGCATAACTTTATTTTTAAAAAAATATGTATGTGGCACTAGTTATATGTAGATAATAAAAATATGAGCAATTATGATGCCTCGAACCCATGACCATACATCGCGGTAATTTCCTTGACATTCCATGGTAATTTAGGGTGATAACTCCCTTAGTATTCGTTGTAATAAAACTACAATATAGTACTAGTAAGTTACTATAAAATATTAGGTTACCATGGAAGCATGATGTCTAGAGGCTCTATAGAATTTTTTTATTAAGGACATATTCAACCGAGCTGGTAGTACTCTTCTCAACTAATTTTATCAGAAAGGATGGAGCTTAAACTACCTTAAAAATATGAAAAAAAAAAAAAACAAAGGAAGGAATCAATCACATCTTGTTCAAATTTATTCATAAAGAAGAGAAAGTGGAAACATAAGGCTCAAATTTTGAAAAGGTTTTACACAATTGTTCCTCATTCTTTCTTTGAGTTTTGCGCTCGGTCCTTTCCATTGCACTCTCCAATGCAGGCCACACACAAGAACACATCATATTATATCTATATGTGATTTCATGCAATTCACATGAACTTTATCCTATATGTTTTCATATGTTTTGTTCTCAAAATGCAGGGGGATAAAAGATTGATGATGGAGCAAAAAAAAAAAAAAAAAAAAAAAGGAAGAAGAAGAAAAGTAGTATAGCAGCTTTTACTTTAAAAATTTGAAGATAGGTAGCCAAAGAAGAGAGTTGAGTGAAAAGGACAAGGAGTAGTGAAAAAAAGGTGGAAGATCTTAGTGGGATACTTTGCCTAGCAGAGGACAGGCATAGTGGTCTCCACTCCACTTTTCTACATTGGCAAGAAACCAGGAGGTAAAAAAAAAAAGAAAAAAAAAAGAAAGCAAAAGAAAAATCCTCAGTTTTATTCTTCTTTTTTTAAAGCTTTTGAAGGTCAAACAAAGAATCAGGTGTGAATCTTTTGATTTTCAGTTGAAAATTTATGGTGGGAAAAGAAAAAAAAAAAAAAAAAAAATCCCTGCTCCAATATTTTTCTCATTACCATTCTACCCTTCCTCTCTCTCTCTCTCTCTCTCTCTCCTCCTTGAGTATCTTTTGTGGGGTTGAAGGGTGACCTGCATTGGTGATGGAACCCTACAAGCTTAGGGAAAAAAAAAAAAAAAAAATTCTGTCTGACCTTTCTCTGTCCTTTTGTCTTCTTTTGAACATTTCATTCTTCTTCTTCTTCTTCCTTGCATTTCTGTTTTAAGTGTAGATTGTAGTGGTCAAGAAGGGATTGGAGAATTGGGTTACTTTGTTCTTTTTAAGAAAAAACCAGGCATGTTTCCTGAGAATGAGATTGATGGAATTATATGGGGTAATTTATATGTTTGGAGGGATAGATTGTGAAGAAAGAAATCTTTGCAAGGAATAGAAAATCTTGATTCTTGTGTAATTTTATTTCAGCTTTCGTCATAGGAATTTTAGGGTTTCCTCCATACGAGGTTAAGGTCTTTGCAGAAATTGTTTCATGCGCTCGTAATATTTATTTATATATATATATATATATATTGTTTGGAGCAAGTGAAAGACTCGAAAACCCATTTGTAAAAATTTGTTTATGTTAAAAAGGAGATTTGCTAATTTTTTCTCGTTCATTTTTTAAAATACTTTCTTGCTCTGTTCTTTTGTTTATATGTTATGTATGTATGTATGTATATATATAGGTTTTGTTTATGGGTGTGTAGCTTTTGCCTTGCCTCTTATTTTTATTTGACTGTTAGCTAATGATTTGTGGGGCATTAATTGGATGGACTGATGGAATAAGTACTTATCTATATATATATATATTTATATATATACACACACACACACACATTTTTATAAATAAGTGATTTAAAAAATGTATTTTAGTTTATGTACTAGAAATCATATGAAAAATAAAACCAAGCATTTAGTAGAAATCGAATAAGGAATCAAGTTAAGGGTTCAGTTTTTATATTATCGTTAATTAAATTTACCATATATATATATATTATATATACTAAGCATGCGGGCACGCCATTCTGTAAGCCTCAGATGGAGATGTATTGCTGAAGGGGACCTTTATATACTCTTCTTGAAGTGCAAAGTGAGATTGATAAAAAATAATTATAAGCAGCATGCCTGAGACAACTATGGAGAACTTTATACTTCTTGAAGCAAAGTTTAACATGGCACGTAAAGTACCTATACATACATACATACCCACACACACACACACACACACATATATTTATATATATATATATACACACATGTAAAAGTGGGCATGGACAAAAATAGTGAAATTTTTGGGGTATAAAAATAATATTTAAAAATTATAAATTATAATATTATGTAATATTAAAAAGAATATATATATATATACATACATACATACATATATCATATAATTGGTGATTTGATATTACGATAATTAATTTATCCAACCCCAAAAAGAAATCATTCACGAAATTAAAGATCTTTTTGGTGATTGTCAAATTTGAAGTTGGTGCTTTTTAGACTTTTTGAAGTTTTCACAAAGTGAAAAGTGGTTTTTAACCAAAGATGGCAAACACAAAAAAAAAAAATAGGGTTTTCATATTCCCATACTTAGTCTTAGTCTTTGAGGTTAAGTTTAATGATGATAATCTCAATTATGATGAGCGAGAGGTGGTGTCTAATCAACCCATTTGCTCCCACACCCATATATACATACAACACATACATATACATATATATATATTATATATCATGTCAAAATAAGGACACCCAAAAAGCTCAATTTCATAAATTTGATCCGTATAAACAGCTTTTTCTTCCCCCCCACCCCCCTAAATTGACTACAAACCAACCTTATATTATCAACCCAATCATGTCCATACAAACCCATAATTGGTTTACCCTTTTCAAGATAATAGTAAAATTGTCCAAAATATATATATATATATAGACTATTGTACTATTTAATTTTTTACATCTAAATTTTTATATTTTTTTAAATTTTTATCAATTTAACTCTTAACATCTATAAATTAGTATTTCAGAATCATTAACAGTTATGATAATAAATACGCGATGAATAATTAAGGAACGAGAATTTTACCAATCATTATAATTTTCTATATATATATATGAGTAGCTTGATTAGATAAGGATCTCTCTTTAATAATAGGATTTGTACTATTCACGAGAACGGTGCATGTCGTGTCAAAATTGAGAGACCACATTAACTTGCTTTCATCTCTTGATTAATGCAATGATTGGTGGCTACGAATTGCATTTTACATCCACTTTATAAGAAAATAAAAGTAATTATATTTCAACTTTAAAAAAAATTAATTAATTATTATAATAATTAAACATGTATTTTTAATTAAATAAGTGATGAAAATAATAATAAATTGAAATTATATAAACTATTTATGAAAATTAGTAAATAAATGTTCAATATTTTATGGTTCATAAATTCAATTTATTAAAAAAAAAAAAAAGAAATTGATTACAAGATGAAGTCAATATAAACCCTAATAAACAACTACCACCCACATGTGGAATTGTCCTTATTGGTACGTATCTTTTATTGTATATTAGTAAATAATCTTCAAAACTTTATATTAAAAAAAATTAATGCACCAATTATTAGGTTCATAAAGATGGTCATTCTATAATTTATATTATGTCAAACATATAGTATATGAGATAAAAGAAAGGTTATTCTATAATTTTTTAAGTAAAGAATGCATACATATTTATATATATATATATATATATGTACATTATCTTTATAATTTCATATCAAGAAAACAAATGTATTGATTATTAAATTAAACAAAATTATTATATAGTTTAATCTCTATTACTTTATATAGAAATGGAAAGACATGGCTTTTCTATATGTATCTATATATATATAATAAAACATATGTTATTTTCACTGTTTGTGGTTCAGTCAGCATGATAATCTTGATCTTATTAATTTAATCTGTCCCAATCATATCAATATTATCTTCCTTATATATATATATATATATATTAGTGCACCAATATATAATATGAACCCTAACTTTATAATGGAATCTACTTTTATCAATCTCATTGTATATGATTAAAGGGTTCCATGCTCAAGCACAGTGCTTGACCTAATTGTCATTATCTTCTCTCCCATTCACACATTAATTAATTAATTAGACTTTCTAGAGTCTAAAACATAAATAAGAGGATAACTTTTATATATATATATATTATACAAATTGGGTATGTAATTATGAGGATGACTCATGCATGACCATTCTTCTCCATATACTTATAGTGTAATGTCAAATATTAATTAATTAATTAATTAATTAATTGATTTGATTAAAGTGTCTTAATTAAAATGATGACGACAGCTAAAAATCAATGAGAATTATGTTTGAGGTTTTTAAGTTTTGTAATTACTTGAACTAATCAGATTTTATGTTGAGATTAGTAGTTGGCTAATAATTAAAATAATTAAAATTGGAGAAATATAATTAAATCAACAGTAGTATTTCGTTTTTTCAAATAGGAGATTCTTTACTTGGTGGGTCTTTTAATTGAATTTAATTAGCATACATACATATTTTATATATATATATATATATATGTATATACACATACGTATAGTGCATGTGAGTAAAGTCCACATTAATAATGGTTTAGGCTTTTAAGTACAAATGTTAAGTCTTAACTAACCCACCTAAAAGACATTGAGGTTTGTCTGTGATTATAATTTACATAATTATGTCTAAATTAACTAATAGTTATATACACACATATGTATACATATATATGTATGTATGCATGTATGTATATATGTGTGTGTGTATTGTGTGGTTAATCTAAAATCAAGGATATGGGTATAAGACAAAAGAATCTGTATAGTTCAAATGTTCTTATCAAAGGTTATGTCTGAGTTAACTTCTATGTAGTATAATATGTGTCTATATATATATATATATATATATATATATATCTGTGTTCATCTATATAATCAAGAAGCTAGGCCCTAGAGACTAAGGGATCTGGGTAGGTCAAATGTTACCCTATACATATAAGTTATGTTGAGTTTATATCAGAGTTGATATAAGAACAAAAAACAGAGACATTGACTGATTTTTTGACGTCTATAGTAGTAGTTAGTGAAAATCTCCAAACCCAAGAACTGAAATTTTCCACAAATACTTCAACAAAAATCATTTTGTTATTATTACTGGGTAAATCCAAACACACCCTTTAATTTTATGAGGGAGTACAACATAAAGAACCTGAATATAACAAGAAAGAAAAAAAAAAGTGACAATGGAAACTTTAGATTTGTATGCCGCAGGATACTGAAGAATCAAATCCCAGATGAGATATAACACAGAAATATTGAAGTAGAGTTGAGCAGAGAAGACAGGGAGATGCACAATCATCTAAAATGTTAAGTTGACAGGCTCCTCCACCTTTGGCAACCTCAAAGGTTCCTGCAAATCTGGGTTGATGGGGAACATATGACATTGCGCGAATTGGGCCATCAACTGGTCAACTAGAACTAACGCCACCATAGCTTCTACCATTGGCACCGCTGCATTTACCACCCCGGAAACAAGCCTCTGTGAGAAAATAATAAATTCCCCCTCCCGACTAAACGAGTACTTGAGATAAAAAAAAACCGTTAATTGTCTCCTTATTTGTGTTTGTTAGATAACTTTTCCTGCACAGTGTCTCTTAGTCTGGTACCGATAACCAGTTCTCGACTGACTAATGCAAGATTTTTGCAAGTCATTAGCAAATTTGCGAATGTAACTGTTATGAAGGGGGAGATTATATGTGCATTTTTCAAGAGATGTATTTGGAAGTACCTCGTGGGACAACACAGGGATCATGACGGCCACGAGCTATCAATTCTGTTTCCTTTTTATCTCTAGTCACTGTGTTTTGCTTTTTCTGTATCAGAAAAGAGGGCAAAAAAGTAAGATCAATGCTTAAAAACCTTCCTGCAAACTGCACTAGAAATGCACATGTACAAGACAAAAGGATACACGCTAAGAATTATAATCATCCATCTCGAAGGTCCACTTGATGAAAATAAAAATTCTGTTTAGCAAGTTAATTTTCTTACAATAATACCAAGTTCTGGTATACAACATCACAAACAAGCAAGAAGAGTAGAAATCATATGCAGTCTCTACGGCCCCAGCAAACCATAAGTTCAGTAGTTCATAAAAGCATATAAGAGTAGAGGCTCTACATTGACTTGCGCAAAAAGACACGAGTTTTGAGCATAACAATGTGCATTGTCATACTGCATACGTGAAAGTAACGAGAAGTCCAGTGTAAGAGAGAGAGAGAGAGAGAGATCGAGCTTACTCCAATTGTAGATGTTGGCTTGAAGGCTATTCTCATATTTATAGTTTCCCCATTGGATATTCCTCCCTGATAAATTGAAAATTCACTCAATTAAGCAGACCCAAACAGTTAAGCCTATGCTTTTTGGTGCTAAATGTAAAGCAGGTAGATATCCTACACAGCTTGAACCGAAGGCCTTTTCAATAAGAGGCCGCCAGCATATACTGGACTAAGCCAGGGTATGAATGGTTTAAGCTTACGTTAAAACTGTCTTGGTATAATTCAAGCTACCTGTATCCCACCAGAGCGGTTTGTTCTTGTCCTGATTCTTCCTTTTTCATCTGTATAGAACTCATCATTATGCTCGCTACCAGTCAAAAAAGTACCTGTAGTAATTTCCATTCACAAAGAGTTAGAAGAAATTCAAAATGCCTGCATTATTAAGGTTGGTGAGCAAGGGGGACGGAATTTCTATAATAGGGTTTTAGTTGAGCAATATCCTGTCAATTTTCAAATGGGAACAACAATCATAATGAAATTGAACCAAATACGAATTTCTCAATCTCAACCTGCAAAGCCACTGCCAAGTTCAAAACCCTTCGTTGCAGGCAATGACATAACAGCTTTAGCCAGTTCAGCTTCAAGTTTATCAAAGACTGGTGAACCAAGCCCCTGAAATCCAATTATGAATTTTCAACCTTCTTTAAAATAAGAGCTATCCAATAAAGCATTTGATATATCTGCAGAGCTCAATGAAAGAAAGCATCCACATTTGTAAATGTCAAGGATGCATATTAGCATATAGAAAATGTGTATGCATATATCTTAGGGAGAGAGTACATACACGTGGAGCATTCCTAACAATACATGTGACAACACCACCTACAGATTCCCCTTTGTTTCGGACAGCATCTATAGCAGCTATCATCTTCTCAGCATATTCAGGATCAGGGCACCTCACAATATTACTTTCTATCTGGAAAAGCATGCACACGAAGTAGTTAGGAAATTCTCAGTCAGAAGCAATCAGCAATATCATGATAGTGGAGTCAATCATATGAGTAATCTGGCGAGAAAACACTAAAATAACATTTGAAAAGTTTTCAACCCAATCATCATCTTAACTATCATTTTCTTTATTATTAAGAGCTAATGGTTTTCTGAATGAGATGCATATGCTAAAGAAAAATCTGTCTGCATAAGCCATACCTGATCCAGAATCAATGTGTCATGGTCAACCAGATCTTCTGGAAGCACAACCTTGTGTACTTGAGAGACATAAGCAAGAACCTAAAAGATACCAAAGTAGCAAGGGTAAAAAGTGTACAAATTAAATCCACCGGGAAAAAAAAGAACACAAACTTTCCTCAGTTCACAGTACATTTAGAGCAAACAGCCATAGTAGGCTGCATTTTTCAGAATTCTTTCCTTTATGAAAAAAATATGAAAAAAAAAAAACAAACCAACAATATGAACCATGGGCACTCAACCTTAGCCTCAGCTAGTCCTAAGATTCTCTCTGTAGGTACACTGACAAAATTGTTTTTAATTTTTTTAATAGCATAAATATATTCAACAATAATTGGATATGTATTACTTGAAAAGCCATATTTCGTGGAAATATATCATATAAAAAAAATACCATTCTGAGAAAAATGTTTTAGAGAACTCCTAATCAAGCTCATAGTTCTGATTTCTTTTAGCTCAACTTGAACATCATTCTAACTTTAGAAATGCATTTGGATACAGGTATATAGAACTGTCTGTCTCCTCTAGTGTCAGATACAATAATTTTTCAGTAGCTTAACTTCTCTGCCAAGTAATCCTGGGACCTGATTGATGACAGCTCTCAGTAGTAGTATTCAGAAATATTTAAGAGAGAGATTAAAGCAAGCACAATTATCTTACTCAATTGGGTTCCATCTTGTACTAGGAATTAGATGCAGTAAATGATTTCCCATAAGCACTAAATGAAACATTGAAATGTGACAACCATTGCCACAACATGATTCGAAAACAAGTTCAGCAGAACACATTATCCAAGTTTCTCTGCCCAAAGTGGATAAAACAGCACACACCTCAGTTCCTGCAAATTGCTTCAGAATTTTTTTGGCAACAGCACCAGCTGCAACTCTTCCAATTGTTTCTCTTGCAGAAGATCTACCTCCACCCTTAATTATAAACAGAGTGCAGCCTGAGTGGAATTAGATTTATCTGAATTTTCCAAAATACCAGGCATATAATAGAACTATGATGAAAAGGAAATTACTTGCACTGATCTGACACCATACTTCATGTCATAAGTTGCATCTGCATGAGAAGGCCTATAGGCAACGGACATTTCACTGTAATCCTGAAAATCCAACAATATGATTATTGAAGCTGCATAAATATCCAAGGAAAAAAACATCAATATTGGCAAATGTATGACTGTCTCAAAAACATTGTGTTTTAGTGCTGTTCAAGGTAAAAGGACTAAATGGATGCAACCTTTCATTTTTCGTAACCAGATCCTTTCTATCAGTTTCTTTCTTGAAAAAAAAATATTACACTCAAGTGATTCATCTTTGAGGGTGATAAGAAATCGTGGGAATAGAATAAATTAAATTAGATACGAACAACAGTTTGAAGGGCAAAGTCTGAGTTTATGAGTCTCTTACACTAGATACTTACATGTCCCCTCTGGTCAGTATTTGGCACAAACACGTGGATCGGTGCTCCGGTACTCAATCCTGCAGTATAGATTTTGCTCATCAGTACACATAGACAACAAGCAATTATTATTTAGCTGTCAGCTGAAAAGAACCAGAAGAAAAACAATCTTAAATTTGAAATAGATATCCAACCTTCAGAAATGCCAGAAGAGACACGGCATGTATCAGTCTCTTTTCTGGGGGTTGTAATTCGACTCTGACCTGGCCTCCTGAAGAAAATAACTCTAATTATTAATCCTTGCACATAATTTACCATGGGTTCAGAGACTACAGCTAAAAAAGCAGAAAAATAACAACTTGCAAAACTTAAGGACAAACTCTATCCCCAGGCAATGCCTCTCGTACGGAAAGTAACAGGATGGCTAACCCGTGTACCTGTCCCAACCCATCCTGAATGGGATGGATAAAAAGGTAATTTAGTGGGTAATGGACAAAAACAAGGCAGGTAGGTGTTTAAGATCTTCTCTGATTTGCCTGCTTATTTTGTACACATTGAATACACATATTAGATAACATTCTATTGTTCATTTTAATTTAAATATCTTTTGTTTCACTTATACTACTTGTTTAATATTGAAAAATTTTAAATTACTTTTTACTTGTAAGAAATAAGAAGATTATATTAAAGAAAAAGTTCTATAATTTATTTTCTATTGGTCTTAGTAGGAAACCTTATGCCCTGTTTTCTATAAATTATGGAACAAAACATATTAGAAGGAGAACAATGAACCTCCCAATTCTTTTCCCTAAAAAGAGGAAATATCATAAAGAACAGAAAATAGCAAATAGAGAGAGGATAAGACATCTTGCACAGGACCAAGGAAAAAAAGGGAAGCCTTAACATACTAGAGCCTCTTAATTCCGTTCTGCAAAGTAGACAAATATAAGTTCCTAAAAAAGACTCGTGTGCTTTGGTCCACCATATTCAAAATTAGATGAGAGTGGAAATAAGGCATCAAACCATAAAGCTCAGCTTGTCCCTCCTCATTGAACCCCTCTGCTAAGGTGACAATAAAGCCTCCAAAGTAGGAGGAAAAGTCCACATAATCTATTATTTAAAATTTTTATCAAGTAAATGGGACAATTAACCCAATGACTGGCATGGATCCATATCTACTTCCTAGACCGGGTACGGGATGTGGATGGATTTACACCTCAATACCCACCCTGGGCATGAGGCATGGAACAGGTATGGGATGAAGTGGCAGGATGCTTGGGAAAACGGCCTGTCCCACTGCCATCCATAGCCACTTGTATAAACATACAACAAATACAAACCCTGGAATTGTGAATTAAACTATATGCTTTAAAGTGAATTCACGATTAGCCCCGATATGAAATACCTTCTGTCAAATCTTACTACAATCAACTAAGCAGAAAAGTGTAAACATCTCTATGGATCGGATTATGTGGAAATTTGAAAAAAAATGACAATTTCTCAGTCAAGTCTTACTACAATCAACTAGGCAGAAAAGTGAAAGTGACTAGACAGAATTTTCCAGTCAAGCAAGTTTGGAAAACTAAGGCTCCGCCCCATATTTCTTTTTTTGCTTGGGAGGCATGCTGGGAGAGGATTTTGACCATTGACAAGTTGAGGATTAGAGGAAGAGTGATGGTTAATGGTTGCTACTGCTGCCTGCAAGCTGAGGAAATGTGTAAACATCTCTTATGATGGTGTCCGTTAGTGTACAGCTTATCGTATTTGATCTACAGCCTTATGGGGATTGATTGGGTAGCTGCTGGGTCTGTTGAGGGAGAAATATGGGCTTGAAATGAGCTATATGTAAAAAAAAAAGATTGCTAACTTGATTCTTTTGACTGTTTCTGAGTCATTTGGAAGGAAAGAAGTGATAGGCCTTTTGATAGTGTTGAGAATAGCACTAATAGATTAAAAGAACGGCGAATTCACTATTTTGGTACTATTTTATTAGAACATAACATTATTAGTGTTGTGGATTTTGGGAATGTCATTGATACCCTAACATGATTTAAATCTTTTGTACATAGGTGGTACCTCCTTTTTGGTGCCTTATTAATATATACTATACATTTTTATTTCAAAAAAAAAAAAAGAAATACCTTCTGTCAAGATCTACTTGCAAATCAGACTCTAAAATGGGAAGCCGTGGAGGACATCCATCAATTATGCAACCTACGCCACCTCCATGGGATTCTCCAAATGTTGTAACGCGGAAGTAAGTACCAAATGTGCTCCCCGCTGCCTGTATTTCTGTTCATAAAGCAAGCAAAATGTCAAATTCGAAAACACCTCCCTTATCACTTAGGAATGGAATTTTTTCCTTAACACTAAAAGCACGATAATTATGTGATAAAGTCATGTTTAAGTTCCATTAAAATGTAATGAAAGGGTTGTTCTGTTGGTCCAATCCATGGAAAAAAACCTATTATTACATAGATTATACGTAAGTTCCACAAAAATGCCTGTATTGCTCTTATTCCCATCCATTTACTTCCTTGAAAAATTTCTCCCAAGTCATAAGCACAAATATCCCTTTTTTTTTTAAATAAACAAGTGAGGTATATATTAACATGGTAAATATCCCCCTTGCACATTTTGGATTAAAGAAAAATACATGCTCATATCCTGATATTTATTGATAATCCGAGCTGGTTTTATATGCCTGTTTTGACTCATGATCTGTCCCTACCATTTCTCAATGCTCTAAATAATCTCTTTATCTAAAGAGAGTATAAAAATAGAAGTGTATTAAGTTTTATGTCTATAACTTCCCAAATGAAAAGGTTTTATTTCTCCCAAAAAGATAATTTTCTAATTCTCCTCCTTAATTAGAAACAATAAATAAATAAAATTGAATTGAAATTCTAAGCAGAGATAAAAGATTAAGGGACAGAAGGAGTGACACTTCCATGTAACACTTCTTCTGAAAGAAGATATGAATTACAAAAATAAAAAATAAAAAGGAAACTTCCACAAATCGCATATGTGCTTAGAACACAATTTCCAACATATGTTAACTTCACAATTCAAAGAGAAGCATTTTCCAGGGAAAAAAGTGAGAGTTCTTTTCTTTTCCAAAGCCACAAGTAGGCTTTACAGATTCTTTAGGCTTTTAAGCTAGAAGAAGATTTAGCGAATTGCAACAAAACAATTAGTACAATACGAAGAACTACAACACATAAAAACTGCCTATAATGAATTAGCTAACTACAGCTAAACTAAAAGGCTTAAGGAGAAAAATCCACAGAGTAATCCTAAAAGTACTAGAACAAAATTTCTAGCGGTATCTTGTGTCTGAGAGCCAAAAAATTTTAATTAACAGCATTCAACAGCATTCCTAATTCCCAATATCCATTGATTCTGACAAATGCCATCACTTCAACACTTTGAGAGACTATTGATATCTATCAATCAAACAATTTAGGTAACAACTGAAATTATAAACGAATGCTGAGGAACAAATTCTTTTTTTAAGATGTTGATCTTGACAGTCCATCGAAACAAACAAAAATGAAAATAGATCCCATTGCAAGTAACTGAAAATCTGAAGACCCCATAAACACCAATTCATTGTAATGGAAAGGGATAAAAAGTTAGTACTTTTAGGACTACTGCAGCAAAACCATTAACCCTTTTCATGTATTAACAAAACATAGACCTTTGAATAAATTAAATCAGATAATATAAGTACTGAATTAAAATAACAAAAGTTGATTTCCAATAGAAAAAGTAGAGAGCTAGAGGGAGACTGACGGAGCTTCTTCTGCGTTCGAGTGCGAACCGAGATTTGGACAGTCGGAGATGCAAGCCTACGAAGATCTGACGGAGAAGAACCCATGCCGGAGCCGGTCATCGGAGCTCCGAGGAAATGCTTCGGCGCAGTAGAAGAAGCCATATTTGTTAAATTTCCGGACAGACCCAGAAACCAAAATGGCAAAAGATTAACGCTGAAGAAGCAGGAAAATGAAAAAGGACGAGACTTTTTGATGGCTTTTTATTTATGAGCCGTGTGGTTTGAAGACCATGGGGGTTGGTGGGGAGGTCTGGTAAGGAGAGACTTTCTGTAGAGGAAGCGGGTGTTGTTTGGTGTGTTTTATTTATTTATTGCGTCAAAAAAGACATCACCATTTCCACCTACCCTCAAATTTTAGAGAAAAAAGAAAATTCATGGAATTTAATAAAATCTT
This sequence comes from Carica papaya, assembly GCF_054855325.1. Taxonomy (NCBI): domain Eukaryota; kingdom Viridiplantae; phylum Streptophyta; class Magnoliopsida; order Brassicales; family Caricaceae; genus Carica; species Carica papaya. The sequence goes on along the minus strand of NC_142310.1, from coordinate 494,667 downwards.
AAATTGTTAAAAGACAATTTTGCCCCTTCATTTTCTTAAAAGGGTAATGTTTATTACATTTGTGTTGGAGAGGGGGTAGGGTTGTGGAGGGCAAAATGGTCCCTCTATTATTTGAAATAATTAAAATTTAATTATTTTGATTTTAAATCAAAAATTTTCCCTGATATAAAAAAAAAAATATATACTAACTTTGAAAAATTCAAGTACCCTTTATTATTTTGGTGGGGGGAGGTGGGTAGGTGTGTGTATTAGTATTAAAAAACATAATGATTATGTAAAATGTGTTGGAGTGTATAAATTCTCCATTCATAACATGCTGTAAAACAAATACAATATAGCATTGGGCTGTGCCACAGCTTTCAATTGTTCTTCACTGTTTGAACAAATAAATCATATAATTCCACTAAACTAATCTTTATACCAGACTTTGCTGGTACCTGCTGACCCCCCTCAATACTCCCTTCACCATATCAAATTCTCAGCAAGAAAATGGAACAAAACACAAAAAAAGGGGGTAAACAAAAAATAAAATATTCAATAAGTGTAATCAGTTTCCTCATTGGAAATCCATCACTGCATTTGCTGGAGCAAGTGTTTTCAAAACCATTTCTTCGTACTCTTCTTCGGGATCTGATAAGGCAACAATTGCCCCTCCGGCTCCTATAGAAGCTTCACCCTCGTGTATTACGACTGTCCTTATCACTATGTTCAGATCGAATGTCCCATTATATGAGAAAAAACCAATGGAACCTGAGTAAATACCCCGGGAACAACTTTCAAAAGATTCAAGAAGTTCCATGGATCTCAACTTTGGAGCACCTGTCATCGAACCGCCAGGAAAGGCTGCTCTCACACACTCCACAGCACTAACGTCTGACTGCTTTGTTCCGCGAATTGTACTGACCATGGTATGAACTGTTGCATATGACTCCACGTTCATGAGATTGGGTACGTGAACCGAGCCAGGTTCACAAACACGACCAAGGTCGTTCCTTAGAAGATCCACGATCATTAGATTTTCGGCCTGATTCTTTTCACTGGCAAGAGAGATTGTGAGGATTAATCTTTGGAGTAGAAACAACCAACTTCCTTATATTAACATGTCTCAATTGTCCTTGTCTTTGAAAATGTCATAATTGCACAGCACTATCTAACATGAAAATGCAAACTAAATCACATGGAGCAATCTGCTTCTAACTCAAAAAAAGAAGACAATAAAAGATATGACAGTGAACACCAGAGGTTTTTCTCTTTCTAACGTGTTCAAGTTCTAGGACACTGGTGAAGGTGCCTTTTTGCAGGAACTTAAAACCTGATCAGTTTCTTCTGTGATCTACACTTTCAGCTGTTCATTACATTTCAACTACTCTACAATTCTTTGAAGAAAATAAGCCTTTTAAACAGGAAATCCATCCTTACTAAACAAGTGCACGTGCAGGATTAAATGAAATAGATTCATATTTTAACGGGCTTTCAGTTCTGCGAAAAACCAGCTAAAAGTTTCAATTCTGGAGGCACACAAGTACACTGAATTACCTGTATTGCAGCCATAGTTTATGTTGTTCATCTTCCTCGGTTGTGGAGCCACGAGCAACAGTACCCTTAATTGGCTTTGCTTCTAATATTCCATTCCTATCCAACTTCAAAAACCTCTCAGGAGAAGAGCAGCAAATGCATAGATTTTCCTCTGAAAAATTAAGAAATGCAGCATATGGTGCTGGGTTTTTTTCTCGAAGGTGGAGGTATAGTCCCAAAGAATCTATTTCCCCCACACTTCTTCTATTTTGAGTGGTAAGACAAAGCTCATAGCTTTCTCCATCTTTAATATACTTCAGGCAGTTTTGGACGTCTCTTATATATTGCTCCCTAGGTTTGTCAGGGAGAAAACCTGCTTTAGAAGGAGAACTCACACATTGTTGACTTTGCTCCTTTTTCTTTTTTGTGGCAAATGCTTTTAAGCTGATAAGCTTCTGCTCTGTCTCATCCAACCATGAGGTTACTGTTGTGCTTCCCTCATGTATTGACAATAAATAAACATCATCATAATGATGATCAACAACTACAAGGTTATCAACAAAGAAAAAGCAAGCATCTGGAGTCCCGGATTTGTGACGATTAGATGCCATTCCACATTCAACTTTAAGATCATAGCTGTGTCACATGAAAAACAAAGTGAGACCAACATTAATACATCCCTGCAGGTTAAATTTGTACTTATGTCTGCATATGTCCAATTTAGAGAGAGAGAGAGAGAGTGCCCATATAAACCGATTGCCACCTTGGCCATGCTTCTCAACTAAAAATTTTTGGCTGTCATGTCTTTTCACCTAAAACTAGCAAGCTAGAGATACATGAAAGAGGCCCTCTTGTATTTTGTATAGGACCAACAGAATGTGTTCTTTCCATGGCAGGAGTCATTATCTTTTTAAAAGTCATCTCTTTATACCCCTACCACGAGAATATAGATATTTTCATATGTATTAATCTTTATCGAGTAATACAAGACTAAAATAGTGCATATATAATCAAAATCCAGAAATATAAGGGATGAGACTTACGTCAAACTGAAATGGGAAAAATAGGCTGCTAACGGCCCTACTTCGAGGTCCGGAAATTTTTATTAGGATTCTTCTTATGAACATGTTGAAGTACATGCTACATAAATCACGGTGAGAACTTAAAGAATAATGCAATTGCCAGGAAATCAGTCAGAATTCCAGATATTCTAAAAGGGATTGAGAATCGTGAGGTTAGGTCAGCTTGGGTCCAGGAAACAGACACTTGAAGTTGAAGAGTAAACCCAATAAAGATAGAGCAAAGACAGGAATACAATTTTTTAGATTGAGCTTTAACATTGGATGCCATTTTACAAAACCAGTCAACTAGATGATGGAAGAATAAAATGGAAATCATGGCATAAATTATACAGCATACATTTAGGAATAGCAAGAAAATTTAGAAAATTCATTGTCAGCACAAGCTTAAGTACATACCCAATGTAACCGATATAACCACCATAAAAGTCAAATGGTAGTCCTTCGTAATCTTTTTCATCATAACAGAATCCCAGGAGCTCCTGATGCACAGATAAAAAATGGTAAAATTCTATTACATTAAATCTCCAAACTTGTTGTAGAATATTTAATATTTCACGTAGTGAAACAAACTTATACTCAGAACAGAAGGAAAATGCAAGTAAACTGCCAACCCTTTGGGTCAAAACAAATTTCGCAAGCTTAAAATGGTTTCAAATTCTCCCTTCGCGATCAACCATGAAGCTTTGAGTACATAATCAATAAACCCAGGAAATTCACAAGTTCACTATTCCAAAGTTACTGTTACTGCATTTAAAGTTTTAGCACATAAACCAGCAAGGTCACAGGGACTCTGATAACTAGAGTCTATTAATTCTAAATTGAAACCATTTTAAGCTTGAAGTTATGAATGATAAGAATATTCATGTACTACCTTGTTCAAAAAATCAAGAAAACCTTCCTCCAAAAAGGTACTTTTGATAGAGCCCTGAGCATCCTCAATCAAAAGATAACCTCCACATTTAGAATTTCTCTCGCTGCAAAAGACATGGAGTAAATATATCATTTTCGCATTTAGAATTTTTCATTACAGAACATGTATCAGTTGTGTCAAATGCTTTCACATCTGAATGAGAATGAATACAAGTCTTTTTTTCTCAAATGCCTTCAGATATGGACGAGAATGAACATGTAGCTAAAGTACACAGACAAGCCAATCCACCAGCTCTTCCCCATTCCAGGCAAGAAAAAAAAACGAAACATATAATAAAGAATTAAATAGGTTCAAGACATTGCAGATGTAGCCAAACCTTTGACCAGATAGTCGAAATGTCACTTGCTTCCAAAGAGATCCACTCTTACCCCCCATGAATGAGAAGCGTGCTCTACCCTGAAAATTGCAGAAGAAAACATGGGGAAAAATATGAATCTTAGAAACACAAAGAGAGCCATAAAACTAACTCCATCAACATCACAGTAAAAATACAACACACAAATCTTAACCAAATATTTGACTAGATCAAACCACAAACTATTTTCCAAATATTTTGAAAATTATCCACTTGCCTTAATAGGCCTAAGATACTGTTGAAATACAAACTACCGTCTTAGAAAAAGAAAAAGAAACTCATTACCCTCTCAAAATTTGCACCAAAATTAAACCAGTAGTTATTATTTCAATTCTATATTAAGTAAACAAAAAAGTTTGATAATATCTTTACAATTTTTTTATACAAGCAGCTACAGAAGCATAAGGATGCCCTGTCTTCTAGATTCACCAATAGTTGAATTTCAACAGTATATCCTGCTTTCAATGAAACTGGTAACAGAAGAGTTTTTACATTTAGTTAGCAAGAGATGACAAACCAGGAAAGCACCTTGTCTACTGACGAACTGTCTAACCAAAAAGTATTTTCAGCTTTATTATCTCCAAAAAGGTCACAGAATATACTTCTTGCTCCGCCAATTTGACTTGCCAAGCGATCAAACTTCCTCCATGTCAATTTCAAAAGTTTGGGACCAGCTCCCGTATGTGAAATATTCACCATGTCAAACGTACCAAACCTGCTCTTCTGTGCATCTAACAGAAACTTCTCATTTTCAAGGCCTCCTTGATAATGCTGACCATTACCATTTACCACATGTCTACTTCTGGGCAGTTCTCTGAAAAATCTACTAACACTAGGCACCTGCATATGTGCTAAACAAAGTTCACCGCTCAGAGAGAATTACAGGTTATCATTTATTTATGGTTAGGCCTAAAAACCTTCCCAGGAATATCAAAAAAACTTTGTAACTGAATAAACAGATGATAAAAACTAAAAAAGCATCTGCCTCCCAACAACCACAGCCAAAAAAGAGGGGCTAAATGAGAGAGATAAGTACAAGAAAGAGGGGAGATAGAGACATGAGGAAATCAAATAAATAAGAGTCAAGTTCAACAACAAGTACTTGTTCTTCAAAAAAAAAAAAGTTCAACTACTTAGTAGACTGATATTTCTTATAAGAGATCCTTTTTTTAATGAATTATAAAAGATCCATTTACCAGTATATTTGATATTTCTCTGATTGATGAATGAAGGAGAGAAGCTCAGCCAATAGTCTTCTGTTATCTCCCGGAAATTCTTGAATATTTGCCTACCATAAGATGTTGCAACACTCTCTGGATGAAACTGGAAACTCGCAAGAATGTCAAGAGGAGTAGCAAAGAGAAAAACCTTACAGGGTAAGTTTAATAAATAAACTCACGATATACCTGCAAACCATAATGAGGTCTGCTAGAATGCATGATCCCCATGATGATATTTCTCCTTTTTGTTACATCAGAATTGCTGGAATCCCACGGATTTTCGTTTTTTCCTTTTGGTAAAACAGAGTCAATAATTTGATGTTCAGTTTGACTCTTGTAAGCATCTGGGATGAGAAAAGACTGTGTGTCAGAAGAAGAGGTCCATGCTATTGGTATGAGTTCCTTTGGGAGTGATTCTGCATCAATAACCAGAGAATGATATCGAACCACCTACCATGTAGCATAACAAACATAAAATTTAGAAGATATTCTAATCATTCATTGATCTTAAATGCAGCTACAACTAAAAAAACATAATCATAAAAATAGCTTATAAAAGAGTAACTGCATGATTGATAATTGCAAAAGACTGTGTTTCTGGAAAATTAATCATAAACAAGAAAGAAAAAGAAAAAACAAGCTGCTAAATAGGTCACACGAGTAAATTTGTATCTTTCCCATTCATTCCAGTAAATGTAGACAATGCCAAAAACAATTTACAAGGTTTTACTAGAATACTACTATTACTACTACTAATAACAATAATAATTATATACAATAGGGATCTTTTGGAACAAGCTGAAATTATTCAAAAGACACCCTTCCAGTATGAATTCACGAAACCTCGAAGCCTGAATCTCTATCAGAAGCTGTAAATGTTCCAAGTATCTTCATAATCATAATATTCAAAAGATCTAGCATTTAGGCAAGTCTTATCAACTCATACTGCTTTGAAAAGATAGGATGGCATACGAACCTTGAAACCCGAGTTTCTACCAGAAGGAATTTCATGAAACAATAAGCATCCATTATGCTTAATCTCACTGCAGAGACAAAAATACGTGAGAGCCTGGAAGAACACAGGTTATATGGAAACAAGTCTGTAACAACATGCTATTAACAATAACTTACTGAAAAGGTTCAGACTGTTAATAGAAGGCTCTAGAACGATATCTTATCCTCTCTTATTATACTTAATCTTTCTTTTTCAGTAATATTATCTATTTAAAAAAAGATTTGTACCAGTTAAGTTTAAACAAATAAACATATCATGTCATAAACAATGTAACCTGCAAGTTATGATTAGATCAATCAACGAAATAATGTTGGAAAAAATGCAAAAAATTGTTTATCTTGTCTCTTGAAACATTGATTTTAGTTCCAAAAGATGAAATAACTGTTTCCATGAATTTATGTGTTGAAAGACACATTTTCAAATTTCAATATCTCATCATACCTCAGACGTCCATGAACAGGTTCATTCGCATGGACAATTTGAGCACCATGCGCGTAACCTAATGCCTGCCAAAACACAACAAAAAGAAGCAATGAGACTCAAGACATACTCCTTGAGCAGATTTGGTAGCATTCACTCTCCATCCTATAGCAAGCATTCTATAAAAAATCTACAGAGTAAAGACACAAATATAATTTCAGAAAGACTGAAGCAACCAATATGACAGATTCAATCAGAATAAGGATCTTCAGTGTGACAACAAACAAGACACCCACAGTTGCAGATGGGGGCAAATGCAGTAGAAGTTTTTGTGCCAGAAGCCAGATACTCACCCCTCCCCCCCCCCCCCAAAAAAAAAATCAGAGCCTTCACTGTGAATTTGGGATTGGATTGATTTTTTTTAATTTCTCTGACTCATGAGAAGGTTTCGATAAGACTAGTTCTTTGTTTATTTTATAGAGAAATTAGCTGGCTATTTTCTATCGAGTTCATTTTATTGTCTTGTTCTTTCTCTTTTTTTGCCTTTTTTTTTCTTTTTTGTTTTTTAAGGGCAATGGGTCCTCCTGTTCATTCTCCTTATCTCTCTTTTTTAAAAGCATATATAGTATGGCCTAAGGTGTGTTCAGCAAATTTGACAAATTATAAAGCATCCTTAAGTAATAACCACATAGAAGAAGAGACTACTCCTTTTTGCATAATTTAAGGAATCAAGATATATAAATGACGACAACAGAAAACAATATTTATAGGATATAATGCATAGAACCCAGTGTCCTGTGCTTTCAGCCCTCTGCATAAACATATGCGTTGAGCAGACAACAGAAATTTAAACCATATATTTAACAGCAAAAAGCAGAATATTTTTACTTGTGGAAAGAAATCTGATTGGACATTTAACTGAGGCATCCAACCTAGATCTAAAAAATAAGAACATGTCAATATATATGCAGGATAAATATCATTTACTAACCAAAGTAGAATCTACAGCAGGCCCTGAAAGGATATACCTGGTGTCCAAGACAAACACCCAAAATTGGAATATCCCAGCATGTGTGGAACAGATGAAGACATATTCCTGAAAGATTCAACTGATTATGAGAAAAAATCATGCACAGAGAAATTAACTTGAGCCACCTCGAGAACAAAAATTTTTCCACATAATTTAGTAGCCACTAATCGCTAAATGACAAAGAAAAATTTCCAAAAGAAGAATATTCATATAAAAAGTTATATTTACTGTCTCACCTATATCTGCAGGACATGTTGGAGAACCAGGTCCAGGTGATATAACAATATTATCAAAAGCACCCTCTTTGTACAAGTAATTTTGGATATCTTCCCATGTCCATTCATCATTTCTCACAACTACAGGAGGCACTGACGGATAAAAATCAAAGAGAAACATGTCAACTACAGAGAAAATGCAGGATGTGGGGGAAAGAGACAGAGAGAAACAAAGAGACAGAGCTTACACCCATTAATGACACTCAGCTCCTGATAAATATTGTATGTGTAACTATCATAGTTGTCAATCAGCAATGTCCTCACAAATTCTAGCTTCTTTCTAGGCTCTTCCAGCCATTTCTTTTGCATAAAGGATCCTTCTAAGTGTCCGGGAATTAAATGGCAAGATATCCCCGACTTGCTAGCAACGCTGTGAGCTCCTCGGACATAACCTCTTCTAGTGCAATCACCAATACTTACAAAAGCTTTAGACAGCACTACATTCAAATTTGGACATCTATAACCATCAGCAGAACCAGGATAGGCAAGCTCAGAAGAAGTTGAAAACAAACTGAAACTCATCTTTGCCTAGGGGGAGGATTTTTTGAGAAAGGCAACAAAACCTCCCCGGGTAAGCACCTTCTGCAAGATAGAAGTTAATTTTAGTTAGATTTTTGAGACAGTCTCCTTGTATTATATATATCAATTTCAAATGGCTTCAATGAGCTACTGAATATATATAGAAAGCTTCTATTCCTTTCTACCAACGTGACCTTAAGTGTAAAATATTTGATTTGTCACTATCTATATCAAAAACTTGAAACCACTAAATCAAATTATTATTTATAGGGTAAGACACTCTCTCCTTTACGCAAAAACAGGTAGAACTGCAAGAGCGATCAAGCTCATTCCCACCATATTGTGAGACTATATACATATTCTGGGACCATATAGTAAATATGAACTGATTTCTTGAAAAAAAACAAAGAACAAGAAAACTCTGTTAAGCTCTACTATATCATAACTAACATTAAGATTTAATTTGGAAATTACTGTTTAAAGCATGTAAGTATATGGCATAAAGTACAAATACACACGTAGCAAACACATGCATGCAGCAGCATGTACTCACGGACACATGCTTTTTTAGCTATTTCCATACCGAGTTACATGGGAACCCAACTAAATCTAATTAAAGAAACATGACAAAACAAAAGGAAACAAAACACATTTCAAGACCCACCCAAGTTAACCAAAGATTGACAGACTGTAACCTAAAAACTCCTAAAAAAAGCAAAAGCTTTAGCACAAGAACCTGAATTTTTCAAAAGAAAAACACTCCCAAATTTAAGAAAGAAGGATTTCGTATGCCTCCAATTTTCAAACCGGAAAAAGAAAAGGCCAAACACGTGTACAGAGCCGAGAAAAGGATCAAGTAAGAATAAGAAACAGATAAAATAAACTGAAAACTTGAATCAAAGAAACATGGGTATGAATCAAAATTGTACCTCTTTAGAGCATGAAACGGGAGGATGGCGCAAGAGGGTTTACCGCCGTGTGGAAGATAGAAATGAGAGCCACAGAGATGGGTTGGGAAGAAGAAGGGGAGAGAGATGCGGCAATAAATACGGGCCAAAAAGATGGTGTAAGGTGGAAACCGACGACCCCACAAGACATTGACAGTAGAAAGTCCAAGATTCATATTTCATGGCCATGGATTGGATTGGAGGGTCAAATATTCAAATCGGTGCCTGGTTGGAGAGAATCTTAGCCGCCTTAACTCGCCAGCCGAGATCCAATTCTTTTGGGAAACTTCAAAAAAACCATTCCTTCAGTTCTATGGCTTATATTTTTCCCTTCTTGTTGGTGTATTTGGATGGAATTATATAATTTATAATTAGTCAAAATAAAATTTTATTTATATTTAAAATTTTTAAATAGATAATTATTATATATATATATATATTACTATATTTTTTATATTTAAAAATTATATAAAAGTGAACTTTATTTTTATATTTAAAATTTAAATGTATAATTATAGCTCTTTTTTATATTTTGAATAAATTTTTCTAATTGATTAATGGTCTAAATAATTCAATTATTATTTTAAGTAATGAAAAAATATTATTCATTAGTTATTTAGTAGAATTAATACATATGTTTATTTTTATAGTTAATTAAAAATAAATATTATTTATATTTAATACATTTAGAGATATATATATATGTTATTACAATTCTTTTTGTATGTAATTAGTATATTTTTATTATAGTTCATACATTTTGTCTAATTAAAAAACTCTTATTTACATATTTAATTTTACAATCACAAATTTTGCATTTTAATATTATGTTTAAAAAATCACAACATTTAAATTTCATCAACCATTATCCAAACATGTCCTCATCCGAGAATAAAAATATCCAAAAAAAATCGATCAAAATTAGAACGGATCGAACTATATTAAACTATAAGAAAATAATTTTTTTTAAGTATGATAAAAAAAAATTACATTATAAAAAAAATATTAAGTATGAATTGAAATTTAAATGTTATAATCTTCGGTCTAGATTATTTTTCTTATTAATATTTTAAGTCGGTCCAATTATAAGTCGATTAATACCCTCTATGGCTAAAAAAATTTTGGTGTCATATAAATTTATTAAATTATTTTGGTGATTATTATTATTTAACCATTTTTTTCTCAAGCCCAACAAATTTTCGAGTCAAGAATGTAAATGTATTTATTAAGTTTCTAAAATTATGTTCTTAATTATTTTATCTCGTGTTTAAATGCCGAATGATTTTCAACAGTTATTTACTGACGATATTATAGGTGTTTCTTAGCCGAAAATATACATAACGATATCTTAATTTTCTTTTAATTTTTATCTCTTCTTGTACTAAAATATAATATATATATATATATGTATATATACAATAATTTAACCATGTTGTTTATGCCAACCAAAGTTGAATAAATTAACCCATCAAATGATGCCTCCAAGAAGTTTAAACGGCGCCGTATATAAAAATGGGTTAAGCTGATGGATTGATGATTAACAAAATGGGCTTAATGGATGCTTACATACAAACCCATATTGATTACTACTATTTCATATAATGGGAGTGTATGTATATATAAGAATATATATATATATATATATATATTCTTGTTTATATTTCAATTCTTTTTTATCCTAAGAATGATATATCATTACATTGTATTAGAAGAATGTATAGTATGTAGTGTATATATGTATATACATATAGTTTTACATTTATAAAGAAATCACAAAATTTTCACAAGTAAATTTAGGTTACCCAACTCGTCATATGTAATAATAAATTTAAAAAAAAAAAGTCTTTTAAAATTTCCTGAAATACACGGTGTTAAATAATCGAATATGAGCAATTATATATATACGCATATATACACGGTGTTAAATATTCGACTATGAAAATAAAAAAAAATAAAAGTAACCAATATTATTCAAATTCATTTGGGCTGTTTTTTTACACAGGAATTGATAAGAAGAAAGCGTGTGCTTTTATAATTATATATGTATATGTGTATGTATATATATATATATATAGGAAAGAGCAGACGTATTGGAAATCTATGGCTGAAAAGTAAAACGACACATTTCAAAGCATGAGATACAGGCTTGCACTACCATATGCAGATCTTTTACCCTCTAGACACACAACCTCTACCAAAAGCTAACTTCTTGCAGACACACACACACACATATATATATATATATATGCACAGACATATATGTATATACAAATATATCCATTTTCCATAACCTCCATGAATCTTTCTATTTCTACGTAGTACTGTCGGACTTGGTTTTTGTAAATAGTTCTATAAGTACTACATATACGGAGGTCGTATTTCAGATACAAATTATACATATAGTGATGGTAACAACACACTGATCATTATATATATATATATATATACACACACACATACGATCTGATTAAGTATTAAACTTCAGTAAACAAAAACAAGTAATCAAAAGATTAAAAGAATCAGGCTTTAATTAATTGCTCCTACTTTTTCTTTGAATTCCCAGTACAGTATTATTAAAAAAGGAAAGAAGATTTATCGTGAGGTTACTATTCCTCTTGAGTTACATGAAAATCCTAAAAAGATGGGATCAGGTCGATCGACATGATGAATTTCATATATATATATATATATATTAATGTATATGTATCCCTGTATGACAGATTGTAAACACAATAATGTCATAATTTCCCATCAACTTTTTCTTTAATTTCCGTACCCATCAAGAAATCATTTGGCTAGTCTAGCTTGCTGTGCACCATGCATTTGTATATTCTCATTATAATTCGTTATATATAATAAAATAATGTAATAGTATACGATTGCAAGAAATTAAATGACATTATATTTATTCTTTCCCCTTCTATTCTTTTTGTGTTTTATATAATATTTCTGATGATCATCAGAAATTGAGAGACAGAGAGAGAGATGTACATATATATATATATATATGTATTTACATGTATGCTAAGGGCTATAGAGAGGAGGATACAGAATCTACTTTCTGAGAGACTGATCATGATGATCGCGTACAGGGTACAACCTGCAACAGCATAAAACACAATGAAAGGAGGAAGAAGGTGGACCCCGCCCTATTCCACCTCCCACCTCCCACCTCCCTTCTTTTTTTCATCTCTGCAGATCCATCCAGGGAGAATGTTCTGTATGTGAGGCCGCAAGCATGCAGCTCATGTGAAAAAATAATTACTTCTTTTAAATTATCGATATATACACACACACACACACACACACACACACATCAACTGTAATATAGTGCGTGATATGATATAATAAACATTAATTTCTTATCAACCTAACATGAAAACATCTTATGGGTTATGTATATTTTCCATTTATTTTACTGATTATTATTGTATAACTTGGACAAAAATCTAAGTAAGTTTACTCATGAGTTATATGTATATCTACATATATATTGGTCATGTTTTATTAATTACATTGAATGGGTAGATCAACCACAAGTTCTCTGTATATCATAAATCAATTATATATATGTATGTGTATGTATATGTATTAATTAAAAAGAAAAAGGAAGAGATCCAATTGATTTCAGGAGATCTTGAAGGTGGTCCAAAGTGTTTTGGACTGAGCAATGTCCTTTTCTTTTTCTTTATATTTGACCTGCTTTGACCGTATATCTATATATATATATATATTTATTATAATAACCTATTGTTGAATCAGAGTTTGAAGGTGGTCCATTTAGATTCCCCCACTCCCAAACACACAGTACAGTATATAGTATATAGCTACCTATAATCACCATCATCATCATCACTTTTACTTTTCTTTTCCATAACTTTGATAATTTCTTTCACACACTTTCCCTTGTTTGGTGACAGAGAAAGAGAAAGAAAATGAGAAAGAAAGATATTACGTAAAGATGGATAGGTTTTGTACCTCCATATCTTGCTTGACCAACTTAGCTTGATAGATACATTGTGATGTATACACATATGTCTCTTTTTATTACCATTTTTTAATTTTTAAAACCTATATGCATAAACTCTTTCTAACTAAAATATAATAGAACACGATATTGATACAATTGCTATATTATATATGTATATGCGTATATGTACTGTGGAAAATACTCATGATTAGTACTAGTAGTTCCAGTAGCTATTGACAACAAGGTGCATTAACAATCATGTCTATTATGGGTCAGGAAAAACGTCTGTTTTGTTAATCAAGAAACTAACCTTAATTACTAGTTAGTTTAATAAAAATATATATATGTAATGTACTCCATATATATATATATATATAATATACTAGTTCATTATTTTATGTTGGCTTTTGTGTTTGATCATGTAGGTTTTCTCTTAAACCCCAGCCCAGCAGCTAGCTTATGAGATCAAATGGGATCTCATTTCATAAAATCCCATATATATAAATATGTTCTTGTGTGTGTATATATATATATATATATACATAACTGAGCAACTTGGTTTTAAGTGAACTAAATAAGCTAATTATCATTAACAAACACAGACAGCTGGTATAATAATCATAATACGTCCATATATCAAATGGCTATAATCATATTCCAGCACTACATATATATACACACACGTCTACATATAAACTGGATCTAGCTATAAACATACATGTGTATATATATTACAACTAATTAATAAGTGATGAAGCAAATGTTATTTGATGATATAATTCATTATAAGAATTACTCGGTTATGTGATTTGTGCAAAATAACAGCTTATAATATTATTACCTATGAAGATTTAGTCTCGTTTACATACATGTTTCGGTTGGACAGGTTTACAGTTGTAATGAATCCCTGTGATTTAGGTTTGTGGATATATATATACATATATACATATTTGTTTTCCATAGCTGGAAAATTGCCCAAGTACCTATATGTGTATATATATATGTGGAGGATCTGAAACTCTTGGAATATTCGAGAAACCATCGGTAATATTCTTCCACGCATTTTTTAGTTTACCACTCAAGAAAAGTTTATACATATATATATATGTATATATGGTCTATGTATACATGTATACATATGGTTTATCTGCAGAAACATCACCCAAGTACCCAAAATATGAGCATGCAGGAAGGAAATAGAATAAGAGATATATGTGAAGTAGAAGAAGTACCTTTGTTCAGAGAAGATCAGGAAATTTCATCTGCAAAATTGCAATCCCAAACACCCTCCCGAAATTACATTGCTGCCCTCAGTTCCCTCCTATAATAACGAAACTACCCTTACAGGGAAGAGGAAAAATCTGCAGAAGACAAAAAAAAAAGAGGCATGGATAATATATGTGGGAGTATGCATGGCTCCTCATACGCCATCCACGGAGGCCAGCGATGCTCGGTGGGCTCTGCAAATGGCATACAGGGAGCCAGGCACAACACTCACATGCGTACCTCATGCCTACACATATATGTGTATATATATATATATATATATCTATACATGTATCATGAATTCATGTAATGAATATATAGCATGAGATATGCATGTAATCATGTATGCATATTTGAATCTACATACACACATGTCTTCTGAGGGTATACGAGGCATGGTTTGAGGAACCCAGATTAAGATTCTCCAAGAAAATGAATGTTTTGAAAGATTAGAAGACGAATTATGGGGATTAGTGTAAAACCAGGAAATCAGGTGGGAGGGATGAAGAAGAGAGGAGTAGTGGGGGTGTATATAAATATCTATATGTACGGAAGAGAAAGAGGGAGAGAGAAAGGTGTTTGGCGAGGAAGAAAATAAGGGTCAAAATCAAAGAAAATGGAGGAAAGCCCCACAAAACCCGTTTGAATTGCCACAAAGCAAGCAAAACCCAGTTACTAATCTTGGGGAAAAAGCTCCATGATTATCTCTGTTTATGTTTGAGAGAGGGAAAAAAGGAAGGTGTGGGGTTTGAGTCACACCCGATCTAGGCCACTAAATATAGAAATCCACCATGGGAGAGAAAGAGAGAGAGAGAGAGAGACGGAGAGAGAGAAGAAGGTGGGTTGGGTTTGGGTTAGGAACCACGCAATTTCCTAAGCAAACCCTAGGGAGGGGGGTGTATGTTTTGAAATCTCCTTTTCTGGGTCTTAAAGCAAACGTTGCTTTTCTTCCTCTGAACCTCATTTTGTCTTTGAGTGCTTGGATACACATGGATTCCTCTATCTCTCTCTCTCTCTACTTTCTTTCTCTTTATATATATATATATATATATTATATTTATATCTTTTCCTTTTACACACACACACACACACATATATATATATATATCAAAAGTAAATAGTAAATAATTAGAAATTTTACTCTCCTTCTTTACTACTACGTCTTTATCAAATTCCCCAACGTTTTATTATTACTTAACTACATTATATCATAATCAACCAGAACTCAATCTTTAGTATCATTAGAACACTTGGTTGAATGGGTGTTATGTTCGTCTAAGAATTGTTCCAAATATATTTTCAACTACGTAAAAATCTGGCCAGTATACATTCAAAGTTAATTTTTTTTGTTTTACCACAAAATTCGATTGACCGTGGCTTTAACATGTACGAACAGTTCTCGTCGTGAGTTTTTTGGCGACAAATAATTTATTGTATATATATACTGGAACAGTGAGATTACTGTAAAAATATAATTAAAACATATAAACACACTTATAAAATGTAGTTAATATCAGTCTGGACACATACAATATTATATATTTATATATGCGATCATATTCTTTTTTCAATTTTCCCTCCCATCACTGCTTCTCTTTTAAAAAAGGCAGTCCCCAGTTAATTTATACCACTAATTCATCATTACATTACCACTTTAGTTGTTTAAAAGCAAAACTGAGATTCTCATTCTCAACACTTTTCTGTTTAGATTTTGGAATAATCCATCCCCACCTTTACCTACCTAATCCACCTCTCTTCATCAATTCAATTCCCACTTGTGTTAATCTCGATATATAATATACATATCAATCTCTTCATATAGTACCATCCACACACACACATATATATATAGTATTAATTAAACTTATCACGTTGTAATATGAGGTACCTCTCTGTATTGATTATCTAACTTTTGTTTAGTTAAAACTACTTAGAGTTTTAAATCTTGATTTTACTGGGTCAGTGTAAGATCTTAATATACCTTTAAGATCGTTTAGTAAGAAGTTCGCAAATCGATTTTCAAGTGACTATACCGTGAGTTAAAAATTGAGTCCCTTATCAACCTCAATGACAAATGGCTTCAATAAGTTTAAAGCTGTCTCCTTCATAAATGTTTACAGGAAGAAGAGTTCGATGGCGGATCCTTTAATAACGATGAGAGTGAGGAGACTGGTAGTTTTTTTGTGCGCATTTAGCGTGAATTATTTTTATATATTGAGTATTGAACTTCTATCTAACCATTTTTAGTCACGAGCATAGTTTATAACTTTTAAAATGTATTTCGAGTAAAATCTGAAAATCAATTCTCTCATTTATTCTTGAGATTGTTGTACATTTTTTTTTTTATTTTATTAAGTTTTACTCCACGTTTTTACTTCTTAGTCTATTAGCGATTAAGTTATTGTTACTTTACCCGTATACCCGTTTATATTCCCCCGTGCATTTGTTTCATTTTAATGGTTGTCTTAGGGTTATTTATATTTTTCGTGACTTACTATTATGCTGTTATTATTATTATCAGTGGTTAAGATCTAATATAGTGTGCAATTAAATATCTCTATCGTATGTTGTTGGCATATACATTTAACTATATTTAATTTGCTTATTTTGATTTTACTTTTCACTTCTTACTTTTTAATTACAAAAAAAAAAATTACATATATAATTCAAATTAAAATAAAAACAAACAGTAGGAGATACAAATTTGTGCAAACATTAAGGCATATATTATATTTTTTTAGCAATATTTTTACTCTCTAATTAAGGTTCTTGTTTAATTTTTTTTGAATTAATCCATTTTAATTAATTTTTAAAAAAATTAAATTGAAAAATATTATTTAATAATGTAAAGAAATTTATTATAATAAAAAACATAAATTAATCAAAAAATTTATTGCACTGAACCCACTAAAATTTACTTAAATGTAAAGAAAACAACAAACATAAATAAGATTAAGTTATTGTGTATGTATATATATATATATATATATATATATTATATACACACACACATACCAATTAATAAGTGCTCTCATACCATATATTGTTTTGGTAAATAATGTGAATATAGACAATTTATATTGAATAATTGCATTTACCATACATGTATATTTATAGATGTGTGTGTATATATAGATATATATGTATATATATAATAAGAATACATGGTATTGTAATAGCTACGAATAGTCAATATCTTCATGAGAATCTTGAGCTGTACAAAGTAAAAGCCACCAACAGAATTTTAGGGTTGACATCAAACCAAACAGATGCATGTCAGGCTCAGTCCTCACTTCTTGTATTTCTCTCTATTATTTTAATACCTCTCTTGATTTTCATGCTAACTCCCGAATTATTTATTGTTAATTATCTCCCAACTTTTTTAAAATTTCAAGAATTCAAAACTCCAACAACAATATAAAAATATTCATTTTACCTTTTTGCACCGAGCGTCAGCGATCGATCAATAATGTTTGATTCAGTAAAATCGATAACTTAATTCATTAATATTTTAATGAAACCGTAACGATCAAGTCGGTAGATCACGATAAGTTCATTATATTTCTGAACGAACAGGAAGTTTCGTGACGATTAAGTTTCTTCTGTTAAAGTTGATAGATTTCAGAACCTGTAATACTTGGTTGGGTGAAACCGAGAGTCTATCTCATTGGTATACTGTAGTAGTTACAGTAAATTAAATCGGTAAATTCTACGGTGAATAAATTTATTCGATTAAAATAGTTATAACGGGTTAAAAATGTAATATATATGTGTGACACCCATATATATTTTTATTCTTTGCGTATTTGATTTGTCTTTTGGCTCTCTCGCTCTTTTATTTATTTATTTATAAATAATTATATTTATGGTACATGATGGAGTATAATATGTACATGCATAACACACATGGGTGTTCCTGTTTGGTGGGCACTTTGTCTTTCTCATCAAATGTTACAAAAATTGCATTATAATGATGACTATTTCAATGGGTCATGCCAGTACATCCAAACACAGTGTAAAGCTACAAAATGTACATCATCACCAACCCATTCATAATTTCATCAACATACATTTCTTTTTTATTACATCATAATTTATATATCATACACCATATATATATATATATATATATGTGTGTGTGTATTCCTCAATTTGAAATGCGAATTTTTGGACATGAAAATTAAAGTGACCAAAAGCAGGCAAAGAACGTGGTTTTGACAATGAATAAGGAGGCATGATAACCCTAGCTCCTTTTTTTATATATATACATATATAAGTAATTTCCTCTTACTTAATTATATACATACATACATATATATATATATATTTTATGTACAATATATTGTTTGATACCTCTCATGTAGTACTTTTTTCTTTATGTCTAATCCAGTTTGAAAAGGAAAAGTTGTTTTGCAATTATATAATAATTTTTAATTAATTCATTTGGATCCTTATTAATTAATATGGGTTTAATTTTCAATTAATCTCTTCATAATATTTTCTTTTATAATTAGATTTGGCACAATATTAAGCTTTTCTCACTTAAATAAGAAGTGAATTCTACCCACATATGTATATATATATGTATGTATGTGAGAGTTATACTCTTTTCTTATTTTATTTAATGATTAAAAATGTGTGAATGAATATATACATATGTGTTTGTATACATATGTACATGTCTGTATATATGTATATGAGAAGAGACAATTGTAACATTTCATTTATACCCAAATATTGGATTCATGATATAAATTAACAAGTATAGTTTGGCTACATACAATGTATCATGAGGTGGTATACATATTGGAACTTGGAAGATAGGCTGCCACTCTCATGGTAATCTATATATATATATATATGTATATATAACTTAAATTATATATATATATATGTGAGACATAACTATATAATATAGTGCTGGAAAAGTACCTTTCAAACATTAATTCTCTATTGGTGACCATCAATTCATCAAATAGAGACAAACTTAATAGACTAATTAGTTAAATAACATAATTAATTAGGAATAAGACCATTGAAATTAGGGCATGCAGGCATGTTGGTGCTTTGAAAAGTGGCTGTGCAAACTTACCCAATTACCCATCTTCTGTATATGTATATATATATATATATATATATAATTAGTGTTTAATAATATAATTATATGAAGTTAATTTAGTGATGAGGTGAGATCAAATTAAAAAATTAAGTAACGTTTGGTAGAAAGATACACTGTACATACTTGTTGTGAAGTAAAAGCCAACATAAAAGTTTAAAAAGCTAATTAGTTGACAGAAAAACAAAATGTGAATTTCAAGTACGCGAGCATTTGGAGACAATACAAAAAACAACACTTTAAACAAACATAATAAAACCAAACCAAACAAACCCTTCATCATCTAAAACCCAAATACACATACTTACACACGTACGTACACATATATATGTGTGTGTATATATTAATTATGGGTGAATTAATATTAAACTAAAGAACCCAATTGATTAATAAGCACAAACCCAATTTGGCCAGTTGTTAAATATTGAAGCACAAAGACTGTCCATGCCTTAGAGCATTAGGCAAGGGGAGACAAGAGAGAGAAACAGAGATATATAGGACACGATGATGAGTGCATGTCTGTCTGGTGGTCAAAAAAGAAGGATTATATGTATAGTATATATATATATATATGTGTGTGTGTGTGTGTGTATTGGAGGTAGGGTTTACGCATGATGACTTTGAGGTACATTACTTTATTTTAACTATTCAAATAATATTTAACTAAAATGTTTTTTTTTTCTTTTTTTTTGGTTATCTCTATTCATTTCGAAGATGGTATGTATATGATTAGTTTATCTCTTTCTGTAAATGTATGTATATACGCTCGAACTCTATATATATATATATATATGTGAATATATTAATTAATATTTAAGAGAAGAAAAGGTGATTAGAGAAGAGAGAGGAGGGGTGATTGATGTTGCATGTGTAGAAAAGGCTGCAGAGAGGAAGAATTTTGTAATTTCGTGGTATGTAGAAAATGGTAAACGATCAGAGCCGCAGAAGAAAAAAGAGAAGAGCATATATCCCATTTTCTATTTCTATTTTTTATTTTCTTTTCCTTCTTTTTATCGTCTATAGTCTTGGAAGCTACAAGTGTGGGAATCATCTTGTCAGATTTCATATATAATATTCATATTCATATACATACACACACACACACACACACACATGTATACACATGTATAGCAGCAGCCTAATAGGGTTTTGTGTTCATATATAATCCTTCTCTCTCTCTCTCTCTCTCTCTCTTCATGTCTCCCGGTTAGATTCTACTCCAACCTCCTCTCTTTCTCTCTCACTATATGTGCATGTGTGTATCTATATAAATATATATAAACAAATTTATTTGGTGTAGCTTTAGGGTTTAATTTGGTCAAGTAAGCTTAAATAAATTAAATTAATAATTTTTAAATGAGAATATGTAAAAAAAAAAAAAAAAAAAAAATTAATTCGAAATTCCTATTTTAAGAAAAGGGTATGTCACTGGATAATTTACTTATTTAGTTACAGTAATAATTTGTAATTATTTTTTTATTAATGTTAATTAATCTAATTATATAATAAGAAAAGAATTGGAAATGGTGTAGTGTTAGTTAATTAATTAGTTAATTAATTAATTAATTTTGGGTTTAAAATAAAATAAAAGTGGGAAAAAGTGGAGTGGGAGATAGTGGGTGGAATAGGAGGGTGGTTCTGGTGCTTCTATACGCCTCGAACTGCACACACAAACGCACGTATCTTTACAATTATCATCATCGTCACTCTCCTCTCCTGCACACCCTCATGTGCTCTCCACCTCTCTCTCTCTCTCTCCCTATATATATATATATATATATAGAGAGAGAGAGAGAGAGAGAGAGTAGTCCTCGAAGTTAACACAAGCAACATGCATGTCATCGGATGTTTATATATACACACACACACACACCCACATCATCATCTTCTACATATATATAAGTTTGACCATCCTAATCTGCATATATATATAAGGTATATGGATGTATATGTTATGATGATATATGGGTGTGATTGGCAAGGGAGAAAAAGTAAACCTACTTAGTTCATCTCTTTTGCATATTGAGTTATTTGATTGACTTTCCGGTCTGTCTTAATTCTATTTATTTTACTTTTACACTAAAAACACACACATATATATATGTATACATATGGAGTAATGGGTTTATTAATATAACTTTTGCTTTAGTGCTGAATACTAATATAACTTTTCATGTATCCAAAAAAAGAAAAAGCAGAGGCATGCACCCAGCTGGAAACAAGAATCATTACTTCACACTCAAATTATCTGTTGCCATTACAGCAGACAATATTATATATATGTTATATATACTTGCAAAGTGTATAGATATCTATATATATATATATAAACTATATCTCTTATCTATATATTATAGCAATAGTAACATATATATATATATATATATGTAAGAGGGATAATTATAGCAGTTTGAATGTTTGGGTTTGGGGATTTTGCTTTGTTGGGTTATTAGGTTACATATTTTCAAACCTCTTTAATCAATCATAATTAGTAGGTGGGTCGATTTATTCATTTATTTATTTATTTATTTTTTTAAAAAAATAAGAAAGCAAGAAAATTATATTACTTTAAAGCAATGGAATCTTATTTTATAAAATTATTTTGTTAATATTTTTATATTAATTGTTGTGGAAATACAAGTTTTAATACTAAGAAAATATAAATTCAATTTGGAAAAATTGAAATAATGTTTAGAATAAGCTTAGACTTATTAATTGAATTGTATTATTTAATATAATGATTGTATTATATATATATATATATTATTTTTTTAACCATTTCGTATATGTAAATATTGTATATTACAAACTAAATTTAAATTAATAAATATATTTATTATACAACAACTTTACCAATAATTTTTAATAAGAACTCCTCATTGATTAAATAAAATTTATAGTAAATAATAATAAATTTTTGTCTATAATATTTAATTTAATAAAATTAAAAATTTAATTTATTTATATGTTAACGAAACCGTAATAATTAACGTTGAGTTAATTTTTATTGAATTTATTATATTTATAAATAAAATAAATATTTTATGACGATTAGATTTTTATAGTTGGGATAATTTAACGGGTTATTATTTTTTTTTTAAAATAATAAGAATTATTTAAACACTAAATAAATGCGGCTTCGCGAGCTTATCGAACTAGAGAAGAAAAGTAGTGTTGGGCCTCGGGTCGGGTCATTAAATACCGGATCCATAGCCCAATTCGAAAAAGTCAACGACCCAATGAGGAAAGCTGCACGGATCATACTGGGCTTGATCAGAACCTCCAACTTCTTACTGGGTTGATGAATTTGGTAAATAAATTCAAAATTAAGAACAAATAAATTTAATAAAAAATTTAAATTATATAATTTTTTTTTTTATATAAAATTAAAATAATATATTTAAAATTTTATTGATTTCTGTAAATTTTAATCGCAATTTTTTATATACATGTATTCATTATATATATACATGTATGTATACGTATATATCTACGTACTGAACCAGTTGTTCCAAGTAAACAGGCAATGCCACCAGAATTATGTTCTAAAAACTTAAAAAAAAAAAGGAGCTTTTCTCAGCAGTCTGGGCATATACATTATAATACCAAATGTTTTTCATGTGTATAAGCTGGAAATCCAAATTCAGTATAAGCTATCTATATATATACACATGAAGGCTATGTATATAAATTTCATTTGCCCATCAAATAAGAAGCCTATCAAAGAGCTCATATGAGAAGGACTAGTAAATGAAACATGATATGATCATTGTGAAAAGCATGAAGCAGTAACATATATATATAGTATTTGCAACAGAGGTAAATTACAGTTGAAAAGCCAAAAAAAGTGTTTCTTTAAAAAAATTTATATGGATCCTGATATGATCAGAAGGCCAATCCACTATTACAAATTATATCCAAAGTATTTACCAGATTCGTGATGCTGGGACGCTCGCCTGGATTTTCCCTCAAAGTTAGCTCTGCTAAATCAGCAAGTTTAAGCAGCGGTTCCACATTTCTTGGAAGAGCCACGTTTTGATCAATAATGGCAGCTGCCTTTCCCTGTCTGATTAATGGCAATGCCCGCTCAACGATCCCTGGAGGCATGCAGTCGGTATCGTATGTTTTTCTTCCACTTAATATCTCTAGCAGAACAATTCCGAATTTGTAGACATGGTTCTCCATACCCACGTTTAAATCCCTTTCGTTAGCATTTAGAAACCAAAAATCTGCAATCCTTGCGCCCCACTCGGAGTCTAAAAGGATATTTGATGTTTTTACATCACAGTGAACAATGGGAGAAGTTACTTCGTTATGGAGGTACTCCAATCCTCTTGCAGCCTGCAAAGAAATCCGTAACCTCAAGTTCCAATCAAGAGGAGAGAGCTCACCATGAAGATGATCATAAAGTGTTCCATGAGGCATGTACTCATAGATCAGCAATCTTTCCCCCATTTCAACGCAATAACCCAACAAATTCACAATATTGGCATGTCTGAGTTTGCACAAAATTTCTAATTCAGCTTCGAAATCCCGGATACTGGTGTGGATTATAGTGGCAGCATTAGCTCTTTTGACTGCCAGTTGCCTACCGTCGGGCAGGACAGCTTTGTAAACAAAACCAAAGCTTCCTCGGCCAAGCTCACTGAATTCCTTGAATCCATGTGTGGCGTCTTTCAGTTCTGAAAGACGGAAAACTTGGGTATCACCGATAGATGTGGCTGTAGAGATAGGTGGTTGTGGACTGGGATCAGGGTCAGCTTCAACCACTGGCTTGCCTATACAGAAAATGCATTGAGTTCTGACCCTCTCATCTTCTTTACTTTCGACACTGTAAGGAATAAGACAACACCCTATTAAGATTGTTAATGAGCCCACCACAGATGATGCAATAATTATTATCAATCTCCTCATCTGTTGCTGCTCTTGCTGTCGAATCCCGGATGAAGGAAGCCTACAAACATCCCAACAAGAGCTGTTTTGGCAAAGTGAACAAGCAGTACATACTCTGTCTGCATTCTCACTACACATGCTTGAAGGGAAATATCCTTCGGAACAATTAGTTCCACAAGGCAGGCAAATCTTCAGATCCTTTTGAACACAAAGGCTTGTTAATTCCGGCTCGTTAAGAATGCTAGCATTGAATGCAAATCTCCCTGGACCACACTGCCCAGGTGAACACATGCCTGGACTACATAACTGCAGAGGAGGGCTATAACCCGAAGGAGACTGGCCATGAACACCCCAACAATCAAGAACCAAGTCAACTTCTCGCATGCCACAAGTAATAAACTCGGCTGATGCAATTGACACGAATCCATAACCTTTTGGAACTGAAGATGAATCAATACTTCCCCAACACTCTACTTCATGATCATCCTTGTGGATGCCACAGAAATGGCGTGCACCAGTTGATAAACCAACAAACTTGGTCCCAATCGGAATGGTGCCAAATTCATCAGCGTCTCCCCAGCATTCAACTTTATTAGAGACACTAGAGATCCCACAAATTGAGTTCCTCCCTGAAGCTAAAACCTGAAGCTCACCAGAGGTAGTTGGAAGACCCAAATTAGATGAGTTGGGTCCCCAGCAAACAACCTTTCCATCCTTAACAACACCACAACTAAATCCATCTCCAGAGACAATCCTCCTAAACATAAGACTATCAATAAAAGGATCATGAAATGAAGAATTACTCACAGTCCCTAAAGTAAAATTATGAGTACCAATTGTTTGATGATATTCCCAGCAATCAATGTACCCAAAGTCAGTACCAGAATAGTAAGATCCTCTTATAGCACAAACATGATTCCCACCAGCAGCTACTTGCAAGTAAGAACTGAATCTAAAAGCTCCGGGGACAAGATTCTCACCCGA
Organism: Carica papaya; assembly: GCF_054855325.1. Taxonomy (NCBI): domain Eukaryota; kingdom Viridiplantae; phylum Streptophyta; class Magnoliopsida; order Brassicales; family Caricaceae; genus Carica; species Carica papaya. The sequence continues at coordinate 469,129 of NC_142310.1, read as the reverse complement.
ATTAACCAAGTCCCAACAGAAAATCCGAGAGTTGTTCGACGTAATGCCGCAGAGAAACCCCTCACCGCCAGAGAGAGAAGCCATGGCTGGAAGAGAACTGGAAAATGCCGTTGAAGAGACAGTGGATTTATTGTCCTTGTCCCAGCATATGATCTCTTGCTTCCCACCGGCATCTATGGCGCAGAAGAAGCCATTCTCGCCAAAAGACGCGGCAATCGTCCCTGGCGAACCATACCCAGATGCGGTGATTGAGAGTAATGGAAAAACAAGGAGAATTACTGAAATGGGTTTGAAGAAAAGACATCTCTGTATTGGCATCTGCAATCTTTTCTGATGGGTTTCTAGTTTCAAGAGTGTTGGTGGTCTCCCGAGGTGTTCTTTGCTGGTGGGAAGTGTTGAAGGTGATGAAAGGGAATTGAGGGGTTTCGGCCATTTTTATTAACAGTTGTTTTCATTTGAAGTGAGCTGTGTGTGGGGATCAGACAGTTACAAGTCAAAGGGGAAGTCTGTGGCCATCACCAGAGATTTGTTTATTCAATTTGACAGTCAACTTGAGGGTAGTTTCAGTTGTTTCCTCTGCTTTAAAAATGGGAGCTCTCATGAACTACCAGCTCTGTTTCACTGCGTGATCTATACCCTAAGAAAATTTCACCCAATATCCATGCATTCTTCTTCTTTTCTATACATGTTTCCAAAAAAATTTTATATTAATACCCAAATGAAAATTAATCATTCTATTAGTTAAACTTCTTTTTATATTTTCGATTGAACTATTTCGTTGATCTTCTGCTGTGTAATATTTTCTATTATTCTTGCTCTTTGAACGGTTTTAACTCTGTAAAACAATTATCATAAGTTCATACTTTCTGTTTCCCGAATCAGTATATTATGCACCATGCAATAAAATTTTGCTTTAATCCATTTTGAATCAGCATATTATGCAATTAACCAATCGGCTCAGTAGACTAATTCATAGTTAATACAGTATGAGATAAACATAACAAAAGAACAATAGAAGCTGAAAAGGAAAACCAGAGAACGGTATGCTAAAATCCAATTTTGAGACTGACCCACAAGTCGAAAGTTAGTCATAAACCATATTTAAGTGCTGAAATTATAGTTAAACATGAAGTAGTAGCTTTGGCATTTGGTCTAATTATGGAAAGCTTAGTTTGACTTTCTTCAATTTTTGTAATAACTTAATTTAATGCACTTGGAGTTTTATCATCCAAGTAATCAAACCAATGTTAGATTAGTTAAAAGATGATTTATCGATCCAAGAACTTAAGAGGTGTCTTGTTTTTTCACGGATTAAGCGTGTGACTTGAACTATCGATTGAATCGTGCCAACTAATGATATGTAGCTTATGGAATTTCGCTACATTCAATTTCAATTTCTTACTGAGAATATTGAATTGATCTTGAGAAGGTAAATCAGCTTTAAATGGTGAATCCAGGAAAATGAATAATTCCAGGAAAACAAACAGAAAACTACTGACATGGTAGAGCTGGAGAAGAACAGGCTGTATCCAGGGGAGATGACACCGGAGTAATGCAGGCCAATTTGAGTTTGCTTCTTGTCTTCATGTTCCCTCAACCAATTGCACCTTAAACATTTGTTATATATTTTTTAAAATATAATAATTTTTTCTTCGTATCGTAAAATAAAAATGATCATTTAAAATAAATAAATAAATATTAGAAATTAAATTATAATAAATATTAAATATCGAGAATTAATTTAATAATTTATTTTATTTTTAATTAATAGTATTAAGTAAGATCTAATCATAATTACATTATTAAATTATGATTATTCCCCCAAATAATAATATTAAGATTTGGGTTATCAATTGGGTTTCATAATCTGTTTTATTTGGACATTTGCAAACAAAATTATAAGTTGGAACATGGGAAATTATGGGTGTGTTTTCATGTTATTTCTAAATAATAAATTATAATAAGGTACTGAATTTTTTATATAATTATAATTATTTACAATGAGTAGATTCTAATTTTTTTTTTAAAAAATATAATAAATTTAATTGTAATAACACCTAAAATTTAAGAACATTCATATAATTTACTTATTTTTTTTTTAAAAAAAATAAAATTGGGGCCCAAGCCACCTTGCAAATAAATTCCAATTTAATTAAAAAAGAAAATAAGATTTTGGAAGAGAAATTGGTATCTTCTCAAAGTTATATATATATATATATATATATATATTATATGTTTGGTGGCCAAAACTAATTTCTTTGTATTATGAGATGTACCTTATCAACCCATTATTATTATTTTTTTATAACTCAAATTATTTATAACTAAATTCCAATATATATATATATATTATTTGATAATCTTTTATTACTTAATCATTGTTCCATATTCTTAACATCAAAATTATTGAATGGCACAAAAATATATTTATCAATCTTATAGCATGCCAAAATTATAATTAATTACTTTATGTATATTCGATTTTTTTTCAGACTGCGAACTTAATGTAGGTCTTGACATGCGGATCAGACTATTAATTTAATGAACTCGTTTAAAAGTAATCAAATATGATTAAACAGTATTGGGTCTTACATCGGGTATAAGCATGAATTTATAACGTGCAAATACTATTTTTGTAATATTTTTATTTTATGATGCTCGAAATGAAAATTGTAAAAATTTATCGATATTAAATGCGGTTATGGTCCCCGAATCATAAAGTTTCTATTTTATTTTATTTTTTAAAATTCCGTTACAAGAAAAAAAAAATTAGTTTTAAAACGTTGTGTTGATTCTATCATCGGACGCGAACAAATTTTTTGCGATAGATTCAGGTACGCGTCCGCGTATATTTCTTATTAATTCAGTACGACGAAATTATATGTTTAGTTTTACAGATTTACAAATTTGAAAAAAAAAAAGTTTATTCCAACAATATGTAGTGTAATGTTTTACTATGTATGTTAGTAACCATACTAAAGTATATGATAATATATATATTTCCACTTATACCCATTAGAAATTATATTATATAAGAACATTAAATGAATTAAAATAAGCAAATAAACACTTAATTAAAAAAAAAACCAAACTAGCCCAAGAGTTCATCCGTACCTGGCTGGCAAAATGTGGTGTGAAGTACTGAAACGTATAGAGTTTGTAATCAATGCAGATGAAGATATTTAGTCAATGGAGACATATTTGTTGATTCCCCATTAATAGTTTGTTTACAACTTGTTCTGTTTTTCCTGCTAATTTATTCTCAGTTCTCAGATTAGTCAACTAATTACTCAATTAATCTCCTTCATTAGTTGTTTAATCAGACCCTATTAATGATGAGAATATTTTACTTGCTATCTTCTACAACATTTTAACTTTCAACTAGTGGAGAGAGTCACAGCAGCAAATTCATCAGTTCTAGGTTCTTTAATTACATGGAACACATGAGTGGATACATGGGTTGGTGATTCCTTACAGATTTTCACATGAGAAGTTTTACACAGTGGGTAATTTGACACTGATTAAGAGTCCCAATCCAATCAATCATTCAAGGCAAAATTGATCTGGGGATGACGATGTCCCCAATATTGTTGTGCCATGGATCAGCCAAGTGAGTTGCCAAGTTCTCCAACGGTCCTGTGCCTGGATATGCTGTTTGTTGCACACAGAATCCCACGAATGCCAGCAATGCAAGCCGACCTAAAACGAAAAAACCAACCAACACATGTCAGATTCGTTCAACAAACATTGAAAGAGATCACAAATTAGGTTGCATTTGGTTCATTTCTTCTAATCCAATTCCTTATCGATTCTCAGTTATAATGTTCATGTTTTTTTCGATCATCAGAAAATTCAAGATGGGCCAGTGTTATCACAAAACACATCAAACAATCTTCCAATTGTGCAAATCAAGTAACTGCTCTAATGGTAAATATAAGGGCGTTTTACAAACAATGAATGAGGTCAGAGCTTGAAACTTGAATCGAATCATAATATAGTGTCTTTGAGGGTGTGATGGTCCTATATTTTACTCGCTGTGAACTTTGGCTAAAGCAATGGCGTAACTGCATTGAAGGGTGAATATAAATAATGGCATGCCACCTTAGGAGGGAAAAACAACCTTAAAATTCATAAATGGTGAATGAAGAAATGATAGTTTACCATTTTTGATCTCCTTGACTTTGTACTCCTCAAACTTTTTGGGGTCCTTAGAGTAACCCAGAGGGTCAAAAGCACCACCAGGGTACTTCTTCTTCTCAGGGTCCTTCTCCATGCTCCTCTGGTGCTCCACAAAGGCAATGCTCAGGAACTCAATGACCAAAATGGTAGGGAGGGTGCCCCATGGAACTGGGTTGCCCAGGTAAGTGGCTTGACCACCAGGGGTTGCAGCCCACTCTTGAGCCTTTACCCAGTTACCCAAACCCAAGGCCTCAGGTACCAGGATCCCTGGCTGCAAAATATACACTACTCAAATCAACAATGAAGTGAAAAAAATAAACCTTTATTTAAACCCATAAACAAACACTCAATACCCATTAAAGATCAAGTTATTACGGCCATATTCAGTTGTAGACAAACGTTTTGAGTTCTATTTTTAAGATTCATACATCTTTTACACATCACATACGAATAGTTGCTGAAAATGACAATAAATTTTTACAGAAAATGATGGTAGAAACATGGGTTGTTTTAAAATGATTTTTTTATTCTTCTCAAATTCATAATATATTTTCACTTTCATTTTTCAAATATAGTTTTCATTTTAACAAATATACATATTTTGTATATAAAAATGTATGAATTTTGACAAGGAAAGGCTTAAAACAAAGTTTCTACAGCTAAATAGAGCCTAAATACTTGGTGATAGAGGTTTGGTTACATGATGTTATTTGTTCAAAAATACCTGTTTCATTTTCTACGAAACGAAAGCCATGCGTATTAATCATATATGTGCAAATACATGTGTATATATATATGTGTGTGTGTGTGTAAATCAATTATATAGCTACAAGACAATAGTAGAAAAAAAGGAAGAAAAGAAAAACTTACAACAGCAAGCATAGCCCATCTGCAATGAATGAGCTCAGATTCCTTGTATCTCTCCAGGTTCTCTGGAACCGCACCGAGCCGAAGCGGGTCAAACCCAAAGTCGCTGCACCACACCAACACATCACAATGCTTTAGAGATCAACCAAATGGCAAACAAAATACAAAACCGTTCAATCCCCAATGCACTCTAACAAAAACGTCACTTGAGCAAAATATTACAGCACAAATTCAAAACTCATTGTTATTGTTACCCAGGAGCTGAGCCGTCAAGGTAAGGCGGCCGGGGCTGGCCAGGCATCCAGTCAGCTGACATGACTACACGGCCGTGGCCGCCATTGCTGGTGGCGCTGGGGAGCGGAACTGCGGCAGTAAACTTCGATTTGGAGGAGGAGAGGAGAGCGGGGAAGGCGGCGGCGGCCACGCCGCAGCTCGTCAACGAGTTGGAAGCCATGAGTGTTTGAATTTTTCCCAAGAGGAATCTGGGTTTGGATAGAGGAATGGAGCGGGTGAGGTTGATGAAGAGCTAAAGAAGAGGAAGGTATAGGGGTACACAGCCATGGGAAAGATAGCTGTTGAAGAGGGAGAATCTAGTAGTGGATTTTTATTGGCCGAGAGGACTTGCAGGTGATACATGATTGGGCCACGTGGAGTCCGGCAATCCGGTTGGGGACCATCGGAGATATCCTTTGGATTTGTGGTAGAGATTGGATATGTTATTATTTCTATCTTTTTTAAATTAAGTACAAAAAATTAGGTTCATTATAAATTATTTTAATATAATTTATACTCTAGATTCAAAGCAAATTACAAAATCAAGTTTTTAAAATTTCAGGCCAGGTTATATAATTAAGTTTAGTTTAATTCATTAAAACATATATTCTCACAGAATAAGAAGATTATATGATTAGCAACACAAAGCAGAGACAGAGCAGGACCTTCTTGAACTTCTTGAATTAGCAACATGGCTCCACTCAAAACACAACGTGATCTGAGGCTCAACGCAGACCACGATGTAGCCCCCTGTCTGGCTCCAATCAAGACTGCTGACGCCCAGGATGCAATAAGAAAGTACCAAAGATCATCTGCTGGTCAAGGGTGGGTCTATATGAAAGCATCTAACCTGGTTTCAGAGCTGTGTCAGCATCTAACCTGGTTCCAGAAGTGAAAATAAATAATTTCATCATTGACGAGAACGAACTAACTGTTCAGCAAAAAAGCAGCCAAAGTTCAACATTGTTTGCCATAGCCATAGGCTGCAATCTAAAAGACCCATATGCAAGTGGAGAACTTGAAGCAGTATTGCCCGAATCTATCTTTCTGCTTGCCTTAATTATAATATTATTCCGCAGAACGAACCCAAGTCATGAATGCAAGACTAAGATTCTTATTTAAACATGAAACAAAGGGGTAGTTTCAGTGGTTTTAGGTTTTATGATTGAGATGCGACACGGTGATGATGTGGCTTTCACATGTTTGCAAAGCCATGTCTCCTCCCTTCTATACTTCTCAATCTATCTCTCAATTAATTTTGTGTTTCTGTCTAATTACTAAAAATCTACAACAGGCCACCTAAAGGCCAAACTGAAGAGGCAAAACAAACCTCTTGCGATAATTCAGACAATTACATAATAATCAACAGCATGCAGAAAACAAGTTAATTGAAAATTGTTGATCTGGAAACGTATCATTAAAGATATGAAAGCTCCAGGGTGTCATAGCTGAGAGAGAGATTAAAAAAGTGCAGCAGGGTCGGGAGATTGTGCAACGTACCAGGAACCCGTTTGAAACATAGTGTGTTTCCCCAGAACTGTTCAGTATCTAAATAAATGCAAACCAGGATGACCATCTCAATCCTTATCACCTCTACTACAGAACGGTTTCACAAAAGAACATTAACAGAATCTGCAATGGCAGAGTGATGTTCATCAAAGCAGCAATTTAGCTCTGAATGTTTTTTACAACCTGCAAACCAGAAAAAGTTCAGAGTGGTTGAGATGAGCTGCAAATAAACTGATGCAGAAAGCATGAAATGAGAACTTACATAAAATATCATAGTATAAGAGACAAACGATTAATACATGCAGATATCTAATTATGAAATATTCCCTAAAGTGAATTCTAGAATCAGATCCAAGAAGTCAATACCTGCTGCAACAGTGGAGAAAACCTCTCCACCATCTACATTTATCTGACAGACTGTTCTGCAGCTTTTGCACATGGCTTGCATTGCAGACAACATATGCAGCTCTGATGGTTTCTCTATGAACACTTTGAATGACATCCTCAAACTCACTTTAAATACCAAACAGTAAGGATTACAAAAAGGAGAGGATTCAGATAATTCCATATCACCAAAGAACATCTATGTACTGGACAATCTCTTTAATGAGATTGCTGTAAGTGGCTCTTTTCCCTGTAATATATCCATTTTCAATAGCTCGTACGTGTAACTTATAAGATTGGGAATTTTCTCTCTTTTTTTCTTAACTGAGAGCAAGATCATTAATCTTATAATTACATTTCTATTTAACAGAGAGAGGAAGGAATAACTTAGTGGAAAAGAAGAAAGCCAGTCATTAGTATTGAGATGAGGTGAAGCATAAATTAATTAAAGCAAAATCCAATATGAAATGAAATGACAAACTCTTTTAAATGTTGATAAAACTTGAAAAAGTACAAAAACTCGAATCTTAAACATTTCTAAACAGATACATAAAGTTTTCTTTTTTAAATTTTTGTTGAGAAGGAAAAGATAGGTCACTCATTAAAAGGCTGGGGGTGATGTCCGTATCTGTTTCAGAGCGTACAACATTTATCTGTTCCCCCAGATCGTTTCTTTGTCAGCCACTCTTTCATGTATCGATCACTTGGCAGAGATACTGGACTTCTGCAGAGTATAGTCAGAGGGAGATCTCTCTTGGCATTTCCTTTGTTCTCTTTGTCAGCAGCAGCTGTAGCAGCAGGAGGAATTACATTGTGACGAGAACTTGATGTTTCCAAGTACTCTCGGGTCATCTATCTGTGCTTGCCGTGGCGTTCGTACTCATGTTCACGGTCTCTATCCCTGGAGCCCCTTGAATGACGAGGCAGCTCCTCTTTGCAGTCAGTAGCTGTTGGTGGCGATGACTCATACCTTAATGGCTTCCTCTTGAAATGCCTCTCATCATCATTTGACTCATAATCACCAGTAGCACTGGTTTTACTCTTCTTTACGCCACTACCACCACAATTTGCACTCATAATCGAGGATGCCTTATTCTGGTGAGTAGAAGAACCACAAGCACCAGCTGCTTCTGTCGCAGAAGAGACCTTACTTTTCTTATTGGTTCTTTCTTCCTCTGGAAAGCTTATTCGAGAGAACACACTTGCCTTCTGCTTCTTGTCTGCAGCTGCTGCTGCTCCAACTGCCGCAGCCACCGATGCAGTGGTTGTTGAGGTGGGTTTGGGTGCAGTTTCTAACAAGGGCTTAGAATAAGATTCAGAATGGTGGTGATGGTGACGGCGAAGGTCTCTATCACGTTCTTGGTCCTTCTCATAGTGATCATAGTCCAAATCATGCTCCCAGTCACGAGACTGTTCATGTTCGCGTTCGCGTTCGTGTTCGTGATAATGGTTGGACTTCCGCTTGGATTGTCGAGGTGGTGGTTCAATGTCATGTGCAGCCTGTTCTGGTGATAACCTCTCAGATTGGTGGTGGCGGTGGTGGTGGTCTCCACTTGACGAGAGTGAATGTGAGATTGGTTTCTGCAACAACATAGAAATGAAAGGCATAAATTATTTAACTTCTACCCTTTGACCATGTGTCATAAGTCTTAAACAATACTTTTAGCTTTTTCCAAATTCATATTTCCTTGAGGGGAAAAAAGAAAGAAAGAGAGAGCTTCTCAATTTCCAGACAGAAAAACATTTTTCTCCTTTGTTATTAAATTTTCTCTTTTGTTATGGACTCCAGTGAAAGCCTGCAAAACCAATAAACCAGTTTTTCAAGGCTTCCAAACCCGTTATATTGCATTTAGTAAGTATTTTCCTTGAATTCCTTTACCCTTCCTCTCTTCCTTACACAGGCAATGCCCACCTTCAAACATTTTGCCAGTCAACATTTTTAATTGGCTCAATGGTTCAAAGAAGTAGAGACTGTGGTAGAGTTTAAAAGAAACATTTTGTGATAAAAGAAATTTCATTGAAAGGGAGAAAAGAAGAACTTGAAACATTTTTTAACAAACTCAAGACACAAAGACCCTTACTAAATAGCTTTCTGCCCTTCTTGGTAGGCTAATCATACTTCTCTAGACATCTGATTTTTCTCATGAAATTTATACCATGCAAGAGCACTATTTGGCTGATAACTTCTTTGTATATACTTCTCTAGACATCTGATTTTTCTCATGAACCCAACATGAAAAGACCCAACCAAATCCACACCAGAGAAATAAAAAAGATAACAAAATTTAGTGAAAATTCATAACCCTCCAACACATTTCCAAGTCCTCATGGCTCTAATCAACACCACTAATGATAGTTCAAATTGATAATTAACATACATCTGACCATAAAAAAGTGGCTAGCGGATAACTTTAGACGAGAAGGCAATGGGTATAAAAGAAAAGTTGGTGACTCCATTCTGCAGATCAAAATCCACATATAAACACCAAAACTTCATTTTCTTTTTTGAAAGAATAAACACCAAAATATTATGTATTTACAATATGAAAATGTGAGAATACACAAGGCAGCATATCATAGCCTTAAATTCTTGTAACATCATCTACATGGGAAAATGGATAACCTGATCTGAGGAAATCACTATAATTCAACTTTTCCTTGCTGTGAAGAGTGAATGACTTTATTTCCAGTTGTTTTGGTAGGAGATGGAATTGTTGGGGACAATGATATTGCCGATAATTCTAGGGGATAAAGCTTGGTAAATGTTCATGTCCAAAGATAGTATCTCAAATTCTATTTTCTAATGAAATGGCTGACCTAGTAGACTGAAACATCTGGGCAGATGGATAAAAGAGAAATTTGATATGCAAAGAACAAATTGGAAAGGGTAACTCCTATTCAAGCTAGCTGAATTTACAAACAAGAGCACAAGACTTGGCATTTTGAATTTGCTCACACCCTGCAACCTTAACCTGTCTCTGTTTTTTGTTTCTTTTCCACCAACACTCTATAAAAGCGGAAACAACATAAAAGGAATCGATCAAAATCTGAGATATTACAAGAGGCAGCTAGTTGAAGAGCCTTTAGAAGATTCCAAGTTTCTGACCGTTTCTTAAGAATTCTCCATATTATCAAAATGGATATTATTAGGGCAAAATAACAGAAAAGTGGGCAAATATTATTAATAACTTGAATAACAAGAAATATGACAAATTAAAACATTATAGACGGTTTTGTCAGCAATGAAAAAAAAAATGTCTTTTTCTTCATAGCAAAAAGATAAAGATTTATCTTGCCAAGCTGGTTTGTTCCAGCTAAAAAAATCTTGTTCAAAACTACATCATGTACCTATTGCCATAGATAACAAAGAGAAGAAAATGACATTTTTGGATAAAAAATACATACGGATTTTGATTTCATTGAGGAGACATCCACACTGCTGCTTGCTTCTCTACCATGTTCCCACTCTCTGGAGAACTCCCTGCTGAAGATTGAGGGCATAAAAGAAATTCTCGAGTCACAATATCATACAAGACTACAAGAGAAGTATAACAGCCACTTCGCTCTGAACTCATTACCAACATTTTGCAGCATGACAATACACTCCAATAAGGTCATCCCAAACACAAAAAGAAAAAGGGTAGAATGCAGATGAGAAGAAGTTCCTATTAAACCACAGTGAAAGGTGAAAAAACAATTAATATGGAAATGAACATAAAACAAATGTTTCATCTCTATGCCTTGGCATTAGGTTTGTGCTATGGCCACCATATTTCTATACTGTCATGTTCTTTTCAAAAGAAAATCGATATGTTCATGTTGCGTGAATGTGATCAGTATACCATCACCACCGCCATCAATTTATCTCACTTGCAAAAGTAAGAAACAGGAGACACTTTAAATCACCAAGGAAACATGTAGAAACAAGGAATAACGAAAAGAGTGAAAAACATAAATACTCTCAAGTAACAGATTAGTTAAGATAAAAAGATATTCTAGATCCTTTCTTAATCAAGAAATCCGGGTACTCAGAGACCTAAGAAAGCATTCTCTTCATATGTGTGTTTATAGTCATTTTCTAGTTATTTCCTAAATTATTTTCAAATGTAGACAAATTGAACTAAATTATTTTCTATTTTCCCTGCTTTCAGGATGTGCCCTCCCAACTTGGAGATGTACATTTCCACAAATCCACCTTTTTATTTGCTTTCAAGAAGAGTAAGGATCATAAGATGCTCTAGAGAGTAACTGTTTTGCTAGGTGTTGCTATTTTGCTAGACCACCTTTTGGGGAGAGAACTGAAATAATATTTTGGCAAAGTTTTCAATTGCTAGATTATGAGCCACAAGCGCTTGGGCATAGTATTTAGAGCTATTTCCACAAAACACAACAACTTCTACTTTGATTTTATTCTCTTATATCGTTTTTGGTCATTTCAGTATCAATAATTATTCATATTAAACACAACAATTTTTGTTTTTTAAATTAATAATATTTTTTATAGTTATTTGTACCAAACACAGCAGTTTCTTACTAAAAGCAATTTTATAAAATAACTATTAACGACACTTTGACAATCCACAGCAGAAGCATCAACCTTGTTAAACAGGCTCCTTTCTTATTTAGAACCATCATCCATATAAAAATCATAACCAAAAAAGGGAGCTTTAGCCCTCCAAAAGAACACTTTCGAAAGTTTTGTTGAGGGTAGAGGAGGAATTTGCAAGTTGCAAAAAAATACTTGCAACAAAATAGATTTGAAGACTCTAAAACCAAATTTGACAATCTGGAACTGACGAAAAATATTAAGAATTTTGAGCAAAGATATCACCTCTTCAAATTCGTGATCATTTAAACAGATTCCAGGATTTTTTTTTTTTTTTTTAAATAAGATTCCAGGAGATTTATCCATCTATCTTATTGAGGAACTGGCATATAAGCGCATGATAATGCATATAAAGATCATAATGGTGGTGAAAAAGATTAGAAAGGGGAATATCTCTAACCCAAATGTCTTCACAAAACAAAATACAAGAGCCATCACCGACTTAAGCCAAGTGAGGGGAGGAACACATCATACAGTTGTGAGATAGCCTTCCAAGGGCACCAGTGAGTTGTACTCCTAGTCAAAGAATCTCACTCATTCATGTGCAGACCATACTTGCTCTTTATCACCTTGTACCACAAAGAACAAGGTCCCAGAGGAAAGCAACAGAATCATTTAGCCCAAAGAGAGGTTTTCAGATAAGAGATTCCTGATGCCTAAACCATCCTCTTTAGGAAGGATGCATCCCAACGCACCAAGGTGTCGCTCAAAGACTCACCCACTCCAGACAGTAAAAGAATTACAAATTGCCTTCTCAACTTTAATAATCACCCAGGATCCTAAATAGAAATAGATAATGTAAGGGAATACTAGATAAGCAAGCTTGATAAGAGTAACCCAACTCCCAAGAGAGAATAAATCACCCTTCCAACTCTCTCCCCTCTAAATATCCTATTCACCATTAGATCCCCAAAAAAGTTTAACTGGACCACCAAGAGGAACATCCAGATAAGTGGTTTCCAATGTGACCAAAAGATTCACCTGCAGCCAAAAATGTTCACTGATGCCAAAGAATCTAGATGAATTGTTGACGGTGGTTTCAATCTTCTTTGGTGAGGTTCACATCGTATGGTGACAGCAGGGTGGTGTTGGATTGTTTTTGGGGTTTTCTTGAAATAACTATTATTTTTGTAATCGCTGTAGTTATGAAGGTTAAATTTGAATGAAACTAAAATTGAACTGGGGCACTTTGGTAAAATATACACTATCTAGACTGAGTGATGCTTAGTTGCCCTAATGGGGCCAATAACACGATTCACCATTGCTAGAGTATTTGGCCTACCCTGCTCAGGTCAGTTTTAGTTAACAATTACTAGGTCGGTTGACTAATACCTCATTTTATCCGATCCAGTGTAACAAACATGACCTTACTTTGTAATCTTCTTCCTCCTTTCTAATAACATTTTATTGAAAAAAAAAAAGGAAAAAAAGAATATAAAGCAATCTGGGCTCTTAAGCATAATAGCAACTCCTTATATTGCCTGCTGTCTAAAGAAAGTTCTACCCAGAAATTCACACATAAATTATCTAACAGCCGGAGGGACTGGGAGGAAGTTGTGTTACCTTTCGCTTCTTCTCCCATTTTCACGTTTCCTCCTCAAATCAGCTTTCCGGGCCTCAAATTCCTCTCTGCTCATGGCAGGAGGTGGAATATTCATACCCATTCCAAAGCCTGTGAAATCCCTAAAAATACAGAACATACCAAATTCCTTTACTTATTAATTTGTTACTTAACATGGCATGCAGGGTCGATGATGAGTTAACCACCTCACCCTCATACATCTTCACCAACCAGTCACATGAGGGCGAGGGAGAGAGAATGTAATTTGTGCAAGAAGGCAGCTTACCTATAAGGTGGTACACTGGGAAGCATAAAGCTCTGTGCACCAAAAGGATCCTGAGGCACCAAAGCCCCAAACGGCATGTCTAAGGGACTTAGTCCATAGCCCATATAGGGCATGGAACTAGCATAAGGACCCATAAATCCATCCCTTCCAGGTTGCATGCCAGTCCAGTATGGACTAAAGCCAGATGGGCCCATTGGCATCATGTAGTTTTCAGCTAGCTGATCTTGGGGACCTTTCCACTGCAAGTCTATAAGGCATCCAAACCAAAATGATAAATATTAACGATGGACAAAAATAATCTTCATAATGATAAAATACAGCAGCAGGAATACCATTTACAAGCACGCGGGCCTTCTTCTTTTTCTTCTTCTTTCCTGAGAAAGCAAAACCAACGTGAGAGTAGACAACAAAATGTTTGTCATGTCTCTTCTATATATCAAAATACAACATCAAAATTTTCTTTCTTCATTTTCCATCATAGACGACTATAAAAAATTCTTATTTGTCAGAAGCAATTAAATGAGCCTAACTCCAGATGAGAGGGAAGATCACAGAGGGAAAAAAATAAGATCAGATGAAAAGCATAACAAGTTCTCTACTCTGCAACAAATTATGAAACAACCATTACCTAGCTCACCAGAAACTAACTTCTGTTGTACTTCTTCCTCAACCACGGGAGCACTCCCATGTAAAGCTGCCTCCTTCATACTCGATGACTCATGTGTAGCTTCAGATGCATCAATAACTGTTTTGGCAGTTTGGACTTTCTCTATGGCAGACTTCAGGCCACTAACAGCCTGTCCCTCTTCTACCACCTCCTTCACAGCTAGAGTCTCTTGAACAGCAGATGCTGCCTTTTGGTGTTCTCCTCTTGATGCAGCTGAAGTAGTAGGAGATGGAAACCTAGGCGGTGGACAACGTGCAGACTCCATGTCTAAATTCCAAATACATGAAGTTGTGAGAACAGTTAAGGAACTAATTACTAGATCAATAACAAATGAGATGAAATTCATATAAATAAGTTCCCATCAAAAAATAAGTAACAAGCCTTCAACTTTTTTTTTCTTTGAAAAAGAAAAGGTAGAAGTAACAAACCTGGAACTTGAAAGCTGCTTTCATCATTTTCAGCACTATTATTGCCAAACTCCAAAATTCGATTAATGGTATCCCTAAGTGTCTTATTTGGGAGAAGATCATCTGCAAGTATGTTTCTTGCCTCACATACACACATCGACTTTGAAATAATGTAATTCCTAATGCCTGCAATGCATTTAGTTACATGTTAAGTAGCATGAATATAAAATAAAAGCAAACACAAAGAAGGTAGAAGTATAAGAATGCGTAAAAATCAAGCCAAACTAAGAAGAACTAATTATTACTATGTTAAAAAGGTCAAAAATCTGAAGACTCATAACAAGAAATAAAACAAATAGTTGAAAGAAGCAATAACAGAACTTACAATTATCACAAAAACTCTTAAAACAGCATTTGCTTGTTAACACCGCATCTTTCATCACTTCCTTGCACAATGGACAATGAAGTTCAGGAGGAAGATCACCAATTGAGCGTGTTGACGGTAAGCCCTCAATTTCCTTCTCAAAAGCAGCCCTACATTATTGAAGGGGAAAGAAAGCAGACAAACTTACATCCACCTAGCAAAATTTCTAGAAGTCATTGATTAATGAGACCAAAAACATAATTACGTTGTCACTTACTCATTTGGCTTCAAAACAGCAACTGCACCACTTGGCAATGCATATGATCCATCTGGGGTTGCCATCAACATAGACTTTGGAATACCAGTTGGAGGTTTTACTCTTTTAATATCAAAATTAGGATCGCCATTAGTAGGGCAATGCTGAATAAAATGTCCTGAACCAAAAAAAAAAAAAAAAAAAAAAAAACTTTCCCTTATTAGGCACCAATATGCATTGTTTTTAGCTAAGAGGGAAAACCAATCTCAAAATATGAACATACCAGGAACTTTGCACCGGTGACAAACATAGCCCTGAGGTGGTGTTTTCCGCTCCAATCCTAATCGACCTCAACAAAGAAAACATAATTTTTCAGTATTATACATAACACTAGTAGATTATAACAACATAGACCAACCAAATATAAAAATCTCAGTGATGCAAAAGAAAGGTCATTGTCCGCACCATAAATGCCAATACACTGAAAAAGAATTTAATCTTATCAAGCCTGCATATGTATTAAACTATGCATGTATTCTTTAAAAGAAAAATGGACGAGGTGCAAGAGAATACCAAAACCACGTCCACCTGTCCTTCCAGCCATTCCCCTTCCAAATCCTCTACCGGGGCCAAAACCATCAGAACCTTGGCTGCAATACAGAAGAAACTTTAGCATGCAAGAATGAGAAAACAATAAAATCTATAACCATTACAGACCAGAAATTTAAAAACATATATATTCATTGAAAAAACATGGCTCCAAAAACAAAGAATGCATCTCACCGCTGCCAGTCCAAGGCTGGAGTATCAATTAAAGCCTTAATCTTGCTGTCCTCATCAGCTTTATTTGTGGGCTGAGCATCTGGAAGTGGATTGCTCAACCGAGTTGGCAGCACTTCAGGATTTGAATATAAATCATTCCCAAATTCATCCCATTCAGACTCTTCGGACTAAAGATCATAGAAACAGAAGAGTTGAGATAAACTGCAATACTGAGACCAAAGCCAGGTTGAATTTAAGAATCGTTTGATGAGAATAAAGCTTACATATTTCATAGTGGATGGTTCAGTACCAGGAATGTTATTCTTTCCAGGTTCAGTGAGTTCCACCTTGTTATTTTCAACCTTTGGACTGCAATATCCAACACCAGAAAAAACTTCAGGCCAGACTCTTGAAATTTTAACAACAAAAGGCCACAGTAGAAACAGACACCTAATTAAGCCATATAGCATGGCCAGGATATAGGTTTGCCAAAGATTGAAAGGCAAAGAGGCAAAATCATCAAGAAACAATATTGCAAACATTTTTTTAGAAGAACAATAATGCAAACATAATGAAGCTAAAGACAATATTCCACAGTTATTTATCTCTAAGCACTTCAACTAAGATCGAAGAATCTCTTCTAGGTGATTAAGATTTTAAAGGTTTGATGCAGTACTCTTGTTCAGTAACAATTGGCAAACGAGGACGTCCAGGAACCCGGCGAATTAACACAGAGGTATTTTTGGGGATTAACATTGCTTCATCAAGATACTCTGAAATTGAAAAAAAGGAAAAGAGAGAGAGAAACAAGTCTGAGACTCTGAATGCATAAAGCAAGTGCAAATATACTGCCACAAATTCCATAATCAAATACTGGCAAAGTTTCCAAGTTACATTACTTTCTCCTGACTGGCCAGGATACAGGCAACCCAGTTGCCAAAATAACCAAGCTAACTAACAATAATTCATTGACGTAAACTATGTGGCAGTTCCAATCAACCCTAACTACTGATCTGGGCAAAATCAAACAGAAAGCAAGACCAACCTTCGTTAGTTTGAGCATTTGTGACCACCAGGTCGAAGTCTGTACCCCTACCCAAGTGCTTTGATTCAAAAATTCTTTCTTTTAAAACACCAACAGATATAAAAGGACCATCCATGGGGATTGAATCATAATCTCTTGCACTTTTAAACTTGTAATATACAGCCATATCCTTTTCTTCCTTATAAAAAGAACAAAGGCCTCTGAAAAAAAAAGGCCTGATAATTCCAAATAAATTTACAAAAAAAAAAAGATAAAAGCTATATTTTCATGAATTCTCTTTAATTATACAATAAGATTGAACCGATCAAACGGCAGAATCTCGCCAAAACTTCTTCGTGTCTCCCAACGCCCAAGGACTCCAGGAAGACTGTGGCATACAAAAATTTCTCCTCCTATTCTTGCAGACGAGTAGCTTTCTTCTTATCCTTCATAAATCACAACTTCCCCCAATTATCTCACGCACAAACCTCGGTCCGAGATAGTAGCGAAAAACAGAACGCCATCTAACCGAAATTGATTAAACATAAGGAACTACCTGGCAAAGGAGGAGCGATGAATGTCATAGAGAGTCCCGAATAGTGATGAACTGATGCCAATAGCGACAGAAAATGGAGCTGAGCGATTGAATCAGCGAGGTGAAGAAATGACCAAACAGTGACAACTGATGCAATCACCAACAGACAATAGAGCTCACCGATTGAGCCACAGAAAAGAAGATTTCCACCGTTATGCAATCGTGAAAGTGGGAGTTCATGAACGGTGAGTCGGATTGAGAGTTTAAGAAATGGTGAACGGAAAGAACTCGAGGGTTTATAAAGATTGTCAATGGCGAGAGCGATGCAGATTTCAGTTGGGAAAACCAGAGGTCCCCGCAAAGAGGAGAAGTAATGGCTTATTAAAGCTGCGGATGAACAAAACTGTCCAATCACTGCTCACTAACTACTGATGGATTGCCTTGCTGCCAATGAAATAATCAACTAATAAGTCACAACTTGTTTATTTAGTGGTGGATTGGGTTGAACCGGCCCGGTTATTTTCTAATCGGGCCGGCCTGAAATGGTGGAAACGTGAGGGCTCGGTCTGGCTCGGTTTTGCGACGGCTCAATTGGGTCGGTTCTTAATGAATAATTTTAGTTCTCGAAATATTTGTTATACTACAATTAAATTCTGAAAGTTTTATTTATAATTTTCTTTTTAAATTTATAAAATTATATTAATTCATAATTTTTTTTATTATAAATTTACAATAATTATAATTGATTTCATAAAGAAGAACATAAACCAAAATAAATAAATAATTCTTAAAAGCTTTATATTTAATTAATTTTAGTAAATTGACAAAAAAAAATTATTATCATACAAATTCTATTAAAATTTATTGTTATTAAATATGTCATTTTTTACAGGCAACGGTAAAAAGAAACTAACGGCAACTTTAATGCACCGACATATCCATCATACGGCTGAAGTCCACACGATTATGACACGTATCACATCTAGAAGCGTCCATAAGACGCTATGTCTCACTAAGTCGGCTACACCTGATTTTCCCCTGTGGTTTTTTCTTTTTTTTTTTCTCTCCACACTGGAAAAGGAGCCACTCACGCAACCTCCCGCTCTCTCTGCCATTCGTTTCTCTCTCAGTCTCACCTTCTTCCATCTCTTCCATAACCCCAACCAATCGCGAATTACTCATTAGCCGCAATTTCTGTGTCCAGATTAACTCTTGCTTTCGGAGATGGCCATTTTGGCGATATCGCCGTCTTCGACGACGCCTATCGTGAGGCTTCGGTCGGGCATGGCAGCCAAGACAGCGTCGAAGAAGATGAAACAGAGACGAGTGCCGGCAATTGGTAATTTCGGACATTTTGGTGACGTGGTGCGTAAAGATATGGAGTTCTTGAAGAAGAAAATTAGTAAAGGAATCGAGTGGGCAAATGAGGCGCTTCATATTCCTCAAGTTGCGAAGACAGTAGACGACGTAATTTGGCTTCGTAATCTCGAGGACCCGCTCTCTCCTATGGAGCCTCAGTCGTTGCCCCAACCTTCCTATCCAGGTGAATGTTTTTCGTAATATACGTATGCTGTTTATTTTTTTTTTCAAAAAAGTAATATACATATACTGTATACATGTAGGCTGTTGAAATTTGGTATGTACGTATTACTTACAAATATATATTTATTTATTGAGTACTCATAGAAACCACATTCTTGGTAATTATTTAGATTTTGGAGGCATTGCAGTGTTCGTTTCTTTCTGATCTCTTTTTTGTTTTCTTTACCCGTATTTGAATGTTGATAAGCTTGGCCTTCCTTTCTCTTTGTCTCTTCCGTTATAGCGATTAGCGAGTCATTTCTATGGATGAGAAAGAGATTGCTGTTATTGGTATACTCTATGTTCCCATAGTTGCGGATACATGTTCCAATACCAGGGACTTAAAAAATTAGTGTTGTTCATTTATCATGTATTCATGAGCAATTTCTGAATGTAGATGACATAGTTAATACAGAAGACTGAAAGTTATCTTTAATCTCTTGGAAAAGCTCATAGGAAATTCTGTGTGATTGTGCCAAACTTTGCAAGGTGGATCAAAGGATTGTTTGTAAACTGATTTTAAAATGTGTCGACCATTGACAGAACTCTCTGGTGTGGATTTGTTTATGGCTGATCTCAAAGCTTTAGAGGCCTATGCTAGCTATTTGTACTATCTGTCCAAGATTTGGTCGAAGCCACTTCCTGAAGTCTATGATCCAGAAGACGTTGCTGCCTATTTCAGCTGCAGGCCTCATGTTGTGGGCCTTCGACTTCTGGAGGTAATTATAATATTTCTATGCTAAAAATTCATATATAATGCAATATTATGCACGCATCCTAACCGTAAGTAGTCTCATTTTCTTCTCTTCTAGGATATGTTTATTAAAGGCACTGTATATTAACTTTCTTTTGATGGAAGTTCTAGCATCATCTCCCTGGGATGGCCACAGACAACTTCTAACCATGTTTCTTTCACCTCCAAGCCACTAAGAGGCTTGATATTTCTTGATATTAGTACCAATGTCTCTCTGGAATTCATTTGGATGATATAGCTAAGAAGCAGCTCAATCGTATCTTTGCGAGAATTCTCTTCTGAAACACAAAGTTCATTTATTAGTACAGGATTCTTGTTCTTTAATTAGGCTGTGATTTCATACGTAGGATTGATCACTATGCAAGCTCAGTCACCTGCAATCAATGATCTCATGCAGAGACATGACTCCAAACTTATGAAGCATTGCTGTTTCCACCAAGCATTCTAGCCTGAACTGCAGTTTTCTAGATATATCTGTTATCAGCATATCTCATTTATCTATATGAACTGCTGTTTCTTAGGTTTTTAGAGAAATCATCTTAATTGCCTTTGCAACATTATGTAATGGAAGGTGTTCTCCTCCTTTGCATTTGCTGCGGTTAGAATTCGAATGTCGGGGATCAAAAAGTTTCTAAGATCGGATTCAAATAAGGATACTAACAGGAATATTTCACAATATGAGTTTGGGATGGTATTGAAAGAAACAATGCTAAACTTGGGTCCTACTTTTGTCAAAGGTTAGTGATATTATTCATGAAGTTTAATTTGAACATATTGAAATTTTGCTAATCAAAATTTGTTCTTTTCTTTGAGATTCTACCTTTTCATGCTTCCTCAAGTGCTAATTTTAGGTTATATGCTGAGAGTTTTAAATTTCTCCCGCTGTGATAAGATAACACAACATGATAGTTACAGATATCTGTTCAATGGTGCAGTTGGTCAGTCGCTTTCCACGAGGCCAGATATCATTGGTACTGAAATTACCAAGGTGAGATAAAAGGTAGTTTTCTGTCTTCCTTTATGTTAACATGAGATGCTCATGACATTCAGAATTTTATGAAATTCAAGTTGTTAATTTGCATAACTCTTAGAGCTTTTCTTGTGGGTCATGGCAGAGTATGGATTCAAGGTTCTCATTTATTTCACCCTTTTGTTCGTCATTCATTTAAGCTCTATTTATTTTCACCTTTCATGGCAAATGGTTCTAACTTTTCATTTTGTTCTGTTAACATTGTACATTCTGTATAGTTTGCCCTCCTTATTGGGCATTAAAAAAAGGAAAAAATGTATTCATATTTCAGAAATTTAAGTTGGATAAGTTGCATATTTACCTTTATGCCTTTAGTAGATTCTTGTGTGTACATACATGTATGATGTGATGCTATATGTTCATATTATTCTCCTAAATGAGAGTTTCATGCACACTACTATGCTAAAGAGAATCCTTTTCTATATACCTTATTATCATGTCATTGCAGGCACTCTCTGAGCTGAATGAGCAAATCCCTCCTTATTGGGCATTAAAAAAAGGAAAAAATGTATTCATATTTCAGAAATTTAAGTTGGATAAGTTGCATATTTACCTTTATGCCTTTAGTAGATTCTTGTGTGTACATACATGTATGATGTGATGCTATATGTTCATATTATTCTCCTAAATGAGAGTTTCATGCACACTACTATG
Organism: Carica papaya; assembly: GCF_054855325.1. Classification (NCBI taxonomy): domain Eukaryota; kingdom Viridiplantae; phylum Streptophyta; class Magnoliopsida; order Brassicales; family Caricaceae; genus Carica; species Carica papaya. Next base: position 447,430 of record NC_142310.1, on the reverse strand, counting down.
CTAAAGAGAATCCTTTTCTATATACCTTATTATCATGTCATTGCAGGCACTCTCTGAGCTGAATGAGCAAATCCCTCCTTATTGGGCATTAAAAAAAGGAAAAAATGTATTCATATTTCAGAAATTTAAGTTGGATAAGTTGCATATTTACCTTTATGCCTTTAGTAGATTCTTGTGTGTACATACATGTATGATGTGATGCTATATGTTCATATTATTCTCCTAAATGAGAGTTTCATGCACACTACTATGCTAAAGAGAATCCTTTTCTATATACCTTATTATCATGTCATTGCAGGCACTCTCTGAGCTGAATGAGCAAATCCCTCCTTTTCCAAGGTCTATTGCTATGAAAATTATTGAGGAGGAATTAGGTTCTCCCATAAAATCATTTTTTAGCTACATGTCTGAAGAGCCCGTAGCAGCAGCCTCATTTGGTCAGGTGTTATTTTACGCAGATATTGTGCACAAAGCTGATACCATATATCATGCATTAATAGCTCCTTAGTGGTTGTGTTTGTTTTAGGATCTTTTAATTTGCTTCTCACTTGTATATGGGGCATGCATTCTAGGTTTATCGTGGACGTACGGTTGATGGTTTTAATGTTGCTGTGAAAGTTCAGCGCCCTAATTTGCTTCATGTGGTAGTGCGAGATATTTACATTCTCCGGCTTGGGGTTTGTATTGAAAACTATTATTCTTATTCCCCTCTATTTAAAAACATGAATCTAATGATTTAATGATCAAATTTCAGCTTGGGGTGCTGCAAAAGATAGCGAAGAGGAAAAGTGACCTTCGATTGTATGCTGACGAGCTTGGAAAAGGTTTAGTTGGGGAGCTAGATTATATTTTAGAGGCTGCCAATGCTTCCCAATATCTGGTACTCTTTCATTCTTTATTTGAAGTTCACTTTTTTTTGGAGAAAGTACGCCTTAAACTTTATAACAAATCTGCCATTAGAGGTCGCACTTTATGGCTAAAACTTCATAACAAATCTGTCATTGGAGGTCACACTTTTTGCCACAATATGGAAGGAACATGTCTGGAACAAGGGTAACAAGAAGATCTTAAATTGGATATATTTCAATAATAAGAGATATTTATGTAATTGTAATGTTTATGTATTACTTAGATATTTAGCTTGTTTAAAATTATTCCTTACGGATTAGTATTGGTGCTTGCTGTCCTCTATGTAGTTATATCAGCTCCTTATAGCAAGAACTTAAACTGCACAATGTCGAGCTCCATGTTGCGTGGCTTCAATTGCATGATAATTTGCTCCTTTTCGCAAGAGCCTAAACTGTATGATATTCTTAGCCCGTATGAGCTCAAACTATAAGATCCTATTTAGTTAGTCTTTGTTATAGGTTATCAATTAATTAGCTTATTTTTCTATTAATTGATTTTTTTGGTTGACTTAAGAATTCTTATTTTGATTGTATTTTTGTACTAATTTACTCTAATTTAGTTCTTTGGTAGGCTATTCATATGATTGTTATATAAATATTTAGTTTTTTTAGATAAAAACATGTAATAGTACACCAAAGGGGGTGTCACCTCTATACAAAAGTATTTACATAAATATTTAGTTCTTAACTTGGTTATCAAGATTCAAAATCACTAATTTGGTTTTTAATAAAATTTGTTTAAGTATTGTGTTTAAATTTTCTTCATCCTACATCTATTGGTGCCAAAATCTAATTTCAATTTATCATAAAATCATATATATTCTTTTTCCAAACTTCATGATGTATTGCCACCACAACAATACCCTCTCAACCCTAAACCTCAGAAGTTGTAGAAACAACACACCAAAAAGGACTGTTCGGCTGTGAAAATTTTCTCCAGTCACCCAGCCAAGTCCATCAGCTTTAGAAGGACCCAATCCTTGCCTGCACCAAATCTCATCATCTACCATGACCCGAGTCCATCTCACCCACCAGAAATCGTCAGACACTGTAACAATCAATGGATTTCCTCCTTCGTAGATGTGACAAGTAACATTGATACTAAATTTGGAACCAGGGCCTCTAGTGCAATCCATCACCAAAAGATTGATGTTAGAGGACTAACGAAAGTCGGCAGATGACTCCCATTCGTGGACTAGTGGGTATAGGTTTCAACATTGTGAAGCCTTCCATTGACATATTCAAATTGGTTTAACTCAATCTGGTTTAAGTTACTTGGTTCAGCAACTTCCAAACCAGTTGTTGACCTTTTAGACCAGTTTTTAAAGTTTTCTGGCGTGCCTTTTTACTTTTTTCAGTCAAGTGACAATCTATACTGACTTTTTTGGGTAGATTGATTATTTGGACAAGTGAATTAATATCTACTCATGAATTTAACTAAATTACTTGATTTGAAATGTATATTAAGTCCTCTAATTGGCTTTAGAGAAAAGAAAATGAATGTATTGCTAGTAGCATTATGATCCAGAATGGGTTGACGCTAGATTTTCGAAATAAATTAAAAATTGTAATTATATAAATGTGAAATAATTATACTATTTAAGAGTCTATTATTTTTTATTTAAGAGTATTACTAAAATTTTAATAATTTAGAATTTCTACTTTTCTCAATATTTCTACTATTATTAAAATTAGTCTCTCATTCTTATTAGAATTCCTAATTTTAGTAGTTTATTATTTTTTATTTTAATTTTATTTAGGAAAGATTGTTTAAAAATATTATAAAAAGTTTGTAATTTTACTTATTGGAGAATTTAAGTATTCAATAATATTTTCAGAATTTTTTGGTTTTCTGGTTGTGTGATGTAATTAAACCCTTAAGTGTGATAGTTAAGATTTCTTAAATAAGACATTTAAGAAATCCTAAGTGATACTTAAGATTTCTTAAATAGGATGTTTAAGAAACCCTAGGTAATGTCTAGCTTTTTTATCCCCAAATTCGTAATTGTACAAATCAACCATATTTGTCGTAAATTAGTTGGTATCAGAGATAAAAGAATCCTAACAACCAAAGTTTCAAAACCCTATACCCAAATAGTTTTCAACCTATCTGAAAAAAGAAATGTCAAAAGAAAGAACCTTAAAGTGTCAATAGAATTTCCTAAATCTTCCATTGAATGAAGATGATGACTCAACAACAAAAGACCAAACATTTGGAACCATCTAATCTTTAGTAAGTCAAAAGCATCCACATTCTTTACCCTATCAGAAGTCTTTTTGTTCCTCTCTTTCCACATAACCCAAAAGATAGTGTGGTATTAGCTCTGCATGTTTTCTCCTTCCTCCAATACCCTTCCACACCCTAATTTCATTTTTCACATACCTTGTAGTCACCCAACTTATGCCTAGTAGAGTATAAACCATAGTCTATAGCTTGTACTGCAGGACATCAGAGCAGAACATGGTTGACTCTTCAGCCCTCTTGCAAAGATGACAGGTGTTCACCAAAATATTATTCTGGCTCTTTAATTTATTAATTTTCAGAATACATTGCCTATTAGCCTCCTATGCTAAAAACGGTAGATGAGGTGGGGCTCTTGTCTTCTAAATCTGTCTAAATGGGAAAGTAAAGCTATTTTCCATCATGCTTGAACAACTGCTTATAGACGGACCTAACTGTGAAAGACGCACTTGTAGTAGGACGCCATAAGGGAATATCATTACTCCCATCCAAATTCACAATGGATAGAGTGCTTAGCAACTTCACATTTTCACGAATCTCCTAGTTATTCAAGTTTCTCATCACAAAAACCTGTCATTCTTTCTCCACTCCTCCAACCTCTAAAAATGAGTCATAAATCTATGGATACTGCTCTCTGAGAGTACCACCCTCCAACCACTAGTCTTCCCAAGTCTGATCTATCCCCCTTACTAATAACCTTGCACCTGATGTTCACTTGACAACAAAGTTCCACTTTTCAAATTCTTCTTATTTTGACATTTCAAAACTCGAGGTCAAATTTTTAATGAGTAAAATGATGCAGAATAAGAAGATCCTAACTTGTATATGAAGATGTTCATGCAATTGTAATATCCATTTAGAAATTATTACCTGTAGGCTTATTGTGATGGCATGTGTTTATTATTTCCTATTAGTTACGATCCTGTTTAGCTATTCTTTATTATAAGTTATTCAAATAGTTAGTTTATTTTCCTATATAGTAGATTTTCTAGATTGATTTAAGAATTTCTATTCTCATTATATTTTGTACCTGTAAATAGGGTAAATTCGTTTTTGTTATTTGGTAACTATATATATGATTATTGTGTAAACATTGAGTTATTGATTTGGTTATTGAGATTTGAGATATCTATTTTTATATTTTTTCTAAGTATTACATTCAAGCTCTCTTTGCCCTACACAGGACATCCAAATCCTCTAGGGCCCACCCAGCCGCATGGCTGAAATGGGATATTGGTTCTTCCGAGGCTTTAATTTTTACCCTTATGTTTCTAGTGTCATTTTTTCTATATAATGTTGTAGCTTCCACTCTAACATGGTTTTTATACTTTTGGAAAGAAACTTCTTTCCTAGATGAAATGTTTTTAATTCAGGTATATCTCACAAAATTACCTCGGTTAAAAGGAAGAAAGAAGTAACCTACTTCCATTTAGATTGTTGGACTTAAATTAACTCTTAACTAATCTGATAGGTATTATTTTAGACCACAATAGTTTTGTGGTTATTCACATAAAAAATTGGAAAAAAAAAAATCATACTTCTCCAGGATTTTATGGCACAATGAAGACTGATGAGTTTTATCTGAAAAAACAAAAATGAAGGAACCAGGACAGCAGGAGTGAGGAGACATCAGATAGACACAGAGAGAAGAGGAAAGATCTTTATGTGGCCCAAAGACTAGTTTAATAATTTTTTAGAAGGCTTTTCGTTTGGCAAACAAAAATTCTAGGGTTGTTTTTCTTTAGTTTCATCATTGTCCTGTTCCTTCTAATTGAACTTATTTGCTTTCTCTGCAGGAAGCTCATTCCCGCTTTCCTTTTATTTATGTTCCAAAAGTATTTGAAAATTTAAGTCGAAAGAGGGTTCTGACAATGGAATGGATAGTTGGTGAGAGCCCCACTGATTTACTCGCCATAACTGCTGGTAACTCTGTTAATCAACTTTCCACATATTCAGACAGGCAGAAAATTGATGCCAAAAGACGCCTTCTTGATTTGGTAGGTGACAAATTTTCTTCTTCTTTGTTAATACTGGCAAGTAAAACTTATTTTCATGACTTAAATGAAACTCTCTCGTAAGTCATGAGCACTATTACGGAATTGCTAATTTTTACTTCTATGCACTATAACCCAAGATGTTCAGTTGCACGAATAGAGCTGACACTGAACTAGACCTATTTGTGAACAATTCAGACTCAGTTTAGTTGATTTTCAGTTCAAGCTTGGTTTGACTGAGTTTTGAGTTGAACCTGATGCTATTTTCATACTTATTTATATTATTAAGTCAAAAACTTGTTGGAAGTTCCAAAATATGTTTGAATATTGATGTATGTAATAATAAGTATATATATCTCTTATTTTGAGCTCAAGTGCAATTTATGGCTCATGTAAGGGCAAACATGTTTGAAATTGATAACTTTATGGGACAGTACTGTCAAGTTTGAGTCAGATAAAGCGCGAGCATAATCTGTGATTCAGTTCAAACTTAAGCTCTAACAAAAACTCAAAATCAAGTTCCCTAGTCAGGCTCAAGATCAACAATAGTTTACAAGTGCTCTGATATTCAGTTCAGATCATTTTCACCCCCTAAGTGTAATGTTGAGAACATCATTTTCTATCAGTTTACTGGTAGTTCCAGCTAAAATATATACCAGATTAGTATCTCTAATGTGTTATTGCTCCTTTCTTTTGATGTAGTCAAGTTCTATGTACAAGTAATCAGCTGAACCCTGTGCATGAACTATCTAGGTTAACAAGGGAGTGGAGGCAACACTCATTCAACTTCTTGAAACAGGCATATTACATGCTGATCCACATCCTGGGAACTTGCGGTATACATCATCAGGACAGATAGGGTATATTTTGAATGCTTTCCTGCATAGGGACCAGTTAATTTGTTCTCTAAAATTGGTGCAAGTTATAATGATCTCTCTGCCAGGTTTCTAGACTTTGGTTTGCTTTGTCGAATGGAAAAGAAGCATCAGCATGCTATGCTAGCATCAATTGTGCACATTGTAAATGGTGATTGGGCATCTCTTGTTCATTCTCTGACCGAAATGGATGTTGTAAGGCCAGGAACAAATACTCGCCTTGTTACCATGGTACACAAGTATTTAGTGAAATTCTGTTAGCTTCTTGTATAGCTGACCCTCTTTACCATTACTTTTAGGAAGATAGACAGGCATGCTTATGCTAATAGTTATATATTGGATTTCAAGTTTGTTGTTTTATTTCACATTTGAACACTCTGAGGCTCCTTTTGATATTTGTACCTGTTTGGAGCTTTGAAAATGATTCAGGATCTGGAGGTTGCCTTGGGAGAGGTAGAATTTAAAGATGGAATTCCTGATGTCAAGTTCAGCAGGGTGAGAACCAAATCTGAAAGTAACTAAAATCCCCTACCATATAACATTGAGGATAGTGTTGCATCTTAAGCCACAGAAAATTTTCAAACAAAAGATTTGATTGTTGAATTGAATAAATCATATTGTTCAAATATTATTTTTACATATATGGTTCTAAGAGTTTCGGGGAGTTGGGAGATACTAGAGGTGATTATTACCTACTTGGTTCTGTCTTTCTTCACACTTTTTTAACTTTTAATTTTTTCCTATAGGTCAGTAAATCCAGTTGTAGTACCGTGAAATTCTAAAATACCTTGTATTATGTATTCGCTCATTTTGCCTAATTGGTTTTATCTTTAGGGACATAATTGTTATGGATTTTCATATTTTAAGAAAAACAATTCTTTGGTTTTAAGTACTTAAATTGGTTTCTTATGGGATATTAGTAATCTATATGTTTCTTGCACTTTGCATCGGCATTATGGTCATGCAAAATTTTTATAGCCTTTGTAACTTCAAGTGGCTGATTCTTGTAACATGATTTGAAGGTTCTGGCAAAAATATGGTCTGTAGCTTTGAAGTATCATTTCCGTATGCCACCGTACTATACACTTTTACTACGTTCTCTTGCTTCTTTTGAAGGTATGTTATCACATGTGGACCTCTTATTTTCTCAGTTTTTAAGAGTTCCAATATCTTGTGATGCACATGACATTGAAACAAAAGGAATATTACTTTTGATGCACATGCTCCATGAAGTTGAGTGATTTGAAAAACACAAATGGTACAAGACAGTGTCTTTGGACAAATTCAATTGTACCTTTGGCAAGTTCATCATAATATTCCAATTAAATGATGACAGGAGTGCTCGAGTACAAAGGAGACTGTCATTAATTCAATGTTTAATTTAGATCTTTAAGTGGACGATACCAAGTTTCAGACCTTGATATGGATGTATTATTGATCCCACTATATTATGAGAAATGAAGTGTAGATCAGAAACTTTCCCCATTCAAGATCTGAAAGGAAAACGTGGTGTACTAAAACTGTATAATAATAAGCTGGAGAGAAGAAAAAAATTGTCAGAGCAGTAGAAAGTGATGTTAGATTCTGTTTTTTTTTTTTTTTTTTTAAATCAGTGATCAGGTTTCGATCTAAACTTTCCTTTCCATTGGAGAGATTCATATAGATCATATAGAAGTAACAACAGCTTTGGTTATTTTTCTCCTCCTTTGTCTTTTCTGACAAATGTTTTTACTCACTTGATTTTGTAGTTGGAAGAAACAGGGATGTGCTTTTTTCTGTGCTGTTTCTTGGTTTGACTGTGATTCTTCTTTTGCTCTGTAGTTTCCTACTTTTAATTGATTACTTCTCATTGATGTTCTCCCAGGTTTGGCTGTAGCGGCAGATAAAAATTTTAAGACATTTGATGCTGCATACCCTTATGTTGTTGAGAAACTTCTAACTGAAAATTCAGCTGCAACAAGAAAAATTTTATATTCGGTATCAAATGCTTTAAGAACTCTACTTTTGTTTTACAGGCTACCAATCTTGTCCTTTTCATGATATTGTAGTATGTTTAAATCTTACTGTGTTCGAACTTTCAATAGTTGTGGTTATGGCCAAAGAGGTGGTTAAAACACCATTTTATGGAGCTTGCTACATTTATCTAGATCTAGGTAGTTCACTCCAGCAGTCTCTTCCTGATAGCTGCAAGTATTCGGTACTTATTTTCTCAGAGGATGAAGCTGTAGCAAATATTTTTTTGAATACTGATCAACATGCATCCTTACAATTATCTCTGCAGAATCTTACTGTAGTAGTCATAATTATTATAGTCCTGAAACTTTTTTTTTTTGAAATAAAACATATTAGAGTTCTGAAACTAGTTTTCTGTTCGGTAATTACAGATAAATATGAAAACTGTCGAGTTGGTTTTATATTTATTTTGTTCTTACTCATTCTGTTGGTTCCTGTTTAGGTAGTTTTGAACAAAAGAAAAGAATTCCAATGGCAGAAAGTCGCCCTATTCCTGAGAATAGGTGCAACTAGGTGCGTTGACTCATTTCTTACACCCTAAGTTTTAATGCTAAAACTAATTTGATTAGTAAATCTTCAAACAGAAGTCACTCTATTTCTTGAGTTGTTGATGTTTCTGGTGTGTTGGACAATTTCTTCCCATTGAACATTTGGTTTGTTTTTCTGAGGAGATTGATGTGTGATTTTTTAACCATATAGTCTAGGCTACATTCATCAAACATAAACAGCGAGAATATAAATGTCCAAATCCATTTCCCGATAGATACTCTATTAAAACAAACAAAAGACCTAATTACAAATCCTTTAAGTATTATTAAAAAATATGATGTATTTGGTTTTTAACTTTTTCGTTTACAAGAAACTTGAAACTCTGGCATCGCTGAAAAACTTTTCTCTGCTAATCATTGACTATTATGATTTAAACTATTTTATAAATATTGTTTTACATGGGTGCATCTCCTTGGTTCCTTGAATTGAACTTCTTTTCTATTGAAGAAAGAAAACAAAACTACCCTGCTCTGAACTAAACGAACTTGGGAGCTAGTTTCTCATTTTGCCTCAACCAAAGAAAGAAAAGGCATGCATGCTGGAAAAAAAAATTGTATATACTATTATTACTGACCTATTTAACAAGGAAAAGATCAGTTTGTTTTGATGATGGGAAAGGAGTAATCTATTGGATATCTGCGAGTGGCAAAATGCTGAAGTTTCCAGATAATTGAATGTTTTATATTTCATGCTATGAGCACTTGAAGGGAAAGACATCCTTTTCCTTCTTCAATGCAATTCTCCTAGATCAGTTATTCTATTACTATGATTGTTTTTTATTTGTTTTATTTCTGATATCTAATTATCTAGTATGTGTATCTATATTTGGTCCTTAATCTAGTTGCTTCTCCAGGAAGGGCTTGCAGCGACTGACAACAGTAAACAGTGCAACCTCTGATGGTTACTTACTGAACAAGGCGAATGGTGGTGCTATTAACGTTGCAAATTTGGTCTTGAAGCTTTTACCGTCTAAGGAAGGTGTTGTTCTCAGAAGACTCTTAATGACTGCGGTTAGTGCTTTTCTCTGTGCGGTTTTATGTTTTGAAGTTAATGATTATGCTATGGTAAGCTTTTTGATCTTTCATGTTTGATTCTTGATGATTACAGTAACATTTATGTGAACAAGTTTAAGTATAGTGGTGGGATATCACCTCTGCAATCTGCAGTGTGGTTGGATGTCTGTTGGCACCTGACTTCTCATATATATTGTTATCAGCTAAAGAAATGTATGCTTGCTTGAAAGTTCATTTTCATTTAACCTGATATTAATATGCATGTGAATTATATTTTTTGGCGCTACTTGTTATATTGTATCTCTTAGCCTGGGTTTTGGGTGAGCATTCCAGTCATTGTTCTTGTAGGTTTTTCTTTCAGTAGTGAAGTCCTTTTTACAAGATTGAGTAATGAAGTTTGGCTGTAATTTATTGTCATGTAGAAGGCATTGTTTATGGACACACAAGCAAACCATAATTCTATTCACTGTGGCAATAAAAGCCCTATTTTCATTAATATTTGGATTTTATGGGTATTCATTTAGCATTTTGGTGAGTAGGACGGAAGTTCATTGATCCGAGCGATGGTATCCAGAGAAGCACATTTCTTTCGCCAGCAACTTTCTGGAGTCATTGCAAATATATTGTACCAGTGGCTGTTTAGTGCTTTAGGACAGGGCATTACACCAACTCAGTACAGTTCCAACGTAAGACTGTCAGGTGGGCCAGGAAATCAACAGCTAGGTTCATCTTATGGATTAACCACCCCATTTTATGATTATCAATCCTTCTTGAAGGATAGACGGCTCAAGGTGATCTTTTCCAAGGTGATAGACTCAGCCAGGAGAGATCCAATGTTGATGCTGAAGTTTTGCTGGACTTCCTTTGTGATGTTCATCACAGCTTCAGCTTTGGCTTTTCATCGGCTTTTGGTGTCTTTATCTGAGACTTACCTGGGTTCTATGCCTTTTACTTCGAAGCGATATGCAATCAGTGCATGAAATTCTTAATCTGACCGTGGATTGTGCGTCTTATTCGATCTGAATGCAAGCATTTTCCAGGAAACTAATTATAGGAATTACAACTAACATACAAACAGATATGTCTTACCTGAGTTGGATTATAGGTTTTTTGGGCATTTGGTATCTGCACTAGCAATCTGTTATTCGGCTTTCTAGTTTCGAAAGGCACAAGTGCAAGGGATAGGTAATACTGGCACTGAATATGAGCTTCCTCACCGAGTATACTGTTGCCTAAGATTGCGGAAGTCCATGCTTTGTCATATACAACCAGCACTATTCATGCTCTGCAGCCGGTAAGATATCTACACATGGTCTTTTCTTGAATTTTCAAGCTGATATGTTGAAACTGAACATTGATTTTCAGGTTAACACAGGTAGAGTATACTTTATTACTAATCCTGAATGTAACTAGTCAAGGAATTTATGTCGTTACACCATATGTTAATAATCAAATATTTCTTTGTAGAAAAAGAAAATGTAAAATAATTTATTCTTCTTCCATTTGAAACTCTGCTGTTTCTTTGAAGACCTGGATGATTTGTGTGGTTAACAGAATTACGGAGCAATAGGTATTATATTTACTTTATATTTAGATATAACTTCCAGGATGTGTATTTGATAAATTCAATAATAATTTTGTCAAAAATAAATAAATTTAATAGTTGCTACAAGTCACCCTCATTCGGTTATGTTTTTTATTTTCTGCATATTTAATATTAAGACTGTTTGAAATCAATATATTTATCTATTTTAAACATTGAAATGAATTATACATTTTTTTTTTCATATAATTCATTTATTTCATATAAATCATTGAAAGAATTAAAAGTGTTGTGCGGTCAAAGTATTGTCATTATTCTACATTGTTAATCGGTTATTATATAAACTAACTAAATTACTGTAAAATATTATAAAATAATAATTAAATTACTGTGAAATATTATAAAATTATACCTATGCATTGTCGATTTTTCCTATTGAATTTTCCTCTACAAAATCTGCTCAACATGGGAAGAGGGTGAGAGAAAAGGACAGCCAAAGAGAGTGAATGGAGAAAAATCAATGCATGGTGCAACGAAGGTAATGTATTACATCTCATACTATCTATGTCCGTACTACATAAACTATCTATGACGGCATGCTAAAAAAAAATAATCATAAAATGATATATATATATATGTATATATATACACACACACATATATAACACTAATTTTGCACATATATTTTTATAAGGACTTGTGTCTTTTCATAATAAATATTAATAAATTCATTAATTATTCAGATATAATAATCAACAATGGAGTTATATAATAACAAAATTTATTATTTAATTAGTTGTGTTTTAAATTTATATAATGATGTGTCTTTTTCAATTTTTAATTTATATAAAGAAAACCGCATGCTATAATAATTATAAATAATAAATATATATTGCTTTCTCATATATCATTCCAAATAATTGGGTTTTTTTTTTCTCATTTAGTATAATGTAAATTTATTAATTAATTTAAAATAATAATTAATCTTGAGTTTATTCTTCAATTTTTAAATATTTATATGTTGTTCTTTAATTTTCCAAAAAATAAGACATCTATTTATTTATTTATTGTATAAATATTAAATTTGGATTAAGATTTATTTAAATATACATAAAAAATTATTTCTAAATTTTTTTTGTAAAAAGTGAAACTTAAAAATAGTATATATTAAATTCTACAAATTTTATTTCAATGCAAAAATGAAATATAATAATTAATCAAAAGAATTCCCATTCTACAAATTAGTAAATATTAAATTTAATAATTTTAATATGTGGCATATTAAATTTTAAATACTGAAATAATTTATAGCAAAAGAAATATTATCGGATAATCAGAGACTCATTATAATAGCTCGTGTTGCACTTGATCACCCCGTTTACCATAAACCTTGCCTTGCTCCTCACTCCCGGTGCTGGATCCAGATTTCCTCCAAACCCAACAAAACCCAGAAGTCCAATTCATTGAATTTCATTTCAGTTCTTTTCCTTTTTCCTTTTTTTTTTTTCTAATCACCGGCGTTGAATTTCAATCGTCACCATTGACTCTGCCCCTCTGTTCCTCTTCTTTCATCATGAGTTCTCCGGTAAGTGTCTCTCTCTCTATCCCTCTTACATATCTGACATTATTTAATTTCAGATCTTCAAATTACTTAATTATTGTTTGGATTGAATTGAAAAGGGGGGAAAAGAAGGAGAATCCGCGTTCTTTTTTTTTTTTTTTTTTTCCTGCTGCTGTGGGTTAAAAGTGTTTTGCTGTTGTCTTTTAAAACGGCAGGGAACAAGCATGTTCACTGGGTTTACTAAGCTATGCAAAGGATTGGCTGTGGTTCTTGTAGCGGGTCACATTGCGGTTCAAGTTCTTCCTGTTGCTGTTACATACCTTGCGCTTATTCCTGCTAGGTACATTTCTCTCTCTCTCTCTCCTTTTTCCCTTTTCGGTTTTCAGTTATTGATCTGTGGATTTATGTTTCATGGTTTTTAATGCATTAATTGGTAATGAATTAGTAGTGTTGTTGTTGCTTTTGGTATATTCTTGTTAGGCATAACCATGTGTATCTAAGTGTGGATTTTGGAACTCAGGAAACGAATGGGTTGTAGTTATAGTTGCAGGATCTGCTTGTGCATGAATAAGGGTAGTCAAAGATGCTTGTTATTAGAACTTCATGGTTACTGATACTTTTTTTTTTGGGAATAACATGGTTCTTATACTATTTAATTGTGTTTCATGTGCATTTTGCTTGATGTTTAGGTGTAAGGACACTTAGTTCATCTGTATATTGTGATGTGATAACTCAGAAGTTAACCGTTCTCTTCTTATCTTGATGGTTATAAATTCCATTCCATTGAAAATGATTGTGTCCGGATACCTGAATCCAAAGTGGTGTGGGTCTCCATTTGAATGTCATCATGTAGTGCCTATTATGGATTTTGGAATAAAATCATGGAATCTCATAAAAATAGAAAAGGTTTTGGCAAGTGGCTACCTGATGGAAACTAATTTTGAAGCTTTTAATTTGTTTCCTAGTCACATTATTGGATAAATGGGATTGTCAGGAGGACTTAGGAGTTCACTAATTATTTTCTTTTAGCATATCATATCTGACAAAGGTAACCTAAAAAATACTATTCTTCACTTTCCGTTCCTGGGACTGCAGCAATTTGTTTGTAACTTTTTCTTTCTTTGATGAGAAAAGAGAAAAACATATGAATAAGGCACAAAGGGGAGATAAAAAGAGATTTACATCCCAGTTAGAAAATCAATAAGGTTCCCAAGATCCTCATCAGAATTAATAGGATGACCCTTATAACAAAAATACAGGATCTGGAACCACATGTTCCTAGCCTTATCAAAAGGAAAACTCTAACCAAAGAGATTATTCTCTTTCTTTCTTTCCAAATAATCCACGAGGTATTTATACTTTTATTTAAATAATAATAATAAAAATCCACGAGGTAGCTAGAGGAATAAAGAATTTTTCCTTCTCTAATCAGCCACCACCCAACTCAAACCTAGAAAATCAAATGCTATGCACCAAAGTCGAAAAGCAAAAGAGCACCATAACAAATTGTGGTTTGAACGACCCACTTGTTCTTTTGTATAAGTAGCACCCATCAAACCAAATCTTCCCTTCTGCATATTCAGCAGTGAGTTAGTTTTATGTTAATACTCTGTATTAAAGATGTAGGAGAGGATGATTATTTAGGAGCACGGTATCTTAAACTTCAGTTAAGCTTTTGTTGTCTGGTCTCTAATTAGATTTCATGAGTGCTTTGATTTGTCAAATATGACTTTGCTCTTGCCTTAAGGACGTTGGTCATGTCTTAGTGCAGGTGACCTATTTCCTTGAACTTCCTACAGCCTTTTTTTTTTTTGTTTTTTAAATAGAAAGGATAGAGTGCACCTGGTAAATTCCGAACTCTTAATTATGGAGACTGCCTCCTTTAAACTCTTAAAATTTATTGCATGTGAGGTTCTGAAAATGTTTCAATGGGTATTGGCGTTGTTATACTGTTAATCAAAAAAATTCTCAAAAAGCCTTTAAACAGCTCCCAATTTTAGAAAGATATGAAGTTCTCCCTTTCTTTATGGTGAAAAAGCTATGCTCTATCATTAAGTTTCTGTTAAGTTATCTTTTTGGGCTTTATCGGTCGAGACTCAAACATGGTCAATGCAATGACTTCTTTGAATGTGTGAACTCTAGAAGCTATTTTCTTACTTTCGGAGTGTTTTTGAGGGGATTGTAGAAGAGATAACTAAGGTTAGGGATAGATGACTACACTATGTGGGATTTTTGAGCTTAGGTCGTGATATTAATAGGGTGCAGTATTTTGGAAATTCTATTGATATATGGACTGACCTGTAAATATTTTTGTACATGGGCCCCTTGGTGCCAATGTGTTAATACACACTTAATATTTTTTTTATACTTTTTATTTGGAAAAAAGAAATCTCTGCTTTGTGGTAATGGACAATGAGTTAATGAATTTTTGTAAACGTGTGGGAGTTTCTTGGTGCACTCTCTGATCATGTGAAGTAAAGCTTGAGCTGATGGTTATATGTGATTAGTTATTTGTTTGGACTTAATTTTAACTGTGGTCATTTACTCCTTTCACAAGAGGGAAAGATTACATACAAAAGTCCTTTTTGCTTGCAATTTTTACTCGCTGGCATGGAATGTTATTTATTTTGATGTGATGTTCATTTTGTAGGACAATTCCTTTTGCTTGGAATCTTATTACCGCTGGTTACATTGAACAGTCAGTCTATGGGGTATGCACTTCTTTTGCTGTTAATCAAGTTTATGATATTTAACCATATGATCTGGTTTATACAATTGGACTGATAAGTGATCAACGTGGATTTATAGGTAGTTGCCAGCACTGTCGGTCTCCTTTTCATGGGAAAGTTGCTTGAACCTATTTGGGGTTCTAAGGAGTTCCTGAAATTCGTCTTTGTTGTCAACTTTCTTACTTCCTTATGTGTTTTTGTCACTGCTATTGCCTTGTACTATATAACAAGGCAGGAAAATTACCTGTGAGTCCTGGATGATATTTCTACACTTCCAAGGAGTTTTTAGTTTTGATTTACTTCTGCTTCTGTCTCTGCATCCCTTTCTTTTTCCCTTGTTATTACTTACCTACATCATTATTTGCAACCATCATTCAGCAACCATAAGTTCATGCACCCTAAATTTTTATTTATCAATGTATGCTATTTCGTTATTAGGAATCTAGCTTGGTAGATTAAGGTTGTTTTATTTTTTGCTATTTTGTCTTTGTTTTCCTTTTATCAACTCTTTTCTTTTTCCTCTGCTAGTTATATGCCTCTTTCAGGCTTCCATGGCGTCCTCGCTGGGCTCTTAGTCGGTATCAAGCAAATAATACCTGACCAAGAGCTGTCTATATTGAGACTAAAAGCGAAGGTATGCACACTTTCAAAAGCAATCTTAATCTACCCATGATTAGGTTAATAGGAAATTATGTGAATTCAAGATGTGCCTTCTCATCATCTGTGTTGATGTGTTGTATTTTACAGTGGCTGCCTTCTATTATGCTTGCTGTCTCCATTGTTGTAAGCTTCTTTACAGCAGAGTCAGCAACATATCTTCCAACCTTAATATTCGGTACATATATGGGCTGGATTTTCCTCAGATATCTACAAAGGAATCCAGAAACAAAACTTAGGGGTGATCCAAGTGATGATTTTGCATTCTCATCGTTCTTTCCTGAGTTTCTTCGGTAACGAAGTTCCTCCTCTTAAGTTTCCCCATCTTTGTATTATTTGGCTCATATGGTGAGTTTATTTTTTTCTTCCATCTCTCTCACTTCCAAGTGTTTCTCCTTGTTTGGATGCAGACCTGTTATTGATCCCATTGCATCAATATTTCATCGGTTGCTTTGTGGAAGATCTGAAGCTTCAAAAGAAGCCCAGGGTTATACTTTGGGAGGTGCTCCATTGCCTGGTTCTGACCCTATTGAGGCTTCTAGGAGGAGGTAACATTCTTTCTACTTTGTCAACATCCCTTTTAATGAATTAATGTCCCTCCTCATGTCAACATATTTTATTGTCTATAAGGAATTACACTCACTTGTTTTTTAGTACAAGTAGCTATGGGATTTGCTGACTTTTTTACTATCATCCGGCTGTTACTGAGATTTTTACTTCTGTTCAATACATAATGACTGAAACTAACTTTAGTTGTTTAATGCCATTAGTTTATTGATGGTCAACAAGCATAACTAAAACCTCCAAGGAGCACCTGCAACATGTTTGTGAAGGGTGGAGCAGTTAAAATAGAAACAGAAATAAATGACTTGGACGTTAGCAATGTGTCTGGAGTTCAATAATTTAATAAAAACAAATGTAGTACTTTAATTTAGTAAAAGTAAATATAATTTAGTAAAAGTAGAAATAAATCAAGTGTTGGTTGGAATTTTAGGCATGTTTTCATCATTTTCAAATGGAATCTTCAACATGTCCTTGTTCAATTGGAATATGTGGAAGTTTTCAGACAAGAGTGGTTTGAGCAAACGGTAAAAGATTTGCTTCGGGGTGATATATAAAAGGGAAAATGGGGTTACAATCAATTGAAAACATAATTACGCGGTGTTTGTGCAGGAAACAAGAAGGAATTTATATAGCTTCTGATTTATTATCCTCCTTGCAGAGAAAGAGGGGCTAGAGCGCTGGAGGAAAGATTGGCGGCCACACAGAGCTCAGATGAGTCACAAAAAGATGCCTCTGAGAATGTCTGAGAGGCCGGACATAAATCCTTTTTTTCTGGATTTCAGGTGGACAGTTTTGTCATACTTTTGCCTTGAATTATAGCTCCATAGATACCATGTTCTTTTTCTTTTTGTGCATCGTGTGCAAAAATCGTCTGCATCCTTCCCCGCCATATGTAGAGAAAAAAAAAAAAATGAACAAATCGAATTCGTATCTGTTTATTATCCTTACCCTCAAAATTAGTAGTAGCAAAATCTGTTTGTTTCTTACATTATCATTGTTTGGCATGGTATACTCTTGTAATACATAATACGCCTTTTTTTTTTTTTTTTTTTTTCTGATCTTCATAATTCTTTCTTTTGGAAGAAAACCTTCTTTCAGCATAAATAAGCTTTTCTTTTTCTCTCTTCTTATTGGTTACTTACACTCATCTCTTACATGATGCTTTCTATTGAATTATATTGGTGAGTAACATATTATTTAAATATTAATTTATATATATATATATATATATATTTTACTAAGAATTGATTATTTTTTAATACATTTTTTTTAAGTTAGAGAAAGGGGGGGTTAGATGTTTTTAATATATTCAATCTATAATTATCACAATGGTTCAACATGATTATATATAAATGCATATTTTTGTTTATACAACTAGTTATGTATTTTGGGGACAATCCATGCTCACATTTACACATTTATATACTCCACAAACAAAATGATATATACACACACACACATGTATATACTCCATAAATTAAAAAAATAACTCATCTTAAGGCCAATATTTATATACCCCCACAAATTAAATACTAAATTCTACATGTATACCCTCAAAAGCAAACAATAGATGCACACATTTATATAATCCATAAATAAAAAAGTCATGCTTATAATGTATATAAACCAAGTTAGTTCTTGTGCATGTATACCCCCCATCTAAATCATTTAAAATCTTCTCCTACAAAAATAATTTAAATTATTAATAATTTCAAGTATATTAAACATATAAAACGCTAACAACAATATTTTAATACGGTACATTTCTATTTTAACAAATAAAAATTTAGAAAGTTCGAATCTTTTCAATGGCGTTGTGTCCCTAACGTTAGTTTTAAATATTTTTAGAACAATTTTCTGTCACACAAAACAACACATCATTGTTTACGATTCCTCACGGCATCTACAAAGCGGCCGCATGGCATCTGCTCCATAAATTCCTTTCTATCTAACTGTTAGTTTAATTGAGGGACCAAATTGAAAAATAATTAAAAAGTAGGTGCTTACTTCTAAGAATCTTAAACTTAGTTACCAAAATAAGAAAAAGGGCAAAATTCAGAGGACAAATTTACGAATTATCCAATAATAAAATAAGCAGCCCATCAGCGTTGATCTTTCTTGGCACTTTTTGCTTTATAAAAGCAACAAACAAACAGGCGCTGCTATTTTACTTTCTCCACCAAAAGGGCCACCTGTAATTCTTCATCGCTCTCTCTCAACCGCAAGATCATTTGACCATCGACGACTCAACGTCGAATCGGACAGTGAAGAGGTAACTCCCTGCTAAAGAATCATCGTTTTCTGATCATCCGCCGATTGATCGGCCAAACTCCATCCTTTGTTGCGCGTAAACGTTTCCTCACTTTGTTGTTTCAATTTTGTGAAACCTTTTTTTTGTTCGCTTTATTTGCAATTATGGAATTTTGGTTGCCTATATGATTCTTCCTTTTTTCTGTTCGTTGCAGTTTTTATATGGTTATGATGCGATACAATGGTGTGTTTCTTTTGTTTGGTTAAATATCTGGTTAAGATATCGTGATGATTCTTTGCTTTCTCTTCTTTTCTTTTCTTTTTTTCCTGGTTCCTGTGACATTTTAATATGGAATTTCTAGGTATTTCGCAATGCAATCTTGGTTTCTGAATTTGATCATCCTGTAGTTTGTATTTCTTTTCTTGTATACTATTATTTATTATTATTATTTTTAAATTTTGTTATCATATTTATTGTAATTCCATCAATTGGATTATTTCCTCTTAATGTGCTAATGACGTTGCAAAAAATTAACTATGGTTGTTGAATAGGCGATCCATTGGTTATTACTTTCATTTATGGGGAAGTCGATTTGAGATGTCAGTTGTTTTTTTATCTTTGATTTTACTGGGTCATTAGTGGCGTCTTTTTTGGCGCCTCACTGGCTGCTTCATTTGTGGAACTACCACATATATCAGAATTTTCTTCTTAGTGTTCAGTCACTTTGCTTTTGTATCTCTCTTTCTGCCTATTATGAATAAACGTTGATCATTGTGTAATACTGGTAATACGGTTACTTTTCTTCTAATTGGTTGTAAACTGGAGGTTGCATGTATTTGAGATCAAGCTTTCTCTGTAAACGTCATTATACTTGTATGGCTACTTTTTATTTTAGCTTTATTATATTATATCCTAATTATCATATTTTGCTATTTGGATAAAGTTCATTAACTAGCCTTAAAAAATAGCTTCTGTTGTGGATAACATAAGGAAATTAGTATGAAATGCAAACAATTTTATTCAGAGAAAGCATCCTTTCTTTTCTGCCCACTTCCTTTTCACATAAACTGTCTCTTAAGCCATGTTGGTTTAAGATGTTAATATAATGGTAGTAAATAATTTCCCTAACAAATGAAGACGTGAGGAAATTAACTGAAAGTGCTATATCCATGCAGCTGGATTGCAGACTTTTTTTGGCAATTAATAACTTCTATTTCCAAGTTCTAATGGATTACTTTCATTTGTGATTGTGAGTGATAATACTGGATTCCTTTGGCTAGATGCACCTCTCACTATCATTTCTTCTGTTAGGCAGAAATTTCGACAAAAATGTATTTCATTTATAACAAATTTTCTTTTGGTAGTCATAACAAGATTTGGAGTCATGTGCTTGAGAAAAAGGAAGTAGATAAAGAAAACAATTTTTCTTGAGAAAAAAAATGCAAAATAAATTATTTTTAAGACTTAAAGAAGGAGCCGAAAGGGGATAAAGGTCTCATGTCCTGATGGTTTCTCTACGGTTTCTAGCCTTAAATCTTCCTTTTTGGTTCTCATACCTTAAGTTGAAGGTGCTTTTTATAAACGATTTAGACCCATTGGCTTGGTTGACTGTGTTTACAAGCTCATTGTTAAGGCGTTAGCTAGAAGACTTGGGTGGATGATGAGCAGTATGGTTGAAGAGCCTTGGCATGCTTTTGTTGATGGAAGGCAATTTCTAGATGTCTCTAATTGCTAATGATGGCAAATTCTTGTGCTGCTACCGGTGGTTATGAGAGAAGTGTTAATTATGCTTTTCAACTCAATCATTAATTCTTGCAAAGCATCCTAAGATTTCCTAAATTTCTGAGTATGTATATTTCATATTCAATATTTAACTGACAACAGTTTTTCATATATGCAATGACTACTAAGAGAGTTTTTAACATAGGTAAAAATATTAATATGTTGACATTAGATACAAATTGATTGTGGATATATCTCGATGCTTTTTATACATCCATATGAACAAAAATATGGTACAAAACATTATATGTAATTGGACAAATTATATAATAAATTATGACAAAAAATTTATTGGATTTCAAATCGAGTTAAAGTTAATGTGCTCTAAAGTGACTCTGATGTGCAATCTAACAAATATGTTATAATGAGAAAATTTGAGGCTCTTTTTCTTTTGTTTTCTGTTGCAGTATAAAAATTGTGGAAAGTGGAGATAAAAGTTGGACACTGATACCAACTGATTTAGGACGAATGGCGGCTAAACTAACTGTCCTGCAGATAATTCAGAAAATAGAGGAAATTTATGTGAGAAACAGAATATAGATAAGCAAGAAAATTGGGGATCAAGGTGAAGAAATATGAGGAGAAGTAGAATGAATGAGGTAGATTAGAGACAATAACAACTAGAAGAACAAACAAAGAAAGAGATAATAGGGAATAAAACCGTAACAGAAAAAAAATTTATTCATTTTTTCTTCTTTTTGTTGGTAGCTATGACCTTTTTATAGACATCATAAAAGAGAAAATCTAAAAGATTAGTTCCTTTAATATTTAAAAAATTTACATAAAATGAAACTAAAATATTATAATGCCAAAAGAAATTTAAATAATCTTAAAAATAAAAAAATAATAATGATAGAAAATTTATTCCCAAATAAGATCTTGTTGTTCTGCATCACAAAGGATTTTACGTAGGAGGATTCCTTCTCCACTTGCATTTCATCCTTGTGATTGAAGCCCTCAATAGGTTAGCTGTTAAACATGAGGAGTTGCAGATAATTCAGGTCGATTGTGGCAGAGTAGGAGACGGTGGCATAGGTGCCTTCCCTTTTTTTTCTTTATTAACTAATGACACTCTCTTATCTTGCAGGCTTTATAGTAAGTCCTTCCTTAATATCAAATGCATTATTCTATGTTTTTAAGTTGTTGCAGGACTGAAGATTAATCTGGCCAAGTCAGAGATGGTCCTTCTTGGGAAGGGATTGGATATGGAAAGGTTTACCCATATTATGGGGTGTAAGGTGTCCATATTAGCTTCAAAATATTGGGGTTGCCTTTGGGTGCAAATTTCAAAGACAGTTATTTTGGAACCAAGAATGTCTAGATTTGAGTAAAGATTGGCTGGTGGAAAGGATTTCTATCCAAGAAGCAAGCTCACTCATCTCAAGTGCATGTTGTCTAATCTACACATCTATTTCTTCTCCTTGTTTCCTCACATATTCTGACAAAAAAGTTAAGGGGTCTTCAGTGTTGTTTCTTTGGGGTGATAATGAGGGCAATGTTCCACTATGTGACATTGGATTCTTAGGGTTAATCGATTTTGAAAGAAATTTAACTTGGGTTGGGTTGAGTTCAATGGAATGGCAGTAAGCTCCAAGAAGAGTATAGGCTTTTGGAAAGATGTTTGTATGATGGAGCCTCTCTGTATCAACAACTTTCTTATGTGCTCTATTTGGCAAGAAATAAGGAGGCTACTGTGATGGACTACTTCTCCATATTTGCTGGTCACAAGATGTGGCAATTGTGGACCTTCGAAGAAATTTGAGTGATTGAGAGAAAGAAGAAATTGTTTGTCTCCTTCATCTCCTTTCCCTATATAATATGCATCTATCTTTGGTGGACAAGATCGTCTAGAATTTGGGTGCTAGTGGACCCTTCTCTATGAAGTTCTTCTAATGCACTTTGCTCAGCCCTCCCTTACCCGTTACAGTTTTCCTTGAAGCATATTTGGATGCTTAATTTGTAATACAAGATTGGTTTTTTTGCTTGGGAGATAGTGCAAGGGAGGATTCTTACTATTGATAATATCAAGAAAAGAGGGAAGGTTATGCGCAATGGGTGCTGTATGTGCTAGAGAGTGGCTCAGAGATTGAGTCATCTTCCTTTGTGGTGTCTTTTCTCCTATTGCCTTTGATGCGTTGCCTTTTGAGTTTCTTCGCTTGAGGTGGCTGATGGCTAGTTTCATTACTAATGAGATTCGGGCTTGCCGGGATATCTATGGTGATAAGCATAGAAAAAACTCATCTCTTTTATTTCCTTGGCTAAGAGATTGAGTCATCTTCTTTTGTGGTGTCCTTTCTCCTATTGCCTTTAGTGAATTACATTTGAGTTTCTTCACTTTAACTGGGTAATGGCTAGTTTCATTATTGATAAGATTGGCGGCAGGGTGTCCGTGGTGAGAGAGGTCAAGATTTGTGATGCGGTTGTGGAGAGTGTAGTTAGAGCACTAGAATGGCAGGTTTTAATGCAGAGATATTTGAATGACTGGGAGATTGGGGAATACGAGAGCTTACTAAGGATTCTTTCCTGTGTTAAGCTGGATGGTAGCAATGACATTCCTTTCTGGAGTCATATTAAGAATGAATCTTCTATAGTTAAGTCTTTCTATAGGCAGCTCTTCAAGCATGATGACATTAGCTACTCTCTCCCGTACAGACAAATTTGGAAGGCTAGAATTTCACCTTATGTTTCTTTTTTCATATGGGAGGCTAGCTGGGTGTGTATTCTGGCTATTGATAAGCTTAGAAGAAGAGGTAAGAGGTAAGATCATGTTAAATGCCTGTTACTTTTGCAAGAGGGTGGAGGAGACTTGTAACCATGTCCTGCTCTGGTGTCTAGTGGTTTGTAAACTATAGATTATGATCTATAGCCTTCTTGGTATCAGCTGGGCGACATCAGGTTCAACGAGAGATGAAATTTGGGTGTGGAACGATTTGAGTGGCAGAAGGAAGCAAACAGAACTAATTCCAGTCACTATCTTTTGGGTTGTGTGGAATGAGAGAAACAAAAGGGCGTTTGATGAGGTTGATGATGCTGGTGGGTTTAATTTACTTAATAATAGATGGTTCCAGACCCTTAGTTTTTTTTTTTGTTGGGTCACTCTCTTCATTCTTTAGAGGAATTATGGAACCTTGTTGGTAATCTGATTGTTTCCTAAAACTTTTGTAAATGGACAAGCACCCCCTAGGTGCTAATATTAATACATGTACATACTTTTTATTTAAAAAAATAGGGGGTATTTGTGGTGAGAATGAGCAAATGAGTTGTGGTTAGAGGTGAAATGCCACTCGAACTACTGCAGTTTACTCAATGTGCTGGCTGGTATTAATTTGAACAATAGGAAGGATAGGAGGACTTGGAAGTTGGATGAGAATAATGGGTTTTCAGTGAATTCCTACTACACTTTTATAGATAAGGAGGACGATGGTATCAATGTGACAGCCCTATTTAAACAAATCTGGAAAATTTCAGCTCCCCCTAAGATAGCTTTCTTTCTTGGGAAGTGTCTAGAGGAAGTATCTTGACTATTGACATGTTAAAGAGGAGGGACAACTTTCTTGCAAACCGATGTTACTTATGCAAGGCTGATGAGGAAACATGTGACCACATACTATTATTTTGTCCGGTTACACACAGTTTATGGATGGCGGTTATCAGTATGATGTGGGTGAGTTGGGTAATGGCGGGTAACGTTTGTAAAGAATTATGGGCATGGACAGGTTTTTGTAAGAAAAAACATTTATTTTTTATTCCACTTACCATTTTTTGGATTGTGTGGAAGGAAAGGAATACTAGAGTTTTTGAGGGCATTGAAACGGATTTTGTAAACATCAATGATAGATAGTTATATACCTTTGGTTCCATTTTACTTGGTCATGACATATTACATTGGGAAGATTTGGGATGCGTCATAGACCATCTAATTGACTTGTAATTTCTTTGTAACTGGGTGGTACTCCCTTAGTACCTTTGTAAATAATAATACTTTCACCTTTTATTTTTTAAAAAAAAGAAATGCCACTGGTCAAAAAGCTAGCTAGTTCTCATTGAAACACATTGAGGCGCAGCAGTTGACTGGAGGGAAAAATTCATCTCTGTAATAACTCTGTGACTACATTGTTATCTGAAGATAGAGGAACAGAAGGACTTTCAAGGATGTTGCCCTTTTGGTAGAGTTAGGGATTCATGGTTCCCGACATCTTACTTTTAATGAGGATGTTAGGGATCTCATGGACATTTTGATAACGTTGTAAGTTTCTATTCTATAAGTGCATGGCACGTCCTTGGTGCCTTGTTTATATATTTAATGTTTTTGTTCTTTTCAATATGTAGATAAACAAAACGGTAAGATATTTAATGTTCTTGTTCTTTCGGATTTAGACGATCTCCCTTGCTAAAAATCCTCCTTTATGAATTAATAATATTTATTCAGATGAAAGAAAATTGTTGATGAGGTAGACACCGGATAAGATTGGAGGATGGGGAGAGATGAGAAAGGGTTATGTGTGACTGGTGTACGAATGCATAAATAATTATTTTTATTTTCATCATTTATTTACCATATCATGCAATGAGTGGGTACCTATTTCTCATATTAACTCTTCAGTAAAAAATTCATCATCACTACTTATTTTGCCTCTTTCTTATTTTATCAGTAGTATTGTATTAATGCAATAAAATTCATAATTTTAAGTTGTTATACTTGACATTTGGTATTTGATAAGCAGCATAACTTATCATTGTTCTAGTTAATTTGGCCTTGATTAATATCTATAGTTGCAATCAGTATATTTTACTTTTAAGTTGTAGTAGTGTCAATATGAAGATGAAATTTGAAACAGAAAACAAAGGGGTTTAATCTTCATATAACTTTATGTGAAAAGCCAGTGGAAAAGATTAAGAATTTTGAGGTGGGCTGACTCATTTTTCTGTACAGGAAGAAATACTATGGAACAGAGGCATTCTTTATTGTGAAAAAAAACCTTGTTTCTAAAAGTTATGACAAACAGGTGTGGAGCTATGTCTTCTGGCAGCATGCTGCTTATCTTTTACCTCCAGATTTTTTTCATTTGGTGCCTTTTTGCTGATGTGGATTTTATTGAAATTGACAGTTCTTTAGAGGGGAAATGGGTTCCATTTCTTTCACTTTCTTTAGACATCAAGATTCTGATGATGGTTCAAACATGGAACTTTGTTCAGGCTTTGCGAGGCAAGGGTAGAGAAATCTTGGAATTTAGGATAGAAGGGCTATTGCAGATTCAATCAGTAGTTTTTTGCAAGGCCTAAGGAGATAAACCAACATGTTGATGGGATGTTAGTATTTGGAAAGTTTTGTTTTCCATTTTATTTATATTTCAAGAATGTTGGATTCAGAAGTGATTTTATCATCCTACTCTATTGCAAATTAGATGTCTCTCCACTCTGATGGACATATTTGTATCTCTCTAGTCCTTTCTTGAAATCTTACTAACATTGTATATTTTCTTAGAGATCTCAATATCACTTTGTGTATTTGTACTAGTTCTGAATAAAAATATTAGTTTTTTGTGACCTTATGCTTTTTGCTAGAGTTAGTCAAAACACTAAAGAGATGGACAAGCCATTATAGCAGTTGATGGATTATATATTCTAATTACATAAAGAAAGTACTACAAGAGCCCTATAACAGTGTATGCTTATCGTATACTAGAGGATTGGAGATAGAGAAACATTGAATGTTCTGTTTGCTAATCGTTATGAATGAAAGAATCTAATGCATAATCTACTGAACATGAGATTTACTTATGCACTATAAGCTCAGTACGCACAAGAGATGCGTTTGTTAAATTTTATAAATATTCCTGGAAAAATAAGGGAATATAGAAAGCATATATATGCAGAAAACCATGTTAGTTATCTGTAGGTTGGTTATTAATAGGATGACAGAGGAGAAAAGATACAAGTATGCTGATACAGGGAATAGAAAAAAACATTCTAGTGCAGATTTGAAAAATCGGTTGGTATACTGCCCCCTCTGTTAAAGAAAAATAATTCCAAAAGAAGGGCCCTGATCCAACAAAGCAGCAGATAATTTATGTTCAAAACATGGATAGACTCAGAGTATATTTCCTGATTGATATATTCAAAAATCTACAAAATGATTAATAGGTTTAATTTATGGATACTATTATGGAAGTGACCTGCTAACAGGTGATTTGACATTCATATTGTTGGGTGTGTTTTATACCGAAGATTGACATTTTGGAAATTATGGAGTTTGGAGATGACAGTCTTTTATGATTGTGTGGGAGAGGAGAAAGAATTCCTTATCATTTGTTTGCCTAAGTAGACAAGTTAAAAATGGTTCTCTTTAGGTTCATGTATATTAATGTAGATCTTGGGGAGAAATGGTTATATGTTGTTTCTTTTGAGATTTAGGGAACATTTTACAAAAAGGGGACCTTTTGAAATAAACTATTATATTGTAGGAAAATGGCAGCAACTACTCTGGAAAGACGGTGAGTTACTGGTTTTAATGGAAAAACTGTTTCATCTGATTGTCTTGTTCTTTTTTCAGTTATTATTTGTGAAGTTTAAGCTTTTGGTTTTTGCTGGGAAATTCTTTTATTCAAATTTACTATCTTCTTGCTAACTTTAGACTATCTTTTTCAGGCTTTACCAAATCATTTTAGACTCTTCAGGAAACTTGGTCTTTAGGGAACTTTTAAGTGACTAAAGACAAAAGATTTACATTCTGGAAAGCTTTTTGTGACAGCATAATTTTTCTGTGGCTGAACTCTTTATCAAGCAGGCTATCTTACTTAAAAGAAATCGAAGATTTTGGCATTTCCTTCTTTCCATTTGGTTGAAAAGGAAAACAAGTGAAAGTAGACTTTTTCCCTTCACTTTCTTTGTATTTGGTTTGAAAGAAAGCCTGTGGAGTTGACCACTAACTTTTTTCCCTACAAATAAATGTTCCTTCAAGAGTAATCATGCACATTTCATAGGAAATTCAAGGTGAAAAGGGTTTAACATGCTATAACCTAAGGGTTTCAGAGGAAATATTATAAGCCAAACACTTCAAGAAAATTATTTTCTTTTCCTTTTGCTCTAATTTTCTCAAGAAAACATTTTCAGACCATTTTTATGGAAATCAAGATAGCTTAAGTTTTGCTTCTTTCATGTTCCTTGCTTTTATAAAGTATACTTATTGGAACCATTGGGCCATTTATAACATCTCTACTTTTCTTTCATTCTCCAGGTGAAGAGCAGTGTTTATATCTCTTGAGAAGAGTTAATCCTTTTGCCTTTTCTCTTTTCAACAAAATGAATTTTTGAAACAGATATTCAACTTTCTAAAGTTTAGAAATTGCTTAAAGTAATCGTTTATATCCCAGCTCAAATATCTTTTGCTTTAAGTGGCTGTCATAGGCCTCAAATATTCTTTTTAAGTTCAGTTTCTTTTTTTTGTTCTCTCTAGGGGAAAACAAATCCAATTTGGTTTCTTCTACCACTATTTGAATAATTAGCTTTTTTTGAAATATCTATTTGAATATTACCTCATATGTTTTAGGCTCAAATTAATTGAGTTCAATTTGCAATTAAAGGAGGACATGTTCTTAGATGCTTCATATGGTTTGGAATAGGATGATCTTCATGTCTCTTTGAGCTAAACCCCATGGTTTCTTTAGGGCGATGCTTCTATCTACATTACAAAGGGATTAGATCTCTATTTTCTCTTAAGGCTTTGTGCTCTCTCTCTCTCTCTCTCTCTCTCTTGTTTTTTTACTGGTTGGACGATATCTATTGCTCTCCTCTTTTATAACTTCTCTTTCTCTCTAATAAACTTTTCTTTATCAAAAGAAGAAATAATATTGCTTCACTTCCACGTTTTTTTAATCTTCATGTAGGTTTAGGTGATTCGTAAAATGCATATTTGTTTATGATGCAAGGATTATTGTTTTAACTCTTCTTTCTTCATTTGAGATTACTTGAAAGCTTTTTTTCTTTCCATTTGAAAATGTTTGATTTATTAACAGGGACAGATAAATGAATAAGATCTGCTTCCAAAATGAGTGAACTTGCTTGCTGTTGAGCCCACATCCCTTTCCAGTTTGCCTGAAAACAGTGTTTGGAGCTAACTGATTCATCAGTTTCATTCTAGATCCACAAATACCACTTCTCTCTCTCTCTCTCTCTCTCTCTCTCTCTCTCTCTCTCTCTCTCTCTCCTTCCATTTCCTTTTTGCTAAATAGTCATCATAAAATTCTTATGTATGTGCAATGACCAAATTCTTCCAGTATTACAAATGGGGCCTCTAAACGAATGTGAACATTTAGAGGGTCTTTGGAGGGGCAACTGACTCTTCAACTCCCAATTTTCCCATCATTTTTGTATATCGTCCTATCATAAAACCCCGATGCACCAGTTTTTTTGCTTCTCCAACAATTCTCGTACTTGGAATATTCATTTTCTTCGTAGTTTGAACAAAAGAGAAACTGATGAGCTTCTTACCATGTTAAGCTTATCAAAACCTTTTCAATCCTCTCAGCAGCCTAATTGTTGGGTATGGAGTCTTGAATCATCAGGTACATATACGTATAAATCGTTTTTTGATCACATACCTAAAAACCCTTATTGTTATCATAGCATATTCACCAAAGCATTCTGTCAAGTCAAGATTCCTTTAAAAAGTGAAGAATTTCGTATGGGCAGCAATTATTAATTGGCTAAACACCAACAAGCTGTTGCAAGTTCGTAAGCCTGACATGTGTATAATGTGTCATAAAGGATGAGAGACGCATAATCATCTCTTTCTACAATGTGAGGTGGTGTGGAAGTTATAGAACAGATTATTTATTTGACACATTTAACTTATCGTGGGTCACTCCTTTGGATTGTTTCATCAACATTAATATTGGTGGTTTGTGGCAGGAAGAAGGCTAGACCACTATGGCAACTAATGTTGTTTGCAGGTCTTTGGACAATTTGATTAGAAAGAAATTGGCAAACATCTAACAACCAATCTTTGCTAGACATGTTTATTTGGGAAAAAATGAATTTTATGGCTTCCCTGTGGGACAAGGCTCTTACTATCCTTTATAAGAGCTGGGATGTTATAGTCATGTGATCTGTTATATTTTCTTTGTTATCTAATTTTTACTCTGTTTTGTTCTTTCTCTTCTGCTTCAGCTGGATAACTTATCCGTCATTTTCTTTATAATGTTCTCATATTTTTCTCAATAATACCTATTTTTCTATTAAAAAAAAAGGAATGTGAACATCTAGTTTATCTACTCTTTAATCTATGAAATTTTGCCATTGCAGGTCCTTTTCTCCAACTTATCCATTCACTTAGAAGTTGGAGTTTTAGTAGCTGGTTCTCTAAATGATGGATGTGATCTAATAGATAGATAGTTAATTTCATCCATGTCAGTATATAGCTAAAATGCAATAGTGTTGCATTGGAGGCGCTTTTGAGAAAACTGATCCGAGAAGAAAGGATTTACATTTTCTAAATCCTTTATTCATACAAGGTTAACGGCAATTACATGCTAGAATTCACTTATTTGCTGCTGAAAAATTGCAGTAAGTCCAATAACTTTTTTACTTTGATTAAAAGGAAGGGTTTTATAACATCTTCTTCACAATGGAGACAACAAAGATACTTGACTTACTGCAAGCTTGGAGGGTTTCCCAAATTTATCTTGTAAAAACTGTTGATCTCAAAGACGATATGGCCATAGAACTAGTGTATGTCTTGAGGTGCATTCTCTCCATTTGTGATGATTATTCTAGGGTGTGAAAGAACCGAGTTTGCTTTTTATATTCACATTACCTCATGCTGAGCTAAGACGATTTTCTTGCATGAAATTGTAATATCTCTTGTGGTATGATTTCTCTCACATGATTTACGATTTCATTAGAATCCATGGGGCAACCTAGGCGTTTTATCATAAAATATTTTGATGACTTTTCCAAGGAGGTTTTATCATGAATTCTGCAAATATTAAGTGATCCATTCTGCCATCAATTTACTAATATTATTGCATACCATGGATTCCCGAAAGAAAGTGGTTATTGTAATCAGTTGCAATCTAAATCTTGGGGTGCTGTAAGAGACTGTATGATACAGCCAGAAAATATGATATCTCTGAATCCTGTGCAGAATTTTCTTAATTTAAAACTTGCTTGCCTAAATGATGAAAGGCTTGCTGTTTGTCTCCTTTTATATGCTGCCCATAGTTTGAAGCAATAAAATGTTAAATATAGGTTGTTGATTCCATGAGATGAGAGAGTATAGTCACTATGTGATTGGAATCTGCACTGATGGAGGCAATTACTCATCCAGAGAAGTGTTGTTCCCAAACTATGTCTTTAGGATTCACATGGCTACTGAATTGAATTTGATGAGCAAGATGATTACTTGGATACTTGTTCAAGTTTGTGCAATGGTCATGTCCTTGTGCTTCTATGAGGCATTAATGGGTTATGGTTTTGTTGGGAAAATGATAAAATCTGTGTGCAAATGAAGTTGGATTTATCAATTGATAAGATTATTATACTCTATGCCTGTCCTGATTATTTTTTCGCCCAACCTTTCTTTAGCATTGTAGTTATACCATTTCCTTTGAATTATCATTTTGCTGGTAAATAGTGACTTTGTGTTCCAAATATGGTGGATTTATGAGTGCATCTGAAATTGTTTCAAAGTTTCATCTGATGATAAAACATCAAGCCTTCCGTAAAATTACCGTCAACAAGTGACTGCACTGCTCCTAGCATGTTCCTCTTTCTGCATCTGATGATTTTCTCAAGATTTTGAAGTTGAAAGTAACTCTAGAAGCAAATGAGTTAGTGGTATATGAAATCTTGTAGACAATAATTTGAAGAACAGTTGCTAACCAAGTGATCTTATTGGTGTATTGCCACGGCACTTGTTTGTTTCTTCTCAATAAATGGAAAAAGTTCCGTCCCTTTGGTGGCATATGTTTATGTCCAGAGGTGGTTGGATAAGTTTTACTTTTATCAAGAACATAACAGAATGCTTCACTTAACATTTCAGTTACTGCTGCAGTAACTTGAAGGAAAGTTCTGACAAATATCTTCCCCTTGTAACCATTGGATATTTTGTGAATCCATATTTTGAGATTTTTTTCCTATGTTTTCCTCTACTGGGGCAATCATTAGGGCTATGTTAATTTTATTCTCTCGGAAGATATTTTTTACCAATATAGGAAATTCTTTCATTTTGTCATGAAGGGTAGAGAACAAATAAAGGAGGTGTTTTCTGCTAACCAGAATTTATTGTTTTGGTTCCTTTCGTTTGTAGTCTGACTAGTTTGAACAAGCCTTTGAGAGATTTGTGTCATAGTTAAACCTTAGTAGTTATTGTAGTAGCAATTCCGTCCTTTGTGCTATATTAACAGACCTTACTATGTGGCTGACTTCTATAGAGCAGTTTAATTTTCTGTGGAAGTTTCTTAGAAAAACTAATTCTTTGGAGCAAAAATCTATTGGTTACTTTTCTTTTTCTCTCAGATTTGAACTCATGATAAGGATAGCATTTCTTTGCCAATTAATTTTCTTACTTATTCATGTAAGCTTGTGTTATGAAGATTTTTTTTGTATTTATGACACTAATGATCATCGATATTCATTTATGCAAATGCATATTGGTGTTTTTGCAGATCTTGGCTGTAGAATGTGAAATATTGTATTGTGGGGGCTATAGAACGGAGACGTCTAACCCACATATTGCAATCATTTGAGATGGGTCGAGATCGGAACCACAATAATATGACAGCTGAACATTCTAATATTCACATGGGTACTGGATTTCTTTGTTGACTTTATATATTCCTTGTTCAGTGTCTTTGCTGACAATCCTCAAATTCTTTCATTTTATTGACATTTTAGAAATGATTTGAGGTTAGGAAAATCTAAGAAAGATTCCT
The DNA here is from genome assembly GCF_054855325.1 of Carica papaya. Classification (NCBI taxonomy): domain Eukaryota; kingdom Viridiplantae; phylum Streptophyta; class Magnoliopsida; order Brassicales; family Caricaceae; genus Carica; species Carica papaya. Next base: position 414,816 of record NC_142310.1, on the reverse strand, counting down.
TATATGGTTCAAGAAGGCTATTGAACTTTTCTCCACTAACGGACTATTGTATATCTTAGCATCTTTTTTTAATTGAACTCCAATATGAAGCTTTAAGATCCCTTTAAGTTTTTGCTTTAGACATCTTGAGGAGGGAAAATTTTTATAAACCATTGTTTACATTGCAAGGGAGACATTAAATCCCATTAATTGTCCTCCTACTATCCATGGACAATACATCTATGAGTTTGCCAGTATCCATTCTGGGTGTCCTGTTGCCATGCAGAGGAGATTTAGTTTCTTAGATTTCCTAAACAAATTAGGAAATATATTTTTTTGGATTTGGTATTCATTGTAATAGTATGGGTAAAATAAAGGTTTTAGTAGTTGCAATGAGGTGATGTTGAGGACCAGCCCCATGGTAGGGGAACCTGCCATTAGATCTCTGGCTAAGATGAAAAGGCTTTTATTAGCTTAGCATGCGTAAGTTTATAACGTGCAAGGGTCAACTTTGGTGGGAGGTAATAAGAAGCTAAGTATGGAACTGAAGGGGAGGTGTCGTAGGAATTGTGTTGATGGAGATTACCTATGGAACTAATTTATGGAGATGGATAAGAATGTTTAGGGCTTGTTCTCAGATCAGGTGGTTTTATATGGTATTTCTGAAGATACATGAATTTTGGGAGGATAGGTGGTTGTGGAGATAGAACATTGAGCATTTGATGGTTTTTTTGTTGATCAATAACGAAAATGTGGCAGTTTATGACTTATTAGAATTCATTTCGGATAGCCAAGTGACTTGGAATATTCAACACTCTAGAAATCTTAATGGCAGGGAGATTGAGTTCTTTGGTTTGATGGCATTGTTATCCAAATGCCAGATGGATCCATCAAAAGATGAGCTGCCCAATGTGATCCCTAGCAAAGATAGAAAGTTCTAAGTGAAATCACATCACAGCATATGCGATCAGAGTGAACAGGCCTTCAAATTCCATGGAAGTAGATATGTGAGAGCATGACATCTCCCAAGATTGTTTCTTTTCTTCATGGAAGGAGCTTCGAAAAGGATTTGGCCACAAAAAGTGTTAGGAAGAAAGGAAAGAAATTTATCAATGGACCTCCTATGTGCCTATAGGAATAAAAATTCCCCAACCATCTTCATTTTTGGTTTTTGGAGAGTAGAAGGTTGTGAGATTCTCCTTTAGGTCTTCTCAACTTGTCTTTGTTTGATTTCGGTTGGTAGCAGAGGAGCTATGGGCTTGAATTAGGCGAGCAATTTGAAAGAAAAAATATCATCAATTCGCAAGCACCAAGAGAGTGCAACTTGTGTACAAGATTTACCTGTTAAGCAAAATATCTAAGGTTCCCAAGATCCTAAAAAGGACAAAGAGGATGACCTTTAATCAAAAAAGGGTCTGGAACAAAGTTTTTTGAATTTATTAAAATTTGACTCAGTGTCCTCAAAAAGCTTTCCTATTCCTTTCCTTTCAGATACCCCAGAACATATCCAGACCTCTTATCCCTACAGGCTCCCTTCGTTGCCCTAATCTCGTTCCACACTAAACCAGATGTTATCCAATTGGTACCCAACAAACAATAGACTAATATCCATAAACGAAAGGAAAATGGATACTACAGCAAGATATGGTCACACAATTCTACATCACTCTTTATATAGACAGCAGCCATTAACCGAAACTCTTCCCTTCTTAATCAACTTTTCCGAAGTTAGGTTACACTCCCTAGCAGTCTCCCAAGCAGAAAAAGATCCACCCACCCTAGGCGACGCATTTACCTCCAGACCAGCTTTGCAAGCAGCTCCATACTAGTTTCATTCTTATTCACTAGATGCATGTAAAAAGTCTTAACAGCAAAGAGCCCTTTGGAGTTAAGCAGAGAAAAGAAATTCTTAATTCCTATACCTAATCATATCTTTTGGGTTATTTAGAGAAAAGAAAAAGAGGATTTATGAGGACACCTGGTTCTTTTGATAGAACCAGAGCTTATTGGTACCGTACCCAGAGTAATTTTTCTATATGGCGTTCTATTTTGAATGGAGAGAATTTGAGAAACCTTATAGATATTTTGCTGTCTGATCATTTGTAAAACCCTTTGGATGTGTTAGCACCTCATTGGTGCTTGTTAATATTATATTTCTCCTGTTATCTTAAAAACAGGGTAAGATAAGTGGTAAGATAAAATTAGGGTCTACAAGTACTCTTGTGATTTCTTCCGATAGAACACGTTATTGATGGAATTTATATTGGGCATATATATTTATGCTTTATGATTGTGTGATGCAACTGTGTTTTATTTTTTTTGGTGCAATCAAAGCACACTATTTTTTTTAAATAAAAAATATGGTGTGATTCAATCATTCACAAGCACCAAATGGTGTCAACCCATTTACAAAGAATACTTACACGTCAATTAAAATATCAATAAAATCCTCAAAATCCTCCATTGTGTAAAGAGAATGATCCATAATCAAATACCAGGATCTGAAATCATTTATCTCCGACCTTATTAAATTATCTTCTAACTCCTCGTAAGCTCTCCTATTCCTCTCTTTGCATCCTATCCAAAATATAGGATTCCGAGTAACTCATAAACCAAGATTCACAATTTATACACAAACGGGCAAAAGGAAAATATGATTACAGGATTCCATCTCCCTCTTACATAAGAAACATCTGTTCTTCAATAGTAAGGATACATCCACGACCTGCTTCTCACTCAAAGAAAGCAATTTTAGGTGGAGTATTAACCTTTAAGATTTGCCGAAAAGAAAAACTAGTGTCTAGAATCCCATTTTTAGTCAAATAATTATAGAATAATCTGATCGAGAAAGACCTAGCATTGAGTCTCCAAATAAGTTGGTTGTTACTCTCATTGCATGTAGTGGTAGAGAGTGTACGGAGGAGAGTTTCATAATTATTGACTTCTCAATTGTTGAGGTTTCTTATTACTTCCACATACCACTCTCCTTCCTCCCTATTATCTCTATATGACTCGTGTACTGAGATATTCTTGTGCTGTCTAATATCATATATTTGGGAAAACTGTTATCTGAGTGATCCCCTTTAATTAAGCAGCATGCCAGAAGCGAACTTTGTCCCCCATGACAACCCTTTACCTTATACAATTTTAGAATTTGTTCCTACCCATGCATGCTTTTTTCCACATTTCTTTCCAATGCATGATACTTAAGGGATCCTAGGTATGATACCTAGTTACTTTGACAAGAAAGTGAACTAGGATTTTTGAAGTAAAGTAGAAGAAGGTAGTGTTAAATAGGTATGGAATCAAATTCCATATGGGAGTTAATTGAAATAAAGAATGTAAGAAGTTTTCAATCCCACTTTATTTCGCTGAGGGGAATAAAGTTAGGTGGAAGTTTACTAATATCATTGAAAAATCCTTCAATATATATATATATATTTTAAATATAAAATGTGGAAAGTGCATTGATATAGGCTCCAAGGGGGTGTCACTCATGTACAAAATTTACAAGTCAATCAATGTATCAACAAAGTCCCCAAAATCTTCCATAAAATAAAGAGAATGAGTTCGTAACAAAAAACCAAGGGTCTAAGAACCATCTATTCTTAAGGATATCAAAACCATTTACATCCTCAACCATCAAGAATTTTTCTATTCCTCTCCTTCTATACCATCCAAAAGATAGAGAATGGAATCATATCCACTTGTTTCCTTTGGCCACTAATGCCCTTCCATGCCCAAATTTCTTCTCTCACTGAACCTTTCATACCCAACTGATGTCAAACACCCAATGAACTATAGTCCACAATTTATAAATCGCAGGACACCAAAGCAAAACATGATTACAAGTCTCCTAAGCCCTCTTACAAAAATAACAAGAATTGACCAGTATCTTTCCCATTTCTCTCAAATTTTCAATAGTCAAAAAACATTTTCTGCTAGCCTCCCAAGTAAAAAACGAAACACAGAGAAGGGCGAAATATCCTTCAGTATTAAAAGATATGCTACAAGTTATAAATAAAATTGTTAGTTAATAACTTCACCAGAAAAATACTGTTGACTAAGTAATGCAAATTTCTCAAGAGTTGGACAAAAAGTAAGAGGAGTTACAAGGGTTTCACTTAACTCTCTTTGACTCTCTCTAGAAATTTTCTTATAGAATTATTATCAAACCATACCTTCCTTCACCTCTTGTGTTCCTCAGAATGATAAACTACCGACATACTGTAAGGTTGTGTTTGATTCAACTCCCATTTAATTTATAGTTAATAAGCCACAACTCAACATTGTGTTTTTTTAGATGATAAGGGATGATAGAAATAGAGGAACTTTGGGCCATAGGAGCCCTTTTTAATCAGATATAGATGGTTAGAAAATTTTCAATTTTGCTTAATGGGCATTATTGCATAGATGAAGAAGATATTCTGATGTTCATAGAGTTGCAGGTCTTCTGAATTTAGACACCCCCACCTTAGTGTGCCTCTGTGAGTAACATTTTTTCTTATGGAAAAACTAATTAATTAACTTTTACGGGGCCTTTTACATTCTAAAGAGAATTTTAAATTTCCAAGCTCTTAACTAGGAATAAAGCCCTGCTGACTGCCATAGTGGCCCCTGATACTTACATCAATTACATTAATATTTCCCCAAAAACACGAATAACTTGCTCCAAATCCACCATCCTTATAGGGCCCCTTCTCCTGTAATATGTTAAGGAGAAACACACTCTCATTTGTTCCTTCATTGTGACATTGTTTGAGCTATGGATGGGTATTTTTTAATTTGTTCAGTTGTCACTGGGACTTGCCCCCAACAGTAATTACTATGCTTAATGCTTTTATCAAAGAGACAGGAGCGAGCAAAGAAGCCAAACCATTTGGCAAGGTATTCTTTTGGCAGGCCTATGGTGTGTGTGGCTTGCTCGCAATTCTAGAATCTTTAACAATAGACATACTCCTTATTCTAAGCTGTGGGAGAGGGTTACTTTCTCAGCTTCCTTGTGGCCGAAGTGCATGGTTACTTTCATGACATTAGCATCTCCAATCTCCATTATAGCTGGAATTTATTTGTTCACAGCATGTAGCCTTTGTATTATGTTTTTTTCTTTTCCTTGGCTTCTTTGGGTTTCTTTTTTTCTTTTATTACTGAGGAGAATGTCTTATTCTCCTTCACAGTAATTCTTTCTCTCAATGCCAATAAAGTCTTCTTTTATCTCAAAAAATATTTCCTCCAGAGTCACTTTTAAACATTTTCATATATTGCAGGAAGGGCTGTAGCTCCAGAGAGTTCTTCTCTTGTTTATTCAGTGGATAATATCCCACAAAGAGGACAATATTGTTATTCACAGCGAGAATTAGACACCAGAGTTGTGGAGCAATTTTCATCAGGTTCCAGAGTAGGAGATCTGTATTCTTATGCTTCTCCTCATCCAGGCCTTTCTTATAATTGCTTCCCTAACATTCCAGCTGGAGGGAGGTTATACAATGTCCCAGATAATGATCCTCGCCATGTTCCTTCCAGTTGCTACAATAGGCATACCATTCATGAAGTTCAAGATGATTCATTTCATCACACAGTGAACTCTGAAAGAGGACCATTTAAGAGGAAAAGTTCCACCTTTTCTGCAGAAGGTGAGAGGGGCAGTGGTAGGAGATTCTTTGGTGCTGGAAGTTCCTCAAACTCATATGGACATGAGTCAGGAAAACCACCAGTCTATTACCAATGTCACCCAACAAGTTCCAGTAGCTTACCTCGCTATAGGGGTGGCAGCCTTTCAATTGGTACAGACCATGCTGCAGCCGCAAGGAACGTGAGAAGCCGGTCTAGAATTAATTTAGAATCCAACTCAAATAGAAATTTTTCTAGTTATTCTTCACATCATTATTGTCCAATACCTCATCAGTTGAATCATTCTGGGCCTATGGATATTAACTATCTCAATTCTGATGCAACTGCTTATAATCATAACCATATTGCTGCTGCTCCTCCAGCTCCTGGAAGGTTTCAAACTACAGGTTAGTTGATGATGCATTTCTTCTTATTCTCGCTTATTTCAATATTTACTAAAATATTTAGATAATTGCAGTAAATACTGGGTTAAGACATGAGATGAATCGGCATTTTGTTGGAGGAAGCAGTGTAGGGACTGATGGGTTCAATCATGATAGCATTTCAAGCAGAAATCACATTCCAGTTTCTCCTCATCCATTTGGTTCCCATTCCCAGGCCTTGAGGGCCGACCATAGTCATTGTTCTTGGAGGCCTATTCCTTCATACATGTCTGAGTCAGGTTCCTCTCACTTCAGACAAGAGGCAGGCCGACCAGAACGTGGTCTGCAGCTTCTTTCAGAAACCTATGCTTCCAGATTTTCGAGACCGTTTTCTACAGGAGGTTGGCATAACGATCTAAGAGACATAAGTTCAAGGATGGACACTGAGAGATTCCAATCACAACCAAATGCATTGAACCCGCTTGATAGAATGAACTCTGAGGTGTGCAACTTTCAATTTACAATCATGTCTTTTGGGACCAGAAATTAGTATATACTTATTGGATGTTAAATCACTCCAGTTGGTCTTCAAACATCTTGGGGAACATGTATACTATTATCAATGGGAAAATATGTGATTATTAGGTAAACAATCATTATAAATTGCAAATGTTCATCTGTTTCAATCTGGAAGGTTTATAAATTTGAATTTGCATTTTCTTTGTGAGGATATAACCATCTCTGCCATCCTTACTCCTTCCACGGTGTGAACCAAAATTTTGCTAGATATATAGCAGTTTTCTTGCCGTTTCTTGACTGAACGTGAACATCTAATCTGCATTTTCTTACAGACACTCATGATGGATGATCGGTTATCTTTATATGAGTCCAGAAATTTCTTTGATCAGTATAGGGACATGAGGCTGGATATCAACAATATGAGCTACGAGGTTATTTTATTCAGTTGTCACCTTGATTTATTATGGTGTTTTTGTAGCTTTCAAGTAACATCTATTGTTGCTTGCAGGAACTGCTTGCTCTTGGAGAAAGAATAGGTAATGTCAGTACAGGATTGTCTAAAGATGTGATTTCAGCATGCTTGAGGAAAGAAAGATGCATTTCAGATGGAAACCAGGAGGGAGCAACTTGCACAATCTGCCTTGTAACTAGCGAAATCCTTGCTTTTTTAACTGGAAAATATTTTATATGCATGGAGGATGTAGACATAAATCATTACTAGAATGAGTAGTATGCAAATGTAATTAGATTGCAGTGAAGGCCCCATCACTAGGTCATGAGTTATAAAGGAGTCAAACAAAATATTTCCAAAGCTTGAATATTAGAAAGTTCAATCCTCCTTAATATACGGGATACCTGATTTGGAAATCCCATTATATGAAAATTGATTTGATGTGCTTTGATTAGTTTTTTAATTCTTCTTTTTGTACGAAGTATATATACTTATGTATATGTTTTTTCTCAATAGATAAGAAATTCAGTATATATTGTTTGCAATTGCAATTGACAGGAAAACTACAAGAAGGATGAGGAAATTGGGACACTAAAGAACTGCAGTCACGAGTACCATGTGGAGTGCGTAGAGAGATGGTTGTTAACGAAGAATACCTGTCCCATTTGTAAAGCTGCTGCTTTTACAGATTGTTCGGAGGATTAATTTGTTTGTCATTTCCTCTACAACATCATGAAAATTTCTGTAAATATCATTCAGGCAACTGAATTGTAGACTAGGTTTGGATTGCAAAGCTTTTGCTGTCTCTGTTTAACTTTCTGGGAACAGAGCAACATGAGTATAGATATATGTATGCCCAGAAATCAGTTCGTTGATTTTGGCATGGGATCTTGTATGTATGCATGAACCATTAATATTAGAGTTTCATATGGCAAGAATTATGCAAGCTTCAAACTGGCAATTATCAGAAAAAAGGACTCAGAATCTGACACACGATCTGCGGAGAGGATGCAAGTGCTGAGTCTATATGCAGGGGATTGTTCCTATTACTGCAGTGAGAGAATCTGATGCACTTTGTGTAATTTTAAGTCTTAGGTTGATGAATTTTTCTAGTTGAAAGATTTTCTGTATGAATAAAAATATATTTCAGGTAATCAAATCTAATTCTAATTGTTTTATTCTAATAGTGGTGCTCGGACTTTACATATTTAAAATTCAGAAATTTTTCACAAAAATAAGAAAATACTAAGTAGCAATTTCCAATTTCTTTTTATATAGATCATAAATAATAAATCATAGATAACGTATACCACATACAGCTAAAACAGGTAAAATAATTTTTTCAGACTTTATTTGCAATCTCACCGGAAAAGTTCAGTAACCAAATCAATAAACTGAAGTGGCCTACTCGTTCAACATTATATGTGTAAAGATATATTCACCGGAAGCAAGACTAATACATCCCATTACAGAAGGGGAAAGGAAACAAAAGTCATTCATCCAAGCTTTACATGGAAATCTGTATGGGAAAAAAGAAAGCAAAAGTTTTGTCGTCCGCGCTGCTGATCAGCTCTCAACTGCTTCCCCGGAAAAATACTGCTTCTGGACCGTTTGTCTGTAATCTGTTTAAATATAAGGAAAGTTCACGGCACATAAGGTAGATTCTAACTTCCAGAATGCTCAAGCGAGGGAAACAAGGCTATAGAACTATGTAAGTCAATGTTCAGAAGATTCAGAGTGATAACAGTGTTAAGAACTTCGAATGAATCCTAATCCTAAGAGTAGAAAAGCCCAAAAACTAAAATATTTTCCCCCTCCACCTCTCCTTTTTTTATTTTAGAAGACTGTATTGTGTTTTCATTTCTAGTTAGACAAACATTAATTTGGAAAATGAAAATTAAAAATAACTTTTCACTGTTAACCATGGCCTTTTGTAAAGGAAAAGCATGTCTATAGAAATTATTGCTACAGTTCAATGATTGCCTTTTTATTTATTTATTTCGTTATAGAGGAACAGAATGACACAAGGCCTGATAAAATTTTACAGTTAAAGCACAATTTTAGAACTTTTAATCAGCAATCTTCCGTCCCCACATGTTCTCAGGAACAGATTGCGCTTCTTGGTATCTTTCTGAATCAAGGCCCATAGATCTTTTCTAGCCTACCTTTGTCTATCATGCAAAGAGATTGGACTGGATGGCTATTTGGGGATGATATCTTATCCTACTCCCAGGTATTCTCTCTCTAAATGGATTCTTTTTCTTTTCTGATTAAAAATAGAGATCTATTTTCTCGGAAGCAGAAAAATTAGATGAGAGATAAAGATCGTTATCTGACCTTCCTTATTTTTCCACAACGCAGCAGCAAAGCTGTTGAGTGGACTCTCTAGATTGGGCTCTGCACGTAAGAAGTTAGTAATTAAGCAACTAAAGTTAAAGAACTTCCAGAGTTTAAAATTAAGCATCCAAGGAAAGCGAATAAAGACCTCCCAATAGACTTTGAATTGACAAAAGAATTGTTCTACAATCGTAAGCAGAAGACCATTTATCCTGGGGCAACAAAATAGTAATATAAGGAACCATGAAGCAGAATATCAACATCATTTTACATTCTTTAAAATATGGAATAAGAGTGTATAAAGAAATAATGAAACTAGAATAGCAAAAAGTTAAATTTTTTTCAGCCTTAGAAAATAACTTTGGAAGACTTTACAAAATTCTATTTTATGCCCAAGATCCTTCCAGTACTCTATATAACTGACCTAGGTAGCCCCAAATGTATCCAACTGACTCTTACGGCACTAATAGCCAAGATCATAAAAATTGGTCCAAGTGCTAATCCCAAAGCAAGAAGGTTTTTGTGTTTGTTTTTCCTGCAAATATCATCCTTTAACAAGCTGATTAATACCTGAAGGATGTCAAGACAGATGTTGCCAAATTGATCAACATTTGGATGGAAGCACATGGTCTCAAACTTGACTTGCGGTGGCTTGAATGGGTAATCGAGGGGAAAACGCAAGGAAAGTTTGTATGATAGACCATCATACATTGTTCCTTTTCCACCCTCAATTGTACCAATCCACGTAAAAATACTCTCACCTTCAGGAAATGCTGACACTCCTAGATCTCCTCCACCCATCTGCAGAAACAGACAAATATGCATTTGGGTGAAAAGCCACTAATACTTCAGCATGCAATTACTCTTCCTTAGCCATAGTCCGGGTGTGAAGCATAGATTCAGTCCCATAGAGCCATTTATAAATGATTCAATGATTTCTATATAATAGAAGCACCGATAAGCTATTCAACTCTTAAGAACTGAGCCATGTCCATAACAATGCTTGTTGATGTGAAAACCCAGACCATCTAGAGCACAATTTACTTGTTTAACTTCAGTGGTAAACATTTAATTATCATAGTCACCAAAATAGAAACTTTCCACACCATACAAGAAGAATACAATAAGTCCTCCCAACAGTGTTTAGATAATAACAGCAGGATGCTAAAACAACTATTAACCAGTGGTAATCTCATCCGTGTCACACACCTTCCTTTAATGAAATAATGGACAGAATGTTACCCTCGTTTGAGCCTAGGAACTTCCATATTAAAGTGAAAGACTCTGTAATCAGGCAAGAGTTTAGCAGCATATTTCAAACACTCAGAATGAAGCACTAAGTATTCCTTCAAGAATTCTGCCAGAAAAAACAATTACTAGCATAACAAACTACAGAATTATCCTACACCAGTTCTTTTAGCTAGCTGAAAATCGTATTGTTCCATTAAGATTACGAATTAAATTATCTTTTGCCAGGTAGCAGAATTTTTTAACTGCCTGTAGTCCGACTAACTCTTATTTCCTTGGAGAAGTATGCATAAGAACCTAGCACGACAAAACTATTGCATGATTATACAAATAACTAAAATTCTCAAAAGAAAGACTGAGTTGCTTAACATTTTCTCTCTTTTCCTATCATAAAGTTAAGATTGAAAACAGATTATGAAATTCAGAGGAAAAAGTGGCATAACTAGCAAGAAATGGAAATAAGAAACAGAATTTTTGGAAGAAGCACTGGGAACACGATCTCCATACCATGAGAGACATCAACTCCTTCTGAAGCCTGCAAAAGAATAATGGAATCACCTTGAAACCCTAAGCAACTGTTTATTTCACGAACAAGTACACACAAACAGGGAGAGGCAACTACATCGAACCAAAAAGAATCATTGATTTTAAATTAAAACAATTTCATGTAATAGTTTCGGGCCAGGCAATATGGTTTCAATAGACTGTAAAAAGATTTTTTTTCCTCTTGCTTTCCATTTATTTTCATGACAATCAAAAACAAGAATGGCAAAAAAGTGTACAGACTAGATAAAATTAAAGCGAAACATGAACAAAAGCAGAGAAACCAAAGAAGGCCTATATAAAGAAAAGAAATTCAAAATCTTATACATCAGAAGTTCGTTATCTTAAAACCCAGGAAACCAACAAAAACCACTCAGCTAATCCTGTAAAATCAGTCCTCCGATATTTCAACTTCATATATTCTCTATAATCTAACATGAAGCTCAGTATTTACTACTTGCAATTCCTCTACTCTCCCCTCCCTAGATTTTCCTTCGAAGCAAACAGACCAAATGACAAAATCAAAAAATCCTAAAGCTCATCCATCTCTCTTTCTTTTCTTCCTTTAGACTCTGTTATTTCTCTTTTCGACGTTTTCCCGGGAAACAAACGGAAATTCAAAGAAGAAAATGTTCGGACCAAAACGAATAATGACCTCTGAGAAACGGAGAAGGTGTCAAAAGGGTTAGGAGTAGCAGCGGGCTGCTTGGAAGCAGCTGCAGGAGAACGGCGCGGATGGTGCGGCGGCGAGATCGGCGAGTTGTCGACCGTCGGATTGTGCCGGACCTCCATGACCGATAGATCAAGACGGATCTCAAATTTACAACCAAAAAAAAAAATGAACGGAAGACGATCAATTAATCAATTCAACCAATTTACTTGATCAATCGACCGATCGATTGTTCTTTTCTTTTACAACGAAGAGATTAGAGATGCGTTCTTGAGAATTTATTTTATTGTATACGATATAATATTTCTAATTCCGGGTTTACCAGTGTGATCGTGCGTCTCATATTTATATTTATTGGATTATTTTATTTATTTTAATTGCTAACTAATTGATAATTATTATATATTAAATTTATTTTTACGAATAGATAATATTAAAAATTAATATATAATCATAATTATCTTTTGCTTAATAAAAATTAATTATCATAAAATGGGTTTAAAGATTTAAGATTTGGGTAATATGGAAAAATATCATAAATCAAAATTTATATCTGTACAAGATACAATAGGGAAGTAGAATACGGAGTTCTTGGAGAAATTGACAGAGTCTTAACATTCTCCGATCAAGTGCATATAATCGATTACCTATGCATTAGTTGCAGAAATTTGATCTTGATGAGGCTCAAATGCATGCGATCATCATGTATAAGAAATGCAGACATGATATGTGGTTAGTAGTAACATACATATATATATATATGTGTGTGTGTGTATATAAGTAGGTTGATCACTTGCTGAAGCTGAATTCTGATGAACCTATATTGATTTCTCGTTGCGTCCTAATAGCAGCAGGCCCCGGAGGCAGCTGACCGGAGACTGGTTCTGCCATTGCTGGCCTATTTTGTCCTCCAAGACTATCCGAATGTTTGGCTTCATCGGAGTCACTTATCTCGTGATATCCCGGAGAATTTTGCAACGCCTCGGGATCCCATTGATCGTTGTCGAAGTTGGAATTCCTCGGAGAGTTTTGGTAGCTGTCAACACTGCGGTGATTGTAATTGTGCAAGAGATGAACTGGTGACATGCCGTGGGTAGGAGTTGTTGGCCGGCTAGAAAATGGCGTCGTAGCCTCGGAATTCCTACCGTGTTTCGTGTGTTTCTTTGCTGTTTGACGCCAACTTTTAAGTGCCGTTGCTACTCTCTCGTTGAAAATTGTAGGTTTCATTGTCGATCCCATCTGTAATTTACAGATCAGTAATTTTAATCCTGGCTAGTTTGATCTCAATTCTGAATTTTTACGATGGTTAATGTTTTTTCTTGTTCTCACCTGGGTCACAAGTGCGTAGAGAGGCAGAGTCACGTAACTACAAAGAACCTGTATGAGGACCCTGAAAATTTTTGAAACATGTTACTTACAGTCCGAGACTAGGCACTGAAATTACTGCAGTTGAAAAGAAGAATTACCCCATGGAGATTCTAATAATGATATCTTCCAATCGTTGGTGGAAGCAGGTTCTTATGGTAAACTCGTACTGAAAAGAACAATGAAATCAAACAAAATTAGAAAAGTTGCTGCTCTTAAATTCTGATGCCAAGAACCCTTTTCTGAACTCTGAAATAATTAAATTTACCGTTGCCCAGATGAAGAAAGCAAGCTGAAATGCATTCTGCAGGTTTAAAAAAAAAAAAAAAGAAAATTTAACTAATGTTAAAGAAATAGATCGAGTAAAAAGTAATATATAGATTTGAGAATTTTTTTTCCTTTTCGAGAAATTTACCGTAAAGAGTACGAGATGAATTAAGAAGAGGATAAATTGAGGACGTCCGAACCAGAAAAGATCGTCTCCGGGCTGGACAACTGGAGCGCCTTTAACCACATCTCCCCTCTCTTGAATCCTCAATCCCAATTTTGTTATTGTAACTTGAAGTTTGGCTCCAACCAGCAAAATTACCTGCATCGGCAACACGTTAGTTGATCTTGGGTATGTGTATAAATCGAGTTAGACGAATTCGCAATACTTACAATTAAGGGGATAAATGGGAACCAAAGATATGAAAACCATCCTGTTTGATCATAGTAAAGAACATATACAGTTAGTGATTATGATTCAGAATTGATTAAACTAAAACAAGGTAATGAATTGGTTACTAGTTTCCTTAGAACACTGTTAGTGCTTACCATGAGTATTAGTTAGAAGAAACAATACAGCAATGAACCAGATAACAGGACTGCAAAACGCAAAAGCAAATAATTAAGTCTTAGGAATTACAAACCAATTATATATCCATATATATATATATATGAGCTTATACAATTGATATATATATAGCACAGACCTGATCCCCACCACAACTTTGAAATCCTCTTCTAATGATCTCTTAATGTACTTCTGGAAATCGAATTTGGTTTCGCTACCGGGTGGCAAATGTGCCTGAAATCATGCACACACACACACACACACATATATATATATATAAATTAACCATCTTATATGTACATATGTATACATATATCAGAATACTTTTTTGATTAATTACCGCGATAAATCCATGTCTGAGTGTGAGGTAATCAACTTTGGTAACTGATCCAAAGAACTGTCTGAAGAAACAGACCTGGTATGTAAAAACATCTCGTAAGCATTTACCGTAGAAGTTACAGACTCTAATATTTACTGTATATATAAAAGCTTCATCTTATCATATTAAACTCAAAAATGGTGATATAGAAATGAAATTTCAGATCTTGATGTAGCCCTCACAATCCAAATGGTGATCGGAAATTGACTCCAACAATTCAGATGCCGACGACCAAACGAAGTATCCCTTGCAAATCTGAACCTCTCTGGATCTGTAAATTACAATTTGAATTATAATTATACATATTGTTTTAATAAAAATACACTGGTATCATTAGTCATTAGATACATATATATATATATATAAATAGTTAATAAATTATAATTATACATAGAAATATGTGTGTGTATATATACACAAACTACAGATAAATACAGAAATAAAGCTAGTGGACCAGTTGAGAACAAAGTTGTCTTATAAAATTTAAGGGATTGAAA